>NC_141269.1:12151250-13650000 GCF_054856545.1 Hippocampus guttulatus
CAAATACGCAAACCTTGTGCTCAAAATATTTCAAGTAATAAACAAATTATTTTTACCCTAAAAATGATGCTCAACTGTTTTAGCACAGTTGTATTTCGTCGGGTAAAAGAAAAATAGTCATGTTGTCAAACATTAGCCATGTTAATCTTATAATATGCAACTCTGTGGAACTACCGGTATTCATATGACCAAATGTTCATAAATGCACTTTTGTTTAAAAAAAAAAAAGAAAAATCAATTTCCACAAAGATGGCAAGAAAATGCTAGAATTTAAATCTGGATGATTTTCAGTTAAAAAAAATATCTAATTAATGTTTACTTCAGTGCATTTTTTTGTTTCTAATAAATGCTACTAAATTCTCATGATAACAACTTCTGGTGGGATATGTTACGGACTCTAGGCCAATGGGGAAGTGTGCCGAAAGTCACAATCGACCACCTGAAAACTAAAAAAAAAATAAACAAAATAAAAAAACTAGGCTATTCAAACCCAACACAAATATTATAAATACTGAATATAAAGATGAAGAGTGAAAAGTTAAGATGACGCAACGGGCGCATCCTGTTCCTATTGTTCTCGCTGACTGAAAGTCTTTAAAAAGGGGCTTGCATTTGGAGGGCAGAATTCCTTTTTGGTTGAAATCGACAATGACATTTCAGCGGCAAGCTGCATGAAATGTCTCACATGAGCGATGCTCACACATGCTTGCTTGTCCAACACAACTTGAATTCCCACGACGATAAGCCGTGTTCATCCAATCAATCAAAATGTGCAATTTGCGGTGTTAATTGAGCTCTCGTTAAAAAGATGCTACACTGCTAAACTGCAGTTTCTCATCCTCTCAACAAGATAAGAAAAGCACATTTAGATCTTGGTATAAAAATGTGCTAGATTCTTTTGAAATACCCCATGAGGATTATTTACAAAGATGTTCTACACTGATTTAGACGCGTTCTGGATCATCTCGAATGACAACGATGAGGATAATTCAAACATTTATAGCTTCGGGAACAACAACAAACAAACATTATTCTACTTTTGACAAATCGAACGAAAGATTGTTTTCTAAAACACAACATAATGCATAAAAAAACTGAAACTTTACATCAGATTTTTAGTGCTGCATCCAAGAAAATTAAGGTCTCGTTTATATTAACCCTTTCAGGGACAGCGGTTACTGCAGTGGACGGCTTCTCATGTTATCAGGTTACGGGGTGCATGAAAAGGGGGACTGCCACTGTTGTTATTTTCTAAAAACAGAAAGTTAATGACAATTTGTCGACCTCTGTGAGTGGGTTTTGTACTTGTGAATGATTTATAGATGCACTGTAAACTTTTGGTAATTAAATTAAACGTATGTGAGATATGTCAATGTATCCTTTGAGTTAAAGTCAAACGGTTGATAAATTTATTTATAGACATAAATAAATTAAACAGGCAGAAAGCTGTAAACATGATACAGGAACCTAGAATGAAAAGGTGCTTTTTTTCCCAACGCCTGCACCATCTCGCCTTCAATATTTGGCTCCGATAGCTTTCCTTCCCAAGGCAGAAGGTACCTTCGGGCTATTCCTCATTCTTCATTAAAAACGAATTTATGAACCACAGACAAGATGTTTGTGTGTGTGGACAAGAAGGCTTCTGAAATAAGTCATACAGTACAAGCACCTACAGAATAAATCCATGCTTTGAACGCTCCTTTTGAAATATTCTTGCTTCTTTGACACCCCGCCACAAAATTGGGGATTCCTTTACGTCGTTTACTGGCAGTTACAAACACTGTTATGTCTTAGTGTGTCCAGTTTTGGAGTAAACTTTCAATAAAAAGGACATCATTGTACACAATACATGCTCATGAGTAAACTAAAAGAAATGACGTCTTGTGGCAACAAACCCTAAATCAAAGCTAATCTAGAATCGCAAAATATGCCATCGAAAACAAATCAGCATGCCTTCTTGTGATTAGAAACGATACATCGAGTTTTGTAATGTCAAGTGGTGGTCGCATGTTAGGGGTTGTTGCTTTGTATTAGTGGATGGCAGTGAGGAGAGGAGATCCTTGCCGGATGAGTGCGGAGCAGATGAGACATTTGGCCATCCTTCTCATGCGCTGTTATTGAGAGACGGGTGTACAAACTGCGGGTTTATGAAGGAGAAGCCCGCAAACTCGGCCTGGTCGATGTTTGCGATCACCAGCTCGTCAGGAGGTGTGAGCTGAGGCTGCGTGCGCGTGAAGAACTTATCGAAGTTCTCAGCTCCTTTGCCACACTGTATTGACAAAACAAATACACACACAGAAAGGATACACTTAAAAGAAGGTAGAGAAACGAGAACAAAGTTTGCAACCACCAAAATAAAACAGCTTAATAAAATGTGTGTCCAAACAATGATGCTGAAACGCTGTAGTATACATGCCAGGCCTGAGGTGGCGCTGTAACACTGCCAAAGTGACTCACCAAAAACAGAAAAAGAAGGCTGTACGATATAAAGAAATTTAT
This sequence comes from Hippocampus guttulatus, assembly GCF_054856545.1. Lineage (NCBI taxonomy): Eukaryota > Metazoa > Chordata > Actinopteri > Syngnathiformes > Syngnathidae > Hippocampus > Hippocampus guttulatus. Next base: position 12,153,750 of record NC_141269.1, read on the forward strand.
CTTTTGGATAAAATAACAATGAGGCACAACTTCTGCTCTGGAACAAACCAAATCTGACATTACACCAGATACATAAGGACCCCTCTTCACTCATCTGCTGAGAAGACCGAGGGACTTTGGTGATCTCCAAAATGGGCGCTACCAGGTTTGACCAAATGTGCGCCATTCAAGAACTCTCTAACCAGCGCACCACCAAATATCGCCGCAGACCCGAGTCGCTCCTCAATAGCGAGGGGCATCGCACCGCCCATGTGGCCCGCGAGATCACAGTTTGCTCTTTTGCCCTTTTTGTTTTCCAACTTCTACTTGTCATCTCAGACTTAAATCGGGGTGAACTTCCCACAACGCATACATTCAGGGGCCAACTCGAGACAAATCTGTAAGTTTACTCGATGCCAAATTTACTACTTTTGATAGCTACTTCCATCCATTTTCCGAACCGCTTGATCCTCACTAGGGTCACGGGGGGTGCTGGAGCCTATCCCAGCCATCTCCGGGCAGTAGGCGGGGGACACCCTGAATCAGTTGCCAGCCAATCGCAGGGCACACAGAGACGAACAACCATCCACGCCCACACTCACACCTAGGGACAATTTAGAGCGTCCAATCAGCCTGACATGCATGTTTTTGGAATGTGGGAGGAAACCGGAGCACCCGGAGAAAACCCACGCAGGCCCGGGGAGAACATGCAAACTCCACACAGGGAGGCCGGAGCTGGAATCGAACCCGGTACCTCTGCACTGTGAAGCCGACGTGCTAACCACTGGACTACCGGGCCGCCCTTGATAGCTACTGAACATCTAATTTATCTTTAACAAAAGAAAGATTACATGGGCTGTTACCAATATTTTAGAAGCCACATAAAATCATAAAAGTCCTATAAATTGCTTTTTAAACAGTTTCCAAAAAGATGCATTTGGAATACTTGAGAATGCTTTTTCTGATCTACCCCAAATTGTTTTGAAATACTGTCCTAATAGATTGTCTGTGTACAGCATAATGTCTTGCAAAATTGAATATACCTTCAACTAGACAGTGTGCACATTGCAAGAAGTGTGCAACCATTTCCCACTCTAAGTTGGTAACGTGCACGAAATGTTCCATAATGAAGTGGGTTGAGGCAAACTCTTCGCCTGAATATTCGGCGTCTGGTGACGCGTAAAAATGGAAAATAACACACCTGACTATTATCATCACATTACATGCTCCACATCTCATTCACATCTATGGCAGCGGAGCGTTCACAAGAGCAAATCAGCATTGCCACGGCTGCAGAAAACTAACAAACTAACGGGACTCATTCAATGTGAGTTTTAGCTTGGTATGAACAATTCACACACGTGACCAACAACTACAATTAATTTTCATGCAAAAGTATGACAGCGCGTGCATGGTTGCTTGACTAATTAAAAATGGTTATTGGATTCATATTATATATACATATTCAAATACAATTCAATTCAATTCAAATCAGATATCGGAAAAACACGAGCCAAAGTTCATTGAAGAGTAAATTAAATTCATTAAATTGTCCATTGACGTGAATGGTATTCCCTTCCATTGCTATGCAGATGACTGCCAGATCTACGTCCCGCTGAGCAAAAAAGACACTTTCTCATTGAGGCCACTTTTATGCTGTCTGGAGGAAATCAAAACCTGGATGGCACTACATTTCTTGAATTTCACTGAAAAGAACACAGACGTGATGGTGTTTGGTCCCAGTGGCCCTTGTACATCCCATCCTGCCGACTTGGGCCCCCTGGCTCCTTATCTTAAACCAAAAGTCTTGAACTTGGGACTTAAACCAGACAGTGATTCCAAATTGGACCGGCCAATGGGTGCCGTTGTTAAATCCAGCTTCTTTCATCTTCGGCAGCAAGCCTCTCCTTTCTCAGCAGCACTTTGAAACAGTCATTCACGCCTTTGTCACATCCTGGCTGGATTACAATCATGCACTTTACTTTGGAGTGAGCCAATCCTCCATTAAGCATCTCCAGTTGGTCCAGAATGCTGACGCTCACCTCTCGAACGGTACTCGTAAGAGGGAGCACATAACTCCTACTGTGGCATCCCTTCACTGGCTCCCAAGAGGTACCAAAAACTAAGCGGAGGAGATCGAGCCTTTTACATTGCTGGTCACTCTCTTTGGAATGACCTCCTTCTGAACCGAGGCATTATTCAGTTATTAATCCATCCATCCATTTTCCGAACCGCTTGATCCTCACTAGGGTCGCGGGGGGTGCTGGAGCCTATCCCAGCTGTCTTCGGGCAGTAGGCGGGGGACACCCTCAATCGGTTGCCAGCCAATCGCAGGGCACACAGAGACGAACAACCATCCACGCCCACATTCACACCTAGGGACAATTTAGAGCATTCAATCAGCCTGCCATGCATGTTTTTGGAATGTGGGAGGAAACCGGAGCACCCGGAGAAAACCCACGCAGGCCCGGGGAGAACATGCAAACTCCACACAGGGAGGCCGGAGCTGGAATTGAACCTGGTACCTCTGCACTGTGAAGTCGACGTGCTAACCACTGGACTACCGGGCCGCCTCAGTTATTAATTAATTTTTTTAATTGTTTGTTGTTGTATGAATTATTTTTGCTCCGTGTAGAGCACTTTGTATTCAGTGGTGGTTGTTTTTAAAGTGCACTATGAATATAGTTGAGTTGAGATGAGTTGAATCGAGTTGAGAATGTGAGAGTGAGCGTTTGTTCATCTGTGTTTGCCCTGCCTGCCTCTTCCAGTGTCAGCTGGTATATGCTCCAGCTCAACCGCGAGCCAAATGAAGAAAAGCACTATAGGAAATCAATGGATGGATTAGCGTTTTTCAGTCTGATGCACACATGGAATGGGGCCTGTTGTTTCTGAGTCAAGAAGTAGTGCAGAACAATTTTCACATCAGCTCTGAATGCTGCCATTTGCATTTGCCTCATCTCGTGTTATTTTCATCGACGACGACGAGATGAATTGGTTGTCGCCCCCTGTTTTTCATGATGACAAAGTGACGGTAACAAGCAAAACACGGCACTTTGATGACTGAGTCATGATGAGACGTGTGCGGGATTTCGTTCACCAGACCAGACTACGTGGAAATGTTACTGAGTGGTCAGTCAGACGTTCATAATGCACACTGTACAAAAAGACTCGTTTGTATTTTCTAGGCAGGCAATGTGGCTCTCATATAACAGCTTTGAAGATTCTGGATTTAATGGCTACATACTGCAGTTTTTCATAAATGAGCGGTGCATGTTGTATTCTGTACAGTGTGTACATTAACCGGAATAATCACACATAATTCATGGAAGCCTCTAGAGTTGAACACACTTGATGTAAACAATGTTTCGTCTGTTTCATACTGTTTTCAACCACGAGATTCCAATGTACTCATTATAAAAATAGTTGATGATAACAGACTGAAAAATAAAGCCACTGGAATTCAACAACAGCGAAGAAATATGTGGATAACGGTAGATAAGAATGAGTTTGTCTCCTGACCTAATTGGTGGTCTAAATCTGCTCCTAAATAAATTCAACTTGCTTGTGGGATGTCCCTGGCTGCCCTTATGTGTCTACCAGTTCTTTCCTTTCCTTTTCCAATTAATTAAGATCTGAGTCTTGTTCAGACAGAGCGGCTTATTTAGGTCAAGAGAGATTCATGACATGTGCTCGGCCATGTAGGGCTCCTTCTAACTTTGTTCTGCCATGTTTTGGCCTGGACGCACAGCGCTAGGAGCAGAAGCCTCGTGGCCGCTCACGACTTCTCATTCAACCTCCAATCATCTCATCACCTTAAGCAGCTGTCAAATGAAAAAAGGCTTCCATAAAAGCGCCAAGACCAGCAAATGTGCACACTGTCGCCATGTGAAATGGACAAAATAAAGTGAACAACTACAGATACAGAAATAAAAATGATTCGGGGGCTCTTTTACAAAAAAAAACACTGACAATTATCATTAACACACGCCATACAACCACATACTATTTGTAGGGATGGATACAAAGCCCGTGTTCATGTTTGTGTCAATTGTATGTAAATGTGCAAATGCGCGGGCAGAAATGTTTTTTGTTGCGCAGCAACACACTGCTGTCTCGGCATGTACAATTTTGTTTTGCTGACATTCTTTTTTAATTGACAAAAAAAAAAAAAAACAGGTCAATACGAAGAAGCACAAACGTGTTTATGTGTCAGCCTTATTCAAAGGTGGTATTTTTACCGACAGGTGACAGTCCCTCTGAGCCACTCTTCGACACAAAAAAAACCAAACAAACACTGGTGGTGGTATGCGTATGTACGTGCGTGAGAGATACCTGATGGGTAATGCTAGCGTCCTTCAACTGTCGTCTTGAATCCATCACTTCCTACCCTTTGCCCAAGAGAGGCGGCACATTTCTTACTTTGACCTCTCATGTCCATCTTGGGATTTTTTTGTTTTAACTCCACGATTGACAACAGAATAGAAATCTTCAACAGCACTTGCTTGACGTGCAGGATGTTGTTGAAGATTTTTAAAAACTAAACATGTTTATCGCTGTTCTTCTGATCATTTTGTGGCATAAATTTTGACATATTTTACTGTGGTGGCCTGGTGCTCGTCTTGTTAGCGTGTCAGCCTCATAGTGTAAGAGGTGCAAGGTTCGATTCCGGCTCCGGTCTTCCTGTGTGGAGTTTGCATGTTCTCCCCGTGCCTGTGTGACTTTTCTCCAGGTGCTCCGGTTTCCTCCCACATTTCAAAAACATGTGTGGCAACTTAATGGAACCGAGCTTGCAAATCCACCTATGTGTGTATGGTTTTGGGAAGTGTGTGTTTGTGTTTGTTTGTGTGTTTGTGTGTGTTTGTGTGTGTGTGTCTACACATTTCATTTTGCCGCTGATAAATCATTTCGCCCCAACATATTCGTGTGGTAAGTCCTGTTTTTCATGACTTGAAGCCCAAGATGTGACAGAGCATGTCATGATGGGGACATGGACCACTGCCTCTGCGCCATGTTGACTCGAAATGTATCTCTTTAGACCAAGGCATTCATGCCCTCATTCTCATGTTATGATTCAGCCAAATCTTACAGGTTGATGCCCCATGCTCTTGATACATTGTCGGTGACAAAATGTAGGACATGAGATTTTGACCTACTTTCTCTCATCTTTAATTTTGACCTACTTTCTCTCATCTTTAATCTCTCTCTCCCTCTCTCTCTCTCTCTCTTTGCATGTACACAGCCATGCACGCCTCTGCACTCAAGCATATTAAAATAAGTCAGCTACTTAGGATGATAACTATTGGCTCGCCTCCATTTAGGGTCGTGCCAACACACTCGCTCTCACGTGCTGTAACTACCTCGCTCCCTCTACAGCCACGGCTGTGAGAAGCGCTCCACTCTTCACCTCATCTCATCATCCAACAGTGAATTGTTTATTAGCAGTGAAGACATTTCAACTCAGCGTATGTTTCACCAAGATAAGCAGTTGGTGAAGACAGCAAGAAACTCCCAGACTTTATTTTCACCTGATAGCGGATCAGCTGAAAATCACGTGATGGACTCTTATTTCCGATCACGTTATCGCATCAGGACATCCCAAGTTCAGTGTCACCTTGTGCTGAATAGCACTGGAGAAGCACGACTTTCCTACATGAGCATGATTTCTTTAAGTGCAGGGTTGATACCAACATAGATGCCGTCATGTCAAAATGTAAATAAATCCTATTTAGTCCATTAAGTGCTGGCCAAAATAGGCAATGTGTCAATGTCATCTTGCTCGAGTGTGTACCTTCATTGTCTTACACAGCTGCAGTGAGTCAAAACTGAATGTATCGTAATTCATGCAAGTGGCCACAAACCCCATTCGCTATGTCATCCGTGGCCACTCTTCCAGGTTGTTTGTGCAATGACACAAACCTCCCACTCTTCCTTTCTCATCCTCTATTCATTACAACTATCAATCAACAGCTTCTACACTTGACCTAGTTTCCTCCTTAAAGCCATGAAGCATGTCGGTTATCCATAAGTGGGCGTTTCTTGCTCACACCGCTCAATGGATGTTGTTGGTGTTGCCTGGGTAACGACATCCCGTGATGGATGAACACTTAATGAGAATGCCTTGATGCTCATTCTGACACAGAGTTTTTATCCGCGTTGAATCTCTCAGCAGGATGCAGTGAGGGTATTGATTGCAATTGTGCAGCTGTCGCAGGCAGATGAAATGGGATTGAGCAAGGATGGGTCTGCATAAAAGAGGGAGACAGAATGGGTTGGAGAGGAACGGTTGGATGTAGTCGAGTGTGAAGGGAGTATAACAATACCTATTTGCTGGTAATGGACTCCACAGTGCCATATTCCAGAGCTGAGATGGACGTGATCGACCATTACATAACAGATGATGACATTCATCCTGGCACGACCATTTCTTATTTTTTTTCCACATCTCCAGTAGAGCCGTGCAAACATTCACTGTGCTACGATAGTGCCAACACACATGCATTGGTTTCCCTTCAATGTAGAATTGGACCAGAACAAAAGTGGACAAGCACACCAGCAATAAGCTTCTATTCTTTTTCCATTTTTTGAAAACGTGCACTCTTTGTGCACCAGACACATATAAAGTATGTATACGGGACATGCATACCCAGCTTGCCCCTATTCCCACAGCACCCACATTATTCTAACATACGATCTTTGAAACTGAAAGTCACGCATACGCGCGCACACAACACGAACATCACACAAAGGTGCATCCATTGAGCAGCTGGAGGCTGCAGGGAAAGTCAGGCCGGGAGAGTTGAAAGAAGAAAAGAAATACTGTATTCAAATGTGTAACACACACACACACACACACACACACACACACACACACACACACACACACACACACACACACACACACACACACACACACAGGCCTTCCTATGACTAATTCTACCTGTACTGCTTATATTTGTTTTATGTTTGGGTTGACAAGACTTCCCTCATTGTACCCTTCTTAAATAATTGACAAGGTGTGCATTATACATTGGCATATGAAGATTTGGAATTATTCATGGAGCATACCGTATGTCACGTGCACTTTGTGCTATACCCTGTCCCTACAGCTCTGCATCACAGGGTTAACTTTTGGCCTGTTTGGCTTTATGCGACACCTTTTTCTGAAAGGTCAGCAGGACAAGAAGAACATGCATGGACAACAAGAATATCCACCAGAAGTTACCATGAGGTAAGTGGATTTGATTCACATTTAAAGGAATTCAATGTACCATTGTCCAGGGTTAAAATTTGATGACAGTTGAAGATGATCGCCTGTAGCCATGACGACGATGATGATGATGATGACGATGAAGATGATAATCATGTTTCAGCCATGCTTACCACTGTTACTGCTTTCTGCCTGCTGTTTTTGCCATCGGATTGATAAGACTCACAGGACTGGTAGTTACCACCGACTAAGCATGACAAAATTATTGTAAACAATACAATGATAATGTTCCTCATGCTGGGGTGCCAATAATGCCTGTAAACGATTGCCTGGTAAGTTCCATACATCTAACGGTAACAATGAAGCTGTTTAGTCTTGTAGCCCCTTGATGGACTGAAATGACTTGTTCTGTTTGGTATTCATGAGCTACCTAAATGGCTGTATCTCCCCGACGACCAGGCGAAGGGAAAGCAGTCGGAGTGTATCGATGGATGGCGATTTGTCATAAATACAGGAAACGTTATCATAATGTGGTGATGTAATATAGCATTACAACAGGCTAATGTTGTTCACAGCTTAGTTTAGAAAGTGTTGCTTAATAACGGACACGTGAATGAAGTATGATCGAGTGTTGAAATGTGTTGTTTAAATTTTACCTTACAGCAATATATTTCAAAGCAGTCTTTCTGTTATATCACGGTCGTCGTACATGTGTGGGCAAATGTGAACAGCATGGAATTATTTTTGTGCTTTCATTGGCGTATATGGCTGAAAACTGTAACCAATCTCTCTGTCAGAGTTAAAATATTGGTTGCACTGCACTGCATTCATTATAGTTGACACTTGAATATCACTTAGTTACTGCCAAATTTCACTTTTATGAATGAATAAATATAACAATGATCTCAGATGCTTGTTGAGGATACAACCAACTGTATCTACTCCCCAACCCGGATATGTTCCTCTACCCTTAGAGATAGTCTCGAAGATGTCCACCCAGTGTTGCAAAGGGGTATCAATCAAGACACTCCCACAATATCCAGGGCCATGAGGACACTCCCACCCCACACCCCCTCAACTCCCAGGTGGTATGTCAAGGCAAGCCCAACTACAATATATACTCTCTGTGCTATGGTTGGAATTGTTTGGCTTTGTACACCAGCTCAAGTTCCTTCCCTGCTAAGTGAGGTGACATTGCACATCGCTTATAAGCTTCTGTAGTGAGGAATAAAACCACCAAGCCCCCCCCCCCCCTCCCCCATCCTCTATCCAACCAACCACATGATCACCAATACATTCATCCATATCCTGTATGTAACCACCCAGCAATCAACCAATCATTCATCCGGCCGCCTAGACATTCATCCAGCTAACCACCCACAGAGCCATCTATTCATCTGTTTACCACTCTTCCCACCAAAGCATCCTTCCATCCATCGGCTCATACGCCAGTTATTTATGTAACCAATCACCGCTACAACCAAACTCCACTGTATCTATCCACATACCAAGTACATCCATCCATCGATGTACTACGTTATGGTCTCCATTGAGTGAATAATCTTGCTACTATTTATGTGCACAGGACTTACCATTTTGGGCTTGAAAGGCGGCTGTATCTCCTTGCTCTCAAGACGTTCCCAGTCAATACGTCTGAAGAAGGCATGTTCTCTGACATCCCGCTCTCCTTCAAGGCCACAGCCCAGACGCTTGGATGGATGCTTAGTCATTAGCTGTTTCATGTACAAAACAACAAAGTGGATATGGTGTCAAAACAAGTCTATCACATGGGGTAATCTTACATCACAGTTCTACTATAAATGTTTTGTTTTTGTTTTGTTCTAACTCTCTCCAGAGTAATTTTTTCACTAATGTGTTCCTTAATGTGATTCCACTGCCTTTCTAGGTCACTATAGTGCAACAACACAGAAGGGCTCGAAAATAAGTGACATAACCATCATTTTTTTAAAAATGTGCCGGCTCTTTGTTTTGTTTGTTTGTTTATTGAACATAAAACATATATACAGTAATAATTTGACAGAAAATAAGGTAGATAAAAAAAGAAAGAAATCAATCTTCATACAACACAGTTATTATGTTCAAGGGAGTAGGAAGAAGTAAAAAACTTATCTAGTCCTACCCCGTTATGTGATTGTATCTAATAAATCATTTTTATATCAATCAGAAAAGAAAAAAGTAAGAAGAAAGAAGTCTCCATTAAGGCTCATACTTTACCCTTAACCGTGATATTTTTACAACTTTTGGTTTGTATCGGGATTATATACTTCCACACCCTGACACTCTTGTGTCAATTTTCTCTTGTATTCATAATGGATATTTATATACCTTTCTCTATTTATCAACTTAGTTCTGATTTATCATTATATTTAATGTTTTGAATTTATCATTTTAACTCTGATTGATGTAGGTTGTTTGTACTATTTTTTTGAATTTGTTTTTGAACTCAGCAAGCGATTTACTCATTTTCAGGTCCGTTTCGAGATTATTCCACAGATTAACACCTTTGATAGATACACTTCTTTGCTTGATGTTTGTTCTTGTTTTGAGTTTTTTGAATAAGTTGGTACCTCTTAAATCATAGCTGCTTTCTCGAATTTCGAAAAACTTCTGAATGTTTTGGCAGAGCAGGTTATTGTGTGCTTTGTACATTAATTGGGCGATTTTAAAGTCAACCAGGTCATAAAATTTCATCGTATTTAATTTGATAAATAGTGGATTTGTGGGTTCCGTATATTTTGATCTATTAATAATTCGAATTGCTTTTTTTTGTAGGTTGAGAATAGGGAGTGTGTTTGTTTTGCAGGCATTTCCCCATATTTCCACACAGTAGGTCATATATGGTAATAATAATGAAGTGTATAATGTGTACAAAGATCTCTTATTTAGCACTTCCTTGGTTTTGTAGAGGATCCCTACGATTTTGGCTATTTTTCTTTTTACGTTATCGATATGTGGCTTCCAACATAGTTTTGAGTCTATTACTAGGAACTAAGAAACTTGGTTTCATACGCTCTTTCTATCTCAATTGAGTTTACCATAATTTTAGCTTGGTGTTTGATTGGTCTTGTGCCAAAAACAATTAACTTCGATTTTTTCAGGTTAAGTGACAATTTATTTCTGTCGAACCAGTTTTTTAATTTGTTTAATTCGTTTTCCCATTGGAGTTGTGCTGCCGCTTTTAATCACACCAAATATCATATCCGGATCTTGTTTTCCCTCTTCATGTTCATCAATTCATGAATATGATAGAATACCGGACAATTTAGCACTGTAGTAGCCGGCTAACGAAGTGTATACGTGGTGGCCATCTTGGGGAGGTACGTGCCAAGTAAACTACCTAAAACCATTTATTAATTGATAATGATAATGATGATAATTGATAGAAGTAATTTAACACTTTTAAATCACTCATTTATTAAAAGACTCTTTCCATTTAACTCATTCAGTACCAGCCATTTCTAGACCAAGTCTGAAAAGACGTTTAAAAACGTCTTTGGGAGTGAATGAGTTAAAGTACTTGTTTCATATTTTAAACACATTACCACCTCTAAGCTAAATACAAATCACAGAAGAGTCAGCTTTGGAATTGACTGGACCAAGACACTCGGCTATGATGAATTTCTGTTTGCATAGCTGCAATTTAAATCAGTATACTGAAAACAACATTTATCTTGTGTCCTGTCAGAATTTGCATTAACTCACAGTGTTGTTGACACTGACCAAGACACTATGTTCCAGCATATTATGTGCCTGACTTGCTGTTCCCCCAAGAGACCCAGTGCCCCATATTCACACACTATTGTCTAAATAAATCTTGTAACGCATAATGCATTCATGATCCCATTATATCAATACTGAACATGTCAGTTCCATGCATCCTGTTAAAATTAGTCATTATTGTGTGTACAAAGTATAACATGGAGCTGCGGCCTCTTAAAAAGCCTCAAGCCAGTCTTTCACTGAGTGGTGAATGCTTGTGAACGGTTGCGAGCGATTCACATGCATTTTAAGCAAGTAGATCAAACAAACGAAATAGCTTTTATGGGGTTGCTGGCTTCGTCAAAATGATCAGAGCGATAGATTTGTGTAACTGAGTACAGCAATGTGTTTGTCTGCCACCAACACTTTCAAATCCATCTCACCAAATTTCATGTTGTGCCTGCAGTGCGCCCCCATATTTTTCACGGTGAAAACCATCAAAGTAACTTATGGTGAATTAAATTAATTGAGAGGTAGTATACAAAGAAAGAAATTACACAAAGTGGACAAAAATACATTATTTTCATTTCATTTACCGTATTTTCCGGACTATAAGTCGCAGTTTTTTTGATAATTTGGCTGGGGGTGCGATTTATACTCTGGAGCGATTTATGGCTGAAATTATTAACACATTATTATATCATTTCACATGTTATTTTCACATTAAACCACAAGAGGCCGCTCTAGACCTGTATAAACCACGATGAGTCTGACGTAAGCGACGTAGAAGAAGCGCTGCATCTTCTACCTCCGGAGTTGGTGGAGTTGCTTTAAAGTGATACAGAGGATGAAGATTCCAATGGATTTAGTGATTTGGAGTGACATTGATGGTTTGGTGAACTTGTTAGCATGTTCTTTATGCTATAGTTATCTGAATAACTCTTAATATGTTACTTGAACATACCAGGCACGTTCTCAGTTCGTTGTTTATGCGTCATGTAATGTTAGCAGATCGTACACTTATTCAGTGTGTTGTTTTCTATTTTATTTTTATTTTAAATTGCCTTTCAAGATGGCATGTATATTCTTGTGTTGGATTTTATCAAATAAATTTCCCCCCAAAATGCGACTTATACTCCAGTGTAACTTATATATGTTTTTTCCTTCTTAATTATGCAATTTTTGGCAGGTGCGATTTATAATCCGGAGCGACATATAATCCGAAAAATACGGTACTGATAATTTACTATTTGGGAAAATGATGATGACGATGATGGTAACTGTACAGAGCTAGTATGTTTTACAGTGCAGGTTTAATGGACAAAAAAAGGGGGTTCTTGCAGTGTTTTAATAATGCAAGTGTGTATGTCAAAAATGTGTGAGAGAGGGACAAACCAGATTTAAAGAACATATATTCTTATTTACACTGAAATAGAACATCTATTTCTTTCAGAACAAAAATGCGAGAATTGTAGAACAAGCAGACTTCCTTGTACATGAATTTAAATTACGTTGGCTTCAATGAAGAGCGCCACCGACTGCACTTAAAATTGCTGATATTCACAAGCTTCGCCTGAGACAAGTTGTTTTTTGTTTTTGTTTTTGTTTTTTGGGGTAGGGGTGGGGGAACAGAGTGGAGTGTGCTGTTTGAAACCACACATTTTGGATCATTGTGACTGATGCCGCATGTCGAAGGGAGGTTTAAATCGCCTCACATTAACTTTTTATATACAGGAGAGCCACCGCTTGCTTGACCACAGAAAGTGGCATATCTGAAACACGCCAGTGATGTATGGAACCTTTCACTCACCCCTTTGCAGATGGAAACAGCCTCTTTGGACAAGGACTTTGGGTAGGACACATTGTGCTCCATAATGGACTGGAACAATTCATCTTCGTCCTCTCCATCAAAAGGAGGCTGCGAATGGAAGGCGCGTGATGTTGCTGAGGGTTGGCGGTTCACCCATTATCAAACATGAGATGAATACGTACTTGCAGTTCTGAGACCACAAACAACATTTGCTAAGTGGTGCCGCGGAGCGTGAGAGGGATCCAACAGTGGAGCTATTGGGGATTTTTAATCAGGGTTTTTTCTGACATACAAATATAAAATGACCAAATTTTAAAACTGCAGTTCAAATTCAATTCAATTCACTTGTATTTAGAGAGCACTTTCGAACAGCCATCGCTGCATACAAAGTGCTGTACATGGAGCAATTTAACATATACAATAAACAGTAAAACAAATCGGTAACAAAGACGGTAGAAAGCACCGAACAGTAAAACCAAGAACAAATCTAAGTCATGCTGAGTCGAATGCCAATGAATACAAGTGAGTTTTGAGGAGGGATTTGAAGATGGGCAGCGAGGAGGCTTGCCGAATGTTCAGTGGGAGGTCATTCCAGAGAGAGGGACCAGCAACAGAAAAGGCTTGATCCCCCTGAGCCTCAGTTTAGTTCTTGGTACTTCTAATAATGTCTGGTCCGCAGACCTGAGGCGGCGGGCAGGTGTGTAGGGGCGGATGAGCTCAGAGAGGTAAGGTGGCGCGAGATGTGCCAAATGGAAATTACAGTTGAATTATCAATTGTTGTACCGTCAAGAATAAGGTCATTTGTATGGAATTGATTATTAATTAATTGCATCTTTAAACAACTAATGTTAAATGTAGTGAGCTACTTTTCAATTTTCGGATCTACTTATCAACTTTCGATCCATTTTCAATCGTGTATAGGAGGATATGGGCCATGATTTGAACCCGGGAACCCTGAACTGTTTGGCAGACGTGCGAACCACTGTTACAGTGGTTCGCACGTCTGCCAAATTCAAGGCAAAATGGAGTACAGTGAACCATTGCCTATTCCTTGACTTTATACCATTTGAAAGCAGGTCTAAGTTGTGGCACAGGTGGTGCAACGCGATCTTAGTGAATTTGATCAAGGCGTAGGCAAACAGAGTCTATGCTCGTTTGTGTGCTGGATGTGATTATATTTCATTCATTGAAGTTTTGAATAGCTAGAGTACAGGACTTCCATTCATAGAGAAATTTGTTGCAAGGAAGTTCCCCAAAGCAGAACTTTCTGAGCAAAGGCAGCAGATGGCCCAGCATTGTGCTTTCCTCGTTGGGTGGTTATCATCAGTAACTCTAATCTGGATGTTTCGACAGTTCAGGAAATGAATTATTTGTCGTTTACACTCCACTAGGCTTGCTTGAGATAGCCCGTCTGCGTCATGACCTCTTTACCCAGTTCCTCACGCACTCAGAGGCATGGGGGCATCTCAAGTAAAAAGCTATGTTCATTGAATTTAAAAAATTATGGATTTGGTAGCATTTGTTGAAAATACAAGGTGGTCGAGCGCCTCAAGTTTTGTGCTATGCAAATCATCGCTTGGCCGATTTTCTGTCTTGAGCAAAAGTTCTGTTATTTGAGACAAAAGGTGCAGCAACACTTGTAGACCTACAAAATAACAAAATTAACAGGCCTACATTTGTCATCTGTTGTGAAAACAAACTAATAGTTTGGCGGTTTACTGAGTCACGTGGATATGAAATGCTTTGTTTATTCTATTCGTGTGTGTGTGTAAGAGAGACTCACCTGTCCAGCTAACATTTCATATAGAAGCACTCCATATGCCCACCAGTCGACAGAGCCTCCATATGGCTGGTATGCAATAATCTGTGGAGTAAAAAAAGAGAAATATGACAACTATCATTTTTTTTCTTCAGGTAGACTGGATGTAATTTGATTAAAAAATACAATGAATGAATCAAATACACCTGAATGCTGGGTAATATCTGACCTTTATAGTTAAAGGACATTCCTTCCGGTAATGCGCAGACACACACATGCATACATTCATTATATTTGCATGACACACACGCCTGTTTAAATATACGTTTGCTAATGCAACTACGGTCCTTTAATTGTGTGTACTGCTCAAAACATACACGTACGCACGCTTGTAAACAGGTTGAAAAAAAAAGCGCTTCCAGCTCTGCAGTCCCGAGGGTTGCATGACTTCCATGTGTTAACAACGCTTCCCCACACCCACCCCCTCCACCCCTCACACGATGGCAAGCACGTGCACTTTCACACTGACGTTGCACACTGACCACAATATAAGAATGTCACCGTTTCCGGGAGAAGAGTAGAAAAATAACACACACACAGCATTTTATTATGTCTCTTCAGAATCAGAATCAGAATCAGAATCATCAGAATCAGAATCATCTTTATTGGCCAAGTATGTAGAACACACAAGGAATTTGTCTCCGGTATAACACGCTGCATTAGTATCATCGTAAACAACAAAATCATTGAACCATTTTAGAGTGACCAGTAGCAGTATTTGTAGTACAAGAAGAGTGACTACGTCAGTGACTGTTTAAGGAGTTAATGGCTAGAGGGAAGAAGCGGTTTAAGTGTCTACTGGATTTGGTGCGCATGGATCTGTAGCGTCTGCCTGAGGGGAGTAGCTGGAAAAGGTGGTGGGCAGGGTGCGGGGGATCCAGGAGGATTTTCCGTGCCCTTGTCTTGATTCTTGCAGTGTGCAAGTCCTCAAGAGTGGGTAGGGCGGTGCCAATGATTTTTTCCGCCGTCCTAACTGTCCGTTGAAGTCAGATTTTGTCCTTTTTTGTGGCGTCCCAAACCAAACCGTGATGGAAGAACACAGGATTGATTCGATGACTGCCGTGTAGAACTGTCGTAGCACCTCCTGTGGCAGGCCATGCTTCCTCAGCAGCCTCAGGAAGTACATCCTCTGCCGGGCCCTTTTCAGGATGGAGATGGTGTTGACTTCCCACTTCATGTCCTGGGAGACTGTGATTCCCAGGAACTTGAAGGTCTCGACGGTTGACACAGGGCAGTTGGATAGTGTGAGGGGCAACTGTGGAGAAGAATGTTTCCTGAAGTCCACGATCATCTCTACAGTCTTGAGCGTGTTCAGCCCGAGGTTGTGTCGGCTGCACCAGAGCTCCAGCTGCTCCACTTGTTGGCGGTACGCAGACTCGTCACCGTCTTTGATGAGACCGATGACCGTGGTGTCGTCTGCGAACTTTATGAGTTTGACAGCTGGATCTGTTATTATAGCTCTCCGAAACTAAACTAAAATCTGCATAAGACACATGAGCTTGGACAGCAAGTTTCTTCAACAAGAAAATAACCCTGCATAGCTCTTGACCAAATGTGCAAGAGCGTCCCTAAACGTCTGCGGTCTGCAGACCATGAAAATGAGGTTTTTGTAACGCTCAAATGGTGTGCAAAAGTTGCGCAAAAGAGACTCCGTGCTATCACACCTACTCAGGACGAACCTGCTTCAGCGGACTGTTTCGCTCTGCTCAGGAAGGCCGAGTTGGTTATTTTTGCATGAACTAAGTAATTAAGTGCAAACCCCCCCCCCCCCCAAAAAACGCAGTTTAATTTCTGAAAGCAAAGATGAGGCGGAAGTTGACTGGAGTGGTTGCTCTTGTAGGATATTCATTGATATTCAAAGGTCATTGGAAAGATAATACTTGCTCTTTGTGTTTTGAAGTCAGTCGCGGGGAAAAGTCCACTGATGAGATCGCTGACATCCAGACCGTAGAATCGTACCTGAACACGATCCAGGTACGAAATGGCCAAGTTTTTCAGAAGTAACTCTATTTAACAGTCCTGTATTTCCTATGGCAAAAAATTGTGAAATATTCAAACAAATCAAAGGTCGCACAGCCTCTCGTTCCTGGTACCAATGTCAAATCCTGAAATGTTTCAGGGTAGGTGATGACCTATTGAGTGCTAACTACTAATGGTTGTCAAGTCATAAATGTACAAAAAAAGTTTTCACTTTTGCATATCCCCCCCCCCCCCCCCCCATTGTCAACAATTGGGTACCAAAATAAGTGATTCATGCTGAAGCAGTTTTCAACCACCACTGTATCCTTGTGTCCCTTGAAAGGCATTAAATGAATCTAAGTTATTATTAAGGATGGACCTAAAAATAGCCCACCAGTTGCTGTCATTACTTCTTTGGAGCAGCAATAATCAAATTGGAAAAGAAAACTGCATTATGTACGTTGACTCAGCAAAGACTGCAGGAGAAACGTGATCTTCCAGCTCCAAAGCTTGCCCAAAAAGATAATCTACCCTCTTCCCGAGTTGAACGTTTACCTTGTGAATGAAACATTGGTGAGCTAAACGGGACTGTACTGCTTGGTGGAAACATCAGAGGCGCTTTAGTATCTCCCCTGTATTCAAAGGTATAACTTTAGACTCGGGAACCGACACATGCACAGTATGCTAATTCAAGGACCTGGGTTGGCCTCGAAAGAACTTTCTTCCACATCATCCTGGATTTCCGGTGAACAATGAAAAGGAAGAAGAAAGGAGGTAAACGTCCTTTGTCTTTCCTCCAAGTTTTTAATTAGCTCGCAGGTCAAAGACTGCAAGCTGAGGGAAATCCTGATGATGAAATTCCTGAGCACGGCTGTTATAATCCTGTTTCCCGCCAGACCTGTACTTGAACTTCTGCGTGACCTCGCAGCTACAAACAAAGTCAACGCTGCCTGTCGTCACACAAGATTATGTCACTGTTAGAACATGAGAACGAATACACATCAAACCGCTCTCACTGGTAAAAGCATTTTACAGTTACAGCCCTGCCAAAAACATGATTGATGCTGGTTTGCATTGTTTGATTGGAGCACTTTTTAACCTTATTTTTAATCTGATGAGCACACATTCCAGTCTCATGCAAATCAGCTAGCACTCGTTCCACCCCGCAGAATGCTGAGCCAATAGCGAGGAGCAGGTTCCATCACCATGACAACTTAAGGCCGAGCTCAGGGTGGCTGCCCTTGAGACCCAGATTTTAAAAAAAAGCGACCTTGAACTGCAACGTGAGCACCTGCAGGCTGGATTTCCCATCCCAGAAGCTGACCCAAAGTGCCAAAATACACTCGTTAATATTTTGTGCCATATGAAAATAATTTCTAAAAAAACGTGGAATCATTTACATTATTAATGTCAATAAATATGTTTTTATTTCAACATGCTAATAAGCCAAGCATATTTATTTATCCTTTTAGAGGTCAGAACAAAAGTGCCTGTAAGGATGAATTTCAGGGTACCTTGAAAGTGCCAATATGAAATAGCTTCCCATTGTCACCAGTGGACATTTAAAACAAAAAATTCAGTCCTGGTGACCTTAATGGAATGCCTCAATGTTTTTGGTTTTCCAATGAGTTGGAGGAGCGTGATGAATAAGTCAAGTAAGTGTTCTGTCAGCCAGGTGGTGAGACGAAGAATCAGCAATGGGAAGAGACATGTGTGAACCAGGCCTGACATTCAGTGCTTTTATCCCATTTCATTTTTTTTCTTCTTCGCCTGATTGTATGAAAGCCTCTGGCCAGCTCTGCTGATTCACTGTAGCATACTAGTGTGTGTGTGCGTCTGTGTTTGTGTGTATACCAGCAAGTCTCTTTGTATAATCCGCTTTTACGTTCATGTATAATTAGTGCTTGACAATTCTTTTGAGAATATTCTGTACATCAAAATGATATCCCATCTGGGGTTATTAGTGTACCTGTTTCTGTCTCTGTGCACATGTTAGAGTGCAAGTGTGTGTGTGCATTGCCATAGACATTGCTCTCCCATTAGGTCTAACACTACATGACAGTTTTGGATCAGACTGCTAGCTATTCCAGGCGACTCTCTTTACAACACTCACAGACACACACACAAGCGGACAAAGCAGCCCAGACCACCGCCGATTTTGCATTCACTGCATTGTGGTGAACGCCTTGCTGATGTTAAGGTTCCTTTTGAGGATGCTGTGTGCTGTGGGGCAGAAGTAGCATGCATCAAGCATATGCTTCTGCTCTAGAATCCACGGCATGTCTCCATTTTTGATGTGGCTGGTTTTCTTGACTGATGATGTAATGAGCGGCTGTAGGCTTTTAACTCAAAGTGGGCATTCAGTCAGTACTGAAGGAAGGTTGATGAAGGATGGGAAACTTCGACAAACTGACAGACTAAGAACTGGCGGTAGTGGGTTTCATCCATCAATGTAATCGTCACTGACCAGGTCAGTACCGACGGACCGTTTCAGTTCGTCAATAACCAATTTCCGTTTCGCTGACGAATGACAGAAACACGCACCGCCTGTTTCGTGTGTGTTTGTCCACAGGGGTGAATTATTTGAGCGGACTGCATTAACTACACTGTATATGGAAACACTTTGCAGTTCCTGGACATTAGGCGGCGCTATGCAGCAAGGTGTGTTATGTTGTGTATACTGGCCTTTTAATGGGGTGCTTAATGTGTGCGCATGTCTCGTGTGGTGGTAAGTGGGTTCGTCGAGCTGTTAATGTGGAAGCGGTTGCCCGTAAGTGGATGTGCGTGAATGTGAATAGTAAGTTAGCCAGCTAATGAGCTTTAAATACACACAGTAGTACAGTCGATGAAACCTATCTCGACAGTGTATGAAACTCTCTCTCTCTCTCTCGCTCTCTCTCACACCATCGCGCATAGCAAAAGAAATGAAAGCTATTTGCCCCAGAGAGAAGGATTCGTTAGCTGTACGATGTTGCTGATGCCCGCAAGTGTGGAGCATTTAATTTTAACAGACTTGGATTGGTTTTACTCGGGGCCACAATGTGGAGCGGGATCCTGGTTAAACTAAGTCATGATGAACTTTAAGGTGATACACTTCGGGGATTTTAGGAGTTAAAACAGTGGCAATCGCTGGAACTGCCTCGTGCTCTATTTAAGATTGACTTAGCAAATAACTGAATATGAGGCTTTGTAAAGCTCTTTGGGCAGGAACCGTAAGATGGAGATACACTGATATACAGTGTACTCCATGTATCATTTTAATATTAAAAATTAAATTGCGCAGTGACAACTAAAGCTTAGTGATGAGGGAAGTGCGGTTAAAATAATTATGACCGAGTGACAGACTGACGATTACGGTTTGGGTCAGTTGGAAATAATGGCGGATTGCGGATGAGGGAAAGGTAGCCCAGCTGGCGAATGACAAATGACAGAGCGTCAAAACTTACTGACGAGCCCATCTCTGGTTTTACATGCACATCACTCTTAAGGAAAACTACAGTGAATCTTCACAGTGATTTATTTGTAAAAACATCCATTTTTAAAAAGTTAAAGTGCCCCGTACTTCAACAACTTTCTAAAAGTGAATCTCAAGGTTCTTTGACAGTATAATGACATCCAATGCATGAACCTATCAAAATGTTCTCAGTGTTGTTAGCACCATAAAAGCAACAAGCCGTTTCTAATACTGTACATTGGCAATCTTAATCAGAGGTCTAAAATGTGTCTGTCAGACTTTTGGATATAGAGTAGCCCCGAACTATGAGGCATACTGTACGTGCTGGCCATTTTCCATTGTGCTGCAGTGTTGGACCCAATTAGATGATGCAGGTGTAGAGAAGTGGCCAGCAAATACGTTAAAAATAGAATAAAGGAAAAGGCTAAATTTACACTTCATCATCTTGACAGCACACAGTTCTTTTTTTTTTTGGAAATCTATCCCCAAGACGAAGCTGTGTGCTTGGGTCAACAAAGCCACAGAGGGAAATGAGCCGCAGCAGACAACTCAGGAGTCTCAAATGCTTTTATGAAATGTCAACGAGTTATCATTAGACTGCTCTTTCTCTTTTCGTTCTGCCTTCACTGTCTTGGTGCTTCTTCTGCTTTTTTACTCACAGTTAATAGCTTTTACGTCTCCTTGTTTTGCCGACAGAATTTGCTCTTTCTCTCTATCGCTTTCTCTTTGTATCAAAGTCACTGAAGTGTAAATGTACATTAGTGCGATCATTCCTCCCAGACAGGCGCTACCAATAACAGGCTAGTTATATAGGTCAGGCTAAACAGAGCGATAACTCCGTGTGTGCTCACGTGTACACTGACAAGCGAGGGAAACACTGCAACTCTCCAGCTGGCACGAAAAAGTCAAGTGTGAGAATATTTCTCAGGTCACAACTTTCATTCACATGGACACAAATGGATTTTTACACTAGAATGGCAGAAGGAAGCGGGCGGACCTCCACCAAGGTCGACAATGGTGCGGCACCTACAGGAAAAGCATATCTTAAGAAAATCATCTTCAAAATGTACGTTTTGTTTCTCTCATGAGTTCTTCATTTAAACAAGCAGATGTGTGCACCCTCCAAAAATTGCTGTAAAAATGTGTGAGCAGTCCGTGCAGGCAAGGCGCTTATTTCGGTCACAATGCGAATCTTTGTTGACTGTCAAAACGCGATCCAGGCATAGTTCATATTACTGGAAGTCCACACATCACATCGCCATTTAATGCATCAATACATAGACAACCATCGTCATGTGTGGTTTTGAGAGGTTACGTTTTGTTCGGAAAGTTCTTAAAAAAAAAAAAAAAGAAAACACCACACATTCCACATCCTTTTAAATTGATATTTAGTTTTTTTTTAATGCTTAGTTTTCACTGAATCCATAATAATATCATTATCGAGATATCTGGCAAAAATATCAAGATGTAAAATTTTAACCATATCTCAGAGCCCTGGGTTTTATTTTCAGCGTTATGTAAAAAATTGAAAATCTGCAGGGGCGCAGTGGTGCATCGATCAGAATGGAATAAATCCATTGAACAGCAGTCATTCTGCAGCGGTATTGACTTGACAGAGCTAACAGGGGGTGTCGAGATACAGAGCTGTTTATGCTCAATATGATCCGATGACGTCAATGAGGTGGAATGAAACATCAACAGACATCCACATGCACACCCACACCCACACACACACACACACACACACACACACACACACACACACACACACACACAATAGTGTTAGATTTTAAATCAGGATAATGGCTGATTAGAATCCAGTTGCCAGCCAATATTTACAAAAGTGATGAGTAATGTTTTAGTTGTAGCCAAGTACCCCAGCTTCTCTCAGTAATAAACAATGTATGTAATCACACTGGGGAAGACTCTGGGGAAAAATCGGTTACATTAGATATTTATGCTGATTCAAACCACATTAAAACTACAATTAGCACCCTGATTCGAGAATTCAAGTTTTTTTAATCCGCAGTTTACCAATCAAAAGTAAAATTCCACTGATTAGCTGGAGTAAGTCTGTCTTAAGAGGAGCACATTACGATCGGACTCATCCACAGCTACGTGGCTACTTCTTTGTGCAGTCACCATTGACCTAGTGCAGTGAGAGGTGAGTAATTAAAAACGCTTGGCCATTGGTGTGGATGTGTATGTGACAGATTGTACAAAATATGTCCATATGGGTCAGGCCACAATCAATAATAATAATTATTATACCGTAATAATAATAAAATAATTTTATATCACACTTTTCTGGACACTCAAAGACAATTGACAGTGAATACATTATTCATGCACTCACTCATTCACGCCCTGGTGGTGGTAAACTACGCTCTTTAGCCACAGCTGCCCCCAGGGCAGGCTGACCGAAGCGCTTTTGTCGCTGCAACCTCAACAGGGGGAAAGTGATGAGATATATTCTTATGCTGCAGTTTTCACTCCACATTAGGGCATACACACGTGTCCTGCAACTGGTCGACCCCCAGTTTAGGGTGCACCCCTTTTCTCAACCAAAGTCAACTCGGAAATATTCCAGCTCACCCACAACATCAAAGAGGATTAGCGGTATACCTCTACACAATAAATAGATGGATGTGAATTTAGTTTGGGAAGCCCTGTTAAAAAGCTAATTCCTTTGAAATAAACTGTGGCGCCTCTATAGAAACTAAAAGGGTTGGTTGCATGTGATTCTCTAAAAATGATTAACACGTTGGGAAGTATGTAACACTTCCAACAATGTGAGTATGAAACTATGGCCTATGTGTGGTATTGCACATGTCCACTCACTCACAGCATGGTGGAGGCAGCAGCCGCTCCCATCCCTGCTGTGCCTTCAGTGGATGGAGCATTAGTGTCAGTCTGACTGTGAGCGGTCACAGCATGTTGTCCCTGGCTCCGTGTAGACAACATCTCGAGGCTGACAGGGAGGAAAATCTATAACGCAACTCCCCAGTGGACAGGAGGTAACTAACTGATAATGGCCTCAAAGTTGGATAAACTTATGTGCAGTCTGTGAACTAACTGCAGCAGGCTCCTTTGGCCTCTATATTAGAGAAATAAAAATAGGTAAGCTCCGAAATCAACTGGTCAGCCATTGAACAGCAAAAGACTCTTGGTTCCCGCTATAGGCACAAAAATAACATCTTTGGGATGAATAATAGCGGAGACTGAGAGCCACGCCTTCGTGTACAACATCAATTTGTGACCTCACATAGGCACTTCTGGAAGAATGGTCAAAAATTCCCATAAACACGCTGTTCAACCTTGTCAACAGCCTTCCCTGAAGAATTGAAGCTGTGATAGCGGCAAAGGGTGAACTGACGGATGGATTAAGAGCGGAATGTCTTTTTAAGGGACAATTGATTGGGCTGAACACTCACACTTGCATAATAGGTCCGTATGTAAAAATGCCAACACTAAAATTCATACCCTTGAAAAACTCAGCAGTGATTTAATGTACAGTTTTTGAGGACTACATTCTGCACATCTTACAGAAGTCCATTTTTATGGGCTTGGCCTGCTTTTTTTGCCATTTCAGCCTGGCTATGTCACTCAAGGAAGGATACAAGCATTGTAATAGTCTCCTTGCTTGCTTTGTCACATTGTGCTGTCACCTCGTGTCTGAATACGGTGAGCAATATATCACAAAAATTCTTTACTCATGTCCACTGCAACCTGTGCAAATATAAAAGGAATCGGTCCGACCTTTTTGATTTTATGGGTATTAAAGCTCCTTTGATGAAAAGCCATTTTTACATACACACAATTGAAAATATTGAGTTTTCAGACATTCAGGAATGATAAAGTTTTGTTAGACTCCAAAGGCATACAGCTATTAGCCCCCGCAGTTAAGAGATGTCATGGCCCCTCCCCGGTCCTGCTGGAGCAGTTCCTCATGCGGGCAGGCGAGATCCTGCAACACTAAGCACTCTCTTGCTCTCTGCTCTCAATGACAGACCTCTCTTTGTTTGTTTCTGGTCTTGTTTGGTTGTCTCACAAAACACATTACATCCATGTCGGTCACCACAGGAATAAAGAAGTCAGTTTCCTCCTCGGCCCAAAAGCACGGTTGTGTGCTGCGTCTCGGTTTTGCTATCTTTATTTACCTCTGCTTGTGTATTTCTGGCGAGTTGTGCACCAGACACATGGACTTTTTTCCACACATTATGTGTCTATATACACACTGTCATTTTCTCCGCAGCGACAGAAAATAATGTGAAAACGACTGCGGAGAAATCAATTTAAACTCACGTGCAGGAGGCTTCACTTCTCGGCGAGTAAATGGTCTCCGCACATATACAAATACTTCCTGTACTCAAAAGACCAAGATTCCTCTCGGCAAGCGCATGCGCAGTACACAAAGAACACAAATTTCCACTCATGTACCTTCTACCCAGGCCGCTATACTGTAGGTTTGCCACTTAAGGTCAAAAACGAGTGATGTGTCTTGGGCTTGTTTGATGATGATGGTTGAGCGTGGACCAAAGTAGCATTTTGGCATCAGCAGTTTGCTCAGGACGAGCAGACACCCCACACTGCGTTCACAGCAGACATACTGGGTGTCTGCATGACTGCAGTGCTTACATCATTAGAAAGCACATGCTGTGTGTGTGTGTGTGTGTGTGTGTGTGTGGGCACATGTGTCAGTGTGTCTGTATGCATGCGTGTCCTGAGGCGGTGGCCTTAATCTGGTCCGTGAGGGTGACACAAAAGTGACCTCTTGCATCAAGCCACACACACACACACACACACACACACACACACACACACACACACACGCACACACACACACACACACACACACACACACACACACACACACACACACACACACACACACACGTCTTCCAAGTTCAAACCCTACCTCAGGGGCGATGTAGTCTGGAGTGCCACAGAAGGTGCGAGTGGTCACTCCATCTGACATGTTCTCTTTACACATGCCAAAGTCAGCAATCTTAATGTGTCCCTCACTGTCGAGCATCACGTTGTCCAGCTTAAGATCTCTGAAGAAACCAACAAATCATATAGTAATAATATACAGTATATCTTTTTTTTTTTATTCATCATCATTCTTGAAGGAGCTTCAGAACATGGTTGACAATGTCTGCTACGGCTAACTGATTTTATTCCGACGATTGCTTTTACAAATATGCCTTTTCCCCCCCAGAGTTAATCCATCTGAAAAATAGCCCTGCACTCTAATTACATTTTAAGAAATGCTTACCTGTAGATGACTCCTTTGCGGTGAAGGAAGAAGAGACCAACAGCAATCTCTGCTGCATAGAACCTGCAATTACAACAACATATTTTTAAAAAATGCACACAAAAACGTTCATTTTCTTGAATGCTTGTCCTCATTAGGGTAATGCCATCCACACATTTTCACTCACATTCTCACCTATGAACAATTTTGAGTCAATGAACCTATGTGTATATTTCTGGAATGTGAGCGGAAGCTGGAGAAGCCTGGAGAAAACCAACGCAACGAGGGAAGAACAAAGAAAACTCCACACAGAAGGGCCTGAGCCCAGACTCAAAACGGGAACCTCTCAACTGAGAGCCAGACGTGCCAAGCACTCAACCGTTCACCAAAAATAACACTTCTTCCAAACTACCGGTAACCTCGCTAAACATGTTGCTGATATTTGTACTTGACATCAGAGTGAATGCGTTACAACTCAACATACAATGTTGATCATGACAGTACTGTGAGTCCCTTGGGTTTGTTCCTGTAAAAATGTCTCAGAAGGAGATAAATAATCAATGCAATGCAAGTATTGGTAGAGAACGGCGGCTTTTCTTACACTGCTTGCGGTTCCTTGAACTTGCCCACTTGTTGAATGTGATACATGAGGTCGCCTCCATTTATGTACTCCATGACAAAGTAGAGACGATCCTGTGCACACGAGATGGGGGGAAAAAATGTGCATATAAAAATCTGAATGCCCCTTTTCTGTTTCTCATAAAATCTGTTTTGCATTCTTTTAACACTCTGTATGGAGTTGATGACGACTTTTCACTCCCCTTACAAAACATTGGAAGTACTGTGGTGAGGTTTTTTTCTGCACCAACAGGTGGAAGTGTTATTTTGCTAAATGGGTGTGACGGATTGGCCACAGAAGAACTGGTTACATAACAGTATCTAAATATATATACTTTTAAAATCACTTCTGTTAACATTTTCCAAATGATCTCAGTGAGCAAGCAGAAATAGTTTTGCCAAAATGTAAAAATATGCAAAGGGTGAGTTCACAACATCGCGCTGATTTAAATTTGGATTGTTTGGCTTTGTTGAAGAGATGCAACTGAGTTCCATTCGAGTGTGGATTGAAATGTGTTAGGCAGGTACTTGACTGTACGAAAGACAATGAAGGGTGGGAGTCAAGTGTTTGTTTTAGATTTTGTTGGAATAAAGAAGGTCTGTTGACTTTCGCGCTGCATCTCTGCTTGCTGTTGACCCAGTTCCATGTCAACTTAGCCTCACATTTTTGCTGCAAAAATGCTGTTCATGCGCCTCTCGGCTTCAGCCATCAACCATCTAAGTCACGGTTGTTAACATAAAACCATGAATATTTTTCTACTGCAGATTCAATTATTGGGATAAAAACAGCCATAACTAAATAGAATAACATTGATGTCAGTCAATCCGGCAATTGGCACTGTGAGATTAAACTACTATGCCATATGTATTTTATGTTCAATACAGCATAAAAATAGACTCACAAAGGTGACACACTGTATATAAACTTGTGTAATCATTTTTAAAATGTTGTTTTTGCGAGTACTTTCCCTTATCTGACTATGTTTCTGCAAATTCCCAGTCCATCCTTTGCTGGGTGCTGCAAAGAAGAACTCAGCCCCAAGTTGTTAAGGAAACTTGGATTTGGTATTCTTGTGTTTGGGGGGTGGGGGGGGGCCACAATAAAAAGTGTGCCTCGTAGCAGGCGAACATGTAAATGAATCAGAGCAATTCTGTTGCAGTTTCAGAATGAATCATGTTCACAAATTGTAATCGTTGTACGCCGCATGAAGTCAGTGCATAAGTAGTCGGTGGCTTTCATCATTAAAAATGTCACAGAACTATTCATGTTCATGTTAGGCCTTCGGTTTAGGTCTGTGTTTGGGTTGGGTGTCCATGCACATGTGTATCGGAGGGCCGGGGGGTGGTGTTACATTTTTAATAGTGCACAGCATGTGTCACTTTGTGCTCTCAGGTGGTGTAGTCTGCTCTTTTTCCTAAGGACTCAAACGTGCAGTTATGTGTTTTGCATACAAACTGTGCCCGTTTAACCCTCTCCCTGCTGTGCTCTCATTGTACTTGTCATGCGTTTCCTCTGTTTCGCTCAGAGCAACCTACTTTGAAGTGACCTTGACCTCAGAGCACTGTACCCACCACGGTCTGGAAGCACGAGTGTAGCTGCGTGAGGAAAGGCGGTTTCTCCTGCTGGGCAAGGACTCTCTTCTCCACCATGGTACATTCAACGTCATCATCCTGAATCACCACATCCTTTTTCAGGATCTTTATTGCATACAGCTCTTCTGTGGCCTTCATCTCTGCCAGCATGACCTTCAGTTGCACAAAAAAAAATCATAACTAAATGTTATTTTCAGCATTAAGAAAGAACAGCTTATTTTCTTGCAAAAGGTGACTTTTAACATGTGTTGTGTGCCATGAGAAAGGGGGGGGGGGGGGGTGGCATTCCAGTTTACCTTGCCAAAGCTGCCTTTCCCAAGTACAGCCAAGAAGGTGAAGTCACTGAGTTTGACTTGGTTCAAGCTGCTGAATGGCAGCTGGCTGGATGGCCTGCCATCTGTCTCTGTGGTGGCCTTCTTGCCTGGACCCAGCTTGGCTTTCTACGCTCACATAACGGGACAAAGTGCGTCAACATGCACACCAAAGAGCATGCAATATGCACTCAGTGCCCACAACATGAGGATAACGTCCAAATCCAAATGCTCCCTTTGAAATATGCTGTACTGTAATAATCTGCTGTGGCTTGAGTATTCATAGCACGATATACTCAAGCCACACTTTTGTGGTACATTTCCCTGTTGGGATCGGTTTGACTGAGTTTCTGGGTGTCTGGAACGCAGCATACGACACATTGTATTTCAAAAAAATTGTAGCACGAGGTCAGTCATAGGTGGACCCCCCCCACCCCCCCACACACTTATTAAACTTACACGTAAATGAAGCAGTCTTCTCCGATGATCAATGAGTGCCCTTAGACACATGTTGCTCATTTTATACGTGAGGTAATAATGACTCCTTCAAAATGCACACATACATTCCAACATGAGTTCCTTTTCCAGAGACCCCCACCTCAAAGTTGGTCTGAATGAAAAAATAGAAACTTGAAAAAACATGGAGCTTTCACCCAAGTAGAGAGGCACAATCTACTATTACGTACATTCATGCCCGCTCCAGTCAAGCCTCTCATGTCAACGCTAACTACAAAACATGACAAATTGCCTATGGCAGCCTCTCATTCATGCCATGCTTTAACTCTCTCAACAACTGTAAAGTGTTTCAAAGTGCAAAAATGGGAATCATAAAAATGGATCGATCGGGATTTTAATGAGCGTGGGATTGACTGTTGACTATCATGGTGTGCACTACTTGGCTGTAGCCAGGAAAGGTCATGCTGAGTCATTCTCAACTAGTTTGTGGTACACAAAGAAATCGGTTGTTGCACAAGCCGGCCCAGCAGTTTAATTCTTCTCATATACAACCTTGGCACGGAAACAGGAGTTCTGAACATTCCATGAGTGATTCTTCTGGGAAATCATCATCAGTCTTTGCGCTTGTCATTTAAAAAAAACAAAACCTACCTATTATGCATAAAATTCCAACCATATTTCATGTTCTAAATTCTCAGCAAGGACAAACAGATCCAAACCTCATGCTGAACCTGACATCGTGGCTAAAATCAGAATCCAGAGATACTTGAGCTAACAGCCATCACAAATGCATTAAAAGCAAAGCAAACGCATCATTTTCACACCCTTTTACTCCAAAACCGGAGCCTCAACCGATGTGAATCGTCAACACTACGCTACAGCAAACATTGGTTTGACTGCACAAGTCCGAAAATGATACACCGTACAAAATGTACACTTGTGTCACATTCTGTGTCAGCTCACTGACAGACTTCCAAGCATTCCAATGACATGGTTCCTCTTTCCAGGTCAGGAAACATTCATTTCAAACGAGCTTGCCACAAAGTATGAGCAGCTTTAGTTTGGTTAATTGCATGAACTAGAGTCTAGCTGATGTGCAAAGCGCAGCAGACTGCATCAAACCACCGCACACCTTGAAGCTTTGGCCAAAGGCAAGAGCCTGTCCGAGCCGAGCGAGCAGCCTTACTTTCTTCCTGTCAGAGTCTTCCAAAAGTGCTTGGTCCTGGAACCATAAGGAGAAGCAACCAACGGGCCTGACTCAGACAATACTGTATGTCATAATGATTCACCCTGTCCGTTAACATTCATTGTCGTATGCAGGGGTGAAGACTTGCACTATGTCGTTGTGCGAGCTGTTTCTAATATTGTGGCAACAAATCGGCATCAGAGGTGTGATTAATGGGAGTGAGTAATATGGAGGCTGGGCGACCTCTGCTTTGTGGTCTTAAAAAAGGGGGACCAGAACCCCTAATTCTAAATTCCGAAATTATACGTACAGGTATACGGTGCATAGGGGACCTGGCTGGCCCGCGAATAGTGAAAATCTACGAATACCTGACGTCCAATATAATTGCATTAACTCCTCCTCCCTATTTAAAAAACAAACATGATTATTTATTTCTTTATTTATTTATTTATTTTCAAATCCGCAAATAGATGATTCCTCAGGTGCAGAACTATGAATATGCGAGGGTCCGCTGTATAGTGCCAAATGCTCTTCAGATGTCTAAAGCCATGAGTTTCACCACAGGAAATGATCTAATTTCACTGAATTGGGCCAAAAAGTGTTATTTATAAATTATATATAAATTATCAACAGCTGGTATCTCCAGCACACCCGAGACCCAAGGGAGGGTAAGCGGTTCTGAGAATGAATGAATTAATGAATGTCATACAATGTCTTTAGTCATCTATGCCTGCAATGTATCGTGAAGACAGAACAAATAAATGGTCTTCCAACACCACATCGTCATTATTCCAATGTATACATTCCCGTTTGGTGGTGTGCCATTACATTTTTCTCGGGTATAATATGATATGTGGCTCAATAATTTTGACAGAGCTGGGCTATATATTTTGTTATCTGCTGACATCAAGTGGCCATAAGAAGAGCACGATGTTATGATAAAACTGACCAGCAAAGCTTTGGCTTTCTTTTTCAGGGTAATTTCTATGGCATGAATACGCCGATTTATTATTATTATTTTTTCTGAAAGCACATGCTCCCTCTAGACACAAGGAGAGGCAATCAAGACGATGAGCACAGAGTACTACTCTTTCACTCAGCAGACCTGATGACTAGCATGAGCAAACAATTATTTACCCTAAATACAGTGGAAAATGAGAAGTAAATAAAATCCAATGTGCGCCAAAGTTAACTGTCAAGCAGGCAATGATTGGAATCAAGCTGGTATGCATCTGATTTAAGGACATCTACAACACATATCATATATTTATAGGAAGTCAGTCTAACCAACCCTAATCCACTTTTATTTTAAATTAAACTCAAGTTAAAATGCACAACGGACGATAAGTTCCAACCTAACACTAAATAATGAAAATGTTACAATTAGCCTGCATACAATGCCAACAGCATGCTAAGTCTCACATAACTAAAAAGTATTCTTTTGAATTTGAAAGTACTTCAATAGACTTTTACCAAAACAGGTTTTCCAACTACTTTCAAAGAGAATCATTGAAGTTCACGGTGCAAATTAGCAACACTCAATAACTTGCTTAAACAATATTTGGATAGTGTTGCTGATTTCACACATTACCTTAAAATCATTGAAAATTCAGACTTCTTCAGATTCACTTTGTCCCTGAAAGGCGGGATATTCTTTGCCGTGTACATTTGTACCTCCCGGCTGCCAGAGAGCATGATCAACTGTTGTGATCAAAATGTCAGTAAACAAGCAGAGAAGAATCCTCACCTCAAATTTCCGTCTCAGTTCTTCATTCCCGTCATCCTCCTCCGAGATGGGAACGTTGTAATACTCTCCTTCCTCCTGGCACAACAACTTAAACCTGGCAACCCATGGGACAACATGAGTCAATGAGGATGCAATCCGCAAAGTTTGAAAGGTAGGCAGATGAACGTCAAGAAATTGGTCTTCACCAGCCACTCGCCGGAGCCTTCATGAGCTCCGACACCCCAAACGAAAGGGCGCCCATGAAGTCATTCCTGGTTGTCCGATCCCAGTCCCACACCTCCACGGATAGCCTGCGGTCCTTGTCTGTGGGTTCCAGTTTGCTGGAACATGTGGATTGTTATATAATGGTCCAGCAAATTACAAAATACCCCAAACAATCAAATACTGAACAAAGCGGTATTTACTTACAAAATAAAAGTCTCGTCCCATTTGGGGTTCAGGTTGGAGCGGATGGTTTTGGTCTTCTGCTTGGTCTTATTTTTGGGGTCAGGTATGAGCTTGAGCTTGACATATGGATCAGACAGGCCATTGGGGTCCATGGGTATCAGATTCCTGCCTTCACCAACTAAAAGAAATCAAGAGAAAATAGGGACACACTTGGCAAATGTAGACAACTGGGGGAGTACATTCACATGTATTGAATTTATATACACCTGTTCGTCAGTTTTTTTTCTTTAGGCAATACAAACAATTTAATTGGAAAATAAATTCTTTATAACAGAATTTCAGATTTCAACGCGTGTTAAAAATGTGTTCTCTTTGTGAAATTTGGATTAAAATCATTATTTTTCTGGCTATAAAAAAAAAGTGACAAATTCATGCGAGAAGACCAATTCGAAACTTCAAAGAACCCCAAATTTGAAAATCAAATGCCAACCATGAACTGCTTTTGCTCTTTTTCCTTTTTGAATAGCATCTCTGATTGTTCAAAGAGAAACACGACTGCATTTCAACTGCACTGAAGTCTCAATGAATATTCAGCTTCATTTCATCTGTATAAATCCTTATACAGAAAAAAAAAAGCAAAACAAATATGGCAGGTGAACATCAGTGAAACACGCTGCAGGTGTTCAAGATCAAACATCCAGTTCACACATGTGTGTACGTGTATGTGTGTGTGTGTGCGCGTGCATCCGTATTGTGGTGACTGAGCTTTAGATGAAGCAAAATCAGGGGAAGGCTCTTTCAGTGAGATGGCCAGAAAACAAAAATGACACAATAGGGACATAAGTATATAGGAAAAAATATATAATATTAACGGCCATAACTCCAATTATTACGTGTAAATTATTAACCAGGGTTGCGGTTCGGGTTAAACTATACAAAACACACAAGTAGAGGTGCACGAAGATGCTTTTACTTTGTACAAAACATCCTGCACACTGTGCATAGATGAAACTAAAGCAGAATTCAGCTCATGTGAAATCACTGCATGCAAACCAATGATTTTACAATGTGAGGGGAGCTGAAGAAGAGGCTAACAGACGTTTTATTTAGTCATGAATGAGATAAATAATGGTAGTATGACTACAGGAAACAACAATTAATTAGACCATGTGCAAGTTTAGGGTAAAAAGATGAAAAATAAAGTGGCTCCTGCAGTGGTTAAATATTCTCGATTTGGGTTTTTAGGGTCGAGAGCAGCAACAAGAGGCAGACAAAATCAATTTGAATAAGTTAATTTTATCATCTGCAAACATAATAAATAGACTGTTTTCGCCATAAGCACACAGCATCCTAAAACACTACGTTTTTCGCTTTGCAATCGTTTTTTCAACACTACTTAAATTTAATTATTTCACTTCCAAATCTCATCTATGGTGGAATAATATCAAACACTGAGCAGATATCATTTAGTTATTTAAATAATTGTCAAATCAAACGTCTTCCCAAAAATATAACTCAAACATTATTATTATTGTTGTTGTTGTGTCAAAACTGTACTTCCAGCCTGAACCGGTAGAGGGCGAAAAACATTCTACAGTACTGTAATATTGTTAGCTGGCTCATGTCGAAGGATGAAACCTTACAAATGCAGTCCTCGTTTTTATATAAATTGAAATCCAGTTTAAGTGAAACAAATGTGAAGAAATGTTGGATTGTAATCAAACCTTAGCATGTTGTGTACTTGAGGATATTGCGTTCTTCAAGCGTAAAAGTAAATGTGCAAACACATCTACGATCTCCGCACAAAAACATACACACTCCGTACATGTGTACGCTGTTGTTCTAAAAAAGAAAGCAGAGCTTTTGTATGTTCAATGTCCAGTGGTTACCTTACGTGCTCTCATGCCAGTGATAACAACAACTCTACTTCTTGACTCTCTCTCTCTCTCTCTCACACACACACACACACACACACACACACACACACACACACACACACACACACTCACTCATATATATATATATATATATATATATATATACATACGCTGGGACTTGTGTTCAACTGACACTAGTTAAAGTCAGCCATGTTTGCACTCAAGGTGACTTAAGTTTTCAGTTTCTCCCGCCACCCTTATATGAATCTCCCTCTGTGCAAAAACCTCTGTTCTCTGTAAAAAAAAAATAATAATAATAATAATAATAAAACAAGAATAAGAATAATAAATAGCTCACAACGTGTAATTTAAAGCTGCACAATGAAGGAAGAGAAGGGCACATTAAGTATCCTAAGTGTGAGAGTGATGAGCTTTCAGAGCTGCTTGGTTGGTTGACTCAACTTAACAAAAAAAGTGTATTTCATTACAACCAGATGTACAGTATACTATGAGTTTGAATTGTTGGAAAAAAATGTTCCGTGGCATTAAGTTATTTTTCCTTGGCTTTGATGTGGCATTTTTTGCAACAACCTTTTCCCCTCAAAAGAACTGTTAGCCCCAGTCTGTGAAGAGAAGACTGACTGTAAGAGGAGGTTACGTCAAGCAGATGCAAGAAGTAAAAGCTCTTTCAGTAGTTTAAATCTTTTTACATCAAAAATCGAATCCACATTGCGCCTACATTATTTAAGTGATGGGCAGCATGGCACAGTGATGATTGATGATGTCTGCATTGTGCATATCAGCTCAGAGCTTCTGGGTTTGGATCTTGGCCTTCCTGTGTAGAGTTTGCATGCATTTCCCTGTGCTTAGAATGCTGAAACTCAACACAGTAAGGCAAGATCTTGAAGTCAATTTCCTCTTGGCAAGTACCTGTTGGTATGCGTGCGCGGTGCCAGTGAGTCAGTTATTCTATGAAGAAGGAATTGTCGAGCGAAGACTTCAAAGGGGAAGAAGCTCGGGGCCTAAATCCTTGCATGCATACCACGGTCCACTGTCAGGTAAAAAATGTTGAGTCCAGCCCAACTCTACCATCAAGCAAGCCTTCTTTCCTAGCAGAGACACTAATGGGAGGAAAATTTGATTTTTTTTTTGTCTGGATGATTGGCTGGCAGAATGAGAAGCCACATGTGGAGGCCTAATGCATTTAGACGAAATACATATGCAGCGGAGAATCGCAAAGATCAAGAATTCAGGGCACATGAGGGAGACTTGGAAAACAAAACATTGCTGATGGAGACTGAATCATGCTCATGCGTGGAATTCTCATATAATACAATCTCATCATACTGATGTGTAGCTCTATTAAAGTAATAGTATATTATTAAACCAAAAGCAATCTTGTGATGAGGGAGGTTTACTCTATTTTGCATAGCCCAGTTCCAATGAAATTACGACATCATATAAACGTGAATGAAAACAAAATGTATTGCAAATCCTTTTTGACATATTTTCGGTTGAATACTCTACAAAGACAAGCCACAAAGTATAATGATTAAATTGATGAACATTATTGTTTTGTTTGTAAATACAGTAAATATTCACATTTCCACTCATTTTCACAATACTACTGATAAATGGGCTGAAGGGGGAGCAGAAAATTGTCAGCAACATAAAATATGACAGACCCCCAAAAATCTGCAACTTTATTCGAGTAATTGTAAAATGCAGTTGTACTGTCTCACATTTTAGGGCCAAAATATCACCATTTAAGGGCAGTCTGAAGCTCTGATAAGCACTAACTTTACAAGATTTTTTTTCCACTTAGACCTACAGTGTAAATCCAGTGTAAAGAACAATAAACCTTGAAATGATGTTGAAAATAGTATTGCAGAAAATGTCTATTTTATCCTTTGACCCTTGACTCGGCCTGAAACGCAACATTTTTTTGTGTATAATTGTGTTGCCTGGTTATATATTGCCTTAAATGTATCTTCTTTTTTTATATGTCTGATATTAATTGAAGAATGGCACTTTGTATGCAGCTGTGGTTGTTTTTAACGTTTTGTGGACATTAAGTTGAGTTGAGCTGAAAAGGCGAGTAGAGAATACTCGGTAGTCAATATTACACGGTTTTTCGACATTTTTTTATTCATTTGTTTGACCACAGCACATTTGGAAGGCAGCTGAGATAGGTTCCAGCTCACCCGTGAACCTCATGAGGAAACTTGCTGTAGTGAATTGGGTGCATTAAGCTTTGTGGTAAGATGCGAATAAAATATAATAAAATACAATAAGCAGTAGGAAAAATCCACTACATGTTGGCATAATTTTGGATCGAGGTGGGGATCCAGGATTTCCCCCCCCCCCTTGTTGTGAGTCAATATTTTCCAGAATTTCTCAAAATCTTGATCAGAAAAGCTGCGCATATACAGAAAAAGTGGTTGTCGACAAAGATGCGCATTTGAGGGCTAAGTTTCCACTTCTCCACAGTACCTACAGGTGGCAGAGTTGCATAACAGGCAAAAACTGAATTACAAGGGAGTAAATTACATGCACAAAGATGCTCTTGAGTTACACAGTGAATACTTGGACAAGTCAGCAAACACAAGAATTGTTGAAAGTCCAACATGACATGCTCAGCTCTGACCAATACAACAGGGCTGTGTTCCTGAGTGATGGCAAAGCGGAGGAAGGCACTAAAGCACCACAGTTGTCCTCCATCACACAAACAAACCCGCTTGTGTTTCCTTCGGCACCTCCCCGCCAGCCCCGTTTCTCCCGCAACGACCCAATTTCAGCATTTTTGTATTGAGATCACGACAGTGACAAATGAGTTCATTTTGCAAGTTTTTTTGCTAGAAGGCTGTTTGTTTGCCAGCCTCTTCTGCTTGTTTGAAAGAAGGGCAGCCTTAATGCTTCCCGCACTACTTCTTGGCTCTCGCCACTGCAACATGATGGATTGGCACACCGGTAGAGCTCACTTAAAAACAAAAACATATAAGTCATGCACAATATTAAAACCAATCCAAGTTTGAATAATTTTAGCAGACCATTGCTAGACAGTTTTGCCCCAATTCTTCAAATTGTGGCCTTTCTTAGTCACAGAAAAAAAAAACAGGTCAGGAACCAATCAACTTTTGTATTGTCTTATGCCACTTTGAACTGCATTCTCTAACAGCAGTAGCTAAGTAGCACTAACAACATAAATAATTGGAATGAATCGGATCATGTGTGTTTTTAACATTGTTGCCGTTGAGGGGATGTTTTAAAAGTTCCCTTGAGTGCTCCTATTTCCAAGTTCATAAACGCATCACATTGTTCGGAGAGAGAACTCGCGAGTGAGAGAGCGTGCAGAGACCATTTTGTGTTTTGGTGTCTGTTT
Source organism: Hippocampus guttulatus (assembly GCF_054856545.1). Classification (NCBI taxonomy): domain Eukaryota; kingdom Metazoa; phylum Chordata; class Actinopteri; order Syngnathiformes; family Syngnathidae; genus Hippocampus; species Hippocampus guttulatus. The sequence continues at coordinate 12,190,512 of NC_141269.1, forward strand.
TTTGTTCACTGACCAATACGTCTGTGATCCATAGAACAGTATATGTTACATTATATTAGCGTACCCAAACATGAGCTTGTGTTACAACATCACATCCAACACACACCGCAACCTGTGTGTGCTAAAGCGAGCTTTGAGAGATGACTGTCCCTGTGTCAGAAAAAGAATCAAGCATCAGCCACAATGTTCTTCATTTTTCGATGCTTTCGCCTCCCCGCCATGCTTCCATGAAAAGCAGGTTTGCATCACATTGAGTACCAGTATCTTGAAATGGGCCCTAACTTTCAGACTCTTGCATTCAGGCATTACATCACAGATGACTGGATTACCACTACTGCACATGCGCATCACAGAAAAGAAGCCCACAGAAGCAATAGACGAGGCAGTTTTGAGTGAATAACAAAGCCTCAAAAGAAAATAAACGACGAGGTTGACTATCAAATTAATTGTCGACAATTTCGATCGTTACTAAAGTCGTGACTAGTTGAATGATTTTGGCAGCCCCACTTTATATGCAACTGATGCTAGAGAGGCCTGAACTGGATGCTGTTTATTTTGAGAGCAGTGCTGTCTACATGAAAAAAATGATGTCAAGATTCTTCCGTCGTGCCACGCAACATGCTATTTAAACTGTGTAACTCAAATCTGTTTGGAAGGCTGCCTGCTTGGCGTCAACAGCAGCTAATGTAATCTGTAATACAAGATGGCCTGGGTGGGCTGTGTGGTTAGTACATCACTTCTGTACATGTGCGCGCACACACACGCACAGAAGCCATCCATCCATTTTCTACAGCACATTTCCTCACCTCAGAGTTGTAGGTGAACTGGAACCTATCCCAGTTGACTTTCGGCAAGAAGCTGGATACACCCTGGACTGGTCGCTAGTCAATCACAGTGTGTGTGTGTGTGTTATGAAAGCCCCGGTTATAATATTAAATGTCTGGTATCATAACTGCATTTCTGATATTTTCTAACAAATTAACCCCGTGTCAAAATTGGTCATGAATTTGAAGAGTTTCGTCTGCTTCGAACAAGGTCCTGACATCCCACCACACAAACGTTTGTCTCCTTCCACAGGAAGAGTGGCCCAAAAGAATTGTTTTGCCACAAGGGGAGTTTCCAACCGAATGATATGCAGGACAGTCATGACACTTTTCCAGGTAACAAAAATAACAGTGTTGTTGACCAACACCAGGTGACACACCCACCGACGTGAGGCAAACATCTTCAGCAAACAAGAACAAATCCAGTTGCTTTGCTTCGACCTTTGTGCATGAGCATGACCCGGAAGACTGAGAATCTGCACACCCATATTCACAAGAACACTTTATGAGACGCTCTTATATGGCCGACCCATTGCATCACAGGTCGGCATCGTAAGAATTGTGTTTATTTTGTGTCGTGTTTACTCTTTGCAGGTCATTTTGCCTGATTGGCTACATGTCAACGTTGAAACTGCTTTTATTTGTTTTGCTTGCCCACCTCCCAGCCATAATTTAACTTGATCCTCCGCCTGTTGTTCATTTGATAAATGAACGAGTCACTGAGGTTCCGTGCTTCACGACACGCTGACCTCTGTGAGCCAGCTAATCGAATGATTACATGAGACCGCTGTCTGCGCCCCGTCGTCATCTTTGTTCTGGCCCATGTGCTAATTCTCTGTCATCGCAGAGCGAGGATTTACAACGTGCCTCCAAATAAGAAGCAAAAGCCATTCCAGACAAACGCCGACGCTTGCGCTGCTTACAGAGCAGCCAGCCTCATTACACAATTCGGGCTGTTGTGCATCATGAATTACAAGCTGCGGTCAGTTTGATATTTTTAGCACTGCATATTAACATCAATTTACAGACTATATTATTTACTCAAGCCTTCATGATGTTATTACATGTGCAAATTGCGCTACAGATCTGCAGCCAAAACATTCAAAGCAATATTGAGGACTAATGTCATTAAGCAGAAAAGAATAAATGTATTAAATCATTCCGATTGGTACTTTTGCTAGTCTTTGCCGTGGCACTCCCACATAAACAGTCAATAATATTGGCGCACCAGCCAGTAGATGGTCATTAAAAGTGGCTTTACTGATTAGAATTTTGTATCTTTGCAAGCTTTCCTGCAAAATAATTACACAAAGTGTATTTCAATACATGATGTCAAAAGTGCACCGCTTTTTTTAACCTCTTGAGCTGGAGCGGTGCTGTCAGTGCCTTGCTCAGGGGCACCTCGACACAAGGCACACCCTTTTTTTGTGTGTTACAAACCATGTCCTTAACCATTGCCATATTATTAATTATTATTCTCTGTCCGGCCTGGTAGTCCAGTGGTTCGTGCGTCGGCCTCGCAGTGCAGAGATGCATGGTTCGATTCTTGCTCCGGTCTTCAAGTGTGGCGATTGCATGTTCTCCTGTGTGGGTTTTCTCCGGGTACTCCGGTTTCCTCCCACATTCCAAAGCCATGCATGGTAGGCTGACTGAACACTCCAAATTGTCCCTAGGTGTGAGTGTGAGCGCGAATGGTTGTTCGTTTCTGTGAGCCCTGCGATTGGCTGGCAACCGGTTCAGGGTGTCCCCCGCCTACTGCCTGAAGACAGCTGGGATAGGCTCCAGCACCCCCCGCCACCCTTGTGAGGATAAAGCGGATCGGAAAATGGATGAATGAATGAATGAATAAATGTTCATCCCTACAGGGTACCTTGTTGCATTCAAAAAAAGCTTTTGCATTACAGAGACACCTATATATTTAATGACAGTTTAAACAGAGCAAGCATAATCAGGATATTTCTTTTGCCCTCGGAGCTCAAAATTAACAAATTGCAGAAAGAGGATTTTCAGAGATTAAGAGGGCCTCGGAAATGTACCTCAGAATTCCTTCATCACATTACGAAATGTTCTGCTGTGATTGCCAACTGACCGCAAGCATTCCTCATCGCGTACTGCATTGCAGAAACCTGCATAAAGAGCAACCAAGCAATGTGCAACAGCCTCGAGTTAAATCAATTCTCTGCCACCACAGTGGTGAAAGTGGAATGGACCTTCAGTACATTTTCACTTTTGTATTTACATTTCAGAGTCTGTACTTTTGCACGTTTACTTATGTAAAGGATTCAAGTCAGTCTTTCTGCTTTTACCAGTCTTTTTTTTTGTACCCATACTGTAGCTATACAGTAATCCCTCGTTTATTGTGGTTAATGGGGACCAAAACCACCCGCGATAAATGAAAATCCGCGAAGTAGCGACCAATAAACATATATATATATATATATATATATATACAGTATATATATATTTTTTAAGTCTGCAAAAAGTCCGCAAACGGTCCGTGAGAAGCTGCAAAACAACAGCGAGTCACATAGAGCAACATATACAGTACTGTAACCCCACTTTTTTTATGAATGTGTTTGAAAAAAATCCACGATGCACTGAAGTAGCGATAAACAAACCGCGAAATAGCAAGGGATCACTGTACTTCTACTTCAGTACAGAGTGGGAGTACTTTTGCCTCCTCTGACCATATGACACAACTACTGATATATTTGACATGCTGGAGGTGTGTAGTTGCTAATGAGACAGACAACATTATTGCTTCATTGTTTTGTTCGGCCAATCGTTACCAGTTTAATTAGAAGTTTTAAAAAATTATCTCTGGGAGCCACTCATTTATTAAAACTATCCATTGCAATTACAAGTCAGAATGATAAAGAACAAGAAACAGAGGATACAATGTGAGTAAAAATGTACCACAGCAAATCAGCAGTATAAAGCTACTACAGATGCTTGCTCATCAACGGGCAAAAAGAGTCGCTCGAAAAGTCAAATCAATAGGATCTACGTCAAGTGTATCACAGTCACAATTGTGCAGGGTTTAAACAGAGATAGACAATTCTCACACTCACATCCAAACTGCCACTGAGACAGAATTGAAACCACACTTGCTACATGGAAATCCGGTGTATGAACCTTCACACCTGCGGAGTCATACATGTTTCAAGTGTATTGTCAAGTGAACGTAGGAACTGCTGGGTTTTGTTTTGTTTTGGGGGTTTTTTTGTTCCACACAAATGGGCACTATGAATGGAGGTAATTGCAGTACCCTTTTTCCAGGTAGAAAAAGAGGAGCCATCTATTTGAGGAGAGGCACCATTTTGTTTCAAGTGGATGATAGACCTGCCCATTAATTGAGGCATGGCTTCTACTAAAATGGAGGGTACTAGTTCAGAAATCAAAGCATTTCCCACTGACTGTGTCCATATACAATGATCTTTTAAATGAGATTAGCCGCTTTTAAAGGACATGCTCGGTCTCATGCAACTGAGCCAGTGGTCACCCCGTGTCCCTCCACTGCGGGGTGTGCCAAAATAAGAACATCTTTCTTTGTGTTACTGGGGCAACTGATGAGAAAAACATGCCAGCTGCCCGGGGACAGCTGGGATAGGCTCCAGCACCCCCCCCCCCCCCCCCGCGACCCTCATGAGGATCAAGCGGTTCGGAAGATGAATGAATGAATATATAGGGCAAAAATAGAGAACCAAACAAGAGAAAGAATAAGATGTACTGCCATATATGTTTGAACCGGAGTAGGACTTACAGTGAGACGATTCAGGGTAATTAAAGTAAGGCGTTTGTTTAATGTTATTTTTATAATGTTGACAAGTTGGTAAAGTTCAACCAGGGTGCGTTACTCTGGCTCGTGACTACAAATCATGCAACATTATTGCGTATTTGCATCTGAACTGCCGCGCAACTCAGCTTTTGTGGTTAGTCAGACATGTTTCATAACTTGGTGAACGCAAAAATGACTTGGGTGTGTCATTTCACACATGATGGGTGGTCAGGCAATTCAGAGACCCAAAAATGTGCATACGGGTAATTAAAAGCCACATTTGCATAATATGTTCACTTTAAGAGACGGCCATCACATCAGCATAAATAGAATCAACATAAAATCTAAGGTGCAGTAAATTCTCACGAAGAAAAGTCTGCATATTGTATCGAAAGATCTGATTGGTGAACGCTGCATCAGCTAATAATAGTTGAGATACAAGTGTGTTCCATCAGCATCTCTTGCTAGCCCAGTCCAAACTCTTTGAATATATAGTAACCCATGTGGTGGACCACTTCTGGACTATTCACTTTAGGATTTCCTTTCCGATTGTGTTGTTGTTTCTTCCAGCAGAGTTATTGATTTGTGTTCTAAATGGGGAATTGTTGTTATGCCATACTGATAACTGATAGCAGCAGAGTCGGACAGGTTGTTAGCAGTGAGACTGACTGCATAATCAGTGGGAAGAATAAATGGCCAGAGAGATTTAATTCAGGTTAATGGTATCAGAGGATTGAGGGTGACTTTCCGAATGAAATGAGATGGCCTTCGTGTTAAATCTGATCCGAGGTCACAGAGGAAACAGGCCAATAGCCGGCATTTTCTCGCTCAGACAAGTGCACTCGAGCAGCGATGTACCCATTAAGCAAATGACAAGTCGACCTACCCGTGACCTGAAGCTTCTCGCCGTTGACTTCACACTTGAGGAAAAGGCGCCCCCTCCTTTCCGTGTAGTCGGTCCCGCAAAGGTTGGGCACATTCATGACGCACTGATTGTGGACGTTCATATCACACGCTGGAGAACAAGATAAAAAAAAAAGTGTTTGATCCAAATGTTTTTAGAACAACATTGAGTACTGTGTTACCTTATATTGCACTTCATCGTTTGCTCCTCCACTATCTCGCAGATTTTTTAAGCCATTTTTCTTCTTGGGTTTCTACAGTCGCCGTTCGCTTTAGTTTCAGCATGAACCGTGTAATGACCATACTCAGTGTCATTACAAATGCTCACACCATTTATACAACATCGCATCATGCAGCTCATATCGCATACTCGAGCATATGATCCAGCTGCAACCATTACATCAATATGTCACATTTACTGGCAGGGTCTAATTTGATTTGCATGTGCACAGTGCATTTTAAGATAACGCATGATCTTGACCGACACTGAATGCTCTAAAGCAGTGGTGTCCCAACTTTGGCTCAGGTGCGATTTGCGGCCCACCGTCCATTTTTCAGTGACCCGCGACGTGACCCCCCTCCCCCCGAAAAATTTAATAAATACAAATATAAATAGATGGATAGATAGATAAATTCATACATAAATAAATAAAGGTGAAGGTGGGCAGAGTGAGAAGGGAAAAGTGTCAGAAAAATAGGTGCCATTAATACTCCTAAATTTTTTTATATAGTGTAGAACTTAACTCGCTATTCGAAGGTACAAATAAAATATTTATGATGAAAAGAATAATAATTTATCTTCAAAACACCGGAGTGACTAAGTTCATGAGAAGTTAATTCAATTTTAGGGGCAAAGATTGCTTCTTCCACTTGATTGCTCTATGGTTGATTTATGAAGACATTACATTAATGATCCTCAAGTAAGTGTTTGAAAAATGGTGACTTTGCTACAGTTTGTTCTTTTTTTTTAAGTTCTGAATGTGGACATGGGATTCAGCTGTTGGTAAATGCAGAGCCCGGGTCTACTCTGTGAGATAGACGGCGGCTCGCCACCCCTAAAACTTGGAGAAATCCTCTACAATTTGCCTTAACACCTTTAACACAAAGCTGATGACATTAACGAGACAATACAAACAATATATACATAACTGCTTTTATGACTGACTTTAGTATGTCTAAACAAATTTTGAAGATCCATTTTTATGCATGCCGTCCTCAAACGAAAAAGTTTGGACACCCCTGTTCGAAAGCCACATTAGGTACACCCGCACTATTTCATAATTATTCTTTCATTGAAACCTTTCTTTAAATCTTCAGAGATCATTAATGGCAAGGCCTCTTTTTTCATAAGAATAAGAAAACCTTTATTCGTCTCACAATGGAGAAATTCCCAACACAAATTCATAATGTTGTGACTGGCGAGTAGATTCGGTATTTGAGCGGTGTTTTGATTTTGTTTTGTGTTAGAAACGTGAGTCGGGTTGCACACAAAGCACTCACTATCACACTTCATGCCCTGGTGGGTAAGGCCGTACAGCAGAGAGCCACAGTGGTCACAGAAGGTCGGGCTCCCAAACGTGTGGATCTTGAATTTATGCTTTGTTCTGGGATCCTGAAGAAACGAGAGAGAAAAAGACAAAAAAAGGGGGTGGGGGGGGGGAATAAATACATATATTTTCAATAAACACAAACCTCCCAAAAAAACACTTCAACATTCAACAGACACACATATATATGTGTGTGTGTGTGTGGGTGTGTGTATGTATATATATATATATATGTGTGTGTGTGTGTATATACATATATACAGTATATATATATATATATATACACACACACACACACATATATACACACACATATACCTGTATATATATACACACACACACACACACATAGTTCCATCCATCTTTCTAAACATTTTTTTAAAATCTAATCTTTATCACCTCCTATCGGCTGGAAATGACATCATCGGACTCGATTTCCAGTGACATGATCGCAACATCCCTATTTATTTATTGTTTTTTAAAGAATCTCTCTTGTAGTGTTCTGAACTCCTGTTTCCAGGACACTATGTGAAGCAAAAATAATGATGAGTGTGGATGCAGCGCAACTTCTCAGTTTGTGGCAAGTTGTTCTCTTTTCGACAAAAACTAGTTGAGACTGAATTAACAGCACGTGTTTGTTTGCAGCCATGTTGTGGAACAACAAAGAAAATTATTGAAGATAAATGAATCGATAAATATGTCTATCCCTCCTAATACTGTGTAAACTCTACACATCCATGACTGCGTACATGTGCAAAGCATTAAATTGTGAAGGTGCATGTTATAAGTTATACGACACAACAGACGGGGTTGTCGCTCCAAACTGTTCAACATTGGAGGATGTCTGAATTACTGAGTGCTTTGCTTTCTTGCAGACACAAAAGGCCCACCTTTTGAGCACTTAGTTCCATTGCACATTGTCCAATTAGCAGGCTGACCACAGCATGCACTAATAACGACAAGCTGGGGTTGACAGACAGTGCAGAAGGGGAGGGGGGAACATGCCAGCTGCACTTAGTCATGCCCACCTCCACACAGCTGATCTTGAAGGACTATCCTCTTGTCATCTCACCCCATCTCTGCTTTGTTCCTTCCACTAAAGCTCAAACAAGTGATAGCGACTGATCAACAGATGGAGCACGTTTTTTTCCCCCCTTTTCTTTATCAGCAAACACAGCAGCTTGTAGTTCGGAGGCAGCGCGGTGAAATAGTGGTTAGCACATGCCAGTTCTGAGCTTCGGTCTTTGAATCTCAGCTGCAGATTTACTGTGTGGACTTTACATGCTGTCGCCATGCTTGTGTTGGTTTTCTGTGATTACTCCAAAAACTACAACACACAAAAACCTAAGAAAAAGTAACAACAGATTTGCCACATTCTCCATGTACTCTTGGACTACAGTATATTTCCAGACAAACTCCTAATTAAACCCCTTTTGGCACAATTCGCTTTGGAGGTCACATCGTAAAATGTAGGCCCATTAAATGGCAAATTTTTAATGAGCAATTTATTATTAATCATACTCATAAATGAATTATTTTTATGATGGTAATTGCTCAAATAAATTAATGAGGCAACGTGGCAGCTGTGAAAAAGTCAGAAGAATTTGCGAGTGTCTATTTAAAGATTGACTTGTGGGTGTAATGCGCACAAAATGAAACCTGTAGCCGAAATGAAGATAAGTGACAACAAATCACTGCGCACACAGAGTTGTCCACCAACACATCTCTGCCGGCTATCACACGAGCGTCTCGGCCCCTCCAGTTTCTCTCCCCAATGACAGCCTCGCCGGAAATTCAGGAGTGACTATGGCGGCACTGGCCTCCCACAGCAGCAGTGGTGGGAGAAAGGAGCGACTTATAATCACTTGGCTCAACATAAGGAGGACGTTAGGAAATTAAGGCAAAGCTGGTACAAGGGGGCTGGTACAAGGCAGCCTAGAAGATGGTTGACCTTTAATAATCGTGATGATGACGGCCATTGAGGCAATGTGGATGAAATGTGCCCATATGGTTTTGGAGTTTGTTGTTCATCACAATGGAATGAAGCATTCATCTGGGCCATGTTTAAACAGTTCTCATTAGATGTGACCGGCATGTGACAGTCAGCAGATCATGTATTTGTAATTGCAATTACTGTTAGATAATTAAAACAAAAGCAGTCTTATTCTTGAAAGGGATGAGAAACATTGCTGTGCAACATTCTTTCACTGCAATGTACAATATTTAAAATGTAATCGTGTATAATTCAATATCATAAAAATGCAATGAGAATGCAGCACATACATTTTTGGGGGGGTGGGGGGGTTGTGTGTGTAAAAAGAGAGTTGTCAAAATGATACATCCTCATTAACTGCTGATGGTGTAGATATTACTGATATTAATGCTGTAAATTATTATTGTGGTCACATATTCGGCACAATCTGAACTACAGACAATGGTCAAATGGTAAATTTTACTGGAGTGGCAATAATACATTTGGATTAACTAATCCTTGCTATAATACATTTTGGACATTGTGTTCATCTCATCTAAATGTGTATGTAAAGCAAAAGATCATGGAAAGCAGTATTCTAAAGTTTGCAGGAGGTGGCGATAAATTGGAGGCACAGGGGTCTGCCCACTGATGTAAGATAATTAGCCGCACACGCCAAGCCAGCTTCATTAGCGAGCAGGACATCAGGCAGCCTTGTTAATGAAGAGCTGATGCTGAGCAAGGGCCTTCTCATCAAAAGCGGATCAAAAAAAAAAAAGTTGCTTAGAAATAATGTAAAGTAAACATTTTTTGTTTGAAGTAGCTTTCTTTTGGAGTTCATTAGCGCAATCGAAGCCGTCAGAAGGCCACTTGTGATTGAAAATAGATGTGCTAATGATTTGGTCTTTCAGTGCATCTAGCCATCATCACTTTTAGATCGAGAACTCAGTCCTTTAAGTGTTGAATAAATAAAACGGTATACTGATTTATTGGGGTGGACACTTCAGTCTGAATATGTGATGGTTTCCAGGAATATCAGCAGTGATGCATCCGTCTCTCTTTTTAGAAACTGTTACACCGTGTCAAACGGGTTGATAACCCATTAAAAATATTTTGCATAAGACTGTAAAATAACTTGAACATGAATACTACTAAAGGCTTCTTTTTTTTTCGGTTAGGGTAGTAAATCTCTTATCCACTGCAAAAAGTACCGGTAGCTCGTTTAATGAAGTGCAATGCACTGTGAGTCATAGAATGAACCCAGATGATCATCAAAGAGGAGAAGTAGCCAATAAAACCTGCCTGCATCCCGCAGAGTCAAAAGAGTCCCACCTAGTGTGGCATTTTGCAGCCTGTTTGTGAGCAACATGAAACACACCCATTGTCACTACACGTCTCTCATTATTGCCCGATATCTTTTAATTCGATCCACAGATTCCCATCTGATTCTCCCATCTGATTTTTTTTCCCCTTTTTAACCATGATCTCCCACGAGGTGACATTTGTCAGGGAGCTGATTGGAGGTTTTTCCTTGCACCAAGCCCAAGCTTTTAACGTGATTTTCAATGCAACATGGCTCCCCTTGGATTATCAAGTGTAATTTACTTGAAACCATTCTTGTGTCACTAAACTCAGTCATAAACTTGCATTTGGTCCGGTGATGGTGTGCAACAATGTTAGTATAACTCTGAACAATAGCATTAGCAGACATTGGAATTCTACTGCTAATGCATCATGAGAGGTGACCTGGCTGCAGGTTAGCACATCTGCCTTTGGGTTGAGAGGTTTCAGGTACGAATCTCTGTGTGGTGTTTGCATGCTGGGGTTTCCTCCGATATCCAGTATGTTAATTTAACACTCTCAATTATCCATCAGTGTAATCGAGACTGTGAATAGTTGTCTGTTGTGTATGTGCCGCTGTGATTGGCATGCAACCTTTCAGGATGAACCCCCTTTCTTGCAAAAGTCAACTGGGATAGGATTTAACCACAACCCGAATGAGGACAAATGCTTCATAAAATAAATGGAAAACTTCAGATTGTAGTTTTGATGCCCATGGTTTGAAATATGGTTGAGTGATTAATTCCAGCTAAGGTTGCTATCTACGCTAATCAGATTGGTCAACAACTCAGTAAAACGCAAACCGTTCAGTCAAACCAAGTAACTGTAATGCACTGTTTAAGGTAATTTTGTCGATAGTCGTCCAGATTTTCTACATACTGTAAATCAGTAAGTCATTTTCCAATTCTCAAAATATATTTCAGAGCTCTTTAACTAATAGGCCCATTTCTGCTACCAATTGAAACAGTTATTGTCAACGCTAATTCATGCGGCCCTTGATAACATTGCGACAATAATTGAAAGTGTCACTTTGACACATGCCTCTGTCAATATTAGTACACTGCAGAGCTTCACATTTCAATTACACTTCACGTCACATTAATCACATTTATCTCAAGTCCCCTTTCACTCACAGACGCATTTAAAGAAAAAAAAAAAAGCAAGAGCATTTATCCGACACCTTGGAAGAATACACAGAGTATTGGCTGGCTACTAATGCTCCCTTTTCAGCAACTAAGACAAGCGGAACTAAAGTTTAAAAGGTTAGTCAGTAGAGAACAAGCTGGAGTTATCATCTATCTCGACTGGAGGTGTTAGGCTAGACAGGGCTACTATTTTTAGCCCATAAATCACCACCCTCATTCCTCTTGGCCTTTCACTAAGCTGATGAGTGCTGAGAGGGTGGGCAGGTTGCCACTGCAGCTCACGGGGGGTTTTCCTTCCTGTGTGCTAACTGTTAACATTTATCTGCAAGCAATGCACGAAATGATATGTGACATTTTAAGAACAGTTTGGCCCAACTTGTTAGTTTATTCATTCCAATAGCGCTCATTCGGTTCAGTCACGGTGACAAAGCAGCTGGAGTGTGGCGGTTGACTTCAGGAGGGGCAACTTCACTGTGGACTGATCACTAGTCGGTCAGTCCACACATACAAACAGATAGGCACTTACCAAATAGTTATTATTGAATCTAACATGGTAGGATGGTGAATTTGTTATTCTGGGTTCCTGCTTGCGTGGGTGCCTCGGTTTTCTCTCACATTTCAAAAACATGCATGTTAGGTTCATTGAAGACTGAATTGTCTATAGGTGAAAATTTAAGGGTGAAAAGTTGCTTGTTTACATGTTCCGCGCAGTTGACCGCTGACCGGGGTGCCCCCCCAGCAAATCAACTGGAACTCTAATGAGGACAAATGGTATAGAAAGCGGATGGTTCATTTGGACTGTGGGAGAAAGTTCAATGAGAACAGTGGGGAGCCATGAGACAATCCAAATCAATGCATCTGATTCGGAGACAGAATGCAAAAAAAAAAAACTGCATCACACGTAGAGCAGCTACAGGCTTTATTTTACCATAGAATGTTAGTGGAACGTCTAAGGTCATCTACATTAGTAAAGATTATCATATAAGCCATTTAGATAAAGTATGTTAAACTCGGAAAACTGGAAGGAACCTGATAAAGATAATTAAAAATGCAGACAGCAATGAACAGTCCCTTGCATTTCCTTTTTCACAGCAAATCTTCAGAGTGTCATCATTGTTACAGTATTGTTCCGCTCCTCTTAGTTAGATTTGATCGACAAAGTGTTATTCCTCTCTGTTAGTTAGATTTGATTGTTACAGTATTAGTCCTCTCAATTGTTACAGTATTATTCCTCTCCTCTTAGTTAGATTAGATCACTAAAGTGTTATACCTCTCTGATGGTTGTGTTTGTTCAGACACTTGAAAGAAACAATGTAGAAAGTTATTGAAGGTATTTCCTGTTTACAGTGATTACGATCACCTTTGGTACCCCCTCTCCCCGACCACTTTCAGGACCCCTCCAGAGGACATGTCAACATCAAAAGAGGAACTGTTATCTTTAGTTTCTGTGTTGCAGTTATTGAGGGACTGCGCTTTTCTATGAGTACTATTGATCCCAGTCTCTTTCCTGAACATCTGTTTGCACACTTAAAACAACGTATGTAGTGTCGAATCTTATCTTCTTCCTCCTTGGTTGATTAACGGTCCCCCAAGTGTCCTCTGTTGTTCCCCCGCATCTTGGGTAGGTCCCTGATTGTTGTTAAGCCCCCCTGGGAAGAACTCTCATCTCAGGATGTATGCACAGCAGGGTTCTGGAACTTGCCATCACACCAAATGGTGGGTAGTGGTGGTTTGGTCACACCTCGCCTCTCCCAACTTCTTCCAGCCACACCGGGTCAGATGTCATGTTACTTTCTTTGTTTCCGGGATTTGCATGAGAGGCGTACCTCCCCGCCTCTTATTATCATATTGTCTCTATATAATCTCATGTCTGTATTTTCTCTACGCTCTTCTGACGAGATCTGAGACTCTGAGGAGCCCGAATCGATTCGTAAACTGCAGAAAAGAAAATTAAACTCTTCAAGGTACTGTACATCGACTCCAGCCTTTATCTGGTTCACCAACATCCTCATCATCCGAAATTAACGAACACGCGGAGGAAGAGAAAGGCCGCTCTTCCCCCAACAATTGGTGACCCCGACGTGATTTCGGACTGAGGTTTCGGGCAACAGACAGAACATCGGGCGCCCACAATCGACAATCATATTCTGCTCATATTTAGTCATGCTGTATAACCTTCCCATGCCCACAGCTTAGCTTGGTGTCCTTGTAACAATTGTCATCACTGTATTTTACAGGGTTACCAAAATGTTCTCATACATGTGATCTACATGATCCAGGTGAGTTTTCAGGTTCCTCTCTTCCTCAGCTATACGTGACTACCAATAGTTTTGACGACAGTCAATGTGGATTCAACATGCCACCTGCACGTCGGCATGCACAATTTTCTTTTTCACCAACCAATCCATGGACCACGTGCGTGCCAAACGGTGGCATGTGATCCGCACCGAAGATGATCAGTTGCACCACAGTTGACAAGCAAACCTCATCTGTTTGCTGTACAAGTCAGTGCTTTTCGTTTCATTGCATCACAGGTCATGTCATAGTTGCAACTCTGTGTCCCTTCTGTTTTGCACTGCCAGGTGCCTTGTGAAATGAAAAACATCACTGTGGGGTGTCATTTGTCTGTTTTAAAAAGATAGCCAAAACCCTCCCCTTGCTTGAAGGAAGCGCATAACTGATGACAGCGTCTCTTGCCTGTGACAAGCAACCATCCCTGTGGCGCACATGATGTCATTTAGCCCCACGTCTAATCTGGTTTTATAGTTGCAACCAGGCTGCTTGTAATGATGCTGTGTGTGCTCTGAGTTTTTTTTTTTTGTTTGTTTTTTTATGATTGTTTTTCAGGCCAACACGTTTCTGTCAAAACTGTCTCCTTGTCTCCTCCTAATATATAGATATATACTGTATATAGAGAGAGAATAGATATACAGGTGTGTGTGTATATATATATATAGAGAGAGAGAGAGAGAGAGAGAGAGAGAGAGAGAGAGAGAGAGAGAGAGAGAGAGAGAGAGAGAGAATAGATATACAGGTATATACAGTATATATATATATATATATATTGTATATGAGAGTGAGAGAAAGAAGGCAAAGGCCATATCAGTGTGGATTTCCTCAGGTCATACACAGTAGACTGCTTGTTAAGTGGAGATCATTGATGCGGCAAGCAACGCACCCGCGCAAACCCAAGCACAGCAAAGCTCTCAGTTTCATCTGCTGAGCTTCTGCATTATTGATGCTTCTATCCTGTAAAACAATGAAGTCATTCATGCTGCAAGTGCTGTTGCCGTTGTTGCTGCTTGCGTTACACCTGCCAGTCAACAAGAGCAGCATTTTGTTAAATAAGTGGCTTTAGCGAATACAAGCGTCAGCCCCCTGTGGTCTTGCAATGACACTTGACACTCAGTCAGAAAGAGATAGATGAACTAATAAAGCCTTGTTTCCACTGAGCAATACGGTTCAGTTTTCTTCGCCACAGATCGATTCAAACAGGAGTTCAATCACAATTGGCCATTTTCAGGGCATGCTACCTACTCAGCTTGCCATAACTCCTACTACCAGGTTCTAGGATGTTCTATTTTTAATGCCTAAGTCTGTTGGCGTTCCAAGAAAGCCGAGCAAATATCACACAAGTGACATAAACCATCGCCTTGAGAGGAATTCCTATTTAGGCAAGGCTTTGGTGCAATCTTGTCCAGTGAGAACGGCGCCCTCGCACCAAAAGTCAGCATGGATGGCCCAAAGCTCGCCTACAACTATAATGAGTAGAAACGGTATTGAAAATTGATGGATGGAAGAATTGCACTGAGCCATGTTGCCGAAACGCTATTTTGTAGGTGACACAGCCATTGCCGTTCCACCTACCAAGCTTTGCGATGTAAATGAGAGCCTGACAAGAATTAACCAATCCAATTCAAAATAAACAACAGTATTGAGTAAATTGAAGGAGGCAAGTATGTGCATAAATGTTCATGAATATTCAGATGACGAAATGTGTGGCTCACGGTGTCCTTAAAAGCACCCTGCAGCTTTAAAGGCACTCATGGTCATCTTGCTGAGTCTGATCGCAGCTACCAGTGAAAGCTGAGTAGTGACCCAAAAGATCTTGTGGTTGCCTCTCAACGAAAGCTCATTCTTTTCCAGCATGAGAGTTATAAAACATCAATGTTAGTCATTCAATGCAGGTAGCCTAGAAACCGCAGATCTTGAGAAAATTTACTTGCCATGGGAGTTTCTTTTTGGACTGCTTGCCGGGGAGGCAGTATGCCATGTAACACCGGTATGTGTGGTTGCCCATGGCAACAAGACTACTAAGCGCACATAAATGGATATTAAAAAGATAATAGAGTATACCTTTCGAGCAAGTGATACCGTGTACATGCTTCTTTGGAAGACCAAGATTGGGTACACGGCCATTGAACAGTTATGAAGTGAAGCAAGAAGACAGTGTGAAGTCATGTGTGAGACTCGTTTAACACTCTGTTGCTTTAACACAGAGGCTAGCCTGAAATATTTCTCCTGCAGATCCACTCCCTCTGATGGACACTGCAGTTAGATTAGACAGGATAAGTACGTCACGTGCCTTTTTAGCGCGGTGTGGAAAAAAAGTAAGACTGCTCTGGAAAAGTACACTCGAAACAGGAAGTTTCCCTGTGGGGCAGGTGTGGTGACTACTAATGAAGCCTGTGTGGCCTACGGGTCCTCGGTTCCCCAGACCAGAATATTGAAGTGACCTTCTGGGCTTCTTAAGACATGAAGAAGAAAACCAGCTATATACACTTGCCGGAAAAAAATTGATTCCTTTGGAAGTACAGCGATGTCTGCATCAATTGGTCATAAAATGTAATCTGATCTTCCTCTGAGTCACAACAATACACAAATACACTTTTCTTGTAATAAACACCACACGACAAATTGTAAATGGTACAATCCATGGTAGAAAAAGGATGTCAACATTTTTAATTGGTTATGCCTTTGGCAGCAGTAAACCAAACATTATCTGTATCTGCTCATCTCAACTCCTGGACAAAAATTTTGACTCATTCCTCTTTAGAAATATGTTTCACTTCAGCAATATTTTGTCTCTCTCTTGAGGTCATGTCACAGCACCTCAATCAGAGTCAGATCAGGATTGACCTACCCCAGAAGGCATATTTTCTTCTGCTAAAGCCATTCTGAAAAATTGGATATAGGAGAGCAAAAACACTGATGAGCGATACAAAAAAAAAATCCAAACTAGTTAGACACAAAACCTCTTTATATTGACTCTAAGAAGACTCATTATTTTATTAGGACCAAAACGAATTAACCTCTTTGAACCTTTCCAAATGTTTGAATCATGAACTGGCCCAGCTCGAACTATTTTTGGCTAAGAGGGGTTCGATGTCATCTTTGTAGCTCTATTTCAGTACCTGTCAAAGATCTTGAACGGCACTACTCAGTCTTGTCTCTGGTTACCGAGGCCAATTTGGGCTCCTGTAATGCTGAAAGGTTATACGGCAATATACACATCATGGCCACCAAGTAGACACGCTTGCAGAGTTTCACACTTGGCAAGCAGTGGTTGATTGCACATACCTGCAACTACAAGCCCATAAAGATGGAACTCATTGAATCAGATATTATTTGGTTTCTCAAAGAATTTTGATGCGAAAAAATAATATTCCAACCTGTGGAGACAGTGTGTGTGTGTGTCATGATCTACACAGGTAAATATTACAGAAATACGGTAGTTGAAGGAAAGATGCTAGTGTTCCAAGTCTGGTGGTTTTGTCAGCATTTGCCTCAAATGTTGTCTCCAAGTCTCATCCCCATTTATGGCAGCCGAATCTGCCAATCATTTTTCCCCTAACGCCTGCTGGATTAGAGTTATTATTTAGAGTTAAACTTTGGACTCCATCACTGTTCTGGGAGCAAACTCAAGAGGTTTTGAAATCACAACCTGCATTCTCGGCCGAGAGTAATCTCTTCCTGGAGATTTGGAGACAGTGATGCACCCACCAAGTAGAATATTTCAATCTCATTTTCTCATGGAAGTACCCAGGGACCCCACTGAAACATTGGTATTCAATGAATTAAATTATCCACCTGCTGCTGCTGCTCGGAGTCAATCCTACACCTGCTTGACTGCAGCTAAAATGCATCCATGTAATTGAAATGGTCAGATGAACAAACTATATTTTTATTTGTTCTGTAGGTTTTACCCCAATTTATAAATGCAATTCTTAATTTTGACAACAGGTTCCATGTCTCCAATGATCAGTTTCTTTTTTTTTCATGACAGGTATAACCAATGGTCTAAACATAGAGGGTGATTCGAATACATGAGAAATATCTGCACACCAACAAATAGAAATTATGTTCAATGAATTGTATCTTCTGCCACATGGGAGATAATTGAATTATTCTGCCTGTCACGGTACAGCGTTGGGACAGAGTGCAGAAGATTATTTGTAGTGACTCAAGAATACTTTATTTTGTACATTTTATGTGCTATATTATGCCGGGATAATTAAAGCCCATATCACACGCAGCAGCAAAGTTTGCGCACACAGCGAATGTTTTTTCATCACGGTTCGTCCAAGGTCGCAATGACGTTCGTTAGACATTCGCAAATAGTTTTACATCATCTTGTCACAAATAAATTTTGAACGGATTTCAAAGAAATTTTCACAAATTGTCACAAAATGAAGATGTTCAAAATTTGATGGTGGCAACAAAAACCATTTGTAATATTTAAACTCTTTGCGAATGTCTGGCGAACGTCTTTGCAAACCTTTGCAACCTTGAACGAACCGCTCAGTGAGATGCGGGCTTAAGAAGGGTGAAAAAGATTGAGTTTTCACAACAATGTCAGAGATATTAATCGCTTTCAAAATTGAAAAAAAAACCCAGACAAATCAAATTTTTATTTATGTCTTAAATACCAAATTCTCCAAATTTTTCGCCATGTTTGTTTCTCATTTCCAGCAAAAATGTATCCAATCTCCTACTTAATTTACATCAAAATTCCGCCTGGCTAAATTGAATTTGAAATGTACTCATCATATTATCAGTCCCGAATGTTTTTTTTCCAGAACCATTTAAGACAGATCAAAGTGAATTACTTACATCTGTGTCTGGCCCCTTATCAGCTCCTGGGCAGGAGAATGTGACAAATTCATGGCACCTCATGTGGACCACAAAACAGCACACTGCAAACAAATAATAATAATAATCAATGGTTAAAACAGA
The DNA here is from genome assembly GCF_054856545.1 of Hippocampus guttulatus. Lineage (NCBI taxonomy): Eukaryota > Metazoa > Chordata > Actinopteri > Syngnathiformes > Syngnathidae > Hippocampus > Hippocampus guttulatus. Next base: position 12,209,258 of record NC_141269.1, read on the forward strand.
TTGTATCATTTTCTATGTTGACAGAAGAGTGACAGTTAGTCAAGGAATGAATTAAATCTGGTCTCATCCGGCCTCCAGATGGCCTGGTTCTGTCACTGCCCTTATCACACAGTGCGGTGCCGTGCTTGGCCAGAAACTTTATAGCATCCAGACAGCACTCAAATAGATGGACAAATGGATACAACTATCCGCTTGGCGCACATATACACCCACATACACCACATACGGAGTGTATGTGCCCACATACACTCCGAGGGTTGGTAGAATGGTCAAAATGTGATGAGGTCACTGAAGTCGGACTGTTGTCGCCGCGCGGTTGGACATATATCAAGACAACTCTGAAGCAGCGCAAGTGTCAGATCAGTGCAAAAAAAAAAACCCAACAAAAAAACAGCACACTAAAGCATAAGCAGCCAGTAGAGCAGTAACCTCCACCGAGGCCAAGCCATAACACTACATGTGTTTGTTATGCTATAAATATATATTTTTTAATTCAGCAGAGCACCGCAAAGTCATTTGGAAATGTCTTCTGCTTTTAAAGTAAATAAATAAACAACAGAATAGCCTTCTGCCAAGGTTTAACTGTTAACAAAAGTTACTTGTGTTTGCTTATCCAGGTGGACAGATCCCCCACAGTGGAATTCATATAGTGAGTCCAAATTGGCCCATTCAGCTTCTTGATTAACCCCGGGAATTTGAGTAACCCCAATGTTCGCACACAAAAAAATACTACCTGGTCTAGGAGGTTCGCCCGAGAATCTTTTTAAGTGCCTCCAAGCCTCAAGAGTCTCTGTGGGCCTACCTGGAGCACTTGAGGGGGAGGGCTGTGCTGACAAATGCCGATTGGATGGATCAACTGGATGGTGTGTTGTTTTCACATCGGCAGAGGCCATTAAACAATTTGCCATTATTCTGTTAGTGTGTGCTTCTTTCTTTCCTCACTCACCTAATCTATTGTAAGAACGATGGGGGAAAAATGCGATAAGTGGACGGACGAAGATGTGCGCGCTTGCTCTTCCAAGCATTTCGGGGATGAGGACATCCAGCGAATCTTCTGCTAAGTCTTTGGAGGTACTTAGAAAGACTATTGGAGAAACACTCAGACCAGGTATTTTTTTGTGGGTGAACAAGCAGATCACGCAAACACCCGTGGTTAGCAGAGAACTGCTTGAATGAGTTCTGCAATGTGAACGAGCCTATTCATGAAGAGTGAAATGAAATTTTTGTTTTAACACCTTTATCTAGATCTTCACAACAAATGAATGTGTTCTTCCTTGTTTCATGTATCACTTCCCCAACAAGTTTTGCTGGAATTGCCTGTGCAATTTTGGCAGACAAGCTGTTAGCAAATGAACCTTCCTGTGTGGAGTTTGTGGGTAATTCCTGTGCTTTCATGGTCTTCTCTGTGTATTCCGGTTTCCTCCCACATGAAAAACACGCATGGTAGGTTAACTGAAGACTCAATCTTATCCTTAGGTGTGAATGTGTTTTTCTTTACATATGTCCTGTTATTGGCGTGGGCCCAGTAAAGGATGTAATCTGCGTTTTGTCCAAAGTCATCTTGGATCGGTTCCAGCTCATCCGCAATGCGAATAACGACAAGAACTAGAGAAGATGGATGACAAGTATTTGTTTGCGTACGAAAACCAACAGCCCTCGGAAATGTTAAAAATTCTCTCTTAAATGGAAACACTTGCGAGTTGTAATTGTAGTTTATCAAAATGATAGAAATATGACTTTATATTTAATTATTTTTCGACAGAGGCATGAAAGCAGGAATTCCAAAATTCTGAGACAGATTTGCACCTCCAAATATAGATATTTAATTCTTTTTTTAATTGATTACTGGTAATTGATTAATTAGTTCCTAATTTGTTTTACAGTCAATCAAGGTATTTAGCCAAATGCCTATCACAGTAAAACACCACACAAGATGACCTGAGCTAAGATTCAAACCCAAAATATCTCGACTGTGATGGTGTGAGACATGCTAACCATGACTTACTGTGCTGCCATTACAGCAAGCTAGTTTTTTTTTTTAATGAAACAAAAACACACCTAAAAATAATATACACCAAAAATATTGTTCTACGAGTAAAAGTATATGTTAAAAAAGAAAAAAAAGCAACTTATTAGGAACAGGCTTTCGGCATTTTCATTTGTACAGCATGCTAGCGCAAAGTTGCTTCTATCTGTCTTTATTTAGCGGCTAAGCTCTCAGTTGATGTCTGCAAGGTCGGCACTTTCTACAAAGCATAAAGTCATTAGACTGGTGGTTTCTATTAGCTTCACTTATCAATGACTAAGACTGAGTAGACTGCATTAGTGTTTTTTGTTGAATTTGTGCTGCAATGCCTTTTCAGCGAAACTTGTCCGATTTTTAGGTCCGCACTTGGGCAACTTTGCGCAGAGCAAAGTCTTGGAAAAAAATCTCAGTTTCATGAGAGCACTTGAAGGGTCTCACCTGTCCTTCCTCTCTTCCCACTACAATCTTCTTTGGAAAGCAAGACTAAGCACTGTTTCGTTAAAGTACTGCACAGCTATCAGTCTGCAAAAAATATGCATTGTACATTTCACATAATTTTTAGGCATATTAGAAGATGCACCCGTATGTTTCACAGCATGCCGCACACTGTACATAAGATATGCTTTCACAGTAGAGCTGTGTGGGTGAAAAACGTGTCCCACACAGCACTTGTTTTATTTATATTTCTACTTCACAAAGGTGGTTTTTACTTGTTTTCATTTTCCAAAATAAAATTGGAATGCACTGACCTTGCAAAAAGATGAATACGAACGTTTGACACAAGAAGTTGGCATGGCATCAACAGCCGCTGACTGCAAGTTACCGACAGATTTTTCCTCATCTTTGTAAATAGCATTTGTAAATAGTTGCCATTTGGAGGTGTAATTCTTTGGCTGTGGAGCTTTCAAGAAAATGTTCACAAGTACCACTTAGTAACTTGGACAGCTTCACAAGTCAGCTAATAGATATACAACCATCAGCAGTTTTGAAGGGGAAAAAAAGTGTGCTGTTGTTGAGAATGTTACCTCGATGAAAAGGTCAGTGGTCACTAAAGAAAGTGAAGGTTGCCCTTAATGATGGGAAATCAATACGACCTTCACGCAGACATATTGCACCACCACAAGTTAACCATGACTACCCTCTGGTGCCTCCTCAGAGCTATTGGTCAGCACGGTCAATCAATAACATGGAAACATCCATCCATTTTCCGATCCACTTATCCTCACAAGGGTCGCAGGGGGTGCTGGAGCCTATCCCAGCCGTCTTCGGGTAGTAGGCGGGGGACACCCTGAACCGGTTCCCAGCTAATCGCAGGGCACACAGAGATGAACAACCATCCGCGCTCACACTCACACCTAGGGACAATTTAGAGTGTTCAATCAGCCTGCCATGAATGTTTTTGGATTGTGGGAGGAAACCGGAGTACCCGGAGAAAACCCACGCAGGCACGGGGAGAACATGCAAACTCCACACAGGGAGGCCAGAGCTGGAATCGAACCCGGTACCTCTGCACTGTGAGGTCGACGCGCTAACCACTGGGCCACCGGTCCCGCCTTAACATGGAACCACGGGTACTAAAGCGTACCAGTACCAACCGACTCATACTACACATAAGGACGGCAGGCCACACAGGATGTCAGGTTGTGTTTGAAGATGCAGTATGCGGTATCTGATATGTACGACAGATATTATAAATTTGGCCCGTCGTATTAGATGTGGAATCTGCTGACCAAACATGGCAAAACTTGTTGATGACATCATATCTGACTCTGTGTTAAAATGGCTTCAAGCACATCTGACCTCAGAGCTGGAAGCAGTTTGAATAAATCGGAGCTGGTTAAAAAAAAACGGTTGAGCATTCTCCCTGTTTTTCCGGCTTCTCTGGAATTACCAGGAGAATGCTAGAAACTAAGCCAAGTTGCTCTGAGTCCGTGCCAGCTACGAGTTGCGGCCGGCTAGCTTGCATGGTTAAATACTGTCCTTTCATGGCGCGGAGCTGCTCCTCTAAATCACTAATCTTGGTCCTCATGGCAGCGAAAATTTTGAAAAGGTGTTTTTCTAAGTGACAAAAGTACCAATAAGAATACCATAAAAGCACTGGATCAATGTGCCGTATTGTTAAGAGTAGTAATCTCATTAAAATCTTGACAATATCGGTCACTCACCCTGCAGCTATTACAATAATGTGATGTGTTAATTGCATCCCAAGCAAACATCTCCACGCTATTCAGGAAGACAATATCTTTATAAGTTTTGAAGGCTATAAAGGCATCACAATAGAGGATTAACTCCGTGTTTTGCTTTTTGCGTCTTTTTTGATCCATTATAACAAAAGACCGGCAACCCGTTTTAACAGATAATCCCACGAAACCTCAATTCAGTGAGCAAAATCGGATTATTGTTCATGGGTTTCTTGTGGCCTTGTTAACGTTTGAGTGCTGTCATGTCTGACATCCTGTGGCATGGATGGCAGCGTATAAAATAATACTTTGGTTCAGCAAGCATAAAACGATAAACGGCCCGTGCCCTGCTATTTCTCAAATATGGGGGGATTTTTTTCTCAATCCAAAAAAAGGACATGAATCTACAAATGATTCTGTGCGAACAACAGAAAGGAAGACACTTCAGTATTATCATATGCCTCACCTGACAAGAATGTTGGAGAATGTTAAGACAAAAAATATCTTATAGAGCTAAGAAAGGTTTTGAGGTTGATAATAATTTGGCCCTGCAATGGATTATTAATGATTCCATGTTTTCAACCAAAACCTCTGCCATCCTTCGAGATTTGAAAGAGTTGTGACTGTCCTCAGAGGTTCTCTGCAATTTTGACAGTTACTGCTATATCTGAATTTGAAAGAAACAGCAAGCCCCAACGTGGGAAAACTCAAGAAGACTACCATGATTGAAAATTTCAAATAAAATAGATAACTGATTCATTTTGAATATGATGATGCAAAATAACATCTTCCGCATCACTACGATTGGTGGGAATGCATATTCGTGTGATGAAAATGTTCACCAGAGGTTTAAGGTCGGTCACAAGCCATTTTCTTCGGGGTTCTCATTAGGACTTGGCTGAATGTGATCTTTGTCCCAGTGGTTTTGTTCTGTAATTTGAAATGCCAAGCAGTTCAATGCATACATTACTTCTGATATTGCATTGCGGAGGAGCCTGTTGATCAAGCTACCTTAATTGGAATCGCATTGATAGAATCTCCTCTCAAGTACTTGTTTTGTTGAATGAGCGAGTATATGCTCACTTTATGCCTATTTTAATGAGTAAATTGGGGGATAATACAAGTTGCAGGACCAGGTTTGTTTGGATATCTTGAGGTATTTGCCACTGAGCAAATCAATTTTTTCCTCTGGGCGCGATTAATTATAAAGCAGGTGAGAGTCAAACGACAGTTTGAAAATCAATGCTTATTGATTTTGACTCTGAGTCACAATAGGCCAGGGATCACCAACATTTTCGAAACTGAGAGCTACTTCTTGGGTACTGAATCATGCAAAGGGCTTCCCGTTTGATCCACACTTCTGAAATAACAAATTTGCTCAAATCATGTTTAATCATATGCAGAGCTGCTGTCACTGATTGTATTGTTCCGTAAATCTCTGAATGCGACTTCATTACGTGGTGTACCGGATACAGTCATACCTCGGTTTTCGACCATAATCCGTTCCAGAATGCTGTTCGAAAACCGATTTGTTCGAAAACAAACGTGTGTGTGTGTGTGTGTGTGTGTGTGTGTGGGACAACACCTTTTCTGTTGTAGGTATTTGTTTGGCCTTCTGGCTTTGTGAAGTAGTCATTTTAATTGCCGAAATATTAAACCTTGAGAACAAACAATCACTTAGAGAAAACAGTTTGACAGTGATAAACTAAAAGTTTATAGGTTCAGTAAGATTAACACAGCCCACCATATATTTAAACCAAACTTTAACAATGTTTGAAACACTCAATGCTAAAAAGGCAAACTGGGATGAAGCAAGCATGGTTTCCAAGGCAACAAGTCACAAGGAAGTTATTGGAAGAAACCAAGGCGCCTGGCTTACAATGAACCCGAGGCGATGTTATTGAGCCATGGTCACTGGCCTGGGAATGACGGCAGTAATATGGCACCAGTGACTTTAAAAACACAAAATAAAAATATACGCTCGAGGCTATGTTCACTGTTGTTTCAGTCCGGATCTTTTTAGCTTGCTACTTCATCTAAACGGTAACTCAGAGCAACAGGAAATAACAGTTGTCCAAATCTTGGCCTCACAAACGGCACTAATAATTTGGGGATGAAAATGTTGTACTGTAATAATGTGCGCATAAACCAGCACCAATTCATCAAACCTTTTTTTTTTTAATAGGCAGGCTGCCATTGCACTAACATTTCAATTGCGTGCTTGCCAAGCCCTGGTTTTGCACAACTCCCCCTATAAACATTCACTTAACAGTCCAAGAAAACATAATGGAAGTGATTTATGAATAGGAACTTGCCTCTTCCAAAGATAGAAAAGATAAACAAAATTCCTGAAGCAGCTGTAGAGACACTATAAAGCCAACTATGTGGACTCTAAACCAACTATCTAACCCTTGCAGTGTGTTCTTAACTGTTTCTTATTTGTTTACTCAAAAGTCGCAATTGTACAACGTAGTATCATGTCATACAGTATTTTATAGCATGTAGAGTAGTATGATTATTTAGACTTATGTCCATATTTTTGCGGTGTCCTGAAAGAACAGGAGGAGCAGGCTGTAAAAAAAAAGTCATTAAACCTGTGTTTAAATATTTACAATGAATAACAAGGGGAGAAAACTAATGGAGAACTGGATGTTTTATATGACAACAATATATTTCCAGACATGCAAGTCACCACGACCATTTGGAGGGAGCAGACATACAAGCATAATCATTTGCATAAGCAATGTTTTTGCAGGTTGAACGCTTGAGGAAATGGATTTAAGAGAATTTAATTCCGCAGGGTTTCTTTTACGTTCCTGTACAAAATCACACAGTCGATGAAACAATGACTTGCCCTCTGCTTACACTCAAACCTTTTGTTTTGAATCCAGTTTTTAGTGAATACATTATGAAATTATGTATGGTAAAGTCCACAATTATTCATAAGCAAATCTTGTGTTGGAGTGATTCTTTTTTTTTTGTTGTTGTTGTTTTGGTATTTTGTGAATTGTTACCACTTGGCTGGAAATAATACAAAACAGTGGTAAGAGCGGATGAAACTTTCCATTTTTGCCACTTCTAAGACTATTCTTATATTTTCTCAATAAAAGCATATCCAATATAAAAACAAAATACAAATTAATCATTAGTATGTTTGACATAACACAATTTACACTTTTTGAGGCAAAAGAAACCATTTCAAATAAAATAACTCAGATTTTGCTTGATTAGGAGTCATTTTAAAGTTAATTGTCTGGCTGAAGGTGAGTTTTAAGTCCTGGTTTAATATACATGCAAGAACTAAAGACTTTATAAAATAATAATGTTTGTCAATGATTAGCGTTGACCTTTTGAAATCAATCAATATGAGTGTTTACAATCTAAAAGACGAAAAGCCGAGCAGTTCAGATGTAAGGACCTAAAAATCTTTATGGAGCAGGTCACCCAGCAGCAATACAAAAAAAAATGTGTGTATTTGTCCTGGCTACAGGCCCCGTGATGGTTGTTGAAAAGGAGACTGCCGGGAACATTTGTTGTCCCAGGAGGGCAGCTCAAAGAGCCTCGAATGTTCTTTTGGGTTTTGCGTATGCGCTGTTGTCATCAACCAATCAACATGATCAGAACTAAGAGCTAAAACAGTTGAACCTCTGCAACTAAATGTCATCTGATCATGCATCCTTCTTTGACTATTTACAACTCTGTGTGTACATCATAATCAAGCACAATATAATTATTAACATGCTCACTGACTCTTTCAAAATGTCTCATAATTTATATTTCCAGGATTTAGCACTCAGGTGGTTGAAACTGAACAGAATGCTCGAAAGCACCTAAATGTGACAACTATGTGACAGCTACAGGACATGTCAATGTTATTGGGCATAAGATTAAAAAGGTGATCTACATGTTCGGAGGTGCACAGGTGCCACCAAAAGAGACAACAACTGTGCCGTCCATCTCACCAAACTACACAGGAATGAGAGCCAGGATGACCACTTTCCCAAAGGACAGGGCTTGTTCATATCTATATTAAACTTAAGGGACATTTCAAGATGGAAACTTTCAACAGCTTATTTGTTGACAGTCAACATGTTCCCTTGACTGGAAAATCATAAATAAAGTATTCTTATAAAAATCAGAACACAACGTCAGGACAACTGCCGACTTCAACTTCTGGAAAATATAAAACCTATCATCCCAATATTTTGGATTTCATGGCGGTGATTGGCCATTTCCTCTTAGGAGCTCACTATATATATATTAAAAAAAAACGTTTTAATGTCCATACATTTTTCAATATTGTGGTGATAGTGGGCATGAGTAGTGATGCACAAATGAATTTCGGTGACGAGTGGTTGCAGTTTGCGGACACTGGGTGATGTTAATTGTTTTTAGTACTGACGAAAGGTTCGTCAGTCTACCACTAACGGATGTTTGGTGACAATTGCTGAATGATGGGAAACTTCTAAAAAAAAATACGGACTAAGCACTGACGGAGGTGGTTTTTCATCCGTCATTGTAATCTTCACTAACCGGGTCAAGTACCGACGGATCTCGCAGTCAACGATACACAGAAGGATGTACAGCAATTAATTGTCAAAAGCAAAATCTATTTACTACTAGAAGATTTCTAAGACTTTTTCTTTTGTAATTGGCGAGCATTCCAGCAAGTTTAATCTTGTTAAGACAGAGCTTCAGTGATACGGTGGAGACTTAATAGGATTCCAAGAAGAGAGAGATAATCCAGAGCAAAGCCAGTCGACTCTTTGCAGGATACACTGATACACTGCAGGAACTTACTTGCATTTTCTCACTTCCGCAATGGAAAAAGTTTGAAATGATTATGATTTAAATTCTTGCTTCTGGAATGTAAAGGCGGCAAAAATAAACAATATGGAAAAAAAGGGACCTGAAATCTTTCAGGCAAACGACAGCGCCACAGTGTTGTTATTCCTCCTTGTGGTGAGTTGAAGTTATCAACAGCGTTTCAAACAATTCAGCCATTAGCAGAGCAACATGGTATGTTGCTGATGAATGAATCAATTTTTATCCTCATCAATAATTGACTGACACCAAGGGACATCTCCATCAAACTGAGCTTTCTGTGTCACAGTTGGGATCAATGATTCACATAAATCACCCAGTGATTTTGCATTAACGGCCAAATACAAGAGTCTCAAAAAAAAACATTGAGTGCTAATCTAAATTTTGTAGCGTAGGGGGAGGTGCTATATCTCATAATAACATTGGATTTTGAGCTCAAAGAGTTCCTGATTGACATGCCCACCTGTGATTTCATCTTATCGCTAACTGCTGCAGCAGCAACAACATTTCATTATTCCACTGCAAGTACATGATGCTCATACACGATGCAGGTTTTCTTGGAAGCAAAAGATAAGAACACTGATCGCCCACAGCTCTTATTAATCAGTATATCTTGATTCAGTGCAGTTCTTCTCAAAAAAGAACTGTTGACGGATTGAGTAAATCGCCTGGGCTCCTCTGATTTAGCGTCCTCATTAATCAGTCTGCTTCTTTCTGCTCTTGCAGACGTTTAATAGAAATGAGGATGATGAAACGAAGGAAGCGGTTCATTCGGACGCTTTTCAGATTTGGGCCTCTGTTTTGTAACACGTCAATATAAAAACGCGAAGCGAATGTAAAGAAATGAAATCTTTTGTTTTTGGATGATGTGCCTTTGAAGTGCATGGCCAGGTGAACGAGGTCCAGAGCATGTTTTCATTTTGGATCTTTCGTTTGACTTTTTGTCCCGTTCAATGAATGGCTGAAAGAACATTGGCAACTGTCGCCTGCCTCTTTTCTTTTCTTTTTTTTTTAACTTCGCTCAAGCGGCGGCACATTTGAAGTTCACGTGTGATTCAAATTTTGGCTCACAGCGCATACCATAAAAATCTAAACTTGAAAAACTTGTATTTGGGACACTCCTAAGTCAAGGTACCATTGCATTGATGCAATACCTAGTCAGTGTAGGGCATACTGAATGTTCTTTCTGTTCACATTAATATTATATATTATTTTCCTAAATATTTAAACATGTTGAACAACTTTATATTCTTCTTTTATAGTCTGTGCCTAAGGGTGACTTTTTTTTATTATGTATCCAGGGACTAAAGATGAAAAATAACCTCTTGGCTAACACTGCCACACTTACAGCAATTTTTATTATTCAAGCCGCAACCCAGTAGCTTTTTATATGATCTTCTCATGACACAAACACATAAGACCAAAAATGTGAATGATTACCAGTACAAATATGTGACTTCTAACATCTTCTCATACCAGCCACAAAACACGATAAAATGAAAAATCAATTATAATTCCATAAGTTTTTAACATCTTTGTAGGTCACAGCGCCAAAGTATCACTAAGTATGCACAGTAGATCGATTGCAGTTGCATCGATTGAGTTCTGGCTGCAAATGAAGCCAAAGATGCCAAGCCTTGATAATGCCCCTGCTATTACTCATGCTATAAATTACATTCTCTGACGAAGCCTAATAAATATAAAACCCTGTTGTTCCATTTTGGAGAAGAATAGTTTTGCTCATTGGCAGAATTCTGGTTTTTATTACTTGTGACACCTCCAGAAAGCCTGCAGTGCTTTATTTCTGTCCACTGGTGCCAAGATGCTGAATAACTCACTGGGTTGAAAGCTTTGGGGTTTGGACGTAATGATGGCAAATTGAAATCCTCAGTATCATGACTGCTAATTCAGGATTTATGAAGTCTTTTGTGTTTTCCATACATTGAACAAAAGCTGAAAAAAGAATTGTCGATTTCATTGGACAAACAGTATGTCTGCTCTTGTTTTCTCTGCCCGGAAGGGCACTCGACGAGTGTGCGAATGGCAGCCGTCATCCGAACATACAACAACATTATTTTCCATGATGTTGACAAGTTTGTAGTTTATTGAACCACAACATCCCATCAAATATAGAAAGTTGGGCTACATCTATGCAAACCTTCACTATGGCGGAACTCCGCCGACCAGCATTATTAAGTGTAATTGAAACAGGAGTTCGGAACATGAACAAAGAGGACCTCCGATCCAATTAATAATAACATTTAAAAATAACTGTTAGGGTGAGGGTTGTTTTAACAGCTGAGCAAAAAAAAAAAAAAAAAAAGATAAATGCCTGTCCAAAGTCATTCACTCTTAATTTCCAAGTATAAACCTCTACACATTCCCCAAATTATTTGCAGACAGCCTGCATCACTGATCTTGGGTAATGTAGGTGTTGATTAAGTAAGGGAATGGGGGAAGAAGAAAAAAGAAAATCACACTTGATTTTCTTACTTAGCATGTTAGCTGTTAGCGCAATGTGCCAAAGCGAATGACCACAGAGGAACTACCGCAATACACAATTTATTTTTTGGAGGGATAAACACAATTGTTGAAGAGTTGATTGTCATGAACGATGTCAATTATTTTTAGTTGACTGTAGATTGTCTCCAAAAGCAATTGATGCTGAACGTGGTGGACCACTTCCTTGATTCAGTCTCACCTAGTTTGCAGTCGATAGTTTATTTAGAGCAGTGGTTCTTAACCTTGTTAGAGGTACCCAACTGAATTGACATCTTGAGTCGGGTGTGTCTTAACCTCCATGGCAGAGGCTCCATCGAACCCCTGAGACCGATTCACCGAACCCCTGGGGGGGTTAAGAACCACTGCTTTAGAGACTTATAGTTTTATTGTTTTTGTTGCACTGAAGAATAACATAAGACATTAGGATTAGGTGCACAGGACATGTGTCACCCATTCACAATGTTTCGTTTCAAAGCCGTTCAGAAACTGTCGCTAAAAATACAAAGTAATAGCTAATTACGTTTTGTTGGGGTGGGAAAAAAAATAACTTCAAGATTTAAAAAGGCACATGAATGGAAGGATACAGGTACAAGGGGAGACGGCATAGATTATGCATGCTGCAAAAGTAGAGGGAGACAGAGGAAAATAATTGGCTAAGACATGACAAATGAGGAAAAGAAAGATAAAAATGTAATATCCCCTGTGGATACTCTGAGGGTGAAAGGGGGAGGAGAGGAAAATGATGTTAAAGTGTAATTATGGAGTTAGATTTGTGTAGAAGTGTGTGCATGCTCCTGGAAGCACATTTGTCACAAATTCTGATCGGCACAACTGAGCAAGAGCATTTCAACAGGATGATTGGCACATGAAAAAGTAAGCAACGCGTGCCGGTACCCAACCAGAGCTCAAACAAGTTTCTCTGCAGTTTTGAGAAATGTCACCACAGATGGAAGGGGAGACGCTTCAAAGTAAGGGAGTGCTGTTAAAATCATCATTGAATCATATAGGCCAATACCGATACTCACTCATCCTTTCTTAAAACTCACTGAAAATCTTGTGTTAACTCTGTATGAGTGTGCATAAATCATGTTATTTTATTTTCCCCTTTATCAGTAATGGCGCGGAGCTGGATTCTCACACTCATGGCAATATCATCGGACAACTTCCTGTCTCACAAAATAACAACCAATCGAGGGAGGGCAGGAAAAGGGAACATGTTGTGAAGGATATACTGTCTGATTATACATCAGGAAATGGGCGGTGTTTTATGGAAATTCAAGAGCACATTAATGAAATGTGAAGTTGGTTTTGTTGGAGTGACAGTAGAACAGATGTTAAAAAAATAATAAATACAATGATGGAATGCTTTGCAACAATTTTCTATCGTGATTTCTTTGACATTGCTGAGCTCATTTCTGTGCTACTGCAAAGCTATAGGTACACCAGTAGTAGACTATATGGAGATCATCATAATTCAACGCAAAGAGGTTTAATAGGGATGATGTCATGGGACCAGGCAACAAACGTATTAATTCTTTTGTTGACCATGCTTTGTGCACTGGGAACAGAAAATGGACTTCCCCAAACAACAAAGTGTCACAAAGTTAAAGCATTAAATTGTATATGGAATTGGAGCATTGGATGTTACAATAAAAGGTGCACAGATCATTTAAAAGGAAAAATAAATAAATTTCGACAATGTGACTCCTGAGCCACATATGCTTTTTTTTTCTTCTTCATGATGCCTTTTCTTTTTTTTTGGAGTAGTGGGACTAATACTCCGGAGCGACTTATGTTCCAAAAATACGGTAACTTGCACATCAGAACAGCAAGTCATTCATAGAGTGACAGACAGGCTTATGACAATGGACCTTCCACAAGATTAAGGAAAACAGCTTTGTCTCTCAACCATGAGGTCATCAGTAGCAGATGCACATCCAGACCCAAACATATTATCCTGCCCTGTTGAAAGCCTCAAAAGAGACGCACACGGCAGCCTGCTCTCAGTGTCGTGATGGCAGTCAAAGGGGGCAGCAGAAGGAGGGGGCCGAACGAGGAGATAGATGATGCTGACGTGGCTAAAATTACAGCTCCGTGAGAAGGTGACGGATGACCTCATACTGGCTCTCGTCTCGCCTGAAATGGGGTCGTCTGAAAAGAACCCGCTATCCGCTCACTTCTCCTGAAAATATATTGTGGTATATCATTTTCGGGATATCAAATGGCCTGGGTTATGTGAATGAGAAGTCAGCAACGCCACATGGTGTTGGAAAGTAAGTGGTAAGTAAAAATGGTATGTAGAGTACAACCTCTAACAAAGACCAGCTAGAGAAGGGAGATGACGCACCTTTCATTTCTCCGGATTTTCAAACAATTGCTCCCATAGGAAGTAATGTATTAAACAAAGTTTACTTTTTAAATGCTCTTATACAAATGGCTTTGGCTTTCCGATTCGAGTTTGCATATTTTCACTGTGCTTATCTGGTTTTGCTCCACATACTCCTCCGGCTTACCACATTCAAAAATATGGATGTTATTTTCAACGAAGACTCTAACTTGTCCAAAGGTGTGAATGTTTAGTATGACAGGTTGTTTGTCTAGATGTGCCTTGCAGCTGATTTGTGATCTGTCAACAAGTGCAAAGCCTTTGTCTCGCCAAAGTCAGCAAGGGATAGGCTGCAGCTCACCCGAACCCCTAATGAGATATTTTTTTTATAGATAATGGTTTGATGGACCGACCAAGTTAATCTTTTGTCAGCTGTATTTTACGAAAGTGTGCCTCTGTTTAACTGTCGTTGCTGGACAGTCCCGGGGCGCTTGTGTCTTGCGCCTGTAATGGGCAGCATTTTTCACAGCCCCGCTTTGTTCAGCGGAGAGATCGGTGCTGTTGAACGGTCTGCGGCTGGATGGATGTAAGTCTTGAGGAGCCGACGATGAGAAGAAAGGAGCGTTAGCGCGGAGCGCCGATGCGGATTTGGAACTGGGAGTCGCGGCTTGGAATTTGAAGCGGATTACGTGGGACAGGAGAAGTGAACTAATCTCTTTTCGTCAATGGACGCTACAGCTTCGTGTTGGCTTTCAAAACTTAGCTTGTAGCCGACGTGTGCACATTTTCAGCATGATGTCTCTGATTCACTGGTGAAAGGACACTTTGATCCTCTCCTCTTTCATCTATAACTGCTTCAGACAACAAAGTGTATGCAGAAAATTGGTGAAGATTGCACGACTGTCTGTGTCCTATGTGTTGTGTTGTGTTATTTTGACTTCAAAATGGCACCGCGAGAGTGGCTGCCTTTCCAGCAGCTCCTATATTTTGTTGTTCTACTTCTTCCTTTCATAACTTTGCTGCTGTGAATTGGGAATTTCTCCATTGCGAGACTAATAAAGGTTTTCTTTCTTTCTTTCTTTCTCTTCGCAAGTCGCTCTGAATGTGATTGGATTATGACGCCCTATATTAAAGAATGACTGGGTTACAATGCGACTTAGGCTTCTCATATCTTTTTTTTAGGCTTTCGGTTGATAATAAACATGTCTCAGAATAGACCAATGCGTTTTCATGCAGGAAAAGATTATTTTAAAACCCAGATTTTTTGTACATATGGACATGGCCTTAGTTGGTAAAATTAATCAAGAAAGAAGCCACCAATTGAAACATAACATTTTGGTCCAGAAGACCCGGAAAAACACAAAATATGTTGCAGGTGATTTTGTGATATTTTTTCTCTCTACCCATAGTCTTTCCTTTGCAATCATTACACGATAAGGAAGTACACCACTGAATAAATGCCTTTTTTTAGTCAATGTACAATAGACCTTTACATACCTGCCGCATCAGAGTACACACAAACTCAAAAGCATCGGCAACTAACCACCACCCTAAGCAAAGTTCACCTTTTAAATGACATTACAACACACACAACCCAGAAGGTATTCTCTTGGACCGCAGGCGAAAAGAAACTGCTATTTCCTTATTATCTGCCAGTCATACACATCCCCTAAGGAAGATGTAGCTGTGTGTGTGTGTGTGTGTGTGTGTGTGTGTGTGTGTGTGTGTGTGTGTGTGTGTGTGTGTGTGTGGGTGTGTGTGTGTGGGTGTGTGTGTATATATCCATCCATCCATTTTCCGAACCGCTTGATCCTCACTAGGGTCGCGGGGGGTGCTGGAGCCTATCCCAGCTGTCTTCGGGCAGTAGGCGGGGGACACCCTGAATCGGTTGCCAGCCAATCGCAGGGCACACAGAGACAAACAACCATCCACGCTCATATTCACAACTAGGGACAATTTTAGAGAGTTCAATCAGCCTGCCACGCATGTTTTTGGAATGTGGGAGGAAACCGGAGTACCCGGAGAAAACCCACGCAGGCCGGGGAGAACATGCAAACTCCACACAGGGAGGCCGGAGCTGGAATTGAACCCGGTACCTCTGCACTGTGAAGTCGACGTGCTAACCACTGGACTACCGGGCCGCCCTGTGTGTGTGTGTGTGTGTGTGTGTGTGTGTGTGTGTGTGTGTGTGTGTGTGTGTGTGTGTGTGTGTGTGTGTGTGTGTATATAGAGAGAGAGAGAGAGAGAGAGAGAGAGAGAGAGAGAGAGAGAGAGAGAGAGAGATTTTTTTTTTTTTTTTTTAATGTGTTAGGTTAATGCTGGTAATCTTACGCTAAGAACACATCAGGAACAGGAAGACTCAGGAGGCAGGCATGGTTGTCTGTCTTGCAAGAGAGAGTGCACTAAAACATGTCTCGGTTCACAATCTCGGAGCAGCTCTCCTGCTGGCTCTGCCATGTGAAGCGTTACAGGTTCCGGGGCAACTCTGAAGAGACCGCGTTTGTCTCCTTGCATTTATTGGAAGGATGTCCCTGATACACGAAGGGTGTCCCTGATACATGATCTTCTAATGGGTGTGGGGAGTATTTTCACACACAGTTCATTCCTGAGGTGATCAGACAGCTTCTGCTGGACGTCGGTGGTCCTCGAACACAGCTTGGAATGTCCCTCACATGGTGTCCTGGAGTTGATGTAATCTTCTCACAAGCAACAGTTAATTTCATCAGAAGCCGTTAACTTAAAAAAAAGATATTATCTTAAAAGCTAGAACAGGAGCAGCCTGGGCTCTCCCGGTCCGACAAGTCTCCCATGATCAACCTGCCCCATTGTATATTAGGTATTTGCGAGGTTTCACTCTGAAACAGGTTTGAAAGTTACACAGAGAGTAGATATGGGATAACAGAATTACATTTATTCCAACAAAATGCCAAATTTTATGTTATGGCTAATAAAAGTGAGCCGCAATGACGATGAGGATATGGCCATGCCAGTCAAAGGACTTCATAAACAAGCTAACGGGAGACTGTGGCCAGCACATTTGTGGCCGCAACGTCGATAGTCATTAGCTGCTAGAGCTACAAAGATGAATGTGTGTTTTATGTTTACGCTGAGTGTAATCGCTGACACTGCAGCTCAATGAAACACGGAGGGAGGCCAGCGGGGAAATGAATGGATGAGAAAAGGAAAGGGGGTTGTTCGAGGAATTCGTCACATGTAATTTTATGAGGTGTAATATCAGAAACCTGAGCGGGCACTTTATGACTACTGTACATGCCAAATCTACACCCAGCATCTTAGTTCCTTGCTGAAACTGCACATGAAAAAAGTGTTCACAGCATCTGAATTTATCTGCATGTCAAAAAAAGACAAAAAGAAAGTTAACATTCACAAGCTCAAGATGCTGCCTCCAGGCTAAGCAGCTGACGAAATGTTTGTTTTGACGAATAAGCTCTGTTGTAGCAGGCTCTTGGCCAACACATACAAAAACTGGTTTATTTGACAACTGGAAACAATTACTAAGTGCTCCACACTTTAGTAATGTGTGGTATTTGTTGTCATTGAATAAGAGTAGACCATTAAATTATAATTACACAAGGTGAAAATGGAGGAAAATATCAAGTATGACACCTTCCACATGTCCAGGAAGACTTTCACTAAGACTTTCGTGTGTCTGTTTTTGTCTTTGTCTGGAGCAAAATCCTCGATGGACCTGAGAGAGGATCTGGTGGTTCTCTACCTCTGTTCTTGTTCATCTCAAAAGATCTAGCAGACAGGTTGCGAAATTGGTATCATATCAAAAGTGAAAAAAGTTGCATCGGAGGAACCCCCCCCCACCCTTTATGCACTGGGGCACAGGCATTGTGGAACAAAAATGCGCTTACTATTTCCTATCACACGGTTCACAATTTAAAATCAAAACACAATAAAAGCAAACCTTACAATTGAAACAATAAATCTGAGCACGCTTGTACGTAGAAAAAGCTGTGTACACACACACAAACATTTTTTTTCTGTATTTGTCTGTTACAGCTCGCATCCGCACCCCATCCGCAAACAGCTGATGAATATTCAGTATGAGGGCGGACTCGAACAGTTTCATTGGTCCAATGTGACGTGGTCGGTAATTTCATTGATCAGATGTGACGAAATGTTAGTTAAATGTAGTTAATGGAGTGCAAACTGCTCCTGAACAGTTTGTTCCTGCTGCCAAAAGAGGTTATGATGTCACTGATTTGTGTCTGCCAAGTTTCAAGTGCAGGAATGCAAAGGTGAGCCTTGGATCAAAGCAGCATCCATTACGTTTTGGTCCGGATCCAAATCAAGGGATCGGTGGCATTTAGGGCATTTTATTATTATAACCCAGGCCTTATATTAACACATCCATCGCTTCATCCACTTCCATATCGCTTATCACCTCTAGCTAAGCTAATCTCAGCTAGCATTGGGCAAGAGGCGGGGTACATCCTGGAATTATTGCTAGTCAATTATATTCATTCATATGCATGGAAAATACAATGGGATCACCAAAGTTGAATGACTTGAATCGTGTCATAACGCTGTGTTTGACCAGAATTTTCAGGAAAGACAGGACAGATGAGTGGACGAACCAGATATTAACAGTTTGGCGAATCATCGGCAGTTTGCAACAGAGATACGACGAGTTTTGGGCCAACAGAATTTGACAAACAACATATGACACTTCAATTAACCGAACCTGGCGTAGGGTGTTTTTAGACCATGACCGAGTACACTGTGAACCAGTAGCAAGTCAATTGCAGGCCATGAGACACAGAACCATTTAAACTCACATTCACAATTCTGGACAATTTAGACTCCTCAATGTGGGAGAAAGACCGGAAGCTCACTCAAGCACAGGGAGAACATGTAAACTCCCCTTGCTAGGCTGACGCTGAGATTCAAACCCTGAACGTCAGAACTGTGAGGCAGACAGCCAAAGGACAATTTAACTGCTGCGTTCACCATTTAGATTTTTTTTCCAAGTTTTTTTTAAGGTCAATTAAAATATTTTGTTTTGGATTAAAATGCACTTTGTGAAACAGCAGGATTAAGCAGGCATTGGGAGTCATTTATTTTTCTGTGCTTTTGTGTGCTTTTCGACCGTCTGGCAGGATCAACTGCTGACTTGTGGTTCGTAACCTCTCTAGTTGTGATTTGTCTGAACATAAGTGAATAAAAATACTCTCAAAGGACAGGCACACCAAGCTTGATTCTGTTCTGATGTGCCGATTTATGTAACTATACGTATTTTCCTATTCATTTTTACATTTTCACCCTCATATCAGTTCAAAGGTACTTACGTCTAGTAAACATGAAGTCTTGACTAAAAGAAACTCCCTTGGTATTGTATAATGATTTCACCGGTTTAAGTCAAAATGCATACACCATTACGGTTTGTAATTTGTTTCACCTTTAATCGTTGGTGACTTTCAGTTCCATATCGTAAAGAAGCACGGGACTCACTTTGGGTCCTTGGCTGGCAAACATTACTGTATGTTAACAGAAAAGCACTTGGAGAGAATCTATAGAGATATGATGTAACCGCAAACATCCAGCAAAGCATTTAGAATGTACAGTAACTTCACGGTGAAGTCAAGTCGTCAATCAATGCAAGTCTAACTAGATAATCCAACTTGAACATTGAGAAATTGGAAGTAGCGATTTTTACTTTTTGATTTGATACTGAATATTCTCTGGCCAATCCATTAAAATGTAAATGAAAACAAGCCGCACCAGATTAGAAAATATTAGCTAAGGCTATTTAAGGTTATCATTCGGATAGCTTTAACTACTAAAACTTGGATCATGGACGCATTAAATTAAATGAGAAAGGGGTCAATGGGTATAGGACACTGCAGATGCCAAAAAGGCAATCAGGGATGCATATGATGAGATTTATAGTCTTATCACTGACATCCAGGAGGAGTAGCTACACCAGAAAGAAAAAATCAATGCCAAACTGCTACCAGGACAACAGCCCTTTCCAAGCGAAGCAGGGGTAGGTACATACAGTACATTTCTGCTAAAAGGATCACATCCTCAAATTTAGGAGTACAGGATAGCTAAACTACATGGATATATGGGGAATTCAACCAGATAAGATCTAATGTTTGTTGAATTGTTGTCAACATTTCGGTTCGATACTAACAGTGTCAACCTTTACAGGTCAGTCTGTTTGAAATCTAATTAATTAGATTCACCATCATAAAACTTTTATTAACTGTTTTGTTACGTTTTCAGTAACATTCTACGATTCTGAACAACCATACAAGTGTAAAAATAAGTAACCGTTATAATCCCCCCCCCCCCCCAAAAAAAATTACAAAGGTTTGTCTTTCATTGCTTGGGTTCCGCGTGCCGGAGTAATTTTGTTGGCTTCATTGTCTCAATAGCAAGACTGTCTCGGGTTTTGAGTCTTCTCGCAATAACATTAAATCGGACTGCTGATTTTGTTAGGCTCTTTTTTTCTCTATTGCATGACCAAGATGAGTGACTGTTTTGCAGTGCTTTCAGGCAAATGCATCTTATTTTCAAAATCAAATTTCTTTCTGACTAATGATCAATAAAATATTTTTTGGTCATTCACTCTGTAACTATTGGCCTTCGACCCAATGATAGTCCACTGCCCCTTGGTTGGGGACGCCCACTGTACATGATGCAGGGCTCCAGACTAACTTTGTTTTCTAGAAGCACAGTGGCCCCGAACCTGAAATTTTAGGGGTGCACACTGTAAGTCGACACAAATTCATACATTTTCACCATAGTAATGATACATGGGCTGAAGTGTGGAGTAGAAGTCCGTCAGGCAAAAAAATAAATATAGTATCGTAAAAAGAAAAATGTAGTCGTCACACAGCTGCAAATAAATGAACACATTTACTTGCATTGTCTCAAATTTTAAGAGCAAAATTCCACATTTAAGGAATATCTGGATCCTTGTACATAATGCTGAAACTTGAATGCAAATGAAAGACATGCTGCCGACATGACAAATGAACTTTCATTTCAGAGGACTCAAAAGATCCTCTCGATGATAAAAATACTAGCTCATAAAATGTGTTTTTAACTGTTTTCAAAATGTCTCCATTAGAGACAGCTCTTAGCTGCACTTCGAAGTGCATGCCGCAATATGGGGCAGTCGACTGCAAGGCTCCATCAACTTGAGTGTAAAATCTTGTGTGAGGGACCGTAATCGAGGAAGTGGAAAGGCCGGAGTGACCAAATAGGACAACAAAATGACATCATCTTTATTTATACAGCGCTTTCACAACAGCTGCAGCTGCAACAAAGCACTAGGCTGAACATTTAACATAAAATAACATCAATATCACCAACCAATTCAATTGTGAAAGCTCTGTTACTGCACGCTTGACATTTGCTGACTGTTGCTAAACTCTCAGTTGTAACGATGGAGGTCCAAATCATCTCTTCAGGTCAACAGGCTACATAATGGTCCAAATCTGTAACTGACAGTGCCTGTTCCATTTTCCCTGCCTGTTGTTTTTCTTACAGCCCCTGCATTAGATAATACCATTATTACATCAAAACTCTGGACAATTAAATGCAGATTAGACTGTAATTCAGAGTCTGGTGCATTAGTGGTTGCTCCATCACGGAGCTATCTAATATACCTCTAATGCATTCAGTCAGTAATATCCCGCACTAATCCTTGGTAATGTTCAGTGCTGCACCTCACCAGGGATTAAGCGAGCCCTCTCACTTTTAAAAGCATTCTGATCCCAACACAAAGTAGGGTGCACCTCTGAAAAGGTTTACCTTTTAGGAGGTACTGGTTAGCACATGAGCTCAAAGTAATATTTTTCTCCCCAGGGCCTGACAACAACATGTAAATCCAGGTCAAATCTGTTCCACAGAGGTTTGTCACGGTTGCGAACATCTGCTGAAGCAAACAGTGATCTCGGCCAAACCACCTTTGCATTCAGTCATCGTAGCCTTCAAAACAGCCACAGCAAAACTCCATATACCTGTACATGTACATGAACACAGCCGTTGTGTCTTCCTTCAAGACAATTTTTTTGGTTTTTTGTTTTTGTTTTCACTGAAAAGCCATTCGAAATTATGATGGTCGCGTAATGATCCCATTAAAGTACCTTTCAAGCTCTTTCACCACATTGTTGGGTATCATGATGCAAGATATTGATGGAGTACTTTTGTATGCGGCTGCAATTATGAAGATAATTATCTTTGCATTGTTTTCAGGATGGGCGGCCCGGTAGTCCAGTGGTTAGCACGTCGGCTTCACAGTGCAGAGGTACCGGGTTCAATTCCAGCTCCGGCCTCCCTGTGTGGAGTTTGCATGTTCTCCCCGGGCCTGCGTGGGTTTTCTCCGGGTGCTCCGGTTTCCTCCCACATTCCAAAAACATGCATGGCAGGCTGATTGGACGCTCTAAAATTGTCCCTAGGTGTGAGTGTGGGCGTGAATGGTTGTTCGTCTCTGTGTGCCCTGCGATTGGCTGGCAACTGATTCAGGGTGTCCCCTGCCTACTGCCCAGAGACGGCTGGGATAGGCTCCAGCACCCCCCGCGACCCTAGTGAGGATCAAGCGGTTCGGAAAATGGATGGATGGATGTTTTCAGGATTCTATTACATCACTGCTTGCAATTGCAAGCAGTTTCAGAAGTTTCAGAAATGACATCCCAGAAAGTGTGTGCGTGATGCATGTGTGTATTTGTTTATGCGTAACAGCAGGATGGCCAACATACTGAGCACAAAGGCTTAGTGACTTAGCTGACGACGATGGAGCACGATAAAACTTGGTATCATCTGAAATATGAAGCATTAAGAGTTACAGTAATCCACGGGTGATTGGGGGCAACTGGCGGCGGCAATATGGTCAATCAGTGTAGTGAGTCTAAGTTTATAATGGCTTAATATGACCAAGGGCAATACAAAATGACAAACTGGGGAAAAAAAGGAAAGCACACAAATACAGGCTTCACAGTATTGGATTATTTTTTTATCACTACAATATATTGTGAAATGAAAACATTCGTCTTCATCACGTACTGTTTGAAAAGCAGCACACATTTCCCTCTCTGTATTGTTTGGACAGTCTATAATAGCACGGTGGAAGAGAAACTATGCTCATGAGAGCGGAAAGTTATACTGACACAGTTACTGTACAAAGAGTCACTATATTGTTATAAAAAAGAAATAAAAAGCTCACAATATTGGGGAAAAAAACAATACCTGTATGACTTTTGTACACAATAAAAGCAGTGACAAAGAAATAGGCTTGGCCAGTCATGTTATGCTCCTAGTGGCTCAGCAGCGCAAAGTATCATACTGTTGATGTAGCTGCTATGTTGGGCTTAGGTGGACAAAAAGTTTGTTTTGTGTGTGGGTGTGTATATATATATATATATATATATATATATATATATATATATATAAAATTTAAAAAAAAATTCTCGTCTCACCCCCCCTCGGGTGGTGTCCGTCCCTCATTCAGCTCGGGTCCTCTACCAGAGGCCAGGAAGCTTGAGGGTTCTGCGCAGTATCCTTGCTGTTCCCAGCACTGCACATTTCTGGATTGAGATGTCCGATGTTGTTCCCGGGATCTGTTGCAACCACTCATCTAGTTTGGGGGTCACTGCCCCGAGTGCTCCGACCACCACAGGCACGACTGTCACCTTTACCTTCCAGGCTCTCTCCAGCTCCTCTCTGAGCCCTTGGTATTTCTCGAGTTTCTCGTGTTCCTTCTTTCTGATGTTTCCATCACTTGGGACCGCTACATCCACTACAACGGCTTTCCTCTGCCCTTTATCTATGATCACGATATCTGGTTGGTTCGCCATTACTATCTCGTCAGTCTGGATCTGGAAGTCCCACAGGATCTTCGCTCTGTCATTCTCCACCACCTTCGGAGGTGTTTCCCATTTTGACCTTGGGGTTTCCAGTCCATACTCCGCACAGATGTTTCGGTAGACTATGCCAGCCACCTGGTTATGGCGTTCCATGTAGGCTTTCCCTGCCAGCATCTTACACCCTGCAGTTATGTGTTGGATTGTCTCAGGTGCCTCTTTGCACAACCTACACCTTGGGTCTTGTCTGGTGTGGTATATCTGGGCCTCAATGGCTTTGGTGCTCAGGGCCTGCTCATGAGCAGCCAGGATGAGTGCCTCTGTGCTGTCCTTCAGGCCAGCCCTCTCTAGCCACTGATAGGACTTCTTGAGATCAGCCACTTCAGTTATGGTCCGGTGGTACATCCCGTGTAGGGGCTTGTCCTCCCATGATGGTCCCTCTTCCAGCGCCTCATCTTCTGTTCCCCATTGTCTGAGGCATTCTCTGAGTACGTCATCTGTTGGAGCCTTCTCCTTGATGTATTCATCAAGGAGAAGGCTTTCGGGTCTTAACGTCCGTGGTCTGAATCTCTTCCTTTGGCCACCTTATTATTCCTGCAGGGTATCTGATCACTGGCAGGGCATAGCTGTTTATTGCCCGGGTCTTATTCTTGCCATTGAGCTGGCTTCTTAGGACTTGCCTCACTCGCTGGAGGTATTTGGCCGTAGCCGCTTTCCTTGTTGCCAGTTCGAGGTTGCCATTGGCTTGTGGTATACCGAGGTACTTGTAGCTGTCCTCAATGTCTGCTATTGTTCCTTCAGGGAGTGAGACCCCTTCAGTGCGGACTACCTTCGACTACCGACTACATTTCTCTAGCCCAAATGACATCCCGATGTCGCTGCTGTAGATCCTGGTTGTGTGGATCAGGGAGTCTATGTCCCTTTCGCTCTTAGCATACAGCTTTATGTCATCCATGTAGAGGAGGTGACTGATTGTAGCTCCATTTCTGAGGCGGTATCCATAGCCTGTCTTGGTGATTACTTGGCTTAGGGGGTTCAGTCCTATGCAGAACAGCAGTGGGGAGAGTGCATCACCTTGGTATATGCCACATTTGATGGACACTTGGGTAAGTGGCTTGCCATTGGCTTCAAGTGTGGTTTTCCACATCCTCATCGAGTTCGCAACGAAGGCTCTTAGGGTCCTGTTCACCTTATACAACTCCAAGCATTCAGTGATCCATGTATGTGGCATCGAGTCATAGGCTTTCTTGTAATCAATCCAGGCTGTGCACAGGTTGGTACGTCGGGACCTGCAGTCTTGTGTGACTGTTCTGTCAACCAGGAGCTGATGTTTGGCTCCTCTGGTATCTCTACCAATGCCCTTCTGTGCTTCGCTCATGTATTGATCCACTTATCTTAGCCGCAATGATGCCTGACATGAGCTTCCATGTTGTGGAGAGACAGGTTATTGGCCGATAGTTGGATGGGACTGCACCCTTTGAGGGATCCTTCATGATCAGGATCGTTCGCCCTTCGGTTATCCATCCTGGGTGAGTCCCATCCCTCAGCAGCTGGTTCATTTGTGCTGTGAGTTTCTTTAGCCAGTAGGTGTGGACCATGTCCGGGCCTGGTGCTGTCCAGTTCTTCATATCTGAGACTCTTTCCTGTATGTCTGCCACTGTTATGGTAACTGGGTTCTGTTCAGGGAGGCTGCTGTGCTCCTCTCTCAGGGTCACCAGCCATTGTGCACTGCTGTTATGTGCAACCTCCTTCTCCCATATGCCTTTCCAGTACCTTTCAGTTTCCAGTCTTGGTGGGTCAGCTCTGTTGTTAGGACCCTGCCACTGAGCGTACACTTTCGCAGGTTGTGTTGCGAACAGCCTGTTTATTCGTCTGGCCTCATTCTCTTTCGTGTATCGCTTTAGGCGGCTGGACAAGGCTTGGAGCCTTTGTTTGGCAGTTTCGAGTGCTTCGGGTATGGTCATCTGGATGTACCTCTCGGTTATCGGCCTTTTCATCACACCTCTCTGGGCCTCAGTCAATTGACTCACATCTTTCCGAGCCGCCTTGATCTTAGCCTCCAACCGTCTTTTCCATGGTGGGTAACGTATCTCAAGGATCACTGATGCTGAAGCGTATATCAGCTCATTGGTTTCCGTGATCGTACCTCAGTGCTGCATTCACACTTTCCATGAGACTTTCAGGTGGTACTTCACATACCTACAACATAGCCGTTGTAATCGGTTTCTAGGTTGCCCAGCTTTCATTCTCGCCATGATCTTAGCTTTCAGGTCAGTAGCTGCCTCGCTCAGCATTTCATTCATTGGGGCTGGCCTCCCAATCTCATCATCTGCATTCATTGGGGCTTGCCTCCCAATCTCTGGTATGACCTCCTCCTCTGATCTGGCAGCCTGGGGCCCTTCACCATGGAACCTGCGTTGTACCTCATCAATCTCAAGTTGTGACAGCAGTTGCCGTTTGTGGATGTTGGAACACTGAGCTACTAGTTGTTTCGTGGTCAACCGTGACTGTGGGTTTCGAAGTAACCACTTAGCCCACATTCTCTGCATGTAACCCCTCTGACTAGGGTTGCTTGAGTAGTAGCATTCCAACATCGCATCTCGCCCATCTCCGCTTTGTTCCAGTAGCCCATTTTTCATCAAGGTGCTCTGGTTCCCCAGCACCAGACCTTGTTTGGCCGGGCGACGTCTGAGCCGGCATGTCATTCATTTTATTGTCTCTCATCATTGTATGAGGTAGGCATTAGCGTGAAGGATCTTGCCCAAGGACCCACACTGGATGGTGTTATGTGCTCATTTTTTGCCCCAAGCAGGATTCGAACCACCGTCTCCCATATGCCAAACCGATGCCTTACCAACTGAGCTATCCAGCCGCCGATATATATATATATATATATATATATATATATACATATATATATACATATATATATATATACATATATGTGTATATATATATATGTATATATATACATATATATATGTATATATATATATATATACATATATGTATATATACACACACACACACACACATATATATATATATATATATGTATATATATATACACACACACACACACACACACACACACACACATTTATAGAGCACACAGTCTACGGTGGTTGAGTGGTTAGCACGTCCACCTCACAGTGCAGAGGTGCAGGATTCCATTGCGGCTCCGGCCTTCCTGTGTGGAGTTTGCATGTTGTCCCCGTTCCTGCGTGGGTTTTCTCCGGGTACTCCGGTTTCCTCCCACATTTCAAAAACATGCATGGCAAGTATATGGAACAATCTATATTATCCCTAAGTGTGATTGTGAGCACGGATGGTTGTTCGTCTATGTGCGCTCTGCCCGAGAACAGCTGGGATAGCGGATTAGAAAATGGATGGACGAATGGATTTTCATCTGTGTGTGTGTGTGTGTGTGTATATATATATATATATATATATATATATATATGGGCGGCCCGGTAGTCCAGTGGTTAGCACGTCGACTTCACAGTGCAGAGGTACCGGGTTCAATTCCAGCTCCGGCCTCCCTGTGTGGAGTTTGCATGTTCTCCCCGGGCCTGCGTGGGTTTTCTCCGGGTACTCCGGTTTCCTCCCACATTCCAAAAACATGCGTGGCAGGCTGATTGAACGCTCTAAATTGTCCCTAGGTGTGAATGTGAGCGTGGATGGTTGTTCGTCTCTGTGTGCCCTGCGATTGGCTGGCAACCGATTCAGGGTGTCCCCCGCCTACTGCCCGAAGACAGCTGGGATAGGCTCCAGCACCCCCCGCGACCCTAGTGAGGATCAGGCGGTTCGGAAAATGGATGGATGGATATATATATATATATAGAGAGAGAGAGAGAGAGAGAGAGAGAGAGAGAGATCTATACACACACACACACACATAAATATTTTATAAAGGTGGAGAGAAAGAGAGAGAGATACAAAAAAAGTTGTGGTTGTCGATATCAGTTTGGAGAAGCTAAAAGTTATTGGTTATCGTATCTGCCAAAAAAAAAAAAATAAGAAGTTGTCATGCAACCCTAATAAATTTTAACAACTGGTGCACCGAGCTGCAACCTCATCAGATTTCCAAAGACTGCCACACACTAAATTAAAATGTGTGGTTTAATTTCCCAGGCATCACAAGATCAGTTTATGCAGACAATCCATTTCAGAGACCTGCCAGCCCTGACAGAGGCCTACTTCACTTGCAGACAAATGTGAGGATTTGCAAACCGTTGATGTAACAGCATCGATTCACCAGTGCAGCCAAGGATTGTACCCTTCTGCCCATATAAAGCCAAAAAAGTTAATCTGTGCACGCTTATGAAATGCAAATGACAAAACAGGTGGCCCCATTCATGAAAAACGGACTCATTGAGTCCTCCATTCAAGTCGGCTGCCGTTTAGTCCCCTTTCAGTACGAATGCAGTCATTTTGACCCTCCAAACAAAACCATCATGCTACCGAGGACTGAATAAGCCCGGTAAAAGTACAGAGCTGCATTTATCTAAATGCATTTTTACCATGACAACGGCCATTAGAGTTGAGAGAAGACTTGAGAGAGCATGATAGGTCAAGTAACCTGATAAAAGCCACCTGAAAGGACTCTCTGGGGATGTGCCAACAAGGTCTTCAGATTGGTTTTATTGATACGCATACATTGTTGATGCATCTTCTTTTGTTGATTATTGATGATGATACATGCATACAATAAACAGTTCTGTTTACTAATTAATAGAAAACTGACACACCATAGGAATTGGAAATTTCATGGTGAGAAGAAACCATTGGAAGTTTGATTCAGGGGGATGAACCCATTGAGATGCAACATCTTGTTTGCGAGGGGTTCCCACACAATACCTTAAAATACCTAATTTTAAAATAATATATATCATGGTACATCAGGGTACAACAAATCTTTAAAAAAATCTCATATCCGGCTAATTAGTTGAAATATGTAAATAGATATTGACGGATAATGTGTAAAAAATATAGGACTGATAAAACAGTCCCTTAACACTTACCACAATGAAGATTTAAGTTGTCCTTATTTGGTTCGCGAGTGAGCTTACAGTCTAACCCTGTTGCCATTGGGCAAGAGGGAGGGTACTCCATGGACTGATCACCAGTCAAATAGGAGGGAAAATATGGACAGTCATTCACGCCATATCAGTCTGAGCCTGAAGACGAGTGAGTATTTATCAAAGTGTGGCCCGGGTTTCCGTATAGACTCACGAGGTGATCAAATACAGAATCTGCAAGAGTAACACTGTAGCAAATACCACTGTGCCATTTAAACGTGTACTTGGACACACACACTCAATCAGCTGACAACTACGACGCAAACACTAGCTGACACACACAATACGCATTTGTCTCAAATGCACATTGAAAATTGAGGTGATAAATAATGCAGCTGCCATGATGGCTTAGTCTCTTCTTAATGCGGCTGAATTGATTAGTGAGGAACAGGAAGAGATGTGAGAGGCTTTCGGGGAAATACAAACTGCTCGGCAAACCTGGTTGGAAGAGTTAAAAGCAGGCATGCTCTTAAGTGTTCTATTTTAAATCATCATATGGTTTGAAAACAATATAGTGAATGGGCTTCAATTACATCACAAAAATGTGATGTAATTGACCTGTAATTAACCTGAATTGATCTCCTTAAATGAACCAAATTAATACAGACATCGATTTCAAAGCCAGTCACTGGTGGTGTAACAGTTCATTTGCCTGATTTCCGTCAGCCCAGGGCGGAGCCCACCTCTCGCCCCAAATCAGATGGGATAGGATCCATCTTCCTGAACAAGATGAACGGTATCGAGAATGGATGGGTGGAATTTCAAAGCCCTTGCATTGACACTGGTCAACTGCATTATTTTCCCAGGTTTTCAAAGAAATCCATCCATCCATTTTTGATACTGTTTGTCCTCATTAGGGTTGCTGGTGGGACGGGGCTAATCCCATTTGATTATAGGCGAGAGGTGGGCTACCCGCTGGACTGACAAACAACCAATTCAAATCAGAGTCATACCAACAACAATAAGCAGAAAAGATTAGTTGAAGATGATTATTTATATCAAAAAGTGACAGTTCACAAATCGCCCTGGCCTTTGGCACTTTCACTTTAATGGCTGTTCCTGATATTGCTTCCTCTTATTTCATTTACATTGCACTTTCACAACAGCAGCAGCTGTGACAAAGTGTGATGCATAACTCAGGAAAGACAATAATTAAAATAATAAAAAGTAACGGAGTAGTATATTTTCTAAAAATAAACACACACACACACAAAAGATCCCTTTACAGTGGCATCTGGCATTCCCTCTTGTTGCACATGTTGTGTGAATGCTATGCAATGCTACGGTTAGGACCATCTTTCCCAATTAAAGCCTGTTAGGCAAATTTTATTTTTAAGTATCAACACTGAACATTGGGCGGTTTGTGGAAGCTGTTCATGAAGGAAGGAACACGCCTTAAAGCCAACCTGCAGAGGTGAAGTAATACGCATTGAATGCCGCAAGACAAAGCTCCAACGTAATCACATAATGGTCATCTAAAAAAAATAGTCTTCCCCTGTAAACAGAGCTACCACGATGCACAGCAGCATTCCTCTTTGAGGGACAAAGGAGCAACTTTAAAAATAGCCTCCGTTGATCTCTGCCTCCTTCACTCACTCCCTCGTAAATACACACACACGCACACACACACACACACACACACACACACACACACACACACACACACACACATACAAATGCACATTTGCATTGTGCTGCAAGGCTTTGCGAATGTTGTATATTGATGCCGGAGCCAAGCAAGCAGTTGGAAGAGCTTAACTCCAGGAACTCTGTCATATAATATTACTGCCAAAAAGCAGTCATATTGACCACGAGTGCTCAACGGCAAGTGATGAAGAGATCTGACAAGGGAGGGAGTGAAGCTCCACAGGCAGTCAGGGAAAATGCACAAAGTGATGCTCAAGGCTGATAGCAACTGTCAACACTGGGGATGTCACAGACCATACAAGCAGCATGGACTCAAAGGGCCAAATCATTATTCATGTTTTCTTGGCAGCAACTGGGGGGGCAAGAGGCGTGTTCTCGCTGCGCCTGTTTAAATCTTTTTATTTCATATTTCATCTATTAAATTAAATAACACACCACAAATACCTCCTAACCAGAGGTAATACTTTGGCTCTTGGTGAGGGCGGATGCTTTTTGCTCTGTTGCTTTGCAGATACCAGGCCACCGAACGGCTATTGTAGCACCGCTTCACATCTAGTTAAGAATGTTGAGTTGGATCTAAATAAAACAGGTCAAGGGAGAGAACTACTGAAGGCTAATTGTACTGTGGGATATATTCCAAGTGGGCAGAAGCAGCAGCAGCAGCAGCAGCAGGCCAAGGCTTTGAAACATGACTCGGCAGGAAAAGTAGTCAACAGTTGATGGACCGATTGTTCACAAGGCAGGCAACATCTACACATGTTTCCACAACATTTCATTGCTGGTGTCGTGTTATGTGCACGCTTCAGCCTAAACTGCAGTAGCTATTAGAAACCAATGTGAGCTGAAGCCTATCCCAGATGACTTTGGGCAGGTCACCGGGCAGGTTATTCTCACTGCAGATGAAACTTAAGTTCTTTACTTCCTCACAAGCCGCTCAAAGAACAGTGCTTGGAAAAATTGTAACAAAGGACACACCAGAGGAAAGGAGAAATATTCAGCAACCATTAATTGATCGATAAATGGCATTTGGGTGGGAATTGATTGTTGATCAATCAAATTTTGAATTAGTTGAGGTAACATGGATTGTACGACTTGTGTGCAACCAGCAGATTACTTGTTTAATCAGTCTCAATTAGTTTAAAGGCTGAAGAGAAATTTGATAGGAAGTTAAGTATAAGTATCTGCAATTTTTAAAAATGCTGAAAAATAGTTTAGTAAAATGATACTGTATATACCATAGTCTTTAATCTGACCAATTTTTTTCTTCAAATAAGTTTAGTCAAATTCTCCTCCCAGGCAAATCTGCAGTACAAATAAAGGTTATCATATTTTTAGTCAACTGAATACCCAAAATGCCAACTGATAAAAACCCTATCTTTCATGAATATTTGTTCAACAATTAATAATTAACACAACTCAGTCAGACTGATCTATTTTGTGGGGGGGGAAAAGTAAAAAAAGGAGACTCATCAAAATGTCCTGCTTATGGCACTGTAATCACAGGTGTGATGTAATGTGGCGCAATGCCTATTTTTAGCAAAAAGACATTTACGGGGATGAAAATGAAATGTCAATCCTGTTACAGAAATGTCACCCTCCCATTTATCACCTTGTCATTTTTCAAGCAGTGACTGAGAGACCGCCTGGCTCTGCTGAAGCACCTGCCCTCCATTTTATAAGAGGCTTAATAATTTATGGCTCAACAGATCTTACAAAGTGAGGACCTTTCCTACTTTTAAAAGTTGCAGCGGAAATGATCACCTCCAGATAGGGTGGTCATTATTTATTCAACATGTCTGAAAAGGGAATTTATGAAAAGTGAAAAAGACACGCGCAGGTGAGATTCATTTTTCTATCCCGGGCGCGGTGACTCAGTGACCTAGTGGTTAGCATTTCTGCTTTTCAGTCAAGAGGTTATGGCTTCGAATCTTGCCCCCCTCCTGTGTAGAGTGTGCTGGTCCACTTAATGCTTCTGTAAATTTTGCCTGATACTCTGGCTGTCTCTCACATTTCAAAACCATGTGTTAGATTAACTTAACACTTTCAATTGTCTTAAGAATGCAAGTATGAATACTGTAATTGTTTTTTTTTTTTTTAATCCATTATCTGACTGTGGCATGTGGCTGCCATTTTGCCACTTGCAGTCGACTGAAAATGAAATCGCAGTGATTCAGGGCTGAGGTAGCAACTGTCATGGCTCACCCGTTTTCTGAGAGCAAACTTGATGATGTTACAATACACACAAACGTGTTGCGCGGTCAATTTCATTTCTGACCACTGTCTCAGGACCACCACCATAGCAGTTTGATGGCAGTCACCATTGCTTGAACACTTTGTCGCAGAGAGAAAAAAAAACGTCCTTCCTATTGACAATTTAAGACTCCATGAAACTTCCTTCTATGTTTATTGGAATGACGTGTTCAGCTAAGACCTGTGAATGTGTCACTCTCGCTGACACTCTCATAAGAAAAGCGACCAATTACAAGGGTCAAATGTCTGGCAAGGTGTTTATGTCTACAACAGAGATGGATGTCATGTCTGAACAGTTTGGTATGAGCGAGTCACCAATAATCCGGTATGCTTTGCACCTGGTCACACCTGCTCCATGTGAACTGTGACAGCAGGCACTCTTGTCATACATTTAAGAAGATAGCAATGTTGCAAAATTACAACAACAAATGCTGGCTCTGATTGCAATGCAGTGTTAACGGCATGCAAATGAGAGATTTGTGGGCAGTTGAAGCAGTTAAAAAAATAAATAAACTCCACACAGGAAGGCTGGAGCTGGAATCGAACCCTGCACCTATGCACTTTTCAATAGCTGTTAAAAAATATATACAGTATATATTTGAGGCGACAACACATGTAGAAAAGCAAAAAGACTCCATTCTGCTGGATGTGCATCTCAGCATCGCTGGTATGTCTCTCAATTCCATTACTTCTCAAATCGCCCTCAGTGTGATGAGTGTTTTCTGCTTCGCTTCCTGCCAAATTGAGTTCTTGCCATACGACAACATGGCGCAGAAAATGTTGATTGAGGCCCACATCCTTCTGACCACATGTTTTCAGGAACAATAAACACTATCCAGCTTGTGGGAAAACAATAGTTCCGTGCCTGCAGAACCGCAAGCTAAATATGAGGTGGGTGTAAGAACTGTGAAGATTTTTCTGAATATTATGCCAAATTGTCTCTGTTTGCTGAGCTACTTTCTACATGACCACTTGTTTAACCACACAGACCACTGGGAATGATCCACATCACAAGTGGGCGCACACACACATACACGCCAAATAAACACATCATTTTTGAATAAGACAGATATGAAGTCAATTCCGTTTACCTTGGCACTGAAATCCTTGTTTTCCAAAGCCCCTGCGGAAGCAAAGAAAGAAGGATTAAATGAGTTGACCATTTCCACTCACACGATCAGAAGCGCTTTCTATTTAACAGTTGATGGTCTGAACTCATGATGTGAAACACATAAACAATCATGAGGCGTTTTCTGGGAGTTTTTGGAAAGTCAAGCTAACCTAGCCTTCACCACTAGACTACAAAGTCCAGCGATTCCACTATGCACATGGCATTCTTTGAGTCTGGAATGGTTTTCATGCAGAGAACTGGCACTGTGTGATTCCTGCCAGACTTGCTAAAACGTCCAGTCCGCTTATCTGCATGATGTTGTGTTAGTGAGTCCCTCCCAGAAAACAAAGTGGACTCTCCCTGCCTCTATTGATACAAAGGGGATTGGAAGAAGTTGTAGTCTGTAATCACAGGACATGTTTGGCTCTCTGGACTACGAACTAAGGAGTGCCAATAGCCAGTGCGCATGCCATGCTGTAAAACTGTCAAGGTCATAAACTGCAAGCAGTAAAGGCCATGAGATCATACTAGCACCTGCAACAGTGGATGCCTGTGAACATGGGCAGAAACCTACAACCTCTGAAGTTGAACACAACCTGTTAAGGAAGACTGGTCTATTTCTTTAAATTTAGACAAAAAACCCTTGCGGGTGGGAGCCATAACAGCCGTGTCGATATATTCAAAGGTACCGGTAAATACAAATGACAACACTTTTGGCCATCTTCAAATTATGCTGTGCAAAATGGATGATGAACTCCGCTCTGACGGCAACCCCCGGCAAGCATGTTTCATCAGCCCGTCACGCTCACGGCTGATTAATTTTAACCATACGAACATCCAGTTGCATTCTAATGTGTTAATCTCACTTGAACATGTTTTTTTGCTCATGACAGTTTAACTTTGCGGTACCCGATGAAAGGGACAGGCGGTCTGCATAATAGTTACCGCTAAAATGCTGAAATTCAGAGCATTTGGACAATCTTAAATTAAAAACATTATCTAAATGATTAATTGATTATCAAAAAAGAATTATCAGTTCATTTGAAAAGCCATTAATTGTTGATTAATCGATGAATTGCTCCACCTATACAAGGAATTAAAAAATAAATAAATCACACTTTCATCTATCCCATTTTAGCAACATTTTTTCATTCTTAACTGGCATAAGTGTAAAACTTAATGAACTACTGTATAATCAAGGTAAAATAAACAGCTGACCCTTTGTAGACCCAACAATAGCAATACAGTATAGCAATTAAACAAGTAGAGAAGGAAGCTTGCTGAATGTGTTTCAACTGCATGCATTCAAAATCGCTCGACGGTATATTAAAACATCCATCCATCCATTTTCTATCGCGCTGATCCAGTCCAGTAATGCTGGGACCTGCAGCATATTCCAACTGACTGGTCAAAAGGTAGACTACCGGACTACAGACAATAACACCATCAAGGCCGAACCTCACTGAGCGGAGAAGGTTTGCAAATGCGCACGTAGCGAATGTTGCTCTTTTTTAGTCAGGATTCGTTCAAGGTGGCAAACGGTTGCAAAGACCTTCACCGACAAATATAATGGCCTCAAACTGTTTTTCTTGATGCAAAGAAATTTGAACAAGTTCAAAGTTTGATGGCGACAAGAAATGTCTTTACGACCATTAAAATTGTTTGGGAATGTCGGGCTTTGCAACCGTTTGCTACATTGAACAAACTCTGCCCAAAAATAAAAACTCAAAAGACAAATGCTGCATGCGCACACATGTGCAAACCTTCAGCAGTCAGTGACATACATGTTCAGAGTGGGAACCAAACCCACGCTTGTCAGGGAAGGTTATTATAGTTAAAATAATCATAATAATAATAAAAGAATGAAAAACTAAAATTATTTGAAAAAACATTTTCATTAATGAAATGAAAATGTTAAAAAAACAGAGAAGCAAAGAAACAAAAACAAAAAGTACTTTAATTACTTTATTACACACTACAGTATGTTGTAACCTTTTTTTCCTTATCTTGCTCTAGTCAAGTACCGTACATATTTTTTTAAACTAAATAAAACAAACAAAAACAAAGCATTGGGGGGGGGACTAATTAAAAACAAACAAACCTGCTCTGAAAACTAATTAAAACTGAGTTTAAAAAAAAAGTCCAAATAAAATAAAAATTAACCACCATGAAAAATCCAATCTATTATAATAACTCTGTGGTGAGGTGAGAGAACCATTGAAACAGATGTCTCCATCAAGTCACTTGTGAGCTGCTGGTAGCCTGCTAGACAATTTCCAGTAACTGGCCAAATTTGGCTTATATCTCTCACTCTGGAGACACTAGATTTTTTGAAATCTCTTTTAAACATCTTGTCTTGTTCTGATTGCTGTATTAGTACTTACTGCAGCCCAAAATCTGATGATATCAAGCATTATGAAGTAAAAGATGACATGTAAGTGAGGTAAATATTTTAAAAATCAACAAAAACATCCTATATAGCTTGGAAATAATTTTAATTTCTTCATCGTTAAATATTGCCATAGAATACCAATGTGCAATGTTCTGCAGGAGATGTATAAACCAATTAAAAATAAATAAACAAGAACATGGTCCTGATCAATGAAAATGTTTCCACTGTAAGTCGTCTGCAGAATTACTGTCAAATGTGCACGTTAACGATAAAAAAAAATAAAGAATTGCAGTGTGACTCAGCAAGGGAAATCGAGGACTCGTCAGAAACGCGCATCAGCTTAAGCAGGAAACATTGCAGGAAATGTCTGTAATGCTAAATTTGTATAACGTTTA
Organism: Hippocampus guttulatus; assembly: GCF_054856545.1. Lineage (NCBI taxonomy): Eukaryota > Metazoa > Chordata > Actinopteri > Syngnathiformes > Syngnathidae > Hippocampus > Hippocampus guttulatus. The sequence goes on from NC_141269.1 coordinate 12,245,834, forward strand.
CTTTATCATGACTTCCAATCAAAAGGGAACTTCACCAATGGAATACAGACTGCACATGCAAGCAACGTTTTCCACATTTTGAGGGCTTTGAAGAGGAAAATAAACAACACGGTCCTCGCCATATGGGTCGGGGATCCCTGAAGAAGTCTACTTTTTGACATCGCAGTCGACACGTTGGTGCGATTTGCAGGATCAGGTGGGGAAAAGTTGCAAAGTGAAGTTGCGTAACATCATGAAGGAAGGATCGTAGGCGCGAAGTTGCAATCCAATATGCAACAGGCTGCATGCGTGGAGGTGGAGGTGGAGGTGGCCGGGTAGGGTGGAGGCGGAGACGAATGGCTTACCAGATGAAGTCCGTGCAGTGGCTGCAGAAAGTCGGCTGTTTGAAAAACCTGGCTGTAAACTTGTGGTTATTCACTTCGTGGACGTTTTTCTGCCTCAGGGCGCCTCTGCGAGCAAACCTTTTCGCCACGACCGCGATGAACGAGTCGTTCAAATTTGTATCGGCCATGTTGAACGCAAACAAGCTCCGTGTCGCTGTTTTCCGAGTGTCGTGTCTTGCTAGGGGTTGGGTCGGGAACCAGCAGAGAGACACGCTGTGGACTTGGTGAGTGCTTGTGAGTGAGGGCTTTTCCCAGTCTGTGGGGCTGCCACTGGGCACCTCCGCTGTCAACTCCGAGCACCGACAAGTCAGCTATGGCTGAATACAAACAGTACATCCGCTATTACATTCAAAGTAAAAGCATGTAAATTTCTCCCACTGCGCACGAGAAGCAGAGACCGCCCTGTCTATTAGACCCCCCCTCCCCCCACACACACACTCACGCCAATTCACAGTCAAAAGAGCCCAGTGTATGATTTTATTTTATTGTTTGACTTCTGGTCACTGGTTAACAATTTTTCATACATTTTTTACAGAGATGCAAGTAAATTTTTTTTGTGATGTTTTTTAATTATTGTTATTTTTGTGCTTACTTTGAATATGCCCTCGTTTTTTCTCTCTCGCAAATCAGGCTTTAACAATAATAATAAAAATAAAGTAATATTCACCAACTGTTTAGGATTTAAGGGTTAGGTTCAGCAACAGGTGGAATTTTTTCTGAAGCGTCATCGCTATAAATTACAACTCATAGTGAAAGCACTATTGCACACATTTTTATAGGTCCAAATTAAAAACAAGAAAATTGTCTCAAAAACATGATGTGTTAAAAAAAAAAAGCAAATACATTTTTTTAAATCTGTGTCGAAAACACACTTAAGTAAGCCATCTATGATTAAAATTTGCTGTTTTAAAATACTGTACCACACAGTTCTTGAGCTCCCCCTAAAATTGCCTTTTTTTCTCCTGTTCCTCTCTCTTGAGTGCCATCTTTCCTATCAAATGTGATCCACCACCTGAAAATTACTGTTTTACAGTCAATAGTATTAATGTATTGTGGCGGCACATTGTCTGCCTCACAGTACAGAGGTCCAGGGTTCAATTCTGGGCTCTGGCCTTCTTGTGTAGAATTTGTATGCTCTCCCTGTGCCTATGTGGGTTTTCCCTACATACTACGGTCCCCCACGCCCGCCCCACCAAAAAAAAAAGAAAAAATTACCTACATGACTAAACAGAAATTACATCATCAAGTTGCAACTATACTGTAGGTAAATCAAAGGTACACTAAGTCCTCTTCTATTTTGAATAATTTTAGAATGTTTTCAGTTGTAATGGAGTGTGTAACTTCGAGGGGAATTTTCCACTAATCCGCTTTTGTCATATTGATTTAAAACTAGCATGATTACCTGACAGTAGTGCATGATAAATATGATCTGTGGGGGGCATCTCTGCCCTAATTTGTTGCCTCTAATTTTATTTTGAGAACCCACTATATCAGATGAAAAACAATGAATCAGAGACAGGAGGTGTCAGTCTGGTCATGCACTTCCAGGAACACAGATTCATTGGAATCAAAACTCTCCATTACAAATAAGGTGATTTTCTGAGGTAACAAGGGAATACGTCAGCACGGGCCATGGTGGATGACAAATGATTGACACATTGTAAATTATGCCATAAATCCCTGACTGTTTTTCTTTGGGTGTGGTGTCTTATTGCAAATCAGTTTACAGGCATAAAATGTTCATCATTTGACTTTCTTGAAAACACAACATAATATTGTAAAATAAATTGACCTCAAATTCTGGAATTTCCCATAAATACTGAGGAAAAAAAGAGTAACATAAAAACATTTAAAATTTGGATTAAGGTAGTTAATGGTATTTATTTATTCATGCTGAAACTTTTGTGCCTTTTTACTTTGTTTTACAACCTAATATCCATCTATCCATCCATTTTCGAATCTGCATATCCTCACGAGGGTCGTGCTGGAGCCTATCCGAACTGTCTGCAATAGGCGGGAGACTTGAACTGGTTGCCAAACAATCGCAGGGCACACATAGACAAACAACCATTCACGCTCACAATCACAATTTGGGACAATTTAGAGTGTTCCATTAATCTGCCGTGCATGTTTTTGGAAAAAACCCACGCAGGCGCAGGGAGAACATGCAAACTCCACACAAGAAGGCCGGAGCCGGAATCGAACCCGACACCTCTGCACTGTCGACCACAGTCTACCACTGTGCAGCCCAGATCTAATGAATCAACTTCGTATTTGTTTAGTTTTTTAAAAATATATATTTTTATCACCTAGTTTTGGGCTCCATGTTCAGTTTCATCCTTACTTTTGTTCTGCATTTGCTTGAAAATGTATTTTATCATTCAATAATCTATTTTTTGTACATTTCAAGTTACACGTCTGTATGAACGTGTTTTAATGTGTTGTTGCACTTTATTGATATTCTTGCACTATTTTTTTTTCTTTTGCACATTGCTGCTGAACTTTCATCCTCCATTTTCTGCACCACCTATCCTCACGAGGGTTGCGGGCGTGCTGGTGTCAATCCCAGCTGACTTCAGGCAAGGGGCAGGGTGCACCCTGAACTGGTTGCCAGACAATTGCAGACGAAACACAAAGGAGACACAGGAAAGCAGGAGTACTGTTCCTAGTTTTCCCTAAACCAATACAGTACTAATAAACCAGATGACACTATTGTTGTAAATCGATAGCAGGCCTGGATGGTTTTCAGTATTGCATTTAGTGCTTTAATCCCTTGGAATACTATTGTGTAAATCAACCCCAGCCCTCTCCTGTACTGTAACGCTGCTGCAATTAGTTTCTAGTCATTGTATGAATGATCAATAGTCAGTATTATTGGAAGCGGGCCCCATAATCTAATTTTAGTCCTTGGGACTCCATGGAGGCATGGGCTGACTCTGACTGGAAGTGCTACTTGGCAACAATGTAGGCTCATTATCACACTTAGATTTATGTGATTAGATTACAAAAGAAATTATCTTATTTGGTTACAAGTAATGAGTAAAAGGTACATTATCAGTTCAAATGTTGAGTAAAAGTAAAAACTCATATATAAGCCTTCCTGAAATATTTATTTGAGGACGATCCCAAAAAGTCCTTCGTTACACAGTGCGTTGAATGGGGACTATTGCAACGCTCCCGATCCATGGCGTATACCTTTATTTTGAAGACAAACATCCGGGTTGTGTGTTAACAACATAAAGCCTTGATTGTGGTGTGGTCTCTCTCTCTCCGTCTTCCTGTTGTTACGCTTCACAGGGTTGGGACGCGGTCCACGATCCTGCCCTGGAATTGCTGTATGAGGACACCCTCGTGCGGAAAATCAGAGAATTACATTGTTGGTACCTGAGGGGAAAGGTCGTGGGAGAACTGCCGTCCAAGAAGAAAATGAAAATACCTGTACTGCAATCTGGATAGGTGGCCCGGTATCCAATGGTTAGTGCGTCGGCCTCACAGTGCAGAGTTACCGGGTTTGATTCCACCTCCGGCCTTCCTGTGTGGAGTTTGCATGTTCTCCCCGGGCCTGCGTGGGTTTTCTCCAGGTACTCCGGTTTCCTCCCACATTCCAAAAACATGCATGACAGGCTGATTGAACACTCTAAATTGTCCCTAGGTGTCAGTGTGAGCGTGGATGGTCGTTCGTCTCTGTGTGCCCTGCGATTGGCTGGCAACCGGTTCAAGGTGTCCCCTGCCTAATGTCCGAAGACAGCTGGACAACAGACTCAGAGATAGAGACGTCAAGAGCGAGGATTGGAGCAGATGTCTCGACCCCCACAAGCCAGAGTGCAGCACTGTATCTATCCACATCGCCACCCAGGAGCATGGGGAGAACAAACCGATTCCAGTGAGTCAAGACCAAGACAAAAATGAGACTCATGAACGCCAAAAACTCAAGATAGACCGAGGTATCTGGTCGACTTGGAGGGCTATGGCCAGGAGTTGATTGCCCGCTCCTGGACCCATAATTTCTCCGTACCTTCCACTCATCCGATCCAGCTAAACCAGGTAGGCTGGCAGAAGGTGTCCGTTAAGGTGTCATGATACTGTTCTTGTGATTCTCCAGCAGGTAGCAGAAGAGAGCCATCCCTCCAACTTGCACACCTGCTGCCAATGTAATCAGCCGACTATTTAAGGTTTACCATGTTGTCATGTCTCTGTTGGATAATTCGCCTTGCTCACGACTGTTACCAAATGTTGAATTTGTTTTGACTGTCCATGTTGTTGTTCCCGCCAGGTTTTCTGCACTTACCTTTGTATGTAGTTTTTATTCTATTCAAAGGTAGCAATTTAACATAGAATGTTACATCATTATACTAAGAGTCAACAATGTAAATGTATTTATTTCTCTTTACGAAATAGCAGTGTTACAACAAAAGGGGAAGTCCACAGTCAGAGCTTCCAGGAACACAGATTTCAGAGCAGTGTTGGGTTCTTTTTTTTGTTCTGCCAGGGACACTGGAGGTCAAAGTACACATACAACTGACAAAATGTTGGCGTGTGTCAGTGGGTTGCTAGTGTCTATTCATAAGGTAACTACTATTCTCTATTCTAGTTCATCCTAAACATGTTCAGCGGGATCAAATTCTTCCCACCAAAACTCCCCAAGCATGCCTTTCCCCCGCCTGATCTCACAAGGTTGAAAACATCACCAGTGTCTTGGCAAGGTGATGAATTAAGAATGTTGATTCTTGCTCTCAGATGAATCAAAACCAACTGTACCCTCTGTCAGCAACTAGTGCCCTTCTTATCTGTTTACTTTTGCAGAACCACAAACAGCAGTGAGAAAGTCAACACACAGAAAGTGAACTGGTCACCACAGGAAAGACGCGTTGAATTTCTGCACTTTTCTCCTCAGGATGGAACATATTCTCAATGTTTGGCTTCTAGGCACGTTTTTTATCCTTGTGACAGCACAAGAACGTCACGGTATTTACATTTTCATACTTTTTCCTGTCACAGATTACTTTTGTATTTGGTTATCTAATGATTGCTTGTAGATGAACCCTCATATTAAGTTGACGACATTGAGCAATCACCTGCCTGCACAGTGCAACATGTGGTTGTTTTGTGTCTCACAGTTGAAATGGTCTAAACTTGAATCTCGGTTTAGTCTGACCTGTCTAAAGTTTGCATGTTCGGCAGCTTCCCTCATCAAAGCATACTATGTTAACTCAACACTCTAAATTCCCTACTGGTGTCAATATGGATCGATTCTCGTTGGTCTACATTTGGTTTGCGAATGTCCAGAGGGTACTGTGCCTCTCTCTCAAAGTTAGCTGGGATAGGCTCCAACTCCCCCGAGACCCTAATGAGGACAAACGCTACACCACTTCTCCTGAATAGGGTCATGGGGAATTGCTGCAGCCTATCCCCATTGACTTCGGGCAGAAGGCGGACTACATCCTGAACTGGTCGCCAGTCAGTTGCAGGGCACATATAGAGGCAAATGACCATTCACATCGTCACTGAGTGGGAACCCATCCCATGCTGCCTGCACACAATTCGAGTGTAACACTACACGGATGAATGCAATAATAACCCAAATGCTGATCAAGACTTGCTTTGTTTTCAATCACCAGTCACTGTGTGTTTATCCTTGCAGGATGTGTAATTTCTGAGCTGGGTCCCAACATTGAAGCAACAGAATACCGGAACATCTTTAGGCCAGGGCAAGAGTTAGCGCTGTCTTGTAAACTGGGATACAGGTCCATTTTGGGCCCTCGGACAATTGTATGTACAGACGACGGAGAGTGGACTGGAACCAAATTCAAGTGCATTGGTGGGTCTCAGATCAATGTTATTTAATGTGACTGCAAATGTAAACACTTCCAATATGTTTTTTTTTCCGACAAAGATCGTGTTTTTTTTTTCCAGACATCAGTTCTTGTGGTTATTCTTAAATTCAATAAAGTTGGCTTCAACATTCGGTCAGAATCATCAGACACTTTATTAGGTACACTTAATGTGTACTGTACACATTCAACAGTATGATGCATCATCATGTCCTCCTTTGAACCATAATTATAAGATAAGATAAGATATCCTTTATTTGTCCCGCAATGGGGAAATTACAATTACTTGCAATTACTATTCTGAGTCAATCACCTTTTTAATATAATGCCAGAAAAAAGAGACAATGTTCTTCAAAACAGTCTGTATTAAATGTTGATTTCAGTTACATGAGGTTGATTCCGATCCAGCGTTCTAGCATTAGTCATTGAAAAGGCAGGGTAATATGATACTAACCGAATACTGTTTGTCGACTCAGAACTATAATACTGTTCTGTCTTGTAGCAAAGCGTTGTCCTAATCCTGATCCACTGTCTAATGGAGATCTGTACTATGAGGATACGGTGTACCAGAGCACAATCAACTATACCTGTCACGAGGGGTAAAGTGAGAACTTCTTGTTGAATTCCAATGAAGGACATGTAAGAAGAAGCTAATAGTTTAACTGGTAATGTTGATGTGCACTCTATCAAACCCCGAATGATGTTGACTATCATAGGCATACCCAGTAAACATGCCGACGGTCCTCTGGGGTTGATGCGGTGCAAAAGATTTTTTTTCTCCTTTTTTCCCCCCCACAATATTGAAGGAGTGGCCCATTAATCCTATTACACTAGAGACTGTAAACTGAACCATTCAACATATAGTAAGCCTACAAAACCAGCCCAAACTTTAGTATAGACAGTACGATGAGTCAATCGGGATACAGGATACATAGAGTATGTTCCATTCACATGATCGGCTCATCAGCAAGCTCGGAGAAGCCTGATCATGAGCTTGATCATTTAAATCAGGTGTTTTGGAAGAGGGAGACTTGTAACACAGGCTGGTTAGGGGATCTTAAGAACCGGACTTGGACACCCCTGATCTAGGAACTGTAGTTTGGACGGCTGAACAGTTGAAGCAGCAGCGGGCAGGAAAAGGAGCAGACACAGATGATGCAGGCTTTTGAAAATTCAGGGAAAAGTGAGCGGGAAAGTGTCACTGCCGGTGAGCAGTTGTAACATTTGCGTAATACAGGGACTTCGAGCGGATGGCGGTAACGTCACCTACCTTCCGTTACATGGCTTGAGCAAGAGCAATCAATTAATATTCCTAAATACTGAAATAGTAACACATTGCTCAAGAGTTGTCACATGGATAAATGCATACTTCCCAAAATCTCGAAGCATAAGCATCTTATTATAATGATATTGGAGATTTTTAAGGCTGAGAAGTTGTTTGACAGCAGCACCTGTCCGTCTTCAGCCACATCATAACATCTGAGATATTTTTGTTAAAAGATAAGGTATTATTTTGAATTAGCAACCCTCTATGCCAGGGGTTCCCTTTAATTAGATCACTGCGAGCCCTCCTAGTTTTTTTACTATTGATATAGCTGCCTGTCAATGGTAGGGAATGAGTTTAAAAAATAACACACTCTCTCTCATCATCATTGTGAAATCTGTCACTTGATTGACATAAAGAGCAGCCAGTAATGTCTGTTGTAGGCCTCACCAATATGTGTATAAGGAATTCAAAGTATATTTTTCAATAAATACAGATACTGTCCACATTTATTTTCAGGGATATCAAGAAAATACGTATAAGAAATTATTTCAAAAAATGATCGACCGAAAAAAATAAAAACATAACCTTAAGATACTGAATACATATAACCCAATGAAATAAGGTGGAAGAGAAAGCATTTGTGGGATAGTCCCATGCTATAGTGTTTCAGTGGTTTAGGATAATGCTATTATTGGCAATCTAAAGAATTATGAACGAATGGCGTGCTTTCTTTCCAAAGGTACACCCTCTCTGGACCCAAAAATGCAAAATGCCAAGCTGATGGAACATGGAGCACAACAGTTCCAGAATGCAAACGTATTTAGTCTGCCATTTCCTTCTTTCTCCCTTAATTTCCTTTCAATTTGGAACACAGCAAAGTAATCCTTTAGCACTCCTATACAGTATTGTGAACAAATCAAACCTAACCCAATATTTTTTTACATTAATTGATACATAACACTATATGTTTGCTTGTCTTGCAGCTGTGTCTTGTGGGCTGGCTCCAATCCCAAAGTTTGGTCTTATCAGTTTTAACAAGAAAATAAGTGGAAACGCGACATATTTTGGCACCCATGGGACATATAAGTGCCTGCCTCCATATGTCCTCTTTGGAAACGCACACGCTGAGTGCACGGCCAGTGGCAACTGGACCAAGACACCTGAATGTCGAGGTATAGTAAAAAAAAGCAATAATAATTTATATATGTATATGTATATGTATGTATGTATATACTCTCCAAAAAGCAAGTTAAGGGGGCTTCCAACACAATTAAGATGCTGGATGGATGCCGCAGTTTGTTCGGATTTGGAAGCTATTTTCTCAATAGGGAATAAAATGTGTCCTTAATCAGGTCCAACTGACATCATCATGAAACTTTAAATAAGCTCTTCCAACACACTTTTAGTTTAGTCACATTTCATTTTAACAGCTAAATACAGCACATGGCAGCATTTCTGCTTCACAGTGCAGAGGTGCAGGGTTCAATTCTGGCTCCGGTCTTCCTGCGTGGAGTTTTCATGTTCTCCCTGTGCCTGTGTAGGTTTTCTTCCACATTCCAAAAAACATGCATGGCAGCTTAATGGAACACTCTAAATTGTATCTTGGTGTGATTGTAAGTGCAAATAGCTGTTTGTCTGTGTGCCCTGAGATTGGCTGGCAACCAGTTGAGGGTGTACGGCCCGAAGACAGCTAGAATAGGCTCCAGCACACCCGCGACCCTGAGGATAAGCGAAGGAAAATGGATGGATGGATGGATGGATGGATGGATGGATGGACGGATGGATGGATGGATAGAATACAATGCATACAAGTGTAAAAATTATTTACCTACTGATAATTGAATTGTACTATTTCTGAAAGCTGGTTCTTGTAGAAAATTGTTGTTATGAATAAAATATGTTCACTGAATCAAAAGAAAGCTTTCTCTATCAGTATTAATTCATGGAATGCTAAATATTTCCAGTGGTTACGTGTCCTCCACCGGAGAACATTTTCAACGGTTACATGTCGAGCAATGACCAGAGACGTTACAACTTCATGGAGACGGTGCAGTACGGCTGCAATGGTGACTATATGCTGCAAGGAAGCTTCCAAATTTCTTGCCAGAAGAATGGAGATTGGTCTGAAAAACCAGCCTGTAAAGGTAAGCCAATATAGCTATTGTCTTATATTTATACAGTTCATTAAGAAGTTGTGTTCTGTTTTGAGGAGCGTTCTTCCAATATTTGCATAGGTTTTCACAGGTATTTCAGAAAAAAAATTGCTTAATTTTTAAAAAAAATGCATAACATTGTCATCATATTTTATATGTTGCCATTTCTATTACCTGCAGCTCCTTGCCGCATTGACATAGGAAGAGGAAGAATATTATACAAAGAAAAAAAACTCTGGATTGGAGATCTCGACCCAAACAAAGTCTTCCATAATGACATTGTGTCAGTCTATTGCTTGGACAAAGTCAGGAAATGCGGCTATGCTGTGTCAACTCAGTGCATCGATGGAAATCTCAAAATCCCTGAATGCTTCGAAGGTAATGCATTGGGATGTTGAATAAATTAATTGCCCACACAAACTGTTGAAATGCTATTATAGTACATTGAGAAACAATATTGAGAACATTTTAACAGCTACTCAAACTGTCATCTATCTTCTAACTACAGTAATTCTTTGTGTTTCTTTTTAGAGCCAAGCGGAATTGAATATACCTTTCATTCTGGTTCACTTCCTTCAGAAATAGAGCAGTGCTGAGACGTAACAGATCTCTTCTCTGATGGTGATTATTAAATCACTGTAATACTCACAGGATTACTACAGTATTGTGCTGGTCTCCAAAAATAAAGTACATTTTGGGGCTTAAGATGCATGTGATTCATAATTTGTGTGTGATGTCTTCTGTAGAACAATTGAAAAATGAACTACATTTTGTGAAATAAAAAAATACCTCTATTTTTGGGGGAAAAGATTATAACAGTCTGTCACTACAGCCACAAAAGGCAAGTTAAAACTTGACTCAGCAATACCCAGAAACACTTCTCAGGGCCCAAACTCATTTGTGATGGACTGACCCAAAGTGTGACAAGCACACATTTCGGATGAGGGCCAAACAGGAAAAGAACCATAGTGCAAAGTTCAAAAGTCAGCAGGTGTGTTGGTCTTGGACCATCTTAGTGCCCATGGCATGGGTAACTTCTACCTTTGTGAAGGAACGATTAATGCTGAAAAAGGACATCCCTTCCTACCAATACATGGAACAAGTAAATCATGGGAGTCAAAATCCAAACCCAGGGGGTCGCTGTGCTGCATGTTTTCCATCTCTCCCTGTTGGCTGTGATTATTAGCCTCGTGTTTGCATTCAATGCTGTGCCGTGCTGCAAATTGCGCACAATGGGATAACCTACTTCATAAGTGTCAAACTCCAGTCCTGGAGGGCAACTGTCCTGCATGTTTTCCATCTCTCACTCTTGCAACACACCTGATTCAAATGAACAGGATTGGTATCAGGCTTCTGCAGAGCTTACTGATGAGCTGATCATTTGAATCAAGTGTGTTGAAATATATATATATATATAAAATGAGTGCTCGAGTTTATTTCAAAGCACAATTCCAAAGATGTTGGGATGTTGTGTAAAACATAAACCAGAACAGAATACAATGCCCTATAGTCATATTGTAAGTGCAAATTACTTGAATCAAGTGTGTTGAAATATATATATATATACTCGGATCTCAGAATCCCCATATATATATATATACACACACACACACACACACACACACACACACACATACATATATACATACACATACAGACACACATATACACACACCTCACCTCTATTTTTGGGGGAAAAGATTATAACAATCTGTCACTACAGCCACAAAAGGCAAGTTTAACCTTTATTCAGCAATACCCAGAAACGCTTCTCATGGCCCAAGCTCATTTGTGATGGACTGACCCAAAGTCCAACCGGTTCAGGGTGTCCCCCGGCTACTGCCCGAAGACGGCTGGGATAGGCTCCAGCACCCCCCGCGACCCTAGTGAGGATTAAGCGGTTCGGAAAATGGATGGATGGATATATACACTTCCGGGTTTGCATACCTGTCAACTTTTCGGAGCACCAACCTGTATAAACTACCAAAAAAATCCTTATAACATACCAAAGCATTTTATATGTCAAAATAACGGCAGAAAAAACCCAACGAAATTTTCAATGATATTATATATTGTAGATCTCCATAATACAATGTCTGGTTAATGTCTAATCATCATTCTAGTTAGTGGCATTACTGTGTTCAGAGTTGTATTCCTGCGTTACTTTTTTCACCAACTCCAAATGCTGACCCATCGGCTCGAAGTTACAGCATCCATTCATATTTACTTTGGAAATGAACTAGCACCATTCTGGGGGGGAACGGAAATTTTCAGAATCCGTATGATTTGTGCGATACGGCCATATACGTAAGATTCACCACAAAATCCGTATGAACTATGGTTAAACCCTATGAGTTGACAGGTATGGGTTTGACGCTTTAATTCCAGTCGCCTTGCGCGAGTGAGTGCTGGATGCGTTTGGATATGAATGGGAGCGAACACAGCCACTCTCAGAGTAGAGCACGGGCTTCAGATTCACTTCATCAAAATGCCTCAAAACGTTAGGCGATTTTGGCAAGTAGCAACGTAATGTAGCCGACACAGCATTCCCGGCGACGGTGTCAAATCCAACTCAATTTCAATCAATCAATCAACAGTGACGAATTCATATTCCAATTGCGCGTTTTTTCCCTATAGTCTCGCGAGAAGGACCAAGGTCCCGTCTCTCTTGTAGTGATGGGAATTCCGGCTCCTTTTAGAGAGCCGGCTCTTTTGGCTCGGCTCCCTAAAAAGAGCCGGCTCTTTCGGCTCCCAAATGGCTCCTCAGTTTTTTTGTTGCTTAAATTAATTTACTACCAAAAATAACGTAATATTATGCGTAAAATGAATTACTAATGCAAAAAATAGACAGTATATCAAATATTTATTTATATTGCTTTATGTATATTCTTCTGAACATACTCAACATGGAGTACAACATGGAGTGCTACAAAAATAAAAACAAAGTACAAAGACCCATATCAAAACAACGTCAACAAAAAGTTCCAATCTCTGAATGTGTATATTTATAAGCTTTTAACTATTTACAGTAAAACAACATAAGTAAGCTTTGAATACCACACAACAAATTATAAGTTAAAAACAAAAAGAAAGCAGCACCCAGGTAAAAGTTTTAACTTGTCTTTCGCGAAGATTGGCATGAAGAAAAACCAAGTGCCTCAGCTTTGAGGGGTTGATCCTGTTTCTCCTCTCTGTTAATATTTGCCCTGTTTTGGAGAAGATTCTCTCTGAGGGGACAGATGTTGCGACAACACACAGCCAACACAAAATGGCTGAAAATCACTTGCAATCATTTTACCCAGTTCCTCGTCAATTGTGTTCTGTTTTGCTGGTTTATAGCTTTTTGCATAAAGTGGCTCATAGAGCTCTGGGTTGTACATCTAGGCAGTTGTGACATTGCAGCAGCAGCAACAGTTGCAGACACACTAGCACCTTCATTAATAGCTGATTCCCTTGCTTGTCTTTTCTCTTCAAATTGTACTGATGGGTGGACTTTTCTGATGTGCCTGTGCAGGTTATTTGTGGAGCCTGATCGATGGGATATTTTAACCTTGCACAGTCTACACGCTGCCTTTGAACTATCAATTAAATTGAAATGAGTCCAAATTTCACTGCGTTTCCTATCCATTTTCTCACCTTTCCGCTTTCCACCGTGGTGTTTTTTTCGCTAACTAACTCTCTCGTCTCCTCGTTTGTCTTGTTTGCGTGCTGCTCAGTGTGCTGCTGTGTGTCTCTTCTCTAACCCCTCCCCCTTCTCTAAACTGCAGCGTGTGTGTGTGTAAACCCCCTCCCCCTTCCTCTTCTACCACGGATCTTGACCAATCACGTGCGGCTTTAACCGAAGGGGGGGGGGGGGGGAAAACAGGAGAAAAAAAAAGGTCGGCTCCTATTCGGACCGGCTCCCAATGAGGAGCCGGCTCCCATCGTTCACTTCAAAGAGCCGGCTCTAAGAGCCGGCTCGTTCGCGAACGACACATCACTACTCTCTTGGACAAGCATGGCCGCGCTGTATGAGGGATACACGTTGTGTGGAATAGTTCCATCTCAGAATCTGACAAATTCCAGCATTCAGGGCGTCGAAGAGGAGCGGGATAGCGACCATGTAATCGTCACTGACGCCTTCAGATCTGTTACTCTTTACAAGGTAACTTTAAACGTGTTTATAGAGCATCTAGCAAGCCGTGGCTAAGTAAGCTAGGTAGCTGGAATGGAGAGTTGAAACTTGCACAACTCTCGTTGGCCACTCTCAGAGTAGAGCACGGGCTTCAGATTCACTTCCTCAAAATGCCTCAAAACGTTAGGCGATTTTGGCAAGTAGCAACGTAATGTAGCCGACACAGCATTCCCGGTGACGGTGTCAAATCCAACTCAATTTGAGTGACGAATTCATATTCCAATTGCGCGTTTTTTCCCTATAGTCTCGCGACAAGGACCAAGGTCCCGTCTCTCTTGGACAAGCATGGCCGCGCTGTATGAGGGATACACGTTGTGTGGAATAGTTCCATCTCAGAATCTGACAAATTCCAGCATTCAGGGCGTCGAAGAGGAGCGGGATAGCGACCATGTAATCGTCACTGACGCCTTCAGATCTGTTACTCTTTACAAGGTAACTTTAAACGTGTTTATAGAGCATCTAGCAAGCCGTGGCTAAGTAAGCTAGGTAGCTGGAATGGAGAGTTGAAACTTGCACAACTCTCGTTGGCACCGTCGGTTCTTTTCATAATTGTTATCATGCAACTAACATAAATGAAATGCACTAAATAGAGGAACTGTGTTAATTAATGGTGAGGCGGTAGATGGTTCTGTAGCGTGGAACTAAAATTTGGTATCAACCTGAAACATAAATTTATGCTAACATTTGCTTCTTTAGCACAACACTTTAATTCCCAAAGAGGTAAATATAAATGATCGAAATCGCCTCCTATTATCTGAATTGCTTTAGACATTTTGGAGATGTGTCTGAGATAATAGTGTGTTTATTGCTGTCATCTAATTATTTCTAGAGTTCATGTTGAAAGTTACATTGTCACTGATATTTGTGTTGTTTTGTGTGTGTGTGTGTGTGTGTGTGTGTGTGTGTGTGTGTGTGTGTGTGTGTGTGTGTGTGTTTCTGTCAGGTTTCGGACCAGAAGCCACTTGGAAGCTGGACTGTGAAACAAGGAAATTGTTTGACCTGTCCAGCAGTCTACAACACACACACTAAAGAATATGTGACAGTCACAGACAACAAGGTAGACGCATTTAAATGAAGTCATCGTAGCAGGGTCTATCAAAATGTAACATTTAATTTTGCATGTTTTTCAGGTGATCAGAATCTGGAAGGAAGATGATGTTCTCTTGGATAAGACATTTAAAGCGACGGTAAATATCATTCTTTTAATTTATTTTTGAATGTATGTATTTTAAATGTGTCGCTTCTACTGTTAGTTTTCGTCATAAATCTCAGTTTACTTAGTTTTAATACAGGCTGCAAGTGACATGGACATTTTGATAATAGCTGTATTTAGGAAGTCGTGTACTGTAGCTTGACCTACTTAATTTCAAATGTGTTGAATGGTTGAATTTTGAAATGTTCAAGTGTGTTTTGTCCAGGTGCCGTCGGACATATGGAGGGTCCACTGTGTTGCTGGAGGAGATCCTGTGGTCTTGTTTCAGAGAGGAGCTGTGAGACTTCTTGATTCTCTTCTCTCCGCTCCTCAGCAACCTGTTGAGGAAGTCTTGGCTCCAGATGAAACCATTAGGTAACATTGTGCCATGGCAATTTGGCATTGCGAATCAAATAATTTGCCTTTGCAAAGATTGTGATGCACTCTCAGAGAGGTGACGGAAATACAATGTATACTGTACACAGCTGTTCATATTGTAGTTGTTGTGGTGTACGGTGCTGTTTTATACTTACTTTATACAAGGGGTGCAAGGTATTTCAGGCTTCTTAGAATGCAACAGTGTAGTTTTACAAAAATGCAAATTACAGCCAAAACATTAAATATTGTGAAATTTAACCAAACTGTATTTTTAGACCTTTTGATAGATCTACGTGTTATATTTAGGGCGGAACAATCATTCATGATCAAAATGTATCGCAATAGAGAGGTGATCAATATCAATCCAACTTTTGCTCAATAATAGAAACATTTTAAATCAGGAAGGAAACCCAGATCCCGAGTTGCAAGGCATTTTGCAGAGTGCAAGCAGAGGCAATAATGTGGCTTCACTTTGTGAAGATAAATGACCGGTTGCTTCAATGCAACACTTAGTAATGATTACACTGTGCAAACTATGACCTACAACACCATTGGGTAGGTACGTGGTGCATAAGTAAAGGAGTTCCCTGTCTATGACCCACTAGCTCTGATGTTTGCAGGCTCTGACCCGCGGCCCTAGTATAGCTCTAAATCCCCAGCAAAACAAGTCTTATTCCAACATGAGACCGCTCACAAGTTAAATGAGACTGGAGAAATTGGGTCAAGTGAAATAAATGCACTCCGAGACTATTAGTCTGTACGGGTTGTTTTTTAATTGTTTTTTTTTAGGTGCCTCACTCAGTTGTGCTGCTGTCTTGATAATTATTTTTGTATCCAGGTGGAGCACCAACATAGTGGCAGGAACCCAGCAGCTTGTCATCTTCACAACAGAAATGGTACTACAACTTGTTTTGTGGTGCTTTTATCATGACAAATCACACAAATACAAAGTTCATTTTTCACCAAGAGCTACAGATGCGTCATCTTACCTTGCTCCATATTGGGGAAACCTCAATCTGGTTTTGTTTTGCGACATGGTGATAGGGGCATGAGGAATGTAAATATTACATTATAGTAGTGCAACAGAGTAACACACCAAGTTGTTCAAAGAGGAATAGCAAACTCGAATGCCATGAGTTGGAGTAAATTAAGATTTATTGTCATCACCTGTATAGAGAGTATACTGAACGGCTGGACAGAATATTTTGTAGAGTGTAAGGTGCTATTGACACTAGATCCACAGTCAGTCATAGTTTACCACATTGACGTACTTAAAATAAAACAGAATAACTTAAAATACTAGTCCAAGTATTTTTGAATGAAAATATTGTTTTTGTTGTATTTCTCTTTGTTTTTATTTTGTGATTACTGCCTGTGTTCCTTACTTCCTAATTGGCCTTTACTAAATTTCAATGTCTTTCTTTAGAAGCGGGACAACTTTTTGTACCTGCAGAAACTAAAGCCAAACATACTGCAGAAGTACCGTTTGGAGCAAGAAAATTCCAGCCTGTCCCCTCTCAGCTTCTCTGCGTCCTACAGAGATAAACTCATCCATCTGCTTTACCTCTGTAAGCATCCATTTCTTCTGTTTAAATAACTCTGACGACATAATGGTTCTTCATCTTCGAGCACGAGATTTTCTGTTAACTCATTATTGTTGCAGAGACTGCTAAATTTGTTGTTGGCAGACATTGTCCAAGTATCAGCAACACAGTAGACTAAGTTCATCTGTGCCTTCTTGTTTCTCTGTAATGCAGATCCTAATGGGCATGTGTACCAGAGTGTGATTTCTGTGTTGGGCCCGGGGGCCGATGAGGGGTCTCAAACCCTTTCACTGCCCCGTAATTTGCTGCTGGCTCTTTCTGTTGACGGGGAACAGTTGAATGCGGCTTCTGCCCTCCTCCTAGATGAAGCCCACGTTGCTGTGGTTGGTGTTCCGCACCCCTCTGCTGGAACTGGTAAAGGTATATGACATTATCTCCTTGAAAATGTTCTCTCCATTTTTGCATTTCATTGGAGCATATGACTCACTTATAGATGTTATGTCTTGTGACTTGTTGTAACTGTCTAATGCTTATTCATGTGCTAGGGTCTTTTTTATCCTGGACTTAAATTATCCTCGGAAGAGGATAGTTCGAGCGTGTTTTTTTTTTTTTTTTTTTTTCCCCCCCTCTCCCTACCCAGCGTTTTTCCTTTCTGAATTCTGAATGTAATTTCCCCATTGCGGGACAAATAAAGGATATCTCATCTTATCTTATTTTCGGTCAACAGCAACTGGCAAAAGGGCCGCCCCCTGAGATGGACAAAAACGGGCGGATTTTACTGCTTAACACGTGTTCCACAAATACAATATAAATCACAATGCCGTGTTTAGACAAGTAGGACTGCAGAGAACACATTCTCGGAAATAATTTTTTGGGGTGGACTTCCTCTTTAAGTTGACAAATGTGTTTCAACAAACAACACTCTGTGGTGTCCCCTGTTTTATTATTCATACCAAACATTCTGGAAAACTGTTTCTGGCTTTTTGAGTTCTATCCAGTTGCCTTTGCAGAAGCTGGCCCACGAATAGGGAAACTTCTTGATTAAATGGCACCCATTAAAATCGTGTGTGTTTATTTTTAATAACCACCCAAAAAATATTGGGGGAAAAAAACGCTGATTAGCCACCTAGCCACCAAGTGTTTTGCACAACAAAACAGGAGTTGGCTGACTATATATGTAATTTAAAAAAAAAAAAATTAATTGACAAAAAATATGCAATAGCTGAATATATGGGTGCCAAATGAGTATGTGGGGGTCCACTTTGTTTTAGGGGTGTTCACACGGCAAGATTTGGTCCGGTGCTACGCCGGGGCTGCCCCAGTAGAGCGTTCACACGTGCAAATTAGCTCCGGCATAGCCCCGGAAAACAGCTTACACTGGACCAAATTTGATCCACCTCAGGGAGGTGGTTTAAAAATTTGCTCCAGAGCAAATGCTTGTTTGCGAAGCAGCACCGGTGTAAATTTGCACGTGTGAACGCAACTGGGTTAAATTTGCTCCAGAGCAAATGCTTGTGAAGAGTTTACGTACGGCAAGAATGCGTTGCTTTCGTGCTCTGTCGGACTTCCGTCATGTGTTTGTTTAATAACAACACAAGACTTGGCTGGTAACATCTTTCCTTTTGTAGGAGACTGGACTGTCTCGGAGTTGTTTGTGTAGTTTGTTCCTTTGTTGTGTTCACAACCCCCCGCCCCCCATATAATTTATTTTGTGATTTCCTCTCTTGATTTTCTGTTTGGCGCATTACGTGTTTGCTTTTCTGAGTGTCATTGAAGTCATCGTTGATTTACGTTTTCAGGGGCGGTCACTCTTGAGCAGAAGGCACGGAGACCGAGAAGGACGTGCCTGCCCAGTAGTCGCTTGAGTTGTGTATACGTAAAGAACCAACACGACAGCTCTTTTTTTTTTCTGTCGTTTTGCTCCGCTGCAGAAACTGCCGTGTGAACGCAAGTGGGGCTGCACCGACGCTGTGTGAGTGCTGACACGCTCAGCGGCTTTGTACGTGTGGACGCTCCACACAATTTGCTGCGGTGCAAAATATATCGCAACAAAATACATCGGTGCAGCGCCGGAGCAAATGTGTGCCGTGTGAACACCCCTATTGAGAGCTGGACAGATCTTACCCGCATCTATTTATGAACATACTCAGGAATCTGAGTAAAGTAGTTTGAGTTGGCTTCAGTGTTGTGTTTGCCTTTCAGACTTCCTCTGCATCTGGAATATACATTTCCAGACACTTCAGACAGGAAAAGAAATCGCGGGTAAAATCTTTGGACAGGTAGGGGGGACACAACACATGCGTTTTTTTTGTTTTGTTGTTTTTTTTAAATCCATAGAGCTGAATGTTTAATTTTAATGATTAAAAGGTGCCCGGGACTTTGGCTTTGCAAGGTTAGCTAAGTTAGCAGCATGGCCAATGAGCAAGTTAAAGTTTGAACAATGACCTCTTTGGTCAATTTTTGGACCATAGGCCAATGTTCCCTGTCCTTCCAGCTGCTGAGTGCTGATGGAGGACTGTATGACTTTGGTAGAGTATCACGTCTGCTCTCCACTGTGATCGGGATACCACTCCCTCCTCACAACTTTATAGCAGTTTACAAACTAATAGTTCACGCCGAACCATTATTGTTGTTGAGTTACCTTTCTCTTTTATTTTCAGCTTTGGTGTTATTCCAACAAGTTGTTCATTCCACATGGCAAAACACTGTCAGTTATTCCATATGGATGCACCAATTCTTCGCTCGCTTCCGCTTTGGGCAAACTGAAGCAGTCCAGAAACGAAGGTGAGCTAAATCAATCAAAACATTGGACACAATGCATGACAAGAACACCTGATGCCTAAGTGCATCGACTCCCACATTTTGTTCATGAAATGTCTACATACTCGACCAAGACAGTTTTGTCCACTTTTAATGTGTGAAGTGGCAATTAAAGAAAAAACATTCAGTGTCATATCTCTCTCTCTCTCTCAATAAATAAATAGCGCCATAACTGGGATCATATCCAGCTGCTTTATATTTATGACAACTTCTGAAATTATTTTTCATTCTTACACGTTTATGGCATCTAATCTTTAATATTACATTCAAAGGGTATCATGAACTGATTGCTCGCTCAATGTGTTTTCTTTCAAATTTAACAGAATCCAAACCTCTAGTGTCAGTGCCTTCTTGGAACAACATCTTACATGAAGAGAAAACTCAGCCCTCCAGAGCAATAGAGACCAGGAAGTTGGTATGTAAATTCTAACTTTCCAAGGATAGTTCCATTTGACAGAGTGAGTTTGTCTCAACCAATCCCAAATCCTAAAATGATGGGCCAGATTGTCTGACAGACTATGAACTGAGCTGAGTGCACCCTTTCCTCATGTTTGTCTATTATGGCAACTGTAGTTTATTGTGGCTTCATTATGCACAGGTGATCCTTAATTAGTCTACTGTCTTTCCAGAGAAGTACACGTAAGAGTCAGTCTTCCCCCAGTTTAACAGTTGAGCAAGTTCTGGAGCTCATCAAGGTAATATTTTTTGTTGATGTTTGTTTTTGGATCACGTTTCATTCATACATTTTGGGGGGAAAGTTGAATGGTTGTTAAAGGTTAGAGTGTAATGTAATTTAGCAACTTCCTCTCTTGGTGGATCAGCTACACTTTGATTCCATACTTGTGCAATGGAAGAAAGTTTTGATATCTTGTGGGATATGTTGCCGTTGCCTACCGCTGTTGATTGATATCCGGTATGGTGCATTTCTGAGATAAAATAAGTCCCTGCTTATTTTTTTGTCACATAGACTGCACCAGTAGAGGAAGTGCAGAACGGAGTGAAAGGCCTCTTTTCCAGAACAGACATCCAGGACCTGAATCAGTCAGTGGGACCGCTGGCATCGACTCTGGTGTCCCGCAGCTTGGCAGATACTGCCTTCTATTCGCCGATCACGCTGACACAGCTAGTACACACCCAATCTCTCTGCCACAGGTTAGTAAGTTGTAATGGTGTTTTTCTCTAGTAAAGACTTGAGATGCATCCTTTGCTGTACTTGCACACTAAACCTATGCATCAGTAAAGTATTGATTTAATCTGATCAATTCACTACAGGTGTCAATGACTTTATTTAGAAACTTTTGCTATCGAGTTACTGTTCTGCAAGAATATTGACATGAAAGCACATTTGGAATTTCCAACTGGCTGAACTGATAGGAACATTTCTGGTATGAGATTGTCAACAGTTGCTTCCACAAGGTCCCACAGAAATGTAGTATAAGTTTTAAGTCACTAATATAGAGTAGATTTAATTTTGTCAGCACCACATAGAAAATTATTTTAAAAACGGATGACACTTACTGCAATTTCCTTTACAGTGTGTGCCCTGACCTCGTGCAACTGGCCCTGGAAAAGAAGGATTATTTCCTGTGTCAGCTCTGCCTACAGTTTTTCCCTGACATCCCAGAAGCGGTCACCTGCACTTGCTTGAAGGCCTTTATTAGGTAGAGTTGTAACATTAACCGCATGAAACAAATCAACTAATTGGAAAACAAATATATTTCTAAAAACACTTTTCTTTCTGTATAGAATGAAATGTTAATATTCAACACTCTGTTGCAGCATGCCAGACAGTGAAGCAGAGAAAGTGAACCTGGAGCCTGACAGCCTCTCCTTCATGGAAACTCTGACCTCCAGAGAACATTGCCAGGTCGGCTTGTGGAATGGTTTTAACTCCACCTCGTCTTTGGAGGACCACTCAGATGTCACGATGACAGAAGCAGACGAGGAGAATAAGACATCAACGGCACCAGGGCAAAGCTGTCCAGTTGGTTTACAGAAGGCCGTTTTATTGTATCCTTTTACTGGTAGACACGCACGCACACACACACACTTTTTCAGGTGATGACGGGAATAAAGAACAGTATATCGGTGCATAATCTTCAGAATTCTAGATGGTGTGAAGTTATCTTGACTGGAGCTGTGCAGAAATGAGATCCTACAGACAGCGTACACCGATGACCTCCTCCTTCCACATTTGAAAGATCTTTCATCCCAACACGTGTTTGTAAGTTCCTTGGTTGCACTATATTTTCCTCTGATCGTGGACTGTCCTACAATATTTTTGGACTAAAAATTGCAGGGGGCGGGAGTTCATTGTTTGGCTAGTCCTATGACTTGTAGTCAGGTGTAAGTTGTATATGCTAAAATTAGAGCCGTGACTGGCACCCAAAATTCCCTGCCTTAGGGTGAGGTGCGTTGGGAAATTCACTCGCGCCTGTGTGTGTGTGTGTGTGTGTGTGTGTGTGTGTGTGTGTGTGTGTGTGTGTGTGTGTGTGTGTGTGTGTGTGTTTGCGCGCGCACGTGTATTCAGAGAGTTTGAGCAAATCAAGCAGACTTCATTTAATGATGACTCTTATTTCTCATCCTATCAAGCTTTTCCTGCAGTATCTGCACTTCCTCTACTTAAAATATAACGAAGACGCTTTTCCGCAGAGTCATGGTTATCGATCACCCAGTGTGACACAGGTTTGTAACAATAATTACAATGCTAATAATTGTCATTATACAATTGAATATAAAAGAAGTAGAACAATTGCTGCGGACTGAGCCCACACTGGCAATATACGCTGCAATGTTTTACATGCAAAGTGAATACAAACGTGTAGTCATTGACTAATTGACTTGTTTCGTTCATTGCTACTGTTATGTATTACACGGGTTGCATCTTTGAGCACCAGTATTGATTTTGTAGCACAATAGCTAGCAACAAATGTAGTTTATGACATTGTTAAGAAATTATTCAGTTGGGGTGATGATTTTTTTTTCTCTTTTAGATTATGGATTGGGTTTGCTTGTTGTTGGATGCTCATTTCACAGTTCTAGTCATGACTCCAGAGGCCAAAGTCCTACTGCTAAACTTCCACGGCTTTATTAAGTCTCAGGTACAGCCTTCTTGTTCCTATCACTGGAAGCAGTATGAATTGTATCTGTAAATCAAATACAGATTTTCATTTGAATTTTCTGAAAGTGCAAACACAGAAACTGTTTAACAAAATGGTGATTGTTTCCTCATGATGATTATCAAATAAAATTTATATGGGATTAATTTTTACCCTATGATCTTGTGTACCCTCAGGTAAGGCTATTTTCTGAACTCGGGAAAGTTGAAGGAAGTCTCCAAGCACTCCAACACATGAAGAGAAAACAAGATATGGGACAGTATTCAATTGAAATTATAGAGCTGTTTTAGATTTGTGTAATGTTTTTCAATAAAAACGTAAGATGAAAATCTGGAAGAGACATGATACTCGAAGGGGATTCAATACTGTATGTCCTAAAGCTAGCCACCAGAACACAATACATTTTAAGCTGATTCATTTGTTAAGAACAATGGCGATAAAGCATTTAAAATGACATTTTCATGTATAATGATAATGTTAAAGTCTTGACCACTCAGTTGTGTTACATGGCTCATTTATTTGCTATTTTTTATGTGCGAAATCTGGATATCTGTAACCTGTAAAATGTTTTTGTATGTGCCCTATTGCAGAGGCATGTAGTCAGGAGAGGCAGAGCCTCACCTGCT
This sequence comes from Hippocampus guttulatus, assembly GCF_054856545.1. Taxonomy (NCBI): domain Eukaryota; kingdom Metazoa; phylum Chordata; class Actinopteri; order Syngnathiformes; family Syngnathidae; genus Hippocampus; species Hippocampus guttulatus. Next base: position 12,269,321 of record NC_141269.1, read on the forward strand.
TGTGAAGGGGTGGGGGGAGTAGTAATAATTAGTGGACCTCCATAAAATGATTTTCCATTTGAGTTCACTGGTCTGTCTTTTGTATTGATTTTATTTTTGAATCCAGCGATGTCCAAAAGTTATAATTGCTGAATTTATGTATTCAAACACATGGACTGCATGGGAAGTGCAGCAGCAGGCAGCCAACCCCACCTGGGATTGCGCAGTCACTAATGAAAAAGCAGAAACAGCACACTGACGGTGCAATACCACCATCTCTTGATAAAACTACGGAACGACAAAGAAGACTATTGGCAAGCACCTGTTCTCTCTGCACTTCTCCATTGATTTCAGACTTGTAATGTGTTCTGATTTTTCCAAAGTCAGTATAATGTATTTAGTATTTGTGTTTGAATTAGTTTTACTGATAGCATAACAACAATGACGTATCAGGTGAGACAGAAAATATTTTGCACTCACGCTGTCTCCTTTAGATGTGCTGTGGCCCGTGAAAGCAAATTATGTGCAGCGACTGTTTCTTGCTAAAATTGCAAATTGTCTTCATTTTTTAAAATGTTGGGATATTGCAAGCATTTTTGTGACAAACTCCCCTGTTCAAGTAAATGTTGCATTTGATTAGTTTTTGCAGGCCTCAGATTTTTGTATCTATGTAATATGAGGCGATTGTACATTTATTTGGTTCCCAGTCCAACGGAAACCATAACTACGATGTGGCCTGTGACAGAAATGAGTTTGGGACCTGTTTTACACTTAGACCTCGCGAGCTAAAATGGGGCATAAAGGACTGCTTGGAGGAGGAATACAAAGGAAAAAGCTGAAAAATGGAGGGCATGAGAAAGAGGAACGGGTCATGGGTTTGAATCCCGGTGCGAATGGGGTTTGAACCTCAGAAACTTTCTATTTAGTGTTTACATGTTGTAAAAACTAATCTATTACACTTCCAATGGATCCATTTTTTCTTATTGGGAGTGGGATAAAAATCACAGTACAGTACACACAAACATCTAATTTGGTTCCTTCGAGTCAAAACCAATACCGTTGTCGGCAGGATTCGAACCTGCGCGGGGAGACCCCAATGGATTTCTAGTCCATCGCCTTAACCACTCGGCCACGACAACTTACGGATTTATTCGTATTGGAGTAAAAGGTTAATCGTAAAAATGTGCGCCCATTTTTACAATAAAATGTAATATCCAGTTTGTCTGTACGGTGAATAAATGTATGCAGTTTCCTTGTTCCCAAGTGTGGTTAACTTTATGACGACTTGCTCGGGTGGCTGTGCTAAACGGATTCACGACTATCCTCTTGCCTCGTACGCCGTCACCCCAGTGGCGCCATGTCAGTTATAAAAGCAGCGACTGCATTCGTTGTCTGAGCTGATCAGGTCACACATCACGAAACAGCTCTTAAAAAGGCACCGTGAGCAGAGTACAGTATTCGCATGTGTGACTCGTTTCATGAACTAGCATGCAAATTGCGTTGTTGTAGAATAGTGAGTCACGTGATTCCCGTCATTGGCGCTAGTCCGTGGTAGGTGTCAAGTTACAGGAGGGTTTAAAAAGACAGTACTTCCCAAACGCACGCGTCAATGTTACATTTTATGACTGCGTAATGAAGCTTAGAGTAGAGTTTATGTGGAATATAAATAAGATATCAGGTCTGTTAATTTTATGGCCTTGACAACGTACTGTGTGTGTGTGTAATTCGTTTCACGATATTGCTTTTTGTTTATTTCGATGGTCTGGAACATCTGCTTCCGGTAGCCTCCCTGGGAACTCCAGTTGGCTTGATGCAGGTTTGAGGCCTTCTGTGTTTTCAACAGAGAGAGAGAGCCTAGAAGAAAAATGGCGTCGGCTGGCGACCCAGAGCGGGACACCGGCCATTCACTTTAAGCTTTGCGCCCTAAAATTGAGACCGTGGGCAGGTGGGAACTTCGCGGCAACTTTCGCATGAGCCGTTTGCTCCTTTCTCAAATTTTCTTCGTTGCGCGTGGCGTCTCGCGGCTCCGGGATTGAAGTGGAACAGAAGAGGCGCTCTCCTACAATGAGGGGGAGAAGAGGAAGGCCGCCCAAACTGGCAGCCGGGATGCGGGAAGGCTCACCCGCGCCAGCCCGGGGCTCCCGGAGTGGAAGGGGCAGAGGGATGCGAGGACGGGGACGGGCCAGAGGACGGGGTCGTGGACGCGGCTTAACTGACGGCGCCTGTGTCACCGGTTCCACCGAGGTGGACACGGAAATATCAGGCCGAGAGAACTTTAATTTGTCCCGGGGCCGCAAGAAAGTTGTAGCCGCCACCTCTGAGCTGAGCGTGACATCGCGAGGCAGAGGAGGCAGAGGGAGAGGCAGGGGCTCTCGTGGCGGCCGTGGCGGCAGTAGAGGCGGAGTGAAACGGCCTCCGACCAAGGTGGTGTACGACGACAACAGCGACGAGGAGGACGACAATTTAAGCTACCGATCGGAGGAGGACGAACTCTTGAACGACAACCCTTCGTCGGATCTGGAAGAAGAAGAGGCCTTGGCAAACGACTCGGACTATCTGGGGGAACTAGCAGATGAAGATGATGATGCCAGCTACTGCACCGACAGTAGTACGAGGAGCCAAAGCACGCTCGGGAGCACACCAGGTACGCGTTCTTTTGCAAATGCACGACGTTGGAATTGCATGTCTTGCAGAGTGCATTTTATTTTTACCTCCAAATACAAAGCAAGGCGCATTGTCCAAAATGGAGCTTGCACGGAGAAACGGGCCTTTGTTTTCCGTGTGCTCTGCGACCGCCGCTTTGCAAAGAAATGCCTCACGCTTCAGCCGACTCGCGTGGTTTAGGCACTTTTGCCCGATCAGCGCATTGGTCCTGTCAGTGTAGAGAAAGGACGTTTTTTTCCCCCCTGTAAAACATTATTTCCACCGTATTTTCATAATGCCCATTGCAGTATATGCAAATTACTGTATCGATGTTTGGTATTTTACTTTCAATTCATTGTGCTTCTTAGTCGTTCAAATCCTCACGTAGTCATAGTTCCAATACAACCTTTAAAATGCATTTGCACTCCGAATTATTATTCATTATAAAACAACGACTTTGATGTATTAAGCTGTAGTAAATTCCCCAGTCACTCATCGATTAAGAATTGTTTGTGGTAATAATACATACGATTTCAAAATGATAAAGTCTTATTCAGGCACACAGTTCAGCAACAGGCTCCCGAATTAGTTTGACAGTTCTTTGTTTTGAAGAGAGGCGCCCTTTTTCCCCCACTTGTTGCAGACGTCATCTCATTCATTATTACAGTGTCGTTCCCGCCCGCAACCACTTAGTAGGAATCGGGTAGAGAAACTTATACTGTACTGTATACCTATGGACGTTTTTTTTTCATGTAATCATTTGTAGCGCAGCACATTGTTAGACGGTGGATGAAATGTTTAGGGACAATTCAAGACAACATAACAAAATTGTGCTTCATTGATCTTGTTAGGCCTTTCTGAGCTTTGGTGTCAGTCTGTTGGGATAGGCGAGTGAGGATAAGAGAGATGTAAAATGGAGGAATTGATTTAACGCCTTAGAATGGAACCTCCAAATTTCAATTCCCCAATGGTGCTACTGTTTGGAAACTTGACCGTGTTTGTTTTATGAAGCAGATTTATGTTGTTGAGACATCTTGACAGGAAACCAACACAGTACAGTATATCTTTAATTTGACTTAACCAAAACCCTCTTCTGTTTGGGTCCATGACCCATTTTGTACTGACCACATTTGCTCATATTTATCACCCACATGGCTCAAAATGTAGCCACTTCAAGTACGACAAAGGTTATATGTCACACAGCGTCTAGTTCATGCACTAAGCAAAACTTACACGACCCTGTACAATGTCATCATGGTCACGGGCATGCTATACTGTACTTGTCACCATGATAATAAACAAGCCACATATTCAACCAAAGTCATAAACCTTGCGCTCCGCACCATTCACGTTATGTTAGAAAGCTACATTAATATAACTCCCATGGTTTTGAGCTGGTATTTTTATCTTTCTTACCTTGTCCTGGGTCCTATGCAATTTCGTATTGGTCTGTCTTAATAATAATATGGCACAGTGCTAAACTTGCATTTCAGTCTGAAATGTTCCCACACTTTTCTTGACCATTTCTGTTTTTTTTCTCCTCACGCATTTTCTTCATTTGTTGTCGCCGTCTTCCCGCATCCTCAGTCAAATAGCTTCGCTTCTGTCTCTTACTTCCCACATGTAGGTGGCATAAGCATGTTGTGTCACATAAATGCCCATTTACTGCTTTGCTTTTTAATGTGTTTCTATGAGGTGCAAATTGCCATTTCTGACTTGCAAATAACGATGCGGATCTGCTTACCGGTATTTTGAACCTTCTTCTCCCATACTCCAGTTTTATCCCACCTTTAAAAAAAAAGTGCTTCTTCAGTCAGATGAAGACTTTAAATTGTCCTTTGGTGTCAAAGTGTGTATGGATGAGTCTTTGTTGTTGGTTCTGGTGACCGATTTAGGGTGTACCACGTCTCTTGCACAAAGTCAGTTGGAATATGCTGCAGCTCACCCACGACTCTAGTGGGGGATAAGTGGTACAGAAAATGGGTGGATGGATGAGTAATCCATCTTCTTCTGCAATCCCCCAAAATGTATGGTGACTTCATTAAAGATTCAAATTCTCTCATCGGTGTGAGCGAGTTTTGAATGGTTGTCATAACTTGTCTGTCTATGTCAGACTTCTGATTGACAGGTGAGTCATCCATGGTGTATCCCCGCCTCGCATCCTATTCCAGTTGTGATTGACTCCAGCTTCCTGTCATCCCGCTGGAATAGTTTACAAATTTCTATCATGCTTATCCTCATTAGGGTTGCGTGTGTGCTGAGGGCTATCCCAGCCGACTTTGTGGTGAGTGGGGCAGTACATCACTGTACTGGTCACCAGCCAATCAATTATAGGGCACCTAGAGACAAACAACTATTCACACTCACATTAACCAATTATCAGCAGAAAACTCACAAAAGCAAGCGGAAGAACATGTACACACTACACAAAAATGCCGGCATCGAGTTTTGAACTGTGAGGCATATTAAACATTATGTCATTGTGCCACCTTTGCTTTTTATGATCAAAAATATAGAGGTAGTAACAAAGAAAAGCAAAATAAAAATGAATGGAAAGCCTGATCGAGTGTGATGTCCATCAAATGACAGATAAATCCTGTAAGAACAAAACAATGGTGCCCTTGAAAAAAATGCTGTGTGCAACAACAGATGTTGAGAGTAAATTACTTACAAATGACAGAATGTACAGTGTTTCCTAACCTTAGTTCCTCTGGTAAGGAGTTCTGAAAGTAAATGTGCTCTCATTTGAATGTTGATTTTCGAACGTTTCAACAAGAAAGGTTTGCTGTGGGTTACATTGCGGTCATTCCTCTCATTCCTGGCTTTGTTCCGTTCTCTCCGACAGGTCGAAGAAGGAGTCGAGTGGTACAACCGCAGTCTCCCGTCTTGGAGGCACAAGACATTCCCCCCTTGGAGCTTCCGAAGTCCTCCGAGGACCTCTTGGTTCCTACTTCACAGCTCCTCAACGTGTCTGCTGTGTACGAGGTTCTCCGCAACTTTGGCACAGTGTTGCGGCTCTCCCCTTTCCGTTTTGAGGATTTCTGTGCAGCGGTTGCCAGCCAGGAGCAGTGCATGCTCCTGGCAGAGACCCACATTTCCCTACTCAAGGCTATACTCAGAGAGGAGGACACTTCCAACACCACCTTCGGGCCTGCTGACGTGAAGGATTCTGTCAATTCCACGCTTTATTTTGTGGATGGCATGACCTGGCCGGAGGTATTACGGGCATACTGTGAGAGTGACCCGGAATATCGACACATTCTCCCTTTCCAGGAAGGAGAGGATTATCCATTTGAACCCTTTGAGAACAAAATCAAAGTTCTTCAGTTTCTAGTGGACCAGTTCCTGGCGACCAACATCGCCAGGGAAGAGCTCATGTCAGAGGGCGTGGTAGCTTATGACGACCACTGCCGGGTGTGCCACCGCCTGGGTGACTTGCTGTGCTGCGAGACCTGCGCAGCCGTTTACCATCTGGAATGTGTGAAGCCACCATTGCAGGAAGTGCCAGAGGACGAGTGGCAGTGTGAGGTGTGTGTAGCGCACAAGGTGCCTGGTGTGGTCGACTGCATCCCTGAAATACAGAAAACCAGCCCCTTCCTTCGCCAGCTGCCGGTTGGCTATGACCGGCACAGTCGCAAATACTGGTTCCTGAACCGCCGCATTGTCGTGTAAGTCAAAATGTCTTTCATCGCAGCATTGCACACAACAAATCAATTTCAATTTCAGTCTGTTGGAAGAAGTAACATTTCCAGAATTCCTTTTCCACTCTTCACATTTACCCACAGAGAGTGTATTTTTGAATTTTGGATTTGTTACTGTATTTTCTGAATGTATGACAATAACAGGCAGTATGGATGTTTAGTACCACTTTAGTTTTTAGTCTCGTATTTACTTTTTAAGTACTCACACTCACCGATACCGCTCGTACTTTTGATGTATAAAATTTCATTTCAGACAAGGACAAAGACTTTCTTTCTTCCTGACGCAGATAATTCGCTCATATGTCAAACGGCCTCAGTATAGCGCCATCTACGGCTGAGGAGGACTTACTTGATGTCAGATTTTTGGGAGGCTGGTTTTGGGAGCCTCCACGAGCATCCGATAAATTAAAATAAGGCCGGGATCGGCGCAATACCTTATATTGGTTCTTGCCCATACCTAACAGGCAGAACAGTGGATAGGTGCTTAGAACGTCTTCTTCACAGTTGTAAAGTTTGGGGTTCAGAGTTCGCCTCTTGCAAGGACACCAAGCGGTGAGGCTGAATTCGATATACTGTACAAGCACAAACAAATGGTAATTGTCACTTGGCCTTGTATACTCCCTACCTTCTCTCTGCAACATAAAACTGCGACCGCTGCTGTTCTTATCAGAAAACAATGTTGAAAAAAAGCCACTGCATTATTTAAAATGTTTGTGACAAAATGGCTCAGCAGGCTCCCTCACCAGTATTTTTCTCGTCTTTACATTAAATTTTGAAAAGACGTCTGGTTTGTGATAATGTCACTGTCGTGCCATGTTCACTTCACGTGAAGATGAATGTTACCTTTCAACAATGAGATTCCTGTGATGCTGTGGAACCTGTGCAGTAAAATGTGACCACGAAAATAACAGGAAAAGCCTAGTTGAACAGCTGAACTTTAATTGGGGTTATTTGGAGGCATTGTAAATGGTGGCAGGTGTGTTCTTAACCTCATTTAACATGAGATTGAATGTGATTGATTCAATCCGAACACAGCCACATCCGCAGTGACAAGAGGGCGTGCGTATTTAAGAATTCAGATTATCGCAGTGGTTTATTTTTACCTCACCTATCGAAAACATTTGTTTTTCAACTGAATTGTACAGTAGGTTACATTAATGGTGGACGAAAATTTAAGTCAAGTCAAGTCAACTGTATTTATAGAGCACTTTCAAACAGCCATCGCTGCATACAAAGTGCTGTACATGGAGCAATTTAACATGCACAATAAACGTAAGACAAATCGGTAATAAAGGCGGTAGAAAGCACCAAACAATAAAACCAAGAACAAATCTAAGTCATGCTGAGTCGAATGCCAAAGAATACAAGTGAGTTTTGAGGAGGGTTTTGAAGATGGGCAGCGAGGAGGCTTGCCGAATGTTCAGTGGGAGGTCATTCCAGAGAGAGGGACCAGCAACAGAAAAGGCTCGATCCCCTCTGAGCCTCAGTTTAGTTCTTGGTACTTCTAATAATATCTGGTCCACAGACCTGAGGCGCCGGGCAGGTGTGTAGGGGCGGATGAGCTTAGAGAGGTAAGGTGGCGCGAGATTATTCAGAGATTTGAAAACAAATAAGAGGATCTTGAAAATAACTCGAAAATGTATGGGGAGCCAGTGAAGGGATGCCAGAGTAGGAGTTTAAGCGCACCATCTTCATGTTTTATCACAAAACTGGCATTTAAAAAGAGGTATGTAGACTTTTTATGTCAGTCCAATAGCATAATAGGATTGACTGGTGCGACTTTTGACTGATATGATTTATACTCCAGAGCGATGTATAGTCCGAAAAATACAGTACTGTCACTACATCAACGACAAAAATGCATGCAGTGGCGTGACAAAGTATTTGCCCCACTCTCGATTTATTTATTTATTTTCTGCATATCGATCACACACAAAGGTTTCAAATCAGCAAACCAATTTTAACCCTTGTATTGTTTACCCTTGTATTACTCAGAGACAACACAAAAAAAATCTAAAGGGAGTTTTCAAATGACAATTCATGTTATTTCGTTCGTATTGGAACTCAGAGGGTTTTGAGCATGAAATTAGCAGATAGAGGCATTTTGGCCATTTGCACAAATTGAATGTTAACTTGAAACAAAATACATATCAATGTGCAGAACGCTTTATAAAAATGTATTTTCACGTAATTACACGGAGATGCACATGGCACCAATTTGGTAGAGTGGACCATATAAGCATTACCATAGAATGAGAGTTTACCCTGTTTGATATATTTGATTTGTCTAATAGCAAACAATACATTTACATCATTAGCTATAGGCTTGCACGGGCTGAAATGAGAAATCCGCCCAGCTACATAGTTGTTGGGTGCTCTCTTCTAGAAACGACACTATTGATTTATGACCTCGTTAAATGCAAAAGCTTGTCACCAAATAATTTAGACTTGTTGAACTTCCATTTGAATTGATCCTTTTGACGTGTAACAATCGCGAACCTGTCTGTCACTCTCAGCTCTCTCAACTCTTTGGTGATGACATCTGGCGGGGTGGCTTCTTTCTATCAGGCAATGCAGACTGGTTTAGGAGCATCTTTGGGCTTGCTTCTTCCTCCAAACATGCTATGAAAACAAACCTACCACTCTGGCTCTCCTTGTGCAGCTGAGGACATGTTTCTGTGGGTGTCACATGAAGTGCATCACCCAAAAAAAAAAACATATCATCGTGAAATATAATTAAACTACTACTGTTAAATGTGGCATGGTATTTGCAGATTTGGATTATTTTGTAGCTGTGGGGCCTTCAAATGATCAGAAAATAATGAAACCGATCTTTTTCACCTGATACCGGATCAGCTGAAAATCACGTCATCAACCCCGATTTTCAATCGGGCAATCAAATCGGGACATCACTACATTGTGGTCATCTACAGGCATGCATTTCTAATTTCCTTATTGTATGATTTTGTCGAGGAGGCTAGCCTAGTTGGTTGTTGGATGTAGAATACAACGTGACTGCGTACTACGTACTGTATAAATGGTATAAAGCCTCCTGTTGTTGATGCAGTTCACTGGTTCTGATTTAAAGGTACAAAGTCGATCCCGAGCTCATCCGTCCACTTAGGCAGCAGGATAGCATCTTGACATTAAACAGACACAGATGGTGAGTGTGTGCTGGCGCTGCAGCAGCCAAGGGCCTGCTTCATAAATCATTGGATATGGATCACCTGAGCAAATCAAGATTTAAGCAGCCCGGCGGCTCAACGTTTTAGCACCGCTTCTTTCTCTTCTATCATGCTTGTCCTTTGCTTGGAGTTGCACAGCAAAGTGGCTTCCAGCAGGTGCTGCGTTACTATTCTTCATCCCCAGGGGCTGCGTGTGAATGCAAATAACTTGAACAGAAGAAAGTTTGCTTAATTTGAGTGCAGGCACCAAGTGTGTAAATAGAGATTACTGGTGTGACATCGGGCCCCAATCAAAGAGAATGGACTGCGCTAAGAAAAAAGTTGCTGGTATCGACAGCATTTGTTTATTAAATGGGTCTTGTCGAATCTTTATCTCAGCTTTGTTTAGTAAAGGTACAGACCCACAAGTACACTAATGTCCTGGCAGATGTATTTTCGGGAGCGTCACGATGCTGCATTTCAAAATCAGTCAGGTCAATGTCATGAGGAGTTACATCAAGTAGGATCAAGACTCTCTTCATTGCATGGTTGTCTGTATTGCTTGTGAAAAGAATTGCAAAAACAAACATCAAGCATGTTTGGGGGATTTGATACATGTGATGGTTTGATGTTTTAAAAACACAGCTTTAGACAGTTTGATAGTTATTACAGTATTGGGTACCGATTCACTATTCGCCAAAATCAAAATGTGTACTGCACCACAAGTGTAATTTGAATTTTGAACACTTAAAAAAAGAAAATTGATGTTGACTGCTGTTCGCACCCATTCCCCTCAGGCAAATGAATCATTTTCAATTATGACATACAGATCACACACCCAGAGCTTATTTTCTGCATGTTTCTCCCAATTGAACCTCGCCCCTTCTCGTGTGTCATGTCTCCCCATGTCATTACAAAAATAATCCCCCCATGTGCCCCCCTTTCATCCCAAACAGAGAAGAAGATGGTGAGCAGGAGCATAAAACAATCTGGTACTACAGCACCAAGGTAAGTCATCCATTTCTCACTGCAAATGATCAAGTATTTGATCATTTGACGGTACATTTACTGTCTTACATGCGAGACAAATCTTTAGTGATGTGTCTTGGCTTTTACATGGAGGTTTTCCCTCTCTGTTGCAGGTCCAGCTAGGTGAGCTCATCGAGTGCTTGGATAAGGATTACTGGGAAGCCGACCTCTATGCTGCCCTCGAAGAAATTCGGGATGAGGTTCACACACACATGGACATCACAGAGGACTTAACCAACAAGGCTCGGGGCAACAACAGGTGTTTCCTCAATTTTGCCAACGGTAATGAGCTCTTATCTTTTTCCTTTTCATTCAGAGACATAGTAAGCATTTTCTTTTCAGAGAGTGAAACAGTTGCCGGGTGTATTAGTAATGGGTCTCTGACATTCAATGGTCATACACAAAACGTTAGGGCTGCAGCTAATGATAATTTTACTCATTGATTTATCTGATGAGTATTTTGTTGGTTAAATCATTAATGAGATTAAAAAATATATTTGCATCCCTATAAAAAACGGGTATTACGTTCGATTGACAGAACTGGAAATGCACACACATAAATGAATTAAGATTCAGTCACCAGTTTGGTCTGTACTATGTCAGAAAATAGGCAAAAAATGATGAGCATTGTTTTCCAATGTAAAAGCAGATGTTTGCAGATGTTTTATTTTGATTCAAGGGAAACATGAGTGCTTTCATAGAAGACTACAAAAATCTGAAAATATTTACAACTGGGAGGCTGAAATTCAGAGGATTGGGACAATTTTGACTTCAACAAGGTCTCAAAATTATATTGAGTTAATGGTATAATAGATTAAACGTATCTCTACGAAAGATGAAGAATTACAATACAGTTAACATTGAGAGCGATTCTGTCTCGAAAAATAAGCCGCTGTTAACCTGCCCATTTTTGTCAAACAGCCCAGAATTTGAAGACAAACACCCACATCGCCAAGTTCACCGAACAACCGGTTATCAAAAGCTAACGCACTAAGATCACGCTAATCTGTGCCAACACTGCAACTTCTTTCATTGGTTATTTCATTTCACTCTTGATGGGTGACCAGACACTCCAGAGACCCAACGATTTGCACACAAGCAATTAAAATGTTCCACACTATTCCTCCTTTCAATCATATCTCTGCATTTGATTGATGTTGCATCAAGCAATAATAAAAGGTGATTATGAACACAACTGTTTGGTTCTCTTGATGACATGAAATTTTTACGCAGTCATTTGGTGTGATAAGGACTATTATTTGTATTATTATTCTTGTTAAGTTAGATATACTGTAGATATTATTGGACAAGGGAAAACAAATTCCCTGCATGTGTCATTGAACACATTCCCAAGGAGGATTATGATTTAAAAAAAAAAATCTTAATTGGCTGAAATAATGCTTTGCTGATCAGCCAATATCATGCAGTGAGTGTTCATTTTCCCACTCTTTCACGCAGAGGAGATCTTGGAGCGTTTGCGAGCCAAAAAGGAGGAAGAGCTAGAAGAGGTGAAAAGGCAGGCGGCCGAGGAGGCCCTTAAAGCTCGTCTGGAGCAGGAGAAGGATGACGTGGATGTGGAGAAAGATGGTAATGAAGACGGCAAGCTGATTGACAGTGAAGGACAACAGGTTGTCACTGTCAGTGATGAGATTACCAAGGAGGAGGACAAGGAGACAAATGAAGAGGTGGAGAAAGAAAAAAATGATGCTGTCAAAACTGGAGGTAAGTTTTCCCAATGGATTGTTTCTCAAGGTTCTGTGGAAAAACGAATGTTCAGTAAAGGTAACATTAAAAACACTGAACTTGGCTTTGAGCTTGTCAACCGCTATTTAAAGGTGTAATGGATAACCGGTTCAGAAAATGGAAGGATTGATGAATTACTTTCATTCAAATACCTAGTGTTGACACAATAAATAATGTCTTTCAATTTCGGTCGCTAATTTTAAATTTATATTCAAATTTTGAAAGCCCGTCCGGCAAACTCAAGCAGGTTACCCAGTGATTAGATGTAGAGGTCCAACGATTAATCAATGACTTATCGATTATCAAATGATTGATAAATATTTCAATCATCGATTAATCATTCAGAGAGCCTATTTACCGTAAATTAAAATCCCTGGATTTTTAGCCTGTCAACAGTATATATTCTCTGATTTCTGTCATCCTACATCAAAGCACACTGATTGTCTCTTTGTTGAACCAAAACCAAGAGCTGAATCATAATAAATTGTTTGGGGATTTTCTGCACTGTCAATTTGAAATAATGTCCTGTTTTTGGAAGAAAAAAAATGATAGTAATTCCATTCAATCGATCATTAAAATAATTGTTAATTGCAGCCTTTGTTCGCTGGTCCTACTCTATCTTACAGAGCGTAGGCCGAGCCCAGGGGGTCTCTGCCTGCTATTCCAATGGTTAATTCCCTGTTTGCCCTCCAGGACATAAGTAGACACAGACTGTTGTTGTGCTTTTCTCTGTGGATCCAATATTTTGTTGTTTACCTGCAGCATTCACAAATGCCCCTTAAAGGGACTTCACATTGTACAGCACTGAAATGAGGACACTGAAAAAAGTTCTGCGCACCCTGGAGTGCAGGAACAGAAAAGTGTTATAAATATGTTATTTAACATATTTTCTGTATTTAAGTTCTCAAAATCTGCATGTTAAAGTCTCATCCCTTTTAATATTATATTCCTTACTGCATTTATTTGGCTGATGGAATCTTAATACATAACTGCTATGTCTGCTGGTTTGGACTTTTAAATTGTGTAATGCTACTTGTTTGGCACTGTGTGTTGCCTAGTGCTCCATTAACAACAATAAAAAATACATTTGCTGTTCAGGAACACATTTAATGGACAGCTAATGCATCGACTTGGAATTTTGTGCTTGCACTTGTCCTTGAAGCTGAGCGGAGGATCTATTTGCATGCATGACAGTTTCGACTTAGTTCTGTCCCCTATGTGCTATCTGTATCGTATTTTATGGATAGCTATTGATTCATTTTAAGATTGTGTGATCAATTACATTTCTGTTTTGATCTGTAAATATGGACTGGGTTGGTCATTTTCAGTGCTTGCATGTGCTCTGGTTGTTCAGCAGAGGGAGCCACAACCTTATCTCAGTGTCTTGCTGTTCAAGCAAAGCGGTTCGACAAATTGGCCACAGCTTTGACTTCATTTGTCTTTTTAAAGTGCAGTTATGGCTATCAGGGATGCCATGTTTATCTTGTTTCAATCAAAACTAGCTTTGTTAGAGCAACTACTTCACTCCTGGTGTGTTTTCTTCCGACAGCAGAACAGCCATCATCAGACTGTGCTCCTGCAAGTGGTGACGGCGTCCCAAATCTGAGCCATCCAAACCAAATGATTGAGGACAACAGTAATAGCAGCGTGGGCATCACGGTCCCACCCAGGGCCCCTGAACCTCCGGATCTGGCAGACAAGTCCTCCCAGTCATCCCTGGCAAGCTTCGACGACACAGGTCAGACACAATGACATTTCAATGCAAATTGCTCTTCCAGCATGCTCGCAAGAGAATGTTCTTGTGTATGAGAGTTACAAAAAATTCTTGGGCATCTCGATGTGAATTGCTCACCCATTGACTAAAACTGATGTTGTGTTTGCAGGAGATGGTAAAGATTCCACCAACGGTGAGTGTCTTGGTGGGAAGAAGTCATCTGCAACTCGTATGGTGACCCGGCTGAGGAACCCAGAGAGCAAGTTGAGCCAGCTGAAGAGCCAGCAGGTGGCTGCTGCCCTTCATGAAGCCAACAGAGGCTTCAAGGAGGGAAAAGAGGTGACACACCAATGACATTTAAATCAAATATTCTTAGAATTGAAAATGACCAATCGCGGCTCAATTGTTTTCTGTGTTTGGTCATTTAACAATAGTAAACTGAGCCCTTTGGCATTGCGATGTTATTTTTAATTGACAGGAAGTTGCAAAATGGCTGCCGCCTGAGTTGAACTAAAACGGGTGGATTTGTCTCGTTAATTCATGTTCCACCAACACGAAATTAATCAGAATACCTGTACCATGTTTTGACTTGTGGGGCCATATATAACATGTTATTGTCAAGAACATTTTTGACTTGCCTTCCCCATTAAAGATATCATTTTTGAATCAAATCACAATCTGTGTATTTAGATAAAGTATGTGTCAATTTGGCCGTGTGCCAAATATTTACAACCCTTAAATCAGAGAAATGTAGGATATAGACTTTAATATAAAGCAAGTTGAAGCAACTGTACATAGTTTTGAACATGCTGTGTCGATGTTTCCTTTATTATCAAACTTTGAACAACCTCAAAATATGTCTTGCTCCCTCTCTAGATTCTAGTTGTGAACGCTCAAGGTGATGTCACCCGTGTCAGTACACGCAGCAAGGATGTGGTGATGAAGGGGACACTTTGCCAATTCTTCAAGCTCGGTCAGGAGGGCAAATATCGCGTCTATCATAACCAGTACAGCACAAACACACTGGCCCTCAACAAGCATCAGCACAGAGAGGCAAGTTGCGCTCTGCCCTCGCAGAACACAACTTCGATATTGCCATAGCCTCTCTTATTATTTCAATGCACATCATTCACTAGGATCACGACAAAAGGCGGCATCTCTCCCACAAGTTCTGCATGACCCCAGCGGGAGAATTCAAGTGGAATGGGTCCATCCACGGTTCCAAGCTTATCACCATCTCTACAATAAGGCTCACCATCATCCAGCTGGAGAACAATGTTCCATCTCCATTCATGCACCACAACTGGGCCTCACACAGGTATGGATACAAGCTCAACATGATGTAGCTATCATGTAGCAACTTACTTTTACTGCCCAACTAGAGCTTGTTCTCTTGGAGCGGGTGCCATCTGATCACTTACGTTTGTGGTGAAAACAAAAACAACGTAACATCGAAAGAAAGGTGTTTGGAAATTGTTTGTTTTATAGGACCAACTGGATCAAAGCTGTACAAATGTGCAGTAAGGCCAGAGAGTTTGCCCTGGCTCTGGCCATCATGGAATGTGCGATCAAGCCTGTGGCAACCATGCCGGTCTGGAAGGACTCACTTGGCCACACCAGGTACACATCGCAGACTACCACCATTTTGTTATATATGTGCATGTCTTACGCAGAATAGATTGAAGTATTTTCCGAGAAAAATTGACTGTTATCAGCGCACTTGGCTGGTCTGGTGAAGACCTTAAGGGGGAAAGGAATGAATGGACCTAAAGTGTATGTGTGCACTGCTATACTTTCATATAAACTGCAGCAATTTGACAGTTTCAGGTAAAATAAATAAAAATACCAAAGCTTTCCTGCAGATACAAACATTGATATATTGAAACCAGCCTTCTGTGCATGAACAAAGGAAGTGTGTAGTCAGTCGGACCGTTTCAGGAGGCAGTGGTGATCCTGACCAGATCAAATCAAAAGGCCCACCCCAGCCGCAAGTAATAATATTTAGACTGCAGGTCCGCTACTAGTACCACCCACTTATGCCTCTCAGTGACCACGGCCTCAACACAACACTCCTTTTAAAAGAGCTAACATTTTGGAGTTGGAACCTGAAAATGAGTGTGAGCAATCAAGCATCAAAGAGAAAGAGTTAAGACCATAACTACTGAGAGGCATTTCTAATAGTTTGCCCATTTCTCAAAGAATGCTGTTTGTTATTCATCAGTAAAAAAATGCCCCCCAGCCCCCCACCCGCCCCTTCAAATAGTTGCCCTTCATCCACTTAAGAAACATTTCCCTCAAAGAGCCTCCCTTTCCCATCAGAAATAAAGTTACCGTAATCATCTGAGTTTATAGACAATTTTTCACAGTCATTAAGGGAATAACAGAGGTCACAACTGTTGTGATTACATTTTTGAGGTGTACCTACTGAAGTGTCCTGTGTGTATATTTGTAATCGCAGTAAATAGTTTGAAGGCTTCCAATAATAACTTCACTATGAAGGCTTCAAGTACATTCAAGTCACAGGATTTACGACTTGAGTTCATGTCAACCGATATACTTTTCTTCAAATGAAGCATGTATATGTCACGTTAAATCGATTTAATTAGATGTACAATTTAACATTTTTCAGGTTAAACCGCATGACTTCCATGGAGCGTGAGGAGAAAGAGAAAATAAAGAAAAGGGAGAAGAAGCTGGAGGAAGAGGAGACAATGCAACAGGCGACTTGGGTCAAATACACTTTTCCAGTTAAACACCAGGTAGGTCACACTTACTGACCTGAATATGAATGGATTCTTTTTTTTTGTTTGTTTGTTTGTTTTTGTTTTTGTTTTTTTTTTGTCATTTTGTTGTATTTGTTGATTTGTGGCAGAAGATTTTGTTAGACTGGTTGGACTTGACTCCCATCCCACGCTCACTTTTGTTCAACTGAAACCTCTTTTAAGTGGTGATGTCTGTACTGTCCATTCTTGTGGTTGAGGTGACCATCAATGATAGTTAAGCTCGTGCTCGTGGCTTAGCAGTTGGTGGTTAGCAAACAAGCATCCTTCTTCCCGCTCTCACTCTTTTTCTATTCATTCCACATTTGTTTTTCTCTCTCGTAAATAACCTTACTGTTGCTTCTTCCTCTACACTTTCTGCTACTCCTCATTCCGCCTCTCTTTGTCCTCCTTGCAGGTGTGGAAACAAAAAGGCGAGGAGTATCGTGTTACTGGCTATGGTGGCTGGAGTTGGATAAGTAAGACCTATGTCCGGAGATTTCTCCCAAGACTTCCTGGCAACACCAATGCCAACTACCGCAAGGAACTTGAAGGTTTGGAGAGGGAAAAATAATCACTGATGGTCATTTCATTTGACAACAGTTTTATTTTGCTTCAAATGTATTTTAATATACGGTCTTTTTTTTTGCCCCCCCACAACCCAACCCTCCTCAAGATGCTAAACTTGGCCTAAAATGCACCCTTTTGGATCTGAGTCAACGACCCAGTCTCCATGCATCTGAGGTCCAAAGGGTCTCTGGCTTGATCAGTGATACAGCAGATAACGAAGCATTTACACCCTCCTCCAAACCTGCCCAAGATAATTTGGCATCTAGTGAAAATATTGAAGAGGAAAAGAAAGAAGCTGCTTGTGAAATGGAAACATCTGAGGAACTGCCTTTTGAGAACTCAGAACTCAAGACGGAGTTGGATTCCACTATAATAAAATCAGAGGATGAGCAAAGTAAGAATATATCATTTCGAGTATTAAGAATTTTTTTGTCATCTATTTATTATTTGGAAAACTATTGTAATTTGAATGTGTTTTTTTTTAAACAATGACAAAGTGGAGGACCAGTTGGCACAAATGTCTATGCCTTCTTTTTTCCTTCAGCGTCGAGGACGAAGGAAGAGTCTGTGAAGGAGGAGCTTACAGACGACTCCATTCGTCCTTTTAACTACGACGTGGTAGATGTCAGTAAGGGCTTCCTCACCCGCATTGCATACAAGAAGAAGGTCAAGTCCTCCAAACTTGACAGCCTTCTGGAGCGGCGAGTGAAGCAGCACACAATTCAAGAGAAGATGAAGCAACATGTGTCTGCATCCAAACCCAAGGCCACTCCACCTCATTCACCCCCCTCCTCAACACCGCCACCACTGGGCACTCCTGTACGACCACGGTCACCGCTTAAGCCCCAGACTCTGGCTCAGACACAGCTCAAAGAGGGCAATGCCGTGAAAGAGGAGCAGAAAACCTGCACATTTCAAGCTAATGGGTCTGCAGATGTTGGTGGAATTCCAGATGACGATCAGGCTGTCGGTTCTAAAACTACACAAGACGAAGATGTTTGCCTTTCATCTATTCCTAATTCAACACCCAAAGACAGTTGCTGTTCAGATGCAGAAAGAGATTCGTCTTCACCACAAAACCAAACCATCACACTGTCTCAGGAATTGAGGGTTGGCTCCATAGAAAGGACTTTGAGGCCCAAAGATTGCTCTTCAGAGCAACAAACGGGCAGTGCTTGTTTAAACACTACCGATGATGGGCTTATCAAAAATATAGGCTCCGAGGTACCTAACATGGACTCTTGTAGAAAGAAGGACTCAGTAAGGACCCATACAAAACTTGTTGAGCAAATAAGTAGTGAGAATACATCTCTTCCCAATCCGTCACCGCAAAGTCCAGAGACATTAAGATCAGTGGAGTTAGACTCTGAGACAAATGGCATGGGACCTAACGAAAACCGGGAAAATATGAAAGATCCCGAGGTCTCCAGTTCTCCTGTTTCAGCTTCTCCTCTCCTGCATATAAATGGTAAAGATGATTTAGGGGGTGATGTCCTGTTGAGCAACTCGGCGGTAAGTCCAAATAATGGCATGCTGACTAGCAAAACCAAGGTGAACAGCATTGGTCAAGTCGAACATGAAGGTATTTCACCGAAGATCAGCACAGAACAAAAGCCTTTGGTGAATGGAGATTTGGCTCTTATAAACAAACATATACATGCTGTCCAAAAGGGGCCAACCCCCGCAGAAACATTTGAGAGCAACATAATGACTCCGGATCAGGATTATAAACCTCCTGTGAAGATATCAAAGATGGAAAATAACAGAGATCCGTTTGAAGCTCAGACTCCGAGCTCTCTGCAGCACAACAGCTCCTGCAACACTAAATCCATCCCTGTAGTCAAGATCATCAGAATGGCGCCCTCGCCTATACCTTCAGCAGAAGAGTCCAGTTTAAGTGATGAGTTTGCAGAGAACAGTGAGCGAGACACAACAACACCGTTGAAAACGCCCTTCACCGAAGTAACCACCACCTCCACAAGCACCTCTACTGTGTTGTCCAGTGGTACGAAACTGCCTCGAGCCGCATCTGTAGAATCTGCACAACCAGTCGTAACGACGGAAAGCGCGGTATTCACCCTCACCTCCATGACCAAAACAACCGTGACAAAAATCTCTTCCTCTAGTCCGTCAGAAGACAGCCCGAGTGACATAATGGCACAACAAACAGACACAACACTTTCGGTCAGTAAATCAACAACCAACACCAACGGTGCAACTCCTGTAGACATATTCCAGGAAGACTCAACCAGGGGCCGAGTGCGCCTCCGCAAATTCTCCCGCACGAAGAAGGTGCGCTCGGACACTGCGCTTCCTTCTTATCGCAAGTTTGTCACCAAGAGCAACCACAAGAGCATTTTCGTGTTGCCGCATGACAACTTGAAGGTGCTGGCAAGGCGGGGAGGATTCCGTGAGGTGGCCGTCTTTAATTACAATGCCAAGCCGGCCCAGGATATTTGGCCGTATCCTTCCCCCAGACCCACATTTGGCATCACCTGGAGGTAAGTTATGTTTCTCTTAACTTTTTTTTTTTTTTTTTTTTTTTTTGGAGCACAAAATGAATTGTAACAATCCTATTTGCAGGGAAATGTATACTTTGTAAACATTCTCTCTCTTAAATTAAAAACAGCCAAAACTGTATTTGCCTAATAATTTTTAAAAGTAGCTCATATTTCATCCATCTGACAGACACGAGTTCCAAGAAATTGCCTTCTGAGTTAATTGGTCAGAGAGTATTTAATTTTTGTCATTAAAAAAAATGTCAAGGCTGGGATTCACTGTTGATATTATATACAACATGAAGTTAAGAACTTGGCTTTTGTTTCCTATTTTGCTTTAAAATTTAACTTGTCTGTGTTCCATTTGTCAGCAGCCTTCGTGGTCGAAGATAATATCAATTGACCTCGTACTAAATGGGCTTATGACATTAATTATTGTATAAGTGGGTATTAAAATTTGAAAATAGTTACGCAAAAAACAATGACCCCTCACATCATCCCGTTTTTACGCTGCCTCCGTTAATTCCATCATTGTGCTGCTGTCTGCATTCTGAAATACAGTGAGTCACAGGCAGTCATGCTGTCATGCCACACTAATGAACTGATTCCAGACAGTCAGAAATGCCAGATTCAACAACACAACCACCTGATCGTCCCACTAGTTTTGTTTGCTTTTCACTAGCAAGCGAAATAGTATTTTTACTTAACTTTTGCTGTATAATTGGAGAGTGATTGTAACTTAAGAGCAATAAGTGCATAGATCTGTTATCAATGAGTAATACTCAACTCTGTATATGCAGGTATCGCTTGCAAACAGTGAACACTTTGGCTGGTGTGAGTCTGATGCTTAGACTGCTCTGGGCCTGTTTGAGATGGGACGACATGGCCGTGAAGCCATCTGCGGCTGTCGGTACTACACGAACAGGTAGAGCTAATACTCCCCCCCCACCCCTCCCCCCCATGCCAAATTTGGTTTCTCTCTGGGAGCAATCAAATGTTTGGTGATGTGTTTTGATATTGACATTTTCATCTTGATTTTTACCGTTGCCAGAAACACAGAAATAAGGTTTGTTTGTGTATGCTTACGGGTTTTGATTTGTCTTGCATTCATACCTTGAGACAAAAGAAACACAGAGAATGAAATACAAACATCCATCTCCTGTGGCTGACACAGGTGTTATGTTGGAGAACATTTCCTCCATTTTTCGGGCTCTCCTCCTCATCGTCATACCAACCCAGCCCTATCCCCACTCATTACCACAGAGACGTCAGACACAGAAATCACCACCACAGAGATCATCAAACGACGTGACGTGGGACCCTATGGCATACGCTCGGAGTACTGCATCCGCAAAATTATCTGTCCTCTGGGAGCACCTGAGACACCCAAAGGTAAACACTATATGCTCTTATATTCCACACAATCTTTATTGACTAACTTGAGATATAAAAAGCCATGATTTGTGGACATAATCATCAGTTAAAACCCAAACAACCTTTGATGTGCCCCAAATTACAGAAACCCACACCCCACAGAGGAAAGGGCTGCGCTCCAGTGCCTTGCGTCCCAAGAAACCCGAACCTCCCAAGCAGACAGGCCCCGTGGTGATCGAGACTTGGGTCGCTGAGGAGGAGCTAGACCTCTGGGAGATCAGAGCTTTCTCTGAGAGGTTAGAATAAGATGGCCGATTCCAATGTGTATTAAATGCTGCTCGACTTTTAAGAAAATCACAAATGGTCTTTGAATTTTTTTCTTTTTAACCTAGGGTTGAGAAGGAGAAAGCTCAGGCAGCTGAACAAGCCAAGGTGAAATGGATCATATTATCGTTAACTGTATCTCACGAAGCAGACATTGATTGGATTCATTCAATCACTTGAGCTGACCTTATTATAGGCACATGTTCCCCCCCTTAGAAGTTTCACATTGATTTTAATCCTCTCATTGCCCTGTTCTTGTCTTCTGGTCAAATATACATTTTTATGCTTTCAGAAACGTCAGGAGCAGAAACCAGGCTCGATCACGGTCACTCCAACAGGAACTCCCGCAACAGCCGCCGTGACACCTAAAGTCAT
The DNA here is from genome assembly GCF_054856545.1 of Hippocampus guttulatus. Classification (NCBI taxonomy): domain Eukaryota; kingdom Metazoa; phylum Chordata; class Actinopteri; order Syngnathiformes; family Syngnathidae; genus Hippocampus; species Hippocampus guttulatus. The sequence continues at coordinate 12,291,194 of NC_141269.1, forward strand.
GGTGGCTTCACTGTCAGGCCAGGGAACTCCGAGCGCCAAAGTGCTGCTGTCCTCAAAGATGGGCACACCTGTCAAATATCAGCAGACAAAGAACTTCCAGCAATCATTTGCCTCGTGGATTAAGCAGAGTCAAAACTCACCAGGTACTGCATTGAAAGTATTCAAAATATCTGAGTTTCGTAGAATGTGATGCAATAGTTTGGTTGTCAGAAAGAAAGAAAATAAACATTTTGACCGTTAACCTGTACAAAATGTTCAGTTTATTCAGATTATAAACGGAGGACTACTAAATGCTTGTACATTTGTAATGATTCATTTTTTCTTTTACCAAGTCAAGTTTACTAAATAAATAAATCTTTTTAATGCTTTCTTTCATGATTATCATGGATATTAATAATGTGGTAATTTTAGCTTTTTATATGTTACTATTGGAGTCATGAGTGTAGTCATTATGATGTTTGCTGATTTTATGTGTCTGCTTCCACAGAGACCACAGTGACCACGACTGGTGGACACACATTTCACATTACAGGAACCACGGTGGGTGGCAAGGTAGTCACCACCAAGCTGCCTCTTCCAGCCAACAGCAAGCTCATCACAGTCAATATGGCAACGTCACAAGGAGGTACACTGGCATCTATTACCTCAATCCTAAGAGGCAGACAAAAGGGTGAAAAGAGTTTGAGTTGTTTTTTTTTTTTTAATGGTTTACATTGTGGCCTAATTCAAGCTTTTCTAATGTAGCTTTTCATTCGTTGTGTTGTGCACACCAACACCATTGTGGGCGCTCCTTCAGTGTCCGCCCGACCATCCGCCCATTGAGTCACCTGCTTACTTTGGCGTGGGTCATCATCATGCCTGGTTGAGCTCTGGCAGCACAATTGAAGTTAGCTATTTTGGTTCAATTATTGAGGACTGGTACACTTGTTTAGTCTGACTCTTTTGATCTAAACTAGAATTCAGCTCTTCTTAACCTTGTTTCAACTTGTATGTAATGTTGGGCTATTGTGGCACGGTCTTCTGCAGAGTGATGGATGTTTGTTCATTAAAAAGGAGCAACTAATTGGCTGTTGTACAATATCTGGTTCTCATATTTGTTTCACCATATTTTGGAAGTAAACATGCCAATATTACATTTCCACTTGCTTAAAGCTAGACTATTGTAGAGGTTCAAAGTGGATGCATCTGAACGACCATATTTGAAACCTGTGTCGATAAATCATTGCAATCCTCATATAAGAAAATGAAAGTGATTTTCCTTACCTTTTTGGAGTAGCCCTAAAAGAGAAACCTCAATTTCAGGTGGAGTGTGACCATTTAATAGACATGTCTATTTATCCAGCATGACTGCGGGTCGCACTGTTTGTTTTGGAAGGGCTTAAGGAAGTTAGGCAGGAAAACAAGTTTACCCTGAGGTCTACTTCTCAGACAGTTAACTCTCTAATTCGGGATTTCAGTTTTCTTGTTTTCCCCCTTCATCTTTTAGAGTAAAGGTCTATCTCTCCACTCCTCGGAGTCCCGACTCATCAAGTTCCTCAAACAGCCAGTCCATAGAAATTTGTGTTTGATTTCTGTCACCAGAGGAGAGACTCCCCGTGTCTTACAACCAGGTTTAAGGTCCCTGTTTGAAGAGGGAAACTCTTGATGTAAAGGTTTACCGGCCTGGCTGTGGTTTAGGGGGAAGAAAAACACAGCAGGATCTGAGGGAAAGAAAGAGTGTTACTCGTCTGATTTCTTTTTGAGCCATCAGCTCCACATGTACTTGGACGGCAAATATGAAACACTCCCTTTGTAAGGTGAAAATGTTGTGAATAATTTATGAGGGGGATCAGATAGATATGTTGGGGGAAACCCAAGTAAGCTTTCAGCACGTCTTTGAAGATTTTGTTTACCTACTCCACTAATATTTACCGTTGCTGTGATCAAAAGTTGGCCATCTTGCAAAGAGAGAAGCCCACAAATAATGTATTGAGCCATGTCAATGCACAACCTCGGCACAACTTCTCACTTGTAGTATGTGGCAGCTGCTTCACAGTATTGTATTGTGTTTGGGAATATTTGGTCTCTGAATATTTCCTAATCATAGGAAGTGTGGTGAGTAGCAGAAAATGGCTGGCGGCCTTTTTCCAAGTGGTGCAGTGCAGGACTCAAGGGTTCCTGGTTTGATTCATCGGCGAACCTGGTGAATAAGACAATTGTTACGACAGCAGCTAAAGCAGAATTTATCTTAAGTTACTTTTCATCTTTACTACGCTTTTAGAGGGTTATGTGGACATGAATTGCAAGCCAGTAACCTTGCCTGCAAGCTGATTTCTTGTCATAGGTGCGAGTTTACAGACCCCCGCAAATCCATCTTGGTCCTGAGCCCGCTGATTTGCCCCAAGCCACAATGACAAAGCAACAGTGTGTTTGGGGGTAGGATACCCAGCTGTGACGGAAAGTTTTCTCAGTTGTCGAGTGTCTTGATTCAAAAATCAACATAACGTTACCAAGATGCCCTTTGTCTGAGTATTGACATTGCAAAAACGACAAGTATCACCAGGTTAAAATACCAGTGCGTTACAAAATTCTTGCTTCACACATTATTAGCTCTTCCCATAGAAAAAGTGCTTCTGTGTTTTGTGCATTAGGAGTTACGTTGTGGCGTCGCTGTGCTTTCCTGCTCTTTTGATTTCCACATCCTCTGACTTTTTGTGTCATGTCTTTTTTATGCCTAAGCAGGTGCTGTGCAACAGAAGGTGTTGGGTATCATTCCCTCCGGTACAACGGGTGGTGCTCAGACCTTTATCAAATTGCCTCGCACTACCCCTGTGAACATCAGGCCCAATATTCCAGGCACCCAACAGCCGGTACACCACACTTAACTTTCAGAATTCATATTTTGTAGCCATTTATGGGGTTGTGAATGTCATAGTTTATGATAATAGACTTTGCTTTGTGTGTGTAATGTGTATTATAAAGTGCATGCTCATGTTGTTGATATTTTATTGTAAATTTTCTTATCCCCCACAAAAAACCCCAACACACACACACATGCCCCCCAACACTCACAGTTAGGACATTTTATGAGAAACCTGACTGCTCTCAAATTATTCTTTAGTTTGTCAGTGAATATACTGTATTTTATTTCCTGGTGGGCAGATCCGGCCCGGAATGGCAACGATTCGAACACCAATCCAGCAGGCTGGGCCTATGGGAAAAACAATCATCAGAACGCCGCTTGTGGTCCAGCAAGGTAATTTTCTGTTTGTAGCTTGTCGATGTTTTTTAAAATATCTGTATATTGTGTTTATCACTATTGTTTGATTTGCAATGCAGGAATTAAATGCTACCTGTTTCTTTTTAGGTCAGGCTGGCCAACAAGTGGTAAGTCAGATCTTACAAGGGCAGACAGTGTCCACCTCAGTTTCTGGAGCCAGCCCTGTTGCCACTGTTACTGGCCAGAGCCCAACCACCACCACTACGACTGGAACGACATCTGGCCAGGTCAAACTCACCATCTCACAGATCGCTCAGCTAACACAGGTTAGTGAGCACCGCTCATGACATGACACTGAAGTTATCAAAGTCACTCTTGCTCACTTAGTTATTCATGCATGAATTAAAAATATATTTTAGGAATTGGCTTTGACTTTGTAACGAGCAAGGTTTATATTTTGTACCAAGAAATGTATACCATGGAATTGTTTCTACTAACTCTCCTCCAGTTTTCTTTTAAGGGGCTCCGTGTATTTGCTTTTAAAATTATGACAGCTGTAAGGTGCTCATTGCCAAAGCTGGAAAACTGATGTTGAACAACTGAATGTGATTAAAATGTGATTTGTTCTGCCTCCCTACAGAAGCAGCAGGCTGGCTCAGGTGTTGGCGGTTCCCACCAGGCTCTGACAGTGATGATTCAAGGTCAAGGTCAGACCACCGGCCAGCTTCAGGTCATACCTCATGGAGTCACGGTCATTCCAGGTCCTGGCCAGCAGCTCATGCAGGCGACTCTGCCCAACGGTCAGATGCAGCGCTTCTTATTCACACCCCCATCTGCAGTGGCCACGCCCACGCCAAGCACAGGTACGACTGGAAACACATTTGGATGGTCATTTTGGTTTCTCACACTATCTGTCATCAACTACTTGAAAATCTCTACAGGCACCACACCCTCTTGCCAGCCCAACTCTGACTCCACGAAAACGCCGGCCCAGCCCGCTCAACAGGCAGCTGCCCCAGTGCAGCCGGCGGCCGCAACTCTGGCTACCACCAGCTCCTCGTCTGCATCCACCCCACAGGGCCAATTACCCCCACAGACGCAGGCCCACATGCCCATTCAATCTCCCACCTCGCTGCAGGTGACGACACAGGGAGGAACTGCACAGCTGCAATTGCAGCAACCCCCCCAAATCATCGTGTCTGGTCTGCAGCAGCAGGTTCAGGTACAATTACAAACACAATTACTGTTCAAGAACCTCATGATTTTCACAATATGTACTTGTTCAACATAGACCAATAGACATAGACAGAGATATACCGTACTTGATGAATCCCAATGGGAAATTGAACTGAATTCTTTCAAGGTTATGCATGGTCAGACCCAATCTTCCTGACACTAGTTACTATTCTCGTCTTCGCCGTTGTATTACGTTTGTGTTTCTTCTCGTGGGTGCTTTAGGTATTGGCCCAGCTGCAGGCTCAGCAGAGTGGCACATCTTTACCACAGCACTTTAAACTGCAGCTTCCTGTTCAGATACAACAGGCCGGCCTCAGCTCAGCTCAGGGAGGACAGGTAGTGCAAGCAACCTTCTGATGCCTTGCTTCATTTAATTGCCATGTGATAATTTAGTTACAACTCAACTTTTCAACACTTAATACTGGGCACTTACTTGCTAATGCATGCACATACCTGTATTATGAATTGAGTCAATTTGTGGAGGAACTCAAACGTGTTACGCTCCCCCTCATTTGCCGTTTAGCTTGGGTCTTATACCTAAGGTGGCCAAAACATGCAGTTCAAATTAAACTGCACTAATAAACTAACCAGCAGAGGGTACTGAAACTGCATGGATGGAAAATAACCTGGCCTATTTAACAGATGTGGTGCTTTTAATATCGTGACATAGGGAGGACGATAGTGTGGCAATCTTACTATCATGATATCGCCGATATCACTACATTCCTAGATAAATATAATAAAAAAATTATTATTATTAATTTCTCAAGCATCTCAACACTTTTACTTTAATTAGTAATAACATCATTTCGTCTATCTTTTAACCACTTCTTTACTTGTGTATTGTGATGAAGTGTCACACATGTCACGCTCCACTTTATTATTGTTTTAATACATTTTAAGATTGCAAATATTGAAGTCAATTTGGGCTGAAAAAAAAAGTAGCATAAAAAACAAACTGGGGCTTATTTGATCTATTTCACAAATCTCAATTCAATGATATGTTTGAGTTTTTTTGTAACATACCTACTACAATATGTAACGTGTTATAATCTAAGGTTTTGGACAGGTGTCACACTGATTTGGCCGCCATGTGCGTGTTATATGTTGCTCACAGTGGTCCAAGGAACGCTCAGGGAATTTGTGTGACTGCTCAGTCGAATGGAAAATTAGATTGTAACAGATGATGACGTTCTTTGAAAAGGGTTACTGAAACTTCAATTCATAAAACTCTCCACTGGATCCAGCAACTACGCTCTAATTATTCTTTCACCCACTTGGGTATCGAATTGCATTTGAACATCCAAGAAGACGCCTGAAATATTGTGGTCATCGGCAACTTTGTAGTTGATTAAATTTTACTGCTGTTGCTGTTAATGCCATCTGTTGATTGGTTGCTCCTGACTCTAGCACTTAGTTTGGAGTTTCATATCTCACAATGTTGTCCCTGCAGATGGGGAACGTTGTGACCATCCAGGCCGCTTCCGTACAGGAGCAGCTGCAGAGGATACAGCAGCTCCGAGAGCAGCAACAGCAGAAGAAGAAACAAGCTGCAGAAGCCAAGAAAGAGCAAGCCCTCAATTCTGTCAGCCAGAAGGACATCATTCAGAAACAGGTGTGGGCTTAGGAAGGCATCACAACCGTGCATCTTTATCATAACGAAACTGAGATATCAATATTCATGATATTAACATCGAGATACGGACGATATCAGTCACATGACCTGGCTCGTGTTGCATGTAAAACTCAGTTCAACCGATGACATTCCTCCTTTGGAGTTTGTCGTTGAGCGACAGTTAAAAGCCGCCAATGACAAATCATCTTGCGACTGGGCTTAGGGGGCGAGGGACACACACAGCCGCTTCTGCCCTGACAGCATACACGTCAGAGAATCCACTTCCATGTTCACTGTCAAGTACACATAGACTGTGCAGATATATTGTGCATACATTACAAACTTATATTTATGCACAAAGAACATGTATATTAGAACTAAATGCAAACCGTTTTTGGTTTTAAAAAGTTATTTTTACATAGACTATTTCCCATAATTGCATATTAATACATGTATGCCAGCAAATTGTACAGTAAGTCTTGCTTAATTGAACCATTTTTAAAACCTTGAAAAAGGACTGCCTTCCAACACAGCCTCTTGAATTAATTAAACTCGTACGGGCAAGGTGCCACTGGATAGCCATGTCCTTCAAAAATGATTCAATTGACTGTCTTTCTTAGGTTGTGATGAAGCAGAACGCTTTAATTGAATATCTGAAGCAAAAGAAGACTCTGACACCTGAGGAGAGAGAAGAGAATCAGAGGTTAGCTGTTTTTGTGTGTAGATGTATGCATGTGTATGTGTCCCTTCCTCTCTTGATCAGATCAACAGCATGTTGAGGTTTGCTGCACAGCATGGGAACTTTAGGGTGTGGAACTACGAACAGCTGCGTGGCCGCCATGTAACCCAACAAGTGACAATACAAAGGCTAATCGGTTCATTAATAAGTTTCAGTAGCAGACCTCACGTTGCCTCTCTAACGCTTTTAAATATTTAATGTGGATGACATCACTATGGCTTCTCTCTTAAATGTCTGAGTAGCCAGAGTGTAGTTTCTTTTGGACCGTAAAGAGAGAGAACGTAAAGTAATGTTAAGATAGTCTCTTCACCTTCCCGTCCTCTATGTTCACGTTGTAGCTAGATGATGCCCTGACCGTTCGCTGACTCTGACACACACGTGTTTGTGTCAACACTGTGCCCATTCACACTGACCCGAAACACCAAAGCCAGACTAGCGTGACTTCGACCCGGCAGCTCCTTTGGCAGTCTGTCTCTGCTTATTTTCCATCCGTTTTCCATGTTGCCGCGCCACCTCTTTGGGCTTTTCCTGCAAAACATTTTTAAATCACTGCATTACTCTGACAGTCACACATAGGCTGTTTTTCAAATTCTTCAGCTATGCTATTTTAGTTCATTTTCATAAATTGTCAATGCATTTTGCAGTAAATAAAATGTTTTCATTGACAATATTACTAGCTTTTATAACAATGGGAGGATTTTATTTTCACCCCCCAAATATTCAAAATCTAGTGTTCCAAATGATTATGTACAAACACTTAAAAAACAATTGACTTCCATGGTGATGAATCGGCCACTGCCCTCATAGATCTTTTCAAGGATGCTCCACACATTCTCAATAGAATTGAGGTCAGTGGATGGTGGTGGCCAGACCGTGAGCCCTCCACCCATTGCCCCTCGCAACGAAAGCTTCAATCATATGCTTTTTCCTGCATTGGTTAGTGCATTGTCTTGCATGAGTTACAAACTCCACTTATTTTGTGGACGTCATTTTGACACTTTCAGGCACCCTAAAGGGGCCGACATCTCACATCACACATTCCTACCCAAAACGTCACTCTGCCAACTCCTGACAGTCTTGTTAGGGACATGATGACTCAGAAGTCCATTTATCTTAACCCTTCACTAACAGGGTGTTTATCAATGGATAAAACAGTTTGAAAATGAAAATAAGTTTTCATGTATTTTTCAGCCCACTGCTAACTTTTCTCTTCATGAGCATTGGTGAGCTTCAGATTTATAGATGACTTCCAGGCTTTGGAGGATCCTGTATGAAGATCTTACTTTTTCACCATTATGCATACAAACTGTGACTTCTTCAATAATGTGGAAGTCATTTTGCTTTAATGAGGCTCATCTGGGAAACTAATCAGCAAATGCTTCTGTAATTGGTGTCAGTGATCTGGAGAGACCAAAAAAACAAAAGCATTTATATGTCGTGAAACCTGTGCGCATAATGTTAGTGTGCTGCTTGCCTACACACGCCTTGTTCATGCCACTTTTGCAGCGTGCACATCGTCTGCAATTTGTGGCCTGTCTTTGACCCTTTCAGCCACGGGTGTGTTTGTGTGCCGTTCACACAAACGCTCAGCCAGCAAGGCGCTGTGTTGCTCACTGGAAGCGACAATTTTTTCCCCTAGCCGCGAATGTTAGCAGACACAGGTGAACGGACAAATGACGCAGTCATAGATTATCCACATTTACTGTCATACACGATCAATTTTCAACTCAATATGGTCAAAGCTTCTCTCTTTTTTCATAGAAGGAAGGCAACTTCCAATAAATTAACCCAGATTGGACCTTGAATTACCCTTCTGCAGAACCCATCCTTCTGTTCTTGTTTGCATATGCAGTGAGGCCCTCTAGTTCTCATCTCCCAGCATGTCTCTCAACTCCACCCCCATACTAGTCAAACATAAATAAACAGAACAGCTCAAAACTCACTTGACATCTGTGCATCCAATAGCCAAAAAAGCATCACTCACACAGATAATGGTCAGCACCATTTTAAAGGCTTCATGGCTGTTTTTTGTCCGTTTGTTTTTTTCAAGTTTGTCTTGTCCATCTCAAGGGAAATGCATAGTTTTCTGTAATTTTCTGTATAATTACTTTTTTTTGAAGAATTGTAACCATTTGAATTTAATTATTGTAGCAAACAAAAAAAATACAGTTTCATAGAGACTTTCCTACGTGCATATTTTAATATCGGTTATTGATAGGGATGAGCTTGTCTACGCTATATCCTCTTCTGCCTACTATTGTTTGTCTACTGATAATCCATCACAAATATTTAAGAGGGATCAGATGTAAAACTTCTCTTTTTATTCCGTTGTGTGTTTTTCTACAGGATGATTGTATGCAATCAGGTCATGAAGTTCCTCCTGGACCGCATAGACAGAGATGAGAGGCAGGAGGCCAAGAAGAAGAAGAAGGAGGAGATTGTGGAGTCTAAGAAGAGGTTGGCAAACGCCAACAAGCTCGCATCGCTTCTTTACCGCCACAAAGAGATGCTGAAGAATGATATCTTGAAGAAACGAGTGCTTCTTGATCAGGAGCTCCATCTAGAGGCCCAGGTATACAGCGGACCTGGGAAATCGAAACATGGGGGGAAATATTTGTTTGATGAAACACTTCCTGCTCAGTGATCATATGTTGTAACATTTTTGCTCTTCAGGAGGAGCTAAAGAAGGACCTGTGGCGGATGCGGAGGGAGAAGGAGAGAGCAGCAGCACAGAAAGCCGCCCAGGCTGCCGCCGCCGCTGCCGCCTCCGCCTCTCACAGCCACCCACCACATCCTCAAGCCCGTGTGCACAACATAACCACTCAGCAGCACGACAGCACCACCGTCATCCCCACACACAAAAGGAAACGTGAAGAGGAGAGGGAGGGCGTGACGTCAGCTAAATCCAAGAAAAAGAAGATGATCTCCACCACTAGTACCAAGGACACCAAGAAGGACACCAAACTCTACTGTATCTGCAAGACGCCCTATGATGAGACCAAGTATGAGAGCCTCGCTGTTTGCAACATTACTAAGAAGTCACATTCAAAGTTCGTTTTACGATTCCCAGGGGGAAAAAAAGATATGTATATGACAAGTCCTCCAAAAATAGAACAAAGAGAAGCTTTCACCTAGCTGAAAAGCTAAAACAAAGTTTAATTGAGGAGTATTAGGTTGGTGACGCATAGCGGATGAGTGGTTTACATGTCTGCCTCACAGTTCTGAGGCAGAGGTTCAACTTACTGTATTACAAAACAGGATTGTCCGATGTTTCAGACAGTTTGGACTGGGGGAAAAAAACATATCTTATCATCATGATCAAACATTTTGATTTTTAAATCTGTTGAGTGAAGGCACATCCATGTAGGTATGATTTTAAAAAAATAATAATAATAATAATCAGCAAAAATAGCATTAGGAGCCGAGCATTTATACAGTGTTAACCACGTCCTCGTTCTGAAGGTTCTACATCGGCTGCGACCTGTGCACCAACTGGTATCACGGCGAATGTGTGGGAATCACGGAGAAAGCTGCCAAGGATATGGACGACTATATATGTTTTGAGTGTAAACAGGGCCGGAAGAGCACCAAGGAGGAGCTCTACTGCATTTGTCAAACACCGTACGATGAATCACAGTAAGTATCGTTCTTACTTTGACCAAAGCATGTTTTAATGCTGCCAAGACTCGAGGACTATGCTGCTTCAGGGCAAATATTGTCCCTTGTGTTGATAAAAAGATCACTTGCTGTTTTTTTCCCCCGCTCTTAGGTTCTACATTGGTTGCGATCGGTGTCAGAACTGGTACCACGGTCGCTGTGTGGGCATCCTGCAGAGCGAAGCGAACCACATAGACGAATATGTATGCCCGCAATGCCAGTCGACAGAGGACGCGATGACGGTCCTCACGCCGCTCACTGAAAAAGACTATGAGGGCCTGCGGAGAATCCTGCGCTCCTTAACGGTGAGTGGGACACAAGCTGTCAAACCCAACATGTTACCTAAAATGATAATCAGCTCACTTTCAACCGGTGACGGGTTTACAGGAAGGTTCCTGTAATGTGAGTCTCTCCACATACAGACTGGTGGTGTGTGTTATGTTTTTTGTTTTATAAATTATCTCAACAGATTGTCCTATTAGCCTTATGGTACCAAGCAGCCAGGACACAGACGCGTGTCATCACACATTTCCTATTTGCTATCAATGGTATTCTTCAATAAAACAAGCCAATGAATAAGCAGATCGTCATCCTATGATTTCCAATTAGCCGAAGTCTCACAAGATTCTGATGTTGCGAGATAGTTGAAGTGCTTTTGTGTTAACTTTGCCGTGACTTTTGGTGTTACTACTCAGGAGCCATTTGAATCTGTATCCCACAGAAAAAACACTGGGAGCCACAAACACCTTGGACATCTGAAATTACAATAACACTGTTTATATCTTTTTTCTTTTTTTTACCTGAATGATGTATGAAAAAGAGGTAGTTTGTTTTATCTATGCAATTAATGAATTGCTATAGGGAAAATCTGCAAATGAATATTATTATTTTTAATTTTTTTTTGCTGTGCACCTTAAAACATGTTGAATTCAAGAAAAAAAAGACAAATGAAATATGTTCAAATGAAATACTCAATCTCCTCCTTATATTTATTAAGTAAAAGCTAGACTTTAATTATCCGCCCACAGCAAACCAAAAATGTCATCTGCATGCATGCAATCAGCTGTTAACGTGAATAGAAAAAAAAAAAGGACTATTTCACCAAACAATGTAAAATGAAATCTATATTTGCAAAATAATAGCCGATGAGTATTTATTTTACCTGGTTAATGTAATTTTTGCTCCTGAACCTCAATGCACAACCCTCTGCACGAGGCTTGTAAGACTTGTGGGTGTGGCACATCAATGATTTTGAGCGACAAAAAAATGTAACTTATTGTTTTGTTCATCTTGTCCAATCTGATCTACAGCATGTTGTTAGAGAGGAGGTTTTTTTCTGCTCTTTCAAATAAAGTTCAGCGACCATCCGAAAAGCATAACTCTTGGAGAAGTCGCATTGTCCTTAATGGGCCAAACACCCCCTCAATGCCCCTCCTGAGTGGAACAGCAACCAAACAAAAGTCTTCTTTGTTAGACTTACCTTATGGCTCGCCATGAGTTGGATGACTGCTTCCTCTCACACCCTTTTTTTCTAGTGTATTCTCTCCTCCTGTCTCCCCGGCACTCCTCATCTCCTTTCAGACGACACATCACTGTTGACCTATATGTTTGCGATGTCACTTTCACAGACAGATTTTCGATTTTTCCAATGTCTTTCTCTTCACATCTGGGCCCTCCCTCCGCTGCAGGCACACAAAATGGCGTGGCCATTCCTAGAGCCAGTGGATACAAGCGACGCCCCTGACTACTATAAAGTTATCAAGGAACCAATGGGTGAGTGCATGTCCATGTGTCTTCTGCAAAAGTGGGTCCTGATCCTCTTTTCCATATGAATCTACGAACCCATTTTTTATTCCTCTACCAGCTTTCAATTTTACCCCACACAATAGTGTAAATGTTTTGGGGAGTGGGGGGGGGGGGGGGGGGGGTTCCAACCCCAATACATTTCAGTGATGATCATCTCTCCAAGTATCATAAGTCAATGTTCCAAGTTTCAGCTCATCTACTGGTAGCAGGAATTGCTAAATGTTTGTTTATTTTTTCAGAGCATTCCAGCCAATACAATTAAAAGTCTTCGGGCTGTGCTCATTACCGGAAAAACAATTAGGGAATGCTATTCAACTAAATAACAGGCCCGCAGCCATTGGTAAGAGACACTTATGTCTCAAGGCTGAGATCAAAACATGAATAAAATACAAAGTCATAAAAAGTTTGACTACATTCTTGTAAGAGTCTGCTGAGGGTGAGTTACTGTAAAACTCCCAACTACTACACTAGAAATTCAGATCCCTCCGCCTCGGGGTGTAATGTGTAGATATGTTTCTGCTTGAGCTCTGCTTTGCTCAGATGTTTCCTCCATTCGTGTGGTATTACAAGTCTCATGGAACATCAATTCAGATTTTGTTCCAAGTCACATTTTCACATACCGCTTGAAAACTGAAATATCAAACAGTGACCATATTTTAAATAACCATTTTATCTTATGAATGTGCCACGTAAATAAACCACAGAGGTAAAACATGAAAAGAATAAAATGGTCACAGATGGACAAAATGTGTTCTATTTGGACCAGGGGAGAAAATAGGTATCAGTTTGACAACACAGAGAAGTGTATTGTTAAAAAGCGTGCCAGATTTGAATTAATAAAAACAATCTCCAAATATCTCAAATAACTTTCAGCTGTAGGATGGTGTGGGCGTGTTATCTAAATACACAGAAAACACGCCCTGCTTAACCTTCACCTGTCAATCAAATATATTTGTTCCTAATACAATAAACAGTTAACTTTACCTTACAACGGGGCTCCAGACAATGTTTTTTTTAAACTAGGAGCACAGTGGCCCCAAGCTGACATTTAGAGGTGCAAGTAGAATTTTAGGGGCACACACTATAAGTAGACTGTAAGTAAATATTCACTCCGCTAATTGACTTCAGCTAATTATTGAATTACTGATACATGGGCAGATTATTTGCTGAATATTTACTGCGATCATGACTTTTCTACTGTGTTAGTGGTTAGGTTAATGATTTTCCAATTTGCATATAAATTTGGATTACGCTGCCGCTGTACGAACGAAACTGTCATTAAATGGAGGACCCTTTCTTGTGGTCTTATTTAGCACCCTTTGTGGAGGTTGCTTCCACTTTTAAAAAATAAGTGTTGCAAAAACGTAAACGAAAGTGATAGGGTTTCTTCTCAAGCTTGAATTCATCAGCCGGATGTGGCTCTCTTCACTTTCAATCACAAGTTCTTTACATCCATCCATCCATTTTCCGAACCGCCTGATCCTCACTAGGGTCGCGGGGGGTGCTGGAGCCTATCCCAGCTGTCTTCGGGCAGTAGGCGGGGGACACCCTGAATCGGTTGCCAGCCAATCGCAGGGCACACAGAGACGAACAACCATCCACGCTCACATTCACACCTAGGGACAATTTAGAGCGTTCAATCAGCCTGCCACGCATGTTTTTGGAATGTGGGAGGAAACCGGAGTACCCGGAGAAAACCCACGCAGGCCCGGGGAGAACATGCAAACTCCACACAGGGAGGCCGGAGCTGGAATTGAACCCGGTACCTCTGCACTGTGAAGTCGACGTGCTAACCACTGGACTACCGGGCCGCCCAAGTTCTTTACAGTGTTTTGAAAATGACACACAGTCTGACTAGCTCAAACATTCAAACCTCTAGCTGCCTGGGGGCCTGCAGAGAGGAAGCCCTCCATCTCAGATCAAACCAGCCATGTAAATGCAGACTTGCGTCAACGGGGTCTTTTTGAACGTTTACACAAACAAAACCGTTAATGAGCTGGCCTGGTTCTGCCAGACTCCCGGTGGAAAAGAGACTACCCTCCCATACACACTTTGCTCCTGTAAGTCCAGCCACCACAAGAAAAAGACCCTGTTAGTTTTTTAAAAAGAAGGGGTGGGGAGCGTTTTGGCCAGTGAGTCCGAAATTTTGGTCTCTCCGTGAAATCTGATGATTGAGAAGAAGGAGGTCCTTTGATATTTCCTCTAAGTTGCACGCCACTGGATTCCTGGATGGGTGGTTTGGGGTTGTCGAGGTTACCATGTCTGATGTGTTTGAAGCACAGCCTCGAAGCTGTTTCACCCGCCCACGTTATATATGAAGCCAATTAGCACGCTTCCTTTTTTTAAACCATCCCCATCATGTACTCCACATCCAAAAATCACATTGCAAATACCTTGAGATCGTGTCTGTTCAATGCTCTTTTCTTAGATCTTTCCACCATGGAGGAGAGGTTACAGAAGCGCAAGTATGTCAGGCTAACGGAGTTTGTGGCGGACATGACCAAAATCTTTGACAACTGCCGCTACTACAACCCCAGCGACTCGCCCTTCTACCAGTGTGCCGAGGTTCTGGAGAGCTTCTTCGTGCAGAAGCTCAAAGGCTTCAAAGCCAGCAGGTAAGAAGGCGACACTTGACTGCCAGACAAAGCAATAAAACATCACCCCACCGTGGCCTTTCCCGTTTTTTCTTTGGTGCGATCGTCTTTGCCAGGGGTGGGCAAACTAGGGCCCGCGGGCCGGATTCGGCCCATTGGTCTTTTTAATCCAGCCCGCCGAAGATTGGTGCACAATTAAGGTTTGATTGCATTCATTTCGTTTGGACTTGTAATGACAGGTATTTCAACACCAGGTGGCGCAGTTACTTCAAGTTGCAGAGCACAGGGAGGGAGGGGAAGACGAAGAAAGAGGGAGAGAGTAATGACCATGGAAGGGAAAGTGATATGTATCTGATTAAACGAAGCGGGTAACAAGTACGAAACATTCAGGAGACGCCTGGAGTCGGAAAGACTCAAATCTACGAGACTTTGAAAAACAAGGAAGCGATTCTTACTCAGTCCGATTCTGGCAATTTCCTAGAATGGTTTGATTTTTATCATGTTAAAAACTTTCCGCAAACTGGACCGCTAATAAGAGTCGGAGAGCAGTCAAATGTGTAGAGTGTGAACAACAGGGGGCTCAGTACACATCCTTGAGGAGAACCGGTGCTGAGTGTGATGGTGGAGGAGAATGTTACATTATTACTGGCATACAAAGACATTGTGCTATCTTCTTTATTTTCTATTTCTATTTCTAACTTTTGGCCCGGCCCTCCACAATATTTTCTGCTTCTCATTTGGCCCCCCCGGGAAAATAATTGCCCACCCCTGGTCTTGGCTGTCTTGCCTATGCGGTCGGATTTTTTTTCCAAGTGAATGTCACAAAATGCACATGTAGGCATGCTCTGTTCCAGTGGCATTTAGAAGAATTACGGATGTCCTAAATCGCTGGTGTCAAACGCGAGGCCTGCGGGCCAGATCTGGCCCGCCCGATCATTTTATTTGGCCCGTGAAAGCAAATCATGTGTCAACTTGCTAAAATCTGTATTGGAATGTCAAATTGTCATGTGTAATAAATAATGTTAAATGTTGTTACCCCGTTTACACTCACTTGAACAATAATTGAACAAACTTTTATCATTAACTTGACTGATTTCAAAACTAGTAATCTGTTCATTTGTTGTGTACAAGTAATAATTTTGTGCTTTCACTGTCATAGCGGCCCTCCAAGGGAAGACGCAACTCCAAATTGGCCCACGACTAAAATGAGTTTGACACCCCTGTCCTAAATCAAATAAAAATCCGGAGCAGTGGCACATAACCGCTGTCCCATGAGAGATCATCATTTGTGTCCAGTGAAATGATCCAGTCTCACCGAACTGGTCCAAAAATTCTTATTCACGAAAAAGAATGTATCTTTCTTTCTTCATCTCTCTATGCTAGTGACGTGTCGTGACAGAGGCAAAACAAGTAACTGTCACACAACATTAGCTTTGTGTTCACCTTCAAAAGCCAGATTTCACACTTGGTGAATGAATTTGGGATGTCATTATTTCAGTATACCTACCTGATTTATCAGCATTCCAAAGACATAAACAGGTATACTATAATTTTTCATAGCAATTTTATTGTGCCTCACAAATGTTCAATATGTGCACCACATGTGATAGAATACACAAAAAAACGCTTCATGAAGAGTTTTATTTTGCGGTGGAGAGGTGTTTGGTGATGAGTTCATATGCCGCATACACACAGTGTATTTAATGACGTATGTCCTCCGTAAGTAAAACTGCTTTCATTTGTCTTCATGGGTGCTCGCAATCCCCCTTTTAAAAATGTGTACAAATTAGCAATAAAATTTGCCAATTTGAAACGCTAAACTCAAGTCGATTAAATCCGACAGCTGATCAGTCAGTCAAGCGCTTGTACTATTTACTTTTTGCCACATTTTTCTCATGTAAAATTAGCTGTCTTGTCTCATTAAAGGTTGGGTAACACTGCTTTTGAGCAGCAATGTTCTTCAGCCGCATGTATTTACTCCCTACGTTTTCTCTTTCTGTGTCTCTTTTTCAGATTGTGATGTCAAACTCCTGGGTGCCAGGGTCAATCTAAAACAAAAACAGACTAATAAAATTCACGGTTGCTGGGGGTTTTTTTGTTTTTTTTACTGGTATAAAACAGCAATAAAATGACAAAACCTTCATATTACCCGATCCCACATTTGAGGAACAGCAGCCATGTTGGATAACACGCTCAAAGAGAGTTGTATTTAATGTACTGTACCTTGACAAAGCAGATGACTGATATTTTCAAATTGGATACAACATGAAATATAAGCTTAAATCGTCTCTCTTTGTCATTTCAAAATTAATTTAGATATTTTTTAATTTCTTCAGGCTATTGGCCCCAACACGCTGCCGCGAGACATTTTACCTCATATCGTAGTCACCAAATGATTTAATTGGCTGTATGTTATTCCATGAAGTAATTATAGGCACTATAAAGTCTGTTTCAAAAATGTGTGTACTTTTGTCCTTCCAAAGGTGATTGTAGTCGTGATCCAACAACATTGGGTCCCACTTCCCACTCTGTTTCACCAACATGGCTGTTTGGTCTGCATCAAACTGTCTGACCCACTGGCATCCAATACATGTTTTTTGTATTTTCACTAGTAAATATTTTTGTTATATTGTAAAGCTTTTAATAAAAAAAAAAAACAACAACAAAAAAAAATGAAACCACCCACTGTTTTTCCTCTCTTTGCCGTCTCTGTAGGTCTCATAACAACAAACTACAATCAGCAGCCTCTTAGTGCCCTCTTTAAAAAAAAAAAAAAAAAGTTCTAAAAAATAAAAGTAGGATACAGATGACCGTTTGATTGATTAAACCTTCCACGCTCCAAGTTGTGCTGCGTCGCATGAGCCAAGGTCACTTCCAGACGAAAAGCCTTCCCCTCAATTGGACAAACGCTACAGTGCCACCACTCCAAAGGGAAGGGAAGTGGACCATTGAGCCATCCAAGGTGCCAGCTGGACTTGGTGACCGAGGTTCCCACCTTCAGACCAGTGCGGGCAAATGGAAAGATCCAGATGCCGAAGAAGTGAACCAGCTGGACTATTTAGGTTCGGTTTGCTTGCAGAAATGGTAATTCTATCAGCTCTCGCATTCTGATGAGAATTTAGAAGGGAATAGCACAAAATGTGCAGCACCTTGTTTATTTTTCTTGACTTTTCTCCAACAACGTGTGTTATCCTTGACCTTGACTGGTGACTAGGTGTACCCCACCTCTCACCCAAAGTCAGCTGGGATCGGCTCCAGGTTACCGGCAACCTGAATGAATGACAAGGAGTACATACTTCCCCTTAAAAGATGACGGCCAAACAATGCAGAATATATTATACTTTTACACAAAGGAAGCTCAATTCTACCATTTGAAAGTGGTTAGCATTCATAAAAATTGTTCCAGGTGGTCACTGTCCAATGAAAGGCATGTCCAGGTACCTCTAAATAGTTTAGATTATTATTAAAATGATTCGTATCCATGACAATTTCAATTTTCATCAATTATGCAGTATATCTGTAAAGTAGTCACAGTGCTTCACTTTATGCACATTTTGTTCAGTTTCAGCCTTGATGCACATTTGGCAGCAATGACAGCCTTTAGCCATGTGCCGTCTTCATCTTCTTGTAGTTTCATGGCGGGTGGCAAACAATATGCATTCGGGCCACCCACTGGTATGAAACGTGAATCAACTAAGATTACGAAACCACTCTTAAAAACCAATAAAGCAAAACCTTAACTCAAATCCTGTTCAAATTAACCTCGCCACTGCTGCTGTTGCCAACAGCAACCCCGCCTGCGGCATTATGGGAAAAAATGGCAAGGGGAAATCATGCTTTGCGGACATAATAAAATCATAAAAATTACAAATATACATTTGCTTACTAAACTTTCAAATGCATTGGTGTCATGCTACTTTTTCTTAACTTGAGCATGTGCAAGTCAATACCCCAAAGCATTATGGGAATTTTTTTTTTTGGTGGGGGGGGGGGTTAGCATTTGGTCTACAAGTTCATTGGACGTACTTCCCTGTCAAAATTGTTGACTTCACATTAATCGTTCCACGCTTCCGAATGTTTGTGTTCTCACATGTGCTGTCAACTGTGGGACCTTAAATGCCAATCTAAATCAGTTTTAATTCCAAAAATTGAACATGGGATATTTAAAATTAACTTGTAGAAACATCTCAAGGGTGGTCAGTGGAAACAGGATGCACTGGACATCAACTTTTTTTTTTTTGTAATTAAATTGACAAATCCATCTTGGAATAAGGTTTTTAACAACACATAATCTTGAAAAAAGTGAAGCACTGAATACTTTCTGGATGTATTGTCTCTTTCGAACACTGGATGTGGCTTTATGGAATACAATAAATACTTTTGGATGTGGCAATTTATCAAATGTGTAAAAAGGAATGAAAATAGAAATTTCTCTAATGAACATCTTCAATAATTGTGTCACGGCTACCTAAAAAATTCCAAATCAACAAAAAAAACACTACCTCACCTAATTTTGCTAGAGAGTAGAGAATCTTCAGTTTTTCCCCTATTTACATTGTACTTTTTTTATTCAAAATCCTTCGAAATTCTCATCAAAGAAAGATCAACCTGTAGCATTTCACTAAAGTAGCATCCTTTGAAGGAGAATTACCATTCTAGCACTTAAGACTGTCCGTGCGCTTGGTTCACGAACCCAAATCCCCTCTTAGTGCAGGCTCAGAGTCTCTCATTTAGTCATCTAATTTTGGAATGCCTCCGAGCACCATCTTAATGGGGGTGTGGGACTTAATTGTTAACATTTTTGTCTCCCGGTGTTTCACGTCCGTCTGATAATCCCATTCGTGAATGTCTCTTGAAAAATCTTCATCGGTTCGAAATTCCCTTGAGTTGTCTCCCTGACTTCAAGGCCTCAAGCAACCCAATTGGTGCCACATGCTCCGACATTCCCGTCAATATTTTCTCTGCAGGATTAGCATCATTGCACTTAACTATTTTAGGAAAACAAACTTCCTCATTTCAGTCATTTGGGAGGGGGGCGGGGGAGGGATTCCTCGTTTTCTCCCTAGTCTGTTTGTTGTGGTCAACCCTCAGGTCATGCCTTTCCAACCACCGCCCGCTTCACTTCCTAAAACCCTCACAGGAAGTTGCAGAAAATAGTGGGTAAAACTATTCAGGCCTTGGGAGAGGGTTGAATGAACCCGCATGTACTGTAAATGCGTCCAAAGAAAGTTGTGTCCATCCCTTCTGCTGCATATTTCCCTGAGGTCAGCTCGCATGCGTGTCTCAACTCCTGCTCAAATCACTCCAGTAATTGGATTGTTGACATTTCCTCTCATAAGCTCAATTACACTGCGGTCTGTGGCTGCATGTGAGGGAGGAAAACAAGAGCCGGGGACCCTGTCGTCTTTCTATCGTGGGTTTGGACACAAAATACGGTAGTCTAGCTGCATTTGTAAGGTATTGGAAGCTTGTGATTGTGTTATTTGAACCGGTGGAGCAGTCACATGACAGAGAGTCAAACTTCCACTCTTTCCCGTGAAGTAATCGACTGCTTACCAAATCTGTAGACTTTTAGACTTGTCCAAACTTTAAAATTTTCCACACTTTAAACCAGCAACTACGCCCACTGGTATTATTGAAATATATTTCCTCTTTAATTGCAGTGAACTCTACTGTTGATTTGTGAAGTTGCTCTTTATATTAAAAGTGGTAGAATGAAAGTGGCAATTATTGTGAAGAATGAGTTTTTGTTTTTTGGTAAGAAAGCAACTGGTCCAGCATAATAATGATCTTATATTGACATTGCATTTCTTGTATTATTTATTCATAGCGACAAATGGTTCTCAAGTTTTTTTTAAATAATGTAACAGCGGGGGAAAAAATGCATTCTATGTTTTTAACAGATTTTAAAAGAGTCTTTTTTACTTAATAAGACATTACATTGTAGATAATAAAGAACTGTTTTTTGACACCTGCTTTCTATGGTGCTTCATTGAATCAACAAACAAGTGAGCTTGAAGTGCCTTGCCTCTGCAAAACATACGTAGATAAGCTTTAGGAAATCTTACCTTCAAGTACAGTACCTCTGTACTGCAACAGACTGACTACAACATGCAGTATCATCTCGTGTAATTCAAAAACAGTTGGACCTTGGACATAACCTTGTGGCACACCACAGCTTAAAATGCAATAGTATATCCTTGTTCTGCGACCCTAGTGAGGATCAAGCGGTTCGGAAAATGAATGAATGTATCCTTGTTCATTGACATTTTCTGTATCAAGATAAACTTGTAAAACATTTCACATGTTTGGCAAACAGATGTAGGACATAACCTTGGGTTCACCACAATACATGAAGCACTGTTTTTGGGCATCAACTGTATTTAGATATGAACTCTGAAAAACACTTGCCTTCTCATGTAAGAAAAGCACAGTAGAGCGTTGGACATCAGAATCCATTTAATATAGTGTATCACTTCCTGTTTATTTCTTGTTAATTTGTTATATTTTCAGACTAGATTTAGCCAAACCAGCTTCTGTGTCTAGAAAACCCAGCGCACATCACAATACATGAAATGGCTTGTTCATTGGCATCTCCTGCATTAACAACTGAAACAAACTAACAACATACTTAAAACAAAGCAGGGCTTAAGACATAACCTTGGTGAACACCACAGAAAAAGTGCATTTGCTAAAATATCGTTTTGCTTATCAACATATCCTGCATTAAGATGAGATAAACTGCTGGGATGATTCACGTGAAGGCATAAGCCAAACAGAATAGGGCTTGGGACTTAACCTTGGGGCTCACCACAATTCATAAAATGCAGTGGAACCTCGGTTTACAAGCTTAAAGGGTGCCATTGCTGTTTTAAAACTGTGAGCAAGGTTTGAATGTTGTCTCACCTCACTAATCCCTCCCTCACTTGAGTCTCTGACCAAAGTCAAACCCCTCACTTACAAGCACAAGGAGTGCACTGTAAACAAGCTGACGTTAGCCGTCGTTGCTACGTTGGCAAGATGGCTTGGTCAAAATGGAGTGTGATTACAGTCATGGCCAAGAACACTGCAATCAGATAATGCACCACTTTTCCCAGAAAATTGTACCAATTGCAAATTATTCTGTATTCACATTTCTTTTGTCAGAATTGGAATAACACAAATAAATTGCAAAAAAAATCTGATAATTCCACAGAACTCCAAAAATGGATTGGACAAAATTACTGGCACCCTGAAGCTCATATTTGGTAGCATATTCTTTGGGGGGGGGGGGGGGGGGGGGTGAAATCAATGGCTTCCTGTAACCATCAACAAGTATCTGACACCTCTCTGCTGGAATTTTTGGCCCACTCTTTTTTCGCCAACGGCTCCAAGTCTCTCAGGTTTGAAGGATGCCTCTTCCCAACTGCTGTTTTGAAATCTCTCCACCGGTGTTCTACGGAATTTTGATCTAGCTTCATAGCTTGCCACTTCCCAACTCACCAGTGCTTTGTCTTAAGCCATTTGGGGTACTTTTTAACATGTGCTTTGGGTCACTTTCCTGCTGTAAGACCCATGACCTCTGACTGAAAAACGTCTTTCTCCACGGGGCCCTCCCGACATTGCTCCTGCAATTTTTTGGGTAGTCTTCAGATTTCATTATGCCATGCACACAGTCAGGGCTTCTGGTATTAGTGAAGCATCCCCAAAACATCTCCATCATGTATGCGTCTGTGTCAGCAGTGGGGTCCTCTTGGGTCTCCTACCATCGCGCCCCTTTCATTCAAATGATGATAGATTTGTACCTTGTGTCTGTAGGTGTGCTTGAATTTGTTTGGAAGTGGATTGAGGTTCTATATCAAATGAACGATCCTTTGTTGGAATATTTCATCATCATTTTCCTCTTCTATCCACATCCATGAATGAATGAAAGATTGTATATATATATATATATATATATATATATATATTTCGTATATATAGATATATATACGAAATGATGAGACTGGGCTTTTTTTCCTCTCTGTGTTTTCATGTTGTTGCAATGCCAGCAAAAGATAAACGTGAGGAATGAAGAATTTGTGATTTATACGTTTTATGGTGATCCTGAAATTTCACATGAAAGCCAGTTATCCCTAACTTTTTGGGCATAGTATTGGCATCTCCTGTGCTAAGATACAGAGTGGGGTCCAGGACATAACCTTGGGGTATACCTCTACAAATTAAATACACTAAATGACTTCTTTTTCCATATCATGATCAAGCTTGAGCAAACGGGGTTCATGAAACTTTGCTCCAACTCCTTTCCCGAAGCATGAAAACATGAATCGAGACAGCCCAGCTCGGCATGATCAATGAATCCTTAGTGTTGACGAGCCCACACCAACTCTCCTTTGATCGCATTTCCCACGGTGACCTTTCATTTTCACACCACTGGGCTACTCCGTCCATCCGCCAAAGTGCCAAATAAACACAGAGGCTGGAGTGGATGCTGAGAGATGACCACAAGCTCAATATGGTTTCAGCCCCCCTACCAAACACATACTTCCTCCATGTGGCTTTGGTGCAATTACACATAACGCAAGTTGCAAATTACACCTCCCCCTCACTCCTTATTTTCTTTCTCCGCTATACCCCTTGATGAGGAATGTTCTCCCACTGTGATGGTGGCCAAGATGTGCAGCGGGCTCCTGTTTCCTTCTCCCCCACCCACCCCACCCTACACCACCACCACCAACAGCCCTCCAGCGCTGATCCCAGATAGATGCTTCTTCTACGGCCTGGGAACCAAGCGGACCAGCTGACAAACATTCAGAGACCAAACTCTTTTGGAGGCTCGAGCCATCTCACTAAGTAACAGATGATACAAAACATTTAAGTGGCATTCAAGGGTACAAAATAATCAGTTTAATTATTTCATCTGTATGCAACATTGAGTGCAAATAATCACCCTTCCATGAAACGCAGGGGCGGAAAACAAACATCATACTTCTATAGTCCAACACGCATCTTTTTATTTTGAACTTGGGGAACAAATTAGATTGAGCATTCTAAAGTGGAGGACCACAGCATAAAAGTTGGGATGGGTTGCTGGAGAGATGTTAAGACTGCCATGGTGTCGTTGAGCAAAGCTGAGGCAACACTTGGTCAATAATGCATGATATTTAAATGTCACACAAAACGTGGGAAGTGAATGAACACAACAAAGGCATCTTTTTCTTCTCATGTCTAAATCGGGTACTGCATGTGGTTACTTGTACTGAATTTCTTTAATTTTAGTCCATGTAACATCAAAAATGCATTTCCCGCTCACCGATGACAACCACAATGGTGCAGTTTGCATTCGTAGCAATTAAAAGGCATTACATACAGTAGATCTACAGTAGCTGCCTAATACCAGAACAGAGCAATGAAATATGTGGATTATATGTTATGTTTAGTCTGAAAGTTCCCTTCTGGATACGGGCCAATTTTATACCCTTTTTAGCTTCATGTACCAGCCATGAATCAATGAAGAGGTCAAGTGGTGTTTGAATATCAGTTACTTCGGGCTGATGGGCTGCTGAACTAATGCTGTAAATAGTACCAATGTAGATTGGGAAACTATTAACTCATTCACTCCCAAAGACGTTTTTAAACGTCTTTTCAGACTTGGTCTGGAATTGGCTGGTACTGAATGAGTTAAAAAGAACACATGGTGGTATTTTTAGTTAAATGATGGATGGTGATGATGCACGTCACGGGGTTCCATGGAAAAGTGAATCCATTTACTTTTGTCTTTTCCTTCTTTCCTCCATCCATTTTCTTGTCGCAATTGTTCTCACTAATGTCATGGTCTAAACTGGAGCAAATCCCTGTCAGCAGCAGGGCACATATTGACAAACAAACATTCATACTCCCATTCATACCTATGGACAATTTAGAGTCTTTGATGAACCAAACGTGCATAATTTTGGAATGTGGGAGGAAGCTAGATTACCTGGAGAAAGCCTACGTGACCATCGGGAGACCATACAAAGTCCACACAGGAAGGCCGGAGCTGAGATTCGAACCCACTACCTCTCGATCGGGAGACAAACTTGCTAATCGCTACTCGTGTTGCCTCTTGGACCTTCTTCTGGTGTAATAATACTCAAGGGTTATTTAGAAGCGATTCACGTTAAGATGCAATGTCTCTTCCCTTGCAAGTCGGGCGACAGTCTCAGGTTCGGGTTCACCGACACTTAGAGCGGGTGGCCTCCAGGACCTTCTGGTGCTTCCGTTTGTTGAACCTTTTCACATAGTTGCTGCTCCTGAGGATACCGTCGCCTGGTTTTAGGCGGCCCCCGAGCAGGTTCAGGAGGTCGTTTGGAAGATGCCGCCTGCGGTGGTGGATTTGGCCCATTACGATGTATCGGGTTCCTTGGGAACAAGAATGAATCGACTCAAGGACAAGTTTTTGCACTAACTTTACAAATAACATGCCATAACAAATTTTCAGCCGTTAACGTATGCGTCACCCTTTCACCAGTACTGTCCTCAATACCAATAGCATAAATAAAAGTTATAAAAATGTATTTTATTGAGCGAAATAAGTATTTGAACTTTAAGCGAAACATAAATCAGTACTTGGTTTACAAACCCTTAGCGATGAGACCTTTTGTAATTGTTGGTCGCCAGAGTTGCACACAGCTCAGAAGGAAGTTTGGCCCACTCGTTTTTACACAAACTCTCTAAGTCCTTAAAGTGTGTTGTTGCTGTTTGGAAATGCAAAGTTTCTGCTCCCTCCAGAGGTTTTTGATGAGGTTAAGGTCTGGAGACTGACAAGGCTACTCCATGATCTTACAAGTATTACTCTTCTTCTCAAGCCACTCCTTTGTAGCTCTGGCAATATGTTTTGGGTCTTACCAAAACCCAGCTCTGGTGTTTGAGCTGAGCAAAGGAGGTTTTCCCTGCTCTGTACCCTTGCAAAAAAAAAAAAAAACTGACCGAAAACATACTGACGAATTCATACCTCCACACTTTACTGTGGATGATCTTTGGGTCATGACATTTTTTTCTTTACTCTCCAAACATGACAGGCGCAGTTCATGGCAAATAGCATCACTTCGGGTCCGTTTGACCGCAGCACTTTCAGCAGGGTGATCTTGCGAGCAGTGTAACATTTCAGAACATTCCTGAGGTCCATATTGCCTTCAGATAATCAACAGGTTCCTGCTGTGTACTTTGAGGCTACTCATCTTTCATATGACCATCCTCACTCCACCACTCGAGCTCTTGCATGAAACTCCAGAACAAATTGATGATTCTTTTGTATGTCTTACACTTTCAAATTATGGCCAATAGCCGTCACCTTCTCACCAAGCCTTTTGTAGATGGTTTGACAACTGATTACATCATTTTGCATCTTTATAATCTTGACCTTGACGTCTTTTGACAACATTTTAGTCTTGCCAATGGTGGTGGAGATCGGAAGGTAAGAAAGTGGATCCTAGATGAGTTGGGCTTTATACATGACAAGAGAGCAGGAGTGTTGACAAGTGGCTGCTCGTCCATAGTTTTGTGCCACATGGGCACCAGCCAATCTGTGGGAGCCAGAATTGTGGCAAAATTGTAAAGGAGACTTTTAACGACCCTTTTCTCCTGTTTTTTTTTTAATGCATTTTTGACTATTACCATGTTCAGTAAACAACCAATGAAACTTGAAACTGTTCATTTGTGTGTAAAAGAAACTTATAAACTTATATCCCCTACCTGATAGTATCTATCTAGTCAAGTACGTTGTTGCTCATTCTGCTCAGTGTAAATTGCCAGTAGTTGTAAATATTTGTGATTCTTTGATATGAGTTTTCTTGTGCACTGCTACTGTTAACTTTGCTGGTATAGAACTGGAATTTCACCATTCTTAGACTAATAAGCACTTATTCTATTCCAAGCAGCAATCACTTACCGAGTTTGATATCAGGACACGGTTTGCTGCACTTGTAAGTGTCCAGGACCAGAAGCCGCACTTTGAAGAAGAAGCTGTCAGGGGTGGCGTAGAGGCGACTCATCTTGTAGAAACCGTCGCTGCTCACCATCAGAGTAATGAGACGTATCCCTTTACGCAGCACATCAATGTCGTGGACGACCCCGTTGACAGCTGATTTGGGCGGGGGATGAACGTTCAAAGGTATCATAGTTGTCAATATGCAGTTTGTGACATGTTGGTTTAGTGGTGTGCTGTAAGATTTTTCTGAAGTAAAAAGCTGCCTCGTTTCAATAAAGGTTAGCCGAATATCTTCAGAGCAAGCTACTTTGTAATGAATGACGAGTACTCAAAGTCAACAATCGATGTGACGTCAGTCTTTTAAATAACATGGCAAAGCTTAGGATCACGCTTATTTCAGATGATGTTGCATAGAATCACACTAAAAGGTCATAGATGGTCCTCTCTGAGACTTGGAGGAAACTAAAGACCTGAATCTCAAGACAAAGTATACAAAGCATCAAAGGTTAACATTCTTCACTTTCACTTACGTAATTTGTGTTTGTGTTCATCATTCTGTCCTCTCATTCCGTCTGCTAACATTAGCTACATAAAGAGGAAACAAAGCTAACCTTAAATCTTAGATTAAATCTTCGATTAGCACCAACGGCAAGCAAAACAAGGTAATGTCTTGGTGCTTATGAAACAGACAGTTTTTTGATACTGTAACTCTGTAATATGTCTTGATCCTGTAACTGAAATTGGGGTCATTTGTACATGGTTTTCATGGTGTTTAAATGACTGAACACGGTCTTCTGATGATACGGATCTGCAAATAAAGCGAAGCACCTGTCTGAAAATGTCTCGTTTGTTGATTGAGCGGAGAAAGCTGCGCTTCTCGTACCGTTGCTCATCGTGTGTACTTACCAAACTCGCTGTAGCAGTAATAATCCTTCTCATCCTTCTCCTTCCTGCACTCACTCATGCAGAAGGCATCATGGGTGAGGTCGGACTCTGCGGGGAGCGAATGACACGTTTGAATGCTTGCACTTGCCTAACTGATGTCAATAGAACAGCTTCTTCTCCAGTTAATTTGGAAAAAGAGCATTGGACCTAAAGCATGCAAAAATAGATGGGAATTAATGTGATATTCTGGCAGGAGATGCTGGAGTAGCTCATTCCAAAATGTTGAATCCGACTGATGTGCTTTCAGTTTTCATCCTTTCATCCATTTTCTATAGCCTCGGGCCTCATTGGGTAGAGCCTAGCCAAGCTGATTTTGTGTTAAATGTGGTGTAAACCCTGGACTGCCCGCCAGCCACACAACCATTCACACTTATGGAAAATGTCGAATCTCCAGTTGACCTAACGTATGTTTTGGGAATGTGCGAGGAAGCAGAGAATAAGCAAACTCCGAAGGGGAAGGCCGAAACTGATTTTGAACCCAGAGTTGTCACAAAACAAAACAAAACCAAAAAAGTTTACCCTGGTGGTAATATTACACCCTTATAAAAATTCAAATTGTGAAAACTGTAATCCCCAAAGGCAATAGGGAATGATTTCATTCCTAGATCCGTCATGTGGTAACGTTCCAAGAACAGGACAGAACACTGACCTCGTCTGAGGATGTCAAATTGGTACAGGAGGCTGGAGGAGCGACGGTTGAAGGTGACAGGCGGTCGGCTGTTGTTTCGAGGCGGCGCTGCGCCAATTCCGGTTTGGTAGAGACCGGCTTTCCCCGGGCGGTTCTCCTCTGGGTCCAGGCGTCTATTGGGGGAGTCTTTGCGAGGAGAAGGTGCCGGAGCAGGCTGTGCATGAGCAGGGCTCCTGGGCCTGGAGTTGGGATAGCCCTCCGGCTGGGTGGGTTGAGGGGGACTGATGCCGCTCTGAGCGGTGCGGTTGGCGGCCGCAGCTGTTGACGCCGTCAGAGAAGGTTTGGGAAGGAGACCGGCTGTTTCTCCTCTGGTTTTATCCGTGTTCAGTTCCAGTAAGTGCTCACTTTTCGGGCCTCGCTTGCTCTTGTTGTGGACACCATGGTGGCGAGGGACGGGTGCGAGGTCATTGTGCTTTGGCCAGACAGCAGAAGGTAAAGGATGGAGGGAGAATTTGGACTCGCCGGTCCTGCTGCTCTTTTCTAGAAGTTCATTGATGGGCAGTGAAGGTTCTTTCACCATCAGCCTGGTTTGATTGCTCTGTGTAGGGTCCACAAAACTGATTGGACCTTTCTCAACAAGAGGATAAAACTCTGAAAGTAGAACATATTCAGTTTGATTCACAGCGATTATTTACACAGATGTAGGTAAGATAGACAGATAGATAGTTAGATAGATAATGAATAGAATTTAGTCTCTGTCCACTGTAAACCATTTAGAATTCTCCAATTTAAAAGAGTAACATTTATTTTAAAATAAACACAATATATGCAACGTGAACCCCGAACTTTCTCAGCTCAAGACCCTGTTTAGCGATCTGGTTCCCCAGTTGGACTCGTTGCTTGTCTTTCAAGGTTTCTAAACTACTGATAACTAGAAGAGACATTGAATTATTGCAACAATCACAATTCTAAGCCCCTCTCCAATAAATCAATAAAATACTACAAATCCTTCCTATTTTTGAGAAACCATCATAGCAACTGATTGGACTGAAAAAAAAAATACTACTCTAGCATAAGCTTTAAAAAGTGAGGGGGGTTTTTTTCCAAAAACAAAACAAGTTTACACTTACCATTAACAAGTTCCTGTGCCTTGTGAAGACGGAACACTAAGAAAAAAACAAACACATTAATCCTCATCATGGTTGGTGAATGTTGTCTTGGTTGAGACACACCGACCAAGGTGTATCGCAGAGCTGAGCCTCCACAGACTTTTATACACCACTGGGAAGGGCCAACAGCATAAGGCGGGGACGTCCTACTCCCCGGCAAACACGCACACACACACAGATAAACAGTACAACTCATGACACTCTTTCCATTCATAAGCGAATTATTTTACAAAATACCTGTAAGAGACCCAATGGTCACCGTGTCTGCTGTGACTGATGACGTTATCATGCCACGGGTGTTCTTCAAAATGATTGCGTGATTTAGACACACACAAACACATGCACATGCACGCACGCACACACGCACACACTGTGGAAAGAACGACTATTGATTATTGATACAATGCAGATTTTTTTTTAATGTTTTCCCACTTACAAAGCAGGTAGAGGTCTGTAATTTGTATCAAAAGTACTCTTGAGAAAAAAAATCTAAAACAAAAATCCAGAAAGTCACAGTCGATGATTTTTAAATATTTTTAAATTATGCATTTTATCGCATTTTATCCCATGACATAAGTATTTGATCGCCTATCAAACCAGTATGAATTCAGGCTCCCAAAGGTCCCACGGGCATTTGTTTAGTTTTCGTGTTTGTTGCTTTAAAAAAGAAACAATTTGATGTAACATGCGTTTGTGTTATGGATTTCCGCTTTTAAACATTTGTCATTATTTCGAGAAAAAAACACCTTGTTGGCAACTGTCAAATCCATGTCGAACCGTTCTGACTTTGCGTCAAGAAAGCGTCCCATAAAAACGACCCAGATGGGACTCGAACCCACAATCCCCAGCTCCGGAGGCTGATGCCTTATCCATTAGGCCACTGGGTCGTCATATTACACTGTTGTGAAATTCTTTCTTTATAAATGTAAAAACATTGCAAAATTACCATAATTCAGATTTTATATTTTAGTAATGTTCCAAACAATTAACTACGCTGATTTTTTTGGGGCGACGTTGACTGCCTCACAGATTAATTACTAGTGAAATAAAGGAACTCTCACTCAATTTGTCCACTAGATGGTGCCATACCACTTGGTAAATTTTCGATGTTCGAGTCAATTTATGAATGAAGCGTTTCATACAGCTATTCGCGGTGAGGATTTTTCACCCTCACAAATATATAATAAATAACCACAACCAATAACATTAAGTTAAAATCATTAATATTTCTGGAAAATGCTTTGAGACATGGTTTGTAGGGACGATTTTCACGTCGCCCTCATATAACCAACCAGTATTTATGTCTCTGTTGGTGTGTAACTTCCAATTGTTTTTGACATATCCTCCTGAGACCTTCAATTCATACATCCATACATTACCCGATGTGCTTATCCTTACGAGGGTCGCGGGCATGCTGGAGCCTATCCCAGCCGTCAACCATTCACACTGACAGTCACACATAGGGAGGATTTAGTGCTCAATTAACCTATCATGTCTGTTTTGGAATGTGGGAGGAGTACCTGGACAAAACCCATGCAGGAACGGGGAGAACATGCAAACTCCACACAGGAAGGCCGTGTGTGACACGAGAATTGAACTCCAGACCTCTGCACAGTGAGGCGGACGTCTAACCAGTCATCACCGTGCCGGCCTATTGATTGATTGATTGATTGATTGATTGTCATTTCCTACCTCCTTGGAGCTAAAGTAACATCTCACAATTTAAGGTTTTCTAAAATATATTTTTACTGAAGGATTTACAGCATGTCTACTGAAGTGATTAGTATTAATAATAGCAAAATATCTTAATAATATATGTTTACATGTATCTAATAAAATATTATATAATATTTTTCTTGGTCAGACAGTTGTGTTTTGCTGCACTCTTCATTTTGTCCCAGCATGAAAACAAAGTTCCTTTGATCCCATCCACACACGCGAGATATCATTGGCGAGGCCAGGATGACTTTTACTGAGCAAATCAGTACTTCGTCGGGTGTAGCTCAAATGAGTCAAAAGATATATCATCTAACCAAAATCTAATTAATCGGCTGGGTCTCAGGACAATACAATAATAACATTATACTATTATATTTTAAGACATATTTCAACTGATTTGATTTAAATTTGTTGTGTATGCAAAAAAAAAACGTGTTTCATCTGGATCATACGTCCGTCCGTCCATCCACATCCGTCCATCCACATCCGTCCATCCATCCACCCAAACGTTTTATGATTAATTCATTCGTCAATTTTGATCATTTTTAGAGAACACGTACTAAAAAGAAGTGCAGAAGTTCTAAGTAACCTGTAATATTCTTGTTAATTTGTACCCTTCACCTGGCAATACAAAAGGACACTTAAGTTGTCAAGAAATTGCAATTTTATAGTCATCTTTTCGAACCATTTTAAAATTAACCAGATTACGGTTGAATCACTATGATTTGGGTTTCAAAGTAATAATAAAACCCAGATTAACCCACAGCTTCCATATTTTCTCGATAAATACCACTAGTTTAGATTTATTTTGAAAAAGTACCGGATGTTGTTTTACCAAGAAATGCTTTACGTGCCTGTAGCTGTCTTGCACTACTCCACTCACTCATTACGGAGCACCCGAGCCGTAGGTGCTTGTCTGGATGGAGGGTGAACCTTTCACTTGATTTTTTTTTTTTTTTTGTCCTTTCATTTTGCTGCGGCATGCACAGTATTTGGGATTGTTCTGACTGACGTGTTTTTTTCGCGTAAGGATGACCATTTTCAGCCATGCGCTCGTTCGTGACGCCGTTCTGTCTAGTGTACACAGGCCAGTGATGTGCTATGGTGATACAACAAGCTAATACGACGCTAGCAGGGGGGACTGATTTGGGAGACACATTTTGAACACCTCAGCAAATGATTCGTACGCTTTGTTAATTTTCAACACGCTGGAACACCAAGGGGGATGTCTAACCCAGGAGTTCGGAGGAATGGCCCAGTAAAGCTGCGGTTGACAGGTAAGCGAATTTCAACCCCCTCCCCTCTCCCTTGTCCCCCTCCCGCACCGCTCGTGAAGCGTTAGCGTGCTAGCCACCCTAGCTAACTAATGCTGGTGGTCAGCTGGCGATGTGGAGCGCGTGGCACACATATTTCTTACCTGGCGTGCACTTTTAGACATTGAATGTCTCCTTGTGAACACTAACGCAGGCATTGACGTATATATGTTCGCGGGGAGCAAACCTTCAAACGCATAGGTTTTCGCACTGAAAAGAATCCAATGAATCACTCACTCGTCTTTACTGACGACGTTCTGGCAAAGGCCAACAGGATCGACAAATGTAAAGCAAATAACAACATGCAAATCGATAGACGCTGAAGTGAATGCATACATTTCCTCAAGCAGGGAAGTATTTAGTCATTTGAGGGCCCAAGGCAAACGGGTCCTCTATGTACAACTTCACCGACAAAAGGTTACATTTCAACTCCACACAAGGTCTTCAAAGATAAATTCCTTCAAATCCCCCATTAGGATTTAAGACTACACTGATCAACCATTTTTTTTTATTTTTTTATTTGTAGGAAATTCAAGTAAAGTCCTACATTTTTTTGGGCCTGATTCCGAATCTGCTTTTGTTTTGTTTTTCAAGCGTATCAAGGCGGCATCATCATCATTATCATCATAAAATAACAATGTAAAACAATCTGATAATAATATGTCATGTAGTAATGTGTAGTATTTGTGAATTACGGGTTAGGTTCAGCAACAGGTGGATTTTGTTCCCTCCAACTTCGTAGCCATAAATTACAGCACGTGGTAAATAATAAAACCACAAAATTCAGAATAAACAGAAATATGACCCCCTTTGAACCCAAATGAAATTACATCCTGATTTGCCCTGTGATGTGTGATATGAAGTACAGTATTTTCATTCCATTTGGTAATTTGATTGCATTCTCATTGTAATATCAGGATCTAAGGAAACGTGACTGGTCTTTCTGTCTTTCTGTTGAATTCGTATTGCGTATTTGTAACCAGCTGCTTTTTCTTTGGGGAAAATAATGATCTACATTTACCCCTATTTTCGAACACACTGCAGACCAAAATAGTAACTGAATCATAATTTTTTGTCCATTTTCTGCACTGTCGATTTGGAGCGTTGTCCTGTAGAAGAATAAAAGGAAAGAAATGTAACATTTTTTTAATGGTAATCTAATTCATTAAAAAAAAATCAACAGACGAGGTCATTTAAAAAATATCGATAGTTCTAAAACTGAAAATTTTAACATCACGCTTGTTTCGTAGAATTTTGTGATGTCACAATGAATGCTTAAAACGCTACGTCAGTGTTTTTAGTAAGTTAACAACTAATTGAAATTGAAGTGTCTTGATTATCAATTTGTGGTTCATTTGCCTTTATTTTAGCATACGCCTAACCTGTACGACCAAAACATTTACATACAATAAAATGTAACGACAAATCTGTTATTGTTCATTGTAATATAGATAAATTTATTGCTTGTGTTTGTTGAAAAAATTCAGAGGAAAATGACTTCATTACTGGGGGATAGGGGGATCACAGTTGGATTATATTTCAAAATCGTTCAGCCCTGCTCATAAATCAAGGTGTCACTAATGAAAATAATGATAGTCATGTCAAATTACGTGCTCAGTGTGAAATTCGGGCCTGTTTAGACAAAGCTGTTATTCTGCTGTATGAATGGCAACAGGTGGACACACAATCCACTTTTCATAGTTCTGCCTGTCAATATTCATCACTGCCTTGATGAATACATGAGCAAAGATGTGCAATCTGTTATTTGTGGTAAATAAATCATAAAATAATAATTTGACCCCAAGTCTGCATTAAACATGGTCCAAGCAAATATTTGGACAAATATTAACTACATCGCCACCTCTCACTTTAAATCATAGTGTAGAAGCCGAAGGCATGTGTGTGTATTCATTGACTAATCACGCCGTTACTAAACACCCCATTAGGTCACGCTAAGCAAAAATATCTGAATCAAATCTTGCATTGGATGGTGTACCTAAGCTTGTGGCCAATGTGTGTGTGGTTTATGGCACAGAGAGTTGTGTTCCTGTTGCCATCTGTATAATGTGGAGCGATTCTGCCTATAATCGGATCCTTCAGCTTGGCCTGTGTGCTGATAAATGTTGACTGTACTCCACATGAATGACACGTCCCCTTGATATATTCCTCACCCAGTGCATTACAGCAAGGTGGAGTAATAAGATCTATACACTTTAAAGCCGTTCTTTCTGCGCCCCGGACTTTTTTTTCTCTCCTCCGTATGGGGAATGGTTTTAAATGGGTCGCAGTGGTCTTAAGACGGAATCCCAGGAATGTGAAACCTCAGAGAGGAAATGTGAGTCTTGCCGATCATAGACATATCCTCTGTCTGTCTTTGACTTTAGGATATCTATGTAGGCCCAATTTTTCATTGATATCCTGCAAAATTGCTGAGCCGTAAACGAAGACATGCTATTCATGCGCTTTTGTCGTTTGCACAGAACCCAGCCAAACGTAGTGTTGCAGCAACAGCCTGCTTGTTCACACAGCAACACAGCATCCTGCCACCAGATAATAAAATCCATGACAGGGTCTGAAGTAGACTTATTAAATACTAGGCGGAGGGTCCTTTGTCAAACTGTTACAGCATTTGGAAATACCCTTACTCATATGCGACGTCTTGCCTGTTTTATGGCTCTAGCACCTATTACACCGCCTGGAAAAGCCACCTATTTTCCATCATTTTTGCACGTTGTTGTTCTGTATGAACTTTAGGCGGCCCGCTGCACACTGAGCAGTGTAGCTGAATGTGACTGAATTGGACCACCGCGAAAAAAATGACAGTTGCCAACTTATGGCCGCATGTCAGTCGACATGCTGCATTAGGGAAAATGCTACCCTGTATTCATGTTTTTCCACATACAATATAGTGTACTGTCCGCCCCCCCCCCCTCACCCCATTGAACCATAAAAACATGTCATGATTGTCATTGCCTTAAAGAGAGAAACAGGCGTCGAACAGGAGAGAGTGTGGATATTTTGAGAGGGTGTTGGTGGTGATCGACTGCACCTTTGCATTTCTGTGACAGACTTTCTGAGCTTTACTTTCTAGCCACAGGTACTTATGACAGTGTAAATCTAGTTGCGAGTTATTGTAAAACACAATACATTCTTGCGGTATTGCATTCATCTTGTCTTGTTTGTCCAAAATAAAGGCGTTTAGGTGTTGTGCATTTTGTTGTGTGAAGCTAATTGAGTTGCCTGGTGTATGAAATGTGCCATATTTGCCTTGCCTTGTCTTGCCTTCTTTTGCAGTGGTCTCTTAATAAACCTCGACTCAAATGACATTAGAGTTGGCTCTCAAAATATATTTGCAGGTTTGTTTTAATTTTATTTTCTTCAGACAATTGTTTCCCCCCCACCCCCACCCCACCAGTAGAGAGCAAGTTCTTATTTGCTGACTATTTCGGCAACTATGCAAGAGCTCTTTCTCTTTAGTCAGGATTGAATGACAGTTTTGTTTTGGGGATGGGGGGCGGTTGTAGTCAACAATAATGTGATGAAAGTCGAGTTGAAGTCTATTAATAGACAACAACAATGATAATCTTTCAGTTTAGTACAGCGCTCCCAAACCTTTTTTCCTCCACGGACCATTGTCACATAAAAGCATGTTTCGATGGACAGGTAAAAAAATTAATAAAACCAAATGATTAAAAAATACAGCTCACTATTAATCTGAATGCAGTTTGTGCATTTTTTGTCCGCTTCAAAGAGCCAACCGATCTCATTTTGTGTTCTGTTCCATCACATGATGTTTTATGCTGAGACATCGTAGCAAGGCTTCAAAAAAAATTAAAGCAGTTCCCCCTTTCACTGCTTCTATTTCATTTGTGCTTTTTTTGTATTTTGGAAAGGCCTTGCTTGTTTTTGCAAATGACTGTGAAATTGGTCTCATTTTTGGTTAAGTATTTCCACACACTTCTAGCATAGCATGACCACGTCCCGTACTACAATAAATTCTAAGACATAATGTCATAAAGTGCCACAAGTGTCATGGTGTTGCCGTATGTTGGAGTCGGAATAAA
Organism: Hippocampus guttulatus; assembly: GCF_054856545.1. Classification (NCBI taxonomy): domain Eukaryota; kingdom Metazoa; phylum Chordata; class Actinopteri; order Syngnathiformes; family Syngnathidae; genus Hippocampus; species Hippocampus guttulatus. Next base: position 12,327,825 of record NC_141269.1, read on the forward strand.
GTTCTCTTTATTACACAGTGGTTTTTCCCCGAGCATTATTATAATATCCATTATGACATAGCATTTCGTCAACAAAGATGAAGCTTGACTTTGCACTGCTGTGCTTGTTCTTCACCACCAGCCACGTGGTCCCACTCATAGGAATATTTTAAGACAAGCGGCAATAGTAATAGCCAAAGCTAGCAACGCGAACAGCTCTTCTCATCCGCAACCAGCTTATATTCATACACTCAGACCAGACGAATGAAGACTGTGTCATCTTGTTGGCCGGGCATTTTGATGCTTCCCAGAGAGTTACAGTTCAGCGACGGCAGCAGACGGGTGAGTTGAACTCTGTAAATTGGTCGATTGGAAGACGAGATGATCAAAACACCTGATTAGCAAATCGTCCATTTCAAGCTTCAAACATCAAGGATCAATAATCAGTTCAACCTCTAGTATGTACTTTATTGGTACGAGTTGGCGGTGGCGGCCGGCTCGCTTGTTTTTGTGAAAGCTCATGTGCATTTTTGATTGGCTCTTATATCGGCAGTGTTGTGACGTCTATCACCAAAGATTTAAGTTTGGAATTGCGGCAAATCAGTGGCTAACAGTCAGCCACTCATGAAGGCTAGTTTCCGAACTCCCTCACACTGCACAACAGTTCACTTGGTTTCGACTGCATCGCTTGATGTGTGGTGGGTCTTACTTACATAGTGCTCGTAAAAGCACCTACGTATAAGGCAAAGCCGTCAAGATAGCCCAGAGGAGTGAATTGTAATGTTCACTTCTCTTGCTCTGTTTTGTTGAAAACAGTTGTTCTTTTTGACACACCGCTGACACCATTGTGCATCTAATTATCGGATGAGAGACAGTTGTGTCAATATCCCGTTTTGTATAAAAAGCAAAAGCATATAATTGACCCAACATCTCTCATGGTTCTGATATGCCAATTGTACAGGATCTTTTTGCATAAAAGGCTCTTCTAAGTACGATGTCAGAAGACAGAACATTGCTGGGTTGAATTGTCTGTTAATACCCAACAGTGACATGGAACAAAGGCAGAAAAATGGTGACTTTTCCAACCACTATAGAAGAGGCTTGTGTTTGTTTTAGCAGGGGGGGGGGGGGGGGCTTATGAGAGTGAGCAAGAAGAATTGCTTCTCACTTGCACACACTTCACGATCCCAGCTGTTAATTTCAACTTGTGCCGTAGTTGCAAGTGTGACACGAGTGTTTAGTTGTGGCTACGCTTGACTCATTGTGTCTGCAACAGTGCACATTTAAACCTAACATTGGGTACCAACCAGAGTCTGCATTATCACTGCACTATCTGCTTAGTGTTCTCATAGTTTGAATTTTTGTCTGTGTCACTGCACAGGGCAATTTTCTAAGCAAAAGACTTGGGACAGCATTTTCAGCTGTATCTCTCGGGCAGCTCTTAGCTGTTTTCAGACCGCAGGCCTATCTAATTCCAATCAGATTCCTCCTCACATTCGCTGACTGTCCACAGTGTGATCAACAAGTGTCTAAATGAGATCTGGCTCTCGGGCCATATTATTGACCCACCTGACAGGTTGCTGTAGCAACGATGTCGGGACAGAAGCATCATCCATTATGTGTCGTGTTTGCCATCATATCATGGTGACACCGGCAACAAGGAAAAACATAGTGGTTTCTCATCCAGGTGTTTTTGCCCAATCTCCGTGTCAGAGATGTTCGCTCGGGCAGTTGAACAAACAGACTCAGGAAGAGATTGTCTTTTCTGCTGGCAGGAGGCGCAGTTTTCTACAAAGCCACTCCGTGTGCGCTTACCAACTGACACCTGACCTATGCAGCTTCTGCCGGCTTTTTACTGATCGTGTATGCAAATTTGTCAGAGATTTTCATTCGGACAGTTAAGAAAGGCTCGACGCAGGAACAGATCGACTTTCACTGCCGGCAGGAGGTGCAGTTCTCCATGTAGCCACTCAGTGTGCGCTTCCCACTGTCACCTGACCCCTGCAGCCTCTGCCGGCCATTTTGTTGATTGTGTATGCAAATTACGAGTAATACTGTACATCAGAAAAACACTCCCATCTTCATTTACATACCACGCCCCTGGACGGCCCCATTGGGTCGCCCCTCAGTGGACCCCCAAAGACTCTGTAACCTGGCTCGTGACCCTTACTCATGATGGAGCATACAAGTACTCCTACAGAGTACTTCCTTCCGTCCAAAGTTAAATCTTCCTTTCCAGGTTGTCAGTTAACAGGCGCCTGTGTCTACGAGAGTTAAATCTTTCTTTCTGAGATGTGGTCAGGTACCATGCGTTTGTGGGTCCCTTCACCTCAAATTGACCCCTGATTCTCTGTGCTTCCATTGGGTGCAAGATGTCTGAACACAAGCATTTCGAGGTCAATCAAGCAAGTGACAAAATGAAACTTTAAAACATGATAACATTGTGTTTGTCTACTTTCTCTAACAAAATTACAAGTGGTGTATCAGAAAAACACTCCCTTCTTCATTTACATGTCATGCCTCTCAGCCCAGCCCATCGATCGATATGCCCCTCAGAGGCCAAAACCTCTCTCGGTACAAACAATGGATACATTGTTAATTCAATCAGTATATTTCACATGAATTGAGACACTGGAACAAACTCAAGGACATCTTATCGTGTAGCCCACCCGAAGTTGAACATTCCTGTTTGTACTATCAGTTGACAAGGCCTCAGTTTCATTCAGCTCAAGTTGGCCCTTTTTCCTGTGTGCTCTAAATACACGCGTTTGAGGTCAATCAAGTATACAACAAAATGAAACTTTTAAACATGATAACCGAGTTTGTCTATACCAGGGATGGGCAATTATTTTCCCGGGAGGGCCAAATGAGAAGCAGAAAATATTGTGGAGGGCCGGGCCAAAAGTTAGAAATAGAAATAGAAAATAAAGAAGATAGCACAATGTCTTTGTATGCCAGTAATAAGGGGCGTTCACACGTGCAAATTAGCTCCGGCGTAGCCCCGGAAAAAGGCTTACACCGGACCAAATTTGATCCACCTCAGGGAGGTGGTTTAAAAATTTACTCCGGAGCAAATGCTCGTTTGCGAAGCAGCACCGATGTAAATTTGCACGTGTGAATGCAACTGGGTTAAATTTGCTCCAGAGCAAATGCTTGTGAAGCGTACGTACGGCGAGAATGCGTTGCTTTCGTGCTCTGTCGGACTTCCGTCATGTGTTTGTTTAATAACGACACAAGACTTGGCTGGTAACATCTTTCCTTTTGTAGGAGACTGGACTGTCTCGGAGTTGTTAGTGTAGTTTGTTCCTTTGTTGTGTGTTCACAACCCCCCGCCCCCCATATAATTTATTTAGTGATTTCCTCTCTTGATTTTCTGTTTGGCGCATGATGTGTTTGCTTTTCTGAGTGTCATTGAAGTCAACGTTGATTTACGTTTTCGGGGGCGGTCACTCTCTAGCAGAAGGCACGGAGACCGAGAAGGAGAAGGACGTGCCTGTCCAGTAGTTGCTTGAGTTGTGTATACGTTTTAAAAAGAACCAACACGACAGCTCATTTGTTTTCTGTCGTTTTGCTCCGCTGCAGAAACTGCCGTGTGAACGCAAGTGGGGCTGCACCGACGCTGTGCCGGGGCAGACACGCTCAGCGGCTTTGTACGTGTGGACGCTCCACACAATTTGCTGCGGTGCAAAATATATCGCAACAAAATACATCGGTGCAGCGCCGGAGCAAATGTGTGCCGTGTGAACACCCCTATAATGTAACATTCTCCTCCACCATCACACTCAGCACCGGTTCTCCTCAAGAATGTGTACTGAGCCCCCTGTTGTTCACGCTCTACCCATTTGACTGCTCTTATTAGCGGTCCAGTTTGCAGAATGTTTTTAACATGATAACAATTAAACCATTGTAGGAAATGTTCATTTACTCGAGCCACAAGCAATTCACTCACTCATGGAAATTGCCAGAATCGGACTGAGTAAGAATCGCTTCCTTGTTTTTCAAAGTCTCGTAGATTTGAGTCTTTCCGACTCCAGGCGTCTCCTGAATGTTTCGTACTTTGTTACCCGCTTCGTTTAATCAGATACATATCACTTTCCCTTCCATGGTCATTAATCTCTCCCTCTTTCTTCGTCTTCCCCTCCCTCCCTGTGCTCTGCAACTTGAAGTAACTGCGCCACCTGGCGTTGAAATACCTGTCATTACAAGTCCAAACGAAATGAATGCAATCAAACCTTAATTGTGCACCAATCTTCGGCGGGCCGGATGAAAAAGACCAACAGGCCGGTTCTGGCCCGCGGGCCGTAGTTTGCCCACCCCTGGTCTATACTGTACTCTTATCACTCGGTCAAATAAACTTTTGTTGTGCTCACTACGCTGAAGTTCTAATAGGTTGAAGTGAAATTTGCTGATGCCTCACGGCGATTATTTGAATTTTTTTTGGAAGTTGATTTTTTTTTTTTTCTCGGTTTACAGACCATTTTCTAGCTCTGAAAATGGTCTGGGGGGAAAAAATCAAGTCCTTGACTTTGTTGACACATCGACTGGGAGCATCACATGTCCTGACATCACCTCACCCTGCAACTCGAGTTTTATCTAAAATATTTAACTGAAACAGTTTTCCTTTTCACACCTAGACAAATCTAAAAGGAAAACAAAAACAAACTTTTTTTAGTTGCCCGATGAGACAATGGAATGTCGTTCATCCCCAACAGTACTTGCTGCCTAGCATGTCAACATAAGACAGTTCATGCGCTCTCACAGTCTAGAAGGATGTGTTTTGTTTCATTTTCTTGCATTGGTTGGAATCTGGATCCACTCAAAGGAGAATGACATGAGATGTATGAGGGGATGAATCCTTTCACTCGCCGACACTGCTGCAAGGAGGGGGGCGGGGGGTATGTCCGCCTCTGTGATCCATTGCCTCCATTAGCCTCCAGTTGGCGTGCAGCAAGCCAGTCAACTACTGGAAGCATCGTCTTCCTGTACTCGGTGAGCGTGCAACAGACAAGGGAACACACAGCTACATTTTTCATCGACTGTCATGGTTCGCGTGTGTTCTAATGTTTGGGGAAACCAGTGCTTGGTCTGTGCGTTCATGGGACTAGAAGGAATTAGAAGTGGGTGGTTAAGATAAAGATTCAGCATCTGCTCCGTTACCAGCTTTAGCACAGGTTAGTTGTGCGCATTTTCTCAGCTTCACGCCATTTCTGTCCACGTATGTTTTGTGTTCCCAAAAACAGGACACAAACCATTACTGCTGCACCATACGGTATGCTTACAATTTCATCGTTTCAGCTTCCAGTGGACTGGATGTTTTCCCAATAATGGCCCAGCCTAAATCATGAAAAACATATCTATAGAAAGATATCGGCGGCACTGAACACAACAAATGGTACAAAATTAAGATTTGAAACGAGTCATAAAAAACCTTCCTCAGTTATTAGATGTTTTAGAAAAGTTTGGAGATGAGCCTTCTCGGTGACGCTTTCATGCACTACTGGAAGGATTCTGCCGGGATCCTCCGCAGCGCCGTCATTAAAGCCATCCTGATGTCATCCACATCTTCAAAACGGGACCCCTTATGCGTGGCTAAGAGGAAACAAAATCACACAGGGCCATGTCAGGTGAGTGACTCCGGAGGTTGCTTCAGGCTGCCAATGTTCTTCTCAGCCAGGAACTGTCAGGTGCTCGCTAACGAGTGGAGAAGCAATCGCTTGGTCTTGTTTTTCTAGCCCACAACCTTCATTCTGTGTCTTTTTCACTTTCATCACAGTAAAAGTATTCACTTTTTTGTTAGTTTAGATTTTCTGGTGCTCTTTACATTATTTATTTCATCACCTTTGGCACAATCCTTTTACAAACAGCCTTTGATTTATAATAATGTGACTGTGACGTGACTGCAGATGTATGAAGCAGAGTTGATGATCGTGACTCATCATCACGAAAGTGATGACACCTTCCCGTTGTGTTTGATCGACATTTTTAAACACTCAGGTGACAATGTTCACTCAATCAAATAAACTGCACTATCACAGACAGTACACTAGTTTTTTAACCAATTCAGACCTTTCAAGTATAAACACACCTTTGTCTTTTGTCTTTGTAAAGCCCACTACCGGTACTCCCCCCCCCCCCCCCCCCTACCTTTCTCACTTCTGCTGTATTTAGCACCCTTTCATGCACATTTTCAATTTCAAGTCGCTTCAATGCTCTCACCGTTAATTGTACTAACAAGCATAATCCATAATCATGGCAGTTTTGTTTTGCTCTCCTCGCAAGCGCTAGCCTGAGCCTTTGCTTGTTGAAGTCGGCCGTTGGTATTATCTGCTTTTCCAATTACTTTTGAACTTGGTGGCATCAGTGTACTTCTGAGCAGGAAAATGGAAAGACTGAACACCTCAATGTTGCGTAACAAAATCTAACCCGGGGAGAGGAGGTGGGCTTTAGCATGCTGTATGCCTTAAACTTTCCAAGAAGAGGGGGAGGATTTTCCTGCAAGCGTGTGTTAGAGAACTTTCCCTTGTTACTTTTATTTCAGGTAGAGTTACACTGGAAGTAAAACTTCACTTCATTAATTAGACATGTTAATCTTTCCCCAACTCTCAGTACATCTGAACCGGTCTGTTGATTCATGAAGAGTTGTGTTCTTGTCTGGAGCCGTGACATGAGAAACATAGTTTATGGTGTCTTACTTGACTCCACTATGCGATTGTCCCAACGCACTTCTTCTCTTTGCAGTTTCTCATCACATCCCTGCCCTTTTGTTACGCTGTCTTTTTTGTCTGTCCTCGTTCATCTTCTTCCCTCAAACAGGAATCTGGTCCAGACACTTGACAGATGAGTCAACTGGTGTGTATCTAGTTTGGTTTAGATTTGACTGTTATCTGTACTAATCTTAACTTTTGTGCCGTGTGAGCTTTTGTCTTGTTTATTCAACACATCACTGATGTCTATTGAGGTGTCATGTAAGGCCTTTTCTCACATTGCAAAGATATACTTAAGAATAGATCTGTTTTGAAATTATAGTGAATCCAAATAGCTTTCCCAGTTATATTTTGATTGCTGAGCAATTGCAATAAACCAGGTTGGGGTCTTGAGGGATCACTCTCTCCTCCCTTTCTTCTGCTACTGTTTCTGTGGTCAAACAGCCCACTGCTATGCGTGTGTGTGTGTGCGTGCGTGCGTGCATGTGTGTGTGTGTGTGTGTGTGTGTGTGTGTGTGTGTGTGTGTGTGTGCGCGCGCGCATGTGTCTGGTAGACCATTCAGTATGACTTTACGAACACTTAAATTGCATCCTCCTTACTGTGAGGCTGTTTCCAGTTTCAGTGTGGGAGAAGACAGCCTGAGGCATGCTGAGGTGTTTTTTCTTCCTAATCCTTAAAATGGCAATCCGCACTGTGGCGATCTTCCATATATATATATATATATATAAAATGTACAGACACACAACCACATACATGCCCACCACATATTCATAATGATTCTCAAGGACTGATATTCTAGGGTTTATTTGGAGTTCCTTTGTCATTGTTTGTTTTATTGTTATGTACTGGCACAGTAACGGATTTATTTAAGTTTGACAGACATGAGATGACATTGTTTCAATTAAATGTTCTGGTCAGTTTTGCTTTTCAAGTCATAATGACTCTGAACAGCTTTTATCTCTTGATATTTCCATTTTCCAAAAGAGACTGTGTGTTTAGTGCCATATATGTTAGAATGGCTCAGTGATGGCCCAGTAACATGTTTTTTTTTTTTTTTGCGCGGAGTGGGCTTTATAGAAATAAGTGTCATATGGACAAACATATGCTCACTATCAAGCCCATAATTATGTCGAAACTACCCTCTGCTGTATTCGCAACGCCATGAACTAATGGGTATTTTTTTTACTTCCCTTATTTGTTGTAAAATTATTAAGACAATAATAGTTAAGTTAAATTGCAGTTGAACACAGTCATAATGCATTGAACCGTTTTAATTTTTTTTTTCAGGTTTCGCAACAATTTTAACCATAGAAATTGTCATGCACAATGTCCACCATCTTTTGGAATAATTCTTTAAAAAACAACCACCACAAAGCACAAAAGGTGAAACACTGTAGTTTACTAACTAACATAAAATTATGATCATCTTCTAATTTTTACCACCGTAAGGGTTCCACTGTATTATGATATTATCGGCATTTGGTATTTAAAAATTGCCTACAACGCTGCCATATGGTTTCGGGACATTTTTATCACCTAATGCCTAAATCTCCTTCTTCATAGCTTTCTCCCCTTCGTTGGACACATTTTTAAGTCTTTTTTTTTTAAGAACTATTTCTGTTTCATTCATTTTCTTCCGCCTCCATTATCACAATTATCCTCTTTACTGCAGTGATCCTTTACTCGGTGTAGCATGACCACCCACCACCTACATTCAGAGGTTAGAAAACTGTTTTGCTCGTCATACTCATGGCAGTTATGTTATTTTGGCCCTGGCTCATCCTTGCCATTCCCTCCAGAGGAGGTGACCAATTTAATCCTTGCTTTCCTTGTGAGGAAGCAGACACATGCACACACACTAACTGTGCATTGACATGGAGATAATCGTCCCTGCCGGCGGCCCTCCTGCGATGTGTTTGGCCACCATCTCACGGCGAATGTAGCTGCCAGCGGGGAGCCAGCTGTCACAACAGCGGTTGTTCAAAGGCTTCTGCTATTCATAATAAACACGAAATAGCTAATGCTGTACATGGATATCGAGGCATTACTTATAATGCTCTTATTTTGAAGTTGGCATTCGGAAGACATCGTAGTGGCGGCTGACTTGACTTGGAATTGATGCAAGCCTGACCTATTCTTAATGCGTGCAAGTGCGGTGACTTGGACTGGAGCACAGTATTCAATTTCTAGTCCTCCGGCGCACCGCTTACATTCACACCTGATCATAAAGACCATTTCAATGTCACGTTTATTTTGGGGTTACGTGCCCTGTCTCCCCCTCCGCCCTTTTAGTGTCATATCCTGTCTTTCTATGCTGCAAGTATGTTCTCTCTTGCATTTCCTTGGTGCAAATGATCCTCTCCCCTGTCCTTCTTCCTTCCTTCTCCCAGACGGTCTGCGTTCCACAGATTTGTGTCACAAGATAGACGTCACTTTCCCTTTCTTCACGTTCCAACTGATTTCACTGGAGATTTCTCCCAGAGATGAAAAAACCCAAAACAAAACCAAAACTGTTGGTCACCATCTCATTTTCCTGCTTAGCATCATGACTAAAGTTTGCACAAGAAAGATGACTGACTCTAGAGTGTTGTCATCTCCTCGGGGGTAACAGTAGACTGTTGGCCTCTGAAGGAATGACATAATTGGAATTCTGAGCATTTATTAGGCTGGAGAAATAAATCAAGTCAATGCAATCAGGTTCAGCTCACTAGTTCTGGTCACATATTTCCAACATTTCAGTTCCATGGTTTTAGACCTCGATGTTGTCACAGGTGTAAGTGTAAGCAAGTTGGTCATGCCGCCTTCTGCTCTTGACATTTTGCCATCATGTATTCCCTGTGTGTTGTAGTAGGTGAACAAGGCCTCCAGGCAGGCGTGGGGAATGGAGGAGGAAGTGTTTTGTTTAACCGTCGAACAATACTGCGAATGAGACAGCACAGTGCTGTGTGGCTAGTAATACGGTGAAGGTGAAGGACGTGTGCCTTCATTTTTCACCAGTGACTCATGCGATGCATGAGTTTGCAACTCAAGACGAAAGCATTTGACACGCTTTTTACATCAGATATGTAGCGTACAGCGGAACCGCAAGATATGCAGAGTTCTCAAGTAAGGCAAGGAGAGCGGTTTGAGTGTGTTTTCATCAGGGGTGCCAAATCTAGGTGCAGAAAATAAAAAGCTTGCCACAGTTAGGGTTTGGCCACATGTGCTTCTGCTCAACCGTTCATCTACTCAACCGGCAGGTAGACGAGCTCCGCAGGGAGTAGAAGCAACCAGACTGTGGCGGGGTTTTTACTTTCTGGACCTGGATTTGCCGCTTCTGGTTTAGAACTGAATTTTTCACAAATTGTACAATTGCCAATGGCTTTGTCCTTCAACTGTTTTTTATTTGGCTTCAGCTTTTGATAGCAAAATGATTTTGGGCATTAGCTTTTGAATAAAATTCCAATTCCCTTTTGTATATAACCCTAAGAATCTTCAATGTCAAAACAATATAAAGACCTTCATGTAAATGTAAATAGACATTAATAACTAAGACGTCTCTCAAATAGGGGATTTGGAAAGTATTATAAAAGACTCTCCTTAGCTGTGCTGGTGTCGAGAAGCTTGGGTTTTTATACAGAGCCAACAGGAATATAAAGACGTACCCTGGTGAATAAATTGGATCAGATGATGGATGGATGGATGGATTCTTAGATGAAGTGCAACCTACAATTAGAAGTAGTTTTTGGTTTAAATCGTAAAAACTTTACAATTTCCCCACTTGGATAGTGTTTTGGCACAATTCATGTTTGCTGGGGCCCCACAATTTGTTTAAGAACTGCATTCGGTCTCACTCTTGGGTCTGTCCATGCTGCAGGCCAATTTGAAAAATATTGAATTTTAAAGATCAGCTTTTCAGATGTCCCAGTACCACCAAACTCTTTTGAGACAGCTCTTGTGACCGATTAAACTTGACATCCAAAAGTGCATGTGTGTATTTCACCACCTTTTTGAGTTGCATTTAATTGAGCTTGACCGGGTTGTGTTTCATGTCCTGGGACGCAAGTAGTATTCGTTAGATTGGGGCTTTCTTTCTCCTCAATATTTTCTCGACTTACTATCTGTCAGGTATCTTGAAAAGAGACAGTGCTTCCCCTCAGCATATAGTTTTGGTTCCTGGGAGAAAAATCATGTCATATCATGTTGGTATGGTGAAGCTGAGGCCGTTCACAGCTAACCAAGAATACTTAATGCACATGTCAGTAAGCACAAATATGTCTAAATACACACAGGGATTTTTTTTCCCCCTCCACAACGTTAATTTTGCCAACTGTTGGAGGAAAGAGACAAACACGATTTCTTTTGGCCCAGCAGTAGAACCAGCCAACAACTTATTTCTGATGCAGTACGTGTCAGCCTGCCATGTCCTTGTTGTGCTGCCAGGAAAATAATTGAACAAATGGACCACAAAAAGGCTGTATTTGACCGTGGAGTTGGCTTTGTATGCTCACGCAATTGTCTCCTGGAGTTAGTGACCTCAAGCCTTTGGTCTAGGACAGAGCTGCTAGGGACACGGTCTAATAAATGTTACCAACAGCACATGAGGCGCCGTGCATGCTGGTGGTTCAGGAGAGTGTACAATGAAAACCATACCAGTGTTCTCGACTTAGAATACATAATCAGTCGAATAACATTCTTTTCTTTCCTTCCATTTTCAAAGACATGTTTTGTTTGTTTGCATGTTTGTTTGTTCTATGCTATGCTCTCCTATTCCATGTGGGATGGTCTCAATTACCTGATCTGTCAATCTGTGGCCAGCTTCCAAAGCGAGCAGCACCCTTTTGGGACTTTCACAGCCATAAATGTAATCCACCGCCTCTTCTCTGAATAAGTGGCATGACTCAGAGCAGCTATTGAAAATACTGACATTGGAAGCCCCACTGAGAAAGCGAGTGGAAATCCCTTGACACCACTGCTCATTTTTCTGTTTACAAACACTCATCTTTGATCTTTTTTTATTTTTATTTTTTAATTTTCAAACCCAGTATCTCTCAACCAGTCATGTTTGGACTAGATTGCATTGGTAACTGTTAACATTTTGGTCCCCCATGTAAATCCACTGCACAAGAAATATTTTATACCCCAAGTCAGAGCTATGTGATATGGATAAAATTCTATGTCCCAACAGAGATAGTTTTCTATCCCGGCAACACTATGTATTCCAATATAGTAGTTTTACTTAAAATTACATGAAATTAATGGCTATTATTTCTCTCTCATTTCACACCGACTCGATGATTTAAAAAAAAGTCAAATTAGAGGCTTTGTAATCTTGATTAATCATATTTTAATCAAATAATGCTAGTTTTCCAAAAAAGCAAAAAAAAATTTCTTTCAAATAATTTTAATAGACTGAATAAAATAACAAAGACATAAAGACATGAATATATTTAACTCTTGAAAACGGCTTTTAATTGTGTTTCCAAACCAAAATAAACAGTAGAAAACGTCCCTGACCATAATTGAACAAACCAAAAGTATTCTTTCACTTTTGACCTAGCTATACATGACAATTGATTTTCCGAAGAGTCAACATATATTTGAACCGAACCGAAAATTGTGACCACAAAACCGAGTTACGAACCGTATTGTGGATTTTCTCAACCGTTCCACTTCTTTCTTCCTAAGCTAAAAGGACACAAAAACAGCTGCTCTCTAGCGGGCTTCTGCGGTTTAAGTGGTGTAGACTTCCTGCTGAGACTGACAGTTTGTGTGTGTATGTGTGTGTGTGTGTGTGTGTGTGTGTGTGTGTGTGTGTGTGTGTGTGTCTTTTAAGAAACTTTTAGAGCAGATAAAAAAGGAAATGAAGCCAAGTTGATTTCGCTTTTGTGAAGTTATTGTCATTAGCCTACTACCAGTAGCTGGGTCGTAAACGACTTTGAGGACTTGGGTGATGGTCCACAGACAGGGATATTGTTTCACCCAGCCCAGGGCTTCCTGATCATTAACACAGTACCAGTTGACCTATCTTTCCTGATAGAATTGGAATGACTCTGGTCCTCTGCCAGACCTGGCTCGCCCAATGCCTGCTCACACGGCAACAATTGACCACTTTATGAAACCTTTTTTTTATTGTATACATTTTGTCACAAATTTTAAAAATGTCTTCTATGTTAGGCTCTGAAAGGGTAGAAAGGAAAACACGCACAACTCTCCACGGATAATATATCGTACTATTTCAGTTTCCTCTGTAAAATAAGAAATGTTGGCATAGGTTGTCCAACATTAACTGGCTTAATGAAACTAAAAAACATTTGGCCATGCATCTATCTGTTATAATGTTGTATTTATTAAAACCAGTTTCCGTTTGTGCCTGGTGACGGCGTCCAGCCCTAATTTCTTTTTGCTGTTGCGTTCAACTTCTGCTGAATAGGTAACAAAACAAAATGCCTTCTGAGGCACCTTTCCTGTTTTAGGTATGAAAAAGCCATCAGTTCATTCATAATGCAGACCCGTGTCTTAATGGCTTTACCTCACACATAGCATTAGGCTATACTAAGTAACCTGTTGTCTAACTTCAGCTAGAGTTAACTTTTATGTCAGGAAATACAAAATACTTTTCCACCAAGGTTGTAATGAACAATAAAAGCATAAAGTGGGGATACTCCCGGAATTGGTTTAGTTTATTAACCTTGCCGGTATGTGCCAGCACAAGTGCAGAGGCAATTGATGACAACAAGATAGCTTTCTCACTGTGCATTTTGTGACTGAATTGTTGGAGCAGTGCACAGTTTAATCTCATAATCCTCATTAGCCAAGTGTAGTGTAGTGAGCTAAAGCATTAAAACTATTCTTCAATTTGTCTAAAAGTTACTTTTAAAAATGTAGCTCCTTTTTATCCACCCGTGGGTGTGTTAATGTTTCGTTTTTATGAAACTTGAGTGAGACTGGTTGTTGTGCCGCCAAGTTAGTGCCACGTAGTCTCCTGGTTATACCCCGGCTATGAAGGAATTCAGTAGGAAAATCATGCAACTTAACTCTAGGCTAACGACCCATTTAAATATAAGTGATCCTTTTTGTCGTTCATAAACGTCATGCCAAGACTGTAGGCCCCCGTCTGCCGACAACATGGTGTCTGCTTGTCCCACAGGATGCAGTCCTGGCGGCCTCGGATTTGGCCTGCGCCCATACTGTCGGCTTTGGCAATGTCATTTTTTTTCTAACAAGCTGATGGTTAGCGTTCCCAGCCCAGGCCCAGCCAGTATAATTTGATTTGTGTGGAGACGTGTTCACATGTGTCCCACATCCGTTGCAGTGCGATTCTTTGTTGGCTATCTCATTTTGGGCATTGTGAAGATCTCCTTGTTGCAGCGCTGTAAACATAGGGTTGCTTCCCAAAATGATTATGATGATGATGATTTCTTTTTTTTTTAAGATGTGTCCCTCTCAACCATGATACTGTACATCTAATGTCTATTGTATGTATTACATGTCTCCACCATGGAGCAGTTTTTGTCATCGAGACTGTTCAAGATTAAAGGGTTCAAGACTAAAGGAACAATAAGGAATAATTTAGGTTCTGATAATGTCATAAATACCTAATTTGAGGATAGCCTGCATGTCATTACAAGCTGCATGAGAAAAATGACATTCAATATAATTAATGTGCTTGGTTACAAATTTTGGTGAATATTCCATATATGTCAAATCCATCCCACGCTGTCACTAAATATAGAGATAGATTTTGATGTTACAGATACGTGAAGATGTTATTGACTCACTAATGCATGTGAGCGTTATGTGATACCTGTCACAAATCAACAGTGCAGCTTGAACAATGATATATTTGGGACTCACGTACAAACGGATGTGTGGTCAGGGCAGGCAGACAGGGGAGGCAGAGCCTCCTACACCACATGCCAAGAGAGTAAAAATAAATAAATAAAGTACATATATAAATGTGTTTTAGTTTGCTGGTCCGTCCTTCATATCGATTTTCTTTCTCAATTTAACCAAGTCAAATGGTTGGTTAATCATCATTAATATTAACAAAGTAACTGAATTTTGTATTTCCTGTTCAAATTTCTGAGTGAGAAAGGAAGAGCAGCTCAGATGAGTCATAGCCTCTTTGGTGCCTCATGCGACCACACACGCATTAATTGGCGTCGCATGCAATTGTCACGTGCCCTCACACGCGAGATATTGCTTGTTGGTCTCTGTCGCCAATATACATTTTATCACTCATGTACTGCACATGCTGGCGTTTAAGAGTCTGTCTCATATATTTGATGAATGCGTGTGACAATTTTTGTCTTTTTGATCATCCAGAAAAGCACAGCGAGCCAAGAAATTACTGGACAGTGCTGCTGCTGGCATTTGACAGTGCTGTGCTCCAACCGTGGCAAGGTGGAGATGAAGCATGGCGTTGTTCCCATGTACTCTATACATAACCACTAGAAGAAGGTTTTAGTTGGTTGAGGACATCCATACCTCGCCGCCATCTTTAAAGGGGAATTTGGCTGTCTTATCCATTCACTTGTATGGAGGTAGCTATGTTTGGAGCCAATAAATTAATCATAACTTGGGAATTTCTTTGCTAATTTTGGCACAGATCGGTTTGCCAGAAACATCGGACATTATTGTTGTGATACCTGATGTGAGTAATTTTATAATTGGAGCTTTCATAATATATTAGATAAAGAGGTACGACCAAATGCTTTTTGAATTTTTAGAGATGTCAGCACGTCGTGGATGCATGTAATGATCACATCGCCTTTATTTTCTAAAATATAGAATACATATTGCATTCTGGTAGGGTGTAGCATTAAAAGTGAATGTTACAACCTTCAAATTTAGAAAAAAGAACAAAGTAATTGAAAATTAAATATGTAATCATTTCCAAAGTCATAGAGAGCCGCAGCAGATGGATGAAAGAGCTGCAGGTTGAAGATCTCTGGTCTAACCAGTCTTACAGAGGGGCACACAGTGATGTGGTCTCCTTGTGTATGGACACTCAGTTTTACCGTTGTTTAAATCTTTTTTTTTTCTTCTTTGTTCTTCTCTTGCAGTCCTGTGCGCAAAGAACCTGGCAAAGAAAGACTTCTTCCGTAAGTAAAACCCATTTTGATGCGTTGCTATTCTCGTCCCACAGATCCCTTGTGCATTTCAGTGGGTCTTGTCAGTGGAGGCAAGAGGTTATATTTTGAAGTCTCTCGCTAAATTAGGTAACTTTGAAGCAACATTTTTGTGTGTGTAGGAAAGACACAGGATGGGGTTTTTTTTCATGCTGCTACTTTTGCCAATACTGTATTCCGCATTAGCTTTTGTTTTTAGGTAATTAGGACAAATAATTATTTCATCCTGTGCTGTTGGCATTCGTTTGAGAAGATGGGATTTCAAGAACAAAACAAGCAACAAAATAAAACTATCCAAACAGGTTCCGTATTTGTCAGTTGTGGTTTTGCAAACTGCTGTGACTTGGAATTGTAGCATGTCATTCACCCAACATGCAGGTTCCTCCTTTAAACTTGATTCAAACTATCGTGGCTTAATTTCCTCTCTTCTTGCACAAACACAATATATAAGAGGGAAGCCCATACAAAGCTACCAAACAGGTTTGGCCTGCGGTTTATTTGTACCCAGAGTCGTTCGCTATTAAGCCTTAAGAAACGACAAGTGACTGACTATAAGGCTTGCACAGTCATAAATGGATCCCTCATCAAATATCTGCTCAAATGTCATATGGTGGAAAGACCTTATTTGTGCAGTTGTAGCTGCAGTTATTGTGACGTCTGCAGTTCTCGCCTCTCCGGGAGTCAGTTTGGACTTCTTGTTGGCAGTAGATTGTCATGTTGTTATTTCCTTAATTGGATTGAGATTAACAGTTGGTATTTTAGCTTCCAATTCACTTAGTTTAACCTGTGCATCTCTGTCAGACTGTAAACATAGGAGAACACGCATCCAAATGTTTCTGTAGCAATCACAGCTTTAAAATACTTGCAATGTTTATTCATGCAAATATTCCATTTGAAAGCTGTAGACGTGTTCATTTGTTAAACATCTTCACAAAGTGTTTGTCTGACTGCTCTGTTGGTCTGTCTCAACAGGGTTACCCGATCCCTTTGCCAAAGTGGTAGTGGATGGCTCTGGACAGTGCCACTCTACAGATACTGTGAGAAATACATTGGACCCAAAATGGAATCAACATTATGACCTGTAAGTAGACCTGAATGCTACTTGTGTTTTCTCAGGACACACCAACCTTACTATATATAGTTTTATGTTCTGGAAAATGAAACTGGCTTTCATTTTCAATGATATTAGTCAGTTTTGGAGCAATTTGTATTTAACTAATATCCCCTGGAACAGCCATTTTTCATCACCAAAATCGATACGCCCTCATGCCATGGTGTACATGTCAGCAACAGAACTGGACACCAAATTTGCTGCATAGCTGGTGTGGACAAAGTCATCTACTGTACTTTAAAGCGGTAGTGTTTACTCATATTTTTATAGGTCGTCGCTGTCAGTCCCCCAAATCCAAAACAAATGTTTAAAAAAAAAAGCCATCCATCCGTTTTTGGCGTCGCTGTCAGTCCCCCAAATCCAAAACAAATGTTTAAAAAAAAAAAGCCATCCATCCGTTTTGGCGTTGCTAAATTACCCACTATTTTGGAGAGCTGTCACTGATTCAAATTGTATGAACACAGTGAGCACTGTACAACCCTGATGCTTATTTGAGAACCATGCCAAAATGATTGTGTGCACCTCTGATTAAAAACCTGATAAACACTCATATAGTTTCAGAAATTGCCTCTTAATGGGCATAGAAGAGGATGGATATCGATGGATTTTTTTAAAAGAGAAAAATCCACTGGCAACCATGCAGAAATTAATTTAGCAAATACATTTATACATTCTGGTACCAACACATTAATAATGGCCACAAGAGGTCACCAGTGACTGGTATTGGTGACTGGGATTGGCACCCTTCTCGAGTACTCGATACCTTGAAATAAGTCCGGTATTGAACCCATAGTGATGCCTGGAATGAGTACTCAGCATTCCCGGGTTATGTCCTCTTCCTAAACTCTTTTCCAAAGCCATGAGTGATACAATACATGCAAGAATAAGCTTATTAATCCCGCTTAGAAAGTCAGAAATGCATCTGCACAAACTCACTTCACGATGTCCAGTGTTGCTTAGCCGGCGAATATGTGCGCAAGCTTATCAATCAGCGCGATGTGGCTCATTCCTCACTGACCGGGCATTTCCTCTTTATTCTTGATTGGCTTTACAGTTGCACATCACTTTTAACAAAACAAGCCTACTCAAATGTATCTATTCTCCCTATTTTTTCTCATTATTGTCTAAAAAAGAAATCCAGGTGTTCAATACAGGCAAAAACTACATGGCATGTTTTTTTTCCACAGAACTAGCAAATAGGCGGAGTTTCTCATATCTTTTTAATGTTAAAGATTCATAGATTTCTTAAGCTGTTTTCACCACTGCAATTTGGTTTTTATTATTACACAGAAATAAACAAAGTGTGGACACGCACAAGTCCGATGATGGGGAAATGGGTTCATCCTCTGCCTCTGACGTTGCAGTTTTCAACCTAAATGGGGGTGTTTGAAAATCTACTGAAAACCGTCAGAAAACATGCCTAAAATCACCACAGAGTCTATTAGGGGTGAGGTTTTTAATGCAGAAATCATTTTTAATTCCAGAACTATTAAAAAAAAAAAGTGCCAATACTCGGCCAATTACAGAGGTCCTCGAAAGTTTGAATGTGAACTTGTTGTATTTTTGTTGCTATGCAAGTGTTTCAGGAATGCAGATGAAGTCATGTTCTCACTGCTGAAAGCTGTGTGACATATGAACAAAACATCCGGAAGAGTGAGATTTTGGGAAATGCATATCGTATCACCATATTGGCACTGTACCGTGAAAAACACAATGGTCCACTTTTGTCATTTTAAAAATGTTTACGTTAATGGACATCTGAAACGCGGACACCCTATCATGTCAACATTGTTAAAAATGACAAAAATTAACGAGTAATGCATTAACTGAAAGAAAAAGAAGGCTAAAAGAACAAAATTTTGATTTTCAGTTGTTGTTGTATTTTTCTTTTTTTTTTACAGCTACAGATTAACCCTGAATAACGAATTCAATACACACTTGAGTTTGATGATGCCATTTGGGTGTGTCCGAATGCGGTTGTTCTTAACTGAATTGATCTGTCCTCATGAGAACTAACTCTAACCTTTATCAGACGGCACCCTGCTTAGCTCCATTTTCCCCAGTCGGGCATTTAAACTATGTTCCCAATGCTCCTTTGTCACTGACTGCATCTGTCCCCATCAAATCTCCTCCTGCTTTTACATAATTTTCTCTTCCCCCTTTTGGATCGTCGCCTTCTCAGTGAAGCGTGCTCCCCCGCCAGCGACCCCTGGCCTCTTCCTCTGCTTCAGGAAATGGCTAACATGCCACAGAAAGCAGATGGGACTGTGGGCTTGGTGGGGTTCCAATGTGCCACACCCCCATAGCCAGCCTCCAGCTTCAGCAGTGACGCTCTTGTGTCTCTTCTCTGATGGCCTCATGCATCAACAGCAAGCACATACAGTAGTCTGTTCACTTTATTAAAAAGTGTCTCAAATCCCACGTGTGTGTAATATGACATATACACTCAGAATTGTCCCTGTTTCTAAATTGTCTTAAACAGTCTAATCCCATGTTTTTTTTTCTTTAATTAATCTCACAGCCCTTTTCTCTCACCGGTTCCAGTTCTTGGCATAGATGCTGTTAATTAACTCACCTGCGTAAGCAAATAACTTGTCATTCATTTGTCATAAAAAAGTGGAAAATGTGCAATGTGGTCACAGTGTACCACACAGCACAGAGCAAGGCTGCCAAGCCCTGCCATTGCATCCTGGTCGGAATCACAAGCCACAGGGGTTGTAATTATAATTTTTAAGATGACTATTTCTAAATGCTGAGATTTAGTTGTCATAATAAACATTTTGAAGCGGTTTTCATCGCGGAACACCTTACCTTGCCAGATGACATATTGCAAGGCTGACATGCTGCAGTTCACTGTTTGTGGGTCAAGCCATATTTGTTATTGTGAATTTGAGTGTGAACCCAAGGGAAGAGATGTTGACTGTAATTTCAAACATCTGTCTGTGTCACAGATATGATGGTGAAGCACATTGTGTGTATTTCCTCTCTTCTTTTAACACTGACTAGACTGGCTTCCTCTGTGCAAAATCAGCAAAACCACATTTACACACATTTACTTAAAAATCTCTCTCTCTCTTTGTCTCTGTCTCTCTCTGTTTGTCTCTGTCTGTCTTTCTGCCCCTCTCTCTCTACTCTTATTGCTCACCCTGAAAGTCTACACCACAAACCCAGCATAATTATGATCCATTTTTTTGTTATGAGTACACGAAGGCCTAAGTACTAAAGCTTTCCTTGGACTTTGTGTTGTGTCATAATTGGTTTTAATTTCTGACCTAAGAATTCCGTATGGTTTTTTTTCCCCCTGCTTCCAGATATATTGGAAAGGCAGATTCCATCACCATCAGTGTGTGGAACCACAAGAAGATCCACAAAAAGCAGGGTGCGGGTTTTCTTGGTTGCGTCCGCCTCCTCTCCAACGCCATCAACAGACTTAAAGACACCGGCTGTAAGTTTTGACTTTGGAAAATTGCTCATCCATTGCCTATTTTTTCTCAATTGATTGAATGAAATTGGCATTTCGCGACATGCCCCCCTCCCCTACCCATACAGTCGATTAAATTGGTTTTCACTGATCTTCTTACCTACTTTTCAGGAGTTGAATCAATGGAACCGAGCTCTTGTATGTTGAAGTTTTCACCTTCAATATACATATACACACACACACACACACTTGCGCTTTCACTCACATTGACCCACATGCAGACATACAGCATACCAGAACCACTAAACTACAGCATTTTGTGAATGGTTTAAACTACCCTCGACTGTTTCTATTTTTTCCATCACATCCATAAGCAATGTCCGAGTTATTCACAAAATTATGCCTTATTGGTATTTTTTATTTATTTTTTGGAAATAATTGTATCCATTTTAAAGTTAAAGTCTACTTTGTCAAAAAGTCAACGTTGTTCATCATTGCCATGGATGTTCCAAACAAAATAACAAAAAATATTTTTTTCCCATGCATATGCGCTGCACGATGGCTCATTTATCTCAAAAGGAGGGCATTAAAACACTGGAAGTCAAGTAAGGCGTACCTCTCGGGATACTACTGTTACATGAAAAGCTTGATGGCCTTTTATGTTAACTGCCTCGGCTTCCTTGAATTAATGCAGTGGAAGATTAAGAGCCTCTTACGCCAACTCCAAATACTTTACGGCAGTTTTGTTTAATTCAGTCCAGATTGTAATCTCCCCAAAATAGAGCAGGATCAGTTTTGCCACAAAACGGTCTTCCCACTGTGCTAGTCAAGGACGACACTGTCACCTACTCAGAGCCAAAGGACATGCACATTAGATTTGCACACACTTGTCTGAAACAAACACTATATTATCCTGTCCGGCTCCAGACTGGCCGCGTTATTGTATAGCCAGCATTCTAGACGCTATACTTAATCAGAGCCACAGGAAGCATGAGCAATTACAAGACACCAATTTGCACATAAATCCTTTGTCCTTGTACAGTGTGCAGTAGACGCGAACCACACTCATTCTGTGGTCTGACCAAGAGGCAAACATGCATAGACACACACACACACACACATTTCTGGAATCTCTCTGATTCCTAGAGGGCTTATTCCTAGCCATATCTCACTTGTGATCCAACACAAAACACAAAGTTGGACAAAACAGTTTCAGTTTTTACACAAAACCCCAAATGGGATTGTCCTGGATTTCTAGAAATCTTACTGAGCTCCTCTTCCTGTTGTTGTGGACGCATCCTCCGCCTCACTTCAAGATCACACAAGCATTCATCAGATAGCTTCTTAAACTGTGACTGTGATGCTACAGATTATTATTTTGTTTTAAATCGTGTTGCGCACTGGAAAAAAAACAGGCACACAACATTCATGGTCAGATAGAGAAAAACAGCCACACCTTTGTGGAAGTTTACAGTCACACAACAGTGCAGTTCTGCAAAATTTTTCATAGCTTTTAGGAGCTAAATGGTGTGGTGAGCGCTTGTGGTTTCAAACTATAAATGTACTGTCTCATTGGTGGCCTCTTATTTCGGAAGAAACTGTATGTTTAGTCTAGATGTGCATACGGAACAGATGCTTAGACACTTCTCGGAACTTGGAGCTGTTAGTTATTTAGGCTGTCAAGTGCTTATATCAAATACACATAACAAACGCAAACAAAATCATGCATGTTAAAGAAAGGCAAATATGTACTGTCCCTGGTAGGACTGATTCTTGACTCGACAAGAAACCATAATATTTGAATTGCAACTCATTATGTCTGACTATGAGATTGATCCAAATACATATAATTTTAAAAAATTTTAACTTTCGAAAACGCTAGTCAAACTCTTGAGTGTTACGCCAGTACATTCCAATCAAACAATGTGACATTGGGAGAGGTGCCGAATTAATGGGAATCATTTTACCTCTTGCAGATCAGAGACTGGACCTCAATAAGCTTGGCCCCAACGACAATGATACAGTCAGAGGACAGATAGTTGGTAAAGAAACACTCTCTGACAAAAAAAATCTGTCCATTCCTTGTTCTTCCTTATATGGCATTTGCGTCGGTGGCATTATATGTAAAGGTGTTATGCGCCATAAAACTGAGTCCATCTTTCAAGTGTATACCTGCCATTTTCCTTGTCTTTTATAGTAAGTCTTCAGTCAAGAGACCGCATAGGTACCGGAGGACCAGTGGTGGATTGCAGTCGTCTCTTTGACAATGACTTACCCGATGGGTCAGTATTATGAGTAGTGCATCGGCAGGAAGATGTGTTCTCTGTCCCTTGATGAGTTGCAGTTTATTGTTAACATTCGTTCTGTGTCTTAGGACATGTATTTTCTTTCATTCATAAATTGAAGAAAAATAATTTTGGAAAGAAATGTTACTATTAGCGTGTCATAACAGTATCAGAAATTATTTTTAACTTGCCGCAGTTTCCAACTTCTTAGATCTTTGTTGAAGGCAATGCAATGTATGGCATCAACACTACACTTTTTGTAATACAAGGCAAAAAAAATGACTCTTGTCTTAATTTGCGTGTAAAACAGATGGGAAGAGAGAAGAACAGCGTCTGGAAGAATACAGTACCTGAACCACATCACACGTACCACACAATGGGAGAGACCCACCAGGTACACACATTGCTTTTACACTGTACTTTGAGCCACATAGACTGAAATGAAAATATTACTTTGATCTAATTGGGTTTATATACTTAACATTATTAACTTCATGAAGCAGTATGATTTTAAATAATGCAATATTAATACATAGTATCACAACAGACACCTTTTGCCTGTTATGCTAATGTAAAAAAGCAATAAGGAGGCTCTTTATAGAAATGGCTTACAATTACCCCTCACGGTGTCGGTAATAAGTGAACTTCTTTTGACTCCACCCCACCCTACTCCGGCTCACACATGCACACCAACACCAAAATAAGCTTGCCAGCAAGCCAGCCAGTCGAACAGCAAGGTTTTACTTGGCCCATTTTCCTACTGGAACGACTGTCGCCTTCCTTCTTGAACCATATCAGCGGAGCCGTCAGGGAGTAAGCAAACAAAGTACCTCGACCTCAACTGCACTTTCAACGCAGTTCTAGTGAACAGCACAAAACAAAGCAAGGTAAGCAGTTAAATGAAAAAGAAAAATGTGAATAGTGACCATAGCAGAAGATGATCTTTTTGCAAAAATCCAAGGGAAATGGTTGTGGAAGTACTGAAAAACATTTCTGTTATGTCGTCAAGTTTTGTTCCTATGCTTGTTTTCATTTGATTTGATGGTTAATCTATTTAGTTTTTCTTTTCATATCAGATTTTTGTTTATCCTTTTTAGTGAGCAAATTTGTTGTGCTGCTTCGTGCTAAGCTGTGCTGGAAAAGGAGGCAGTGTGTAGTGAGCAGGGAGGAGGAAGAGGAAATAGAAGGAGGAAAAGAGTGCGGAGGGAGGTGGGTTGACAGACAGGGGGTCCGAGGTTCTTGATAACCCAGGCGTCACGTACTGCGGATAGCCAGACAGTGGTCAGACTTGTTACACACACAAGTGTCAGTAAGCCAGCCAGTCTGTGTTTGTGTTTGCTTATCAGATATCTGCTGTCGACATCCTGCTCTTAAGTAGCTGACAAACACGCTAAAGACTTGGTCTTGTGAGAACCTTCTGTTCAGCACTTAAAATGGCTTAAATATTTATGACCTTTAAAGTGCATCTCGCTTTTCGAGGGATGATGAAGCCGTAATGACACACTTGTTGGTCTAGACACCAGGACAAGAAATAATGCTTGCACTCCCAGCACACAGTTGCACATCTTTCGACCATCCTTGCAAATAAACACGCACCATCATAAACTTGTGTTTGACCATCATGCACAGTATATCCACATCACATGCAACCAATTAAACATGTCACAGCAAATTGAAAACTCGTTGGTGACATTGAATGTTGTTTTTGTGCTTAGGCAGCTTGATTTTTAAAAGTGAAGCACATATAGAAGTTGAGGTAGAAAGTAGGCAAACTGAAATTAAAAACAGCATAATAAACTTGTTGGTTTCTTCCAGGCCAG
Organism: Hippocampus guttulatus; assembly: GCF_054856545.1. Taxonomy (NCBI): domain Eukaryota; kingdom Metazoa; phylum Chordata; class Actinopteri; order Syngnathiformes; family Syngnathidae; genus Hippocampus; species Hippocampus guttulatus. Next base: position 12,352,259 of record NC_141269.1, read on the forward strand.
CTTCAGAGTACTCCAGCCCATCCGGGCGTCCTTTGAGTTGTGTGGTGGATGAGAACACACCAGTGATGACGCCTATTAATGGGGCAGAGGCCAGTGGCCCACCAGGAGAGCAGCGGCTCCAAGAGAGACGGGTGCGATCACAACGGCACCGCAACTACATGAGTCGAACGCACCTGCACACGCCTCCCGACCTGCCCGAGGGTTATGGTGAGAGATTGCAGAGACATGTGCTCATTTACATGCACACGGTGTTGAAGGAGAACTGTTGGTCTTGAATGTTTCACTCCATCGATCACGAAATAGTCTGGAATTGTATGGCCCATTCAACGAATAAGCAGCAATCAGCCACAGCATTATGACCACTAAATTTGCGACAGCATTAAAATATTAGAAACACTTTGCAGTATAATAAAAGTGCAGTTGTACACCACTGCAAAGTTGCGGCTGGTCTCTGTGTGGCGTTTTTTCATTCAACAGCCTTATTTTCAGTTTCGATCTTATTGACAAATGCAGAAAACTGTACTGTGTAGCAGGCAGCCTGGTTTGATTATATGGGCATCTGAATGCTCATTTGGTGTTCTGATTATTTTTATGCTTCTGATCAGCTTTTTGCGTGAAATCTGTTTGTTTGGGAGTGATCCTAAAAAGCCAAATACCATAAAATATTAATGCTGAGAGTCATCAAAATGAATTATTCCTCAAAATGCAATGCTGTATTCAAATGATTTAGGGTATCACTGTTGGATGTGTGCCCCCTTTGAAATTCCCTCTTGTGTGTCACGCTGGCCTAACTTGGACAAAATGAGTCACTGATGCTCAGAAGCTAGTCGGTGTGCTTTTATTAAACTGAACCCTCTGAACTACAGAGGCAGAAAAATGATACAACAGACGTTTTACAAGCTGTTAGAAAATTGCATGTGAACACACCCACCCCTCCCCCGCACCCCCCACCGCCATAGAATTCCTCTTGGTGTCTTTGGTCTCACCTGTGTGTGTGTGCGTGTGAGTGTGTGTGTGTGTGTGCGCGTGTGTGCGCGCGCGCGCGCCAGTATGAATTTCACTCAACGATTTTCCATTTCCCCTGGTTGTGTTGATTAATAGCGGCGGGTGATGAGCCAAACACAAACACATACCTGAGTTTCAAATAGGGCAACAGGAAGCACAAGTAACTGACTCCAACCAAGTAAAATGTTAAATGTCCCCATCCTGTTGGGGTAGGCCTCAAAATGAATTATTGGCATATTAAAAAAAAAAAAAAAAAGACTTTCAAAGTCAACTTTGATTCTGACAGATTACTCGTCTCATTAATTCTAAACAGACCTCTCCCTCCCCAAAGTACACTAAATGAGTCATACTTTCTTCAACCCTGTCCAGATGATGGCAGCTTGAGAGTCCTCACCTCTTTCAATGCCATTTTGAATGTTAATGTTTTTCTGTCTTAGAGCAAAGAACGACTCAACAAGGTCAGGTGTACTTCCTGCACACACAGACCGGAGTCAGCACCTGGCATGACCCTCGCGTTCCCAGGTAGCCAAACATATTCATATTTACTCTTTGTCCTTATCACGTTCCTTTCTGTTGATTGTATCGAATTGCATCCACAAATGGTAAATGCAGTCAGAAATCACATTCATGAACATGGACTAGGTTGTCTTTCCTTAGTTATTTTCATCCATCCATCCATTATCTGAACCACTTTATCCTATCCCAGCTGACTTCGGGCAGTAGGCGGGGTACCTCCTAGGCGGAGTACACCCTAAACTGGTTGCCAGCCATTTGCAGAGCACACTTTGACAAAAAGCCATCAACACCTCCGGGCAATTTAGAGTGATTGATTTATGTATCCATGCATGTTTTCGGAATGTGGGAGGAAATCGAAGTAACCTGGAGAAAAAAACAATGCAAGTACGGGGAAAACATGCTAACTCCACACAGAAAGGTCAGGGCGTGGAATGGAACCCACAACCTCTGCACAGTGAGGAGGACTCAACTCAACTCAACTGTACTTATAGAGCACTTTCAAACAGCCATCGCTGCATCCAAAGTACTGTACAAGGAGCAACTAACATATATACAACAATAAAGCATAAATCAGTAACAACGATGGTAGAAGGCACCAAACAGTAAAACTAAGATCAAAGGTGAATCATGCTGAGTCAAATGCCAAAGACTACAAGTGAGTTTTGAGGTGGTTTTTAAAGACGGGCAGCGATGGGGCTTGCCGAATGTTCAGTGGGAGGTCATTCCAGAGAGAGGGACCAGCAACGGAAAAGGCTCGATCATGCTAACCAGTTGAATTTTTAGCATATGTTACATTCAAGCAGTGTCAGCAAAAGGAATAACCTTTCTTCAGTTGAAACAATATAGTTGAATAGCTGACCCACACCACCTGCAAGAGGATTTGTACTCACAATCGCACAAGTGCTCCAACTTGTTTTGGATTGCTGACTACATTTATGAGCATTGCGCTTTTGCAGCTGCAGCTCATAGACAAAGCACATGTGTAAAACACCAAAATCATAGATGCCACCTTTTGCGTTTGTTCCTTGTGGACGAGGTTACGAAAATGACCAAGTATGTTCATGCGTGCAGCGAGGCATGTGCTCTGTGTCCATGACTAATGCGTTGTCGCAGGAAAAGGACAGAGCATGCATGCACACACATAAGGGCTATGGTGTCCTCATCACGGTCGATGTACAAGAGAGAAGAATCAAGAAATTGGAGCAAGTAGTTTGCCGGAGGGATAACAGGTCTCTTAAAAGCCATGGTGATATGATCTTATTGAGTGTCAGTTGAAAAGGTCCTGTATAATAAATACCGTTATGCCCTGTGTAAATGTTAATGGCAACTCAGATGGAGCCACTTTTCTTTACATGACCTAGTTGAACCACCCGGCATATAGTAGCTCAAACACAATACCAATAAACATTTCATTTATATCGCTGCTGCTAATGGTTTCTAATGGTTATCCAGGGACTTGAGTAATGTGAACTGCGAGGAGCTCGGTCCTCTGCCGCCAGGCTGGGAGATTAGAAACACTGCTACCGGCCGCGTCTACTTTGTGGACCACAACAATCGGACAACCCAGTTCACAGACCCGAGACTGTCTGCTAACCTGCATCGGGTTCTCAAGTAAGTGAAGCAACCGTCAGCCCAACTCGAGCCTTTTCAGGCTGGTGTTGTATACGTGGCTTATACATCATGATAATGTAACGATAGAATTTTTAATGCCGTCTGTATTAATTTAAAAAAAAAGTGAGAAGTACCAAGTGGCACAATTGCAATGTTTTGTTTCCAAGGTGCAAAATTCTGATATGTGTTATGGCAGCATGAAGAGGAAAATAAAGGCATGGAATCAAACATCCTCAGATCAGAAACAAGTGTGCATAATTTCAAAATTGGATATATCCCATCGATGCGAGCCTGACAATCAAATTCTCATCAAAATTATCCACACTGAAAATATGCCTGTGATTTTTTTTTTTTCCTCCATTCATCCAGGTTCAATCTCAGAGCGTAAAATCGATTGCAAGTGGACTCTTCTGGTTGTCTGAGAAGATGCCCTGCCAGTAATGCGAGCAGGCTTCATCACTTTAATCACACAGGCTTGAACCAGGCCTAAACCAGGAATCGCATCACTCTTTTGGGATGTAACAATTCTTAAGAGAGCATTGAAGAGAGACCTGTGCCCGCCAACCACAGTCATTTGGGTGGAACCACCCTCGTTAATATTCCATTCTGTTGTAAAAACGGTACGAGAGGCACCTGAAAGCCAAAATTGGCTGTGTTGTTTATTTGTTAGAGGCTAAATTATCGAGTCTCTCTGGAATGAATGAATGAAAGGACAGCATTGTTGTGGGAGATCAGTGATGTTGTAAGCCAACCCCCCGCCCCCCCTTTTTTAAGAGATGGATTTTCACCCTTAAAGTCGATGGCCTATCTGTCACTCCTCTTTCAAACCATCTGCCTTATCTGTTCAGAATATGTATATTTTTGCCTTTAGTCCACATATTCAAGAATATCATTGTGTATAAAGTCAGTTTATTGTAATTTCAATATGAGGCTAACTTCTTGGGTTGGCACAAGCTTTCATTTTGACATAGTAAAACAGTAAATACTAGTACAGATACAGTTAGCGGGATTGTGCCAAAAATACAAACCACTTTCTACACAACCTAGAAGAGTTGTTGCACAAAAATGGCCCCAAAAAATTTTGGTGATGCTTTTGATTAACATGCGGCTGCATTCATTAATTTATGTTTGGCTGCACTATAGTATCAATGACAGAGTGTTGTAATGCAGCCTATGGTAATTTTAGAATTGCTTAAAAAACACCTTAGACATGGTAATGTAATTCTTTGCCTTTTTTTTTACTCCTCTCATATATTGGTCTGAGTCTTATTTTGATGTCCTGTCTCACTGCTCCTTCTTTTAACTTTGTCCCCACTTGTTTCTGTGCTTCAACCCTCTGTTCCGTCATTCACCTTCTCTTTTATGGCTCACTTCCTGTTCTCTTTTTCTCTCCGCGTTCTCCCCTCCTGCTTTCCTCCAGCAGCCCCAGTCCAAATGGATCCCGTGTGGTCACAGAGATCCAAAACACTAACCACAGGTAACGCACACGTACACACTGAATTGTGCACAGCCTGAACTCAGGAATTGCATCCAGACACAGCACACACACATATACATTGCTGACATACCTGAAAAGAATTGCGATGAATGTCCGGAAATCAGCATCTGGCCGTTTGGTCGAATGGTGCGCGTGCGCGTGCGCGTGCGCGTGCGCGTGCGCGTGCGCCCCGTGTGAACCGCCTCTGGATGGAAGTCAGAGCTCAACTATGTTCTTTAGTCTGCGTCATTAGCTGCTTGTCTTGGCTCTTTATTAGGGGAGCTCTAACAGAGGCCAGACTAGGTCCAGAAAGTCCAAATTAACTGGAGATACTTTCTAATGGTGCCGCTCTCTGCTTGTATTGACTAGTCAAAATAAAAAGATTCAGATGCTCTCCATTAGAAATCTCAGCTTTATACTCACTCATTGTGCGAGTCGGCTTGCTTGCATGACATCATCCAAGTCTACCTTTTACAGACATGATAACAGACAAAATTGCTGTCAGTTGTTCACCGGTTACTGTTAAATGAAATGCATTTCCGCATCTGCATTTCGATGAATGTTCCCAGTGACAAAGATGCATGATGTGCTGACTTGGAATTTGCTAGCTTTTCACGGCGTGCATTGCATTAAGTCAGCTAGCGCTGTGAAACATCTCAATGTCCGGACATTATTTTCCCTTTTCCAAACTCGAAGCTTATTCTTGCAAATTTTGGCAATGAGATCTGGTCTATTTACCTTTTGGGAGATACTCAAAATGGTTAGTGTAACAGCCGTGGAACAGCAGCAGCAAACTGATGAGCATAGTGTGGGGAAAAAAAATGTAAGTGTTCATCCGCATACCTTTTTTATGAACATTGACAATTTTTATGGATGCTCCTCTTCTCTTTCTGTCTGCAAAGTCCTTTGAGAGCCTTTTTCTTTTTACCGTTTCATCTCTATTATTATCAACCCAACCCCCTTATCAGCGCTTGTCCTCAATCTCTCTACTGCTCCTCACCCTCTGTGCTGTTCCAAAAACTGTTCAAGTTATAAGCCTCTCAGCCGTCTCACTGTCAGGACATCTGTCTTTTATCACGCAGATTTGGGTACATTTCACCCAACGCTGGTATACGTCTTTCACACGTGCACACCGTGACCCAGCTAAAGTGTAGCACCGCTGAGATGCAATTACTTTTGAATATGTTTGACGGGGGTGTCTGTCAGAACCAGGATACTGCCTTGTGCTTGTAGTGGAGGCCAAAATACACCTGTTTTGTTCATCGATCACAAGTTGCCAGGAAAAGAGATTCCGGGAGTAACAGCAGCGTGCATGGGGATTTATACCATACATAAGAACACTTTTGACTGACATAATGCTCTTGAATGAAATGTTGTATAATGCTGCGTGCATCAACCTCATCGAGCAACAAATATGCATAAATCTGTAGTACAATATGTTTTATGGAATGCCTTCCATATAGGGCTATTTTCCCTTGCCATTTTTTATCAGCGAGTCTTTTGCTTTTACTGTTTCTGCTCTGTGATTTTTTTTCTATCCTCCGTATGCCATAGCTAGTTCTGTACAGAACAGAACTGATGCCAAGTGTGCCTGCTGTTGACACCTCAGTGTTCCTGGACATGAACATGACATGGATCTGTTTCAAGCATATTTCTGGCAGTGGGTCTGGCATCTGTCTTAGGCCATTGAGGACTGCCGTTGTGAGACACTTGTCAGACAGTCAGACAAGGCCACTGTGGTCTGCCACGCTGTCTCTCACACAGTTTGCTTCCTCCCATGTACCAGCAAATAGTGTATATCTGAGAGGTTGCGTCATTGTTTGCCGAAGGTATTTTTAGCCTTTGTTGGATTCAGGATTTAGTGGGCAAAAGCAGGTATTTCCCCAAGGGAAAGCAGTTTTTTTTTATATGATTCAAATATTTGCTTTTGATGTTTTGAGTAGTGAGGCTTCAGAGTTTGAATCGCCCACGCCATCATTAATTGACCATATCTGCTTGTAGATTTAAATGGCTGGGTTTAAAAGAAAGCATATATGCATACACATACTGTATAGCGCCAAACTACCTGAATTGTTTGAAAGCTACGCAGTCTCAAGTGCGTTTCTACATAGAGCACGTTTCTTCTCAATCATCCCCCCCCCCCCCCCCCCCCCCCCACCGGGCATCTTGAAGCTGTAAAATATATGAAAAGGTCAGGTGCAGCAATGGCAGTTTGGGTGGTATGTTTTGAAATGATCAATTCTGATCAGCCTTGTATTTCCTCTGTCAGGTCATATCATTTTCGTCATCATAACCTTTAGTTTCCTCTTTTGCTCCTATGGAAACATCGTTTTGCCAGCATGTTTTTTTTGGTCACCCGTTCTGAAGGTGTGAAAATGCAATATGGTGGAAATGGCTGCCGTGAAGTCAAATTAAATAATTTTTCAGCACACGCACAACGTTTTGTAGAGTCAGAAGCCATGACATTGTTTGCACCAGTTCTCTTATAAAGCAGTAGCACCAGCTGATACCCTCTGCAGACCGATTTATAAAGGCCCTTTTGACTCTGTTTGCTGGGTGGGGTGGTGATGGTGGTGGGTGCGGCTTTAACACCACTGCACCCACTCAACACTTCGTACTGCCCTGCACAACCACATGCCATGGAAAAGGCTGTTTCTGGTTACGAGGTGTGTCAGAAGAGTTTCAATACTGGTGTCACACAAGATATATTTTAAACCCAAACTATATGTTTACCCCGTCAATGTGAGCCTGACAATCAACCAGCATGTCTATGAAGAAATCCTGCAGTGTTTGGCTTCATTCAGTGAGCGAGAAGAGGCGAGCGTTGCGGCACAAAAACGCTCCTGCTCACAATGCCCTACGCACCTGATAGTTCCGGGCCAAGAAGGACATTGCCTTGCTGGAGCAGCTTCCACACTCACCGGGCCTAGCTCAGTGTCAATCATAGGAATGAGGATCAGGTGACTGCAAATTCGGGTGACATGTCTGGTAAACGTTCATTCCTGCATTCCTTGACCATGCACAGAGGTATTCATAATAATATCCTCTGGCTCCTCAAATGAATGTTTGCTGAATTTAGATTGTTTTCCAGTCAGCATATTTGATCCATACTGTCGCGGTGGTGAATTTTCAGATTTGCTGCACTGTATTTACCAACAAATATGCAGGGCTTTCCTCATTTGTAAACCAGAGACCATTAACTATGTCAAAATGTATTTTAAATTACATTGTGGCGTCCAAAGAAAGAAGTGTGCTGAATTTGGGCTATATTATATGCTTCTTGAGCCTCCTAGTCGAAGCAGCACATTCCTTTTTGTTTAAAGGCCATCTTTTCGTTTCCTCTTTTTCCACCCCCCCCCCCCCCCTTCTTAAAATGGTTTTCAGCACTGCACTGCTGCAGTCCTATCCTGCCTTTGACATGCAAGAAGCCCCGGTGCTTGCCAGAAAAATAAATAACAGTGGACTTGATTCTACAGGGATAGAGCCGTGAAACACTGCACCCGTTTAGTTTGGAACGGCCACGACGCCTTCCTCAAGCCGCTGAACCGGAGCGCTCAAGTGTACAAGAGGTGTCGGGATAAGTGGGTGCTTTGAAGGCTTCCCATTCTTTGAAGTGTCAATGTCGACCTCGTGGTGAGAAGCCTTTTGTTTGACCCGACTCCCACGCCCATTTCCCAGTAGACAACAGTAGCTTCTTGTGAAGGTCTTTGCTGACTCGACATCTCCTCACTGGAGAATGTGGGCTGTTGTCCTGTTGAATGGAGAGATGGATTATGTTTTTATGAGGGCCACCCAGGCATCCCACCACCAACACCGCAGAGAGGGCTTGACGGCGCTTCGGCTGCTGAACTGACCATGCAAAGATGAATCCGAGGCAGAGTGGTAAATTAACACAACCTCAGTGGTAGCAGTGGAAGAAGAGTCTGGAGTGACAAAGAGAAAAAAAACCAAGTAATGTTTTGCCCTCCCCAACGTTACCTCAATGTGGAAGGGTGGCCACTCCTGTGGTTGGGTCATGGAAGTTCCACTTGTGGTTTGGTGGTGGGCAGGAACACCTCGGTCATCCACTTCTGTATGCAACAGACAGGAAAAGAGATGGAAGATGGAAAAGGGGTAATGTTTAAGTCTGGATTGACATGATTGCGTGCCTGACCGTATTTGTGCTGGATAATGCAGTGCAGAATGAGGGGTCCTCTCGGGTCGATCGCACAATATTTTGGTTTTTAATATGCTTATGCAAGTGTAAGCAGAAGTAACCGGCTGTATATTAAAGCCTTAAAATCAGTTGTGTACTAGTCATTGGTACTTCTTGACGTGCAGAGGAAGATCATATTAATTCATAGGCAAGACTAAATACTTCTTCTACATTTTGGTGTTCTTTAATGATTGATGTTGACATCTGTTTGTTTTAGTCACATGGTACAGGTGAGCCAGGGCAAAGATTCATATGCTGCATTTCAATAAGTTCCACACCAAGTTGTATTTCTGTCCGCATCACTACTTTCTTCTTCACTTGTCGCTCGTACCCATTAAAAAAGGTCAAAAATATTCATCCATCCATTTTCTGAACCGCTTATCCATAGCATATGAAAAACTAAAACCCAGACTCTTTTTTTTTATAACATCATTTACATCAAACATTATACTAGTACACATGATTGCTTACACACGTTCAGTCCAGAGCTAAAAGCACCAATAGTCAGTTATCAGTTAAAAAAATGCAACAGGCAAATGTGCAAGAAAAATAAATCGTAACTAAAAACATGAGCAACCTAAAAGCTAGTTGTCAAGTAGTTTAAAAAACACACACACACACAACCTGGAGCCTTTTTGTGTCCTCCTAAACCGACAGCCGGAAGGCAAAAGCTCAAACTCACGGTTGGATGATAAGGACTACCGGTCTTCAAACGAGCATCAGCCTTTCTCAGGACCTGTATTTTATAAGACAGATAGTATCCGGGCTTGCTAACTTGCTGATATTTTCCCAAATATTTTGACAAGACAACAGAGGCGTTTCCAAACCAAACAGAAGTGTACAGATTCAATACAAGCTCCCTGCAAAACATGGCCCTCTCGTTTACCTCAATAAACATTGCTGTAATATGGCAGAGCTCGAGTGAGCCAAAAAGCTGTTTTCCATCTGTAGTCTCTTGACGGATGGTAAAAAGTCACGTTAAAACACTTAATTGAGCTGAAATTACAAAGTCATTCCAAATTTGTGCATATGCTGAACAATAATAAAAAGTTAAGACATTCTTACAGCGAGGAAGTCCACTGACCGTTATTTCACACACAACAACATGCAAGCTCATAATACGAGTTGTTAAAGTATTAACCCCCCCCCCCCTGCCCCCTTCCCCAACTCAACTCCCTCTAGCCATCCAGCTCAGATGAAGGGCCAGGGAGGTTCCAGTGGCCTCCAGCAAACTCTGTCCCCAGCCCAGTTGCCGGAGGAGGCCGAGTGCTTGACGGTGCCCAGGTATAAGCGAGATCTGGTGCAGAAGCTCAAGATTCTACGGCAGGAGCTCTCCCAGCAACAACCCCAAGCAGGCCACTGCCGCATTGAGGTGTGCCGTGAGGAGATCTTTGAGGTAAGCGCAAACGAAATGTCTGAAAACGTGTCCCTCTCACATTCAAGAAAGACTTCAAGTGAAGGTCCACCTCCGTTATCGAAAGCTCGAAATGCACGTTCATCTGAGGGGAAGGCGGACCTGCATTTTGATTTTAATATTAAGCATTACACGTAGCGGGCGTAACATATAGCGCATGTTACCATGGTAATAAACAAGCCACAATTCAACAAAGGTAGTCATGTAATTAACAAAGACCAAGCACTCCACAGAGGTAATGCTATATTTAGTAAGGTATATCAATATTAATTAATATCATGGAAAAGAACCTGGATGTAGGACCCGAGATGAAGCCAAATTAAGCTAGTGGGCGTCTCGGGCGGAGAGCACGGTCCATGTGCAAATGCGCACGCGCACAGCTGAAAAGAGAACATTGATTACATGCCTCGCAAAGGACAAAGTCAAACCATCCATGCAAACAATAGAATGTTCTCAAGATCTTTTACTAGCAATTACTTTCACAGCGTTTACGATGTGGCCCAGAAAAGGGGCCTGGGGCAGCCCAGTACCAGTACTTGGAACCACTTTATGATTTCCAGGGAAAAGCAGAGCAGAAAGGCCCTCACAGTTGTTCTGTTCCTTTTCCGTCTCCCAATCAGTTGTTCGACGCAGGCTAGGCATTCTTTCTGGATGATTTCAGCAGCTAAGGAGCCTCGGGGTGGGGGGCGGGGTGGGAAATGAAGGCAACGATGCGGAGCCAGACGTAACTTCACAAGTTCAAGTTTAAGCAATGAAAAATATGACTTCATCCCTGTTCGACATGACAGATGTGGAAGTGTGAAACACTCGCACCGCAGAGCCACTTTGGCCTGTCTGTCTGTCTGGGCCGTGCTGTGTAGGGCGCATACTTAGAACAGCTTCTATGAGTTGTATTGAGCTACGGGTATGTCCTGCACAACCCATACAAATTTCACATTTGTAAAAAAAAAAAAAAAAAAGAAAATGATGCATGCGATTGAAGGTGCGGTGTTTTCACAAACTTTCTGGTTCTCCTGAACAGCTGGTGCTGGCTCTTCATCTCTCTGGCTAAACCTGGTCGGCTCCGTTGAAGTGTTTCAGTGTAAATGTTGTTCAAAGCGCCGGAGCTCTTGTCGTGACTTTGCAGCAGAGCCGGCGCTGTGGGCAGGGATGTTTACTGAGACAGCCTCCGGAGTCTGGGCTCCCCCAAGAGGTCCACTCTTACGTAACGTCAAAAGGAAACACTTTTTGGACAAAAAAAAAAAAAAGACAATTTTGACGCTGGGGTGGTTGCTTTGAGAAACATAGTAGCATTTAAGCAATCAGTTTTAATCCCACTGAAGCCCGTACATCACACAGAAGTTGAGTATTTGTTATTTTGGCGATGTGCTGTTTTTGTTTTGTGCACTATATAATATTGTACTTGTATGCGTTAAACCATAGGAATCGTACCGGCAGGTGATGAAGATGCGACCAAAGGATTTATGGAAAAGACTGATGATCAAATTTAGAGGAGAGGAAGGACTCGATTATGGCGGGGTTGCAAGGTTCTACTCAAACATTTTCTTGTCACATCATACTGACTGAAATTAGAGATGTCATGCTTTTCACGTTGGGGTGTGTGTGTATGTGTGTGTGTTTCTTAGGGAATGGTTGTACTTGTTGTCCCATGAGATGCTGAACCCGTACTACGGCCTGTTCCAGTACTCCAGAGACGACATTTACACTTTACAAATTAACCCCGACTCGGCCGTCAACCCCGTAAGAACGTTGGAATCTGAAAAACATACCTGGCCAACCGCCACAAATCGCCTTCCCAATAAAACGACGCTCATACACTTCCATGTCATGTTCGATCTGCAGGAGCACCTATCCTATTTCCACTTTGTGGGTCGCATCATGGGCATGGCAGTGTTTCACGGCCACTACATTGACGGAGGCTTCACTCTGCCGTTTTACAAGCAACTGCTGGGAAAACCCATCACACTGGATGACATGGAGTCTGTGGACCCCGATCTCCACAACAGTCTCGTTTGGATCCTGTAAGACGTCTTTCTTTCCAAACATGAGTTCTGTACTTTTACTATACGAGTCATTTGCCAATGACAGCAACATTCGAGCTGCTTTACATACCTTATGTAAATTGTTGTAATTTCAGTTGCCAATCACACAGTGAGAGGTCAGCTAAATCTCAACCGAATGAAATGTTTGTGGCGCCCTCTGTTGCTGTTTTTTTGTCAGATGCTGTCTTTATATTCATTTATTGCACTAAGAAATTGGGATAGCTGTAGCAGAAACAAGTACACAGAATGAAACTACCAATACAAAGTACACTTATGCTAAATCACATATACATTGTGCATAATATGCGAAATAATAAGCACAACCTACTGTATAATAATGGAGTAAATGAGTAAAAAGGACAACCACTCATACATAACATTGACTAGGATCCAGCAGACCAGGGCTGCCCATAAAGTAGATCGTGAGCTCCCAATAGCTGACGAAGGGGATGTCGGTAGCTCTCAAGGCATTAAACTCGGTCACTGCCAGCCCTTCCGGTTTTATGCTATTGATGCACAGTGGCTGCCTCCCAACAACAGTGAATGAATTGACGCCCGCCTATAATCCGTTTTTGAAATTTGTCACTTGATTGCCATATTGGGCAACCAGTCATATGCCTGTTGCATGCCACACCGTGTGTGTGGGTGGAGGCGTGCGTGCGCGCCTGTGTAAAAGTAGGATGTTTACTTCACTCAGCATACCAAATAAGGTATTAGAATATTGTAGTAGCCCTAGCGAGCCAGTATAGTAACGACCGTACTTGTGTTAATTTTTAATTGCCATGATTTTCGAATGAGTCATCTCCTGAAGAACTGAGTCTTACCAGCTCGTGACCGTTTTTTTTTTTCTTTCTTCTCTCTCCCCAGGGACAATGACATCACCGGAGTCCTGGACCACACCTTCTGTGTTGAGCACAATGCTTATGGAGAGATCATCCAGCATGAGCTGAAACCCAACGGAAAGAGCATCTCTGTCAGCGAGGATACCAAAAAGGAGTACGTCAGGTATGAAGGTGGACCATCAGATGGTCATTCAGAAGTCGAATTGTTGTCTTCACCGTTGATCATGTGGCTGTCCGTTTAGAAAACAAATTAGTTTTGGAGCTTCAAAGTGCAGGCCATTCAAAGCCTCCAAATGGAAGATTTTTTTTTATTTTTTATGGTTAGGTAACTAAGAAGAGTACTAAGTGTTGTAAACAAAACAACAACGGTGGGCCACAAGGCGGCTGCTTGTTTGTTTGTTGAGGGCACTTTTATGTCATTACTTCATCTAGCAAAGTTGCATTAGTTTGATAGGCCAAATTGTAAACCACATTTTTACGTTGTTGTCGTTTTCCTTTATTTATTTATTTTTGCGGGAAAAGGGCAAAAAAAAAAAAAGGTTTCAGATGAGATTCAGGAGGACCCAGCAGTTTCTATTACAGGGGATGCCCTCTGCTGGCCTTTCTTGCATATTACAGCACTTTGCTCTCTGTTTGTACTGTCAACTTGCAGTAGCCTAAGTAGTGTTTTCCACACTTTGAAGGTTATATGTGAACTGGCGTTTCCTACACGGTATCGAGGCTCAGTTTTTGGCCCTGCAGAAAGGCTTCAATGAAGTGATCCCACAACATCTACTCAAATCCTTTGACGAAAAGGAGCTGGAGGTATGAGAGTAAAGACATCAGATTATGTCCATCGTCGTTGTCATCATCACGCCCATCCGTCATTTCTCTAACGGTGTTAGCCTTCCGCCTTCTCTTCCAGCTGATCGTGTGCGGCCTGGGAAAGATCGACGTCTCTGACTGGAAGTCGAACACGCGTCTCAAGCACTGCACGCCCGACAGCAACATTGTCAAGTGGTTCTGGAAGGCGGTGGAGTCTTTTGATGAGGAGAGGAGGGCACGCCTGCTTCAATTTGTCACCGGCTCCTCCAGGGTGCCCTTGCAGGGTTTCAAGGCGCTACAAGGTACAAAGATTGCTTTCACCCAAGAGTGGACAAAGTGTGACCTCATCGCTCAAGCTTCAGAGACTTGAAAATAACACGTGAAAAGTTGAAACATCTGCTGACGGTTGTTTGCTTTCTTGCTGTTTTTTGCCTGCAGGTGCTGCGGGGCCACGACTTTTCACCATTCATCAGATTGATGCCAACACCAACAATTTGCCCAAAGCCCATACCTGGTTTGTTTCACTCAAAAGCACGCACGCACGCACGCACACACACACACACACACACACATACATACACAAACACATGACATGTTTGTCATCATTGAAGTCTAATCCATATAATTGTAATAGCATTTATGTCTGCCTTTGAACGGGTGTTTCTCCTTTAATCCCCTCCTCCCCCCCAGAAAGTATAAAACTGTTTTGTGCCCCATCCAAATCCTCGAAGCAACTATAAATAGGATCATTTGCATACAAAATTGTTTTGAGTACACTTTATATACACAATAAGATATCCTTTATTTGTCCCACACTGGGGAAATTTACAATACAATACATCTGTATTAATATAGCGCTTTCACAACAGTTATTTGCATGTATATACTACGTGTGTGTGCGTGCATGTGTGTGTGTGTGTGTGTATGTGGCCCCTCCCCTCATGTTGTGCTTTTCTTTGTACTGTATCTTCTGTTTTGTTTATTTATTTTTTTAAACTCGCATACATGCTTATTTTTTTCAGCTTCAATCGTATCGACATTCCGCCCTACGAGAGCTATGACAAGCTCTATGACAAGCTGCTGACCGCCATCGAGGAGACATGTGGATTCGCAGTGGAATGAGGCGCGCCCCTTGAGTGTGTGTACGCGTGTGTTGACGTGAAACTGTACTATGGATTCATCCATGCAGCCTAACTGAGCATCCCGCAGTCTTCCTCTTTTCTTTCACGCTGCTGCCCACTTTCTTCCCGTATCTGAATCCGAACGGGGAGCGCACCTTTCTTCAATATTTCCTTGTGTTGTAGCATAGCTACGAGCCAACCGGCGGACTTGGAGACCACCCCGCGCTCCCCCCGCTCATTCGAAAACTCCTTCCGGGCGTTTAAGAGCAGGACAGGAATCGGTTTTGCTCGGCCCGCGTCACGCTCCTGCCACTTGTCGCCGCGTCTTCTTCAGGTAGCCACTTCTTGCCCAAGCTCTCCATGTTCATCAAATCCACACGTCTTAGTGGAGAGCTGCACTTTCATCCTACCTCAGTCCAAACTTGTGTGTATGCGCGTATGTATGTATTTTCAAGCCCCTCATTGGGGAAGGGGAGTCCACTTTTAATAGCAGCCCTATAAAGGTAATATATTGTTTTTGGATCGTGCTATGTTTTTTTTTTGTTGTTGTTTTTTTTTTAAAGTCAAGCATGTCAGGTGCTGAGAAAACGGACTCTGGTGAAGAAGTTGTCTGTGTGCGTGAATCCAAATTCATGTTTGAATGCAGAGATAAGTTGGTCTTTCACATTTTCCCCCCTGCAATACCTTCCAGTGGAACCTCCAAAGTTGAACATCTACATTTTGTTGTTGTAGTTGAAAAAAAAAAATCTATTCATTCATTTGTTCCAGATTCTGGTCTTTAATTACTGTACGGGATGTGTTTTTGTAACATTGCAACACTCCGAACTGACATACATATATTAAGTTAGTGAACCATACTTCCATTTCATTTTTTTGTGGTTATCAAATGTTTTCTTCACATCACAAAACAGTAAAACACATCCCGTAGTCACTCAGTCGGTTTCGGTTCCACATTGTTCCACTTTGGAGGTTCTACTGTTCCAAGTTTCAAGCCGCTCAAGATGAACCGCCGAGCCTATTTTGTCTTTTGTTTTCGTTTTCCCGTTCATCCCATCCACATTTTGTATGGATGCGATCTTCACCCCGGCCACCCCCGCACGCTTGCTGTCCCGTCACGTGTCGCAAAGTGTGCGCTGCTGCAGACAGATGTTTATTTTCACTTGTCACTGTCAAGCACTTTAGCAAGTGAGCGATGATGTCAGGAGTACCCCCCCCCCCCCCCCCCCCGCTTCCCAATATGAAAAGGGGGTTTCTCAAACGAGTTCAATGAAACCACAGGTTCCTCACTCACAACCCAAACTTGGATTGGCTGGACCCAAACAGCCAATCCAAAAGCCCTTTGCAAGAAATGATATACCTGATTGACGATCAATAGAATAGGTTTCGAGCGTTTTCTTTGCCTCAATCTGGGAACCCCTATTTTGAAATCTCTCATGTCTACTTTGCTCTACTATATTTTACAAGTATACGGACTAGACGAACACGTATCTACGCAGCGAGTATATCTGTACAAAAATGATTTGTGTGTGTGTGTGTGTTCCGTGCAAATGCAGCGTGTCTGTCACAGACCTCTTTGCATTCTCAGGAGAACTTGTGCTTTATTATTTTATTTTATTTTTTTCATGATTACATGAGGAGGACTCGATGCAAAACAAGACACCTTACTTTTGAATAATCATCCACACATAAAAGCATTTGCTACAGGGGATGTTTCCACTAAATTCCAAGCAACACAGAGGACAAACTTTTTGATATCTTTTCTCAACAAGCCTGTTTTGCATAGCCGTGTGTATTTTTTGAGACTTGTGACTCATCTTCCCCCCACCCCCACCACCCTTTCTGTTTTCTTTACCGGCTACAACCATGAAGCGCTCACAAATTGTTCTATGAACATTTACAGATGATTTATTTCATGTTATCTCTAACACAACTATAAATGCATTGCAAGTGTTATTTGCACACGTCATGTATACTTGGACACTTTTCCTTGATGTACCAGATACGAATGGACTGATTTTTGATGTAGACCACGTATATGCACACACACATGTTCCCGCTATGCCGCACGTTTGTCCACAGCTCATTCGTTCCCTTTGCCATGTTTGCTGGCTGGCTCACTAGTGCAAGTGAACACTTAGGGGAGGGGGGCAAATTGTCCCCAGTAAAAACAACCATCCTTTTCAATTAATTCTGCATCCGATTTTACCACGGTTTTTGTATTTATTGTTACAGTAACTATTCTGTTTTTCACCTCAGCTGCTCTGTGAGCTTGTAATTGACAATAAAGAAGCAAAGATATTCAAAAAGATGGCAGAGAGGTGAGGGGTGGCAACTAATTCTTGTAAACTTGCAGAAAGCGGAGCAATAAAACACTGCTGTCTGGATGTTGACAGCATTATGTTTTATACAAGCACGTGTATAACTCATTTCTATTTGTCAGTATTTTGAAATTGATCCCCACTACTGATTATTTGAGGATGAATCGGTTTCATTTGACAAATTGAAGGTGGATGAATGTCATGCTGCTGAAACATAAACCCCTGAAGGATATAATCTCAATCTCAATCTGAGTTTTACAGTGGATATAAAAATTTTACAGTTCAGTTCAAATACACGGGTCTTTGTGATATCAAAAAATGGAAACCTGGCATATGAACACAGGTGTGCAAACTTCTGTTTGAAAAACGGCAGTGCGTTGACTGCAGATTGAACTGTTGATATTAAATTCACACTAAAAGAAAATAGGTTTTACTTGGATTACCCAGAAATACATAAATGCTCATTCCCCCCAAAATTCACAACTAAAACACAACTGAATTATCTCGTATCAGGGCCCACTTCAATTTTAATGAATGCATTTGCCAATTGTTTTAGGGCTTTTTATAGCAGTTCCTTTTAGGTTTTAAGTATGTTTAGCATTGTACCACATTGTTTAGAATTAAGTATGTGTAGGTTTTTGTCAGTTGTGTTGTTGTACACAAACTCACACTCATAGATCTGCATTTGTGTTGTTCGATAGGGTTCGAACATAGCAACGTGAGGTTTATTGGTTCAAGCGGAGACTATCTTAGCCACAATTTAAGAGCATTAGTCTTGTTCATGTCATTTGAGGTGGTTCGGATATTATCACAAGCTTCGTAGAAGTTAATTTTCCTCCTACCTCCACACCTTTCATCACACTTATAGTTAGATATAAATCCATTAGCTTTGGCTCCTAAGACTTGATTGTTATTCTCCCATGGATTAGAGCACACCAACATCTACTTAGTATTTACAAAAAAAAGGACCAAATTTAATTAAAAAAAATAAATAAACCACCGATCATGAAAGGAAGACTTAATAGCATAGTAAAAGGAAGTTAAAACTCAGTGTTGTGGTCATTTAGCAAAAGAAGGAACATTTGTACAGGTAACCAGCTACAATAGAAGGTCACAGTGAAGGAACAGTTCGTTACAATTTGTCGGACTGCTTTCAGTTCATCAAATGTAGGTTCCTCCTTTCGTACCCCATCAAGTTTTGCGGAAGCGTTCTGCTCATGTGCAAATATGAGCGACAGTCAGGATGAGCCTCTGGGTTCGTTCCTCCAGCCATGACTAAGGTCAGTGCAGACAGCTGTTGCGGCAATGGAAAGAAGCCATGCGGACTCGATTGCGTAACCTCTGGACCTCCAGTTCTTGGAAGTGGTCGTCCTGGTCGTTCTGAATGATGATCTTCTGCAGCTCGCCGATCTCACGCTCCATCTTGGAACGTAGCTCGCGCTTCATCTTGAGCAGCACCTGTATAAGCGGACTGATTCATTATGCTGCACGCTGATGGTGGTGTTAAAAGATGATTTGATGAGAACATTTTTAACCTTCTCTTGAGCTTTTTTACGAATCTGGATCTCCTGGCGCTCTTGTGCAAGTTTCTCAGCCAGCAGTGAAAACTGCAAATAGAACAGATTCAAAGATTAAAAACAAAATATCAATATAATTGTGTGTCTTAGAACCCACACTGACTGACCTTTTTTTTTTTTAAGCTACACCAACAAGAACTCCATCATAAAATCTTACTTTATACAGATATTTTTGCAGGGAACCATTTTGTATCCGAAAGTATTTTTCGGCGGCAGGTTGACACAAGGCGACGTAACATTGAGCTAGCGAGAAGCAAGTTTAGCAGCTTCGACTAATGCTTGGAAACGCATTGCGGTTTCCCTCCTAATTCGGGAATCACAGCCTGCATCAACTCGCCCCCATGGTGGCAATTACACAAAATGTCTTACAAATGTCGTTCTCATCAAGGAATTACGAAGAATAATTATCGAAGGGAGGGATGGAGAAGCCATACTAATTGCTAAAATAACGTCATCGTGAAAGACTGGAATTTAAAGCACTTGGGTGACAAAGCACAACTCACAGACGTCTTGCTGGAACTGCATTAATGCAAAACATATCCAACGTTGATCAGCAAAAATTGCAGGCAATTTAATAAGTGTCAGGAGAGAAATTGTAAAATAATGTCTACACACACACACTGTTCAACGGATTACGCCCTCTCGTCTATCAACCGGGAGAAGTGGCCTAAAAGGTTATAAGCAGTGGTGGACCCTCAGGGCCAGCAAGGCCTTCTCTGCTGGCCTAAACATTCATACAATAACATAAATTTAATTCATGTTATTTTATTTTCATAAATATGGAAACAATTATTCTCTGTATTCTTTACGTCATATTATTTCCACTTAGTCGAGTGGCTTTCAATGTTATTTTAAATAACATTGAAAGCCACTCGACAAATAACTTTATTATGGTAGAGTTTTTAACCCATCATATTTCAGATAGCTTGTGTTGCCAGGTAAATTAAACTTGCTCGGGGCCTTCAGATTAAACAGAGCAAGCCCCTGTGCGCTGAAAATGAACGGGCACAGTCAGGTTGCAATAGCCAATCAGATCACGAGTCTGCGCACCTGGGCCAGCTAGAATTCCTTACATCGAGACTGGACGTGCTCGTTCCGTGATTGGATTAGCGCCTGCTAGAGAGAGCTATCACTGCATTTTAACCCAAAATGGCCGAAGAAGAAGACGTTGATCTGGTTGCGGAACTACTTTCCACACAATTTTCAAGACGGACCTTCCAAGAAAAGCTGGATATTGTGCGAAGATGTCGCCCAACTCCTGCGCTAGCTAGCCTGTCCCAGCAAGGAAAAAGGGTTTGTCCGTCATTTTCAGACGAGCAATTATGAACGGTACCCGTGGCTCACAGCCTCTGAGAAACGCTGCAAATTGTACTGTTGGGAATGCCTATTGCTTGCAACGGACCGATTTGGTGTTTGGAGCCACAGTGGATTTACCCATTTAGGTTGTTTTACCAAGGCTGCAAGGAAACATCACAGCAGGCTGGGCACTTACAAACTACGGTGCGTTTAAAAAACGTTTGGGGACACTCGCGTAGATGTGCAGCTCAGTGAACAGGCACTACATTGGTGAGTAAATGAATTTTGTTTTACATTTCTTCTTGTCATTTCATTTCGTTAGTATTAAATTAATGGTAACGAAATAAAATGTCAAAAATACAAAAATGTATCAAACAAATCTGCTCACCTGCAATTTATAATGGCGCATTGTAGTCACCTTCGTGCACTAAAGTTCGTTCAATCTCGGCTGCTCAACATCGTCAGTTATTTGCTGTTGTATAGCCGATTCTCAAAATGCAAATGATCCATTTACTTTATTTTCAAAGAATAGTTTGTTTTGTTATTGTTTGGTTGGTGTCTTATATGAAACTGCGACATTGCGCAATTTATTGGACAGACTTGTTTAAGATCACACAGCGTAATTTGGGTGGCATTTTATTTAGTATTTTTAAATCATCTTTTTATTTTTGACAATATCTATAAATTTAGTTTTCTGCTCTTAATTGTGAATGCATACTTGATGGTTTTAAATGCTCCTGAAATTCAGTGCTGCTTGACGAGCCTATACTGTATTGTTGTCATGTATGTGACATCACTGAAGGCCTAAGGTTGAAATGCACGGCCTGCCACTGGTTATAAGTATATTAATCCTGAAGATAAACATTCAGAAAATGGATGCATATAGTACTGAATGCATATAATATGAAGAAACGTGATCTGTTTTTACAATACAGTCCTGAGTTTTGATTGTCACTTTTGAGATCTCCAAATTATATTGCAGCAGAGTCCTTTTTAAAAATATTTCATGAATATTTTTTTAATCGATTTCTGTCAGAGACATGACATGACTTTCCATGACTCTTATTTAGAGAGACATTGATAAATGTGTGGGCTACTTCTCTGCACATTTGATAATTTTATATATCAGCTGTCGGAGCACTGGGTGCACGGTTTAATGTCACTTCAAAATACAGTGAGCAAGAGCAGCAGTCATAGTGATGGGAAAATGAAGCCTCTCTGTTCAACATTGCACTGAAAGTACACTAACTTGCATTTTTTTTAAACCCTTTTATTTAACCCAACAGTGCCATCTAGATGAGTCAAAAAATGTTATTAGTTCATGAAGCTTCATTTTCCCGTCACTATTGTGTTTTTTAAAAACAGATTAACTGAAAATGTACAGATTTTTTTTTTCTCCCAGAGCGCCCAACACTATTTTTGAGTGTGTCCTACTTGATCTTTGTAGTACTTCTCCATAGACTCGATATGGTCCTGTTGTCGTTTCTGGTGCTCAAGCCTTTGCTCCGTGGCGAAGGCTCTCTGCTCCCTCAGGCAGGCTTTCTGCACCTCCAAACCCTCTTCAAAGAGTTGCCGAAACATCTAAGCACACACAAGGACACGCCGGATGCTCATGCAGCATGTGGACAGTGAGTGTGTTAAGAGCCTTTAGAAGTTACAAGGAGGGCGTTCAGGTGGGCCACCTTTTCCTCATTGATGCGAGCCTTCATGAGGCGAGCCCGGTGCTGGACGTGGTAGTCGTGGTGGTACTTCCTGGCCCGAGCAATCTGCTGCCGCTGTTCTCTCAGTCGGCTCTGGGTGGACTTCTGCTGCTGGCTGTGCTCTTTAAAGTCTCTCTGGAGGATCAAGCCCATAAGGACGTCAAAGTCTGTTCTTTCTTCGCTGTTAGAAAGACACTGGAACAAATGCATGTGAACCCACCAGACGTCTGCTGTGCTCCTGCTGTTTGCGGACCATTCCCGCCAGCAGGTCGTGCTTCCTCTGAGCTTCTTCAAACTGTCACATGGCAGGATGGGGGGGGGTCCATGGTTCACTTGCTCATAGCCTTCGGTAAACAAACAAAATCAAGCACTCACCTCTTGGGAGAATCGGCTGCGCCGCTGCTTCTGAGCAACAGCTTGGGCGCGGATTCGCTCCACCTGCTGCTTCTGCTGCTGCCACATGCGGCCCAGGTCTTGCGAGGAGATATGCAGGAATGGCAGCTCCTCCAGGAGCACAGGCAGGAGCTCGTTCTCCTTCATTTTAACTGGACATACAAAATGGACCCCCAGAACATCATGCCTCGCTCACTTGTTTGCGCAGAATTACAAGGGCAGATGATAACCTCAAACAATTCAGACCTTGTATAAACATCCAGTGGTTTGCATTGAAATTTAAAAAATATATGTGTACTGTATAATATTTTTATAGAGAATTTTTGGGTGTGTGCTTGTGTTATAAATATTAAGTGTGTGTTATGTGTTCTATATACTGTATACTACATGCATCCATTCTGAATTGCTTAGCCACTATTCCTGGTTGATGTACGAGATGCCGTAACATTTCTTATTAAGATATCCTTTATTTGTCACACACTGGGGAAATTTACAGTCTACAGCAGCAAGATTGTGGGTAGAAAGAAGAAAAAAAAATCTGTGTGTGTGTGTAGCATTATTTTGTATTGTCTCTTCAGAGACTTATTAATTTGCTGTCCAAAGGTGGATACGCCCCGCTTTAATGCTGTTCCAGCAAAACGCCCGTGAAGTGTACTCCTGCAGTCAACTAGGCACCTAATTCCGGTCTTTCAGGATAAGTGGTTTCAAAGTGCTCTGTTAGTAGGTTGCTCAGTTGAGGTCTGGTATTTTCCCCCTGGCCATTGAGTCAATTTATTAATATTCTTGACAACCACAGACTGTGTCGAATGTCTGACTTAAATTGTGTTACCATGAGACAATCAAAAAATGACATTCATTCATATAACCATGAAAGAAATGAATCGTACGTGGTGGATTTTTCTTGGGTGTTCGTAGTCGCCCTGAGGTGCTTTGTGTGTGGACCTTCGGCTGGGACTTGTTTGTCCATGGAATCGTTGTGGGCGCCTTGGGAAAGTCATTGAGTATGGCCTCTCTGTACTCTCGCTCCTGCAGACACATAATAAAGTCGTGTTGGGCGACAGTGGCAGCAAAAGCCGCAACGCCCTGATGCTTGATGATATGCATCATGACCACTTACAGCCTCCTGAGCTTCGTGCCGTTCCTTGTCAAGATCAACTCGTTTTTTCCCTTCTAGTTTCATCAATTCCGCCTCGTAAGCTTGATTCACCACAGTCTGGTTAGAAAAAAAAATGACGTGAAGCCCACCAAAACACATAAATAGCATCTGAAAGTTGGAAGTCAAGTTCTATTCACGAGACAGATGTAAAATTCAGAACAACCTTTTTGTGTTTAGTACGGCGCGGCGGCTCACTTTGCCACATCAGAGGACGGGTCGGGATGTTTGCGTGTTGGCCATCCCCACAGAGGCTCACGGCCTCGTCTTCGTCGTCATCCTTTGAGTGCTCCAGCACGGAGTGATGACCTCGTGCAGGCAAGGAAAAAGATGAGAAGTTCTTATGGGCTGATTTGGGTTCGGGTGTTCCTGAAATTATGAATTATTCTTGTAAAGGCGCTCCGAGTCATGCTAAACTGCTTAAAAGCATAATTTGGGCAAATTCACACACCAGTGTGTAGTCTGGAGGTCCGATTACGCGCCTCAATGTCGGTAGTGAGGTCAGACTCTTCTTCCTTATCTCCAAAAGCTCCAGGCTCTTCACTGTTGCCCAAAAGTCGTTTCAGCATCTGAAGAAAAGACAAAAATCAAGAAAAAAAACAGGATAATTGGGCTGGGGAGGTGAAATGTTGAACTCAATATATAGTAAGACAAGGCAAGGCAGCTTTATTAAGGGTCCCCTCTGAAAGTATTTGAACAGCAAGGTCAATTCCTTGTTTTTCGACAGACAACTGGGTTTCAGATCAAAACTACCCATTGATAACACCAGACTGTTGCCTTCTTCATTTGAAATGCTTTCCAGGCCACTACTGCCACCCCTTTCAGTTTCTGGGGGTTTCTCCCTTCAGTCTCATTCTGTGAAGATGAACTGCGTCCTATATTGTTTCAAGGTCCGGCTAATTGACATGGCCAGTCAAAGACCTTCTACTTTTTCCCCCTGAGTCGTGTTTTTTTTTTTTTTGGTGGTATTAGCAGTAGTAATTTGCGACTGTAGTCATTATAAGCAGTTGAGAATGTGGATGGGTGGGTTGGGGTTAACCACCCACCCCCCGCACACGATGATTCGTTTGTGTGTATTCACACCCACACATTAAAATGACTAAAATAACAATCGAAACACTTGCAACTGTTCTCACCTGATCCAGTTCATCAATTCGATGGGTGAGTTTCTCAGAAATGTGATGCAGTTCTTTTTCTGCTCGCCTGTTTCTCTTCCTGCAGTGAGAATGAGTCTCCTTGAGGTCCTCCCCCTCTTCCACTTCCTCGTCGTCTTCTGACCAGCTGCTGTTCACAAGAAAAGGGGGGGGGGGGGGGGTTAGCAAGACGAGCTCAAAGCAAACGCAACCATGGTAGAATGAAATAGTTTCACGAAGATACCCGAGGTCCTTCTCATCGTGGAGGCTTCCCTCCTGTGGTCTCGTCGTAGGACACAGGTCTTCCTCTTGCGCTTCTTGCTTCACTTCCTCCGTGTCTGGCAGAATCGGGGTGGCGGCCGACGCCTCATCCTGGAGCGTTAGGAGGAGGACATCTGGTTGCGTGTGGAATAAAACCTTCCTGGGGCCTCCCTTGGTGGGCTGAAAATATCATACTTGCTGATGAAACGTATAAAGGAATATGAATAGGGCCCTTCATTTAAAAGTGGCGGCTTGCTGCTTTCCTACCTGCAGTGTCTCTCCCAAAACTTCGGCCCTTTGCTGGCTGGCTGAATCTATTTCACTCACGGCTACGAAACGGACACAGAGGTAGCAGAATATAAATCTCAAGATGTACAATCCAGAGAGTGGGGATCAACTGTGTTTTCGTTTCTCTGACCCACCCGGAGAGTGCAGGCCGTTGCAGACAGGCCTCTCTGCTTCAGTGCTGGAGGTCTTTCCCTGGAAGATGAGAGGATATTTGGACAAAAGAAACGCTAGAATACAACATTTAAAAGGCAAAAGGGCATGTTCATACCTGGATGATGGCAGGGTCGTGTTGCTCTTCGACACAGCAAGCACCATTTGGGTCTCGGTCGATGGAGTTCGTGTCTGTGTCGGTGTGGTGGGGGGAATCGCTCTGGGTGGGTGGCTGTAGTGCAATGGCGGTGTGCGGCAGTACAGAAAGTCGTGCAACCAGATCCTCTGCGGTACCAGAGGTGGCAACTGCATCCGAAGTTAACGGCTGGACAGTTGATTCTATTGAGTCAAAGGCTAAAGAGTAGTTGCATGGCATTTCTTTTTCTTGACCTTGAGCACCCTGCAACCACTCTGCACCATACAAATTGGATGATGGGGGGTGGGGGGGGGGATACGACAGTGAGTGTACAGCACGTCTAGAAACTGTCTATTCCACCTAAAGTTGTGCAATACAATGATATATATCGTATGATAACGGCATACTGGTTATATCGTGCATTTTTTTGTAAGATCAATGGACAAGCGGTACGTACATTAATCAATATCAAAAGGCATGAAGAGATTTTTTTTGATTGGTCTGACTTAGAAGGATGAAAAATAGTGAGAAAACATGGTAAAATACAGCGGTAGAACCGTAACACATTCATAGAGCGAGTAATAGAGTGAATCTGCAATAATCGAACCAATGACTCTGTCTCGCTCATGTATAACGAGGAAATGGGCGTGTGCAGTAGAGTTCCTTGCTACAACGGCAAATTGGATGACAGTGACGACATGGCCCCATTGGGCCTGTGTTTTAGAAGCACCTTGCAAATAGTTTGGGAAAGCAACCTCTCGGGGTCAAGCAAGTCTCAGTATGGAATCGGGCAAAACGAAAAGTGACATTACTAGAATTAAGACTTTGCTACAGTCTTAGCAAAGGTTAGTAATGGACCGCGGCCATTTATTCAACTCAGATTTTACACACAATTGGTTAATAAAGGCAGCGTAGGAACAGAACTCCATCCGAAACCGAGGCCACCTTGTATTTTTAAACACGTGTTTTCACATCTCACCTTCTTTTTGATCTGTGAACGTGCGTGCTGAAACCCCGAGCCCGATGACCTCACTGGGTGATCCAGGCTGCTCACTCTTGATGGAATGTTGGGAATTCATACTCGAGTGCATAGTGGACCTGCATTTTAATATACCTGATTAGCCAGAGGTTCCTCCCTGGAATGCACAAACTACTGTGCACTTTACTTGACTCATTGAAATGTCTATTGCTGACAGACAGAAAAGAGTACACGTACTATGGTTGTAGTTTCGAACTAAGGGCTTATGAATAGCCTCTTGGTTCGACTTGGTTCCCCCAAGTTCATGTCTGTGCAGTTTGTACCCGGCTACCCAGAAATATCCTTGTTTTAACAGGCAGTATAAAAAGAGCTACAGGAATGTACTTACGCTCCACAATCAGGCGACAAATGCCCTTCGTCCATTTTTGTGTCCATCTGCTTGATGACATTGCTGGTTGTTGGCGCCTTGCTTTCACCAAGACCTTCCGCTTGGAGACCACTATTTGATGATCCTTATTTTGAATACGAATTATTACAAACAAAACAACAACAACAAAACAGAAAAATGATAAGTTGTATTATTAGTGATAATGAAGGAAGAAACTACCATAGTTGTGGTACCACAATTGTGTTCAAGAAACATGTTAGGCAGTCAAAACTTGCATCGCAGTAAACAGACAATTTCACCTAAATTTACTGTTGATTTTCTATCTGGGACGTGACTTTCATGAGGTGCAGATGAAGTTACATAATATGGTCTGAGGGGCAGTTCAAGCTACACTAACAAGCAGTGCTCAGTTCTCCTAAATGAGACGAGCCTTTGTTTTTCATAGCTGCTTTTAATATGAAAGATGTCACATTTATGTAATAAGAGCATGCTTGTCAATATACTGAGAACAAGGAAAGTAAACGGAGATGATTGTTCGATGTACCCACCATCATTCTGTGACTCCTCACTTATCTCCTCGCTGAGATATTCTAAGAGACCATCAAAGATATCCAAAAGATTCTTGATTGATTCTTTGTCTCCCCGGATGACATTTTCTCCTGTAAGCATACACTCGTTATTACACTCAAGCTCTTCCATTGTTAGTCTGAACACCACAAAAAAGAAAAAATAACATGATGGTGCAATACTGTCTCTGAACATTCAATCGCACTGACGTTTACATAGACGCGCAAAAATGTTGTTTTTTTTTATACCTGTGATATGCGAGAGACTGATCTGAAGATAATCCAGCGACAGCGAGTCAATCACACACTGAACATTATGGACATCATCCTCCTGGCTCCGTGGTGATGCAATATAATCTAAAATGTACAAAGACACTCATGCATGTGAAAATGTAAAAAAAAGAAAAGATGCATGTCAACCCCAGGGCAACTAAATAGTGTCAGCAATGACAAAAAGCTACATCAACACACAATCACAGTTCATGGACATGCTCAGAAATCTTCACAGGAAAACATTTCTCACAGACAGCAAAATAGGTCATTAACATGAAATGCAAGGCTGTTGTATGTGGGGGCAACAAAAAAAAAGAATGACAACAAAGTAAAATATCCAATCAGTATTTTGATCTACATTATATAGTATTGTGGGGAAAAACCCGTCAAACCTTTATAACTTCTGGATTTATTTATATATTTGTCATTCAAGTGGCCCGGCTCATGTGCTTTGTGCATGGGCAGTTACGTCACATGGTTGAAAATTGATTGGGAATTAAAAGGTTTATTTATCTGTGTTCGGCAACGACAAAGTAGTGACACACAAATATAAGCGCCATGTTAGCAGTACCCATTATTTGTTGCTTTATTTGAGTGCTTTATGTGATGCTAATAATTGAAAGTAACAGGTGTTAGTTGCTACGTCGCGGGCAAGCGACATATTACCGGAGGTGGTGTTTATTCTTTCAGAATAAGAGTACAAGAGAGGAAGTACTATGTTAATTGTGTAATTAGTGCTGTAGCAAACTGTTCTTGATCGGTATAATTTATGAGTGTACTTATTTGATTATTGTTACAAATGCTATGCTTGGGTTCACTTACCAGTCCCTATTCGGTTATTCTTTCTCTCTTAAAAAACAACGCATAC
This sequence comes from Hippocampus guttulatus, assembly GCF_054856545.1. Taxonomy (NCBI): domain Eukaryota; kingdom Metazoa; phylum Chordata; class Actinopteri; order Syngnathiformes; family Syngnathidae; genus Hippocampus; species Hippocampus guttulatus. The sequence continues at coordinate 12,380,765 of NC_141269.1, forward strand.
ACTGGCCCACACAAAAGGGTAAGGCCCCTTAATAATCAGAGAGAAATACTTGTTATTAACCCTAACCCGATATATTTGTTTCGAATTCAACTTTCGAACTAAACTGTTCAGTCATTCCAAACAGATGCTGCATGCACTCAGTTTGCCGTCATCTTACCTGGAACTTTCTCTCTCAGGATGTTCTCATAGAGACTAATAAACACATGGGCGTCACAGTCTGTGAGTTTAGTCAGCTTCTGTTCAATGCGACACTTGACGAGCAGCTCATTTGCCACATCTACCCAGTCTGGAGGGACAAATCATGAAAGGGGCATTACTGCACACTGCTTCCAATGGGAGATGACGGTACACAAAAAATGAAATCGCGCCATCTAAACAGTTTCTGGGTAACTTAGTTATTTATATTAGATTCCTGGGACGTAGTCAATGACTTTGTCGTGTAACAACGAATGACTTTGTCGTGTAACAACGAGTGTAATTAAGAATTGGTGGTAGATTGGACTTTTGGGGCGGCAAAGTGAAGTTAGGAAGCGGGTAGTTTTTTTCCTGCTGATTCATACAAACACAGCGTTACGTAACACGTACAAGTTCTCGTACCGTACAGAAAGCAGCAGTTCAGATTGATATGTGTCGATACCAAAGACAAATGCCAATTTTTATGCCGCAACTTTGACTCAACCCAACATCTCGACTGGGAAGCGCTGCAAAAAGTCACTTTGCTTCGCACCGACATCAAGGACTGTCGTAATGTAGTCTAATCGTAACCGATTGTTCGGAAATCTGCGATACACGATTATATTCTTCACACCGTGAGAAACGTCCCTAAACAACAGAAATAGAGCTAGCCACCAAAGTTAGCAATGGAAAGTTAGCGTTAGCTTACATATCGTACGTAAAAAGTGAACGTTGCCTTCCGCTCCTACCTCTCTCTTCCTCCGGGGAGCCCATGAAACAGCTGTTGAAGAGAGGCAGATGTGGTTCAAAAGCGAAGCAATTTCTGCGGAGAGGTTTGTGTTGGTCGAACGGAAACTCCACAGCGGACAATATAGATCCGTTGGTGTGTTAGTAGTGTGGTGTTCAACATGAGAAAGAAGGAACTGTCTTTCCTGACTTAAAATTCAACTGTTGTTTGATTGGATGCTCTTGTTGCTAGTTTCCGGAAATAACGTTGACCTGTGACTACTGACACCTGCAGGATTTCTTTTGTTAGTGCAGGTCATATTCGTTTGTACAACACTTTGGGTCCTCCATAGTACAGTACTGCAGTCTAATAAAAACCTGCACTGAAACACCGAAATTGTCTTGAATTTTACTCATATTGTTATGAAAACAGAAAATAAGAATAGTTGTAGCGACGCCACTCGAGTGAAGCACATTTTTAGTTTTTCTCATTTGACTATTGTTTTGCAAATCTGCCTCACAGTTCTGAGGTTCAGGGTTAAAATTTTGGCTCTGGGATTCTTCTGTGGAGTTGGCCTATTCTTTCTGCTCTTGCGTGGGTTTTCTCCGGTCGTCCAACTTCCTCATACATTCCCAAAACATCCATGTTAAGTTCATTCGAGACATCTTGTGCGGTTGGATGTTTGAATGGTTGATTGTCTGCTCTGCGATTGACTGGCGACCAGTCCAGTATGTACCCTGCCTTTCGCCCAAAATTATCTGGGATAGGCTTCGGCTCACCTGTGCCTTAATGAGGATAAGCACCACAGAAAATGAACGCACGGATGTCATATGGCACAAAGAAGATATATTCTTTTTTTTTTTTTCAGCCCAGTGATTTCTCCACAGACACTCACTGTTTACAGAAGGAAGCACAAGCAGAAGAACAGATGATTTTTGACATCTACTTGTAAATGAGCTCTTGCTCCTCAACAAACTATTACAAATATGTAAAATGAACTTGGTTCAGAGTTCATAAAGTTGTATCATCTCCTAAAAGTTGCATCACACCGTTTTTTCACAGATCCAAAAATGTTCTTCTTCACATATGACATCATTCCAGCTGTTATTGATTTCATGAAACCGTATTTGTACACAATCTTCCTTTGTGCCTTCATAATTATTAGGTTCATTTGAAGTCCAGTAGCTGAAACACAAGAACACACACAAATGTCATTTTCATTTAACATCAGTACTCCTATTCCTTTGACAAATAGGAACTATTCCCTGACGTTCAGAAGCAACAGATAAGAGACACATTGGAACGGGGTTCGTTCCGGGATTTGGAAACAAAAAAAAATCCCATAGAAATCACAGAATTAGACATTATAAACCATCCAGGTCTAACTATAACTTTTTTTTCAATATTCTTAACTGCGATAAAAGTGGCAAAATAATAACTGGGGAATGTTAACTATAAAACACAGTTGAAATGTTTTCTTAACTTTAATGACCAAAATGCCACATATCCTGTAAATGCAAATACAGGTATAATATATGTAGAGTAAAGTTGACCACAGTTACGCAAAAAGACGTTCAGACTGCGGACAAAATGATCACAAGAATCCTACCTTTATATAAAAGCCATAGAAAAGCAAAACACACACTTAAGGGCTCATCCTTTGATACCCACAGAACGGCACTATGCCGAGTTTAGCAGCTGAGCGCTTGGACAATAGCTGAAGTGAGGCCTTGTGCGGTATCTGCTGCTATAGCATCAAATGTCAATTTTATTAATGCAATTTTCAAGTTATACATGAGATTTCTTGAAATTGTGGGTTGAGAACATCAACTTTGGAGGTTCCACTGTAGTTTTACAACCGTGACACCCGCAAAGGTGGTTCAGATTCAGTCATGAAGCGCAAACATTTTTAGGAAATGAAGGCGGTGCATGTGTGCATGAAAAAGTGTGAACCTTGTTTTCAGCTGAGACCCGTCAACCCATTTCCATGTGCCCTCTTGCTCTTTCAGCCCAATCCACAGCAGCTTGTTGAATTTCACGACAAAGTTCTTGTTAAGAGACAACACAACACAAAATGTTCAGTTTTACAGATTGAACTCCCCAAATTTGTCAGAATAATGAGAAGCACACAAAAACGGTGCAACCTGCTCTTCTCTGCTGTTGATCACCACCAGGTCTGCACCTCTCCTCAGGCAGTCAGCTCGACTGCCGAACCAAGTTCTGGTTGTGGAAGAGATGTAATACAAGCTGGAGAGGAAATATACCCATCCTTTCCGACCATAGCTATCTGCTCAGCATTGTAAAACATAATAACAAATACAAAAGAAGGCAGAGTAATTGAGTACAATTTGTGTCAAACAAGTCAGGTCTAAATGAATCATGAATAATATCAATGATCTTTTCGATTCAGAGTCATACTTACCAATAGTATAGATTCTTCTTTTCAATTCTTCAGTCTCTTGAGTGGAGTTTGTGCAAGTAGCATCTGTTGCAATTTCTTCTTTTTTACTGGCAGAATGCACTGAAAAGACAGCGACACAATGAATATAGAAAGTCTACACACCCCTGTTCAAATGTCAGGTTTTTGTGATATTAAAAAATGAGACCAAGATAAATAATTTCAACATTTTTCCACTATTACTGTTACCCATATACTGTTTAACTTAATATAATTTTATTTTTATTTTTACAGGGGTAGCAAAAGTAAATGCTGTACCCGAACCAAAGTGTTTGCACAAGTGTTCACAACATCTTTAACTGGTAGGGGGGGTATTCAGAATTAAACGATAACATTGAAACCAATGTTAAACCGGTGTCAGGACACACATTTAAAGTGCCTGTCTGCGGTGGGGTGGGGGCGGGGGGACACGTATTCTACATTGATGTCATGATTTTAAATTGACTGAAAATGATCAAGACAATGTGGGTAACCTGCAAGAAAAAAGAAGAGAAGAATTCAAACTCACGAGTGGTAAGACGAAGTGATATGTTGAGAGCAGCTTGCAGGACACACAAGAGTCCGAGGCTCACGGCGACTAGTTTGTACACATTTCTTGCTTGAGAGGGTATCACCGTCATGAACACAATGAGAGAATGAACGGAAGTTATCGTAGTGAATTTACCTTTGAATGTGTGGGATAAAAAAACAATAAGATTTTAACTGTAAAAAATGCAGTAATATAGATAGTATGCCGTGATACTGTGAGAGAGGTATTCCTTGAACAATATATTTATTATTGCAGTTGTATTTATTTTTTTTCGCATTTGCTGCTCTCAAATAGTCCAGTGATCAAAACAAATGCTGTCCAGTTCTACAGCACGACAACCACAACATACCGGTAATGATAAAATTATCACTGTTAAAGGCTCCCTGCACTGTTTTTATAAATCTATCCTAAAAAGTGGAAATGATGTTCTTCAAATAAAAGTCCAGTGTTGTGAAATAATGTCTTCATCACCATCTCATGAGTAATACAGGCTCTTCAAGAAACCGAAGCATGGACAAACAAGGCGGGCACCGAGCAGCTCTGTGGTGCAAAGCAGTCTTCCGTCCGTCTTGCATTTCCTTTTATGGAAATCTGAGTTGCTGTCTTCCTCTTCTGTTTTAGTTTCACTTTTCTCCTTCTTGGAGGCATTTTCTGGTTCCAGCTAATATTTGACACATGTTGTCTTTTACAGCGTATTTTGCAAACTGTCCCTGAGTCCATATATTGATCGCCTTCACACATTGTCCGTTTTTTACACTGTGCCGTCCGAGGGATCGAAGGTCACAGGCATCTCTGCAACTTTTGATGATATTAGGGACCGTAGATGATGACATCCCTAAATTCCTTGCAATTTTATGTTGAGGAACATTGTCCTTAAGCTATTTGATTATTTTCTCACTCAGCTGTTGACAAAAAGGTGAACCTCACCCCACCTTAGCTTGTGAATGACTTTTGTATCAAATCATGGTACCCATATGTTCCCAGTTAGCCTGTTCACATGTGGGATGTTCCAAACAGGTTTTTGATGAGCATTCATCAACTTTCTCAGTCTTTTTGCCACCTGTCCCAGCATTTTTGGAACATGTTGCAGCCATAAAATTCTAAGTTAATGATTATTTGCTAGTTAATCAGTATGCCTATATTCTAACACAGGACACTGTTTCAAATTGATCATGTAGAAAATGCAAAAACTTAATTCAGATTCAGTTTTTGTTTGGTCTGTAATATGTTAGAAACAAAATGTTGATCAAGTAAAAGCAAATGTTTGCCAACGTTTTATTCTAGTTTTTTATAGGAAATACAGTTGTAAGTTTTTTGCACAAAAAAAAACAAGAAAAAGAAAAGTGTCAAATCTGGATTTTTTTTTCTTCAATAGTAAAAAAAAATATTCTTGAACAAAACCAATTATTTTTCCTGGTACACTACTCAGAGTACGAAAACAAAACTGCAGTTCATAATCATTCCACAACAAACGTTTTCAAGGTGAATGTGTGTTCAGGAAACTACAAAAAAATAAAACATTTTCTCCCTTCATTCTGCTTCTTTTCTGGCTTAAAAAATAACTTTGAATAAAAAAATAACTAAAGCAGAAATTCCAAAACACTATCTAATATAACAATAATAATGGTGCTCAAATTTTCTTGTATTCACCTGTCACTGGCTCTGTTCCTCCTTTGCTTGAAGCTTGAGGCACGTTCAAATAGTCCATCTGCACTGAAACTTTTCTACGATCAAATCTCACCATGTTGCATCCCCTGGAGAGTAACAATGATGATGGATGTTTTATATTGTCACATTAATGCGACAACCACTTCTTTTCTTGGCCTTTTAATTCATATCCGTCAGCTAGCAAGGTTATTGTTCCCCTTTTGCTTCTCCCCAGCATGTGACTATGAAATTGTTAATGTGTATGAACATGAGAGAGAGAGAGAAAGAGAGCGAGAGAAAGAGATGAGCTTAAGCCTCCATTAGTTCCTTTTTTAACTCATTTGATGAAATTGAAACTTGACGATTTCCTCAATCTCTTTTCTTCGGCATTGAAGAAACCTTTTTAAAACACGTTTTCTTGGCGTGATTGTCGAAAGATCGAAAGATTCTAATATTCGATCAAAATAGGGAGCTTTTGTGCATCTAAACAGAGGCAGCCCTTTTCAGACACATGCCTACCACCAGAGAGACTTCATATAAAGTCTCTCTGACTAACCCCTAACATTTCAGATGTTCTTGTATCCTTTTCCTGGTGTTTTTTTTCTTCTTTTTTAATTATTCATTGCATCCTTGCAGAAACATGAAGTCATTGTGCTAACACTGGTTGCTATTTCTGTTCATAATTCCTTCCACATTTTCTAAAGACCCCAGGTCAGGAGAAAGACCATCTGAGATTTGTTTCAGCGGTTAACAAGAGGCATTTTAAATGGTGGCATTTGAATGTGATAGTTTAATTCTGAACAAAGCCACATCTCCAGTTAGGAGAGCATGCACGCTTCCATCCAGTTTCTAATTCGCTTATCCTCACGAAGGGGTCGCAGGCTTGCTGGAACATGTCCCAACTGTCTTCGGGCAGTCGGCGGGGGACACACTAAACTGGTTGCAAGACAATCGCAGGGCACACATAGACGAACAACCATTCGCGCTCACACTCACACTTGGGGACAATTTGAAGTGTTCGATTAACCCGCCATGCATATTTGAGGAATATGGGAGGAAACCGGAGTAGCTGGAGAAAACTCACCCACGCACGGGGAGAACTTGCAAACTCCACACAGGAAGTCCGGAGTTGGATTTAAATCCTGCACCTCTGCACTGTGAGGCAGAGGTGCTAACCAGTTGACCACTGACCGTGCCTGTAATCATATAATTTCAATAAAATATTTTTACTTCTTTCTCGAAAAGATTTTTATTTTAATTAAGTTGGAATGGTGGAAAGTTTTGAAATAATTTGTACTGGCATTTGAAGAGGCATGTGTCAACTTTTTATATCAACTGTATATGAGTTAAGGTTTGGTATAGTAATGTCAAAGCTGAATCAAAAATCAATGGAATGCTCTGAAATAAATTGCATTTGTTACAAGAACAAAAAAAAAATCCCATTTTAAGACTCTTGACTATATTTCTGTGTGGTGTTGTTAAAGCAGGTTTTAGGAGAAGAAAAATATGAGAAGTAGAAGAAAAGAAATATGCACCGGAATTTACATCACATACAGTAAGTGGATTCACATTCATATTGGTAAGTTGGAGTTCCAATATTGTACTTCTATCTAAGGTTTCCAGCATTTCATTTCATCCTTTTTTTTCTAGGGGTGTACCGGTAATTCCAATCAATTTAATGGGTGCGGGACTCATTTAAGCAGTCATACCTTGCACTTTACATTTTGTTTCGACACAACTATTTCCACACCTCTGCCTTAACCACGTTCATGATTCACCATCACAGTGTTACCCCACACTCCAGGATGTTTAAAAGAAGAACACGGTCTCTCAAATACAAACACAGTTTGTCACCGAAAAGGTGAATCCGTTATTCGAGATGCCACGGCAGATATCCAGTGAGGATGCAAATCTAAAAGGTAACCCAGTCATCATTTTTGGACTTTAAATCCCATGACTTCTTGTGTGTGAATTCGGTAAAGTCATCGACTATCCAATTTCACTGGAAGAGGCTGAATTCTGTACATATTATGGAATTCCTGTTGATGGGAAATATTTATTCACACTTTATGAATCAAGTATTTGCATTAAGACCTGAGTCTTTGCAACGAGCAGCTTGTTCTTGTATGTATCCATTTAGGACAACAAAGAAAATGTCATTTACTTCTCCTAATCGTCGGCCTTGGGTGTGTCCTCCAAGTCACGCTCAATGTTTCGCTACGCCTTGCCTGTAAGTAGACTGCTCATTCTTTGGTTTTTAAGTGCACATTTTTAAACTTCAAATGGATTGAGAATGAAACCTTAAACATTACAATGAAAACCAAGGTGAACGTCTCAAGAATAGTCCGATTTGGAGTTAAACAATAATTGGCAAGAAAATGTCCTTCAAAAGTCAAACAAACGTTTGATTTGGCTTTGGAACCATCATCACAAAACTTGCATTCTGAACTGACCTGGTGATCATGAAAAGGTTTTCAGGAAGAGGGGTTATCAAAATCCTGACTTGGATGTGGAAGTACTGACATTCTTCTGTAACTTCGATGCATCATGATTTGTAACGCAACATACTTTATGGCATGCAGGCTACATGCCCTGAACATTACTCTTCTGTTTTCCCGGAGATTTTTTTTGTGACTTTATGTGGCTAAAGTCAGGGGTTGGGGGTCGGAGGGTTTGTTCTTTTCGCAACGTTGCCATCCAGAGATGTCGGAAAAAATATAACGAGCCTATTTTGACTAAGTAAGAAGTAGAAAGCACAGAAGATATTTTTTTCATATCGTTTTCAAATGTAGCCAGTATAAGTAAAAAAATGTTGTCAAAAATACTCAAGATGGACCTATTGACTGACTTATGTCCGACAATGTATTTGTACTTGGTTACTTTTCACCACTGCAGTCACTTAAACAGTACATTCTGACTTAACAACCAGTAAGTTCAGGATGTGCTCTTTTGCTGGCTGCCAACAAACGCTCACTTAATTCCAGTAATCCTTATAAAACGTCAGTGACAGTATTGCTCTGTAATCAAACACCAAGCGAGCTGTTCCCTCCCCAAAAAATGACTGTCAGATATCTTCAAAGGGTGAGTAGTTCCATTAAACAGTGTTTAGCTGTCTTTATACTGGTATGACAGTCAGCGGTAGAAAAGTGATGACATTTTAAATTTGTGGAATTGCCGTGGTGGCCCCTGATGTGTTATATTATTCATGGAGCCCCAAAATGACCGACTGTGGGTGACCTGGAGCCTATCCCAGTTGACATATATGTTTTTGGAATGTCTAAGGGAGCCAGAGCACACAAGCATAGGGCAAACATGCAAACTCCAGCCAGGTCGCAGCCGAAATTCAAACTCAGAAGCGAGGCAGAAATGACCAAATTGTTTTGAAATTGCAACAGTGTCATGGAATGACTAATGTTCAGCATTGGGGATTCTACTGTTCATGTTAGATTGTATTTCTCAATGATGATCTAGTTGATTTGAATCCTTTTCCTCAGGGTCCTCACGATTCCATTTGGATTGCAATAAAACTTGCGCAACCAGTCAGAGCCATGTGATGGAGACTCACAAGGATTGTGACAAAAAACCAGGAGATCGCTGCAACAGATTACAAGAAAGATTCAATGCTTTACAGAAAGAAAGAGACACACTTCGAAACACCGTCTCAGAATTGAAGAACTTTGTACGGAGGTGTGTGTAGTGTCTTTGGAACAGCTCACTTCTCAGGTGATGCGGCTGGAGTTTTTTTTCCCTCTACCTACTCGAATCTCTGTCTTTCTGATGACACCATCCTCAGGATATTGAAGAACTGCATTTTCATTTTGTTTCAAAATGTCATTTACGTGTTTGTTTTGTGCCAATACTACAATTGGAAGGAAACAATCGAGAAATCAGCTCTATGTATGCATATATTCTCATGTTCACTGTTTATGTTGGGCATCAATAATGACTGCATATAAAATTGAAACCTTTACAAGGCACAGATGCAGATGACCAAATACTAATAAGAATTTACTTGACAACCACCCCATTATGCACACCAAGTTAATGAAGTCAAGTTACAATTTAGAACTTCACTGCATCATGATGACTTCAATTATACATCAACAACAGTGGAAAGGACAGGACCATTTTTGATTCTGGGGCCAGGTGTAAAGTTTTATTGCGACAACAGTTTCAATGGAAGGAAGGCGCTTGAGTATTGCCTTACTTGCTACCTTGCTTGTTGCCATAGACCCGGTTTAGTCTTGCTTGTTACCTGATCTCGTTTTTTGTTTTTGCGGCGACCTTTGGTCGTTGTTTTTTTGTTTTCGGTATTTAGTTTGTAGCACTTTACATTTGTGTGCTCTTTTTGTAAAATAAATCCACTTTGATGGCTCGGTTTTGCTGTCAGTAACTGCATTGTGATCCATCCTTTTGGCTTGCTTTGCCAATTATGAGTAAAATACAGTGTAAAACAACTGTTTTACCTGATTAAGATACATGTGACAAAAGTGGAGCAGGTAAGTGCGGATTTGGAGTTGAATTGTGCACTTTGATACGAGCATGCTATTTGGCATGCGTGCTCAGAAAAAAAAAGTGCAAGCCACAAATGCAAGATAAAAAGGAAAGGGGAAGGGGAAGGGAAAACAATCAATATGGCCACCTGATTTAGCCACACTTACCGCCAGAAACGCGGGAAAAAATCTGTGATATCGCTTTGCTCAGAAACTATGTTTAGATTGTTATATAAGCATGACATTAGCTAAGAGTGTTTCTTGTAGATCACCTTCTCAGGAAAAAGTGTAAGGAATGGAAAACAACAGCAACAAAAAAAAAACCTCAACATGGCAGTTGCTTTGAAGTTTTTTTGCAAAGAACAACACGAACGTGCGAGAAAATGATTCATTAATGATTAAAAATGAATGATTAAAAAAATGTGTTTTCTTATTCCCTCCTGCATTTTTCTCTGTACTTTTTAACGTATACAGAGTTGGATATGTCATTTTACTCATACCATGTTTTTTACTTTTACTTGCGTTACCTCTGTATAAACGTTGAAAACAAAACCAAAGCGCAAAGCACGTTCGCGCTCGCCCTACGCACAATGATAAGACGTTACTCGCCGCCTTCTGTGGCGTCACTTCCGTCCCTTCCACCGGCCAAGCTGTGTGTAGTTAGTCGCCATTGTCGGGCTTGTAAACCCATTGAACATCTTAAGTTCGCCTCTATTTACAGTCTAAATTGTGCAACAACATAATGCCGGGATTTTCAGACAGAGACCGTGGGCGAGATAGAGGGTAAGTCGCCCGCTTGTTTTTTATCTATTAATTTATGTTGTTCCTTTCCCCATTTCCGTTACAAATGGCTGCTAGTGTCGCACCCTGCCTTTTGCTCCACTGGTGTGAAAAGAAGCGTCGATTTTAATTCATTCATCAATTGTTATTCTGAACCGCTCATCCTCACAATTATTTCGTTTGTTTCTTCGTTGAAGTAAACATACTGGGCGGCATGTCAAACACCAATGTTAGTTCGTCGGTGCTGTTAAGGTGGCTGACTGTGGACGGTGTGGATATTTAGCCACACTTACCGCCAGAAACGCGGGAAAAAAAACAACAACACGATAACCCAGTCGTGACATGGATGTATGAGGAAGCGGCTTCTCGTCTTGGCGAAACACAGACTAGACTTGATGGCCTCATTTGTGCTGTGGGGTTTAATGGTCTGATCGCGATATCGCTCTCTGTCACATCATGCACACAGACACTGCAAAAGGCCTCAAGGGATCGGCTGCACTGTTTAGCTCCTGCAAATTGATGCTACTGTACATCAGCTTTGTATTTTAATTTCAACTTAAAACCCAATATTAGTGTCTTATTACTTAAAGTTTTGCACTGTCAAAAATGTAATAGGAATAGTTATAGTTTTCGTTTTTTAAAAAACTGAACGTTAAAGTAAAATATTTCTCTTTTAGATTTGCAACTGCAACAAAAATGAAAGTAGCCTGGTGTATAGATGCCTATTAAGAAATATGACACTATCAAAACATGAAGGCTTTATGGCTTTATTGACATTCAATGTCAATAAAATCCAAAATATTGTGCCAAGCACTTCATATATTTTCACAAGTTGAAGTTGCCACAGGATAGACCTTTGCATACGCATTTTCAGTTGCTAGGTGACAACAGAATGTGACAAAGCAAGCCAGGAAACAAAATTACAATGGTTGCCTCCTTCCTTTACTGACTTAGTCAGGCTGAGATTTAAAAAAAATAAAAGCAGTCTGCCCATTCAAAAAAAAATGAAGATGTGGTGAATATAGTCATAAAAACCGCTTTGAATCACTACTGAGCTTTTTCGGGGGCGCGGTGGGGTTGTGCTGACATAATTTCTACGCACACACGCTAACACATCTATTATATAGCTGCCAGCCAGTGTTCCCACTCAAGTGTCCCTTTGATAATCATATGGTGTGGCATCTATTGTCAGGAGTCAGGAGACAGCTTCCACTAGATGTATTATTCAAGTCAAGTACAACTTTATTGTCAAATACAGCACAGATGAAATTTCCTCCCTCTTAAACAGAAAACAAGAGGAGCTGCTGCGGGCGCCCGCGCCGCCATCAAAAGAACACTTAACATAAAATGACAAAATAATACAACACAACACATAAAACAGACAGATTCCTTCAACCACAGCCCTTGTTTTACTTCCACATAGAAGAAATGGGTTCTGTGTCTTCTCTTCACTAGATATGGTGGGGGACCTCCTCGTTTTGGAGGTGGTGGTGGAGGAAGCAGGGGTGGACCTCCCCCAGCAAAGTTTGGCAACCCTGGTGAAAGGCTAAGAAAGAGACACTGGAACCTTGATGAGCTTCCCAAGTTTCAAAAGGACTTTTATCAGGAACACCCCGATGTCACCCAAAGAATGCTTGTAAGCATTGGCTGTGGGGTTTTTTTTATCTCCTTCATTTTGCATTTCCATACACATGGGTTGAAAATGACTTGACATTCTCTCCTTGTGCTTCTGTGGGTTCACCCCACATTCCAAAACAAAATTTCTAGGTTAATGGTTGCTACTGAGCATGAATGGATGTGCGTGTATTTGTTCAATGTTAATGACTGGCGCACAGTCCAGGATGTACCGGTACATATATTCCGTTTTACAAAATAAAATCAGCTGGGATAAGCTACCAGTCACATGCGGTCCTGAACAGAAGCTGTTGTTGAAAATGGATGAATGGCTGTACCCAAGTCTAAGATCTCACAAGTCATCAGTGTATTCTTGTTTATGTGTGATCCTTTTCCAGCAAGAGGTTGAACAGTACAGAAGCAGCAAAGAAGTTACAGTCAAAGGCAGAGAATGCCCCAAACCAATTGCAAGGTTCCATGAAGCGGCATTTCCAAGTGAGTTGAAAGTCTCTCTCTAGGGCCCTCCTGATAACCCATTCAATCCAGGGTTTGCATTAGCTGCCATAAACGGGTATTTGGTCTGAGATAATATAGGGGCAAATAAAAGTTTATTTAAAATACAGTGTGTATGGTATGTTGAGATATATTCTAGAGAAATTTCTAGTAAAATAAAAAGCATTTGTTGCATCAAATAATTGAGTCCATAATATTTTATTGTGTGAAGGCTTTTCTATGGCTGCTTAATTCTACAGTCATGAATAAAAATACTAAACCACACTTCTTGTTCATTTTAATGCCTGACACCACTGAAGGTGTATAATGTGTTGAACACAGAAACCAAAACATGGAAACCCTGTTTTTGGCAGTACAATGCCATATGCAGTAGCTGTTGGTATAGAACTTAAGTGATTTTGGTTACTATGAAGAAAAACGTTAAAGATTAATTACATTAATCCAAACAAATATACCTTTTAGTTGCATGAGGTATTTCAAATGAGCAAGAAACTGAATAAATTAGGGTGGCCTAATATTTTTTCCATGACTATATGTCCAATTGATGTCCTATAAGGCCGAAGTGGAAGTTTGCAACACTGAAGACCGGGGAAAACACAAGGGTTGTGTAAGCTCTGCTTCCATTTAACTTGCCTTTCCTGTTTTGTAGACTATGTCATGGATGTGATCATAAAACAGAACTGGATTGAACCAACCCCTATTCAAGCTCAGGGCTGGCCAGTTGCTCTCAGTGGCAAAGACATAGTTGGCATTGCTCAAACTGGCTCTGGGAAAACTCTCGCGGTACGTATTAAAACGTCATAACAACTACATTTATATTGGGTCTTCAAAGACACCGAAGGACGCTTGAATGCATGTAAAGACAAGTAGTTTTGCTGGTAACAAGGCTCCAGCCATTTTGACAAATTACAGTAGCCTGAGAAGGGCCTGACAGTGCAACCTAAATGTTTTGCTGACCAAAAAACAAGCAACCTGGTCGTTGCTTACCGAGCACAGAGATTTACTAAAATGTACACTCCCTGTTTGTTCTTCAGTACCTTTTGCCTGCTATTGTGCACATCCAACATCAACCCTTCCTGGAGCATGGCGATGGACCTATCGTAAGTAAAACGTCCATGCGAGGTGATTTGTATGACTGATTTTTTTTTTCCTCAAAAGCAGCAATTGACTTTAACTACAAACCCAATTCCAATGAGGTTGGGATGTTGTGTTAAACATAAATAAAACCAGAATAGTCTAGTAGCCAGTCTAGTATCCGCACTCTTTTACTACGAAGCCACACTGTTGTAACGTGCAGAATGTGGTTTGGCATTGTCTCGCTAAAATAAGCAGGGCCTTCCATGAAAAAGATGTTTCCTGGATAGCAGCATTGTCCAAATCTGGTATGTACCTTTCAGTATTCATGATGTCATCCCATGCCATCGATGAGTTTCATGAGAACCTTTCACTTGGGCTATTTCACACAATTATCACATTTTTTTGCTCACTTTCAACCATCATTGAAGGTATATCAGCAGTGATGTAACAAGAAACAATTGGCGCGACTATGTTTGTGGACATAAATGACCAGAGATGAGTTTGTGAAGACGTAAACATGTATGGGCTCGAGATTGACTCAAGCGGAGATGGTGGCACCTGCACAAAAATGTGTGTAGAACTCTGTGGTTTCTGGAACTAAACATTATTTTTTAAAGGTTTTTGTCATAGTTGTTTGGTTTTGCAGGATTATTAAATGCACCAACAAATTATGCTGTGATAGAGAGTGTGGCTTTATTTTTGTATACATAGTGCTTGATGGCTTTTTCATTTGAACTCTTCAACACATTTTGAAACAAATTCCTTTTTTTTTCTTTTGCAGTGCTTGGTATTGGCGCCTACACGTGAGCTGGCCCAGCAGGTGCAACAAGTTGCTGCTGAATACGGCAGGGCCTCCCGTCTCAAGAGCACCTGCATATATGGGGGCGCACCCAAAGGACCCCAAATTCGGGATCTCGAGAGGGGTATGCTGCTTTGAATTGTTCTCTATTCCAGGAGTTCTCACATTTTTTGGGTCCAGTTGAACCCGCACTACGCAGGACCCCCCCCCCCCCCCCCTTACCCCAAGGGCCCGCTCATATTCCTAAAACCAAAGTAAACATAGCTACAATGTGTACCACCAATTACCTCAGTTTACAACCACCTAAAGTGAATGTATTTAGATCTTTCGCCATCGTCAGTAGCTGTAAATGCTGTGCGCCAAGTGATTCACAAGTGACTGGCAGGGTGATAGTAGACAGATTGACATGATATGTCACCTGTCATAGCAGAGCTTTTAATTGGCCCAAAGATAAGGGCGGACTAATTGTACGACTAACTTTTGAAAAAGTAAAAATGATCTCTATCTAATTTATTACAAATTATTTGGCAGGTAGACCCCTGTATTTCTTTTATCCATGGACAAAAAGTCGATAGAAAAGTGTCATTTTTTCACATGTAAGTAATGATGTATAAATTGTGGTTTTGTTGAAGGAGTTGAGATTTGTATCGCTACTCCGGGTCGTCTGATTGATTTCCTCGAGTGTGGGAAAACAAATTTGCGGCGTTGCACCTACCTTGTACTTGATGAGGCCGACCGCATGCTCGACATGGGATTTGAACCACAGATCCGCAAGATCGTGGACCAAATACGGGTGAGATCATTTGCTTTCACTGAGACTTGTTGATGCATTGTGTTTAGAAATGAGTATTATTGTAAGGCTTATAGAAACTGATCAAGTGTCGCTCATCTCCTTACCAGCCAGACCGTCAGACCCTGATGTGGAGCGCCACCTGGCCCAAAGAAGTTCGGCAGCTCGCTGAGGACTTCTTGAAAGATTATGTACAGATCAACATTGGAGCGCTTCAGCTCAGCGCCAACCATAACATCCTGCAGATTGTTGACGTTTGCAATGACATGGAGAAGGAAGACAAGTAAGTCATTTTGGAGCGGAAAGTTTAAGTAATTTATTGAATATTACTTCATATTTATAGCTAAAGAACAATGTGTTATCTTGTTTCTAGACTGCTTCGGCTGCTGGAGGAGATAATGAGTGAAAAGGAGAACAAGACAATTATTTTTGTGGAGACAAAAAGGCGCTGCGATGAGATCACCCGGAGGATGAGAAGGGATGGGTTAGTACACCTGTTGCCATTTTATTTCCCCAAGTGTTAATGATGATTATATCTGAGCTAAAAACAATTCTCCCCCAAGGCGCATACGTGACCCAGAATAGCAAAATGAGTCTGAAGTCAAAAATTGCATTTTGTAAAAGGTAATCAAGTCAGGAATGATATTAAAATGTTGCAAAACAATTGCTCCTTTCCTTGCCATTGTCGTGGCTATCCACCCAGGTAATTACCAATGTATGGGTATCAGTATCAAGCTGACCATTTCACTTTACTGCTTTTATTTTAAAATTCTACGTCATTATGAGCTCACACTGGGGTGTGAATCCACAGGAGTTTCCATAAAAACCCCCTTTGAAGTCTAGCTTAGCAACTGTTGCTATTTTAGTGTTCATGACCCTGTGATTGGTCTGTTGCCTTTTGTTCAAGGCGCGTAATAGGCACGCAGCTCAAAGAGGGAGGGGTATGTCATATCTATCTATTCATATCTGTGGTAATGTAAAGAGTAATAACGATATCATGAGTAGCATAGTGCAATGGTTGCTATATCATTGCAACGCTGAGATAATTCTGTTTTTTTATTTTCCCAAAACCTAATCTCTGAAATATGGAAGCTACTCTTCTCTAAGACTCTCACTTTGTGTGAGCAGCAGTCAGTTGTTCTACCTGTCACCATATGTCGATGAACAATGCTATGTTATTTGTCGTACATAATCATTTCCTGATCAATTGTGCAATTGCATAATTTCCCATGAAACACCTGATGATCGCATGCGCTGCACCAGTCATTGGAAATCGCTGCTTTCGTGCAATGTTTGTACTCAAGTAGAATTGCCTTGCCAAGCTCATTTGGCTGCATTTCATGCTGTGTGTGTGTCTCACACAGGTGGCCAGCAATGGGAATTCATGGAGACAAGAGCCAGCAGGAGAGAGACTGGGTCCTTAATGGTGAGAATGACATGATGGGAACTTAGCTCTCTGATGCTCCTTTTCCACTGCACAACACAGCTCTACTTGCTATTGGTGATTAGAAATTGGCAAAAGCAAATACTCTCTTTGCTGCTCACTCAGTGGTCGTGCAGATTCATAGATTCATCTTGACTTTTGAGAATACACAACTAGAAATGAGAAAAATAAACGCATGCTAAAGTTAGCTTACCTTGTTGGTCTGCCTTGGAAAGCCAAGCAGGTTCTATGCAGTGGAAAAGCAACCATTGTAATCACCTCTTCTTTAATTCCATTCCACGTTGCTCCCTTTAGAGTTCCGATACGGCAAAGCACCGATACTCATCGCCACAGACGTGGCCTCCCGCGGCTTAGGTCAGTTCGTCATTAAGCGGCACCATTTCCTGTGACACATGTAATTTAAAGAAAGTGTTTTTGCTTTCTTTAACTTGTCTATGCATTTTCTGAGTTTTTCTCACCTTAAGGTGGAGTCTTTGTGGCAGGCACTAGGCATGACAGTCCCAGGCCTGGAGAGGGAGAAGGATGACATTTTGGAAGTGCTCAACTGGCTTGCCACCCAGTGGGCCTAGAGAGGTGAAAGCTCTTGTGTGCCAGTGATTTTTTTTCAAAAGGCTCTGTGGCTAAGCCTTTGTCTCCGACATGTTGAAATACACACACATCTGTTCTCTGTCCGTGGATTTCGCCCGACAACTGCCATCCAGCTGTTTCCGACTCAAACGTAACCGCCCCACCACCACCTCCAACACCCCCCCTCCCACCCTCAAAAAAAAAAATGCTTGCTGTATGCTGTTGTGTCTGAAAGCGCTCTACAGTACTGCAAGTCCGTTTGAGATTTGGAACAATAGTTACCTTTCGGAGTTTGTATAAGCCTAGCGTGGGTGCTCATCGCAGCTTTTGGTTACCGCCTGTTCCCGTCAAAGTGCTGGATTCCTTGAACTGGAGAGAGCAGTATGAGAACTTGTATAATGTCTCTGAAAATTGATGAGACCTGGCACATGTGCTTAGGGGTTAGTGAGGAGAGAGTGAGAGACAGCTCAAACCAAAGTTCCTCCCTCGCCTGTATTTTAGAAGTCATGTCGAGACCTGCCAATGAGAGACATTTTCTCAAGTGAACACTGGCTTCTTGGGACATCTTGCCTTGATGACACTGATGAAGGGAGGGATTTGTTTTTGCTGAGGGAGGGGGGGTCCTGCAAGGCTGTATATTTTAAAGGGGGCCCCTGTCAATTGAAGAGCTGATCTATTTGGTCTTGGCAAGATGTGCAGTGTGGCTTCTTTTGAGGGTGTACTGGGAAAAACCAACCTGCAAAATTTTGACAGCTGAATGGTCTGATATTGGCACATGAGGAGGCCCCAGTGCATATCCTGGCCCAACTGCGTAGAAGAAGCTCCTGGATGTCACTTGACAACATGTTAGGGGATTTGGCTGCATTGGGAAAGGACTAGTGAATGCATACTCCTTATGTGGTAAGCCTTAAACCATTTGCATTCTCCCTTGGTAACAAACGGGGGAGTGAAGGCCTTTTTTTTTTTTTGGATCATTTGGACGATGGTAAGCAATGGGAGTGTGCATCGTTTCTCTCTTCCCACAGTAGTAGTCCCATGGAGTAGATGTCAAATGATGCTGCTTTAACTCCTTTTCTCCACAGCTGACCCACCACCTTCCTCCCCAGCCTTCACAGTTGCTAATGGTTTGCTTTGGTCTGGCTGTTGTGGTGTGCAAAAACACCGTGTGGCCTCCATGTTTCGTTTTGCCACACTGCAACACTTTCACAGATGTGGAGGATGTGAAATTTGTCATCAATTATGACTACCCTAACTCCTCCGAGGATTATATCCACCGCATTGGACGCACAGCCCGGAGTCAAAAAACGGGCACAGCCTACACCTTCTTCACCCCCAACAACATGAAACAGGCAAGTGACCTGATCTCTGTGCTGCGCGAGGCCAACCAGGCCATTAACCCCAAGCTCATCCAAATGGCGGAGGACAGAGGAGGTATGAGAACACTTTGAATTAAATGGTGACAATTGACTGAAATGTACGATTTGACAGGGCTGCACCTCTTCTTCCTCCCATGTAGGTCGTGGAAGGGGGAGCCGAGGTGGCTACAGAGATGACCGTCGAGATAGGTATTCTGGAGGTGGGCGTCGTGAGAACTTTGGTGGTGGCGGCTACAGGGACAGGGACAACGATAGAGGGTTTGGCAACGGGCCAAAGGGTGGCTTTGGGGGCAAGATGCAAAATGGGGGCGGCTATGGAGGCAACGGCGGTAATGCTGGTGGTAGCTATGGCAACAATTATGGCAACACCAATGGCCAGGGTAACTTTGGTGCTCCGTCCAATCAGGGGGGAGCCTTTGGGAACCAAAGCTTTCAGGGTCAGGGCCCCCCTCAGTTTGGGGGCATGCAGAGACCTGGCCAGAATGGCATGAACCACCCGTTTCCTTATGTCCCTCAGCCCCCACCACCTCCACAGGCTCAACAGCCACCACCCCCACCTCCAATGGCACCCTACCCCATGCCACCACCCTTTCCACAATAGTTGTCACACGATATATTGAACCCACTTCTTTTTGTTGCTTAGTTTAGTCGACAAAAAGTCACACGTTGATTATATTTGAAGTTATATTCTTCCAAGTTTAACTTTGTTTTTGCTTACTGCAGGTTTTGCGATTAATTCCGTAATACCAGAGCGTCTCCTACAGTGCAACAGTCATGTGCTTTACTTTTCCTTGATTGTTTTTTTGTTACATTCCTTAATTATTTAACTAGGTGATGCCTTGTATTTTGTTTGTGTTATAAATGGTGAAAGGGATGTGATCAATATTTAAATGGTGCATAGGTCCCTTTTTTCCAATAAAAATAAAAGGTTGAAACTTGTCTGTTTTGGGAAAATTGAGTCTGTGATGTTGCACATACCATTAGTTATACTGAGGAATGTGGGTATGAGAAGTCTATGCACCTGGGATATTTATTGCTTGTAGGGTAATGTGACGCGCCATTTACGTGTGTCACAAATGCATCTGCTTGTCAGGATTATTACCACAAATGTCCACTTTATGCGTTGTTTCAAGTGGGATTAAGTTCAAGTCAAATATCCACACTGTTAAAGTTCACGATTTTGCAGATGCAAAGACGAGCGTGATTGGTCTGTCCCAAGTGCGTATGTCCCGCCGTCGCCATCCCCAAAGCACGGAGTGTATACAGTATTTGGAATGACTTGGAAATATGTTTAAAATGTAGATATGTTACACCCAATGCACCAAGTACGTATTTGGAATGACTTGGAAATATATTAAACATGTAGATATGCTGCTGATGCATTACAATGGGAAAAGCTGAAGAAACATCAAAACGTTTTTAATTGTCTTTATGTGGAGAAATCATTTGCGCAATAGCAACCTACTCCAGTGCAATCAGGTTTGGGTCAGGGTAGTAACCATGAGCCAGTGTAATCAAGTCATTTTGGTTTCCCCAAATAGAACTGACACGGTAAAAATGTGCATATTAAAACTCTAATAAATGAATGAAACATGAATTATATCTATTTACTTTTCAAATCTGCGTCTTCTGAAGCTCGCATTTCCGCACTTTCGCATGTACAGCACTTTGTATGCAGCGATGGCTGTTCGAAAGTGCTCTATAAATTGAATTTAATTTAATTTCCGAACACCGAGGCGTAAATGGGCTGTCACTTCTATACTTAACACGTATATAAGACTCAACACTGTTCAATCGGTTTCGTCCACAGTCCAAAGTCGTCACGGTTAATGCGTTCCACAGAGGTTATATGAGGAGGAGCTAAATTTAGAAGGCACACGTCTCAGGAACCCCAAAGTGAGGAGAGTCCCACTCATAAAACAGCTTCAACACAGACAGGCCCTGTCGAGCCAAAAGGACGTTCATTCATTCATTCATTTTCCGATCCGCTTATCGTCACAAGGGGGGGGGGGCTGGAGCCGATCCCAGCTGTCTTCGGGTAGAGGCGGTGGACACCCTGAACCGGTTGCCCAGCCAATCGCAGGTAAAAAAAAAAAAGGACGTGCCGTGGTCAAAATAATTAGCTACTGTATAGTACCCAAACCGTGCAATAGATGGCGTTGTGGGCGAAGAAGCAAAGGGAAGTAATAAAAAACACTTCCGGGTTAGAAGCAGCCAACAATTTTGAAATATAACGTGATAGTGTATTCTGTATTTACTAGTTGAAAGACTAACACTGGCACGTACGATAAATGGTTTAAAAGTTTGAAATAAATAGTTTCGCGATGACAGACGAAAAAAACATCTAGTTAACAATGCTATCTGTCACTCTGCTTAACTTTTTTTCCTCAACTCCTTTCACAAACTTTTTAAATATGTTTATGTCAACCTAGGTGTATGTGTAGGCGCGTAACCGGTCGGATTATGTTTTCCTGACGTAGCCATCGTTTTGACAGATTTGGCGTTTTATCAACTCGTTGCTCATGTTCAACCACGTTTTAAAAAACGTCCTGCCCATGTATTCAATCCGATGTACACCCAATGTTTGGCAACATTCAAGAGGACGCTGCGATCCATCAGACAATTTGGATTATGCCAGGACCTTGTTGGATAACTTTGTGGACAGACACTTTATCTCACCTGGACACAGAAACGTGGAGCTGTTTAAGCGTGGGACCATTTGCAGCTACGGGCCACTGGGCACCGAGCTCAGGGAGAATGTGCTGCACCAGTGGTGGCGTTCGATGTCTGGTTCCAAAGATCAGGTGTTCGGGATAAACACGCCGAGCAGCAGCGGTAGTCGGAATGCAACTGGGGGACGATGGGGACACTTGAGGGTCGCAGAACCTGATGCCCTCCAGAAAATACTGAAGGAGACAGAGCTGAGTCGGGAGCAGCTCGTCCAGAATCTCCACATGCTTCTGCAGACATCACCTTTGCTGAGAACTAGCCTTTTTCACGGTAGTACTCCAACCCTTTCTTTGTTGTTAATAGTTTTAAGAATTAAGAATTTTATCGAGAGAGAGAAATACAATTACATATATATATAGATAGATAATGTTATTGTTATACTGTGGACATGACAAATCAACATATTGAAACATAAATCCTGAATTCATTTGTTGCGCCCTCTGTTTGTTTTTTTAGGATCTTTGGAGCAGTTCGTCCCCATATTTGAATTGGTGAACAGGAAGCTCCCATTTGGCATCGCTGAGACTGGTAGATGTTTCCAGCCCTCAAAAGAAGGTGATGGCTGGTGAGAATTCATCCACTCTCCAACAAACCTCGTCTGTGCGCCTTACAAATGGTCGCACTACCCAGAAATTGGAATATTGTCTTACCTACCCCAATTTACACCACAAAAGAAAAATCCCTCTACAACTCTAAAAAAAAAACTTGAGACTGCCATGTTTTCTACAATTTCTCGATCATTTTGATTACTGGTGGGGAACTTGTGGGTGATTTTGGTTATTATGAAGAAAACCTTTGGAAAATGTCTCAATCAGCTCTTAAATTCAACTTTTATGTGCTTCTTTTTACTGTTATTATTATTGTATATTGGCCCAAAAAAATGTACCTTTCGTTGCACAAGGCATTTAAAATGAACATGAAACTGAACAAGGGTGGTCTGATATTTTTTTCTCCAAAGACTGTCTAGTGCAGACGGTCTGGAGCACTGTGATGTGAGCAACAGTTTCTGCAATCAGAAACATGTACTCTGACAATAATGAGGTAGTGATTGTCTTTTTTATGAAGAATCTATCACAAAACAGGAACATGAATCTCTGTACTTGTACTTACAAACTGGTGCAACAGAAATCGCGAAATAAATGAACACGACTAACAACTCAATAACTTGAATGTGACATAAGATAAGAGGATGAGACCTAGGCATTTTTTATTCTGGTATAGTGACGCTTAACATTTTGAGTCAAGGAGATAATTCTTTGAACAAAAGTGGCAAGTTAACAGGCTACTTTCTGGTTAGGAGTGAGTTTAGCACAAAATGACTCTACCATTTGCATTTTAAATTCCAAGATGATATTTCTGTCAGCCCAGCAGAAGTCACAGAGGCATCTCTTGTCTGGTTCTGCTCCCCTCGAACCTCTTCGCAATGGATGGACCACTGGGCTCGACAGAGGCTCAAGTGGTGGAGAAAGGTGAGCTCTTGTTTGAAAACTCCCCAAAATATGTTTTGGTTAAATTGATGCCATTTAAAAAAAAAACAATTCTTGGGGTGGCGGGGCAGTTCGCCCTCGCTCCGTCAGACTTCAGCAGCAGTGACGTCCCTCAGAGTGAACTAGAGGGGGCGGCGTCGCGCGGTGTGAAGATCTTCTACAGGTTCCCTTGGGGTCAAGAGCCCCTGGAAGTTCTGTGGAGCCGAGGAGACGGTGAACTGCTGCAGATGCACAAAGGAATCCGCTCCATACTCCAGGTGAGGCACATCCACAGCGCTTTATGGCTTCTTGACGTGCTCTTTTAGTGTGCTGGAGTCCAAATAACTGCATCTGGTTGCATTGCTGGCACACGACACCTTCAATAATGCCCCTGTAAATTGTCATTGCTTCAAACCCATCAGCTGTCTCATGCCACCATGTCTTTGTGGCCTCCTTCATGCTGCCATAGCCCCCTACTCTTTAAGATCCTCGACCTCCCCTCTGCTAATCAGTCCACCATGGGGCACAGAGCTCCACCCTAACCAAGACTCACAAACTTTTTTCAAATCCTGACTTAACTCATCTTTATTTATATAAAACACACATCTTCCAGTGTGTCTACTCACTCCATCACTCGTTATATTAGCCCACTGCCCTCCATATCATTTGGTATGCAATGATGAATGAACAATTCATGAAATTTAAATTGACATTGCAATGTAGTAGAATGCAGTTTTCAAATCACATCATGATTAATGCTTTGTGCTGATGGAGAATACTCCACTACATCCCCAATCTATATTTGTTTGCATTGTTGGTCTTTCCAAACATCCTGTAGAGTCGAGATGGGCGCAAGTCTATCCCGCACGTAGTTTCAACTACGGGGAACATCGATCGTGGTTTGTTGGCCTTTTTGTACAACTCGCTGCAGCTGCACAAGAGAGAAGACACCAAACAGAAGCTACAGCAGAGAAAGGTAACGCCATCTGTAAACGTGTAATTCTTTTTACAAGCCTTTTGAAACATTTCTGTCATGCCTTATTTCATCATGTCACTGATTTATTTTAGGTTCTGAAATTGCATCCACTGTTGGCCCCAGTCAAAGTGGCTTTAGGTATCGGCAGAGGAGCCACCATGGAGCTGAGGCAGGTCAGAGAAACACTTAATAGATTTAT
Source organism: Hippocampus guttulatus (assembly GCF_054856545.1). Taxonomy (NCBI): domain Eukaryota; kingdom Metazoa; phylum Chordata; class Actinopteri; order Syngnathiformes; family Syngnathidae; genus Hippocampus; species Hippocampus guttulatus. The sequence continues at coordinate 12,405,124 of NC_141269.1, forward strand.
TGACCTTTGCTGTGTGTCATTTGCCATTTACTTTGCTTATGGACTGTAGGTTTGTGATGGCCTGCTGCAGGATTTAAAGGAGGCCAAAATCTCTGCTTGGCCCGGATATCTTGAATCATCATCCATGCCAATGGAACAGCTCAACTCCAAGTAATAAGTTGATAAAAAAGAAATAAATGCACGACTCATAAAAAGTTTGGGATATTCAGCTTCCGTGTTAAATTTCAGGATCAAACTAAAATGCACCATAACCGTAACTGGTGAACTTGATTTAACCTTAATTTTTTTTAAATAATAATTAAAAAAATGTTTTCCTGTTGGGTATTCAGCCAGTTTGCTAGTCTCTAACAAGGAGCTTAATGGCAAAATCCACAACAGTTGTTTTGGTCCTTGGAAATGTATTGGCAAAGTATACATGTCCAAGGACATCCATCTCTGTGCCTTTCTGTGACTCCTCCAGTTTTTGTTGCAACCTGCTGATGACAATCTGTGATCCACCAAGTTCACTGGCTACTTCCACCTGAGGACATCCTGTTTAAAGCTTTACAATGATGTGGTACTGTTGATCAATTGTTAGGTGTCCTCTCGCTCTTATGACATCAAAAAGTGAACAGCACAATGAACACAAACTGTTTGATATCCATTCATATCAAACCAGGAAATGTGTTGGGATAAAACAAACAACTGTTGTGAATTCTGCTATTCAGATTTTTGTTGGAACACGGCAATAAAAAGTACGAAACCACTGAACAGCTGGACATGCTCGTTGAAAAGTGCATACAGGATTTAAAGGTTGTCGTGCATTTTGGGTTCATCTGGAAATTTCACCTGAAAAAACACTATCCTTAGCTTTTTGTAAGTACTTCAGTGTATATTAGAATGTTTCGCTGTCTTCATGAATTGCTTAATGAGTACTAAATACACTTTGATGTGGGTGTTTGGTGCATCGTAGGTATGACGAGATGGGTGTGCTTTTTACTGCGGTGATCAGTGAGAGCACGCTGGAGAGCGGTCTCCTGCAGCTGCGCAGCAGAGACACCACCATCAAGGAGACCATGCACATCTCGGAACTGACCAACTTCCTCTGCAGATATATTTCTGCTGCAGGCAACATGTAAATTATTATCCGTGTCCTAATTGGATGTCCACTCGGTCCCTCAATTTTGTGTTGCTGTAGGTACAAAACCATTGCCAATGACTTGTTTTTTTTTTATTTATTTTTTTTTGGATACAGTATTACGTATAGTCAAGATGGTAATAAATGGACTACGTTGGCAACATCAAGGAGCTTTTTGAACACATTTTGTCATTCAAGACATTCAGAATGTACATTGACACCACAGTATTTACAATTCTTTCCCAGATTTGACACGGGCCGTTTGCGTCGGTCAGGGCAGATGTGGTTTTGAAGGTTACAAGGCATGTGATGAACTGGTTTGCACAAGACAGTACAGTCACTGCAGTATTTACTGTTTTGTATCAGAGTGTTTTCATATTCTGTCTTAGATGCGTTTAACATACAAATGTAGTTTTTTCTGTAACTATAACATCACTACTGCATGAATGTAAATTAGTGATTGTTCCATCGCCACTGCAGGAATGGAACATGCCCATAAGCCAAAGAGCCAAAGAAAGATTTCTATCAAAATCATTCTATTATTTATATGGAATTTTTTTTGCCACAAACAAAGCATTTTTAAAAAAGGGTTTGAATTAAGTATGAACATAAGCTTTGATCTTGAGATCACAATACAATACAATACAATACATGCTGATTTATATAGCGCTTTCACAACAGCGACAGCTGTAACAAAGCGCTTCACAAAACAGTTAACATAAAGTAAAATAATAAACACAACACATAACATAAAACACGGACAGTCGTGCAGTCCTAACCGCTTTTCCGTCACACGCTTTGTTGTTTGAAGCAGTTTGAGATGAAAGAGGAGAGAATCAAAGTGTCCTTTAACCAGTGGATCAGAGACGTCATGCTCAAAATGTGCACACGTCGGCTACAAGCTAAGTTTCAAAGTCAACAAGAAGCTGTAGCATCCATTGCCGAAAAAAGAGATTGGTTCACTTCTCCTGTCCCATGGAAATCCATTTCAATTCCAAGCGGCGACTCTCAGTTCCAAATACGCATCGGCGCTCTGCGCCAACGCTCCTCTCTCCTCATCCTCAACTTCAGCAGCCATCCATCCAGCCGCACCAACGCCGACTGTCCGACAGCGCCGACATAGCCACTGAACAAAACGGGGTTGTGAAAAATGCTGCCCATTACAGGCGCAAAAAACACAAGCACCCCAGGTCTGTCCAGCACCGACAGTCAATGGCGCCGACATTCCTCCCAATCAACATCTGTGCTGGTACAGGCGTGCTGCCGAGAAGGCGCAACCACCAAGCACAGATACTTCTCCTTTGACGAATGTCGTGGCCAAAAAACGCTGAAAACAGTCCATATCAGGTCCACACGATGAAACAACAAACAACATGTGACAAAACAAAAGACAAAAATACCAAAAAAAGAACAAAAAAGCAAGGCTCTTGAAGAGCACTTCACGAGCATTTCTATCTTACACTATTCTGAGGCCTTTCGAGAAAGAAACACAGTCGGACATAAATGCTTTCATATGTTTCAGTCTTGCTACAATTTAGGGATTTTGAATAAATCTCAAATTTGATTAGAAAACAAATTGGGAGATGATTTAAGACATGGGTGTCAAAGTCTAGGACCGGGGGGCCAGACCTGGCCCGCCACATCATTTTATGTGGCCGGCGAAAGCAAATCACACATGTCAAGTTCCATGATGCTTGCTAAAGTCTGAACCAAAATTTCAAATTGTCATATGTAATCCACAAGTCATTATTCTTGACTTCTGATTTTAAAACTAATTATTCATCAATTTGTTGTGCGCTATGTATGTAAGATGTGGAGAGGATGAAACATTTATATGGTTTCCCAAAATTCATAACGGCCCTCCAAGGGAAACAAACCATTACTACAATGTGGCCCGTGACAAAAAGGAGTATGACACCCCTGATTTAAGATGTGTTTGTGGGAAAAATGGCTAGGTAGATAATCAAAGTATTATAGTTTTGATTTTTTTTTCTTGACTACCGGCTGATAGCGCAGTCGGTGGGTTTGAGAATGAGCACAAGCAAGAAAGAATATCGGATGCGTTTGAGGAAATTAGGACTCACTCGCTATATCAGGTAGTAGCAGTAATGCACAATTAAGTTGTTTGGCAAACCGCTATGACAAAACAGAAGAAGAGAAAGAACGAAGACACGGGGAACTCGCGAGATTTCCCAGACTGTCTTTTCCTGTCATTGGTCCATTCGTGAACTGTTCAGCGTGTCTGCACTCGGTGGTTGTGCTCGGTGGTTTTGCTAGCATTTAGAAATGGCCACAGCCAAGCAAAATGAAGCGAAAGCTTCTTCTTTGGAGGAAAATAAGGAAAATTCACCGGGCGGAGGAATTGGTCTTGAAAGTATCTTTTTGCAGCGTTCTATATCCATTGCGTGTTTTATCGAATCAAGACTGCCAATATTCGAAGCTAACTTTCGCATATCAGCTACGTGTCTCGAGGCTCGCGATGTTAGGCTACGTGTCACACTGAAGACTGTTACTGACAGACAATTCAACTTCTTTTGCCATCTCGCCTTAAAATGATTGAGAGCGTCAGATCCATATGAGAAGTGATTGCGCACGTGTGAGTGTGTTTTAGTGTGTTATTCCTGTTGCCCAGTAATCGCGCATCGTGTTATATCGAAACACCCAACAGTTGTAAAAATACTGTCGTAATGGTGGGTGCACGTGGAATGTGTAGAAGTGGATGAAATATTAGTGCGCTTGTGTGTAAAGCTGAGATTCCTTATCTGTGAATCGTAGTCTTGCAAATCATTAAGGAGTCCCAGCAGCTGCACGGTCTCAGACATGGGGACTACCAAAGATACAGGTAAGCGCCTGTCTGGTTCTCGAGTCGCGCAATTGTAGCTGTAAGAAGATTAAAAGCATGACCTTGTGACTCCTGCCATAAAGCTGTCTGTACCTACTCTTTTGCAGGGGCTACTGTTCTCGTAGACTGCGCCGTCTACGCAAGACTCTTGGATTCAAGATGGGGAACCGGCACAAGTTTGTTGGGAAGAAAATAACAGTCGAGATGCTTTCAGACAGCAGGTAAGGAATCATATTATTGCTGTTTTGTAATTTATGATTGGTGACAGAGGGGTACACAGGTTAAGTATACTTTTTGCCATCTAGTAGATGAAGATCTAATCATTTTGCCTGTCGCAGGCAGAGATAGATGAGATGCATTTGTGGGCATTAAATTATCATTTTGGTGAAAATGAAATGGCCCTCTGGGATCCACAGAGGGAAATTGACTTGTTGATGATCCCTGAGTGTTGATGCAACTTGTTCCTCCTTTTTAGGTACTTGCTTCTGGTTTTGATGGAAGCAGAGCGTGCATGGAGTTATGCCATGCAATTGAAGCAGGAGGCCAACACGGAGCCGCGTAAGCGTTTCCACCTGCTGGCACGGCTCCGGAAAGCTGCCAAGCACAGTGAGAAGCTGGAGAAGCTGTGTGAGAGCCCCTCTGTTGATGCCAAGACGAAACTGGAAGCACAGGTACTCTCAACCCTTTGTTGATGGTGCCGTGCGTAGGCCTGTCAGGACAATATATTTTCCCCTGTCACAATAAACCGTGAGATCGTTTTTTTAATCCCATTTGCATTGACAAGTGATGTCAATCTGATTTATATTTTGTTCGTGGAATATGAGTTGAGCAGAAAAATAAATCTGTTTTTATTCATCTAAGGAGTCTGCTATTTTGCCCTAATGTAATGAGATCACACAGTACCCAAGGGCTCAGCTTGCACATGTCACGCCTCACCTGTTATTTTACATTGTTCTACCAATTCTATATTATTTAGTAAAAAATTGTTGTAATATTTTTGTATCCTCATCCTTTTCATTTTGTTTTTAAAATCAACTTCATGTTAAATTTTCAACTACTATATAGTTTTAGTTTTCAGTACAAATGCATTAAAATTGTCAATTTAAAACGATAAAAGAAAATGGTTCTAATAATCAATATGGGATCATATGAAAAAAACGTGATTTTTGTTTTATCCCCATAGTACATTTCTTTCATTGAGTTGTAAGTGATTTCAACGTTGACAATGATTTACAATGCACATATACCAAGATTTCCACAGTGTTGTTATTTTGTAACTTAATCTATTAACCACCTCGTCTTACAAAATGTAAGACTTTTCCTCGTCCATAGAACTACCAAAGATATTTTTGTGTGTGTGTGTCTGCACTTTTATTGTCACTGATGTTGCATCTTGTTTGTAACTCCAGGCCTATACATCATATCTGACTGGCATGGTAGAGTTTGAACTGCAAAAGTGGAAGTGCGCCATGGAGGCCTTCAACAAGTGCAAGTGAGCCTTGTTTCACTCATTTATTTTAAATAATGTTCAGTTATTCAATGTTTTCCTTTTATCATAGTCGAGGAATACGATAAATTGTTAATTTGATTTTAAGGACCATCTATGAAAAGCTTGCAAGTGCATTCACTGACGAGCTGGAAGCGCTGTATCGCCAGCGTGTGGACGAAATATCACCCAACATCCGATACTGTGCTTACAATATAGGTAAGAGTGGTAGACAATAGTGAAAATAATTAACAGATTGTACTTTGAAACTGTAATCATCTCACTTCTTGTCTTTTCCCCTCACTCATGGTTTTGCTGTCTGACAGGTGACCAGAACGCCATCAATGACTTGATGCAGATGAGACTGACAGGAGGGGGTGGAGGCATGATGGCTGAGAAACTAGAGGTGAGAACATTGTGATGTTGCTCACAAACTAAAGAATCACTGCTCCCAAATTTACCAACGGTCATTGATCTCCCATCCCCAGGCCCTGATCACTCAGGCAAGAACCAAGCAGGCGGCCACCATGAGCGAGGTGGAGTGGCGTGGGAGGAGTGTGCCCGTCAAGATTGACAAGGCTCGCATCTTCTTGTTGGGTCTAGCAGACAATGAGGCTGCCATTGCTCAGGTCAGTATCCCTCAGGGTTATAATTGTTTCTGAAGTTTCATTATTGTTAGTTTTGATTTCATTTTGAGATTTTTTGAAAAATTTGGTTTTAATTTTTTATTCAGAGGGGGTTGTTTTATTTGTAAGAGCAAGAGCATTTTCCCTGATATATATATATATATATATATATATATATATATATTGGTATTAGTTTTAGTTTTAGTTTTTTGGGGTCAATTTTTCTGTATTTTGTGTTTTGCAAGATGGAAAAAACCCCACATCACAATAAGTATTGGGTTGTAAAAATTCAACCAAAATATATTTTTTAAAATCAGCCATCCACAAATTCAATGCAGGTGCTGTATAACAGTCCACATACTTTGAAGTACAGTCAGTGGACTGCATAATTTTGCTTCAAAAATTAGATCCATCACAACTGTATCTTCTCAAAGCTTGGATGGTCTCAATTTGCATCCCTTGTTTACCAAATTGCAAAAGCATAAAGTGGATTTGCACCATAAATTGTTATTGAGACGTATTCCACGAATAACACTTTAAAAGTATTTATTAAGTTTATGCCTGTAATTGTCATGAACATTGATATTAATTACTGCTTTATTTGCCTCTACGTTTATATTCCATACTACAATACATGTCATGTTATTTGTCATAATAAAGAAAATCTCAATTAGATTATTTTCCATAATCGTCCAGCCGTAATAAATATGGCGGTACAGTTTTTCTGTCATCGTACATAAAAATAATTTTGCACGATTGAATATGCTTTGTAATAGAATATTATACATTTTATTGGTGAAAAGCAGCATTCCTATCCTGTTCAATAATCAAAAAAACTGTAAAAGCACAACTTTACTGCCTATATTTCACAGTACACACAGATGTATTACACCTCAAGGTGACATGGAAGAGGGAACAAAATAGTTTGAAGTAGATTAGTTCAATTGATGAGTTGTGAGGGCAACGACAGCACATGTATTGGATTGGATAAACTTTATTGCCAAATGTACTGTATGTGTAACATACAGCACAGATGAAATGTATTCCCTCTCAACATAAAACAACACATGAGACACAGACAATCGTGCACTCTTAACCACTTTCCTGCATACACTTTGTTGTCTGAAGCAGTTATAGATGAAAGAGGAGCGAATCAAAGTGTCCTTTTCACCAGTGGATAAAAGACGTCATGCTGCATGTAGAATATTGTCCACAGTTTTGTGTTTAAAAGAAAAGAAAATCCACTTCTGGTGTCGATATCTGTATCATGATATTTGGCCCAGGTAATACTTGGTTTCAGATCGCATCCAAACTCCCTGCTTTCACCCATCCCAGCCAACAAGTGGGGATAGATGATTGACCATCCAGTCAGGCGCAAGCGTGAAACCAGTCCATCAATCAGAAACGAGCATGAAAACAGTCCACCAATCAGGGCTTGGGTTCTTACAGATGGATTTGCATATGATGAGGAAGTCAGATGCTGCACTAATCCATGAAGCCAGGGCGCAGCCAACCTGGAACCGAAGTGTAACCAGTCTATCAATCAATAAATGACTATTTGGCAGATGCTGTGCCAATTCCAGCAACACCTTTAAAACACCACTTGGTGGCGTTATCATCACTCCGCAAAACCCTTCCTGTTCAGTACTTTAACAGAACAATTTTTTTATACTGTAGATAACCTTTTAATATTCTTTAAGGTGTGAAAGTATGCTTGTACAACTTTATTTATTTATTTATTGGTGACAGTTTGAGCCGCGAATAAATGACAATTATAGTAATTTATTTAGTGAAATTTAGGTGGAATTATAACAACTTGGAAGTCAACCAGTGTCAGATTCACTGTAGTCTGCGACACCTTGTCCTCACCTGATTCTCACCTTTGTGAAAATCTCTGGCTATACTGTAGTTGACCAAACGTTCAGTGGGTGTCATTGTACTCTTTTGAGTCTCCATTGGCTAATCGGAGCCACCTCCATTCATTCCTGTGGGTTTTGTCGCAAGCACTCCTCGTGCGCACTCCCATCAGGCCCTCTGGCATTCAGCTCCGCTCTTCGTACAACTACATTCTGAGCATATCAGGACACACACAAATGCAGGACAACACCCAGTTTGTGTGTGCGTGAAGATGCAATTGTATTGCCGTTTACTTGAAATAGTTAAAACCTGACTTCTGTTCCTTGCAGAATGTATTTATTTTTTCCCATAGCGCTAGGTATGGATGTAAAAGTCGCAAGATTTCATGTTCTGTACACAAAGTCATCATTGATACAAGCTTACGTGCTCCGTGCACCGAAGGGCCATTTTGTATGTGTCAGTCTGCATGCATGCAGCCCTCCTCCTCAACCACAGAGCATGTAGAACAGGCAGCGCCGGTTATGCTGGGCGTAGCAAGGTGTTGCCACGCAAGTGCGGGACTTTAAATACCACCATGACCCCTGAGGTGCATCGCTCAGCTCCCTCGTCAATTTTTGTGCTTTTAAAAGTAAATGTGGTTTTAAACACACATCATAGGGAAGTATTGATAACGTATATTTGCTGACCTTCACTGCTTTTTGATTTTACAGCTGTATAGATGAGTAATTCAAGGTTGTACGGTGAAGAAAATGCATCATTGATACCAGAGTAGAGTGCAGGAATGCATCAATAGCCTGCTGGGCCACATACCTCCATCTTCTTCTCACCTATATCTCTAACTATGTGTTCTTGCCTTGGAGTCTCACACTTATTATGTGTAGGTGTGTGTGCGTGCACGCGCGCACGATTGACTTCCAAGTTTGCGACTTGAATCACGCGGAAAGTGAATGCAAGTGTCGAATTCAGGTGTTGAGCAACACACCAGCATTGCAGCTGATCGTTCGCCTCCCAAATTCCAGCGCCTCTGAAGGCATTCGCCCTGATTCAGTCTGCTTGTTTAAAGGGACAACCTCTAAATGTCAGCAGATGTGGACCGAAATCAAAATGGTCTTCTAATCTACACCTGATGTTTTCTATGTGAAATAACTTATGTCAATGTCATTCTTTTGAAGGTTGACGAAAAAGTAAGACGATGAATACTGCAAAATTCTGTCTGCGAAGGTGCACCACCTCAATAAAAAATCTGAAGCTTTTCCCACCCGTGCTGCTTTATAAGCTGCACATTTTACACACATTCACATATGATAAAACACTATTCGTGGATTAATTCACGGCCTGTTCTTCTGCAGCACCTTGGTTGCTTTTTGGGGATACATCTTTGTCTTCAATTTTCAACAAACATATGTTGTCCAAATACGATACAGTCTTTCTATCTCACAGTAAAACAAACAAACAATAAAAGGAACACCCAAAACTGTTGTATCGCAGTCATAGTACGAAGCAACAAACATAAGCGTGGACAGCTCTATTCGATCAACGCTTCCAAGCTTGACAAACGTCCTTTTGCACTTGCGCATTCACACAAGTTTCGGTAAATTAAAGAGAAGCTAAATATAAATGAAAACAAGATGCTCTTGGGATTGAGGAAATTGCAAATACGCGCTTCTTTGATCACCAGGGTGTCGTTGGGGAACAATATCGCACTTATTGTCCAAACTTCATAGTAATAATCAAATGTAACTTTGTCACCAGCTCTTCGGAAAATATCTTGTGGCGTCGTCGACATGTTATAACAGAAGCACATTGATCTGTCATCTCATCGTGAAAATGCAATCTAGGCAAAGGAAACATTGATTCTAACAAAATGTAGATCCAGCCTCTTGTTTTCTTGGCACTGGATTCTGGATTGCTTTTAATCTCATCTCCTTGTTGCCTCTCGAGAAGGCAGCCAATGAGGAGACCAAAGAGCATCTGTATGAGACACTGCTGGCCGAGTGCCGAGACACCATCCAAGCGGTGCGAGAGGAGCTCAAGACTGAGGCGGTACGATTATTTCACCGAAGAAGTAGCTTCTCTCTCTCTTTTTTTGTAAATAGCTCAATTGCAGGGTGTTCCTATGACTGAAATGTCGAAAATTAACATGTTTTATGTTTGCTCATTACTCGTGCTTGCAGAAGCAGCGAGAGAGAAGTTCTGATGCTGAGAATGGAAAAGTGTCCAACATGCAGTTTCTGCACAGGTAGCTTTTGTTTTCATCAATGATCTACAGAGTAATTTTCGCAGCCACCGTTTCAATCTTGCTATACTGTATTCAAGTTCTGCCCCCCCCCCCTTTTTTTTGTGCAAGCCAACAATAGTTTACTCTATTATGTTGGAATTTTTCATTGTGGCTTACCAAAGTCTAGTTTCTAACATGTAAAGGTGGAAAATCGATAGCCACACAATTAGCATGACAGCAACAATGACACGGCATGTTGGTTGCTCATAAATTAAGCAAAGAGAATCAACTGGACGTGTTCCGTGTAGTGTGCTGACATTTTCTCTCTGAACACCATATCTTTTGATCCTCTGTCGCAATCGCTGCCGCATTCCAGTCTTACATTCCATTTTCATACAAGTAAAAATTCTCTGGCAACCAATCAATAGACAGCTGTGTGTCTTGCTCCACATTACCTGAGCGAACAGGACCGTAAATCGAGCAAACAATCCTTCTAAGAAATTGGGATGGGCCCAATTGGAGATTTCTTCGTTTCCAATTGGAATGAAGTACTAAATGCACTGCAAGTGGTCTTTGGTTTGTGAAGGCCCCAATGTGTCACATTTGAAGGCAATAGTTTGCACAGTGGCATAAGAACGGAGAACGTGGAGATTTTGGCAGCAACTCCTAGAATTAATCACTATCTCGGCCAATTGATTCCCATTGAGAGCTCCAGTGAAACACTCGAGGCGGACTGAAAATGTTGTCGGCCTATTCCCAAAACATCCGTCAGCTTGAATTTTTACCCCCCCCCCCCCCCCCATCTCATTCTCCTGTGCACCGCATCCCAGCTGAGGTCATCTCGATGGCAACAAAACCATGTGTTAGTGTGCCGACTGGGACAGAGGCCACAGACCCGCGCGTTCACACACATATCATCACACAAAGGCAAACCACAACCCTGTCGATCAACGCTTTTTGTTGGCCTACAGACCGCCTCTCCCTTCCGATGTTACGGCCCAGCTGCGGATGGGATTTGGTGGTCCCTTCATGATTTGCAAAGTCTGCTCACTTAATCTGGCTGTAAAATCGGAACTCCGTCGTAACCAGAGTAGCCCTCGCCATATCCCATAGAGAAATGATCATTTTAAATAAACCAGCCAGTGTTGTCAGGATGGAATTTTCCATTTCCATTTGTAAATCAGGCGATGACAAATGTATCGATTGTGACTTTTGAATCATTAGCATAGATATGATAGGAAGTCAAACGTTTGCTTAAGCTGCTGGTGTCATCTGCCAGCTACCTGAGCTACATCAAGCTGTGCACGCTGGTGAAGAGGAACGAGAGCATGGCGCACACACTGCAGGCCAAGCTGAAGGAGCCTGAGGGGGATGAGAATAAGAGGGGCCCCCGTCCACAGGACCTCATCCGCCTCTATGACATTATCCTGCAGGCAAGTGTGTGGACGTGGAACATAACCGCTGTGTCGTTCCTCTAAACACCGCATCTGGAAGCTTAAGCGGTCTCTCTGTTGTCCCCGCAGAGTCTGGCTGAACTCTCCTCCCTGCACGGGCTGGAGGACGACCACACCTTTCAGAAAGAGGTCTCCCTCAAGACGCTGGCCTACAAAGCATACAGGTCAGCCACTCTACATGTGTGACTAATACGTTGCACACCTTTGACACTTACTATGTTTGTGTGCCTTGCAGGTGTTTCTACATTGCCCAGTCTTATGTTCTGGTGAAGAAGTGGAGCGAGGCTCTGGTGCTCTACGAGAGGGTGCTCAAGTATGCTAAGGAGGTGCAGTCGAAGGCCAAGAGCATGAACAGCCTTAAGGTTGGGAGCAGCAGCATGTTGCTAGTCGAGCCTCAACGTGGGCACCCAAGCGTTCACTGAGCCTTTGCGTTTTAATCATTGACGTTGTCTGTGGTCTCGGCAGGATCTGCCTGATGTTCAGGAGCTCATTGCTAAAGTCAATGCAGAAAAATACTCTCTTCAAGCGGCAGCCATTTTAGGTAACGACTGTTAAAGCTGCTCACTTTTTTTTTTTTTTGGGCTACCTGAGGGAGCTGACAAAATGCTTATTTGTTTCAGACACTGGCGAGACTGTTGACGTTCCCACTCCACAGCCCATCAAAGACAACACGGTAAAAGGAAACAACTAGGTCTAGACCTATGCAGATAGTTGAAAAACATTTTGGCTAAAAATACAACAGGAGCCAACATGGTTCTACATTATGATGCTAATGATCGTCATTGCCTGATTTGGAACCATGAATTGACATAACTTGCAGTCTTTTAAAAGAGTACAATGACAACTTCACAACATTTGACCAAACAACTATGGCATAAATCTAAATCACTAAATCCTAAATCAGATTACAACAACAATGCAAACAAATCTGTGGCCTTCTTGCAGCCTTTATGATTTTGACATTTCATTTTACTACATTTGATTCATTTTTCAGCCTGAGTTAAAAGCATTTTTTTTTCTTTCTAGATGCTTAGTTTTTAAGCACAACCATGAGCCATATATGTGGAAATGAGACAGTCATGTAGGATATTATGGGTTTTAAACACTCCTTACATTTGTGTGGACATGTCCGAAGAAGCAATTTCCGCTAATGAGTCACTTGTCAACACGGTAACGTTATCCTCGTGACTCTCCAGCCTCTGTGCGATCGCTTGGAGACGTTCCGCCTGGACCCGTCCCTCGTGGGCAAGCATCCCAACCTGGTCCACTTTCCGCCCGACTTCCAGCCGATCCCTTGCAAGCCTCTCTTCTTTGACCTGGCTCTCAACCATGTGGCCTTCCCGCCCCTGGATGACAAAGTGGAGCAGAAGGTCAAGGGCGGCCTCACCGGCTACATCAAGGGCATCTTTGGATTCGGCAGCTAAAACGTAAAGAAGAAAAGCCTCCCTCGTGGCATTTGTTAGAATCATGTTTCTTGGTTACTTTCAGTGCCTCCGCGCGAGACAACCGGATGAGTTTTGGAGAAAGGAATGTCATGAAATCCACCTGCCAACTTTTAATGACTTGTCATGGTTAAGCCAGTTGCCATGTCTTAATATTTACATCCATGTTGTTTATCTCAGAAAGCCACTTTGACACAGTACACTTCATGAAATACCTGCAATCATGTGACCTCAAGCACCTCATTGGTTTGCTTGTTCCCTTTTCTTCCCTCCAGGTCCGCCCTGATTTTTAATTTGTTTGTTTTCGTCTCTCAATTGTCAGGGTTCACATATCATCAATGTAGAACCAACCCGCTGGTTTAGGCGATCAATGTACCGGTAAAAAGCACAAGGCGGTCAGTTGCTTCCGGATACGAAGATGGTGCTCAAGTCAAGTGCAGTGGGGCTTCCTCTCTGAATTTAGGTGAGCTCATAGGGAAAATATAATGGTATGTTCCAAAAAGGATTCTGGGCCTGCTCTGGTACACTTCAGACCATTCGGGAACAAAGAGTGTTGTTGGAATGTAATGGAACACTCACACCCTCCAAGTAGAGTTGGGGTGTCAGATTGAATTTTCAAACGCATACAAAGTTCACCACTCTTGATTTGCACTGTGACCATTGTCCATCCATCCGTTATCTAAAAGGAAAGAAAAAGATTCACTGGATAGTCAAGTCTTTAGATAAGCGATTCACGGTGTCTTGCTGTGTCTTCATGTGGGAAACAGAGATGATGGTCCAACTGTTTCAGCCTTTCCAAATGTCACACTTTTTGCCGTATCTGGCATAAATGAGTACACCCCTCACATTCTAGTACCATATATTTTCATGGGACGATGAAGATATGACAGTCAGCTAAACAGCTTGTATACCAGAAATTTACTAAACTCTGAAAATAGCTCAATACAAAACTTTTAAGTTTTAAACCACTGGCAACAGGATTACACTCCAAAGTGAAGCATCCGTAATTGTCATTTTGTTCAACTTAGGTCTCACGCCGCTGCTCAGTTTGAGGTAGTTAGCTGTCTTCATATAGCCTCAGTTATCTCTATACAACTAAAATGCCACCGCCCCAACCCCTTCCTTACAGATCCTCAGAAATGCAGCTGAAAAACTGGAACACTAACTAGCCAAATGGGACTGGTGTGTACCAATAGCTAATTGAAGCCAACGTGGACATTTTCACTTCAGGGTTTACTCGTTTTTGTTGCCAGTGGTTTAGACATTTGTGGCCGTGTGCGGAGTAATGCGGTGGACAGTATACAGTATACGACTACTATACAAGCTGCCCACTGTTTACACTGTAGCAGTGTGTCGTTTCAACAGCATTCTATCATGAAGAAAAAAATTAACAAAAACATGACAGTTGTACTATTTTTTTTAACCCCTTAACCCCCTGTTTGCTTCCAGAGGACCATGTTGGAGTCTTTTAAATGTTGTTTTCTAAATCACAGATATCGTCCCTGTCAAGAAATGTTGTACTGTGCAAAGGTCTTAGGCAAGCACAAGCTTTTTGCTGACCCTTTTGCAGCACAGTGAGTCACTCACCCTTTGTTTGGCAAAGTTCCAGTTGTATGCCGTTCCTGACATTTTGTGTGTGGGGCAGGGGTTAATTTTGACACAGTAAAAGAGTAACTAGTATGAAGCACTAAAACTAACAGGTCGACAGAAAATTGACACTCAAATATTTATTGTTCATGAAATGTGGCCTCTCCTGAACGAGCTCTATGAATTATCCCGTTAAACATTATTATTCTTATAGCAAACATCAAATCTAAAGATTCCTCAGACCTTTGCACGGTACTGTACGTCTTAAGCCCATCAGAATATACTGTTGGATATTTTATCAATAAACCGCTGATCTGTTATTTACTTTTGCGATATGATGTGGGTGGGGGGGGTCCCTGTTTTATGATGGGGTTCCATTCTATGGTGGTGACATAACCAAGTCCTATCACAGCCAGTAAATACAGTATTTGTATGAAAAACGCTTCTGGGCGATGGATGTAAAACAATGAAATGAAATCAGTTTGCGCCAGGTGAACTGAGGGTGCCTTGTGTTGCAAGGTGACATCTTTCGCCCCCTTGCGTGAACTTGTCTGTTGTGTGTTCTTTGTAACCTGAAAATGTCCTACGTTGCGACCATAAATTGAGGACCCACTCTATTTTTCTGTCTCCTGAGTTGATTTTCACTGACCCCCATCCCCTGTCGTAGTCGAAAAGATTTGGTCCAAATGAAAATTTGTTTGGAAGCAAAATAAATGAGCTGAGTGATTTGAAGACATAAAGTATATTTGCACCTAGTCTTTGCTGTGGTTCATTTAAATTCAGCGGCATTTTGTTCTCGGGGTTAGAATGTGACTGGAAAGTGTGTATTTACAAAGTTTTTGAAAAAGTGTAGCGGTGGGAGTGTGCAGTGTTTGAAATGCCTCAGCTGGGCGTGGATGTGTGTAGGTTTGTCGGATACATACTAGTTTGCATCGGCCGCAAAGGCGTGTTTGTCGCGCGCTGAAAAACTGTGGTCTTTCTTGCATTTTTAACATGATGGTGGTCCAACCAGAACTTTCTCTAGGAACCCCGTCAAGCTTGCATGGCTCACCCGCTTCACACACATTCCAGCGTCATGCAGAATGTGCCCTGCCTGGGTAGAGCGATGATGGTTGAGGTGGAGATAAGGATTCTTGTGTGTCATGCAGAATGAGCTGAGATACCGCATCACTTGGGTTACTCTCGTTTTCCCAAATGATTCCGCAGCCCTTTAATCGTGAGACTCTACCTCATACATTTCAGTTTTACTTCCTGATGTTGTTTGCGAGGCAACCATAGCTTCAAAGCATTTGCAGGGGTGCTATATACACAAAAATGTGTGTGTGTGTGTTGGGGTCACTTGACCTGTTTAGGAAAAATAATTTAACACCATCCGTTTAAGATATTTATCATAAATAGGAGCCAAAATCTCAATTTATTTGCAGTAAATATCGGAACTCTGCATGGTCCTGTTCAAATACAGTCTGTTTGCGGGATTAAACCATAAATCGGACCTATAAGCTACAGAACAAACAAAATAAAGACGGGGGGAGTAGAGGTAACTGAGATAATGTGGTTACACAAGTGCGCACACCCTCATTCTGGGAATGTGGCTGAATTCCAAATTAACCAATCACATTCAAACTCGCGTTGAATTCGGAAAATGTTTCTCCAATGAATCCAAGGTGAAATTTTTTTTCCTCGCAAGGTAGCTTCAGCGCATTTCATATGCAATGTAACACAATGTGCTTCACATAGTGACAAAACATTTAAACGCAAAATAAAATATTTCAATTGAAGAAATGTAAAAACCAGAAAAGTCCAAGACATTTAAAAGCAAAGAAATAAGAACTACCTCATTTGAACTGTTTTATTCGAGATTCAATTTGGTCATTGTGGGGTGGCAAAAGAGAAAAATGCCATTTCAAATCGCAGGTCGCACGCAGATAAAAAAAAAAAAACATTTGCACACACACACTGACTTGCTATGCATATTTTTGGAATGTAGGAGGAAGCCGGAGTACCCAGAGAAAACCCAGGGTGCACGAGGAGAACATGCAAAGTCCACACAGGAAGGCCTGAGCCGGAATCGAACCATGCACCTCTACTGTGAGGCTAATGTGCTTTCCATGGCCATGGCCCTGCCCTCATTCCATTCTCGCAGACAAATTCACTGGTTTATTTTTCCTTACAAAATGCTAAAATCCTTTTTCGTTACAGTCATTATTCCATCACACTGCTGTCAGTCTACAATCCAGTAGCTGCATTCACTTTATAATCCCAAAAGCCCGTACTTCACTCCTCTTTTCAGTTTTCTGCTGGAGATGACTGGAATCATCTGCAACAGAACTTTAAACTAATTTCTTGCATCCTTCTTTGTACTTCATAAAAAAACTATGATGTTGGTTTTAATGTTTTACTCTAGATTATCACTTTTAAGTAACTGCCTCTTGAGCAGGTAGTCATTGTAAATGAGAAATGGTTCTCAACTAACCTACTTGGTTGAATCAAGGCAACTCTCTCTGTCTCTCTCTCTCTCTCTCTCTCTCTCTCTCTATATATATATATATATATATATACAGTATATATTTTTTTAAGTGGTTACTGGTAGTCATGACAAATATGCATGGCCCATATTAATTTTCAACATAACGGCAGCGCTAGCAATGTTAGATTCCATTCGCATTTATTAACCAAACAGAGTTAGCCACAGTTGCTAGGTTGTAAGCACTTTTTTTTTGTTATGAAGTGTTACTATAACACTAAATGTTATCAATTTTAAGTTTGATTTTTTTTCTTTATAGATGAGCAAACATTGAAATTCAGAAAATGAACAAATCAATATTTGCTCGACTGTATGGCACAGTACATCTACTGAATAGCCGAGCCTCAGTTTGGGACAAAATAGTGTAGTACAAAAGTGAGGACGCACCCCAGTATGCGTAATTATGACTGCGCTCTGCTGCTCAGCTGCAAAGAAAGTTGCTCTGCTGCATTCCTTGTATTGTTGTTTCTCAGTTTTTTTTTTGTACCGAGACCAGTGACTCACATTCCTCTAGGATGGGACTTTGCAAACTCTTCGTCGTTCCTAATGATTCCTCTGAGACATCTACCGTTTGAAATTTGAACATTTTGTACGATCCAATCATTGTCTGCCGTGCCAGGTTTCATACACTTTCTATTCTTTGGACTGGAGCATGAGAAGAGTTAACGTAGTCGTTGACATTATTCTAACACTCTGAAAATATAGCTCAAATGCTGCTATGCGAGCATCTACTAAATGATCTCCACACGTGTTTTGCTTTTTCTTTTACTTCTTCTTTCGATGCAAGCAGAGAAATTTACCAGTGATGGCAAAGAGAAACTAAAGTATTTTGTGAGTTTCTCTTGCCGGCACCGCATATGCTACTGTATGTGTGTGAAGATGTTAGATTGCTTGTGTCCAGTCAAAATTTCAGGCTCTACGCCATGGGCTACCATGTCAATCTAATGTGTCCTTTTCAGGCTTGACCGGGCGACTTTGGTTCAAAATGTTTTTATGATGATAAAGAATTTTACTCTCGATAGTGTTTCAATTTAAAATAGCTTACCATTCCCTCTAAAGATGTTCATATTGTAATTGATCAAAAATCCAAATTACAGTTGAATGTGTAATTCAAGATCGTGATCGGTGTTTATTTGAACAATTCAGAGAGGATACAGTAAAGAGTTAGAATGGACAAAAAGGTGTACATAAATACAAGTGTACATAGTATGGAGTAAGACACTTTTCACTTAAAATGGCAGATTTAGCAAACGTTATGTCAACAACATTTAGGGCAACTAATATGGCACTTCCTGTCAGTGCTTTTCAGCCCTTATCCCAATGAGCGGCGAATAAATGCATGTTGTCGAAGGCAGCGAATGTTGAATTCGCATCAGGATTCATTTGGGTTCGTTCAAGTTTGCAAATGTTCGCCATACATTCGCATGCACTTTCACAAAAACTGTTGGCGAACATCTGGCGAGCCTTTTCAAACATGCGCGACCTTGATTGCACCCTGACGAACTTTGACGCAATTGTTCACCCCCTTAATGGGATCGGGGCTTTACTAGTATTTGAAACCCATTCACACCGCTGCCGGTGGGCTACTTTGGGGACTGACGCCATAACTTTACAATGACATGTTGGCTTTCCCAGCATGCTTTGTTGTAGTTACGAGTGACACTTGTGTAGAAGAAACACTAATAGAGTTACAGTGATGTTGTTTGTCTTTGTGTATTAAATTATTACAACTTGTTGACACCCTTAATAACAAAGGTAGTCTGTAGTCAGTCATTGCCGCGCAGTATAAAATGCCTATCTATGAGTGTTTTGAGTACATTTGTTTAAGAAGGCTATCATAGATTAAAATGTCACAACGGTTTCTTATTTACTTATTTTAAAATGGTTACAAGCCCGGAGGAAATTAATGTGCTGGTTGGAATAGTCGCTGAAATGCATGTAGCAGCTGGCCCATTGGGAAACCGACGCAACGTCCAGATTACCAGAGGTGGATCGTTGACAACATTTTGTTGGTCCGGCATTCATCATCTGCCAGCGACCTGCCTACCGTTCCATCCGTCAGTCCGTCATTTTTTTCAAGCCGAACCAAACCATCATCATCAGTCAGTCAGTTCGTCATGTTATTTTAACTGCGCTTTTGTCAGTTTCAAATTGCACTGGCCCGCGAGTCTGTTTATCATCATTACAAAAAAAAAAAAACAATGAAGAAAAATGATTGCCTATCAATTAATTATACATGAATTTTCACTCTTCGAGGGCCGGCCCGCTCCCCACTGCGTAGACCAGGGGTCCACTCCTTTTTGAAGGATAAAGGCACCCAAATAAAATAAAAGCCTGTAAAGAAGAGTAGAAGTAGGAGAAGAAGGTTGACATTTAGGCTTGTACAACCTTATGCAACCTGAAGCTGAGCCAGCTTAAAGGCCTGACATGGAAATTTTATTTTCACTGTTTCAATGTAAATACAGTCTTCCAAAGTTGCTGTTTTGATCTGTGACATCCATCCATCCATCATCGGAACCCCTTATCCTCACAAAGGTCGCGGACGTGTTGGAGCCTATCCGTGCAGTCTTTGGGCAGGGGGTGGGGTACACCCTGAACTGGTTGGCAGCCAATCGCAGGGCACACATAGACAAACAATCAGTCACACTCACAATCAAACCTAGTGACAATTTAGAGTGTTACCATTAACGTACCACGCATGTTTTTGCAATGTGGGCGGAAACCGGAATCCCCGGGGAAAATCCACACAGGTATGGGGAGAACAGGCAAACTCCACACAAGAAGCCCGGGGCCGGAATCGAACCCACGACCTCTATACTATGAGGCAGACGTGCTAACCAGTTGTGCAACGTGCCGCCCCTTGATCAGGGTACATGTGTGCTAAATTACATTTGAAGTAGGCCCAAACAGGTGCAGCTCAACTCAGTCCAGTAACAAAAATGAATAAAAGGTGTGTCCACCTCTCAAATGACTTTAGTGTGTGTGTGTGTTTTGTATGCATTCAATTTCCTACAAAAAGAGTCTTAGTGCGAAATGTGCCATAAAAGTCCTTGATTGGTGTAGTATTTAGCCTTCACTTATACAGAAGCAATATGAACACACCCAACAAGGACTTTTCTCGGTAGTGGTGAATGGGTCCGCGATGAAAAGGATGGGCAAGGCCCCAAAATGACAGGAAGGCAAAACTGGTCAGTCCGGTCCTCCTTATGCAAGATGGATGTCTGGGCGGTGACACGCCTCTTAGGTTGCCTAGGAGGAGGTGCGCCTGTGTCGATATGAACGCGTGTAAGTGAGTCTTTTGCTGTGTTTAACATTGACAGCGGGACCCCGAGGAAGAGGAGAGGCGCAGTGGGAGACACGGGGCGAGTGAGTCGGACACAAAGGAGGAGTAAGAGAGGCACAGAGTCGGTCTCAGTCGACCCCACACACTGCCGCCAAGATGTCGAAGAAAAGTCCGACCAAGGTCATCACCAGGTATGCTTTGCCACAAATATTTTTTCTTCTCTGTGTGCAATTTTATTTCCCAGGAGTGTGTCATGTTTCTCAGCATGCCTACTCTGTGTGTGTGGATGTGTGTATGCCTCCTAGTACCGTCACATGATATCAGGGCTTGTCAACAGTTCTGATGAGAGGACACATCAAGGATGAGATGGTGTGTTTACCCAACATCCATGTTAGCGCTCAGGTTAGAAAGTGAGAGGAAAAAAAAATTGAAATTCTCCAATTGAATAGTGGAGTTGCTCTCACACTTTGGGAAAAGTCATAGAGGAGGATCCCCATATTGGGGGCTCAGTTAATCCGCAAAGAAAGTCTAACTGAGTCTCTGTACACACTGATTTGTCACTCGTGTGTGTGTGTGTGTGTGCGTGCGTGTGTGCGCGCCCGCACGCAGTCAGTCAGCTGTGGCTCCATGTGGGCTTGGCCCTTTAACTGGTTCCTGTCCTTTATTTACAGTGTCCGGGCGTGGGTCTGTAACTATACTCAACAGTTCATTCAGTTCAGACGATGAGTCAGTGGTACATTTTAATAAGACGCATCAGATCGACGGGTCTTTGTAGTACATGCTTTGAAAGAGACGCACGCCTATGGTGGTTGTACACGTACTCCCATCAGAGGTGCCATAAAGCGCATTGGGGGAGGGTGGTAATGATTCAAAGAGCCCATGAAGCGAATTGAAGAAATTGTGCTTCCTTTTCAAATGGTCCAATTGTATTTAATTCGATCCTTCATAGATGAACTTGGAAATTTAATTAAATGGTGATTTCATTTTTGTTTTTGTACTTGAGCCTTTTACAAATATATGACACTATTTACACCCCGCATCAATGCAAAAGGCCAGTTGTATCCCTAAAAAAAAAAAAAGAGAAATACATTTTTTTTTTAGCTCCAGTTGAAGCATCTTTCTAACCCTAAATGCATGACCATGACCTGTTAAAGTTTTCATGATCGTCAGTCCTGGCCAACATTTCTTACATTCCAACTGGAGTCAACCATTGCTTTGAAATCAGGAGGTAACGTTTTTATTTTTCGGGCAGCAGTGACAACCCTTAAATGTATCAGAGCAAAATCAACAATCACTATATTTGGGGTTTCTCAAATTTCTGGGGATTCTGGATTCAGATTTCATTGTCATCCCCAACCACTTCCCGAAATGTATCTCAATCTTCTCCCAAAATGGACTTAGAAAAATGCACACACACTGCAGCATGAAGAATCGTTTCAAACGGAGATGATAATCAGACATTGGGCAAATTCTGTAGATCTTAAAAGGAAAATTGAACATACAAGCATGTTCATTTCTTTCACGTACATTTTGCAGTGTTTGATCATATTTTGACCATTCTGTTTACTGTATTATAATGTTGATGTTGCAGTGAAATCCTTGCTTTTGGGCGTTTTCACATTTGAATGAGGGTGTGTTTGCAGTGCTGTGATCTTGGCAAAGAATGCAGACAAACCCTGCTCAATTATGAAGCCAATCCAGTTCATCAGGGCAGCTAATCAGATCCTCGATCCTCATTACAGTACTGACTCAGTTATACGTGGCTATGTACCAGAAGCTATTTCATTAACTCTATACCACAAAGCAATCACTGAGTGAACGATTCATTTCATAAAAGCAAAACACATCCAATGTATTTTGAATGCGCTTATTTTGAATGTTGGCCTCTTTGTTGACGCAATCGATAAGTTTTAACGGCACCTTCGTGAAGTTAAAAATGAGAAAGGGCATGCAAGGTGTTGGCGTGATGTGCCTGTGCTTCATGCAGACTGAATTGTTTGTTTGTTTATTGAACATAAAACATATATACAGTAATAATTTGACAGAAAATAAGGTAGATAAAAAAAAGTAAAAGAAAGAAATCAATCTTCATTCAACACAGTTATTATGTTCAAGGGAGTAGGAAGAAGTAAAAAACTTATCTAGTCCTACCCCGTTATGTGATTGTATCTAATAAATCATTTTTATATCAATCAGAAAAGAAAAAAGTAAGAAGAAAGAAGTCTCCATTAAGGCTCATACTTTACCCTTAACCGTGATATTTTTACAACTTTTGGTTTGTATCGGGATTATATACTTCCACACCCTGACACTCTTGTGTCAATTTTCTCTTGTATTCATAATGGGTATTTATATACCTTTCTCTATTTATCAACTTAGTTCTGATTTATCATTATATTTAATGTTTTGAATTTATCATTTTAACTCTGATTGATGTAGGTTGTTTGTAATTGAAGCAGCTAGATGAAAAAAAAAAGTTTTGGAATATTGGATTTAAAAAAAAACATTTGAATTCCCTATTCTAAACTATACAGCTGCTTTGTCTAACTTCTTTGGTTGTCATTGATGCACGTTTTGGTTTTTTTTTTAGGCAGGGTACACAGACAACATCCTTGATTTAAATCGACGGTGGTGGTTTTGCTTCGAATAGTTAATCCTTGACCTTTTATCGACGCAAAATTAATTTTCATTAGAAAATTGTACATTTCCCTTTAGCCCGAAAAGATTGGGATGCAATTGCACAACTCTACTAACTTAATCTACAATGCAAACTTTTGGTTTCGCCATTTGTTTTGTCCAATTTACTGTACAGATCGGCTGGCTGACAGTTTTGTTCGGTCTTTTATGTCTGCCAAGGCGAGACTTAACATACGTGCTGCCAAACGTCGTGCGGTGTTGACAAGTGGCATCAACGCAGACATGAGTGGGTCTTGGCGGAATGGCGAGCATTTGAAGAACGTTTCGGGAGTGGCTGAGGACGAGTTGTTCTCAACGCAGCCACCCCCTTTAAAAAGAGTTGGAGGTGTTTGACATTCTTCATCATCATCTTCGTCATCCCAATTGCTGCTGATGATGACGAATAACTGCAGCAGTGCTGTCTGGGTTAAAAAAAAAAAAAAAAAAACAATTTGACTGCCCGGCAGAATGCAGGAGTTAGATGATGCCTTCCTCAAGAGCAGAGGCCATCCCGCAGGCCGGAGGAAACGTCTGAACTTCTGCCTTCACACGCCACCTCCTTTCGATGCAGAAATATGGTTGAGCGATCATATCTAGTCCTGTAATATTGTTGGCATGTTTTAAAATTTGATAATCACTGTTCGCTATCTTAATTAAAGAGTTGCAACAACACAATGGCATTTTGCCCCCAAAAACAAATAAAATATAAAACAAGGTGAGGCAAGAGGAAAACTCACAAACAGGCAAGATTTTCTCTGAATAAGAGGTTTAGGTTCCAAAAAATAAAAATAGCTAATGAATGGATTTGTGAATGCCAAAACTTCTCTTCACGCTTCAAATCTTGTTTGTGTTGATTCTTAGACCTAATAAATAACCTTTTAAGAGATTTCCCATTCTCAAAAACACATGATTTTTCTGATGACATCTTGCTGGTAAGGGTTGCAGGTGTAACCACTGGAAATAGACTCACTCACTTGACATTTTGTGGAAAATGCAGCCCCTGAAGCCCGTTTCACTTAGTGAACACGACATTTGTTTGGCAGGTTGATCAAGAGAAGACATGTGAAAAAATCTCAAGAAAACACAGAGAAGTCTGCCATTTAGAGAAACTTCTTCGGAATGTTTACAAATGGGTGTTTTTTAGAATTGAAAAGCGGGCCACATCACATGCACTTGCAGTTAAACATAATCAGCAATCATGGCAGTTTCTGACAACTCATAAGGCTTGTTCTCCGGTCTTTAACATTTTGTCCCCACGTTGCAGGATCCAGCCCACCAACCTGGCCATGTTGATTGCTCAGATGCAAAAGAATGCAGACGTGGTGGAGAAAAACATCCTCCGATCTGAGCAACTTTTGGCTGAGGTAAGAAGATATACAAAGGCCTCTCTCAATTGTTGATTTTTTTTTTTTAATCACCGCCCCTTGCCACAACTTCTCCCACCAGGATGGAGAAAATGACCGCAATGACGTAGCTTTGAAGCACCAGAATGAGCTCTGTGACATTCTGGGTGAAGCCGAGAGCCTGCTGAAGAACCTCTTCTTGGATGTGGACACAGCCAAGAAGCTCAAACACCCGCAGGCCAGAGAGATCGAGAGCGAGTGAGTTGTTCTCTACAACAGCCACGCGAATCCACTGGTGATGTCAGTACATTTTGCGTCGTGAGATGACATTTTGGCTCCCTCTATAGATGGGCTGTGTTATTTTCTTTTCTTTATGACAACCCGTGATTTTTGTGGTCTTATTTTTAAGAGACATATCTATACACATATATAAGCCTAACTTTTGTTTTCAGTGTCCTCCACCTCCACGAGCGCTGGCTGAAGGACTGTACTTTCTATCGAGATATCTATGAGCAGATTGACGACGTGTCACTGATGCCCAGGATCGACTGGGCACCTGTTTTTAACGCCAAGCAAGTAGGTTTCACAACAGGGTCTTCCTGCCTCGTAACCAAATTAAAATGGCAGCAGCGTTAAGTCAATTGCTCCCGTCTGTACGTTTTCAGGCACAAGTAAGCAGTAACCTGTATGGACCTACCATGGCAGAATTGGAGAAGCAGATTGCTTCTCACAAACTCTTGCACCAGGAAATTGAGGCCTACAACCCACAGCTGTGTGTCAGCTCTGCCGGTACCAAGGTGAACTAACGCTACCAAACACCTGACAATGTGTTCACGCGTCCCCCCCCCCCCCCCTTTTCTTTAACTTCATGAAACCCATTTTGTTGTAGTAAAAGACATGATATCATCTTGTCTTCCAGGAGAACTACACGGCCCTCAAGAAGCAGTACAACAATCTTCTGGTGAGTGTCTTGCTAGGTATTTGTAGGAGACTGGACTGTATACCTTTGTTGTGTGTTCAACCCCCCCCCCCCCACCCCCCCCATAGGATTTATTTTGTGATTTCCTGTCTTGATTTTCTGTTTTGTTGCATTACTTTTGCTTTTCCAAGTGTTATTGAAGTCATCGTTGATTTACGTTTTTGGAGGCGGTCATTGAACGCCCCTCAAGTAGAAGGTACGAAGACGGAGAAAGAGAAAGACGTACCAGCTGGTGCTTGAGTAAAACGAATTAATAAAGTGCATGTTTCAAAAGAACCAACACGACAGCTCTCTTTATTTTGGAGCTGCAACATATTTATACAAAATCCAGTTGAAAATCTGCTATCTGCTTAGTAAATCCAATTACAACCTATTCAGGATCAATATTTGATTGGAAAAAAAATGGAGATTCAAAACCTCTTTTCCATGAGTGACTTGGCCAAGACTGCTATTCGGAAGGCTTTAGTGCATTGGTGTACAAAGGGGACGTGTCTCACACGTGTTTTTTCCCCTCTCAAAGGAAACTTCCAAGTGGCGTGGCCACTACTTGGGCAGCCTTTATGAGTACATGCAGGGCTGCAACAAGGAGCTGACTTTCCTGGAAGAGGAGCAGGATAAGATCATGAAGAGGGACTGGAGTGACCGAATGGTGGATCCTCCAGATGTCCGCCGGCAGTATGAGGTCAGAATTGACCAGTAACTGATAATGGTGTGGATTGAGACATTGTGTGCGCTAACCCGGGTTAAATGTGTCGACATTTACAGAACTTCAAGAACAACAGTTTGTTGTCACATGAGAGCGAGGTGAACAAACTCCAGGACGAGGGAGACAGACTTATTGAGAACAAGCACCCTGCCAGCGCTCTCATACAGGTGCACAACCAATGCTATTATTTTACATATAAATAGTTACAGTTCCATTCACAGAAACACATTTTTCTATTTTTGCTATTCTCCAGCTGGGTTTATCTGAATGAAAAAATAGTGCGGCATGGTCCACTTACAGTATATAGCATGGGGTCGCCACTCTTTGTGAAATGGAGAGCTACTTCTTGGGTACCGATTAATGCAAAGAGCTACCAATTTGATATGCACTTATGAAATAAGTGTGCTCAATTTTTTTTTTAAAATAATGTGATTATTGTATATGTGATTTTATACATTTATGTGAAGATTATTCTCACAATAATTCGGAAACAAATCACGTCAATCAAGACAACACTGTATTACTTCGACAACATTCCAAGAAAATCACCTTGTCCCATCACTGTTGAGATACAAAAGGCCAGTGGGCTACTTATGTGGTTCTTGGGGGGGGGGGGGGGGCACCACGTTGGTGACCCCCTGCTCTATAAGCGAGGCAGAAAAACAGCACCGAATTATTCTTTCTTACCTTCCACTGCACCCTTTTTTAAACATACAATGTCATGGCAGTTGTTGCGCTGCCTTCACGCTCTCCTTGCATGCCTGCATGTATGTGATCCCGCTTACTGTATGGCATGGAACACATAAGAATATACCCAAAAAACACTTTAAGGATGATGAGACTTTATAACTACCAGGTGCATCTGTTTTGTAACGCAAGCACGACTCTGAATGAAAGAAAACGTAATGCAGAGTCCTCATTTCATTTCTCGCAACCTTACACTTGCAGGCTCAAAGAGACACCGTACGCAACGAGTGGCAGAAGTTCCTCCACTTGTGCATTTGTCAGGAGACACACCTGGATAATTTGGAGCACTACAAAAAGGTAATGATGGGGAAATGACTCACCAGACTTGTACAATGTATCCACCTGAACACAACTTCCTGTGTCTTTGACACAAAACTTACTGTTTACCGCATTACCATGCAGTACCAACTGGACACCGAACAATTGTCAGAGAATCTGAGCAAACTCAACCACAGCTTGGACCCAAAGATTGCCGGCAGGATGAGCAACTCGGAGATGCTGCTGCAGCTTGAGGTATGAAAGAGGATGCTTCAATAGTCTGATGTCACAGCCCCAGATTATAAACAAGCTGACAGCCCTGTGGACAAGTGCAGTGTTTCTCAATCTTTATTATGAGCGAAGGCAAACACATTTCACATGAGAAAAATTGTCTATAAGTGGGAGTGTGAATGGTTGTCTGTGTTTTATGTGCCCTGTGATTAAATGGCGACGAGTCCAAGGTGTACCTCAGCTCTCTCAGGACAGCTGGTCGAGACAAACGGTCACTCGTGACCCTCATGAGGACAAGTGATGGAGAGCATTGATGTATTCAACATATTAAAATTAATTCTTAGAGTCCTACACTACACTGCAATATAGCAAGTCACATTCAATGTTTATCTAATAAATTTTAAAAAAATCATACTCACCAGAGGTGCTTATTATTTTATAAACAAAATCCATCCTTTGTTAGCACGATTGGATAATATAAATCCTCTGACTGCGTTGAAAACAAGCCAGCCAGCGACAGTGTTGTCCGACCTGTCCTCACAATGTCCACTTTTGCTTGAGAGGCCCGCCTTGAAAATTAATTTTTGATCATGTCTGACATTCTTCCTCTTCTGCTCAGTAAACTGCTTGTAAAGTAATTAAAACAATCAGAGAACGGAAAATGTTTTTCCCTTTCTATACCCGTATACCAGTCAATCTTCATTTACGGATACAGTATTGTACATGATGTACCTTGTAGTAATTGCAAGATGACTTGTAAAATTTGTTTCTAATTTGTGTATGTGTGTGTGTGTGTGTGTGTGTGTGTGTGTGTGTGTGTTTTTCCCACCAGGCGGAAGAAAAAGCTGTGCAGGACAGTGAGCAGCTGCTGGCAGACCTGAGAAGACGCAGTACCAGCATTGCTCCTCTGAAGTATCGTCGTACTCCCCCAAACAGATCGGTCACATTGGAGTCCCTCTGTGATTGGGAGTCTACCAGGGTAGAGCAATTTTGAGTAACTCCCAAGTGTTATCAGGCAGAAAAGGCAAGGAAATGTCATACAAGTGGCAGGATATCGACTGTTACGTTTTTACGAATGTGGAAAGGAAAGCTATAGTTTCAATGCACTTTCCAGGGTAAAACACGTAAACACAATGAGCACATTTAGGTCGGAGCCCAGACACATGCGGACTCGGTTTGAGTCAACTGGCCTATGTCACACGCCGGGGCACCTTTCTTTTGCCACATATACCACAATACATACAATACATTTCATACATTTGATGCTTGAAATTGTTTTGTGTTGAAATGCGTTTACGTGTTTCAGAAAAGTGTATTTCAATCAGTTCAAATATGTCTACAGTGTTTGGGTGAGGTACAATGACTGTAAAAAAAGATGCTCCCTCTCTCTCTCTCTATTGTGGATTTCCACCATTGATGGATGAGTCTAAAGGGCATCCCCTGCAATGAACGGGGTTTCACCGTACAGTTCATCTTTCCTCATCTAGGGACCTCTGTCAAGAGGCGAGAAGTGCACCTTGAAATCTAACCCCGACAATGACAACTGGGACGTTATAACCAACAAAGGGGTCACTAACACCTTCCCAGGGGTATGCTTCATGATCCCACCACCTGACCCAGAGGCCATCAACAAAGTGGACCTGTAAGTAACGGCACATTCACAAAAATATGTCAGTCAGTAATGTAGTCAACTTACAATGCAACACATTTTTGAACTGACTAGTTTGGGTGGTGAACTGGGAGACATAAAGAAGAGGAGAGGCGCTCTTGCAGCATCCCTCAAGAATCACAAGTCAGAGATGGCCAGATCCCTGCAGTCAGGTCACTGTCAACCCAAATATTGTAACTCGACCCCTCGTCTGCTGCTCACTTTTGTAATAAATGAACTTCCCTATTTACCGGTTTAGCGCCAGTGTCGACTCCCTCGTTGGATCCCAGATTGGCAGCGCTTGGACTCCGGTTGGACAAACTGAATGCCGACCTGGACAATGCTGATAAGGACACGCTGAACCGCATTCGATCCCCACTGAGCCGCTCCAATCCCACTGGAGATCTGGTCAACAGGATAAAGGAACAGGAAGTAAGGAACTTGAGCAGAGGACGAACATATACCCGTTACATTAACAACCAATTCATAGTAAAACCAAACAATACGGCATATATACAAAATAAAAAATCCTGGCCACATTTTGAGCTCAGGTGGATTTTTATTTGGTGGAGACAAAGGAGTACGATACCTTTTACATTTTGACGTGTGGTTCCATATTATATCTAATGTTCTAAATGTGTAGTTGTTTAGAATGCCTTTGAATCCAGATGATATTACACGTTAGCGGGACCATATAGAAGTGCGTCTAAGATTTGTCACATGAATATTTTGAATTGTATTAGTTTGGGCTTAAAAATGTTTCTTCCTTTTTTTTTCTTCTTCAAATTCAGCAAGCTGCCAGGGCACTAAAAGGTCTGGAGCAGGAGAAGCTTGCGGCTAAGGCTGACCTGCAGCCTCTCCTGTCCAAAGATCCTAATGCTTCCTTTGCCCTGCCACTCAAACTGAACAATGCCGAAAACAAGTATGATGGCCTCTCTGCACTTGCTGACCTCAATGCTAAAAAGTAAGTAATGTTTTCTTTGGATGATGACCGAGGAATAAAATTCCTTTCTCTAATTAATTACTATTATTATTATTATTTTATTTATTTATTTTTTTTTACGAAAAAATAGTAAATCATTAGCAGTACTTTTTAAACATTGGGTGTTTCTTTTCTTTCAGGACAAATGCATCCCTCAACCTCGAGAATCAGATCAGGAAGGTGGATGGCATAATCTCAGGGTTTGAAAAGAGGCTCAGTGAAGATGGCCCAATACTCGATGTGCCAAACTCGATTCAAACTGCCAATGAGAACCTTCATGTAAGGAAGGAACAACACTTTCCTTTTAAACCACTCAAAATGGCATCAGTGTAGAAAAACCTCCTTTTCATATCTTCTTCCCCATTTTAGCA
This sequence comes from Hippocampus guttulatus, assembly GCF_054856545.1. Lineage (NCBI taxonomy): Eukaryota > Metazoa > Chordata > Actinopteri > Syngnathiformes > Syngnathidae > Hippocampus > Hippocampus guttulatus. The sequence goes on from NC_141269.1 coordinate 12,435,501, forward strand.
ACAGCGAAAGGCTGTGGCATCGGCTCAGCCCGAGATGAGGAAGCTAAGTCAGGACCTGGAGGCCACTGAGCAGCTCTGCAGCTCTCTGCAGCAGGGATACCAGGAGTTTTGTCCCGACATCCAACGGCAGAGATGGGAGGTCAAACAGCTGCACAACCGCTATGCAAACCTCGACAACCAGCTGAAGGAGAGGTAAAAATCCCACCAGACACATGCAGTCCGATATAAAAAGTACCACGACAAACAATACAGTGCTTTAACGATAGACACATCTTTTCAGAGAGAACATCTTACAAGACGCTGGTGCCAAAAACCAAGAATTCCAAAGCTCAGCCAAATCCCTGAACTTTTTCCTGAACAACCTGCCGAGAAACAAGATCAACTACAGTGATGATGTGTCTTCGGTCGCCGCTATGCAGAGCTCGCAGGAGGTGAGAGGACTCTCTACTCCCGGTTCTGCCTTTCTGCTTTGTTTATTTTGATGAATCTTATTAAATTATAACTCGTTCAGGGGAAAAGCACTGTGATCAAATAGCACCCCTGCCTCATGGTTCTGAGGTTCGCGGTTAGAATCTTCACTCTGGTCTACCTGTGTGGAGCTTGCGCGTGTTTTTATATGGGTGTTCTGGTTTCTTCCCACGTTGCAAAAAATAATAAAAAAAATTAATAAAGATTCTGAATTGTCCATATAGGCATTAATATGACTGTAAATGATTGTCTGTCTATATGTGCCCTATGAATGCGTGGCAAGGTGTATTCCACCTCTCGCCCAAAGTCAGCCAGTTTCGGCTGAACTTGTGACCCGAGGACATGAGGACAGGTAGGATGGAAAATGGATGGATGGAACTTATTTAGGTTGCTGTTTGAAACCTTTGCTTAAGTGCCCTGCTTTTACACTCCCTAACCAATTGTAGTGTGACAGAATGTTAACACTAACTGACACTTGACTGCAGAGGGTGATGGATGACCTGAAGCGGAAAGGCAATGAAGTGGACAGACTGTCCGACTTGTCTCAAGACCTGCAGAATCTACTTGCTGTAAGACATAACATGCCATGTTCAAAACACTCTAGTTGTAAAATACATTCATTTGAATTTAAGGCACAATAATATTAATAGACCAACCTCTCGACATGCAGGAGTATGATGCCAACATCGGCAAATTCAACAGTACGCTGGAAGATGCAGGTGTCACTGTTGCAAAGCGACCGTATACCCTCACACTTGCGGAAGCTGTTCAGAAAGAGGTATCACAAGTTTAACCAACATCCTGTTGGTAATATTCACCATTTACTTGAACATTGCAGAGGTTACCCTCTTTCTGTGACAGGAAAGGGATCTGGTTAACCGCTACGCCGAGGCGTCAGCTGAAAATGGTCAGCGGCAAAAACAGTTGGGTTTGGCCCGGAATCTCATTGCACAAGTAAGAGGACGGACCACGAGAAAGGCAGTAATACCACAAAACAAACCGTTGTATGGTTTATTGACACATTGTCGTTTCCTTTGATGTAGAATGATGAGAAAGTCCAGCTGCTGGCACAACATCAGGTGCAGCTGGAAAGCCAGCAAAGGAGTGCTTTTGAGTTAAGCAGTCTTACCAGGGAGCTGGAGGAAGAGAGGGAGAGGACACTTCACATTGAGGCTAATCTAAAGGCCTTCAGAGATAGGCTCATGTCACTGAAGAATCGCAGAGGAGTAGAACGTGTTGAGGAAAAAGAAGTGCTTCAGTACTACCGTGACCCAAAACTGGAGACTGACTTAATCGAACTTCAGAAGACACTTCATGAAGAGATACGGAGACGGACCACCATCCACAGTGAGATTGACATTTATAACAAGAAATTTGGCCTCTTTGAGGACAACCTCAAAAACACTGCGCCAAAACTGTTGACGAGAGAAGTGACCGAGTTTGAGAAAGACCCTCAGCTAGATGTAGATGCTGCCAAGCTGAGAGATGAAATATCAAGAATAAGAGATGAGATTCGCCTGAGAAACTCGGAGTACATACAGATAAAAACGGAGTTTGAGATTCTCCAACAGAAGAAACCACTCATCAAAGAGAGGGTGGTTAAGAAGGAAGTGGTGAAAGTAGAAAAAGACCCAGAAATGTTGAGATCCGTGCGGAAATTCGACACCGAAATTTCCGAGGAGACGAGCAGGGTTAAGATCATAAATGATGAAATATTCCAAATGAGAAGCCAAATTAATGCCCTGGAAAGACTGATCGTAAACATCCAGCCCAAGATCATCACAAAGGAAGTGAAAAGGATTGAACAAGATCCCGAACTCATCACAGAATCCAAGAGGATTCGAACATCTGTGGAGAATGATATGATCGAAAACAACTCTTTGTCCAAAGAGGTGATGGAACTTCACAGTCGCTACAGGGAAATTCAGGCTCTGAAACCAAAAGTTGAGGTGAAGGAAATTGTTAATGAGATTTACCGGATCGATCCAAATACAGAGGTAGAAATTTTACGCCTCAGGAAAGACATACAAGAGGCCAATGCGCAGCGTTCGATCTTCGATAGGGATATCACAAAGGTGGGCTCAGAGGTGAATTTTCTTCGTTCACAGAAGCCCAAGGTAGAAATGAAGGAAGTTCTTCAAGAGGTGGTGAAGGAAGAAAGAAGCCCTGAAAATGAGAGAGAGATTCTAAGGTTAAATGAGCAGATTAACTTCATCCACAACAATTACAACTTTATCCAAGATCAAGTGAGGACACTCAGGAAAGAGAGAGATAGCTGGAAGGCTGAAAAGTCTAAGATCGAGACCAAAGTCCTCACTAGAGACGTCATTAAGTATGAATCGGACCCGCTCTTAGAGAAAGAAGCCGACCGTCTGAGAAGAGATTTGAGGGACGAGGCCCAAAGGCGCCGTTCTATCGAGGAGCTGGTGTTTGACCTGAAAAACAAATACATCCTGTTGGAAAGACAAAAACCGGAAGAAAAAGTGGTTGTGCAGGAGGTTGTGCGTTTGCAGAAGGACCCGCGGCAAGTGCTTGAGCATGAGAGGCTGAGTAGAAGCCTGGATGAAGAAGTGATGACTCGACGCCAAATCGATTTAGAGCAGCAGCAGCTCAGAACCAAGGTGGAAGAGAAGGAGCGGCTCCTCAGAGCAAGTGATGAGCATCAAAAGAGGATCATAGCAGAGTCCGAACTCAAGGAAATCAGGTTGCGTATCCACCAGCTTGAACATGCGCCGCCTGCTGTTTCAGAAAATATTGTTGTTGAGGAGGTACTGAAAGTGGAGAGAGACCCCAAACTGGACAGGTTGATTAATGGTCTGCGGGTCGATATGGATAAGGAAACCAGCGACATCCTGCGTCTTCAGAGAGACATCCGTAACATCACTCTTAGGCTTGAGGTCCTCCAGAAAGAAAAGTCTATTGAGAAGAAAGTATACAAAGAAGTAGTCCATGTTGAAAAAGACCAGGCTGTGGAAGCGGAGAGGGATCGCCTGAGGGAACAAGTTTCCAAGCAGAAATTTACAAGGCAGGACATCGAGGATCAAATCAAACGCCTCAGTGCTAAAACAAACCATCTGATGACGAGCAAGTCCAGCAGCTCCAGAGAAGAAACTACCCTAACGATGAACAGAGACAGCTTGATGAGAGAGAAGGACAACCTGACTCGCGAGCTCAGGACACTGGAGACAAAGAAACACGACATCAGCATCTCTTTCGAGCAGCAGAGCAGACTCATGAGCGAGAGAACACAGATGAGCAGGCACAGAAGCATGAAGATGGGTTCTGACATACAGCAAATCGAGAGGGAAATCCTGAATGAAAAAGACAAGATCCATATCCGTGACAGCACCATTCGCGACCTCCTACTGAACCTGCAGAAAGAGGAACACACCGAAACCAGAACCAAGGAGACCAACATGTCCACCAAAATCACCATTCTGGATCCGGATACCGGCAGAGACATGTCTCCCTATGATGCCTACCTGCAGCGGCTAATCGATCGCCAACAGTACATTCATCTGCAGGAGCTTGAGTGTGACTGGGAGGAGACAACTTCTGTGGGACCCGATGGCGAGACATCGTTATTGCAGGATCGCAAGAGTGGCAATCAGTACTCCATTAAAGATGCCCTGAAGGAAGGCCGACTAACACAGAATGATTTGGATAGGTACAAACAAGGCAAACTCCACATCTCAGAGTTTGCCTTGCTCGTTGCTGGTGAAAGCAAGCCAAAGAACCAGTTCAACTCATTTGCCCCAAGGACCAACAGCGCAGTGAAGTCAGCCCCAATTGACTTTGCTGCTACACAGGCGTATCCAATTGCTGGGATCATGGACACACACACAGACACCTGCTTCAGCATACGCAGCGCTGCCATGCGTAAACTTATCGACGCCACCACAGCCCAAAAGCTTCTGGAGGCCCAGGCGGCAACCGGCGGCATCATTGACATCACCACCAAAGACAGACACTCGGTTCAGAAAGCAGCTTCCAGAGGCCTCATTGATGAAAGTCAGCTCCAGAGGCTCCTCAACGCTCAAAAGGCTTACACTGGAGTGGAAGACCCCGTGACCAAAGAGCGCCTGTCTGTGGGAGAGGCCATCCAGAAAGGATGGATGCCAAAGGAAAGTGCAACTTGGTACATGGAAGCGCAGCACCTGACTGGAGGGCTGGTTGATCCCAACAGCAACAAAAGAATCAGCATCGTGGATGCTATTGGATCCAAAGTGATCAACAGCGCCATGATGAGAGATCTTCAAGCTGAAACCAATTACAAGAAGGATATCACCGATCCCCTCACCAGGCAGAAGATCAACTACAAACAGGCCCTGGAACGCTGTAAAAGAGACCACAAGTCCGGCCTTCTAATGTTGCCAGCCTCCTCCAAAGAGTCTGGATACACTCCAGCATTCAACAGATATGCGAGATTCTAAATGTGTTTACAGCTTAGAGTTATATGCTTTGTGAAGTAATAGATTAAAAAAATGTGCCTATACATTTGGGATATTATACGAGCATAAATAGTGCATATAATGTGTCTTTTTGAATCTGGCAAGCTTTCTATCAACCCCTCCACCCCCACACCCCTTCCACAAAACAAAAACAAACCAAAAAAAAGAAAACGCTGCCAAATTGCCTTTGTTTACCAAACATGCCAGATGTGGGCAGATGTTATTATGATTTAAATAAAACAATGTTGCAAATGAAGTATCTACCTGATAATACTACTGTGGAATACTGGGACATGGTGCAATGCTAATTACCAAGATTATTATGATTATGTAGTACTTGTGGGCTATCCTTGATACTGTTCACTTTTAACTCTGTATGATACTTTATGAAGAAACATCAATAAATTTAAATTATAATGTCTCTTGTGTAGTCTTTTAAATAAACCACACATACAGATAAAACAGACAGATCCCATGGTTAGAACATCAACGGAGTCATCACCGATCAAACAAGATGACAGTACAACTAGTGCCACAACAATTTAAATGTCCAAATTGTCAGCAATTCACGAGCAAGTTCAAGATCAAGTTGCGTCTGCATCCTGCACTGCAGCACCCTCCAGATGGCTCTGCCTTTCCTTGAAGAAGCTCCTCTGCTCATTGATGACTTTTTGTAGAAGGGCAATGTTTACACCGTCCACACAGTTGAGGACACGCGCACAGACCCTCACCCCGTCAACTCCTGTCAAACAACAAGGTGTTTGATTATTAACAAAACAAACAACACAAAGAGGACACTGTCATCTTCAAAATTAAATAATGTTTGTGACTCAAGAAGACAACATTGGATAGTGTTTCCTTACCCTGAGCTGTTTCTATTTCACCCAGAACTATATACTGGGCTCCAATTATGGGATTAAATGGTTCCACAAACGAGGTACTGATGACAACATGGTGCTCTTTGGAATCATGCTGAGTTGTTAGTGAAGCTCGGGACTTCTCCGGCTCATATTGGGTGAGTCTAGAAAAATAGGCAAAGTTTGTTTTGCTCATCCAACAGTATATATTGTAAATTAAGTCCCATATATCCTGTCAGAGTTCATCTTGTTGCAAAGGTGAGGATAGTTATTTTGTTTTGTTCAACTAATTAGCACTATGCAAGTTAATAAAAGAGGTTACCGGTAACTATTTTGTGGGTAGAGCAGTGGTCACCAACGTGGTGCTTGCGGGCACCACGTAGCCCATGAGGACCACACCAGTCGCCCACCACTGCTAGGATTGTGATTTGCTAGTAGAAATTATGATTTAAAAATGCAAACACTGGCAGTATTGTGAGACATCTTTAAGATGATCAGAGCCTGAAAAATAATTAAGTATTAAAAATAACACATTGTAATATTATTAAATGTAATTTGTACAAATGTTATTTCAGAGGTGTATCAATTTGGTAGCCCTTCACACAATCAGGACACATGAAGTAGCTCTCATTGTCAAAAAGGTTGGTGACCGCTGGTGTCGAGGGTTTCTTTTGTGTGAAAGATGTTATTGTATGTAATGAATTACTTTTGTACTTGGGGACATCTAAAAGCAATAATGGCCATGAAACAATGTGCGAAACAGTAAATATCTCAAGTGAGTTACGAGCCCACCTGCCAAATGTTCGCACAGACTCTCCATCTTGCAAGGCTCCAGAGTTCACTTCCCAAGGGAAATAATACACCGCAACAGCTGGAAGCATCGCTTCTTGTGGTGATAGACGACGACGCGTTCCACGGTACGTAGAAAATTTGGGTTACGTAGGATAACTGTCCTATTGCAGCGATTGTTGACGCGTTGAAGTGAAAGTGGGTATGACCCAAGGGGAAAAAAAACCCTTTACTTCCGGGTGTGTGTCACGTGACCCGATGTCACCGACCACTCCAAACGGTGAACAAATCACTTGCGTTCAGGACAAAACCACGCAAACACGCGTCGCTGGCATTCTGTTTTTCTCTGTTTAATTCGTTTTGAGGTCCAACATGAATCCTGACATACTAAATGAGAGGCAGAAGGCAACCTTTGACGTCGAGAAACTCACCAACATTTTGAACGGAGGCCCCGAGAAGACCAAGAGAAGAAGAGAAATTGGTAACTTGCCACAAGTGTGTTCTGACAGGTCATTTTGGACACTGAACTCTAACCTACTTTCAATCTATAACCTGTATCCTACAGTTTCTAAAATTGTCGTCGAGGAATATTAAATCATTGTGACAAGTTTAACGAGGCACAAGTTAAGCGGCTATGACGTTAGCTAGCAGCTTGTTATGTTTAATATTAACGGGGTCGATGTTGCGTTGAGTTGATTCAACGTTAGGTCTCTGTATGTATTTTCTCTTAGAAATTCATCGTGCGACTCACTGTTTCTCTGTCTTTGTGTAAATAGCGTATGCGTTGGAGCTAAAACTGTCAACACACTAGTCCAGTGTTTCCTGAGCCAAGGAGCATATTTTAAAATAGCCAAAATATCATGGTATACTACTAAACAAATGCCATGTAGTAGAAGTAGTTGCACGGCTTAAACTATACACCTTTTGACGTCCTGTGCAAGAGAATGTAATCGTTATGCTTGTTACTGCACACCACTGGGATAGATACAGTAAATGTTTTTTTTTTTTTACATATTCGGTAAAATTATTACCATAAGCACAGCTGATCTCTTACACCACACCAGAATAATGTGCCATGGCACAATGGTTGGGAATCACATCACTAGTCAGCAAACTGCTCTTGACAAGTTTGTCCAAGTCCTCCTTTGCTCAAATCACTTGTGCATAGAGGCTATGTAGAACATTTGAATGATAAGGTCTCAGATGGTCCCAAAGCTGAGCTGTATAGCTCCAGAATGACTGACACCACCCTGCATTGTAGTCATGCCCAGTTGGACAACTAATTTAGGTTGATCAGTAATGAATTCCAGCCTACTTCAGTCTGTGAAGCTTCTTTATCCTCGTCCTATGTAGAAATGCAGAGCAACTGGGCATGTTCATCACTTGAGATTATATTAAACAATAAATGATTAATGTGGCGGGAGGGGGTGGGGGGTAATGGATTGTATCACCTCTCCATTCACCCAGTGAACTAGACTATTTGACCATGCAGTACAGGTCCTGGTGCAGTTTGTAAGTTCGTTTTTCTGTAGGTTACTGGTACGGTATAGACTGCTACACAGCCAGAGTAGGAACCAATTACTGCACAATAAACTGTAAGAAACCTCCACGTGTTTATTGTGGAAGGGTGATGTGTCAGACCCACCTATGATGAGTGAAAAACTGCGATATGGAGACCACATAATAAACACGATAGCCTTATCCCTCCCACATGCTTTAAAACATATTTGTACTTATTAAAACACATTTAAAAATGTTTATCCACACCTGCTTTCACTCTCCAAAATAAGACACCAAATGTGACCTTGCATCACTGCATGTCTTCACCAGAACTCTCTGCTGCCTAACATGTTGCAACGCAACATTGTTGCCACACAACTCTAAACATTCAACATTGCCTGTGTAGCCTACTGCAAAAACAATCACAAACGATGTACTCAGTATAGTGACGGTTCTCTATCTTGCTTCTTCATTTCCTTCTCTTTCCACTGCAGAGTCAATGGTCCTGAATGACCCAGACTTTAAGTACGAGGACCCAAACTTCCTGTCCCGCAGTGAGCGCTATGACCAAGCTGTTAGAAAGAGTGCCCAAATGATCCTCAAGCTGAGGGAGTATGGCATTGCGGACCCAGAGGAGATCTACTGCTATAAGCGGTATGTGATTACAAGTCTGAACGGATCACACACCCACAGAGTGATACATCTTACAACACTTCCTTTCTATTGCAAGGCAAAACCCCCACGTTTAGTTGTTGTTTCGGAAAAGTGTCAAAGAGCCTTATGTAAATGCCCCCCCGGGCATTGTAGTTTTGTATGGACAAATAAAGTTGGAGCAAAGTACATTAAGAGATTAAAACTATGTCAAAGGGTGCATGTGTTTTCCAGCTGGCAGGTGCATAGAATACAACTTAATATAGGAAACAACAATGTGAAGTATTTGCTTGTATATTTACTTTTCTAAAACCGAATCTATGAACTATATATATTTCATTACACTTTTTAAACCGTAGTTGCTATGCATAGCCCTAACTCTATGCTTAGCCCTAACTCTAAGAATTCAGTTTGAGTGACGACCACACTGTTTAGACCATTGGTTTTGAAAGTGTGGGACATTGATCCTCTCGAGAACACAAAACAACTGGGCCTTTCTTACTATGCCAGCCAAGCCCCCGTTCAGTTGTCCAGAAGCTGTTTTTATACCATGCGGCCACCCTGAAATGTCCTTTTTTGTATGACATCAGCAAAAAAAAAAAAAAAAATGTCACACATTATTGCCTCTTGTCCAATGTAGTCCTTGTACTGCTCAAATATATTTTTGATAGAAGGTAATATTACAAGTAATGTAAAAATCCTGTCATTTCCAGAATTTAATTCAGGGTTCATACATTATCTACCAACCTACCTACCTTCACATTAGTTCCTTCAAATCAGTTAATAATTGTGTACCTTCCATTCAATCAGAATGTTTCGAGGCAACTTTCAGGAGGCAATGGGGCTACACTTTGCCATGTTCATCCCAACCCTCTATGGCCAATGTGACCCTGAGCAGTCCAAGAAATGGTTACCTCTAGCAGAGTCCTACCAGGTCCTGGGCACGTATGCTCAAACTGAGCTAGGTCACGGTCAGTTCTTGAGTGCACCTTTTATATTCTTTTTGGGAGATAATTACAAATTGTTATATTTACATTTGCATTTTTGGCCAGTGAAAACAGGCCCATTTGAAGCGTGGACATAAACAATGTTTACTTGTACAGTATGTGTTTGACAGATCAATATTCAAATGCAGATTGAATATTTTTTCCGAATACCGATAATAGTGATTTCATTTGTAGGTTTAAGTACCGGTGGCTATGAGTCATGTATTTTTGTGATTAGCTACCTTCCAGAATAAACCGTCTCTTCCACACATACATTTTAAGAGAACCTATTGCTTGACTCAGTAAGCATCATGTAGAAGGAAATAGTGAAAACACAAGTTGTCAGTCATTTCAAAAGTCCCCTTGGAATTGAATCTTCCTCAAGCCAGCAGTCACCTTTTCAGGCGGGTCTTAGATCAACCGTTGGTGCAACTCCAACAATTGGTTGTTTCTCGCTAAACTACAAATAATTTCCTTTCCTTTGACACATACAACTTAGAAGGCTACCTGACCGCTGTTTATAAATAAAAACTAATTATTATTGCGCGACACAAAACCTATTTTGCCATTTCATCGGGCAAATGTGTTTAAAAAGTGAATGTCTGGAAGTTAAGATTGAGGTTAATAATTACTGAAATTTAGCCCGTACAGGACCATTGGTTGTTTTGTTTAGTGTGTGGCTTGCATTAATTTAATTCCCCATTCCATACCGTTATGTGAATGTACAGGTATTGGTTGGCTGACATTTGAAGGCTTTTGCCTGAGAACTGGGCATATACTGCAAATTAAACCTAAATTCATCCCTAATTCTAAACCTGCAAATTTACTGTTGAATTTGGTCTGATGTCAATTTGCGAAGTACAGTACAAAGAAACTCTTGAGCAAGGTTTATATTTGTTTATTTTAGCTTTGTCTTTAACTTGTGGGCTAACTGGAGCAAGACAAGTCAAGTGGCTGAAAGACACACAGCAACGCCCCACCCCCCCCACACACCCCAATAAATAAATATATAAATAGTTGTCAAAAGTACTGCAGGAATTATAAATACATTCTTGTTCTCCTTTCTCTCTGGTCTGGAACCAAATTATATCCAGACCTGCACTGGGCCAGGGCCGGGCGTTTCGGGACACCACGTACAGTACAGTATAAGAACATGGATGTTAACAGCTCATAACAAGTTTGAGTTGTTGCTTTCAACTCCTTATCCCTTTTCATTCTGAACGGCTGAGAAACCTGCTCAGAAGAAAGTAGGTCAAGTTATTGTTTGTTGTTACCCAGTGAATGTCCATTTTCCAATGGTGTTTCACAGAGTGACTACAGAGACATTGAACTAATTGATGTTTTAGAGCCTTTATTAGATTTGGAATCATCATGGATCATGCAGAATTTGCCCATCAGCACTGTAACAGAAGGTTTTATCTACCTTTGACTTTTCCAGTAAAATAGGTTACTGCTGAAACCCTGGGCGTTATCACAAAGTGACACACCGCATCTAGGAATCACATTACTAGATAAGTGACATCAGCATGCGACAGGACCTGGAAAATTAAATACCTATTTGGATTTGCATTCAGCACAACCGGATGGGAGAAGTGTGACACTTCACACCCCTTCAGCATTGCTTATTCCTCTTCTCTGTGACAACTGGCGCTTCAACACAAATTATGCAAAAATGATTGTAATATTTCTTTTGTTTTTTTAATCTGCACATCAAGATCACAAGCTGAATAAATTATTTGGTTGCTCTTCTTTCTTCATGGCTAAGCAGTATAGAAAGTGGTTTCACTTTATGAAGAAACAACAGTATAGAAAGTGGTTTCACTTTCTATACTGCCATGTTAATTTTAATTCCTCCATGCATTTGTCCTTCATTTGGCTTCCACTCTCCATAATTTCAAAAATGCTTATGTGTTGTCCACCCCTTGTCTTTGCCTCAAAAAATTACCACCTGGTTTCCTATTCTACTGGCCTCTGCCTTCTGTGGTTTAGCTGCGTGCACCCGGGCAGGCCCGAGCCTTTCGATCTGCATCTCGGAATGTTCCTGCCCACACTGCTCAACCAGGCCACTCCAGAACAAATGGACCGCTTCTTCATGCCCGCCTGGAACCTAGAGATCATCGGCACCTACGCTCAGACTGAGATGGGCCACGGTAAAATACTTAATAGTATGGCCCAAAGTCCAGCTTCTGGTTTGAGGCAAGCTGTGTTAAGGTGTACAAAATGTAGACTGCTTTTATAATGGCCGTTATGATTTCCAAATGTCTGGGTTGCTAATGGTGGTGTTTATGTTTGACGCATGCACATTCAAAGTTCCATTCACAAATTTTAAAATCAAGTAGTTCAGTTTATAATTCCTAATTCAAAATTGTTAACTATGTTCAACATTTCCAAAATGAACTAATTCATTGGTGTTTTCTTTTATTAAACAATATGTTGCTGCGAGCTATTACCCTCAAATTACTTGCGTTTCTCCATTTTTGCCACCCTATTCAGTCCACACTACAGGTGACAGCTACAATCTCACGAGGAGAAACTTGTTGCTTGAATTTTAAAACAGGTGTGTAGCCCTCAATTTGCAAGCACAAATAGATTAATAGTAAGAATGAGGCTGAGGTAGGAAATGAGCTGTCACAAACTCAACGCCCCCCCCCCCTCGTTTTCAGCTAAACATAAAACGATGACCCACCTGCGACTTCCTGCGACCCCTCCCTTCCCGCCCACCTCATGGATTCCAAAGGGTAAACGCCTAGTCTCATGTCCACCAGGGACTAAAAAAAAAAAAAAGAACTTGCATTACTATTTGTCACCAGCCAATACAGATTTCCCGAGTGAGCGAACTACCATGTGCTCTTCCACCATCCCCAACCCAGCTGCCATCATGCTTTGCATTATGATGCGAGGCTTTGTGTGGCTTGCCAAATAGTGTTTATCCCCTACATATGAAGGCTCATTTACCGTGACTTCAGACGGGTTTTCTCCCGGAAGGCTTTCTAACACTCAAACCCATCAAAATTTACTTGAGGTCGTTCTCCAACATATTCTAGTTTTGGTGGGTTGTTCAGACTGGAAAATTATTCGGTAATGCACGTTACTATATAAAGGATTTAGCATAAGCTAGAGTTGTTAACATGTATTTGGATCTGTCAAACATTTACAAGGTGCACTGCTTTATTCCTCTGTTGCAATGGAACATTTTCAGTAGTTCTCAAAGGCATATTCCAGTGATCTAATTGCATATATTTACTGTACCGAATGAATTAGCAAGTGACTTTATGGCAACTCTCATGGGCTTGTTTTCGACCAAGATACTTTCTGCATTTTCTTATTACGCTGGGTGTTGTTAGTTTATTCTGCTAAGTTGACATTGTTTGATTTCATTTCATATGTTAATTGTGTTTTATGTAGGTGTGTGTTTCTGGTGGTATTTGCTTTATGCTTTTCCTGCAGGCACACATCTCAGAGGACTCGAGACCACTGCCACATATGACCCAAATACACAGGAGTTTATTCTAAACAGTCCCACTGTCAGCTCAATCAAATGGTGGCCTGGAGGTCGTAAGTACAAGTACACACCTTCAAAGACTACCCCCCCCCCTCCAAAAAAAGTTTTTGAGATTTCTGCATTTTCCTGAATCGTAGGTACTGATGTATTTTGAAACGCATAACAGACTTCATACAATCTCTGCACTTCTATTATTCTAGTTGGGAAGACCTCAAACCATGCAATTGTACTTGCCCAGCTCTATACTCAGGGAAGCTGCCACGGTCTTCATGCTTTCATTGTACCTATCCGTGACATGAACACACACAAACCACTACCAGGTAAGTATTTTAATGTTTGTTCTATGTAAATGGTCATATATGTTCATCTTTCTTATTGCACAGAATCAAACTCTTTTCTCATAGGTATTGTTGTTGGGGATATTGGACCCAAATTTGGTTTTAATGAAGTCGACAACGGCTTTTTGAAACTTGACCATGTGCGGATACCACGAGAGAACATGCTCATGAAATACGCTAAGGTCAGATGATCGACACAAATTGCACAGTCGCAAGTAATTTCTTGTTGAAGCAGCTCTCTGCTTCAATGAATCGTGTCCATTAATTACAATGTGCCAAAAGAAATACATTGATTTTCTAAAGGTCTGTTTATTATTTCCCCATCCATCCATCCATTTTCCGATCCGCTTCTCCTCACAAGGGTCGCGGGGGTGCTGCAGCCTATCTACAAAACTTTTAGTTGGCATATTTAAAATCGTGGCAGAATGGTTTCTTCGCATAACACTAGAGAGTATCCAATTTTTATTGGAGAGGACTATTTGCCCAAATCTGATTTCACATGTGTAAAATATAGGATATTTACAAATTTATCTTTTTTCCAAAAGTTTAATTGAATTTAATTGAAATTTAACAGAATTTAATTGATGTACTGTATATATTGTGTCTTTATATTCTCTATCTCTCTACATTTACTTGAAAAATGGCAAACCAGTGCATCTATTATGAAGTTAATTGTAGTTAGTAATAGTTATATTTGTACAAATGGTTAAAGGTTGAGTTAAGAAGACGACCACTGTCTTAATTAATTTGGAAATGGCATCCAGCAGACACGTCGATATCAGATCTCATGAGACAATTACTGTACAACCACAGGGTTTTTTTTTCCCCACCCTGAAGGAGCATAATAGGAGGATTTTATTTGAGGGGAGGCTTTTATTTATCTCAAATGGAACAACATCATCAATGGAAATGCTGAACAGTCCTTGTCTCTCCACTAGGTGGACCCAGACGGCACCTACGTCAAGCCACCCAGTGCTAAGCTGACTTACGGCACCATGGTTTTCATCCGTTCCATGATTGTAGGCGAGTCCGCTCAAGCCCTCGCAAAGTCCAGCACCATCGCCATCCGCTACAGTGTGGTCCGCCACCAGTCTGAAATCCGGCCTGGGTCAGTCACCCCTGGCTTCACTGGAGTCACTTAAGCAAACAATTTGAATCATGCGCAAACACAGGCCTGTATCGTCTTTTACATGTCCTTGTTCATTAAAACAAAGCAGACTGAAAAATTTTCCTGTCCTGCAGAGCGCCAGAACCTCAAATCCTCGACTACCAGACGCAGCAATACAAACTGTTCCCTGTGCTTGCTATGGCTTATGCCTTCACTTTTGTTGGCCAGTACATGAACGAAACATATCACCGCATCAGTGGAGACATCCACCAGGGGGACTTTAGTGAGCTGCCAGAGGTGCTGATCGCAGATATAGTAACAGTCTATGTGTACACCTGATGCAGCAAAATATCAAGAAATGCTTGAGAATGATGTTTAATTGATGTCTGGACATTCACAATGCCTCCCGATGCATGTAGTTTTGTTTGTTGTTTCCCCAATGCGCTGATTTCCACCCTTTGTGTTTTTCTTTTCACCTTTCTCCAATGTGTAGCTCCACGCGCTGTCTGCGGGTTTGAAGGCTTTCACCACGTGGGCAGCCAACTCTGCCATTGAGGTGTGCCGCATGTCGTGCGGCGGTCACGGCTACTCCCGCAGCAGTGCCTTGCCAGACATATATGTTGAGTTCACCCCAACTTGCACTTACGAAGGCGAGAACACAGTCATGATGCTGCAGACTGCGAGGTGTGTCACA
Source organism: Hippocampus guttulatus (assembly GCF_054856545.1). Classification (NCBI taxonomy): domain Eukaryota; kingdom Metazoa; phylum Chordata; class Actinopteri; order Syngnathiformes; family Syngnathidae; genus Hippocampus; species Hippocampus guttulatus. The sequence goes on from NC_141269.1 coordinate 12,450,845, forward strand.
AATGCACAGGCGGACGTGTTAGTTTCCAAAATTTAAGTCATTTGAGAGACTTCATGTAACTTTTGTGAGGACTGTTGTTTGAATTAGTAGTACAGGTAGTTGAAAAAAGCTCAACAGTGAACAATCTGCTGACCTTTTCAACAAATCTGTGATGATCTACATTTTGTGCGTGCGTGCAGATACTTGATGAAAAGCTACAGGCAGGCTCGAGCTGGTGAGCAGCTGCATGGCATTGTGTCATACCTTAATGAAACAGAGCATCAGAGAATCCAGCCACAGCTCGTCACCGCAAGAGCAACTGGGCTCGATATCAATGACCTGTCCAGTCTGGTGGAGGTCTACAAGCTACGGGCCGCCACGTACGAGACAAGAACGATGGATTATCACAAGCCAGCAGCTGATTCGTCTCTGATATATGCAAATGATCCTTCTGTGTGTTTAGTCTGGTAGAGCTGGCAGCCAAGAGCATCCAGAAGGAGCTGCAACACAACAAGAGCCAAGAGGATGCCTGGAATAATAGTGCCATCGACCTGGTCCGGGCCTCTGATGTAGGACCATTTCATGTGTGACCAACATTGTTTAGTTAATATGAATTTCAGCAGTACGTTTTATATTTCCATGCAATGTTAACAAACTAAAGAATTAATTCTGTTTTTGGATAAGCTACACTGAATGCAGCAAAACATTCTTGCATGTTGACTACTGTATTGGTTTGTTTCCCTGACTGTCTGACATCAAAGTCCATGTTGTCTTCTATTTGACCTCCTCCAGGCCCACTGTCACTATGTGGTAGTGAAGCTCTTTGCTGACAAGTTGGCAGGGATTGATGCTGCCTCCATACACTTGGTGCTTTTGACGCTTGCTCGTCTCTACGCCCTTCATGGCATCTCAAACAACTCTGGAGACTTCCTTCAGGTGCAAATCTATGCATACAATGGTGCCTTGAGATACAACTTTAATTTGTTCTGTGACCATGCTCGTAACACAAAACACTCACCCCAAATCTTTTCCCATTGAAATGAACGGAAATGCCATTAATTAGTTCCAGCGATTCCCCCCAAGCAAAATAAATATATTGTAATATGGGTTTTAATGAGGATAGGCTGTGGGACGTTCCTGCATGAAATGTGGTTACAACAAATGCGAACCCACTGTGCATTTTTAAGTACCTCTCCTAGCTGCATCTGGTCACTATGCTTAAACATCCAACAGACACCCCACATAACAAATATAACATACATGAATGATACCCGCGACACAAAAACTGGAGTATGTTGTAGATAATAAATGTGAAGCCACATTTTTATGTACTGTCCTCCTGAAATGCGCCAACATAACAATGAACCACAGAGCAAATGCCGTTAAGCTCCAATCAGTACGGCTCAAATATTAGTTGTTTGTGGAGAGCATATAGAATATTAGACGGAGTACTGTTATTTTCTGTCTACATATGTTACTGTATCGATTGTGTTCAGTCCATTGTTTAAGGGTTAAAGTATTCCAACATAGACACTATCTATCATTTGCATTAACTCATTCACTCCCAAAGACGTTTTTAAACGTCTTTTCAGACTTGGTCCAGAATTGGCTGGTACTGAATGAGTTAAGCTTGCGGACTGAAAAGCTAAGCTATGTGTTTGTTTTTAAATACACAAGATGTCATTCCTTGTGTTTTATGTTCAATTTGACATTAAATTTAACTGGGAGTGGCAATAAACAGCTTGAAGTCTATTTTTGAGGAATTGTTCGCTAAATGTATCTGCCAAACTGCTGCTTGTTGAAGTGAGTTGAGTCACTGCCGCCAAATAGCACGTCTGCGCTTGCAAGTCAAAGCCAAAAGTGGGTTCCACGATGGCTTGAGTCTCAAAAAACTCTAAGTCAAGTTGCTCATATTGGGTGGTTTTGATCCATATGCACGGTTCGCACCTTTCTTCTGTCTTGTCACTTGTTAACTGTTCAGATTTTCTCACTGTCTGCAAATTGGCAGCTGTAATTGACTAATCCGACTGCACATTTCCATCTGTTTTATCTCAGGCTGGACTGTTGAAGGGGTCCCAGCTGCTGGAGATTACTACTCGTATCAAAGAGCTGCTTTCTGAGCTGAGGCCAAATGCTGTGGCGCTGGTCGATGCCTTTGATTTCCATGACAGGATGTTAAATTCCGTCTTGGGGCGATATGATGGGAATGTCTACGACCACCTGTTTGAATGGGCCCGGCGCTCACCGCTGAACTCTACAGAGGTCAGGAAATATCACTGGAAGGGATTAGAATGGTGACAAGTAATTGAAACCCACAGTTGCTCATCATTTCAATTAACGATTGCATTCTCCCTTCTGCAGGTCCACGAGTCCTATCATAAGTATCTGGAGCCACTGAGGTCCAAGCTGTGAGATGAACCACAAATAATGATAGCGAGCATTTTGGCTTGTGAATAAGAAATGGACTAGCGCATAATTTCAAACGTTTGCTCTCACCTCATTTAGATTCACTTGTGTCCTTAAGACAAAGTCCGTCTCTAAGACAATCAGGCGAAGAGAGGTTTATAACTGTCTTATAAATGTGTTTTTTTCAATAAATTGATTTAAAATAGTTTTAAATTACATGATTAGGAATTACAGATTGCTGTGCCATAAAAAAACATCCACATCAGATGTATGTTTGTGAAACTTGAAAGTTATGTAATATGTCCTCAACTCCCATCCTCTCTGCTGTAGCCTGATGGCGCTCTTTTGTGTGCCAGTTAAGTTTTTCCCAACAAGAACAGAATGCAACGAGTAATCTTACATAACAATCCACACCAACATCTCATTTTGTTATTTTCCGTAGGCTACTGGTCTTCTTGTCATTCTTTTACAAGAAAGAAAGAATTATTGCGTTCCTCGTACATGCACATTAAATTCAGACATTTGATGTGCATCTTAGACCTGAAGCAAACTACAACAACTTCACCTCAGAAACTATTGCTCTTTTACTTCCTAAATTCTGTGTGTAATTTCTGGGGCTTTGAGGTTGGCACATCTTCTGTTGTGGCTCTGTGTTTTGGGGTCATCAAAATTATTTGGCCAGTGAGTCTACAATGCACACTAGCATGTATCATCACAACAAAAATGAGCATTACCACATTTTTGCTTGTGTGCATAGAAAGCCGAGCTCAATGTAGAATTAAAAGGTCTTGGAGAAGATGCAGATAGGGGCTTTGAGGAGAACCACTTCATAAATAAAGGGTCATGAGGTGTTATGTTGTTGATGGGCTCTTTGCATATAATGACTCACGTTGCAGAAATGAAATTTGTTCTTTTGTCCGGGTTTAAAAAATGGCATTATTCTACAAGCTGGTAAAGGGACTTTTCCAAACTCACCACCACAGACGTACAGTACATCGTCTTTGGAACTCCTCATCAGTGATTTAGGCAAGTGCTTTTTAGATGTATTCCTCTTCTTCCATCCACAGATATTAAGGTAGAAGTCAATATTTTTTGGAACATTGTGGTTGCGCTAGACTTCGGTTGTCAATATGCTAATAAACAATCACCGTTAGTGATAGAATATGTCTGTGTATTGAATTGTAAGCAAACACATTTCTAGATATTTCAGCAGAAAATGTCTACCATTGTTTCTCTAAATATTTTGGTTTTCTTTAAAATGTCTTTTGTATTACTGTATATAAAACCTGAAAGACATGAGGAGTGTCCAGACTATCTGCTTCATATCCATAAAGCAGCATGAAAATTCACATCAGTGTAAATGTAGCTCCGCTTGCTGTGATGGGGCTTTTTCCATGGTATTGTTTTGTTCCTTTTGGAATTCAGAAAAAGAAATCAATGTTTTGTAAGGATCATACTCAACTGTTTACTCCAGATCATGACTACGCGGCTGTTGTGGTTCGGTTGGTTTGGTGTCATGGCGCTATGTGCAAAGAGTCCATTCTTTATTTAATGAGAAAATAAGCACATACATCTTTATTATGACATGGTGTAAACAGAAGATGTCTAAAAGTGAGGAAATTCAATGGATTCACATCTTAGCCAAGCTCGAATTTCAGGAGTTTTCTTTCCCCATGTTAAATTATGCTACAATGTCCAAATTCCTCTGTAAAATCGATCCATAGATTTAACATACCGTACACAAATGTTGATGAAGAATTGCTTTTTAATTAATTATTTTTTTATTTAGTTTGATGTTTTGTATCGACGAAATAGAGTGAAATATATTCAATATTAAGTCTTTAATGTAGATAACTTAAATCATTATAGGAATTCAGGATGTGCCTGTCTGCTTGAGGAATGTTCCTTCCCAAACTAAGATTGTTGCCTTCACAGGATAGTATTTTCTCTCTGTATTTACTGATGTATATACTGTAAAGGCATGATAACAATTAGCCCAGATGTTTATTAACTATAATTGGTTGGATAATTGTTCGTTTTTATCAATAGTGTATTGTTATTTTGACATGTCAAAATAAATTTTCATGAAGCAGTGTGCATCTGTCCTGTGTCACTGGATGACATGCTTAAAATGACTAGCCATAAACTGTTAATAACTTTATTGGAAGCTGGTAGAAAAAGTAATGTACATTAATGATTGTGTATTACTGTATATCATTAACATTCAGAGGATGTCCGGAGTTTCATTTACAATAAACATTTATTTATTGAGACAAATGCATAAAACAAGCGCTGAATATACGACTTAAGATCTAACTAGCAGAAGTCAAGATGAAGTTTGACTGCATTTCAAGCAATGGAAATGTCTGACAAAAATATTTGTTCGCTATATCCAGGGACGTTAAATAAAAACGTGCAACAAACTTGACATGTACAGTATTGTCAAAACACGGCAAGGATCATGATACCCAAGCAGTACTTTCGGTTGGAGGCGGTGGTGACGGAGCCGGCGTCGATCCGGTCTCGCCGTCTCCGGATGAGGTCAGTTGAAACTCCGCCTCCCGCTCCTATGTGGTGTGGCTGAGAGTCAAGCCAAGGATGTTGGAAGACACAAAGAGGGAAGTGCCGACATACCGGCGGACGCTTCGACCAACGCCACGTTTTTTGCCTGATAAATTCCACCTGCTAATGAAGAACACGTCGGTCATTCACTATCACAGGTGAGCCGAATATAGCTTTAGGTGGTAAGGTTGCAATGCTTTAGTAACAGCGTGGAAAAAAGTTAGCGTCATTAGCACTGCTCGTGTCATTGCGGGCTACTCGTGGAAATGGAAAAGTAGTTAACCGTGACATCACAAATCGCCACCATAGTCTGGCGAACTAAATAAACTAACGGCACATTTTTCCCCTCAGAAAACAATTATTAATTCAACTTTGTCCGTTTAATAATTACGTTCCACACCCACCACCTTATGTCCAATTAAAGCATTGCTTGTTATCCGTGTTCTAAACGACACAATTTATTCTTGTTTTCTCCTTTCGAGTCTTATCACAGCTGCCATGTGGAGAGACATTTTATTTGTGTGACAACTCCTCCATTTGTTATCCAAAGTATGCGGGAGGCAACATTCAAAAACGGCCAAGTGACCTAGAAGCTAGTAGACACTAGTTTCATGTCCATTTACCCTCGTTTTGTTTGTTGCTCGGTGTTTCCCAACCTTTGACCAATTTACCTTTGAAAAATCTCACATCACATAACCACCGAGACGTATGAATACAGAAAAAAGACTGACGTCGTCTCAATTTATATTCGAATAAACACGTAATTGGAAGATCAAATTTGATTTCATTGTTTAGCAGGAAAAGCTTTATTAACTCATTGAATACCACCCCTTTTCACTGGAGCAACCCCCTCAATCCCTCACATTTTACTGAATTTCGACTGATTTGCAAGGCCCACAGAATTTTCTGTTCTATGGCTATATATACATGCAACCTGTCAAAAGAAAGGTGAGAATCTCTTCCTTCAGCAGAAAAAATAGTTTGTTTCTAGCTTTCTCCGTTCGTTGGCAATCAGCATTAGAAAACTGCTAAGTTTGATGGAAAATGCCGATTTTCTGCAGAAATCCAGAGAAAATGAGCTTTTTGTAAAAGCATGCATTTCAAGCATCATTTCAAGTTTTACACTATTTTTTGCTTTTGTGACAGCTCAAATACCTCCATAATGTGTTCCTCCTACAAAAGAACATTACAAATAATGTTTTTGTAGCAAAATAATTTATTTGCACACAACAAAACTATTGAACTATGAACAAAAGTGCAGCTGTGGAGAAGATGGTTTTTGGCTTCCATCCAGTTTGTCACCACATCGATTCATCCCACCACGTCCAGATGCACGACCTATAAATTATAGAAACATAAAAAGTTGCAAATATATCTTGCTGCAGAGTGAGGTACAATCATTTTATTTACCTTTCTTTCCACCACCAAAGCGAGGAGTCATCATCTTTTGGCTTCTGGTTGGACAATCTGTAATGTATAGAAGTATGTACAATTACCACACTTTTATTTTTCTATTTTTTTATTGTTGCTTTCCACTTACATTTCAGCAACTCTCACACATACATGCTCGCACACTGCTATTTACACCATTCATTCCATGTTGCTCAGCATCCAATTTGAAATGGAATATGAATTTAACACTAGTGGTTTTAGCAGAGCTGAGCGGACCAAATGTGTCCTGTTTTTTTTGTTTGTTTGTTTTTTGAAAACCTATGGCGACATGCAAGTCAGCGCATTTATGGCGCATATTTTCATCCACATCTACGAGACGCATCAACCGTACATAAATGATGAGTGTTACTGGCAACCTCATAGTATAGCAGGGAATGTAGCGGTACATAAAAGTGACTGAGGAGGCATAAGAAGTGATGAAGTTTTGAATAGGAACTTGCAAGCTAGTCAGCAGTTACCTCCTCGTTCCAGCGGCTCTGGCGAGGACTCTCAGCTGCTTTCCGTTATGTCCGAAGGCACTTATTCGTCCGACATCGGGATCCAAATCGCTCTCCAATTCATCGTTTTCGCCGTCGTCTTTACGAGACGATTCCAACGAATCGCTAACGTGTGCCCGGCGTCGGCCATGCGAAGCAATGCAGCCTCTTTGCCGTCATCGCTGGAAGTCGCCGGGGAGACGATTTGTGGGCGACGTGGGGCATCGGGAGGCACAAAATGCTCTGCCAAGCGATGATCGCTGACGTGGAGCAAGTTCATCTTCATCAGATGAACTCGAAACTCGGCGTGAGCTATACGGGCCGCGTGTAGCACGCCATGTTTGTGCAGGCCGACGTTCGTTTGACGGGTGCCGCTTTCGATTAGTGACCGAAGCGTCATTTTCTCTTCCACACAAACACCATCTCCTTTGTTGTTTTGTTTCGAGGACGCTTTTATACCGGAAAAAAAATCATTTTTAGTTAGTTATTTCCTTTTCTCCATCGTTGCTAGTAGCTAATGTTCCAATCCACTATCCACATATGCCCCCCCTTCACTGTATGCCCTTTCTACTACTTCTGCTGCGTGATCCTGGTTGATTTTTGCACCACTGCCACCCGATGGCCATTTTTTTGCTATTTAACATTGCCGTCAAGCCTAATCCTGTGGTGAGAAGTTGCATCGGACTCTCTTGCACCCTCCCCCATGAAAACACGTGATTGACGTATTAATACGTCATGGGGAGGGAACGGCTATGCGCAAATTGACGTATTTATACGTCAAAGGGTGTAAATGAGTTAACTGTAATGTCCCACAATAATGAAAATAGCGTAATACAACTGCGACAGCCTAAGTATATTAAAAAAAACCCCAACCAACACAACACTCCATCATGATTTAAATGACAAAGGCATAATGTTGACATGTCAAAGATGCACCCTTTTAACATCTTAATTAATATTCTTAAACAACGACACCATCACAATAGCTACTAACCCAATAGGAAAACACGCTACCTTAACTTTCACAATAAATGCATTGAATGGGAAACTGATCTATCTAAACTATCACTCAATATGCTTCTCCTTGTAACAGGCCTTATTGTTGAGGCTAATCCTTCTATTAGACATTTAAAAGAAAACCACAAAAAGCTATAGAAAAAGCAGTCTATAATGAATCCTGTGAAGCTCATATCAGGTGAGGTACACTGAATTCTAATGCAGTTGGCTGTTTGCATCATCTTATGCTACATTCAGCGGGAAGACAAAATGTCTCTTGGCCCGGTGTGCCTTGCCTGAGTTTGATTGTGGTATACGAATGTGGCTGCCTTATTCACACCATGCCACAACAGAGACAGAAAACAAAACAAAACAATCCATCCATCAACTAATGCCAAATACTATTGCTATCTTGGTTCACAGATACACAGCTGTAAACATGAAAATACACTTGTCAAATAAGCCACCGTTCTTGCTCATTTTCCAATTCTCCAGTCCTGCTCCATTTTGGCTCAGTTCCAGCCGGTATCGTAAGTGGGCTGTGCTGTTCATCTAACCAGTGCAGACAGACCGCAATGATTATCATGTGATACATTAACAGTATTTGGGGGGGGGGGGGGTGTTTGTGCGTGTGTGTGTGTGTGTGTGAGAGAGACGAAAGTACAATCTCAATGCAGATTGGCTGTCGTGATGCGATGTGCGTCTTTCGGTTTAAATTCACTGACTTGAGCGAACGTGCTCTTCCCCCATTCCGCAAACTTGTCAGTCATTCCGTCCACCATGGTTTCCTATCCATCCGCACAAACTGGATTGACTTTATATGTCATCTCATTGTGAGAATAGTTCAACTCACATTTGGTCTGAGCATAGCATAACACTCCAAGGATTTGTGCAATTTACACACTTTTTTTCCCTGAAAATTCAACATTTTAAAAGCTCAGTTGTGTCTTTAATTTGAACCAGCCTCACAGACCTCAAATTTACTCTTCAAAATAAATCCTACACCAGTCACTCAATTTAGAATGGTGTATCATAAATTACTGAAACCTGTAACTAATCTGATACTTTAAATTTACTTTTGGGATGTTGGGAATGGTAAATATCACAAGGCTACTCTTAGCCAAAGAGCATCAACAACACACTGACGGGTTTGATTGACCTCAGAGATTCCACTGTATGACTTCTGTCTACATCTAGTCTGACCCACTATGACTGCCCAGTCAAGACATGTAGAGTGTAAATCACACCTTCAACATTCTCAAATTAAGACAGGAAGTTATGTGGCATGAACATAGCCATTCAAAGGCTTTAGAAGCCATGGAAATCTGAACTTGGCAAGCGCTCTGCTACTCTTCTTCTGTTGGCAGGGAAACTATTCCTGGGTCACGCTGGTCGTGCTTCGGTAGCAGTACTGAAGACAACAGTGCTCAATGCTCGAAAAGAAGCAACATTTCTATACAGCTAATGTACACCTGAATCCTTAAACAACAATAAACACCCCAGGATTTTTTCCCAAATTGGGATACTGTAACTGTGTTGTTTCCTTCATATGTTGAGAAGCTCCTGGATTAAAAACAATGCTCCTGCTTTGCTTAATACTCCCTTGCCTGTGTGCAGGTTCAGGCATGCCAGCGCTTGTGGGAATGGTGCACTGAAATGAATTTGCACTGCCTCCGGCGTAGTTAAGTAGAATCTGGAGTATTTCCATACTTCTATAGCGAAACAAAACCAGTGGCTTCTGGCTTTTTAATTGTTGGCGTTCTTGTGTGGTAATGTCAGCCAAAGAAGAAAAACCCCCAGTTTTGAGTCATTCATTTATGGAGATTTGTCTGTTTGGATGTGAAGAGTGACAGGGTAGATTTATTTGATTGTTTGAAACACTACAAAAAAGTCACCCACGCCCACAGTCTTCGATGCATTCTGATTGCACTCCTGCTGGCCTAATAACTGCGTTCTCTGTCATGGTCACGTGATGCCAACTGACCAGTGCTGACATTTTAGCCACATTTTAAAAGACTCAGTGTGAAATTTATCAGGAGGCCGGCTGTTGTTTCACTAACAAGTGACTGACTGTCTTAAAAAGGTCTTGTCCAAGCACAGTATTCCCTTTCTTGAGACACTCTGCCAGCTGGTCCCATACTGCAGTGTCCTCTCACACAGGATATGAAATGCTAGGAAAAATAACATGACGTGATTGTAGTTAGTGACCAAAATGATTACTATTATCTGTATTATCACAATATTGTTAAACATAGCAAAGCACAAATTGGTTGTTCTCAGAAAATGTGGTCTTAGGAGTGTGACATGTGAGCCCAAAACTGAACTTGTAAAAAAAACCTGTTTAAAATGATATACACTTTAAATCAAACCTTCCTGTTGTGTGCTATGAATTAATAAAGATGTTTCATTCAGCTCTTTGTTAGCAGGAGATCATCTATTGTGGTGGTCTGCTCTGCTGTTGTGTATCGGTACGGTTGTTACGTGGACACAAAACACAGAGCTCTCGAGGACCAAATTATTTTTAAATGAATTATTTTTACACTTGAACAGCTTCACTACCATCATAAAAATATATTCGATTGATAAACTGGTGCAAATGATCAATTCTGCGTGGAACGTTAACCCCTTAATGGTGAACAAATGGAAACAATGGCTGTCATGTACGGTCGTTGCGTTCGATGATCGTGGTTGAGACCATCAACTGATTACTTTTTGCTTCGCAAAATAGGCAAATGCTGAACTGCACCCTTTTCAAATCCTGCTGTCTCACCCTCAAGATTCCACAAAAAATAGTGTTTGCAAGTAATATGAAAAGATGTATCCAATAAACCGCACACGATGCGTAATCTACTCGGTTGTTACGGAATAAACAAAAAACATCATTCAACACGTTAACATAATTTTTTAAACCCGTGAAACAATTGAACTTCAGGTTTTAGTTTTTTAAATAATTCCAGTGGATAATATTACGACTTTTATTTTATTGACCATTGCAGGTACCTCGTGGACTCAAAATGAAACTACCGTAGCGGAATTTTTTTCTGTCAACGTATCGTCACATCATGGACAGCGTGGAACTCGATTAAACGGTATTGTGTTGTAATTTCCTTCTTTCTTTCTTGCTAACAACTGTCTTTGAAACCAATATGTTTTAAGGGTATAAAGGGCTGTTATTTACATGGTGGTAGTCAGCATGTCACGATGGGGGAGAAGTGGTGGCGGTTATAATTTACTACTTAAAATACAGTCATACACAAACAGCAGCATACATTTCCGTACAAGGTTGTTTACTTTATCTCTGCATTATACAAGCAAGATTAGAATCAGTGAAATTTGGAAAAAATGTGCCCCCGGCAATTTTTGATCTTAGTTGAGATTTTCCTCATGCAAATATTGAGACATTCATGGATCAAACATCAAATAGCACTGACTGGATTTACAGTGACTAGTAGTAGTTTCACATTGTTAATGCCGTTTAAGGCCCTCCTACTTGTTTGACAAGGTCTCTGATGGAAAGTGATGACTATTATAAGAAGTACTGATGAGGATCAGTTCCTCATTGAGCTAACGACAAGGCTTGAATGGCCGTTTCTGATGAGGTTAAATAAAGGAATGAGGATGGTTTCTCGAGCAGAACGTGAATTACCAGAATATATTTGAGAAACATCTTTGGTAAATGCTAGTGATGATCACATACAGAAGAGTGTAAATAAGGCAGTGTTACAGGAGGAAGGATGTTGTGCAATGACGTTGATTATCACACGGTCGCATACAGCATACCCACATCAGAAGTGCTAGTTTGTAGCCTGTGAAATGATGTCTCGCTAAGTCCATGATAGTTATTGCAATGTACCGTGGAAGCTCCAACGTCTTCAAATTTGTCATAATTTCAAAACTGTTTCCCCACAAGAAATACATGTAAACCGATGTATTCATTCTTGGCTCCCTACAGAAAGCTTCAACTACTGTATATGGGCAATCATTGTGCAAGTATAAAGAAAAGTTAACCACTGTGTTGACTACTATACAGAATCAAAAAAATGTTTATTGTATGGAAGTGAGTCAAATAAAAATAAAATATACTTGTTAAAAGTAATTAGTGCTCAATTGTGGAACTCATACATGTTATACGTAAATATTTTAGGCATAAAAAAAAATCCTCGTCTCACCCCCCGGGTGCTGTCCGTCCCTCATTCAGCCCGGGTCCTCTACCAGAGGCCAGGAAGCTTGAGGGTTCTGCGTAGTATCCTTGCTGTTCCCAGCACTGCACATTTCTGGACTGAGATGTCTGATGTTCCCGGGATCTGTTGCAATCACTCATCTAGTTTGGGGGTCACTGCCCCGAGTGCGCCGACCACCATAGGCACGACTGTCACCTTTACCTTCCAGGCTCTCTCTAGCTCCTCTCTGAGCCCTTGGTATTTCTCGAGTTTCTCATGTTCCGTCTTTCTGATGTTTCCATCACTTGGGACCGCTACATCCACTACAACGGCTTTCCTCTGCCCTTTATCTATGATCACGATATCTGGTTGGTTCGTCATTACCATCTTGTCAGTCTGGATCTGGAAGTCCCACAGGATCTTCGCTCTGTCATTCTCCACCACCTTCGGAGGTGTTTCCCATTTTGACCTTGGGGCTTCCAGTCCATACTCCGCACAGATGTTTCGGTAGAATAGGCATATATATATATATATATATATATATATATATGACCTCCTGATTTCATCTGCAATAGAAAAAATGCATTTGTCTAGATGTGTCAAAATGAATTGATTACCGGTAATCAAAAACTAGCCACCAGCTCACCTGCTTCCTCAATAAGTACAAATAGTGCATAAGATGGATGCATGGATATACGCTCTTTGGATAGAAATACTGTGCATTATTGGAAGACAAGGCCACCGTCTCACACACACATTAAGTGGAAATCATCCCTGATTGAAGTTCATTCCTGATTCTTCCTGAACTGCTGTCATTGTATTGCATTTCGGCCCGCATGTCAACATGCATCTTGGCAACGGTGGAAGTTGTAGTTCAGTAAAACTGAGGAACTGAGCCGAAATGCACAAAGATGTGGAGGCGCCTTGCTTCGTTTCTCAACCTTGAGTCAGAGTGTGAAACATGCCAAAAATACACTGGGTGAAATGTGGATGTCTTCAAAGCAGTCATGTGTGATGCCTTCTATCCATTTAGTTTTTCTTATCCATGTAATACCATCAGATATTCTTACTATAAAGTAGTGAAAAATAACACCTCTTCTGCCAGCCAGGTGTTTTAGCACCCTGTTTTCCACACAGATATTGTTATCTATGAAATGATAAGGCCGCATTTTGCCGACCGATTTACAATAAGCACGCTTGTTTAGCCTTGCCTTTAGTCAAGTGGGGGCTGGCTGTTACTTAAAGAAGCATGCATTAGTAACAGCTGTGAATGAAATGAGCACAGCACAGGCCACGTTGTGAAGGTGTTTGGACGAACCATTTGGGCATTTGGTGGAAAGGCAACTTTCCAGGTCACATGGTTAGAAATTGATGATGCCAATGACATGTGACTGTTTGGAATCTATGATCTCAGTTCGTGGGTGGCTGACTTCTCTCCCCCCTGCGACAGAGCCCTCCATTGATATCATGCACCAAGCTCTGTATGTTGTTTATAAGACAGTTCTGGCTGGAAAATATGCCTGATAAAATGTCTACGTCTGCAGAATCCTTGTCCACTCACTTTTCAGGACACCCCCTAATCATAAAAGAGCTCGAGCGATTTTCAACACTTTAGATTGGTCAAAAATGTGTTTAAAAAATAAACGAATAATAAAAAGAACACCCCACATCTGGACTGACTAATAGTATATACTCCTGAAAAAATATTCAATTTAACAAATTGTGACATAGACATTTTCGTCCCAACACCAATCTCTCTCGGGCAGTAGAACAATTAATTTCCATTCAGCAAATAAAATTTACCTTTTTGCTTAGTAAAATAGTCATCATTCATTATAACGGAGTAAATCTGTAGTCTAATTTAATTTCATTAGTTCAAATATGATAATGATGATAATTAAAAATAAATAAATGGTTGAACAAAAATGTTATCTTTTATCTTTGTTTCATCTTTTACAATATTTCTGTGTTTTTGTTTGCAATTAATTTTCTTTTGCTTGTTTTTTGGTGATATTTTTCACATTTGTATTTTATTATTATAATTTTTTTTTTGGTTTGTGTTTGTGATTACCTTAATTGTGTTAAGTTATTTTTGAAATTAACATTTCAGGGTGCTCTGCTCATACCTAAGTATGTACATTTTCTAATTGGTACATTATTTTTTTTTTTGTAAACTGATCTCTTAATTGTCACAAGAACAGATTCTCATCATTCGCTATCATTTGAGAGGAGGGAGATTATAGACAGTGGTCTTCAATACTACTCTCCACCACTTGAGTGCTTTGTCCATTAGTGAAGCTATTTTATTAAGTGGTTGGGTGTATGTATATGCTCCTCCATCTGCTCTTCTAAAGGGAAATGAATTACGATTTTAGCTCAAGCTTGAAATGTTTGTCTACTTGAAGTGGATACAATTGAAACATAACCACAAGTGTCATTAAAAAGGAAAATAGGTGGTGGGCGTGCACAATCAGCGAAACAATGTTGGCTCGTCGAGAAGAAACTCGGCTATTGATTGAGCTGGTGTCAACTTTCCGTGCTGCTTTCACTCATGACACACACACACACACACACACACACACACACCCTGAGCCCCGCATTGCTTTTATGGAACACGACTCAACAACAATGTCAAAGCTGTCCAGGCCATAATGACATAATGGATGAGCTTGGGACACTCTAAGGTGACTTCTATACTTAACTTTGATTACTGCCGAAGTACTCGGTGTCTTGCTTTGAGATATTTTGAACATACTGACATTCGCTAACTACTTGTTCCTCTCTTGACTGTCACTGTGACTTGGGCCAAGACTGAAGATGGAAAGTAGTGTCAAGTGTGGCCATAATTCCCTGCCTATGAGCGGACAAATTACAATATGAATCAATTCATGTGCAGGATATTCACACCTTCAGCAGGATTCCCATGAGTGCATGCCTCATCTCCATTTGGCACATTTGACTGTCTTTTCTTAAAAAAACTATGTCATCACAGTCGCAAATATTTTCCATTGGCTTTTGGTAATTTTAGAAGCAGGAAATGCAGAGGAAGAGGGATGTGGATCCCTAACCAGCTGGCCAACACTTCATTAATCTCATCTGCTGTCACCTCAACTACAGATGCTCTATCAGTTGTATTTTTTTTTACAAGCTGATATCTGTTCATTGGATACAAATAGACAGTTTGTAATTAGTTGCTTAACTGAGCTGTTGTTTATTGTTTATTTGTTCCACTGGCAAATTAGATCAATCATACACATATGCAGTTATTTCCAGCCCTGTTAAAGCTAACCCAATAAACCAGTGATGGACGGAGTGGAACACAGCTCGTGGCAGCAGGATATTTTTGAAATTAAATATTTAATTGTATCCCATTCCTAGAATAGAAACCAAGCATGAACACTAATACATTTGAGTAAATTGCAGCTTTAGCCATGATGTGATGCTGCTTTTCGGGTGGCTGTTGATCACTCATGTGCGATGTTATTATTCTGTTTGTGAAAGCAAGTTTTTTTAAGAGCCCCCTTACAGGTTGCCTAAAAAGTTAAGTTGGCATCCCTTTTTGGAGGGGGCGGGGTCAACCCAGAGAAGAGCCAATGACTGCTGCTGTGCATGTCTGCGTACATTAAAATGGCATTATTTGCTTTGAGAGCCATCATTTGGTTATGGGCGTCTGAGAGAGACAGAGAGAGAGAGAGATGTCTGAATTCGATACTAATGGAAATGAAATTTTATGGCTTTGCTTTTCCATTATCTTTTGAATTGCTTGATGACAAGTCAGTTTTTCGTGTGGGTTTCTTACACATTCTTACACAACAGTGGGCATTTATATGTGAAATTCTATTCACTTTAGCTGTTATTTTAGAGGCCACAGGAGTTTGTAGGCCTAATGAGTTCATTCATAGTCATTTATTTGCCCAAGACGTGACCAAAGTAGTGGCTTTTCAAAAATGTTCTCTTCTGCAGAACATTGTCAGGATGCCATCTCACGAGGGGGAAGAGCCGCCGCCGAATGGAAAGCAGTCTGACAGTCGCCTAAAGAGCAAGAAACCACCCACTCTTGTCATAGCAATACCTAAACCTGAAGAGATAATGTCCCATGACCCCACTAAACAGGTAGGTTGACCACTTCTCCCTCAACACTTCTTCACCGCCCAGCCTTTTATGCACAGTTAATATTTTTTACCTTTCACCTTTAATATGACAGCATAATTGCTGTTCATGTGAAATCTGCATTTTATAAATTCCAGGGGATGCTGCCCCATGACAGTTCTATACATATGTATTAGGAGTCCCAGTGAAGTTGTCTGAAATTACCACATCCTCACCAGAACAAACTTTGAATCAATCAGTTTTTATTGCTCATTCATTTTCTTTGTGGTGCGAAACGCGATATTCGTGTTCTTTCGTGGACTGTTAAGAGTACGATTTAATCATCACGCATAGGAACGTTTTACCTCATCACACCTCTGCAAGACCATTTTATTGTAATCTCTGTGCTAATAATACAGGACAGAGATCATTCTAGTGAGAATAAAAACAAGAATTGTGTATTTTTGAAAAGGTATACCACAGTCAAGTATGTTCATCTCTTAATCTCATGATCGAGAGAGGGGCATGTTGGCCAGCTGTCCTTCAAGTTTCTAGGCGGGAGGCCGAACCTTTCCCCCCTGTAGTCAGTCCCCTTGCTCTCAATACAAACATGTCATTTCAGTACCCCCGAGTAGAAGGTAAACTGTTTTATACCAAGTGGCCCCTCTTAAAGTGTTCCTGAAGGTCAGTTACTGTGGAAACCATGCATACATTTGTCACCAAGAATCAACCAAGCAACCGTGCTCTCTCATTACTTAAAAAAAGGGCAGGGAAGTGTAACTTGGAAAGGCCGTGCTCCGTACTGGACTTTAGGTTGTATATTAGTTGAGTGGTATTATTCTTAAATCCATTAGATATTTATTGTACTCTCCCCATTTTTAAATACAGTTTTCATAAAATGTTTTACATGTGCGCAACACAAAACAAATACAACTGGAGTATCTTCTCAGCCTGATAAATGTGTTCGTTTAATCCACTGACACAAATTCATACCAAACATGCTGTAAATTTGAACATGTATGCATGCATAGTAGCTCACATTTCACTGTTAAAAAATATTCCATTGTAAAAGTGGCTCCTGTAATGTTTGTGCTAAAAGTGTGTGCATTCATTAATAATCGGTTATTAGCTAAATAATACACATTAACATTTGCTGGATTGTGAGATTGTTTTAACTACTGAGTGCCAATTAATTGCTGTTCTATGAATAGTTACTTTTATTTTCTTGTGGATTCTTTCCCCGTCAACTTACTTTTAGCCCACTTCTAGCCCCATTAACTTTGCAGTCGGAAAAAGTCCATTATTCTCACCATCTAAATGACTCACTTCATGGTTGTAAACTCACTCCTCCTCAGTGGACTGCATCACTTTCTATCGATTGCAATTGTAACTGATTTCTTAAACATGTAAATGATATAGATGACTTTTACAAATATTCATAGGCCTGTTCAGCCCAGGTTTGTGGCTGTTGAAGCACCCCTAAAGTTAATTCAAGCATTCCCCAAATTCGAGAGATTTTAAGAATGATTTAAATGATTATTATTATTATTATTTTTATTTTTAAATACACTCGAAAAACTATATAAAATGTATTGCCTTTGTTTCGGGCTGGGACAGCCCCTTCGACCGTCTCTGAAGAAGAATATGAGTGGCCAAGGAACCAATTCTGTGTCAGAGAGCATCAGCGGAGGCCCAGATGGAGACTTGTCAGCCTCTGAGAGAAGAGAAAGGTTTGGAAGACAGACCTCACTCTCACAAAGTATTCGCAAGTGAGTTCATATTGTTTGTTTCTTCACCATTTCAATCTCTGACCTGTCTGATGGACTCTGACAGGTAAAGATTTGTCCGCCATCTTTTCTCTGTACCTGCAGGAATACAGCCCAGTGGTTTGGGGTGGGAGAAGACTGTGAGACCAAGCAACAGGTTTGGCAGAGGAAGAGCCTGCGCCACTGCAGCCAACGGTATGGCAAGCTCAAGCCACAATTCAGAGAGCCCGACACAGCCACAAGCATCGAGCAGAGCCTGGAATCACCAGCCCCATCCAAGATGCCTAAGGTACTCTGTTGTCAGTAATACATGTAAATATAACTTATACTGATCAAGACTATGGTTACTGTGGCAAACATGGATCACCCGAGTCAATATCTTAATATTGTTTTGCTTTCTGTTGATCATCTTCCTCGAGAAAGTCAACAATACCTGTCTCTCATCTCTTCCTCCTATTTGCTAGATTGTGGACCCCCTGGCACGAGGACGAGCGTTCCGTTACCCAGAGGACATAGACATTCGCTCCCCCAAGGTTCCCGTCACACCTGGGGTCACCTCACTCAGCTCCTTTACTAGCCAGCGCTCTGGGTACAGTCGCCTCCCCAAACGTAAAAGGGAGTCCGTCGCTCGCATGAGCATCCGTGCTGCAAATAACCTGCTGAGGGTGCGTAATACACTAGAAAGTGTGTGTGTGTGTGTGTGGGTGTGGGTGTGGGTGTGGGTGTGGGTGGGTGGTTGGGGGTGGGGGGTGTTGCGCTCGCGCCGTTGTGGTCCAACTGCATTTAGTAGTCACAGAGTTGACTGTTACATATTTGATGCATTTCAATGCCGTACACTTACACTTAAAATAGGTTAGTCAAATCAGTCAGGCTGGTGTACAAAGGTCAAATGAGACAGTCATAATAATATATAATAATGTAATACATTTTCCGAATTCTGTAGCTCACATTCACTATGTCATTATATTCGAGAAAATATTAGTAAGAACAGTTTATCAGAAGATGAAGCGTCTTCATAATGGTGACATTGATGACTAAAATTATGATTGTGTGTGTGTGTGTGTGTGTGTGTGTGTGTGTGTGTGTGTGTGTGTGTGTGTGTGTGTGTGTGTGTGTGTGTGTGTGTGTGTGTGCCCCACTCAGGGCCGAAGCAGCTTAGCGGGTTCTCTTACAGGTCGCAGCTTTCCTAGGAGGAGCTTTATCAGGCCCAGCTGGCTGGACGATGAAACTGTGGACTCGGCAGACATGTCTGAGTCACTCTTTTTTAGCAAGGTCAGCCCCAACACTGAATAAATGCTTAGTAATGACCACCATTTCAGTTTTATTTATTTATTTCCTTACTTTGCTGCAAACGTATGCATAATGTTTACTTTTTCTCCTCTCTGGACAATAAAATCATTTTGACAGGGAGAATAATGGCTTCTCACATGGAAGATCTTCCTTCATGTACAATTCGATAACAATACCCCTTGCTGAGTAAACTGTATTATCGCAACTAATTAATTATTCAGTTGCTTGAACTATAACTGATTTAAAAATAGACGTTAGCCTGTTGAAATTAGGGATGGCCCGATCACCTTTTTTGCACTCAAGTCCAAGTCACTTGATATTGAGTATCTGCCGATACCGAGTCCCAACAAATACCTCCACAATGCAATGGAAAGCAGTGCAATAAAGAATAACTAGACCACATAAAAATAGTCTCAATTATCTTATTTTTTATCCTCAGATGATACCTTTTTATATGGTAGTAATTTAGCAGTGGTTCAAACCAAGTTGAGAACTAAAAAAAGACTATACTGTATTATAGACTCAGAAAATAAAATTTTAAAATGGAATCTTTTTCACCCATTACCAATCAGCTGAAAGTCATAGGATCGGCTCCGATTTTCGATCATGTCAATCGGATCGGGACAACCCTAATTAAAATGACTAACATTTGGCCAAAATTGTTATTAGAAGTATGAAGGATTTGTCCCTTTTATCCAGGATTTTGTTAGTCACCATACCACTTTTTGTAGGTCGATGTCCACGATGAGTTGTACTCTATGACTGATGACGTATTTGAGTCTCCACCAATTTCTGCTGCTTTTGCCCCAAGTGAGCAACCAGACCAGAAATTCTCAAGCCTGTGAGTAAAACCACAATAACCCCAGAATTTTAGAAAGAAGATATTTTATTTATTTTTATTTTTTTTCTCTCTCCCTACCTAGTGGTTTCCTTTCTGAACTCTGACTGTAAATTTCCCCAGTGCGGGACAGATAAAGAATATCTTATCTTATTAATTTATTTTTTTTAAGTTGGGAATGACAAACTGCCTCAAAACATGATGCTGTTACTTCACTGGAGACTGTGCTGCTTTGGTGATGAGTAGGGTTATGTCTGCATGGGGGTTGACATTAACTATGGCCCATAGCCACTACGCAGGTGTGTTGAACCACGACCTAACAGATGTTGGCCTGACTGGGCCCCAACAAATTTCTACATCATGGCCACCGAAAATGGCCCTAAAGTGTGATATACTTAATCCTTACATCCATTGTGTATTGTATGCATCAATGTCACGTTTGTTTCTGGCTTTAAATCCTATTTGGTCTTTCCTCTCGCCACCACCTCCACTCCCAGTAAGGATGTATCTCGGACACCCCGCACACCAACAGCAATGCAGGAGAAAAGTCATCCTCGACGTGGCCGTCGCATCGCTTCCCAAGTTAAGCACTTTGCTTTTGACAACAAAAAGCGTCACTATGGAATGGGCGTCGTGGGCAAGTGGCTCAACCGGCACTACCGACGCAGCCTCAGCAGTACCATCCAAAAACAGCTGGATGACTTCCACAGCCATAGGTTTGGAATGAATGCTTACTTTGTATAAAGTAACAATAATTGACATGCAGAGACCCCACTTGCAAAGAAAATGCAATTGAACAAGGTCACTGTAGTATTGGATGGTACAATGCACTTTAAATAGACATGTTTAACTGAAGATGTTTTTCATTCTATTAGTCATTTGTGTTTTCAGGCCTTACTTTACCTACTGGATCACCTTTGTCCATGTTGTAATCACGTTGCTGTCCTGTTGTACTTATGGTTTTGCCCCTGTGGGGTTTGCACAGCATTCTAAAACCGACCTAGTAAGTGTACACTCAAATATGTTTTTCTTTTCACGACTGACCGAGGGTCACGTCTGTTTAGTGTACCTTGTCTCGTCTGTTGTATTCACGTTGTCTGGTGTCATTCATGCAGCCCTCTATCGCCCTCTGTAGGTGCTGAAGAACAAAGGCATCTATGAAAGTGTCAAGTACATCCAACAGCAGAACTTTTGGATAGGTCCAAGATCTGTAAGCGTCAGTCTATGTGCTGGATATTACTGATCCCGAGTGAAGCCCCACTCACAATGAGAAAGTCATTTCCTCTCTTCTCAGGACGACCTGATTCATTTAGGAGCCAAGTTCTCTCCATGTATCCGTCAGGACAGACAAATAGTCCATTTTATCCAGAAGGCCAAAGATCTGGAGAAAGAGTCTGGATGTTGTGTTCAAAATGACAACTCTGGATGTGTGCAGACTCTCAACTCTGACTGCTCTGTAAGTTGTTCACGTTCACCATCTGCGTAAAATACCTTCATTGGCTGCAAATATGCCAGCGTGCACTGAACTAATTCTGGCACGTGCATATTTAATCTTTAAGAATGTAATCCATTTACAAAACTAATCAATCACAACATGCCCTTTCAAAATATGCCACTGAATGGTTTCAATTATTAGTTTTGTTACATTCTTTCATGAAGTCTGTGCTCTGCATGACAATTATCTTGTGATTTTTGTGTTGGATCTTAAAACAAACTTTCTCTACAGGAGACACTTGCCACCTTTATCAAATGGAACAATGAGCTTGTGGACATCAGCAGATCCTCTGGCTCTGTCTGCCACCAGGATCCCAGGTGAGCATACACCTGTGCTTGTGTCCAGATCGCATTACTAGTCCAGTGTCTCATAATAACCTACACAACTGTCTAAATGAGCTTGTAAGATTGGACTGTATCTTTTCAAATCTTTTCTCTGCCTCACTGTGTGGCGTGCTGTGAAGAGTATGTGAAGAGCCTGCATCTGCAGAGCCTCACACATGGCCAGATAACATCACCCAGTGGCCGGTGAGGAAAATCTAATAATTTGGGGAAATTAGTTTACTTGTTAAAAATCATGCACACTTTTAACCTATTTTGGGGCCATCCGTGGTTGTGTGCATGTGTCCAGGTGTGTACATATCCCAAAAAGTGGAACCATACTGGCTACAGACACATGGACTGTAACATCAAGGGGCGACCTTGCTGCATTGGAACGAAGGGCAGGTGAGATGTTGGCACATCTGCTGTACCTTTTGACTGACCCTCAATGCCTGCTGGTATCATTAGGAGATGAAATGCTTGACAAACTGCAATTATTTTTTAACTCTCCTGTAGGTGTGAGATTACAACCAGGGAGTATTGCACTTTCATGCATGGCTACTTCCATGAGGATGCCACACTGTGCTCACAGGTAGCGTGAGTAAATGAGTGAGTCAGTGTGCACAATTTACATTTTGAGTCATGTGCCAACTTTCTGCAGGTCCATTGTCTGGATGATGTTTGTGGCTTGCTTCCTTTCCTGAACCCTGATGTACCTGATCAGTTCTACCGTTTCTGGTTGTCCCTTTTCCTCCATGCTGGGTATGCGCTTTTTATATACTGTGTGTGTGTGTGCGTGTGCGTGTGCGTGCGTGCGTGCGTGCGTGCGTGCGTGTGCGAGTCAAAAATTAGCTTTTTTTTGTCATGTTGCTACAAAATCAGGTAATCCACATACATTTTTACAACTGCTTGATTGCAAACAGTAAACTTTCACATTTCTCAAACAGTGTAAAAGACTCTTAGCAAAGCAAATCAGCATCCTTCAGCATTATAACCTGAAGCAATATTTTTAAATTTCCCATATTCCTTAAACTGGTCATTGGCATGATTCTTAACTACTCATAATTCCTAGCATGTGAGGAATACCCTTGTGTTTTACTTTTAAGAAGAGTCATATAGCTTATTTAAAAATGAATTGCTGAATATGCAATGCTTTAATGAATTCATCAAGACCCAGAAATGTATATGTACTTTGGTGTATCTAGCTGCACTGTCCAGAGATTAATATTTGTATGTGCTTAGGTTACTACACTGCGTGGTATCAGTAGTGTTTCAGATGACCATATTGAGAGACCTGGAGAAGCTGGCTGGTTGGGTGCGCATCTCCATCATTTACATCTTTAGTGGTATCACTGGAAACCTTGCCTCTGCCCTCTTCCTGCCCTACAGAGCTGAGGTAGGTTTCTCTCCGTTGAGTGAACGCACGCAGAAATAGATCCAACTTGTGATGATTGATTTGTATTATTCCTTGACCTGCTTCATCAAATATATTATTTTGTGTTGCCCATTCAGATTATGTAATCATCTAAAATATAAGATAGTCTTTCTAAATGTGGAGCTATGTACGCTGTATATTTGTACAGTGCAGGGATGGATAACTAACGATGGCGTGGGTGGCAATTTTTCGTCAGCGCAACTGGGGGTCCACATAGACCGCACACTTCCTAGCCAGATGTATAAGAAAATGCCATTTTAAGTAAGAACAAAATAGGTGTTTATTTCTTCTATTTCATTTTATTTTTATTCATTAATTTTTTTTTAACAAATGTGCTGAGCACTTCCTAACTGTCACGATTTTGCTATGGGTAGGACCCAAGTGCAGGAAAGTGGAAAGGCATGACAGGAGGTTCTTAAAAATAATTTATTTCCCAAAAGCTAAAAAATGAAAACAAGATGAGTCACAAATCATAACATGTTGATGTGTGATAGCACAACAGTATTTTGTTTTTTCTGGCACTGACTGGTGGAACCATTGCTTCATATCCGCTGTTGTTGTCTGGTGTTTTTCCTGGTGTTCCTACTCGCTGGTTTAACGTGGCTTAGGTCACTTACTGGAGAAGGGTTCCCACTCTGAGGATTATGAAAGCAAATTTAACCTTCCATCTACTCAAGTGACTTCTAGGGATACAGTACATACCGGTATTGCAAATCATTTTATACCAGGGGCTCACATGAGCCTTCAAATCACAATCATTCACACTATAAGATCCCAGTATGTATCTAATCTTGTCACCTTGCACTGAAAACGAAAGATACCTCTTTGTGTTTGTTGACACACAATATTTTACTGCATGACCAGCATACCTTAAATGTTTAACAAAACACATTATATACACATTTAATCAATTTATTGGATATGCCTGAAAGTTGACAGATTGCATCTGCCTATCACGCACAGCCTACATAGAGAAATGATAAATGACAGTTTGATAAATGCTGCAACGTGTTGATCTGAAAGCTGTGTGGTTGGAAAAGAGCACGTTCAAGATTACCTACTTTTTATTGGCATGGCTGTTTTCTTCTGTGCGTGTGTGTGTGTGTGTGTGTGTGTGTGTGTGTGTGTGTGTGTGTGTGTGTGTGTGTGTGTGTGTGTGTGCGTGTGCGTGCGCAAAAGGCCACTTTCTCCCTTTTCGGGATTAGTCTAATACCATTCTGTGCCCAAACAATGCCATTGCTAAGTGGGATAATTCACTGTTCTAAGCCGAGACAGTTGTTGCACAGCCGGTTTATGGTACTATTTCTTACTTTCTTCTGCATTCAGCTGCGGCATTTTGGAACTGCCCCACGTTGGAAACTATGGGAACCAATTAGAACCAGAGCAGGCATGAATCACCCGTCATGTATTTTTGCTCCATCACATTTCATTATTGCGACGTTGTGAGCCCTGTTTTCCCTCAGCAGGTTGTTGTGACATGATAAAGTTAGGATTGTGACGTGCCTTGATGTAAGAGTCAGAAATCCCACTGTCCAATTCTCCTAGAAACTAACCAGCTCACTGGTCTTCAGACACCAGGAATACTCGCCGGATGCACAGCACACGACAGTAAAGCCACTTAAGGAGGCGGTTTAAGTGGATTACACCTTAACTGTGGTGATAAGACCCTGTGGTTCTAGCAGAAATGGCTTGAATAACAACTTGGTAGATACCATTAACATTCACGCGTGTTGCGAATTTTGAGAAGGTTTCCATCGAACTCAGGTAGAGAAAGTGAGAGTCTGAGGCCATGCTTTACCCCAAATAGAGTTTTGGATAATGGATGGATGGACATTGCAGCCTCATAATAAAATCTCTTCTAAAAATTTGATTTCAGCCAATGACAAGTGACCATCTTGTGCTTTTGGAACATGTCAGCCTTGCCGCCTGGGCCGTGCGGGTGACGTGCTGTGCATCGTTCTTGTGTCTGTTTGTCCAAGTTGGTTTTCTTCACAGATTAGCCATCTGCCATTTTACAACCAGGCAAGACTCCAAAATCAGCCCTGACGTCATTTACACTTAATCCTCTCACCTTTACGACGTGTTCTCCCTGCCGCGGTACCAAACCCCTAGATAGTCTGTGTGGTGGCCGACCCGTGCACATGAACAGTGAAGTCATTAAGAAACTGTTCTCGATGCTGCACTTCTGTTTAAAATATGCATGATATCATGAGCATGGAGTTACTCATCAGTTTCTAATCCCATGATCAGTATATATATATATATTTTTTTATAAAATCATGTTTACCCTCAGGATTAGATCCCCCTAATGGTGTTCACCATGAGTCAAGTTGGATGAAAGTGGACATCCTGTGTGCTGTAACTGTCTGAAAATACACTTAAATTTCTGTACATATTTTGAGCTACTCAAAAGATGTATTGTCCCATTTCAGACAATTTTATTTTCATATCATGATAGTAAAACTCCTCATTTCAGTAAATTAGGAATTATTGTTCCAATAGGAGTGTTCTAAGTACTTTGAATTAATCTTTGTTCCTCATTCACACATTAGTTTGATGTTATAGTGATTAGACTGGCTCCATACTTCAGTATGGCACCCCAGGGCAAAGAACGACAATTTGAAAAATATAGTTGTTGCTCAATGTCACAGGTGTCCTACTGAAGGCCAAGGGACCACATCTGGCCTGCCAAATTATTTTATGTGGGCTGTGAAAGCAAATAATTTGTACCAAATTCACAGATTCTTGTTCAAATCGGGACTCAAATTTAAACATACCTCCAAGATGACCACAGCCTTGTTAAAGAAGCTGAGTGTAAAGGTGATATGGACTGGCCAAATCTATTCCAGACCTAAATCCTATTGAGCATTATTATTTATGTATTTGTTTTTTTGTGGCATTCTGAAATAGCCATCATTGCTGTGACGTCATCATAGATGAGTGGAAGAGGATTCCATGGCAAGCTGAAAAGCTCTGGTGAACCGGATGCCAACGGAGGTTGAGGCATTGCTGGAAAATAATCGTCCCCACACATATTGACAATTTGGATTCTTCACTGAAAGGGTTTTCTGACTTTTTAACAGCTGTGTGTTGTCGTTTTGAGGGATCTAACATGTCCGTTTTTGGACTGAGGAAGCTGAGGTACGATACCCAGAGAAAACATGCCCCAACGTTGAGAAAAAACGTGCAAAGTTAATGCAGAAAGCTTGAAGCCAGATCCAGATTTGAGTGTTCACGATGCTGTTTTCTTGTGATGTGAGCAAGACCAAGATGGATGATGTCTAAGTCTGTTCTCTGTGTCTCTCCAGGTGGGTCCAGCAGGATCTCAGTTCGGCCTTCTGGCGTGCCTGTTTGTTGAGCTCCTTCAAGGTTGGCAGATGTTGGAGAAACCATGGAAAGCTTTTTTAAAACTCTTGGGCATTGTTTTTTTCCTCTTCTTGTGCGGTCTTTTGCCCTGGATGGACAACATAGCCCACATTTTTGGCTTCCTCAGTGGCATGCTGCTCTCTTTTGCCTTTTTGCCCTACGTCACATTTGGAACGTTTGACAAGTACCGCAAACGCGTCCTCATTGTCGTTTCACTGTTGGCCTACATTGGCCTGTTCTCTTCACTCATTGTTTGGTTTTATATTTATCCCATTAACTGGCACTGGCTGGAGCATCTCACGTGCCTGCCCTTCACGAGCAAATTCTGTGAAAAGTACGACATTGATCACGATATTAATCACGTGGTGCACTAGCCATGAGCTTGCTGATGGCCTCTGTGACCAAGCTAACCAGTGATAATCCAGGTTTTCTAAGTGTCCTTCAAATCTTTGGCAATCGTGACTTGTTATGGTCGGTTTATTATCAAAGGTACCCAGCAGAGTCTGATGATTCACACACTTCCATAAAAGTTTGGATCCACCACTATTTACTTGCTGCTGATCCATTGGCTCTTGCGATCCTGCGAACTCAGGACCTCAATGCAAAAAGCTGGATGAAACCAAAGAAGCTTCACAGGTTTTGTTCAGCATGTAATGGGGTTTATAAGAAGAGCCGGTCCAGCAGAAACAGGGGCCACCATAATCAGGCGAGGTGGACTGGATGCCTCGCATAACAAAGTGACATTGGGTCAAACACTCTGGACA
This sequence comes from Hippocampus guttulatus, assembly GCF_054856545.1. Classification (NCBI taxonomy): domain Eukaryota; kingdom Metazoa; phylum Chordata; class Actinopteri; order Syngnathiformes; family Syngnathidae; genus Hippocampus; species Hippocampus guttulatus. The sequence goes on from NC_141269.1 coordinate 12,478,239, forward strand.
AATCTGCTGTTTTAATGGGTTTCTTACAGTATGTTTCTTTCTCCTTGGATAGGTCCCTTTGGCATGCCAATAGTCTTGGAAAAATTACATTGCTTAGGTTAACACAAGTAAATGCAGTGAAAGTGAAACAGTGGTGGACTGAGGTAAATGTGCTAAACCCCTTGTTGCCTTACATTCGCTGCCATTTCATTCACCTGCAGTTTGTTATGAAAGGTTAGCATCAATGTCATATATATATTTACACATACACACACACACATATACATACAAGCTACCAAAATAGGACGATTACAGTTGTTATTTCTGTAAATCCAGTCCCAAATGGCAATGTGTCAGTTTTAGTGATACAGTTGGCCTCGTTTTCGCTATTCCGCCTAAAAATCCTCTGTTTATTGTGAGCGGTACTCTTACATGAGTCTGAGCACAGCCGTCAGGGAAACTGCTGTGAGCGGTCGTGCTGAGGGACAAGTGGGCTCAAGTGAGTTCTGAGATTTATCAGTTGACTTGCAGCTCATTTCACATCACAACAAATCATGAGATATATACACATGTAATAACTTATTGAACATGTTTTTTTGTATTACTCTGAACACAGTTTTAACCTGTTTTAATAGCAACTAACACAACTCCTTTTCAAAAGCCCTTTGTGTATTAAGGTGGCTGACAATCATTTTAGCCTCTGCAATGTGCTTTTTTTTTTAAAACTTGAAATCATGTGAATGTTTTTACTGAAACCCTGAAAACTGTCATGACTTCATAGCAGCTAAACACTGGGACCAAATGACTTCTTAGGTGAGAAACAAAAAAGGCAACAAGAACATTTTGTCATCAAAGCTCTGCTTTTTCTTTAAATTGATTTGAAAATCAATAAATGTTAATGCAATCATGATAAAAATAAATGACACTTTTGATAAGGTGTGTTATGAAATGCACTGTATGTAAAAACTTTTATTTAATGTTGCACACGTTTGTAATTTAAACTAAATACTTTATATCAATTATTGATTATGTACCTATGACAAACTGATGAATTTCCAGAAATGTTCCATACCCGAAAACATTTTTGACAACATGCAGAGAAGGTAGTTTTTCAAAACACGAAAACACTGACAAACTCAAAAATATATCTTTTATTATTTTAAGAATGAAACATTTACAATAGTCACACATTTGTCTTGATTCAAGACTTCAGGAGGCACCGATGATGAATATCTTCAATGGAGAAGGGAAGATTCTCGAAGGACTTTTACAGATATGCAAGTTCTACTTGGATCATATTGATTATCATGCTCCTTTCTATAAGCTTTAATTGAGTTTTTGGTTTTGGGTTTTTTTAAATAAATCTCAATTTGCCAGCATCTTCATAGACTTGTGGGCTGCATTTCTCAGGTAAACTAAATTGACAAAAGTATTGCAACATCTGTCCACTATACCTACTAGACTGATAGTAATGTCCAGCATTTATCAAAATGCAACATGAAAACATTAAAATGACAAACAAAATATAAAACCTTTCTAATATTTTTCCCAATGAGTACATTCTTTTAACCTTGGATTTCTTTCAAATGTTTTTTTTTCTCCATTTTAACTCGCTTCATTGGCAAACGCTTTATTCCTCGTCAAAGGCACAGTGAGTTCGTCACCATGCTCAAGCTCTCAAAAGAGATGATCACTGAGCCTGACGTCCACTCCAACTGTTTCTTTCCCAACCAGGGGCCCGCCACTGGTATCCATCCTGAGAAATACCAAGTCAAGTCTCAAGTCCCAAGTGTCAATATCCACTGTTGCGCCGCATGAAGGCATGACCTCTGACCGGGTAGAACATTTCAATGAAGGTGAGCGGCCCCACTGTGATCTCACTGGGGCCCTGGACCTTGAAGCCGGACTTCTTGTAGAAGGGAACCAGGAAGTCTTCGCACATGAGCACAGCCCGCCGAACGTACGGCAAACAGCGGAGGTACTGCAGGTAGCGCCACATCAGGATGGAACCTTTGCCCTGTTGACGGAAGGTGCGGTGGACAGCCAGGACGTGGATGTGGACTGTCATGCCGTGCGGCTTGTGGAGGGTTAGAGCATCCTGGAAAAACAACCACAAGTCAGTTGGGAATGAGATTGTGAACATAATAATCTATAATAAATGTTTCATATATTTTCAGTTTTTAAAATTTAATTACTGAAATAAAAGTACTTTTTTAAAGTATCACAATTTATAGACATGCCCATGCACAATACGACGAGTAAACAGAAGTGATTTGGACAGATCTCGTACCATGTTAAGTCTCTCCCGGTCCCACAGTGAGCCGATGATGAAAGCCACCAGACGTCCCTCCTCGAACCAGCCCAGTGACAACTCTGGACACAGCGTGAGGAAATGACGTACCTCATCCAGCAGGAGAGGACATTCCCCCGATACGGAGATGAATGCTGTGTGTGTGAAAACGTGAACAAATTATGGCAAATAGTCATTATAAACTATGTCCAAACCTTTCCCACTCAGGGCCATATGGCCCCACAGATAAATGGAAGGAAGAGAGGGAACCCACTTCACCGTGTGAATCTAATAATTTAGAGTTATTTTCAAGATCCTCTTATTTGTTTTCAAATCTCTGAATAATCTCGCGCCACTCTCTGAGCTCATCCGCCCCTACACACCTGCCCGGCGCCTCAGGTCTGTGGACCAGACATTATTAGAAGTACCAAGAACTAAACTCGGGCTCAGAGGGGATCGAGCCTTTTCTGTTGCTGCTCCCTCTCTCTGGAATGACCTCCCACTGAACATTCGGCAAGCCTCCTCGCTGCCCATCTTCAAAACCCTCCTCAAAACTCACTTGTATTCTTTGGCATTCGACTCAGCATGACTTAGATTTGTTCTTGGTTTTACTGTTTGGTGCGTTCTACCGCCTTTATTACCGATTTGTCTTACTGTTTATTGTGCATGTTAAATTGCTCCATGTGCAGCACTTTGTATGCAGCGATGGCTGTTTGAAAGTGCTCTATAAATACAGTTGACTTGACTTGACTTGCCTTGACTAATAAACCCAATTCAGGTAAACATACATATGCCCAGCATTTAAACATCCATCCATTCTTTTTCTATATGACTTATCCTATTAGTCTTGCAGGTCAGCTCAAGCCAAGGCCAGTTAATTTTGGGTGACAGGCGGGCAATATCCTGGACCCAAGACACGTAAACAAAAAAAAAAAACACGTTAACAGAAAGCAATTTTGAGTCTTCGGGGAACCTAAGAAGCATACTGCATGTGAGGTGAGAAAGAAACATGTAACCTGAATGGCCAATGACAAAAAAGTTATCATTATTAGTATAGTATCTAAATAATTATAATGGACTTCATAACATTTGAAGGAAAGTGTGTGACAGCTTGTATTAAAAAATTACATTTTTCATCAACTTTACGGTAGAAAATCTCTTAAAATAGTGCAGTTTTAAGATTCAGCATATTTGACATGCTTATTTAGAATTTTGATAACTAGTGTGAAAGCTTTCAACATTTCAACGTTTCCTGGTAACTGGGCCTATTAGAATATGGAAGCAGGCCTCAAATGACCCCCAAGTCACACTTTGGACACCTGCGTTAAAAGCAAGATAAACGTTATTCGGTTACCTTCTCTCTCGATCTCAAACACACTGATGGCATCCTCCGGGCTGAGGGAGCGAAACTCGCTGGCGGGCAAAGTGTGTCGACGTCCCTGCGCCACTGGAGAGCGCATGTGGAGCGGCTTCGGGAACGACAGGGAGCTCACGACTGACATGCTTTCAAAACCACTTTCAAGAGGGTCCTACAATTCGACAATTTCTCGTGGGAACGAAACACTGATTGTCTGATTTTATTTCCCTGCTGTCCTCCGATGGCCCCGCTGGCTTCGTGCGTAAAGACAACCAGCCTCGCGCACCACCAGCTTTTATATCCTCCGCGCGGCGCACCTTAGACCCGCGTGGTAATCCTCAACTGGCCAGCTGGATAAGCAAACCTTTCCAACACGTGAGTGAGCTGAAGCTGAACAATAATCATATTGAGACGGGGTCAGGAGGGGTGTTTTCGTATTTTTTTTTTGTTGGTTGTGACTTATCCAGGATAAGTTGGTGGTATGACGAGGATATACGTTCTCCTCGTCATACCGCCGATGTGAGCACTGCATCACATTTGGATTTGGCACCACATGTCAACAACAACATGTGAAGGGACTTTCATGGAAAGCCCTTGGAGCATTGCCATACTGACTGCATTGCATTGTCCCTATACTAGTATGTTATTTGACCTGGAGCAAGACAATTCAGTCAAAATCAGTTTTCCCCTCTTACGAGTAGGATCCTGTATCACATTTCTGTACACTGATAGAACAACTAGGCTGCACTAGTACAAACAATTACAGAATGTCTGACGAGTGACGGGGTTTCCTCTACTGTATGAAATTTTTGAGCACTAGGATAATAACTGTTTGCTTTACACTTTGTTATCTAGATATACCGTAATAGAGAAAAGATGAGACCTTGTGCGATCTATACAAGTTTGTTGTATGTCACCTTTTCAGGCTTAAACAAACAATTTTAAGAATTTAAAGAAGTGACATTGAATTTCATACAAAATGTGGATGTTGTCTTCATTTTTAAATTGGGAAAAAATAGACCATGACCGTGTTTTTCATTTGTCAAATATGGGCCTAGTTTACCCACACTGTCACGTATTACATGTGTAAACTAAACCTACATATCTTGCTGTTGTTTCAGCTTTAGTCACTTATTGTAATCTAATGTGATAAATGCATACAGTATATGTTTGATACACCAAATAATCAAAGTAGCTTTCAGATGGAAAGATACCTAAATTGCATCCACTCAGTGAATCTGAATTTTAGGATATTTTACAGTTTTTGCATACATTTTGTTTACATTTTTTTAATTACCGGTAATTATTCTCCAGTAAATAGGAAGAGTATGGGACAACTAATAGTCAAAATGAAACTAGACAACAAGAACAATGCTTTGAATATAAACTGACTTTTAGTTAAACAATCTAATAGCACCTTCAGGACAGAGTAAGGCACCCTCACTTACTGCCTACTCACTGTTAGTTACTTGATTTCTCTATATTTATGGCCTAGAAGTATGTTTCATAATGATGATTATATATGCTACTGCCCAAAGACAGCTGGGATAGGCTCCAGCACGCCCGCGACCCTCGTCACGATAAACAGATTACAAAATGGATGGATGGTTGGATTATTATTAGAACCTAGTGAGCTAGAGTAAAAACTAGGGCAGATTCGCAAAACAAAACAAAACAAAAAAAAATCTAGATAAACTTATTTACATCTCTGGATTAAAAAAAAGGTCAAAACTCGTTTACCAGTGTAATTAACCAAGATTTAATAAAATAAAAGACTAATTGTTACATTTATATCGACAAAGTTGTTTCTTTAATTATTTTTATTTGGTCATTCACAATAAACCCATTATACGGTTATAGGATAAGTAAATAAAACTAGTGAATACATTTACCAGATAAATGAATACAAAAATAATTAAGCAATAAATACCTTTTGGTGAATTTATTTTGTGCCATTATCACTTGAGGTTGAAAAAAGTAGTATCGGTCTATAATAAGAAGTCGTGAGAAAAATGACGACTTCATATGAAAACTCAAAAACTACCTTAAAACAAACTTGAAAACAACAACAAAGTATGGGTACTTCGTTACGCCCCAACACTGCCCACGGGACAGATTTGCCGAGAATTTGTGTATGCAAAAAATCAATTGACTGACATCTATCGGCGAAAGACGGCACTCCGCGATGACGCTCTCCCGTTACGCACGTTACGCAGTTTGCTCGTAGCTACGTAAACGCGTGCGTCTCATGCTTCAAAGGTTGCACTTTTTTTCACCGCACAGTGTCGTCCTCGCGCTCCAGCATCACTCCCTGACAACAGCAGCGATGGCGGAGCCCACAGCACACGATCCGATGGCCGCTGCCCAGCCTCCATCCTCGACCCCGGGCCTTTCCCCCGCGGCCAGCCCGGGCTCCGAGCCGCTATCCATGGCCCTGTCTCCCACGGCGGACGGCTCTCAGCGGCTGCTCTTCTCCCACGACTTGGTCTCCAGGAAGTATAGAGGATCTGTCCGGTTTGGCCTCGTACGGATGATCCACGGCGAGGAGGAATTCAACTCCGACTCGGACCTTGATGATGGTGGAGGGAGAGACGGCGGTGGCGGCGGCGGTGGAGGAGGAGGAGGAGGAGGAGGAGGAGGCGGAGGAAAAGGCGGTGGAGGTGGACGAGTCCCGTGTGACATACACAGTCGGCCTCTGGGTCGCGGATTTGTCCGTGTCCTATGGTACCCTGATGGAGGGAAGCAAGACATCGGGGAAACACAGGTAGCACATCACAGCTAATGTGTAAACATTTGACCCTTGACGGGTTTCTTTGTCTGATACGCTTCTACAAAGTGGCCGCGTTTGGTCGTAGGCAAGTGTCCGTGTGGACTTATTTTTTCACTCGTTGCGTTTTATTCATCTGCTTCAACGCCTATCCTCGATGGCTAACTAGTTAGCATGCGAAGCAGACAAGCTAGCTAGCAGCATAGCTCCTCACCCGAAGTTGCTGAGCTGGTGCTGTTGTGAAAAACCTCCAGAATCAAGGGTAACACAGACTGGAAAAGGGTATGATTTAATTGTCAACTCGGTAAAGAAAGAATAGCCACAACTTGGCTTTGATGGATGTAAACATCTTGTGTGGGACTCAACCTGTGCTTAAAGATGACCTGCTCCCAGACCTTGTTTGGCATTTCTGTGTTTTCAGTGGTCACGTAGAACATTCCTTTCTGCATGTATGTCACATTGCTTTCATGTAGAACTATTGTCAAAGCATGCGGTCCCAAAACAAGAATTGATCTGGAAAGAGAACACAGAGGCTTGTGTCAGAGAGATGAGACTGGCCTAGAAGAAGTCCATTTCAGTCATTGTCTCACTTTGTCCCTTTGAGTTGCCTGTGTGCCTTTTAAGCCTGTGTGATGTGTCATGGTCTGTTGTTAATCTGCCTTCGTTAAATCTCACAATTAGAATACAATGATTAAACTGCATGATATAGACTGTCCATTTTGAAAACGATTTCCCCAAGTAACTACACCCAGAAGTGGCATAAAATTAGCATCTTCACAGAAAAACAAGGATTTTCAGAGCTCAGAGCAGCAACAGCGGGCAACCTTTAATTGCAAATTCTAGACAAAGAAATTGTCTTGTGGATAATTTCCTTATGGCACTCTGTTTCATGAGCTGTCACCACCAGCAATTGCTTTTTGTCCACTGTTGCAATCCATTATTTTATTAAGATGGTGTGTCATCCATCTTAAAATGAGATTGTATTCTGTAATGACTGAGAATAAACATAGTTGCCGCGATCTGTACTACAGAGCAATATTCATCCCAGTCCATGGTCTGGATAGCTGGGGGGACTGCTGATAAGAATCATTCATGAAAAGTATCTTGCATGGGATGTGCTGATGTCAAACTAGAGAACCTAAAATAATAATACAAATAATTAAAAAGAAACAAAACAAAACTTTGGTGAAGAAAAATTGAAGTTGATCATTTCCGAACCTTAGACTTGGAGAAGTCATTTGCAATGCAACTCGAAACTCATATTTTTACAGAACAGACTGATGTACGCTTAGTTCACCAAGAAAGAATATTTTGACAGTGCCTGCGGAGACCCTAAAATGCCACAGTCGTTATTTAAGAGTGGAGTTATGAGGCTCCAATGCCAAAATAAATTGAGTACTACTGCGTGGTGAAAATATTGCTATAATAAAGCTGCTTACAGCTAACTAGTGGAACTGACTTATTTTTCTTGAGAGGAAAAAGTACCGGTAGTTCTCTACAATAATATTGATGTGTTTTATATTGAACACAATGATGCCTCAGACAATTAACTGAGTTATGGAGCCTTCTATTCTAGTTCATTTATCCATTTTTTTTCTATACACCTGTCCTCCCAGCCGGGTGAAAGGTGGGGCTCACCTTGGTACGGTCACCAGTCAAAGCACAGAGAGAAAGAAGCAGTCACGCACTGTACTATTTGGAGTTTTCAATGAGCCCAACATGCATGTTTTCAGAATGTGGAGTGCCTTGACAAAACTCACACAAGCGGACAACATGTAAACTCCACTCGGGAGCAGAGATTTGAGGCTCTGAATCTCAGAACTATGAGGCGGATGAACTTACCAAGTGGTAAAGGTGTTTAATTTGTTAATGCTCATGTTGCCATAGAAATGCTCACAGTGTCTGTATAGTGGTTTGGATCACAAGTAATGCCATGCATAGAAAGCTGGTGTTGTTCTTTGTACAACCCTCTCCAAAAGAAATATACAGGATGTGAATTCATGTTGCATCTCTGAAGAGTGATTCAGTTACACTCTACTTAGAGTGGGAAAGTGTTCTGCACACTACCTTTCTCCTCCACGGTCCGTTTTCTTTCATAAAATCTTAATAGGCATCTCCAGAGGCAGCCATTTAGTCATAGATCTCCATCTCAGTGCCTGTGACTCGTATGCAGCCCAAGTCAACGGCAGAGGTGCATTGCAGCAGAAGGGATGGGTGTGGTCAGGACTTCCCAGAGGTTGTGTACCATCTTTCCCGGCCCGCCTGACACGGCAGGTCGATGGCGACCAGATTGTCTGTTTTTTTAATGAAGGTGCGTATCCTTGGAGCTCGTGTCAGGCCTGAGGGGGATTGTTGTAGTGGTATGCGAGCCACGCCCTGGGCAGTGGTGGCTGTCTGGAAGAATTCCTTGCACATCCAAAATCACTACTTCTCAGGGGAAAAAAAGCCATCTTATTTGAATTACCAGACACAACATTGTTCAAGTTGGTAATTATACCGGATCCACTGATGGAGGGAATCCCTCTTTTGGGATGACCAGGCCGCAACATTTAACATATTATATGGTGCTATGCACTGCTAACTTAAAAAAAAAAGCATGAGAGTTATTTTAATGAGATGACACGCCACAGCTAAGAATAAGAATAAGAAAACCTTTATTCGTCTCACCATGGAGAAATTCCCAATTTACAGCAGGAAAGTTATGAAAGGAAGAAAGTAGAAGAACAAAAAGTGTAGGAGCTGCTCTCGCGGCGCCATCTTGAAGTCATAATGACATAACAACAAAATAATACAACACAACACATAAGACACAGACAGTCATTCAATCTTAACCACTTTTCTACATACTCTTTGTTGTTTGAAACAGTTATAGATGAAAAGGAGAGGCTCAAAGGTAGATGCCTTCGGTAAAGTGGTTCTTTGTCAGGACCTGGCCTGGTCTGTTGGTGCAGAATCCATACAGCAACAGCTTCAGATTTGGTCATTGCCAACCATCCCCCTCACTAAGGAAGAGAGAATGTGGGGAGGGAGGAGAAACAGCAGTAAAACAGGCCTAAAGTACTTGTACTGTAGTTTAACGAAATGCCAACCTGGAAAAATAAGTCTTAACCCTTTCACAAAACCCTTTTCAAAATTGCACCAAGCAACATTTACATTATGCCTTTATCTCGAACCATTTTTAAGCAACAACCTTTTGAAATAGTGAAATCAAAGCTGAATATTTTATAAATTATAGTAAAAATAAATGGCGCCTAAATGGTTGAGTTGGGAGTTAGACATTTCAACTGAGGTAGCTGCTCAAATTTCCTTGGGCAGGGCAATCCAGAGTGCTGGAGTCCAAATTGAGAATGCACTCGGAATGACAGACTTCTTTTTAGCTCTCAGTCACCAAAAGACTAACGATGTTGTGAACACAGATACAAAAATGCAATTGCAGTGGTGGTCTTAATGCGCATTTGAAAGGAGAGGGTTGAGTCAATATAACGGCAGGATTTTTTGCTAGGTCACTTTGGGTAATGGTACTTTGAGCAAAACTCAGAGTGGTGTCATTTAATGAGTGTGTGTCTAGCAGAGCCAGTAAGCAACATCTGGGTTTTTTTTTAGGGTTAATATTCGCAAAGTTATGGAATGAATAAAATGATAACCTGACTAAGCAGTATACTCACTTATGTCCTGCATCTAACGTTCACTGTTCTTTGCCTTAACTACATTTTGTGGCTCATCATTATCCTGATTACAAATAAGCCGAATAAGGTACTATTGTCTGTGTTTTATAATGCAGCATTATTAGTTTAGCTCTAAACCATGTTCAACAAGCCTGCCGTGTGCTGTTTTGATGACAAGCAGCGAGCTGGCAGTTGATGTTAAATGTGATCATTTAGGACCTTTATGGACACTTTGAATCGAAACCTCCCCTTTCTTCCTTGTCTCTTCCTTATCAGTTGTCGCCCTCATCGTCCACCGTTTAAGTCAACCTTTAACTCATTCACTCCCAAAGACGTTTTTAAACGTCTTTTCAGACTTGGTCTAGAATCGGCTGGTACTGAATGAGTTAAACTTCCCGTCCATCCCCTCCGCGGTTGCCACCTTCACCCATTCCCCCATTAACTTCCCAGCTGGTCAGTGATGGGGAATGTTGTTGTAATCTGCTGCTAACTGGATGGGATGCTTGTACTGCCTTGAGATAATGGATCTCATTTGATCGCTTGCTTTCATTCTTATCCGCAGTTTCGGCCCTGCCCATTAGGGAGATTGTCGATTCCCCTCACACACAGACACACACACACACACACCTTTTTTTTTTTCAAGTGTCTGGTGCTTCTTGATTTGTCCCCCCCCCCCCACCCCCCACCCCACCCCCTGGTCTGGATCTCCCACTTAATGGGCTGCCCAGACATCTGCTCCGTGCCACATTTGCTGCTCATCTTCCGTTTATTAGCGACCACACCCCTATCCTCCTCACGGCCCTGGTTGATGCACTACTTCCTCATTTCTATGGTTCGTCACGTTGTCTTGCCTGACACAGAAAGGCGATGAACAGCCTTGATGTTAGGCACAAGTGCTGTATTCCCTTGTTTTATTGTATTGGCTCAGTAGTTCCTGGAAGTCCGTGTCAATCAATAGCCTGCCACCACTTGGCCCGTCCTGAGGTGGCTTTGACAAGCTATCAAGGTGTCAGTGTGATTGATTATCAACTTGTTACATTGACAATCATTAGCTTGGTATCCTTTTGGAATTGGACCTTTTTTTTCTGACGGAAAAAATAATTGTGCATCAATGAAAGAACAGCATGCTCATCGCAATGCTGGTCCATCATGCCTTGTTTTTCTTCATTTGAAAGAGGGCTTTAGTCAGACCAGTCTTACCCAAAATCGTCAGATATTGGTAATGTCCTACCCAAAATGAACCATGGCTATCCTTAAAGCAAATGACGCGTCAGCAAACTATTTGTTTTAGGCTTTACACACCTCTGCCACCATCGTATTGTAAATTTTGAAAAATAGGTTTTTAGTATGTGCAATATATTTATTTTAATCCATGCCACCACAATATAGAACTTTTCTTTTTCAATGTAATTGTGTAGAGTAGGTTGTAGGTCATGTTTTTCTAAATGCGAAATGATGTAATTGATCAGATCACTACACTGCATATGCATACCGTGCCATATACGTATGAACTCCTGTTTCTTTGCTCAATGTTGTCGTGAGTCATTCTTCTATAGTTTCTTGGTTGCTCCCACCTTGCAGCACTTTTCCTAAATTGTATTTTTAGCAATAAGAAAAAAGATGAAGAAATAACAGGCACAGCTGAAGAGCTGCATTTAAAGTGTCCGGATGGCCTATTTTGTGTAAGGAGTGTCAGAATGAAGCTACTCTCTCACACTTACTCTTTCAGGTGATATTTAGAGATTCAGTGCATTGCACGACATTAGGGTGTTTGTTAAAATTACACGGTGTAACATAACTAACATTTGTGTCATACTATTTTTTATACAGCTCTGTATTTCTTTTTTTTTTTTCCAAATGATTAATCACTTGAACTGGAAGTCGCAACAGTCAAAAAAATGCACCATGAAGAAGGAAAAAAAAGTCCCACTGGACTACAATTCACATTTTGGGGGGAAACTTATTTTATAAAAACCAAGATCAGTTTAGTTTGAACAGGCACCCCAAATCCTTGTTCCCTAATCGTACTAATGAATGACAGCAAATGTGTTCCAGTTGGAATTTGAAACTCTTGCTTCTTATTGTAATTTCCCCATTGCGGGACAAATAAAGGATGTCTTATCTTATCTTATCTTTCTTACCTACGTTTTTTTTTCTTTTCATTTCGGTGTAAAATGGTTTACCTAAGTAGAATCCTTTTGTTGCAGTGTGGCCATAGGTAGAATCCCGGCCCGTTGTTGCGCCTTCTGGTGCTGTACAGAGTCGATCCTTGTTGTGGTGGATGTCTCATGCTAAACTAGTGAGATAGCTAGCGAGACGGTCCCTTTGTTTTTTTTTTTTTACCATGAGACTTTCATAATGTGTTCAGAGCGTTTTACACCAATCAAACAAAATCCAACAAATAAATCTGCAGGTAAAATATGAACTGATAAAATGTGTGTGTTATTTCTTGCTCATTTTACTGTCTTGCTACTTGACCTCAGCTTTTTGGCAATTGCATCAAAATATCTGAAAGATTCAGTAAGTTAACATTCTGTTCTTTTTTTTTTCTCCCCACAGCTGTTGCTTGAAGATCGATCCATCGTGATCAGAGACATAGTTCGACGCAATAATTCAAATGTAAGATGAGCACCATATACAGTCATACCTCGGTTTGCGACCATAATCCGTTCCAGAAGGCTGGTCAAAAACCGATTTGTTCGAAAACCGAAACCATGCTCTTTAAAAAAAAAATCTTTATTGAACACGTCTGTTCACAATGGAATGCTACACAAGGAAGCGTCACTTCCTCGTGTAAGAGAGGAGTCAAGTGACGCATTCAAGTGCGCTCAGTTTGTTCGAGAACCGAAATTCGGTCGTCATCCGAGGCATAAAAAACTCGAAATTTTTGGTCGAAAACCGATTTGGTCGAGAACAGAGACGTTCGAAAACCGAGGTTTGACTGTACTTTGCTTCTTCAACTTCCCAATTCCTCTCATGACAGTATTTTATTTCATTTGATTTTTTTTTTTTGCTGTTGTTCCATGTGTTGTTCCATGTACAATGGGGGGAGGGGTGTGGTTTGGTATCCTTCTGTTTCAGAAAAACACAACAGTCACTGAACTCATTTGAAATGGACAAGACTGAAATGAGCTTTTTGGCATGATATACCTTTTTTTTTTTAATTTACAAATAAAGAAGTGTGTGTTTTATTTGTCTCCATGTTTTATTGCAGGATAACCAGTGTGGCATTGTGACCAATGTGAACATTGAGTGTGCAGTGAAACTGTTGGGCACAAACTGTGTACTCTATCCCGTCAACAGCAAAGAGCTACAGCATATTTGGGTAATCATTCACATATATGACCCAGAAATTCATTTACAATTACTCCTGACAGTGTTAAATCAATCTCACATATTCATGTAAGTCCACATTAGGGTGAGCGTGTGTCTTGAGATAATTCTGGAACTGTTTGTTGTTTCTTTCCTCCCCAGTCTTTCATGTACGGTGACTACATAGTTTATGACTTTTGGCTCGGAAAAGTGTACGACTTCACCAGTCATATCGTCCTCAAACTCTCCAATGGAGCCAGGTATGCTTATTTGGGTGCCATTCGGTGCGATTCGGATTGTGTCAACTGATGTTTTTGCACTTTCTTCCAGATGTTCCATGAATGTGGAAGACGGAGCCAAGCTGTATGATGTCAGTCCTCATGTATGTGATCCGGTATGAAAGTACCGTATTTTTCGGATTATACGTCGCTTCGGATTACAAATCGCACCAGCCAAAAAAATGCATAATTAAGAAGGAAAAAACATATATAAGTCGCACTGGAGTATAAGTCGCATTTTTGGGGGAAATTTATTTGATAAAATCCATCCATCCATCCATTTTCCGAACCGCTTGATCCTCACTAGGGTCGCGGGGGGTGCTGGAGCCTATCCCAGCCGTCTCCGGGCAGTAGGCGGGGGACACCCTGAATCAGTTGCCAGCCAATCGCAGGGCACACAGAGACGAACAACCATCCACGCCCACACTCGCACCTAGGGACAATTTAGAGCAATTTGATAAAATCCAACACCAAAAACATACATGTCATCTTGAAAGGCAATTTAAAATAAAAATAACAGTAGAGAACAGTCTGAATAAGTGTACGATATGCTAACGTTACATGACGCTTAAACAACGAACTGTGAATGTGCCTGGTATGTTCACATAAGAGTTATTTAGACACCTATAACACAAAGAACATGCTACGATTCGATAAGGAACCTTTTTGGGGTGTACTCGTTGATGCTGAGCAGCGTCACTCCAAATCACGAAATCCAATGAAATCTTCATGCTCTGTGTCACTTTTAAACAACTCCGCCAACTCCGGGGGTAGAAGATGCAGCCCTTCCTCTTCTACGTCGCTTACGTCAGAGTCATTGTCAGTTGTTTTTCTCAGTTACCGCCAACGTGGAAAATATCAACACAGGCCGAGAGCACCCTCTTGCGGTTTAATGTAAAAATAACATGTGATGTGTACAAGGCGTTAACCATTTCACACATAAGTCGCTCCAGAGTATAAGTCGCACCCCCGGCCAAACTATGAAAAAAACTGAGACTTATACTCCGGAAAATACGGTAATGCTCCATCCGAAAAAGCTAAATGTCAGCTTATTAAGTAGCGTGCAGATATTCATTAACCCTAATTTGGCTGTTGTGACTCTATGAGCTGCTCTGACATTGTCTCGATGGTTATTTCATGATTGTAACATTTACCATGCTGTTTGTGTCAACCATTCACCATTGTATTTCAGGGTCTGTTCTTTGATGAGGAGTATGGGTTCTATCCTGGCCAGGTGCTGATTGGTCCTTCTAAAGTCTTCTCTAATGTCCAGTGGCTGTCAGGGGTCAAACCTGTCCTCTGCAGGAGTTGCAAGTTCAGGGCAGTGGTGGAAGAGGTAAAAGGGTACCTTGGCCATTTTGACTGCATGCTTAAAGGGTCTACAGTGTGTACGGAGGGCCGATTTTTGACTTAGTAGCTCATTTTGTGATCAGGACTCGTCTTAATTCTCAATCACAACAGTCTGTTTTATAATTTTTGGACTATTAGCCGCCACATGTTTCATACGCTATGAATTAAGGCTGCCACTAATAGGTTAGAATCGAGTATCCTATCGATTATTCCATTGAATGCTCTGGTAATCAGTAAACTGTACTAGACACACAAATTCCAGTATTTATTGATATTTTATATATCTGTTTATCATCGCTCTCGGGTGGCATTCCTCCACCTCTAAAATGACAACCTTGCAGGTAAAAAAAAATCTTCAAGTGGGTATTATACCTTTTATTGCTTCAACATACCAATGCATGCTCACATCAACACATCAGTGCCTCCAAATTACGTTAAAACGCTAATTTAATATGCAAAAAAAAATCTCACTTTTAAAATGCTAACAAAATTGCAAATTCATTACACAGTGATTCATTAATTCACTGCCGATGGCATATTTATGGCTTTTAAGAATCCAGACATTCAACCCCAGATTTGTATTTTCACTAATAAAAAAAAATAATAAAAAAATAAAAATTTCTTGTCACATGTTATGGCAAAGGAAGGTCTGAAAATGGCTGGTAGTGAATAACTTAAAATGGAACAAACATGGCGCCATGCTGGCTGGTGTTAGCTAGCTGGTGTCTGCCTTTTCATGTCACAAAGGTAAACACTTGTGCACAAGCGATACGAAAACATTGAGCTGATTAAACTTGTGTATGTAGGTGTAAATTGTGGTATAAGGTCTCACCAGGTACTATTGTAAGATGTTTGCTTGTCTTCTGCCACCTAGGTTAGCAGGCTCATGCCGGTTTGAATGTGAATACACTTCATACGTACTAGTGTGCTTCAGTTCGGCACAAAGACAGCTTCGCTTGCATTAATTAAGCACGTTAGTGACTTGAACTTCCATACTCTGTCTGTTAACTTCTACTACGACTGGAAGGGTCTGCCATTGTCACATATGTATGAATGTGGTTTACTCAGGTCAAGGTTTCTGAGCTGAATGTGACGTGGATCACAAAAAGCTACTCCCCAAAAGGCTCGGACAGCATCTATCCTCCGCCCTGCACCATCACGCAAGAGAACCTCTGCAGGTTTGTCTGCATCCTCACTGATGCAAAAGAAGCCATACTGTCTCGTACTTGATCAATGGTTCAGATCCGAATATTTTGTTCTGCCCTGCTCTGTGTGAGTAATGTTGCTCTCCTCACTGGCTTTAGAGTGAGGCGCTTAGGCCACTATGACCACACCCAGAGGCAGCTTGGAGACAGGGGGCTCTATGTGTTCCCTGCTAATGGGGATGCCACGCGCATTACATTCGAAGGACCTGAAGGGACCCCAGTCCTGCAAGAGGACCCTGTGGGCAGAAAGGTCTCGATTACACGAGGCATCTCTTAAGTATCTTTCAATTACCTTGGACAAGTGACAAAAAGTAAAACTGTCCGTTCGCACAAAAATAATCCCTGCAAAACTCACTCAAGGGTGTGTGTGTGTGCGTGTATGTGTGTGTGTGTGTGTGTGTGTGTGTTGCAGTTGAAAAGATTTTTCAAGAAAGATGCTGGCAAGAAGACGGAGAACATCGATCCGCAAGGTGCTAAACCACGCTGTTTACTGAGGAACATAAAGCGCATTCCCATTCTCATTCCGTGCACACATACAGATTCATTTGTCAAGGTCAGACAATGAAGCACGTTCCTCACGCGTCTTCCGTCACGTACAGTATTTGGGAACTTAACATCTGCGGTGTCAGCGAGCATTCAATTCCTGTGCGAGCAGTCTGCCAGACAGTCTTGCCACAAATGACGCCTTGAGCTGAGGGAATAGTTTGTTGATAAACGGTGCTGAAGTGCAGCACAGTCTGCCACATAACCAGAGAAACAGACGAAGATGTTACTTTTTTCTCTCACCGCACATTTTGAAATGTTGTTGTTGTTGTCCCTTCATTTATGGTATTTACTCTCATGTAAAACAATATGGAATTGTGAACCTATCCCCAAATATCTCTCAACAGGCGAGCGCAACTCTGAACAGACAGATGCCTCCCATCACGACAGTAACTGCCCAAACAATCAGAACGCCCCCGACCCCCAGATTACTCACAACGCTCCTGCTGAACACGGCGAGCACGACGCTGATGACGAGGCAGCAGAGGACACGGACGACACCAGGTCTGGCAGCTCCTCTTGCATTTATCTTTATCGACACATACGTGGAGTGCAAAATAAGTGAGTACAACCCCTTTGAACAAGGAAGTCTTTTATATACTCCTCTGTGAATAATTTTGGTTGATTCGACTGGGCTTTGGCTGAATCCTTGTGAATTGTATTTTTTTTTTTTATTCCAAACTATAACTTTGCTTGACTTCATTGGTGTATATTCATTTTTGCACATTAAATGAATTTGTCAGAAAATGATTAGATTGTTGTTTGTACTCAACAATCTAATCATTTTCTGACAAATTCATTTGGGGTGTACTCATTGATGCTGAGCAATCTACAGTAGTTTAAAAATTATTTCCCTCGACTAAATGACCCATAAAATATGTCAAAAATAAAACACAGGTTGGTACTGTAAGCGCACAACACATCTTAACTAACCTAACATGTGCAGCAAATTGTAAAAAAGTTTACGCTCAACAGAAACCTAGACCATAAAGATATTTTTTGCACGAGCAACCACCGTCTCGCCATCGTTGATTTGTTAAATCTGTCACAGTGTAGAGTGAGTGGAAAGAAAAAAATGTTTGTTTCTACCCGTGTTGTAGTTCTTTGACATCATCGGCCAGCTCCACAACGTCCTCACAAAGCGGAGGCCTGAGACCCAACCGCAAGAAGAGCATCCCACTCTCTATACGCAACCTGAAGAAGAAACACAAGAAGAAGAGGACCAAGTTTTCCCGCGAGTTCAAACCAGGAGATAGGTGGGATGTAACATATTCATGTTATGTTTCGGCTGTCACCACTTTCACTGTTTGTGTTGCAGTTTGTATTCATTTCTACAGGGCCAACTTGTTTTTTTGAAGTGCAAAATTGATATCTTCACCTTAGGCCCCCTTGCGGTGTGATATTGTTGAAGATCTGGTTGGTATTCTAAAAAAGCGGTATATCTCGTAGCTTTAAGCCTCTCATGTATATGATTATAGTTCTTTTTCCTCTCCAAAATATAGTTTTGGTTGACACAATGTACTTTTATGTGTTAGTGTGGCTGTGGAAGTTGTATCGACCAAGACCACAGCTGATGTAATGTGGAAGGATGGACATGTGGAGAAAGGGATACGATCAAATGACCTCATCCCCATCCAGCATCTAGACGGCCATGAATTCTGCCCTGGCGACTTTGTTGTGGACAAACGATGTAAGCCAAAGTCCACAGTTTTGAAAGTCATACAATACAATACAATACATGCTGATTTATATAGCGCTTTCACAACAGCGGCAGCTGTAACAAAGCGCTTAACAAAACAGTTAATATAAAGTAAAATAATAAACACAACACATAACATCCCTGAAGCTGTTTGCTTTTGGATACATTATATCAATTTGAGTCTTAATATTGTCTATGGTAATAATATTTCTAAAATGTTTTTTATGATAGCCCAAGCCCTGCAGGACCCAGGCGTGTATGGTGTGATCCAGTCTGGTGACCACAAGGACAGGACGTGTGTCGTGAAGTGGATCAAACTCAACGCCACCAGTGACGACGTGGAGGTCAGTCAGGAAGCTAGAGCACAGATTGAAACAACACAAATACTATTTCCTGTCCTCATCGTGCAGGTTCACATTGTTGAATGTATGAGGATAATTTTTCTTTTTTTTTTTTTTTTTTTTTTTCTTCCTTGGCCTCCAGGTTATTGGTGTGGAGCAAGATGTCAGCGTGTATGACATAGCGGACCACCCAGATTTCCATTTCCGCACCACTGACATTGTCATAAGAATATGGAACTCGGAAGTCGGCGAGAATGAGTGTGAAAATGAGGTACGATGTATTCGAATTATGTGAAGCTTCTTCAGCAGTCATAAGGTGTTTCCGACTCATTCCCAATGTATATCCAACTTGAATGACTAAACAATGACCAACTACGAGGCAATCTATTGATGCCAGGGGTTTCAAATTTGGTTTCGTAAGGAGCCACATTGTAGTGAAGGTTTCCTTCGGGGTGGGTGGTTATAACAGTTAAACTTGTGTTACGTAACTGTGTAATAGCTAGGAAAGTAACGGCACGCCGAAAATTGTGGTTCGGTTCACATTTCCTACGGTAAGGAAACAAAATGCAAAACAAAAATAAAACATGTTTTGTGTAAACCGCAACAGATATAGTTAAATTTCAAACATAACAACATAAACTCAAAAATATTTATGTATTAATTTTTTTGTAGGAAAGCGACACATCCTAAATTGGTATTTTTAGCAAATGAAGGATTTGGACAGTAATAGTTTGTCCAGTGTGAGTCGTTATGCTATAATATACAACTAATGGTATTTGTTCTGGCTTTGACTCAGTCCGAATGCCAGTTGAAGTTGCGTTTGTGCTGAGCTAATTGTCATCATTTTGTATTTTAAACATATGGCTAGCAAGGATGTCTGCTAGCCACAATTGAGCTAAATGTTTTTGTGTACGTGTCTGGCATAGTTACATTTGTAGACTCTTACCAAATATGTTCAGCTTTCACGGGCTACATAAAATGACAACAAGGGCCTGATGGAGCCTACAGGACACCCGAGCTAATAAGCTATATCACATACTGTGTTTGTTTGCTCTCCTGAAACGTTCTTCTTCTCATGCTGTTTTCCATCTGATTATGTTGACCCCCCACACCCCCCTCAGACTTCAGTCGGCCAAGTATCCAGGGTGGATGTGAGCAGCAAAGTGGAGGTGGTGTGGGCAGACAACTCCATGACCATCGTCCTCCCACAGGTGCGCTAAAATGACAAGAAAGAAAGCTCTTACCATCACAGTTGCTGAGATTCTTCAAATCCCACACAGCATCTTTACTGTGTGGAGTCTGATATCGAGGAGGCGGACTACGACTCGGCGGATGAGACAAGCAGCGGCTTGTCCACTGAAGAATGGGAGGACGAGAGCGACAGCTGGGAGACGGATAACGGCCTCACCACAGAGGACGACAGCCACGTCGACAATATGGACGTCACAGAGACGGTGACCCCTACATCCTGTTACTCCACATTCATCATTCCCCCTCAAGAGGGGGACAAAGTCGTGGTCACCAGTCCCACGAAATCAGCTGGTGGAAAGGAGGGCGAGGCATTGGTAGTGGCGAGTTCAGCTTCTGGTGGAGGTGAGGGCTTATTTTTACTTGTACGTGTTTATTGTTATTTTGTTTGTGTTTACTTGTTGACTCTGACAACAGTTACCAAAATAGCAGTACCATAACTTTTGCGGAAACTTTCTTTGGCAGTATCCAACATAGCGGTAGATATAATCGAGTTGAAGCAGGCACACTGCAGTTCAGTGATTGGAGATGCTAGAATAGCCATCTTCATACAACAGTAGGAAAGAAATGCCAATAAACACCGGGCGAGGATTCAAAATACTACTGGACTATACTGCATTCCTCCTCTTTGTTGAATGGATTTGCGGATGTCTTGTGACTTATGTAACTGATGCAGCTGCTGCTGTCACGTGACCCACCCTGTAGTACAAAGTGGAATGGCAAGCCCGATAGAATTCATACCACAACAAGCCACACAGAACAGTCGACTTGTTGGTTCTGCGCATTTTGGTGGCTTTCTAACCAAATGTTGTTTATGGCCCCCTCCAGCAGGCGCTGTCAACGGAGCTGAGAAGCCAGGTAAAGACTGCGCCTCCCGAGGCTTCCGGGAGTTGAAGGAAGCCCTGAGGATCCTGGAGAGCCTGAAGAACATGACTGTGGAGCAGCTTTGGACCGGCCTCTCCCCGACATCCCCCACCTCCGTCGCACCTTCTTCGGCAGCTAACGTTGCAAGTCCGGCGCCACCTTCGGCTCCCGAAAAACCCAACAAGGAGAAGCGTTTCCTTGATGACCTCAAGAAGCTGCAGGAGAACCTGAGAAAGACGCTGGATAATGTGGCCATCGTAGACGAGGAGAAAATGGAGGCTGTAGTAGAAGCAGGCGGGGGTGCGGGGACAAAGGTATGAGAATCGTAATGTCGGTCACCAGTGCTGATTTGATTTTGATTCCTCTGTCATTGTCCTTTCCACTGGTTCCTTATTTTTCAGGTTCAGAGACCTGCAGAGGAGAAGCCCCACCATGAGCCTCAGACACCGGTGACTGGACAGGAATGGCCCAGTGACTTTCTGAGTGACACACCGGTACTGTGCCAACAGAGCGGCGGCAAACCTGGCGTCACCTTTACCAGTGCCAAGGGTGAAGTGTTTTCTGTGTTGGATTGGGCGCCAGGTACACATTTTCTTTTCTCTCCTTTTCTTTTTTTAACTTCTGTCCAACTTGTTTTCGACGCCGCCTACAGTGCAGTTATGCTTGTCCTCAGGCGGACCTGTTATACAGGCGAATGGGTAACCTGTCGTGATGTAGGGGTGCACCAAAAATCCCCGTTTGGCATTTAGGTTTATGTTTTGGTTCACATCAGTTCAGAAAGAGAACGGATCACACACACACACAAAACAGCTTTTTTTTTTTTTTTTTTTACAGGAACAGATGTAATCATGTTTAGACAGAAATATGAACAGTTCAAATACTTTCTTTTTTCGGAAGTCCAACATAGTTTGTCTTTTCAGACAATAGCATTTTCAATTTGAGCAGTTTGAATTATTATGCTATAAAAGTACTAAAAATTGCATGTTTTAGTGCTTAATCGGGCTGCCACTATTGCAGAATTAATCATCCTAATTACTCTTATATCAAATTATCACAAGTGGATTCCCCAAGAAGAGTATTTCCCACAAAGACCGGGCGTCAATATATCTTTGCACGTCATTGCAGTCTTATGTCATATGTTTGCTAATGTTGTGAAGTAAATCTACAGCCACTTAATAGTCAAGTCACGAATGAGAACATCCTGGTGGGTAGGCCGGGACCCCAATTCCTGGCCTTGAAATGTCTGTGTGCATGGCGTACAACGGTGCCGGTAATGCCTCATGGCAAAACATATTGCAACAATCGTTTTTTGTGATCCATTCAGCCTTTCCATACAGCCCGTCACACTCTCTTCAAAATGATTGCCTCTGGTCTTGGTCGGCTGATGAGACTCCAGCTTTGTGTCTTTTGCAGAAACGCACTCCTTTCAAAAAATGGAATTTCAGCCAGCTGAGGCCAAAAGGTTTTTCAGCACTGTAAGGAAGGAAATGGCTCTGCTGGCCACCTCACTGCCAGACGGCATCATGGTCAAAACCTTTGAAGATCGTATGGTAGGTTCACAATCCAGAAGTGACCATTTTATATTCATAGTAGTCTTTATTTTATTTTTTCAATTTTGAGCTCATATCAACTGTGGGACCATTGTGGGACTGTTGACATTTTTGAGACGGTATGAAATATCTTGTCTAAGCGATTCTAAAATGGTGATATCTAACTCAAATGTTTCTCAGCGGAGTGCAAACCACCATCAATTCAAAATTGTTAGAATTATTTTAATTTCTTTACTCACACCGTCCATCCCATAATTTCGCTGTTTCACTTTTTCAAAATGATTCTTTCAATATTGATTAAAACGGCAAAACTAGTTGTGGCTTAAAACTTGTGCATGGTGCTTTTTTTTTTTTGGTCAAGAAAGCAAGAAATTGCATTGCACTGTAATATTATCTTATAATACTGCATTTTGTTTGCATGGACACAGGACCTCTTCTCGGCTCTGATCAAGGGGCCAAATCGTACGCCTTACGAGGACGGCCTGTTCCTATTCGACATCCAGCTGCCTAACATTTATCCAGCACTGCCGCCTCTTTTCCACTACCTGTCTCAGTGCAGCGGCCGCCTCAATCCCAACCTCTACAACAACGGCAAGGTCTGCGTCAGTCTGCTGGGCACCTGGATCGGCAAGGTAAGCGTCCACTGCGTGTTAGTCGTTGAAATATTTTTAGGACCGTGTGGGGAAAATTCGGTTCATATTATTCAATGCAGATGAAATACTCAGCTGCACCCTTCATCATTTCATCCCTGGTTTTATGAACAGGGCACTGAGAGATGGACCAGCAAGTCCAGCCTACTGCAAGTCCTCATCTCCATACAAGGTTAGAACATCATCCATCCATCCATCCGTCACCACTTAGGTAAACTGGAGCATATTCCAGCGGATTTTGATCGACACACAGCAATTGGAAGCTCTAGCTACCTCACCACACAATTAAAATTCAGAGGGCCACATGTTGAATACCCATTATCGATACATTTATTTTTTTTCTGCACTTCACATCCTCTTATGCCCTCACACATGGACAAGGAAAACAACAGTCACTAATGCACTTGAAGCCATTTATTGAATGGGACACAAACATTCAAAATGAAAACTGTCGCAAACCTATTTTGTCGGTCTGTCCTCAAACCTCCGTCTGCGACCTGGGTACCCTTCCATCATCATCTCTCCGTCCTTATTCATATAATAATAATCGTCCTTCGTCCCCATGCGTCCTTTTGGAAATCCTAGTCATCAGGATGGTGGGTGGGTACCGAGAGACATACAACACAGCCAGCTAACCGGCTGGATTGATTGTGAGTGAAATAAGTGTCCCTTCGTGTTCTCTGACTGTACACTAAGTGGCGGTGTTGCAGTAGAAATACTGTTGAGATTAAATAACTTGTTAAGAAAATACAGTATAGTGTTTGGCTACATTCTGGCTTTGTGATTTTGCCTCCCGAAACCACCTACTTAACCGGGTTAGAGACAATTAAAGGGACGGACGAAAACCCACTTACGTCCTTGCTCAATTAAAAAAACTGCTCTTCCTCGGTCTTGAAAATTTGGCATCCATCCGCGACGGACGGACCATTCTGTCCCAGGGACGGAATGCCCATCTCTGCACATAAGTGCAACGGTCTTGCACCATGTCAACCGGCAGGTCTGATCCTGGTCAACGAGCCTTACTACAACGAGGCGGGCTTCGACAGCGACCGCGGCCTCCAGGAGGGTTACGAGAACAGCCGCTGCTACAACGAGATGGCCCTGATCAAAATGGTCCAGTCCATGACGCAGCTGCTCCAGAATCCCGTCGAGGTGTTCAAGCAGGAGATCCGGGAGCACTTCGTCTCCAACGGCTGGCGTCTCGTCCACCGCCTGGAAATGTGGCTGGAGCTGCATGACGTCGCCGAAAGGGGCCACGCTTCGCACGCCGCTTCCAGGGCTCATCACGCCAAGCCCTCTTGCGTGGAGACTTTGGAGGAGCAGGCGCCTGTGGCCGTGGCCCACAGCACCCCCAGGAAGGCGGGAGGCAATATTATTGAAGAGGAGCCAGACGATTCGGGACTCAGTCCGTCCACTACGTCCGCCTTTCAGGGGGAGACCGGCCAGATCGCGGACCGCGGCGACAGCTCCCGAGGGTTCCCCGACGACAAGGGTGCAGTTTCTGTCTCGTCAGAACCGGTTTCCTGCGGTGGCGACGGAGCCTTGGCCCAGCTGGTGGTGCGACCCAAGAAACGGAGAAAGAGCTATCGGAGCTTCCTCCCCGAGGGCGGCGGCTACCCGGACATCGGCTTCCCTCTCTTCCCGCTCTCTAAAGGCTTTGTGAAGAGCGTCCGCTGCGTGCTGCTGCAGTATCGAGCCGCGCTGGTGGCCGCCGCCATCCCCGAGCATGCCAAGTAAGCGCCTCCCCACGCCTTTCCATTGTCTGCTCCTCTCTTTCCTTTCCAACAAGCTTTATGCTGCATTTTCTTGACCTGCATCCAAGTGCAGTGCAATGTGTTGAGTGCTGAAGAGTGGCATATTTAACATCTCTGATCGAGCTGCCTTTCATGCGGGCCTGGCCTTTGCCTGGTCACCTGATCTCTTGTCTTTTTGCTCTCCTCCAGTGACACATAAAGATACGGACAAAGGACCTCAGCTGCAATGCGTCACAGAGACCCTTATCTGCACATTAAGCCGGTAAACGTTCCCCCAACCCCTTCTGTCAATGGTGGACAATGAAAACAGTGGAAAGAACAGTGCCAAGGACCTGATGACCACCTCGTGTTTCAATTTCGCTTGAAAAGCTGACAACGTGTTAAGACCACCGGGTTCCTGTTTCAAACGCCGTTCTGCTGCCACTTTGTAGCCCCGCTGATTTCAACAGTGGACCATCCTGCACTGATGACTCCATTGAAATGTGTCAACGAGGCATATGGGAACTTTTTTTTCTTCTTCTCAATCAAACCCACTTCTTGTATGCTTTCTGCCAAATTATGCCAACACACACATGTTCCAGAATGTACTGGATGTCACCAAACTGCCAACAGCTTGTCACTTCATAACGCTGTTTTATTTAGATTACAGTCCTAGCTTGATTTTGACCTCACATCCCCCTCCCAGCATTCACCACCTTGCATTTTGTTGACATACGAATAAATGAACAATATGAGCTCGGACGCAAAACATTTCAACTTGTGAGCCAAGGTGCCACTGTATTACCATAATGGAACTTTTGAAGTTCATTTTAAATCCAGCCGCCATCACTCAAGTCTACCTTAAGTCACATAATGTTCACGTCCATTCCATCATCTCATCAAAATGTTGCCTTACTTGGGGGGTTGGGAATCTTCGACAGAGCTGCTTGTTTGAATAGCACTCCACCTTATTGCAGTGTTCTCCGTTGCTCCCTCAGCCCTCCTCACTGCATGAATGGCACCAAACTACACAGCTGCTTATCTGGCACAATTGCTCTCCCCTGGCCATGTGCATCTGGTTCCAAATTAATAAATAAATAAACAGCATCGGTATAGCAGTTCCCCACTATCCCCCACTTTCTGGGGTTTATTCTGCCCGGTGACAGGTGAGGCTGTACTTTACTGTGAAAGAAAGTGATACTTGTGCTTCCAAGGGAGAGCAGAGAGGTTTTTTGTTCACATCTTTTTGTTTGTTTTGTTTTGCTTTGCACAAACACCCGAATGGAATCATGTTTATTTTTTTCCCTCTGACTGAGAAGATGCTATGCTTGTAACATGGGCTTTTCGGTATGCTGTTGAACTACTTTGGTGACGAGAGCTGAGAGTTGTTTTATGAGTTTAAGTGATAGATGGATTTGTTGCGCACACACACACACACACACACACACACACACACAGTTCTGCGCTGGATGAGGCAATCAAGCTTCCTTGACATTCCGACATAATTTTGCTGCCTTTATTGCTACAGAGAAAGAAGTGATCTTCATTGTAGCACAGAGCCTGTGTTAGCTTGACCCCCCCAACCCCCTCCTCCACGCTGCTGTCTGTAAATGTCAGATGTCAATGCCAGTTTCCTACATCGAGTGCAAACAAGCACCCGCATACAACTGACGCCATTGCTTGTGAAGCTGTCAAAGATCTGATCAAGCCCGTTGCTTTTGAACAATATTCTATGTGTTGTTATTCTCCTCCTACCCAAGCCAAAGCATGTAACATTTTGCTTTAAAATTAGCCTTTCTGACAGGCAACACAGACTTGACTGTACCATGTCATTTCCACAGTGGCCTGCTTTATTTATAAATAAATTAATTATATATATAAATATATACACACACACACACACATACCTAAAGAGTTAAAGTTATTATTTGTAGCCGGATTCCCTCTGTGCAGATGTCATGGATGTATATACTCACATGATGTGCAGATGCTCGGGGCATATGTACAAAATGATTACATTTTGGATTTTTTTTTAAATTACATTTGTTGTGTTGAGACAGATGTATAATAACATATTAAACTTTGCAAGCAGTACCGTAGTGATGTGTCTTTTGTTTGGTTGTGTTAGTGTCTGCTCGTGAGAAGTTGAGAACACCGTACCAAGATGACGCCACAGCGTTGATGCATTTGATGAAATAGACGTCTTTAACAAGTTAGGTCATTGCCAGAAATGTGCGCATCTTACTGCCTTTTACTTATTTACCTCTACTTTGCTCTGATGTACACACAAAATGACGACACTGATTAAATTAAAATGCAGTTTGTTTTGCATTGCAAGACATCAGTTAGGTTATCAAAGGATTAACTGTCGGCATGCTTTCAAAAGATGAGATCTCAGTTCAATGAATGTTGAAGGGCTGTTTTGTGTATTTGGGACTGAGATAATGCTGAGTACAAGTGCTTTTTTTTTAAAATAATGAAAGGATGGATTTTCCAGAAATAAAGTGACCCAAGACTTTCTCAAGAGGCTTTTTATTTGTCAATCATAGCATAAAACAAGTTGACAAACTACAGACATTTGCATCATGGAAAAATAATCTCTCTAGTTTAATAAAGGGAATCTTCCCTTAAAACAAACAAACAAAAGAAACCTAAATAGCTCAGAACCAGAAAAAAACGAAAGTGTTCTGAGCAGTGTTAGACACCAACCTCACTGACGTGCAGCAACAATGCTATGTGTGTATGCGTATGTGTCTCCACTTTATTTCTGAGGGCTCTCGCGGAGAAACGATTATGGGCGCAACCTCCAGTAAAATGTTGCCATTTGTGACATGTATTTATCTATTTCTGTGGAAGACCACACACTTGACTCGGAAAAAAATATCTCCAGATAATATCTGGAGATATTTCTTCGTGGCGGACCCTCAGGGGCAGCAAGGCCTTCTCTGCTGGCCTAAACATTCATACAATAACATAAATTTAATTCATGTTATTTTATTTTCATAAATATGTAAGCAAAATTATTCTCTATTCTTTACGTCATATTATTTCCACTTAGTCGAGTGGCTTTCAATGTTATTTAAAATAACATTGAAACACTCAATAAATAACTTATTTATTATGGTAGAGTTTTTAACCAAACATATTTCAACTAGCTTGTGTTGCCAGGTAAATTAAACTTTCTCGGGGCCTTCAGATTAAACAGAGCAGGCCCCGGTGCGCTGTAAATGAACGTGCACAGTCAGGTTGCAATAGCCAATCAGATCACGAGTCTGCGTACCAGGGCCAGCCAGAAGGGTTTACGTCGAGACTGGACGTGAGCGTTCGGTGATTGGATTAGCGCCTGTAGAGGGAGCTATCACTGCATTTTAACCCAAAATGGCCAAAGAAGAAGACGTTGATCTGGTTGCAGAACTACTTTCCACACAATTTTCAAGACAGACATTCCACGAAAAGCTGGATGTTGTGCAAAGATGTCGCCTAACTCCTGCGCTAGGTAGCCTGTCCCAGCAAAGAAAAGGGTTTGTCCGTCATTTTCAGACGAGCAATTATGAACGGTACCCGTGGCTCGCAGCCTCTGAGAAACGCTGCAAATTGTACTGCTGGGAATGCCTATTGCTTGCAACGGACCGATTTGGTGTTTGGAGCCACAGTGGATTTACCCATTTAAGTTGTTGTACCAAGGCAGCAAGGAAACATCACAGCACGGCTGGGCACTTACAAACTACGGTGCGTTTAAATACGTTTGGGGACACTCGCGTAGATGTGCAGCTCAGTGAACAGGCACTACATTGGTGAGTAAATGCATTTTATTTTACATTTCTTCTTGTCATTTTATTTCATTAGTATTAAATTAATGGTAACGAAATAAAATGACAAAGATACAAAAATGTATCAAAAAAATCTGCTCACCTGCAATTTATAATGGCGCATTGTAGTCACCTTCGTGCACAAAAGTTCGTTCAATCTCAGCTGCTCAACATCGTCAGTTATTTGCTGTTTTATAGCCGATTCTCAAAATGCAAATGATCTGTTTACTTTATTTTCAAAGAATAGTTTGTTTTGTTAGTGTCTTATATGAAACTGCGACATTGCGCAATTTATTGGACAGACTTGTTTAAGATCACTCAGCGTAATTTGGGTGGCATTTTTAGTATTTTAAAATCATCTTTTTATTTTTGACAATATCTATAAATTTAGTTTCCTGCTCTTAACTATGAATGCATACTTGATGGTTTTAAATGCTCCTGAAATTAAGTGCTGCCTGACGAGCCTATACTGTATTGTGTTAATGTATGTGACGTCACTGAAGGCCTAAGGTTGAAATGCACGGCCCGCCACTGCCAGATATACAGTATGTTCACTGTTCTCTCACAGTGTTGGCTTACGTAAATGACGACTCTCCTTCACTAAAATTTGTCATGCCAAGACTGACCACTAGGAGGCAGCAGGCCGCTACAGGGCATCCACGCTGATTGAAAATACAGTCACCTTGAATAAGGCTAACATCATATAACGAAAATAAAATGTTTCGGGAATATCTGTATACACGTATACGAACTTTTTAGATGCACAGGATCACAACGATATTGCTGATGATGAGGAGAGTTGTTCATCTTTGCTCTCTGATTTTGTGATGGACTTCTACTTGTCCGGGCGTGCGCAGACACACGCTCAAATACATGAAAGTCTATGAACCCGGTTTTGATCAGACCCATATCAGGACTTGCCATCCTAAATATTGTACAGGTTGAACATTAATTAATTTTGGTGTGATTGTCGGTATGCGTGTAGCCCCCATTAGGATGACTTTCTACCCTTCCCTTCCTTCACTTTAGAGTCCTTTCTAAAAATATGCCTGAAAATTCTGCTCTTTGTCATCACTCTTTTAGTGACCATCAACAATACGAATCCTTTTTGAGGCATTAGCTGTTATTTTTGTATTGCTACATACGTAATTATGGTAAAAAGAAAATAATAATCATCGTCATCATAATAATGAATCATAATAGCACTATTATTAAATTCTAGTAACGTCATGACACTTTGATGGACTGGTAACACATGGGCTTTTCAGTGCAGTATGTGTTCAGGAGTGTATGACCATGATATAGTTCTTTTTGCACAATTCAAAATTTTCTATTAAACCCTCATGTGGACATCTTTGTTTGTTTGTTTTTTCTTTTAATGAGGCAGGGAAGCATGCTCAGTCCACCTTTGCGGTTGTGTCTTTTGAAATGCAACACGTCTCCCCCTTGTCTCAGGACACTGCTAATGCTCCCAAAGCTCCTCTTGTGACAACAAGAATGAATTAGTGTGCCTGTTAGGCGCAAAACACCACAGTCTGCTGCTCTCTTCACGCAGCATTTAAAAAGTCAATACAGCCCCCCCCCCCCCCCACACACACACACATACCCTGCTGCACCCCTCCTCGCTTAACTGCCAATCATCAGGTCCCTCAAGTTGATGACAATCGGAAAGGAATCACAATCCAATTGTGTTCACGTGAGATCTTTGGAATCAAATAAAACAGACAAAAGCCACACTTAACAGTCGGTTTTACAATCATTAGTGCAGTAAGGACACCTTGGTGAGAATTGCTAATGTGTGTTTCGGGGTTATTTTGGTGCTATTGCTCTCTTATTATTATTATTATTATTCGTCCTTGTTGGCGGGGTAACGAAAGAGAAACATTCTACAAACATGCCGACATGCATGTACATGATATGTGCATCTCAATTGAGAAATAGAAAAGAAGAACCCTGCTTAACCAGATTTAAACATTTTGAAATGTGACAGCAATGAGCTGGAAGCTGGACTAAAAACAGGCTTCCATATGCGGCAAGACCGAATTCACAGAGACGAGCACGTGTTTGCATGATTAAATGAAGAGGGGCAAGAAAATGAATTCTGAACGTTTCTTTCATGTTTTGGGGTTCTAGCTTCCTTGCTGTCGTTGTTGCTATTTCGTAAACAGTCGCACAAATAAATACAATATTAGTAAGAATGGAAATGCATGGATGGATGAATGGATGGAAATTACCTACAGGTAGGAGCAAAAGTGTGTGTGTGTGTGTGTGTGTGTGTGTGTGTATAAGTGTCAGGTCATTCAAGTTCATGCACTGATGAGTCTAGCGAGGCCCTGGTGCACCTCTGCTTGCACTGGCCCATATTCCACCACCTCTCCATCCACGGTTATAATCCCTTTGGGAGAATATGGCTCCATCCTGAGCGCCCGCACCTTGGTGTGCACCAGATGTGCACAGCTTGACGTCACGTGTGTGCCCTTTTCCATGGCGAGGAAGAGCCTGAGCAGCGCGGTGCGGGATATTCCTGCTTTGACGTAGAACAAATGAATGACGCCGTCGTCCAGGGTGGCGGCCGGCGCAGCCAGCAGGTCCTCGGCCAGGTGGGACTGGTATATGGCCAGCACCAGGACAAAGTCTTCTTCTGGGACCACCACCCAGTTCCCTGGGAGAGGCTCCTCCAGCCGCGGGAGCACTGAGTCCCACAGGCCCGTCTGAGTTTTGCTGGAGCTGCGTAAACGCTCGAATCTCCTCGCCTTGAGGGAGTTGTTGGAGTGGCAGGAGTTGTGGAAAGAGTTCTGCAAAGGACAGTCTCTGGAGTTGTGCAAGGTGGCGCTGTGATTGTCGCTATTTCTGGATCCCACCCGGTTGCAATCTGCCTCCAGGGGCAAGTAGGCCAGCTTGCCCTTGTAGACGCGAAGAGACGCCAACCTCACCAGAGTGCCCACGGTGAAGCGAGCTGCTCCGACGTGACGGTACTTCTCGCTCTCAATGTCCACGTCGGCCACGAAGCCCCACGCCAGCGAGAGGAAGGAGAAGAGGCGAGTGCCCGAGAAGAGGTGTACCGAGACCAGATCCATGCGGGACACCACACCTTTACAAAGAAGGAAGCCACAGCTGACCAGGAGCTCCTCACTGGACACCAACGAGGCACTGCGGGAAATCAGGCAGGTTAACGTGGCACAGACACGTCTCAGGACGCTTTCAAAGGCAGTCGGAACCTCAACAACAGTTCAGCCTCACTATTCCAACCGGAAAGAGACTGTGAAAATCAGGAAACGCAGGCCATTATGTCCCCCCTCCTTAAAAAAAAAAAAAAAGGAACTACAACAAAAACGTTTACTAATGCCGATACAAGAGGCTTCAAGGTGTTGAATGCCACTCCTAGTTCAAGTTGACTGTCATAATAAACATCAAACAAAGGCAATTACACCTTGCTTAGTCACCAAGTGAAACAACTACATAAGCTTGTCTTCAAAATCGCCAGCTTCACGCTAAGGCATCATGGGAAACAACCCAGACAGGCTAATGAACACTTAAAATAAGTGGATAATTGAGTTAAGAGGTTCTGCGACTATTTATAGCATCTATAGACGGGCAATGTCATGAAATAATTAATGAATTAACCGTGATGCCCAAATTGTCTTTCACATTATATTTAATTATGTTCTTACAATTAGTTTTAATAAAGCACAACAGTGCTTTACTTCATTTCCACTTATGTCTGTTAGATGGTTAACACATTTGTGTTCCTATAAACAAACTCAGAAGTGAACCAACGTCTCCAATGGGCTCAACTTTCCTGTGCACCAATTCAATGATGTCTCCCAAAGAATTTGATTCTGAATTACAGAAAAATGTCTACTGGCCAGAATTACATTTCCAGATTAAAATCAAAACAATAATCTAACAGCCAAAATAAAATAAAATAAAATCCAAGTGAGGAGTCACAAACAGCTCTTCACATTTTGGAAAATCAGTGAAACACATTTTTCCTCCATAAATTATTAATGTAAGATATCCTTTATTTGTCCCACACTGGGGAAATTTACAAGATGTAAGAAGATGTAAATGTTTGTGGAAGCGACACCAATCTTCTGGGATTAGACCCTGGTTAAAAATGATCTTCTCCAAATAAATATGCAGACAAAGATGAACACTTGAAGGTGCCCTTACTATTTGGGAAGGTTTGGGAAATGGGTCGAGGCTGTTGTTTGAATGTGTTTTGGAGATTCAAATTTGAGTTATTGTGTTATCTCAATTTTTTGGGGGTACGGGGGCATTGCAACTGAGGGGAGACAGCAGCTTGATAAAGCCATGAAGGCAGATGGATGATGCTGTGTGTGTGTTCGTGCTTGTGTGTGTGTGTGTGTGTGTGTGTGTGTGTGTGTGTGTGTGTGTGTGTGTGTGTGTGTGTGTGTGTGTGTAGGGTGGTGATTTCAGAAATGACAGTCCAGTGAGACAACAAAGACGATCCCATTTGGGGAAACGCAGAGAAGGGTAGAAGGTCATCATCTCTCTCTCTCGCTCTCTCTTCCTCAAACACACACACGCACACACACACAACTCCAGGACATCTCTGGAGCTGTGTGCTGCTCTTATCCACTTGTATTTTCTGCATGAAAGGTCACAACCAATTTCAGCCACACTGTTGATTTCCGATAACAATTAAATATTAAACGTCAGTGCTTGTAATGCTTATTCCATAATATTATTATTATTGCAATTTTTTTTATGATTCCAATCGATATTGTAACCCCACGACACTTCAGCTCCCTATGAGCTTTTAACATAAATGTATTTTTGTAGGCTTGAGTGTTAAAACAAAGATCCAACGTCCCCACGCGAATTCAAATTCATGAGCAAAACTATCAGTTGTCATCTTATTTGCAGTATGTCATTCGGTTTGCCATTCTTTTGTTTGCGCTTTTTCATTGTCATTTTATCATCGACGTGAGACTTCAAATTAGCACGTTCCCAAGCTGGTTGCACTTGTTTTACCGCAGTCTCTTACGAACGGTAGTCACGCGAGAGTAATAATCACTTTGGGCCATATTCTGTCATTTGTGCCGAAGTATTTTTTATTTTTTTTCCCCATGCCTTGCAAACTTTCACGGTGCTGGAATTCTCCCATTCGGACTTGGGAAATACCCACCATGCGTAACCTAGAAAGGTGTGTTTCTGTTACTTTTTAAAAAATAAATCCAGTCCACGCACTTTAATTAGAATACTGTGCTCATGATGGAATGCATGTTTAGAACTGGTGCAACTGGGCAGCAGCGAGTTAGTCAATCAAATGTGAACCTTTGAAAAAAAGACCCCAGGGAGGCTCCTTTGTAATGCATAGGCATTGCGAGATCCAGGACTGGCATTACAAAGATACCGAATACAGTATTTCAAATCCAAACTTCAAGTTTCCGCCTCGGACGTAATCACCCTGAAGTCCAAGGCACTTTCCTGTTCCTGGAAGGACTCCTGGATCCTCCGCAGCTTTGTTGTCACTACCATCTTGATGTTGTCCAAGTCCCCTTTTTTTGGTTGTCAATTTTTGTTGTGTAAACATTCCTTAGTAGTGAATGTGAATATTGCGGTGTGTTCCACTCACCCTGCGTAGTGATGTATGGACGCAGCCAAGGCATTGCCTGAGCCGCCAGGAAGTATACCAAGCGGTGTTCGGATCGCCTCCTTCCAGTCTGATCTGTCCAGGAGACCATTTATCACCTAACACACCAAAGCAGAGTTATAGTTTGGGATTTTTCATTTTAGTTTGGATTTCGTTTAGACTCGGAACTGGCCGCCAGTTCCGGGTGTACCACGCCGACGACTGGGCTAGGTTATGCCATGTTCGCGACCCGCGTGAGGATGAAACTGTTTGGATAATAGTTGGAATGGATCGTTAAAATTAGCGAGAGCACGTTTACTAGTTTTTATTTCATATATGGCTTATTTGCTGTGATTGACTAGCAAACCAGTTGAAGACAGCTGGGATCGGCTCCAGCACGCCCGCGACCCTTGTGAGGAGAAACGGCTTAGAAAATAGATGGATGGACGGATGGCTTATTTGTTGAGAGCAAGATTAAAAAAAAAAAATCACTAAGTGTTGTTTCATAAATTAAACTATGGTTTGATCTTTCATCTTCCGCGTGAATGTAAGGCAACATCAAATAAACACATTTCAAATGAATCCCGAAAGCTCATGTATTAAGCGAAGATTAAAAAGAAGGACTTTTTTGCTAGCATTATATTTAATTTGAGGTCGTAAAATGTAGTTTGGAATGTGTTTATCCTTGCCCTTCTCTTTATTTTACTCCTGCGATGTTTCATGTTGAAATCGCTCCGGAGCGCACGTTTTATTACCTCAAACAGAAGACCGTCTCCTGACATGATGACCAGAGCGTCCCACTGGGACAGGTCAGCCTCCCTCACCAACTCGCGGGCATGATTCTGACGTTCTGTCAACACACAAGTAACAAGTACAGTTAGTGATGTCACCCTCCTGCCAGTTTGTGTCCTAAAAGTCCATCTTTTGCTGATGGTTCTTATTCACGTCTACGTTTTGGCTGACTAAGATTGTCCCGTTGGGTTGAAATATAGATCTGCGGACCGTTAGGAAGGAGGAACTAAGCTCCCAAAATCGGCAGTCCTCGGCCTAGTTACCCCTGCCAAAGAGCTATGAAACTTTTCAAATTTGGTATGGGTCCAGCATTTGCGCTCCATGCTCGCCTTTGTGAAAAACAGTGTCCTTTTCAGCCAAACGATTTATCTCCAGTCTGAGAATTTATCTCAGAAAATCTCAAGTGGAGACTTGCTGTGAAAGAGATGTACGGTTGACTTTTAATGAATAACGAATGAGTCAAATTAAATTGATGGCAGACATATGCTAAAAGCCTTCGTTGGATTCTATTTAACGTCACCGTTGACGAATGTGAAATGTCGCCATCCCGAGAGTTTCAACGCTAATGTGCTGATCGTGCATCATTCATTGGAGGCAGGCGGCGCCTGATGAATGTGCGCTCTTGCAGCAAGGAGCCGTCTCCTCGCTGCAGTGCTCCACCGGCTCGGTAAGAGTGGCGTGCGTGTGTGTGAATACCACACCAACCGCCCTGATCGTTTAATCAGATGCCAACAGACGACTGTTGCACGTATAATTACATTTGTATTAATTCAGACGCTCACTTGTGTTGTTGTCGTACAAGTCAGAGCATGCCGAAGTTGCGCACAAAAGACATTCTTCGATATAATTACGATTGGCGGAAAAAATAAATCTATCATCCCAAACTGTCTTCTGCTCTTTTTGTCTGGGGGAAAACTGATCTGACAACTGTTTCAATGTTTCAACCACCTTACCGCTGATCTTCACGTTGATACTCCCAACATTCGTAATTATGGATTGAAAATATTTTGCCAGTCTCAAACTATGAAATATCTCCCAGAACGTAGCAGCAGATGGAGGCGCCGATGGAAACTTCCTGTTTTAAATCCAAGTCTGAGCATTGAAAAGTTCAACAAAGAAGGTTCTCCGCATCGCTCAATTTGGAAACTGGCAAGGGCGTGTTTTGAACACGGTGAAACATTTATAGATCATCAAGAGCTGAGCTGTACCAGCACAGATGTTGATTGGGAGGAATGTCGGCGCCATTGACTGTCGGTGCTGGACAGACCTGGGGTGCTTGTGTTTTTTGCGCCTGTAATGGGCAGCATTTTTTACAACCCCGTTTTGTTCAGTGGCTATGTCGGCGCTGTTGGACAGTCGGCGTTAGTGCGGCTGGATGGATGGCTGCTGAAGTTGAGGATGAGGAGAGAGAAGCGTTGGCGCAGAGCGCCGATGCGTATTTGGAACTGAGAGTCGCCGCTTGGAATTGAAATGGATTTCCATGGGACAGGAGAAGTGAACCAATCTCTTTTTTCGTCAATGGATGCTACAGCTTCTTGTTGACTTTGAAACTTAGCTTGTAGCCGACGTGTGCACATTTTGAGCATGACGTCTCTGATCCACTGGTTAAAGGACACTTTGATTCTCTCCTCTTTCATCTCAAACTGCTTCAAACAACAAAGCGTGTGACGGAAAAGTGGTTAGGACTGCACGACTGTCCGTGTTTTATGTTATGTGTTGTGTTTATTATTTTACTTTAACGTTAACTGTTTTGTGAAGCGCTTTGTTACAGCTGTTGCTGTTGTGAAAGCGCTATATAAATCAGCATGTATTGTATTGTAAGTGAAGGAAATTTAGAACCTAAAACAACTCTGTTCTGAGAACAAGGCAGTGAAATCTTTTTATGAACACAATCTATTACTTACTCACAGAACCTTTAGTCTTGTAAACTTTTGAGTTGTGCGTGTGTGTGTGTGTCTTCACAATGCTTCATATTGCGACAAAAGACGGTCAGCCTTTGGTGCTTTCGGTTCCTCCAACAGGTGGCTAAGGATGGATTTCTAGCTCTTATTTTAACATCATCTGTGAATATTTCCTGAAATGCAAGTAACAGAAACACGACTGAGATCGATGGTGGACTTTTCCACGATAAGTGACATGTTTTTCTTCAAACACAAAAGGAGGACAAGCGTGGAGCTGCTGCCTGACAGACATCCCTGGGTACTTGAGCACTAAGGGAGATGAAACATTGCCGCGCCATCTATACTGACGCTGCTGACATTGACCAAGACATGGTTAAATGCACATGCACACGCACACACACACACACACACTCTTGCAATGCAGTCATGCCTCATGTATCCTCCACCCCTCCAGTTGTGGCCAAAGCTGCCACACAGCCAAGCATCCCATTATCAGTTTGTCCAGTTTTTGTTCACTAGACACTTCAAGCAACAGTATCTCAAGTCTAGTGCTCTCTCTTTCTCCTCACCCACACAGATGCATGACTTATCATGATCCTTTTTTTTGAGGGGTAAAATTCGTGTCACAAGTTAATCGTAAATCCGTGTGTGCTGGATAATCATCACCAGCCTGTATGGAAGCTCATGACGATGAGAAAATCAAATCATGCTGAAAGGGGATTTTGCGAGAATGTGTGTGTTTATCATCTCCATACAGTCTGCGAGCGTATTTTGTGCATGTAGGTGGCTGTGCGTGCGCGTGGGTCTGAGGCAGTTTCTCAGCATAGTGACATCATGAAAACATGAGGGTTTCCTTTAGAAGAGGTGCTCTGGGGCCAGTCATGTCTGTTAGTGAGCTTGTTTACCAACTTTGAATGACATCAGCGAGATTGTGGTGCAATTTCTTGGACAAGAAGGCCATATAAGTATTGTCTTGGATTCAACGACAGATCGAACAAAAGAAAAACAAAAACTGTCATTTAGGGGCACAGGATGCATCAATTTGATTTGGAATAGTAGCTTCAAATGTTACATATATATACTGACTTGTAATGGGATGCTGTGTCTAAAATTTGGGGGGGGGGGGGGGGAATAGAATTGATTCCATTTTGGAAAAAGACTGTTTTGCACCTATGACAATCTGCTTCTTAATTATTTTGCTTTTTTTTTTTTTCCAACTTCATGTTACGGCAAGGACCTCAACAGTCAAAGGAAAGTGTTGTTCTTGATTTTTCTTAGTGGCGCGTTCTCGTGCTTCCAGCGACTCACCGGTGATGACCAGCGTGTGCAGCACGCCGGCCTCGTTGAGCATCCGCTGGACGTGGTTGTTGTAGAGCACGAGCGCCTGTCCTTTCCCGCTGTGCGGATTTACCAGCAGCATCATCCGGCATGGATGGGACAGCTCACTCGGCGCCACCCCTGCTAGTATAATCGTAATCATAAAAAAAAAAATACAACAACTAAACATCTGAGTTAGTATATCCAAAAGAATGTCGACAGGAATTTGGACATAAACAACCTCCTTGGTGGAGGTAAGAAAGGCATTGTGCAAATCTGAACACAGGCATTATGACAGCTTAGACCAAACTTATTCTTCGCATGTATGTGCTCTGGCACACAACACCAAAGAATGTTCCTCTGGAATTCTGAGCGGAACTAGCAACGATAGTGCCACTTAAGCGGCCTTGTGAATCAGAAGGCGTGACAGTTGGCGCTGGACGCCCTGACCCGGCTTGTCTGTGTGTCCTCCTCGGCCACATTCAAATCCCGTCCACTTCCTGTGTGCCACTCCTCCCTCCCCGAGACATTCCAAGTGAATTATCTCTTGGCCTCTGTCTGCTCCCAGTTTCCTCCTCCGTCATTAGCTGCAGTGCCACTGTGGCACAGGCCCAAACGCTGACACATGTTGGAGATTTATTTCCGCATCATGCACAGAAGAGGACTAGTGAGTTTATGGCGGAAGATAATAAGCCTGGTTTGTTTGCAAGGGAATGGGTGGAGCAACATTTCATCTCCTTTTTTTTTTTAAACCTTGAACATCCACATATATTGTATTTAACAGTTCTGGCTGTTCTCACTCAGTAGTTTAAGCCTCTCATGGCTGGAAAAGTTGAAAGTCCACATTGTCAGAAAAAGTCCAAACTACATGCCAAAACCTCTCGGCCAAATTTGTGTTTGTGATATGTGATTGCAGACACATCTCATCTGCTTTCTTCCAACCACGAGCATTGGAACTGGCCCAAATCCTAATGGAGTAATCACTATATTGAGGTATCCGCCATAGTATTTCCTACGTCCTAATTGAAAGGGGGGGAAACCCACGAGCCGGAAAAGTGATCTTATAATAGCTATGAGAGCCACACACAGTCTGGGAGTCTGAGAATAGACGAGGAGGACTCACGATATTCAGCAGCGGATCCGTTTCTTGAATTTAACCCTTTCATTCACCCTGTAACCTGATAACATGATGAGCTGTCAGTAAGTAACCGCTGCCCCTGAAGGGGTTAACACATAGTTCAAGTCATCATCTTTAGTTGTTTGAAAAAAAACAACTCTCCTGTGTTTCTGTGAATGCCCCGGACCAACCAACGGGCTCCTTTTTCAGCCTGTTGCTCTCTTGTGACGAGGTCCCTTAAGCCGTAACTAACACACATTAGGAGGGAATCCAGTTTCCACATTAAAGGGATTAACGGATTAACATGAATTTGACCTGCTGGGAATCTCTCCCTTTGGTAATATGACATAGAGACCCAATTTCGATCTGCTGAAGACTAAATAGTGCAGCTTTTCCAACGTTTAAAGTTAATTGATGGCGTGTCATCGTGCATCAACATTAAAGCCGCGTGTGGAGGACAAAGAAAACATTTTATTGGGCCCTGAAGGGGATTCTTTCTATTTTCCTTCACACATCACTGACAAATGTGTGCGGTATGTTTCTCAACTATTTTTTCACAGCATTTCTCAAAAATCTGCTAATTAAGCAAGTAAACATTTTTTTTACAACTATATACTGTATATATTTTAATGTCTTTTCCAGAACATTACACTTTCACCGAGCCTTTTAATTGACAGTTTTATTGCAGACGGCAGCAGTGAGCAGCCCGGCCACAGCAGCAAATAGATGTGCTGTTCCATAATCTTGCTTGTAAAATACTGCAAGTGGAGGCTTTGGGTGCACGCAAGCGCATTTCTGCTGAAAGAGACCACAAAGGATGTGGAGCGGGGTGGAGATGGAGGAGAAGGAGGAGGAGGAGGAGGAGGTGCTGGTGGTTAGATGGTTGCAGCTCTATTTTAACCGAGGCCGAGAGTTGACGGCATTGAGGTTTGCATCCAAATCTGATAGGGCCGTGTTTAGCTCTTGGTATCATACAGGACGCTTTGCTCTCAGGAGACGCATATGCCACTGACGGAACTGACAGTCAGAAAGTATGAGAGAGGACGGCAACCTTCAAAGTAAACACATTCTGTATGATGATTGCGAATCTACATCATACCGGTCGCAAACTTTACTCCTCCGCGTCAGTTAGAAAAACAAACTAAGATAAGGCCACTGTGAGTAACACGGAGGAGTTCCCCGCTGTGGGGGGGGTCACAAGCAGTGGGGATGAAGCTATTTCGTCTGATATTCTTAATCGTACCATCCACAGTCAGGCTTCTCATGTAATACAATGAACACATTTCTAAAACGATTTCCATCACACTCATAATCTAGGAGAACAAATCAAAGTCAAAAGCAACATTTTTCTGAGCTTCTTTTACTTTATACAGTCGAACCTCTTTTCAACGTACCCTGTTTATGTTTCCACTGCTTTGACGTTTACATTTCAGAGTCTGGATTTTTTTTAATCACTAAATATTGAAATGCCTTCGTTACAACGAACCGTGGGAAGCGAACTGCCGCCGTGACCTTGTACAGTGCGGGATTCCCTTCCGTTGCTTAGCAACGCTTCTGATCGACTCGCTACATTGTTGTACTTTCCTGCCGTCACTCACGGAAGCACGGGCATGATCTGAAAACATGTCTTGTAAACGGAAGCAAATCTCGCGCTCTGTGAAGGCTGAAACTGTCTCTCACTTTCGAAAGAAAATCTGTGAATCCCGAATTTTTTTCAAAGTCTCTGTGTGGCCACGGTGGTTGTGAACTCCTCCTCCAGATTATTGACGTTTATTAGCTTGCCTTGAAGCACCGGTCAGGCATGGGATTGCTCTGACTGTAGAGCTTAGCTTTCGTGTCAATGTATGCAGTACATTGTAGCTTCATGTTCATGTGCAATATGATGATTCACTTTCCCCGGGGTGCTTGATTTACTCCATCCTCTGAAGCGTGAAAGAGGACAAGTGTTTAAGTCGACAGAAGAATATGCCCACGGCCAAATTTTGACAGGGAATGACCACATTTTTGCATTGTTCTTTCTGGCTGAGAAAATGGCCCTAAGAGAGTGCGCTTGAGGCAACTGTATGTTATCGATTCTAAGAGTAAGAAGGGTGTTACAAATTCATGTTCAATTTTGCAATACATGCATTACAACATTCTTGTGTTGCAACAGTAACATGTTATTTGTCAATTTTGTGCTTCATTATGTTGTTTTATTTATTTATTTATTTTTGTTTGAAATACCAAATCTTTTTATGTTCTGTTTAGCGCAGTCTGAACAGCTTCTAACACTCAAACATACATACCGTATGCGATAAACAGCAACCAGTCACCAAGTTTTCACACACAACCGTATATTATGTGGGTGAAGACATGAAAAGGCAGGGAATCGAACCCTGCACTTCTGCATTTGATGAGTTTTTTTCAGTGTTTCGTTCCCATTGTAACCCAAATCGAACACAAAAAATGTCTTCTTTTAAAAACAAAGCTTATCTTATTGTTATATAATTACAACCCTCTCCCTTGAAGAAAATAATACATGACGTCCACTGTAGCGAATTCTGTTTGCTGTGTTGTGTTCCTCTACTTTCTTGACCCTGGTATCACCAACCCACCCGCACATCTGAGGTGGAAACACGCGCAAGATCAGCGCTAGCCATCTCAAATCGTACTTAGGCAGTCACCACACTTGCTGGAGTGGCGAGTGTAAGCAACAGCTACGTCAGATGAAAATGAACCATTTTCTTGAACCGGAGTCTTTTTTTTTTTTGCTTTTTTTTTGCAGTGAGTACTAACTCTACTGGGATGTCCACGGACGCAACTCTCCAGGCCTTCCTCACTGCCTTGTGTGCTCTGTTATTCACAATCTCTAACTTCTGATGTGGACATATTTGCTGAGACAGTACGCCAGTAAAAAAACAAAAACAAAAAAAAAACAACAACAACAACACGAACCATACAAGTCCAAATCTTCCGATGCTGACAATAAAACAAAATATGACCACAAGATAGTCGCCGCCCCCACAACTGCCTTTTCATGTCTTCACCCACATAATATACGGTTATGTGTGAAGACTTGGCAACTGATTGCTGTTTATCACATACGGTATGTATGTTTGAGTGTTTGAAGATGTTCAGACTGCGCTAAAAAGAACATAAGAAGATTTGGTACTTCAAAAGAAAAAACATAATGATGCACAAAAAGGACAAATGACATGTTACTCATGACTCAGTAGATATTCGAGACAAGTGAAGAGGAACTACTAGTGTGAAGCAGAGAGAGGACAGACATCACATCAGATCGAGTGCGGACCAAAAAGAGAACTGGTTCCTCTTTCAAATAAACCTGCAAAAGGAACACAAAACCATTTTTCTGCCAAATTCTCTTTTTGGACCTGCGTAGTTGTATAAAAATATTTGACAACAGGACTCATCCTCATTGGGTGGAATGTGACGTCCGTGAGTGTGTGATTGATCAGCTTTCCTGTGTGGAGTTTTAACGTTTTCCTCGCGCCTACGAGGGTTTTCTCCGGTTACTCCGGTTTCCTCCCACATTCCAAAAACATGCACGGCAGGTTACCGTAATGCTCTAAATTGTCCCTAGGTGTGATTGTGAATGTGAAAGGTTGTTGATGTGTATTCCACGATTGGCTGACAACCAGTTCAGGGTGTACCCCCGCCAACTGCCCGGAGACAGCAGGGATTGACTCCAGCACGTCCGCGACCCTCGTGAGGATAAATGGATTAGAAAATAGATGGATGCATGGAAGGATGGGTTTATTGGTGCATTGTAGAATGATCATTTCTCCATGAATTCCAGCCACTGTAACGTGGGGCAAAAAAGCAAATGAGAAAATCGAAGATGGGACCATAAACAAAAATGGACCTTAAGTACGCATATCTGCATAGTTCATTATAATAGGCTGTGATACATAATTTGGTAATATAGTTTTGAGACTTAAATGCCAGCCACCCATTTTCTGCCAATGCTCACTCGGGGTGCGGATGAGCTTTGGCCACTTGCTGTCGACGGAAAATGACATCGCAGTGACTTAGGGCTCAGCTTGTGGACAATCATTTTGACCAAACCCCGAAAACAGGTGAGCCGTGATTGGTCATTCCCTCAGCTGTGAGCAACTGTGATGCCATTTTCAGTTGACATCAAGTGGCAAAATGGCCGCCCACTGAGGTGGATAAAAACGGGTGGATTTTAGGACTTAATTCATATTCCACTAACACAATATTAATCTGAATACCGTTTTTGGATGAGTGGAGGCACATATAACATATTGTGAAGATTTTTTTTAATGTGTCCTCCCCTTTAATCACGTGGTCATGCCTGTCCCATAGACATACAGCAAAACGAACTACTGAATTAGTTCTAATCAACCATTTTCTTTGCTGGAGTGGGTAATGCGGATGCACTATTCTGGTATTCTGGCCCAATCCTTTTTCTTGTGAGAAAAAAAGAAAACCTCATTGATTTACACCTTTAGGCATCACAAAGATGTCAGTGTTGAAATCAATTCTCACAAGTATCCGGGCTTTCTCATCTAAATTCTGAAGAGGTTAAAAGCTGCAGTTTCAAAGAGGCTTAATGTGAATGAAGTGGGTGGAGTGCATTGCTCGACAACAAAGCCGGTTTACTCTTGGGTTTCCGCGGGTACAAAACCTGTCCGATGACTACAACCTTCCATGTCATTTAAGTTGCTCACATCTACTATTTCCTGCTCTGCCAATGGCAAGCTGTATTAAGTTGCAGTATTTTTTTTTTGAAGAAAAATAAAAAAATAAAAACCATCTGTACAAACTGTGAGATGCTATCTGGGTCACAGTGTGCCAGTGATCCTCTTTATGTATGCTTTTTGATAACTTGTCTGAATATAGGACAATATATATATATCTTGCTTATCTTTGGCGGTCTTGAGCATTCCGTACAGGAGTAATTGCACTTGTTAGGATTCCAGGAATGTAATATCGTAATTTACCTCCAGGTGACTTTTGCAGTCAAAATGTAGTTATAAGATGATTAAGCAAATACATAATAATTAATCAGAGAGACAAAAAAATGGCAGTGAATGTTCGCAAAACAGTAAAACTCATCAAGACAATGAGCACATCTGCGCAGGAGCTGATCAATCACACAGACTTACCAACATCACATTCCACTCCATCAAGCCCTGCCTCTTAAAGGCACATTCATTCACAGAGAAACACTATTATT
Organism: Hippocampus guttulatus; assembly: GCF_054856545.1. Taxonomy (NCBI): domain Eukaryota; kingdom Metazoa; phylum Chordata; class Actinopteri; order Syngnathiformes; family Syngnathidae; genus Hippocampus; species Hippocampus guttulatus. The sequence continues at coordinate 12,522,808 of NC_141269.1, forward strand.
AATAACTGATGCATTCATTTACGTCAGAAGTGTCAAACAAATTTTTGTCAGGGGGCCGCATTGTTGTTTTGGTTTCCTTCAGAGGACCTCGACTGACTATGAACCCCCCAAAATGCATAATAGCTTCATGTACCATATACACAAGAAATTAATGAATAACTAGTTTAGGAATTAGGGGCTGGTAGAAAATGTTCAAATATTAGGATATTTATTTTAAAAGTGGGACTGGTAACAAAAGAATACTTGCAATATCACAATATTTTTTAAAAGTGAAGGCAATTTGCAATTTTGGTATTTTAGCAAAGGCATAAAGTTGATGCAAATAATTTGCTTTTGCAGGCCACAGAAAATGATGTGGCCGGGCCATATCTGGCCCCCAGGCTTTGAGTTTGGAAGAGGTGATTTAAGTAAGGAAACAGATCATTATTTCTCAGATACATATCAATGTGCAGCACTTTACATCTATAAATCTTTGCCAGTGGTTCACATTTTCAAATGATCATTTCTACAACATTCTGAGGAAATCACAATGTCACACCACTGGTGAGCTCTTATGAAAAACGCGCCTTGAGCTGCTCTCGAGGTCTTTGTGAGCTCCCCGCGTGCACCATATTGGTGCCCCTAATTAAGAAAAACAACTCTTTACCCTCCTATTTCCAAATATTTATATTTTTGTGTTCACACATGCATGTTTTGGGGGAAAGCCTCTCCACAGGAAGGCCGGAGTGCAGATTTGAACCCACAACTATTTTGAAGGTCTCTCTAGATTGCAGATGTTCACCAATTGCAGGTGGATCTGCAAAGTATCCCCTGTGATAAACAGTGGTTCACTGTACCCGGAGAATGCAAGCAACCAGTGGACCTGGGTCCAGATGTTACTGCATTACCCCTTGACTGTAATGCACATGTGTTAATATCCACAATGCCACAGAGCTGCCATGTGTTGTTCCAATTAAAGACTAAATTAGTGCCGGTTCCAAATATGATCTCAGAATGTGACACTAGTGGTCAGTATGACGCAGGCAGCCACAAAACATGGAAAACATGTTAACAATTTTAATTGGCCCGTGTTACTGACAACAAACAATAAAATCCTCACAGTTCATGTATTAAGTTCTGACGCGTTTAAAGTAATGGAAAAAAGGGTGAGCAAAGACAGCCTATCTCTTACCGTCTCGATGGTGCCGACACCGGTTTGAGCGCTCCCGGACGGCGCGAGCCCACTTCTCCGCCTCGTCGAGGTTGGCTCGCGGGTCCTGGAGCGCGGCGAGACGGAAGCACTGTTCCACTCTCTGCCGCGAGAGCCCGGAGCCTACCCAACGCCGCTTAAACGGGTAAAAATAGGCGGACAGGTAAGCCGCCGAGTCCGCGTTGTCATCTTCCCGGTACGCCCGGCATCCGACGCAGTCCTTCAAGCTGAGGACCACTCGGTTCCGGCCCGCAGGTATCGAGGTGAGCCGCTGGACGACGAGCTCCCTGTCAGTCAGGCTCACGGCGCACCTGACCTTTTGGTTACCGGTGGCCGTGAATTCCCCGTACAGCGTGTTCATGTTGTGACCATGTTCGGCTCTCTTCAGGTCCATCCTGACCTGGACGCGGCAGTCCGGACACAGTGGTGGCCTCACGGTCACATCGCCCCGAGGCCAGGGAACACTCCGGGACATCGGACAGCTGCCACCGGTCCGACTACTGTAAAACTACTGGAGTGACTGGTACTAAATCCGGTTTAACTTCACAATAAGAGGAATCTGTCAATTCTCAAACCATTCCGATATTTGGACACATTTCTCCAAGTGAGGATCACGCTACAGATATCACATTTTTAACCTCGCTGTTGTTTCTAATATAACAATGTCTCGCTCTTAAGAAACAACGGCGAACCACTTTAACAGCCGTAGTGCGCTGTTATTCTTAAGAGACACATTTGTCAGGGTTTTTGGGAGTCATTCTTGTCAACTTCACACGTAAATTTAGCCGCACTTCACGCACAACTTTGTTAAGCGAAAAAGATGTGATGTTGGTCCCTCTAGCGGTGATTATCTGCAAATGGGTTATAAAATGCGAAAGTATTGGGCCAAACAATGCAGCAACACAACGAGACATATTTAATCCTATTTATTTATTTATGAAATTAGGACACCTAAAATGAATACTCTCCAAACGAGGTGAACTCTGCATCGACTGGCTGTGATGAAACATTATTTCTTTATATTCACAGCTCGAAGCATAAATTCATCGGTTGCAACAATTCGGCAGCGTCATGTGCTACTTTTTATTTTATTTTTACTGATGAAACATCAAAACAATGCATTGGTTTGAACTTTAAACCAATGCACCAATGCAAAGGGTAGTTTTACACACGGACCTGTATTCCAATTGCCTTCCCCACAAAAGTCAATCTGTGTATTTGTTTTTTGATTTGGGCAAATCATATTAGCAATCAAAATACAAACTTTACATAAAAGCCAAACAAGGACCAAAAGGGGTAGCATTAAGCCAAAGCTTCACATAACATGAAACCATCACCGTTTTGTACAACCAAACATGTACACTTGTACACAAACATGTATACATATATACCGGTAATATCGACAATTCTTTTTCTGTAAACATTTTGCAGATGCATACACGTATTTCCACAGTCATATCTTTTTTGGCACATAATTTTGTCCCTAATTTTGCTATGGTTATTTTGCTGCACTAAAATAACTATTAACACGTTTTTGTACGCGTATTTCAAATTTTTAATTGACTTGCACCTTTTCAATTCACAGTCAAGGTTATTGCACAGGCAGCCACTTTTACTGAGATGCACTACATCTCTGTTTGACATTCGTTCTGGTTTTCGTTTTTCTAAACATTGATGCTCCTCTCAGTTCACTGTGCAGAAAGAGCTGAACACTAAGGACGCATATTACCATTTACTTTGAACATGAATTGGCCAGTTTTAAAGTCCACTAGATCGTAGAATTTAAGTATACAGGATGTGATTTTAGAAATAGATTAATGGTGGGTGCACGACAATCTGCAAAGTTTGTTATCCTGATTGCCATCTTTTGTAGGATAATAACAGCAATTGTTATTGATTTAAGTGTGTCCCAGACCTGCACATAATAACTCATCTATGGGACTAAGAAACAACTGAAGAATTCTGGTTAAAATGTATTTTACTTTATGTGGTATTCTTATGGCTTTGGATAATTTCAGTTTGCATGATTTACATGCAGCTTCCAACATAATGTATTGTCAAAAACAGCCCTAAAAATAATTTTCATATAGTCTTTCTAACTTAATGTTAAGATAAGATAAGATAAGATAAGATATCATTTATTTGTCCCGCAATGGGGAAATTACAATCAGAATTCAGAAAGGGGAAACGCTGGGTAGGGAGAGGGGGAAAAAAAATCACAATTGATCACAATTAGTATCTGATTAATAGTCTGGTGGTATCCAAATAATATGAATGTAGTTTAATAATAATAATAATAATAATTCTTCAGAGGTTCTCTGTTTTGCACCCTTGGTTCCACATAACACCATTGCCATCTGTTGGTTACTTTCTCACACCAACAGATGGCAATGTTAGAAAGAATAATGACGGTGGCTTTAAAATACAGGCTGCATTCAACTGTTTTCCTTCTCATTCAAGACAGCGTCCAGTGTCTTTAAACTACTCCGTCGAGTCAGTTAATAGGGAAAGTGATCTGTTTGTATTCTACTGTTCATCACGTGACGAGTTGTTGTAAATTGTTCTTTTTTTAATAAACATGAACATGAATCAACTATAAAACGTAAACGTTTAAGACAATACCAACATGTGCTTTCATTTCCCATGAGCATTTCATTTGTTTGTTGATTCCAAGTTAAATCAAGCTAATGTTGATTAAACGTACATAAACAGCATTTGCACGAACACAATGGGTTCGTTCATCAAGTGGCAACATTACTTCTCTTGCTCATGTATACTATCAGGAGAGAGAAGGGAACATAATGTTTTGTTAAACATAATTTGTTGAAACATAATTTCATTTCTTCATCTTTGCTGTGGTCACATCAAAGTCATCAGTGTGTTGTTGTGAAGATCCTCCAGGCACAAGCATATCATTCACTGAGAGGAAAAGAGGAAGGGGACGAGTAGGAGGCAGTATGCATATATGCAGATGGAAATTAACGGCCGCAATAAACACCTGGGGCCAGAGGGGAAATGAGACTCACATGCAACTTTGTGTGTCACAAACGACATCGGTGCAAAAAGAGTTCCCCTTGCAACAGAACATAGGTGGACAGAACCTTACTTCCTTTGCCAAGAATGCAGCGTTTCCCCCTAAAAGCCATTCAGCTTGATGTGAACATGAACACATGATGTCATTTGCAGCATCTCAAAACGCGCACGCGTCTTCAGTGTTAGATTATTCCGCACACTATGGAATTTCCAACAAAAGAGTCTTTTCATTCCAAGCTGCGGGGAAGATGCCGATTCCCTAAAAGCTATTGATTGAAAATGGCACAGCTGAGGAGCAGCCTTGAAAGGAGACAAGACGATTTTTCCTTCGACGCTTTTCCAGCTGGGAGCTCTATTGGAGCCTTGAAGGCCTTGAAGTGGGGACATGGAAGTGCACGACCACACACGCTCATAGTTTGGAGGGGGTTGATTTAAAAAGTTTGCACTACAGTGAAACTCCTCTACAACGAAACCTACATGGGCGAAAATACCCCTGAGTGTGAAATAATCTTCATGCATTAACACCATTCCCACTTTCCTGCCCCCCATACAACGTAAAAATGCCCTGTTGCGTTATACGAAATATTTTTCTCTGCTCTTGCTTCGCGACGAGATTCACTACAACGAAGTCTAATCCAACAGCTACCACTACTGCTTTGTTCGGAAACGGCAACAGCAATCACCACACTGGTTTACACATACGCAGTAGTCCTGGAAGTATTTGTTATTGTTAGTTTCAGACGCAGCAAGAACGCTGTATTGCTAAAATGGCTACAACACGGACCTTTGGATGTCAAGCAGCTAAGACAAGAAGAGCTCTGACGCTGGAAGAGAAGGTAAAAGTGATCAAAATGAAAGACAGAGGAAGCAAAATAAAAGACATTATCCAAGAAATTGATGTAAGTGAAAGTGAATGCCGATCGTAAATGTGTTTACATCTGAGATCAAATTTGCTACAGTGAAAAACCCCCTGATGTGAAAAAATTCTTGCGGCAAACATGATTTCGTTGTAGAGGAGTTTCACTGTATTTGCAGGCCTTTCTAACAATTTATCTGCCACGAGTTTGAGAATGGTTAAAATGCCATTTTCTACTGAAGGGGTTATGCAGCATAGATGTCAACTCAGAGCATGTCAGTGCAATTGCTAATTCAAAAGTGCGTGTGCAACATACAAATTAGTGGGCCTTTACACACACACACACGCTCACGCACACCCATACGCACAGTGGCGGATCACCAAGTGGGCGGTTGAGATGTTATAGATCTCAACGTTGAGATCAAATTGGCATCCGACATGACACACTGGCCATCTGGGTCGCTTAGCATTGAAGGCTTGCAGAAAGGTTTCGCCTGTCTGCCCGGCTCTCCTTCATTTGCTCCTTAATTCTGCTCTGTTTCTTCGCATGCCCGCCCCCATTGTCACAGCGCTGACTTCATTATATAAGAGGAAGACGTGCCGTAATCCTCCGCAAATGTTGGTTGTAGGGCAGAAAGCAAAGACTCGTGAAATCCTGCAAAGCACTTTAAATGAAGGGCCTCAACACTTATGACAGCGATGAACATGGCGGGATAATAATTCTGAAATGAAAACCTTGTCAAGGGCGCTTAGAAAGGCAGACCTGGCAGATGGTTGACCCCAAGTACACAGCCAAGACAACACGAGAGCCCTAAACCCAATCGGACGTCTTTGGGGAGACCGAAATAGATCATCCATCAAAGTTGCTTTTCCAACTTGAAAGAGTTTGACAGATTTTTGCAGGAGAGAACCTTCAAGTTGAGGTTTGCCTGTTGCATCTTTCACGAATGGCTTGAGGCTTTGTTAGCTGCCAATGTACTTCTACAAAGTAAATATGGCAGTTAACAAACCGCCAAATAAAATCAAAAGTTCAACACAATTGAGAGCTGTGGTCTTTCATGTCATCCTAAATCACACCCGCTGCTCTGTGAGCTATATACGCCACTCACAAAAAGTTGGGCATTTCAAGAAAAACTTAAGATGCACCATCAAGTCAAGATGGCGCCCGAGTAGGCAGCCGTCGGCAAGTGCTCTCATGAGCTTTGCTTTTTTTGTTGTTTTTTGGTTTGTTTTGTCACTTTGTGTTTGTTGTTACGTGTGGACCTGATGTGGACTTTTTTCAGCATTTTTTGGCCACGACATTCATCAAGGAGGAGACTCTGTGCTTGGTGGTTGCGCCTTCTCGGCAGCATGGGTATACCAGCACTGTTTTTTGCCTGGGAGGAATGTCGGCGCCATTTGACTGTCGTTGCTGGACTGTCCCGGGGCGCTTGTGTCTTGCGCCTGTAATGGGCAGCATTTTTCACAGCCCCGCTTTGTTCAGCGGAGAGATCGGTGCTGTTGAACGGTCTGCGGCTGGATGGATGTAAGGCTTGAGGAGCCGACGATGAGAAGAAAGGAGCGTTAGCGCGGAGCGCCGATGCGGATGTGGAACTGGGAGTCGCGGCTTGGAATTGAAGTGGATTTACATGGGACAGGAGATGTGAGCCAATCTCTTTTTCGTCAATGGACGCTACACCTTCGTGTTTGCTTTCAAAGCTTAGCTTGTAGCAGACGTGTGCACATTTTCAGCATGACGTCTCTGATCCACTGGTGAAAGGACACTTTGATCCTCTCCTCTTTCATCTATAACTGCTTCAGACAACAAAGTGTATGCAGAAAAGTGGTGAAGATTGCACGACTGTCTGTGTCCTATGTGTTGTGTTGTGTTGTGTTATTTTTGTTATTTTGACTTCAAAATGGCGCCGCGTGAGTGGCTGCCTTTCCAGCAGCTCCTATATTTTGTTGTTCTACTTCTTCCTTTCATAACTTTGCTGCTGTGAATTGGGAATTTCTCCATTGCGAGACTAATAAAGGTTTTTTTTTCTTATCTCAATTTTACAGGTAATGTTGAATTGGCCTTTTGTAAACTTTTGAATTCCAATGTGCAGCTGTGTGTTTCAGTACACTTTGCACAACCTGTCTGTTGCATGCAGTCAAGGCCTGCGCTCTCGGAAGCACTGGCCTATATGATGATTTTCCGGCACTCTAATCTATTTATTTTATAGCATGTCCTGGCTGCCCATCTACCAGTCATGTGTATGTTCCATTTTTTTTTGTTCAATCAGATTTGGGCTTCTGTGAGATACCATGTCAGTGTAATCTGCCCAGAGCCTTCACAATCCCAACTGTTAGCACATGCACGCTATTAGCAATGCTATCAAGTCTTGCGATGTATTGGTGACCACAAGAAAGAAAAATGTCGGACGTTATTAAAAAAAATATTTTCAAGATGGCCTTTTCAAGCAAAACAGGACATTGTGACGATTGGTTGTCCAACACCGTATCTGGCTGTCTTGTAGAAACCTGGAAAATGATTTACTTGGCACTTACAGAGCAGCATCAGCTAGCTAGCTCTGACTATACAACACAACCCACACATCTCCAAGGTGCGCTGTGGATGCATTCGCCTTGAAAAGCCTGCAGGTGGGTGCCTGGGTTGTTTCAAGTTGTGGATTAGGTCACCCGAATCTCTCCTGAAATATCTCTAAGGAGCTGAATGGCAATAAAGATGCCTTTCTGTGGTTTCTCCGTTGCAACCTACTGATGACACTTGGCTCAGTGGCCACTTACGGTATCACCCGCTGAGAACATCCGATTTGAAGCCTCGCAATGGCAAGGTACTCTTGATCAGTTGTTGGGTATCGTCTTGGCTTCAGGTCGTCAAAATAAGCACAGCATGATGAAGAGGATGCTTCAATAGCAATTTTAATTGAACCAGCAAATGTGAACTTCAGCTCCTTGTTAGTGAACAGCAGTGAAAGCTTTGAACACTCGAACCTGTTGAAACTCAACTCAATTTTCTTAATAGAGTATTTTAAAAGTACATAAAAACCATTTATTTTCCTTTTTTTCAGATCTCATAGGAAATTAATAATCAATCCATTTCGAGATTTATATCACAGATCTTAACAGCCATGAGAAACATCTGCAAAAACATCCGCCTTCAGTCTTGCACAAAGCTTGTTGATGAGCTGATCATTTCAATCGGGTGTGTTGGAATAAAGTAACATAAAACAGGCCGGATTGGGGCCCAGGAGGACCGGATTTGGAGACCCCTAGTCTAAATGTATTGAGTTTATTTCAGATCAGTCACTAATTGTTTGTCTTTTTTGGTCCTTCCCTGCGTGCCCTCTATGGAGTTGTTCTCCACCCCTGCCCCGCTCACTTTCTTTCTTACTGCCTAGTGCTGACTTTTGTGCTCGCTCGAACGCAACACTCCACAAGAACCATGCTGCCTGCATGAATAATAGGTGCAATTAGTACAATTGCAAACCGTTGGAGATGGAGGGAAGCTGAGGAGTTGTAATGCATATGCCCTTTAAACCCATTTACTTGCACCATTGTAAATTTCAAGAACGCCTTGTTGAGAATCTAATCATAAACTATCAGTCGAGCAACAAAATGTCACAGTGAATGCTGAATTTAATTTCTAATACTTTAACAATTTAGAACTTCGCCTGACCCCATGGTATCGCAGATTTTAAGTTGTCGTTTTTTAAAATAAGTTTCTATGGTATACAGGCAATTCCGAATTTTGAGTCGCACAACTTCATTGTAGCACCACGAGGTGCCCCACCATGCTGGATGGCACTGAGCTTTACTTGAAGAGATGCATTGTAATTAGCAACTTGAACTAGAAAATACCCCTTAGTTGGAATACAGTGTCATGTTTTGATGCTTTTATTCTGATTGTTCTAGCCAGAACAGAGAGCGTACTGTACCTGCATGCCTGTGAGAATTGCTGGATGCTCTGTTTGTATATGTTGCTGCTTCTTCTTGTACGGTAAAATAGGTTTTCGGAACATTTATAATGACCACAACAGATGCTACTTTCCCTTAGCCCATCTGTGGCATTTTGCATTGTACTTGATCATAAAGTAGGTGGGCTTAGACAAAATAATATGGTGTGGTTGGGTTGTGTGTCCTGTCGGATGAATGTGCAATGTCTAATTTTCTTGTATTTTATGTGACAGTTTCGCAGTGAATTTCAACGGAGAATGACAAATAAACAGTTTGAAGTAAGCACACCGTGCCTCTTATTTGGATAGCTGTGCGAGCATGTCTTCTTTTCATTTCCTCCAAGTGATGTTATATGTTTGTTTAATGGGCAGGGAAGCGTAAATCTATGGGGAAAAGATATTTATATGGTCTCTCGACAGTTTTCTCACGGGTGGGTCTCACTCAAGAACCTAAAAGAATTTCATTTCTAAAGTCTAACGAACAGCTTTCTTTTGTTTGTCAAAATCAATCAAATGAATGGGTTATTCATGGACTTGAGAGTCAGGCTTGTGTTTGTGTGTTCTCCATTTTCTCATTACCACCATTATAGTGTCAACCACAGAGTCATGGCGCTCATGATTCTGGGCGTGACCTCTTCACATAGATGCCGTTGCTCATTTCCTGAAGTGGGCCTGAGAGAGGAGAACAAACATATCAAGTCTTCGGAAGGCGCGCCTTGCTATTCTCCTCTCCTTTCCAAATGCACTACAGCCACCCTTTTAACCAGCAGACAGTGTGTAGGTGGTCACATGTGGATGTCTTTGCAGGGCTATTTTTGTTGATCCAAAACGGCGGGCGTGAATGGTGTCTTATCAGACTCTTGGTTGCACTGCAGGAGGCCGCCGCTTGCTTCAGCAGGGTGGATGGCGATTATGATGAAGATACGCTCTCATCAACTGTGAAATAACTGTAAAGCCATCCACAGGGAAAAGTGGGTCAAAAAATACACTGCCCAATGCTTTCTATTCCAATGTTTTCTCCAGCCACGCAGACAGAATATTTCATGCACAAAATGTCTTTCTCAAGTAAACGGCAATATATTGTAGGGATGTCAAAAGTCATACAAAAACATCGTGAGCCGCCACTGTGCCGCAAAGGCAATAGTGGGGATTGTTTCCTGAAACTAGTAGAGTAAAACACATCTAGATTTTTTTTCTCCAGGATTTTACTTCAACCCAAATGTCATGTATATAACACATCTGATTGTGCAGTAGTGAGGTACATTATACCTTTCAAATCTCGGCTCAGGCCCTCCTGTATGGAATTTGGATGTTCTCCCCTTCCTTGTATGCATGTTAGGGTAATGGAAACTCTAAATAGTCCAGATGTGTTAATGTGTCTAATAGTGGTTGTACCCTGTGAATTTAAAAGAGAATAAAACTAAATACAGTACATTTGTTTGTCTCCCACTATGCATTTAAATAAAGTATGTCTCAAGATACCATGTTGCGTGACGGTTGTTTTTAGAGATCCAGAGATTGTGAATCACTGTTGCACAGAGAAAAGTTATTACAGTTGTGGGCAGCCTAAATAATTATCAAGTTCAATTTTCTACAGTGTGGATAGAAAATGGATGGATGTACTCTATTTCTGTGTTGTGATGACATAATATGAGAAAGTTTTCATCACTCGGTGCCTTCCATAGTTCCATACCTTGAGAGCTACGCTTTCTTGTGTAACCCTTTGAAATTTTCACTTCCACAGAATCAAAGCCATTGTCAGGCTCTCTCTGAACGTCTGTCTGACAATAATGATAAAAAAGGGCCATGGCATTTCTCATAAACGTGAGCTGCGTTTTAAACGCTAGCCTTTATTTAACACGCAGTTTCTCTTCCTCCACATTGGGAATCAAATTGTTTGCTGTGCCCTGTTAAAAATATCATGAAAAATAAAAAACACACTTTTTTGCATGATATCTTGGGCCCTACTTTTGTAGACACGTGCACGCTTCGTAAAGACGGTTGATTTTCATGCCAGGACAAGTCTAGTTTATCGTGTTTGGGAATTTGGTGTCACTTGATCTTCTGGTAGACCGAGGGCGTTTCCTATTAAACACTGTTGGCACAGCTGAGAATTTGGCGACAGAAAGTATATTAGACTTCAGAATAGGTGAAACCAGGTCTAATTTGCGGCGGAGGTGGTGTAACGTGATTTTGGTGGATTTGATCCAAGCGCAGCCAGACAGATTCTACACTCAGTTGATATAATCACAGGTGTCTCCCTGTTGCAACACACCTGATTCAAATGAACAGGTTCAATGTCAGGCTTCCGCAGAGCTTGCTAATGATCTGATCATTTGAATCAGGTGTGTTGGAACAGGGAGACTTGGAAAACATGGAGGACAGCGGCCCTCCAGGATCGGAGTTCGACACCTGTGATATAGGTGGTGGATATCGTCTGATTTTATTTATAAATATGACTTCCGCATGCATCGAACCATCTAAATAATTGTAGAAATCAATTCATTGGATACATTGTTATTGTTATTTAATATATTTTTAAAAGCACCCCCGACTGCAGCACAACTACTGTGTGTGTTGGTGGAGTGGGTGTTCACACACAGACGCATGATCGCGGGTGGAAAGCAGTCTCCAAGTGCCCAGGGGCCAACTTTGCATCCTACACAAGTGGAAGTCTTCTTTCAGTTTCTTATCAAGGTACTTTGTACTTCTGCATGGACTCCAGTGAATCAGCTAAACACCGCGCACCTCTCCTGCGCTGAATTTAAAAAGGGAATGAGCCGCTTTGGATGGCCGGGAATCAAATCTGTTTTGTTCACTCCCACAACAGCGCTAACTCCAATTACTAACTGCACCTGTCTACAAAAATACCAAAAGAAATAAAACTCTAAGCTTGCACATTGCATTATACTTCTGTTCGGCAGGAAAATGGGCCCTTTAAATCCAAACATACCTTTATTTCCAAAATGTAATGTAATGTAATGTAAGATGTGATCATGTAAACTGTCTAAACACAATTCACACATACAGTATAACTCTTTTACTTTTGATCGCAAGTGACAAGCATTCTTCATCTTCACTCGGTGCTCTGTCAAACATCACAAGTAGATATGCGACGCAAGTGCACAATAACAGTCTCAAGATCAAAATCAATGTCCTTTTGATGAGCGCATTGAAATAAAAACAGAAAGTTGAAATGCATCAAGTCAAGGTAATTTTGTATTGCCGTTAATACAAAAGTGATCGACTACATCCACTGGTAACAATTTCAGAAGGCATACTAAAAGTAACAATGCTAAACAGCTCAGTTATCCAATGATATCTAGAGCTATCTATCGAGAGCTTCAGAGAACTAACACTGTACATCTAGTCGTCTGTGTGACAGACTGTGAGTCTGGTTAATTCACAGTACCTTCTGGGGAATATTTTCTTCTGTTCTTGTCATCCTTTGAGAAAAAGTGGCGCAAAAAGCCAAGCGAAGAAGCAAAGCACTTGCAGCATTAATCCTTTGATGCTGGTTGAACTGACTTCTAGTGAGGTGTGTTGCTTCTTCACAAGTTGCTAAGCAACACTACGGTATATGCCCAGAAAGAGAAAAATCACCTGTTTCAAGATTGAAAAGAAAAAACTTGAAGAAAGGTCACAGACAAAGACACCATGAGAAAATTAATCCGACTCTTTGAAAGACAGAGGACAGGTAATTATGCTGGCTATGATGGCTATTTCGTCACCTACCAGGCACTGATCACCTCCGCATAAGTCATGTTTCATGTAGAGTAAGAGTGGTGGCAAAATGCTCACACTCTATACCTGAAAGAGAACTATATGTATTTCTTCAAAAAAAGACAAGTACTGATTCAACTGAGGTGAATGTCGAGATTGCAAACTATTTCAATAATTAATACCAAAACCAAGTGGAAATAATCAGAAATAAAATGCGCTGTGTGGTAGACTGTCAGAAACAAAACAAAAAAAAGATGTTTGACAAGAACTGTTCATTTATTTTTGATGTAGTTGCTCATGAAATTCAACTTCAGAAACTATCAGCATATGGCTTTAAAATCTCTTGAAATAATGTTGGCTTCTAAATATGCCGTGAGAGAAACCTCACAGTTAAACATCTCTCTGCAGAACCAATCTTTTGAACAAGTGATTGAAATGTAACTGTTGGGGGGGGCGGGGGGGGGGGGGGGGGGTCACTTTAGATCAAAAAATCTAATGGACAATACATATAAATAATAGCGTGAATGAAATCATTAATTAGAAGCAAGGCTCATTTTATGTTATTAGAAACCATGGGGTGTATTTCTGACAATAATTCCAAAAAGAAGAAGAATGTTAGGCTGGAAGTAAGGCTAACCAAACTCATTGTAAATGTGGTTAAAAAAAAAAAAAAAAGGTAGCCTTACCATATGGGCCATTCAGTTTTTGTTCAAATGAATATACACTGTTCCCTCACTTTTCGCAGATTTTTCAGCAACATGAGCGCAACCGGTATTTGTAAATGATTTGTAATGAGTGCAGATTAATGACAGGAAATATTAGTCCGGGTCACATTGTTGAATCGATGACAAAATGCTTACGCTTCCTCGACAGTCAACAGCTCTAGTTATCTTTAGTCTCGCAGGAGACAATAAAATCATTGTTGTGGCTTTAATGCCCTCCAGTCCTCATTCGGAGTCTTCAAGTCCGGTGGAGAGATGACAAAGTAAGTCTGCAATACAAGCGTTGGATACAAGCGAAAGGACTCTGCATTGAACCCTCCATCACTCCCGATCACCCCGTGTCACTCTCTAGGAAGCCATTAGGCATCATGGGCCTCTCCCATCATTAGATTAACTCCTGTGCTCTGCGAGTATTCTCAGGAAGGCCATACTCATTACCTTCAAATGCACCAAAGTCCCGCTTTCACCTTGTAATTTGAGCACGACAGATAGATATTCATGTTTCATACCGCCTCGATCACACAGTGCATGATTAGAGTGCATGCTTGGCCGAGGCGATGTTCCTGGGGAATCATTAGCCACATTAGCTCCCTTGGCTTCGGCCAGGAGTGCACCGGGACTTGGTACATAGTGGCACAGAGACATTTGCCATAATAGAGTTTTTAATAGATGCGCGGCACTCGGTCCTTTTTCAGATCACAGAGGTGCTTTCTGTCTGTTACAGAAATAACTCTGCCTTTTGGTTCCAGCGGAATGTGAAATGAATGCACCCTGGAATACAAAGGGAGAGCAAACAGGAATACAACCTGAATCACAATAAGGAGTCAAGCATTTAGGAAATGTGGCAGAAAACAAGAGTCATTTTTCAGTTTTCTGCTCAGAAAATATGAAAAGGAGCATTTTCTGCAAATATTCTGTACATTGGAACACAACGGTCATGATTCACCAGAATGCAACTGAAAGTGTTGTTGAACTCGCCGTTAATTAAAGGAAATGTCTCATAAAACTGAAGTCGCTTGGAGGTTGCTGCCGTGTTACTTTGGGTCATTTTGTTCTCTTCAAACAAAGATGCAACAGAAAATCCATGCCCGATAGTCATCACCCAAAGTTTGCAGCTATACACCTGTTTGGTGATCACTTGAGGATTTCGAACAAAGGCTTCACAGTGTCAAAAACAACTAAATGCAAATGAACACAATTCTCAAGTCAGTACTCACACCGACACTACAATTCTTGTTGTGCAGCCTACATATACAGTATATATTTTTTTTATGCTAACTAATGAATTTCATCTTCTTCAAGCAAAAAGAGGTCATTTTTAGGCAACCTGAGTGAGATCATCAGTTTTCTCTCTGTGGCAGCTTGCATGTCCAATACCCACATCTTCAAGCACAAGAAGGAGGCAAGGTCAGGTGGGCAGAGTGGGTCAAACAAAATGGAGAATTCAACAATTTCGAACTTTTTTTTTTTTTTTTTACACCAGACCCACTTATTCTGCGAGCTGACTTTTCTAAGATAATGAAATACTGAACCTCACTTTCTGTTTGCTTTCCTGATGGCAGCCTGCTCACATTTATTTTCAACTACAGTAAAAGTGCAAACGTTTGGTATATAAACACAAAGCTTATTTCGTTCTATAGATCTAATTAAAGTCTGTCTGGGGAGCAGCTCAACTTGCTGAAGCCTCAAATTAAATTCTTATTTGGTCATTGCACGGGACGAGGAGTGAGGATTTTGAACAAGGTCATTACCAGTGTAGGGCTGACCAAGGATTCTCCTGATGGCCATTCGACAACAGCGTCCAATGTAATACTAACCCGATAAGATGACCACTATTAAACACTGTCTAATAAAATACCTCCCCCAATGCCAATGAAGTTGGGACGACCACAATTGCTTCTTTGATGTGCTATTTATTCATTATTATCTATTTTAACAACACATGCAGTGTTTGTTCATTCTCCGCTCTTCATTTCTTCCCCTATGCATGTTTGGGGTGCAGCATTTTCTAATTTCACTTAATTAAGAAATTCATTTAAAATGATTGACTTCATTATTATGTTGTCAGTTTCTGCGTTCAGCAAGCTTTTGAAAATAGGATCATGAGGAAGAAAGAACAAAGTAAGATTATTTCTACACATTTGTTCGTGAATGAGGCCCATTGAGTATATGCGCATTTGTACTAAAGGTGGCACTGACACCTTTTGAATAGTGCATGTGTGTGACTGGACTGCAACAAAAAGTCATGACAATATCAACATTTTGTCGTGATAATAAGGCCATGATTAAATTTTCAATCCCACTTGAGTGGCTGGGGCCTACCCAGGATGATTTGGAGAGAATTAAAGACCACACCCCAGTCGCCAGTCTGTCACAGAGTACATCTTGAAGTCGAATTGAATTGACGTCAGGCCACTGTCCCACCCACTACATCATAGCTGTCAAACTCAGGTCCTGGAGGGCCGCTGAGTTTTCCAAGTCTCCCTGTTGCAACACACCTGATTCAAATGATCAGATCATCAGCAAGCTCTGCAGAAGCCTGACATTGAACCTGTTCATTTGAATCAGGTGTGTTGCAACAGGGAGACTTGGAAAACATGCAGGACAGCGGCCCTCCTGGACCTGACTTTGACACCTATGCACTACACCATCGGTGACCCCTTTTTAATAAATAATCGATCTAATGAAAGCTGTCAGTCAAGCACGAGAGTTATTGAGCAATTCATTTAAGATGTTGAGTTAACGCCTACACTGCTGGGGGCGTCTCGTGAAAAATGAGTTCATTAAAGGAGATAATTATTTGTGTATTGCAACATTTCAAGAGTGCTTTTAATTGAAACGATTGAATTTTTATCATGTATGAATGACAAACGCAACTGCAGTCGAGAGATGGATAAAGTCTAACATCAATAGACCACTACAATGTCCTTTCTCTGAAGGTGGAAATAAGAGTTAGTTATTACGGTCAAAAGTGTATGTGAGGCAAGATATGGTGTTTAATTTGATCACAACCACAATTCAGCACAAAGAGAACTTTATCTATCTAGATATTTTATCTAGATAGATAGATAGATGATGTCTGGTTAATAAACTATCCAGAGGATCTCTTACACAGAATATAACGCAGATCTTTTTCACATTAGTGGTTCTTCCAAAGGTTGAAAAAACCCCCAACAACAACTGAAGAAGAGATGTTCAGGCCTAATAGTCTTACTCTGGGGTCCTATCTTTTCTCGATGCTCCACTCTCGCCCATCTCTCCAGTGTTGCGGTAAACTTGCGTCAAGGGACGGGCTGCCTCCTTTCTTTGTCATGAGGCTCTCTCTAACAGTGTGTCCTTGGCCACTGGGCTGACCGCAACAGTGTCAAGCACTATATTGTTATTTGATTCTAGAAATGGATCCTGTTCTACACAGCTCCCTGGTGTAGGCTTGCACCCCATCCCCACCGTCATCCGTCCAACTAAAATGTACAAAACATGTTTTAAGGCCAGGGAACCTCGCCATACTAGGCATTTTAATTCTGATGTGTCTCACCAATTATCTGAACCCACCCAGTCATCAAAATTGGTCTGGCCCAGCTCTGGGGCAGACATGGCACGTACACTCGGCCCACATACCTCAATGAATGACGGTCCTGCAGTGGCCCACGTCAGGCATCCATGATGTGGGCCGCATTCGGCCCAGATCTGAGCCGCATTGTAAAACCATATCTGGCCCTACTCCGGCCCGACGCTGGGCAAGAACAGGTTCCTGATAACAGCCTGAATTCAACCTCAACTAAGCCACATCTTTCATGAGCCATATTTGACCCACATTTTAAAAAATGTCTCAAAAACGACTGTTATAAAAATATGTTTATTGTCATAATTTGTGAACCTCACATATTACTCCATATAACTTTTCTTTATTTAACAGTGAACACAAAGTCCAAATTGGGATGCAGCTTACTCTTGAACGGTATTTTTTTGTCCATCAACTTGTTGCGCTCTCCATGTCCTCTTTTCTTCTCATGCTCTCCTTCCTGTCACCACCCCGATCAGGAGCCCGATGTAGCCATCTTTTGATTATGACATCAATTTCCTGGTCTGAGGCCCAAGATGTTAGGCTGTTAGGTCTCACAGCGGCTGTAAGAACTGTAAGAAAACAAGAATGGACAGTGTGTTAGGAAAACAAACATTTGTACATGTCATGAACAATGAATGGTCAGTAAAAATAACCCCTGAAATTTCTTATAATAATAATAATAATAATACATTTCATTTATAAGCGTCTTTCAACCACTTTCACTCTAGGACACTTTACAACCAAAACTAAACTAGGTGTGACGCTGTGGGGCGGAATATTTGCCACCAAAAACTAAACGTGAATAACTTTTAAATAGTTTATACTGAATTTGAAT
This sequence comes from Hippocampus guttulatus, assembly GCF_054856545.1. Classification (NCBI taxonomy): domain Eukaryota; kingdom Metazoa; phylum Chordata; class Actinopteri; order Syngnathiformes; family Syngnathidae; genus Hippocampus; species Hippocampus guttulatus. The sequence continues at coordinate 12,540,672 of NC_141269.1, forward strand.
TACACGAATTGAAGGTCAGTGGCTCAGATAATGGATGGATTTGTATATTTTACTCTGAATCAAATTGAATAGCTGATTCTGAATTGTACAATCTGAATTTGAAACGATAGACTTTTTTTTTCTTTGAAATTGTATTTGATCCTCACTGAAAATTAAATTGTTTATTTTCATATTCAGTCTTACAAATACAAAACGACGTTTTTTTCAACGTCAGATTCTGTTTTTGAATTGAGGTACTAAGTTTTAAATTAACTTTATGGTCAAGTATGAAGTATCCGGTTTGTATTGCAGCAAACGGAATCAAAATTAATTTCATTGTATTTCAGTGCAGAAAGGGTTTTTTTTGGCACCACCTCTGACTGTTCAATCACCTACATCAAGGGTCCCCAACCGCCGGGCCGCGGCCCGGTACCGGTCCTCGGGGCATTTGGTACCGGGCCGCACAATAAGAACTTACATTGATTCCATCGTATTTTTGTTTTGAAATACGAAAGATATTTTATTTTGAAAAATTACCGCATTCTCCGTTACATCCGGCTGTGTCACTTGACACACGTCAAACCACGCTTCTCCGTCACGTGACTGATTACGCTAAAAACAAAACACCAGAACTTGCTGAATGAGTAAAATAAACTGCTGGAGATCGCAAATGACGGCGGCCTCAAAAGTACGTTCGAGACGACAACTCTGCCGGTGTTCTGGATTCAAGTTATGGCTGAAAACTCTGAGATCGCCACAATAGCACTGTTGCCATTTCCGACATGCTACCTGTGTTGAGGCGGGGGTTTTGTGCAGCAACAGCGACTAAAACAAAATGAGGAAGTAGACTCGACATGAAGTGCACACTTCAGGTGTCATTGTCTCCTATTACCCCGAGATGGGACCACCCGCTTGCAGAAAATCAAGCTCGGCGCTCGCACTGATTCAGCATTGTGGTGAGTTGAGATTTTCATGCACTTTGAATTTGTGTTGTATCGTATTTTGAAGGCATTAAGACCGTAGCGATCAGTGTTGCGGCCAAATTGGACGCTCCACGTGTTTATCTCGAAAACACCCCAGTGTTCATGCAGCTCTTAGCATATTATTTTGTAGAATTTATTCGCCACACCTTAAATGCCGGTCCGTGAAAATATTGTCTGACATAAAACGCTCCGTGGGGCAAATGGTCGTTTTTTTCGGGTAAAAACGCCTTACTATATAAACAGTACATGGTCGATTTTTTCGTCTAAAAACGCCTTACTATACATGGTCGTTTTTTTCATCTAAAAACGCCTTACTATATATGGTCGGTTTTTTTCGGCTAAAAACGCCTTATTATACGTGGTAGTTTTTTGGGCTAAAAACAACTTACTATACATGGTCGTTTTTTTCGGCTAAAAACGGCTGACTATACATTGCCGTTTTTTTCGGCTAAAAACGCCTTACGATACATGGTCGTTTTTTTTCGGCTAAAAACGCCTTACCATACATGGTCGTTTTTTTTCGGCGAAAAATGCCTTACCATACGTGGTCCTTTATTTCGACTAAAAACGCCTTTCTATACATGGTCGTTTTTTTCGTCTAAAAACGGCTTACTATACATGGTTGTTTTTTTTTTGTGCAAAAAACGCCTTACTATACATGGTCGTTTTTTTTTCGGCTAAAAATGCCTTACTATACGTGGTCCTTCATTTCGGCTAAAAACACCTTTCTATACATTGTCGGGGGTTTTCAGCTAAAAACGCCTTACTATACATGGTCATTTTTTTTCGGCTAAAAACGCCTTACTATAGATAGTCGTTTTTTCGGCTAAAAACGCCTTACTATACATGGTTGTTTTTTTCGGCTAAAAGCGCCTTACCATACATGGTCGTTTTTCTTCGGCTAAAAAATGCCTTACTATACGTGGTCCTTTATTTCGGCTAAAAAGGCCTTTCTAAACACTGTCGGGGGTTTTTCAGCAAAAAACGCCTTACTCTACATGGTCGTTTTTTTGGTCTAAAAACGCCTTACTATACATGGTCGGGTTTTTTCAGCTAAAAAACGGCTTACTATACATGGTCGTTTTTTTCGTCTAAAAACGCCTTACTATCCATGGTCATTTTTATTCATCTAAAAACGCCTTACTATGCATGGTCATTTTTTTTCGGCTAAAAAAACCCTTTCTATACATTGTCGGGTTTTTTCAGCTAAAAAACGGCTTACTATACATGGTCGTTTTTTTCGTCTAAAAACGCCTTACTATCCATGGTCATTTTTATTCATCTAAAAACGCCTTACTATGCATGGTCATTTTTTTTCGGCTAAAAAAACCCTTTCTATACATTGTCGGGTTTTTTCAGCTAAAAACGCCTTACTATACATGGTCGTTTTTTTCATCGAAAAACGCCTTACTGTACATGGTCATTTTTTTCGGCTAAAAACGCCTTACTAAACATGGTCGTTTTTTTTCACCTAAAAACGGCTGACTATACATGGTCATTTTTTCGGCTAAAAACGCTTTCCTATATATGGTCGTTTATTTCGTCTAAAAACACCTTTCCATACATGGTCGTTTTTTTGGGCTAAAAATGCCTTACTATACATGGTCGTTTTTTTTCCGGCTAAAAATGCCTTACTATACATGGGGTTTTTTTCGGCTAAAAACGCCTTACTATATATGGTCATTTTTTTCGGCTAAAAACGCTTTCCTATATATGGTCGTTTTTTTCAGCTAAAAACGCCTTACTATACATGGTCGTTTTTTTCGGCTAAAAACGCCGTAATTTACATGGCCGTTTTTTTCGTCTAAAAATGCCTTACTATACATGGTCGTTTTTTCCGTCTAAAAACGCCTGACTATACATGGTCGTTTTTTTTCGGCTAAAAACACCTTTCTTTACATTTTCGGGTTTTTTCGGCTAAAAACGCCTTACCATACGTGGTTGTTTATTTCAGGTAATAACGCCTTACTGAACATGGTCGTTTTTTTCGGCTAAAAACGCCAAACTATACATGGTAGTATTGTTTTTGCTAAAAACGCCTTAATATACATGGTCGTTTTTTTCGTCTAAAAACGCCTTACTATCCATGGTCGTTTTTATTCATCTAAAAACGGCTTACTCTCCATTGTAGTTTTTTTCGGTTAAAAACGCCTTACCATACATGGTTGTTTTTTTTCTGCAAAAAACGCCTTACTATACATGGTCGTTTTTTTTCGGCAAAAAACGGCTTACTATACATTGTCGTTTTTTTCGGCTAAAAACGCCTTACTATACATGGTCATTTTTTTGGGCTAAAAACACCTTTCTATACATTGTCGGGTTTTTTCAGCTAAAAACGCCTTACCATACATGGTCTTTTTTTTGGGCTAAAAATGCCTTACCATACGTGGTCCTTTATTTCGGCTAAAAACGCCTTAGAAACATAGTCGGGTTTTTTAGGCTAAAAACGGCTAACTATACATGGTTGGGGGGTTTTTTTGTTGCAAAAAACGGCTTACTATACATTGTCGTTTTTTCGGCTAAAAACGCCTTACTATACATGGTTGTTTTTTTCGGCTAAAAACGCCTTACCATACATGGTCGGTTTTTTTCGGCTAAAAATGCCTTACTATACGTGGTACTTTATTTCGGCTAAAAAGGCCTTTCTAAACATTGTCGGGTTTTTTTCAGCAAAAAACGCCTTACTCTACATGGTCGTTTTTTTTTGTCTAAAAACGCCTTACTATACATGGTCGTTTTTTTTTTTCAGCTAAAAAACGGCTTACTATACATGTTCGTTTTTTTCGTCTAAAAACGCCTTACTATCCATGGTCGTTTTTATTCATCTAAAAACGCCTTACTATGCATGGTCATTTTTTTCGGCTAAAAAAACCCTTTCTATACAGTGTCGGGTTTTTCAGCTAAAAACGCCTTACTATACATGGTCGTTTTTTTTTCAGCTAAAAACGCCTTACTCTACATGGTCTTTTTTCTTCGGCTAAAAATGCCTTGCTATATGTGGTCCTTTATTTTGTCTAAAAACGCCTTACTATACATGGTCGTTTTTTTCGGCTAAAAACGCCTTACCATACATGGTTGTTTTTTTCCGTCTAAAAATGCCTTACTATACATGGTCTTTTTTTCGTCTAAAAACGCCTTACTATACATGGTCTTTTTTCCGCTAAAAACGCCTTACTATACATGGTCGTTTTTTTTCCCGCTAAAAACGCATTACTATACATGGTCATTTTTTTCGGCTAAAAACGCTTTCCTATATATGGTCGTTTTTTTTCAGCTAAAAACGCCTTACTATACATGGTCGTTTTTTTCGGCTAAAAACGCTGTAATTTACATGGCCGTTTTTTCCGTCTAAAAACACCTTACTATACATGGTTGCTTTTTTTCGGCTAAAAACGCCGTTCTTTACATTTTCATTTTTTTTTTTCGGCTAAAAACACCGTTCTTTACATTTTCGTTTTTTGTCGGCTAAAAACGCCTTACCATGCGTGGTTGTTTATTTCAGTTAATAACGCCTTACTGAACATGGTCGTTTTTTTCGGCTAAAAAGGCCAAACTATACATTGTAGTATTGTTTTTGCTAAAAACGCCTTAATATACATGGTCTTTTTTTTCGGCTAAAAATGCCTTACTATCTATCCAGGGTCGTTTTAATTCATCTAAAAACGGCTTACTATACATTGTAGTTTTTTTCAGCTAAAAACGCCTTACTATATATGGTCGGTTTTTTTCGGCTAAAAACGCCTTATTATACGTGGTAGTTTTTTGGGCTAAAAACAACTTACTATACATGGTCGTTTTTTTCGGCTAAAAACGGCTGACTATACATTGCCGTTTTTTTCGGCTAAAAACGCCTTACGATACATGGTCGTTTTTTTTCGGCTAAAAACGCCTTACCATACATGGTCGTTTTTTTTCGGCGAAAAATGCCTTACCATACGTGGTCCTTTATTTCGACTAAAAACGCCTTTCTATACATGGTCGTTTTTTTCGTCTAAAAACGGCTTACTATACATGGTTGTTTTTTTTTTGTGCAAAAAACGCCTTACTATACATGGTCGTTTTTTTTTCGGCTAAAAATGCCTTACTATACGTGGTCCTTCATTTCGGCTAAAAACACCTTTCTATACATTGTCGGGGGTTTTCAGCTAAAAACGCCTTACTATACATGGTCATTTTTTTTCGGCTAAAAACGCCTTACTATAGATAGTCGTTTTTTCGGCTAAAAACGCCTTACTATACATGGTTGTTTTTTTCGGCTAAAAACGCCTTACCATACATGGTCGTTTTTCTTCGGCTAAAAAATGCCTTACTATACGTGGTCCTTTATTTCGGCTAAAAAGGCCTTTCTAAACACTGTCGGGGGGTTTTCAGCAAAAAACGCCTTACTCTACATGGTCGTTTTTTTGGTCTAAAAACGCCTTACTATACATGGTCGGGTTTTTTCAGCTAAAAAACGGCTTACTATACATGGTCGTTTTTTTCGTCTAAAAACGCCTTACTATCCATGGTCATTTTTATTCATCTAAAAACGCCTTACTATGCATGGTCATTTTTTTTCGGCTAAAAAAACCCTTTCTATACATTGTCGGGTTTTTTCAGCTAAAAACGCCTTACTATACATGGTCGTTTTTTTTCGTCTAAAAACGCCTTACTATAATTGGTCGTTTTTTTCATCGAAAAACGCCTTACTGTACATGGTCATTTTTTTCGGCTAAAAACGCCTTACTAAACATGGTCGTTTTTTTTCACCTAAAAACGGCTGACTATACATGGTCATTTTTTTCGGCTAAAAACGCTTTCCTATATATGGTCGTTTATTTCGTCTAAAAACACCTTTCCATACATGGTCGTTTTTTTGGGCTAAAAATGCCTTACTATACATGGTCGTTTTTTTTCCGGCTAAAAATGCCTTACTATACATGGGTTTTTTTTTCGGCTAAAAACGCCTTACTATATATGGTCATTTTTTTCGGCTAAAAACGCTTTCCTATATATGGTCGTTTTTTTCAGCTAAAAACGCCTTACTATACATGGTCGTTTTTTTCGTCTAAAAATGCCTTACTATACATGGTCGTTTTTTCCGTCTAAAAACGCCTGACTATACATGGTCGTTTTTTTTCGGCTAAAAACACCTTTCTTTACATTTTCGGGTTTTTTCGGCTAAAAACGCCTTACCATACGTGGTTGTTTATTTCAGCTAATAACGCCTTACTGAACATGGTCGTTTTTTTCGGCTAAAAACCCCAAACTATACATGGTAGTATTGTTTTTGCTAAAAACGCCTTAATATACATGGTCGTTTTTTTCGTCTAAAAACGCCTTACTATCCATGGTCGTTTTTATTCATCTAAAAACGGCTTACTCTCCATTGTAGTTTTTTTCGGTTAAAAACGCCTTACCATACATGGTTGTTTTTTTTCGGCTAAAAACGCCTTACTATACATGGTCATTTTTTTTGGCTAAAAACACCTTTCTATACATTGTCGGGTTTTTTCAGCTAAAAACGCCTTACCATACATGGTCTTTTTTTGGGCTAAAAATGCCTTACCATACGTGGTCCTTTATTTCGGCTAAAAACGCCTTAGAAACATAGTCGGGTTTTTTAGGCTAAAAACGGCTAACTATACATGGTTGGGGGTTTTTTTTGTTGCAAAAAACGGCTTACTATACATTGTCGTTTTTTCGGCTAAAAACGCCTTACTATACATGGTTGTTTTTTTCGGCTAAAAACGCCTTACCATACATGGTCGGTTTTTTTCGGCTAAAAATGCCTTACTATACGTGGTACTTTATTTCGGCTAAAAAGGCCTTTCTAAACATTGTCGGGTTTTTTTCAGCAAAAAACGCCTTACTCTACATGGTCGTTTTTTTTTGTCTAAAAACGCCTTACTATACATGGTCGGTTTTTTTTTTCAGCTAAAAAACGGCTTACTATACATGTTCGTTTTTTTCGTCTAAAAACGCCTTACTATCCATGGTCGTTTTTATTCATCTAAAAACGCCTTACTATGCATGGTCATTTTTTTCGGCTAAAAAAACCCTTTCTATACAGTGTCGGGTTTTTCAGCTAAAAACGCCTTACTATACATGGTCGTTTTTTTTTCAGCTAAAAAACGGCTTACTATACATGGTTGTTTTTTTCGTCTAAAAACGCCTTACTATACGTGGTCGTTTTTTTCGTCTAAAAACGCCTTACTATCCATGGTCATTTTTATTCATCTAAAAACGCCTTACTCTACATGGTCTTTTTTCTTCGGCTAAAAATGCCTTGCTATATGTGGTCCTTTATTTTGTCTAAAAACGCCTTACTATACATGGTCGTTTTTTTCGGCTAAAAACGCCTTACCATACATGGTTGTTTTTTTCCGTCTAAAAATGCCTTACTATACATGGTCTTTTTTTCGTCTAAAAACGCCTTACTATACATGGTCTTTTTTCCGCTAAAAACGCCTTACTATACATGGTCGTTTTTTTTCCCGCTAAAAACGCATTACTATACATGGTCATTTTTTTCGGCTAAAAACGCTTTCCTATATATGGTCGTTTTTTTTCAGCTAAAAACGCCTTACTATACATGGTCGTTTTTTTCGGCTAAAAACGCTGTAATTTACATGGCCGTTTTTTCCGTCTAAAAACACCTTACTATACATGGTTGCTTTTTTTCGGCTAAAAACGCCGTTCTTTACATTTTCATTTTTTTTTTTCGGCTAAAAACACCGTTCTTTACATTTTCGTTTTTTGTCGGCTAAAAACGCCTTACCATACGTGGTTGTTTATTTCAGTTAATAACGCCTTACTGAACATGGTCGTTTTTTTCGGCTAAAAAGGCCAAACTATACATTGTAGTATTGTTTTTGCTAAAAACGCCTTAATATACATGGTCTTTTTTTTCGGCTAAAAATGCCTTACTATCTATCCAGGGTCGTTTTAATTCATCTAAAAACGGCTTACTATACATTGTAGTTTTTTTCAGCTAAAAACGCCTTACTATATATGGTCGGTTTTTTTCGGCTAAAAACGCCTTATTATACGTGGTAGTTTTTTGGGCTAAAAACAACTTACTATACATGGTCGTTTTTTTCGGCTAAAAACGGCTGACTATACATTGCCGTTTTTTTCGGCTAAAAACGCCTTACGATACATGGTCGTTTTTTTTTCGGCTAAAAACGCCTTACCATACATGGTCGTTTTTTTTCGGCGAAAAATGCCTTACCATACGTGGTCCTTTATTTCGACTAAAAACGCCTTTCTATACATGGTCGTTTTTTTCGTCTAAAAACGGCTTACTATACATGGTTGTTTTTTTTTTGTGCAAAAAACGCCTTACTATACATGGTCGTTTTTTTTTCGGCTAAAAATGCCTTACTATACGTGGTCCTTCATTTCGGCTAAAAACACCTTTCTATACATTGTCGGGGGTTTTCAGCTAAAAACGCCTTACTATACATGGTCATTTTTTTTCGGCTAAAAACGCCTTACTATAGATAGTCGTTTTTTCGGCTAAAAACGCCTTACTATACATGGTTGTTTTTTTCGGCTAAAAACGCCTTACCATACATGGTCGTTTTTTTTCGGCTAAAAAATGCCTTACTATACGTGGTCCTTTATTTCGGCTAAAAAGGCCTTTCTAAACACTGTCGGGGGTTTTTCAGCAAAAAACGCCTTACTCTACATGGTCGTTTTTTTGGTCTAAAAACGCCTTACTATACATGGTCGGGTTTTTTCAGCTAAAAAACGGCTTACTATACATGGTCGTTTTTTTCGTCTAAAAACGCCTTACTATCCATGGTCATTTTTATTCATCTAAAAACGCCTTACTATGCATGGTCATTTTTTTTCGGCTAAAAAAACCCTTTCTATACATTGTCGGGTTTTTTCAGCTAAAAACGCCTTACTATACATGGTCGTTTTTTTTCGTCTAAAAACGCCTTACTATAATTGGTCGTTTTTTTCATCGAAAAACGCCTTACTGTACATGGTCATTTTTTTCGGCTAAAAACGCCTTACTAAACATGGTCGTTTTTTTTCACCTAAAAACGGCTGACTATACATGGTCATTTTTTTCGGCTAAAAACGCTTTCCTATATATGGTCGTTTATTTCGTCTAAAAACACCTTTCCATACATGGTCGTTTTTTTGGGCTAAAAATGCCTTACTATACATGGTCGTTTTTTTTCCGGCTAAAAATGCCTTACTATACATGGGTTTTTTTTTCGGCTAAAAACGCCTTACTATATATGGTCATTTTTTTCGGCTAAAAACGCTTTCCTATATATGGTCGTTTTTTTCAGCTAAAAACGCCTTACTATACATGGTCGTTTTTTTCGTCTAAAAATGCCTTACTATACATGGTCGTTTTTTCCGTCTAAAAACGCCTGACTATACATGGTCGTTTTTTTTCGGCTAAAAACACCTTTCTTTACATTTTCGGGTTTTTTCGGCTAAAAACGCCTTACCATACGTGGTTGTTTATTTCAGCTAATAACGCCTTACTGAACATGGTCGTTTTTTTCGGCTAAAAACCCCAAACTATACATGGTAGTATTGTTTTTGCTAAAAACGCCTTAATATACATGGTCGTTTTTTTCGTCTAAAAACGCCTTACTATCCATGGTCGTTTTTATTCATCTAAAAACGGCTTACTCTCCATTGTAGTTTTTTTCGGTTAAAAACGCCTTACCATACATGGTTGTTTTTTTTCTGCAAAAAACGCCTTACTATACATGGTCGTTTTTTTTCGGCAAAAAACGCCTTACTATACATGGTCGTTTTTTTCGTCTAAAAATGCCTTACTATACATGGTCGTTTTTTCCGTCTAAAAACGCCTGACTATACATGGTCGTTTTTTTTCGGCTAAAAACACCTTTCTTTACATTTTCGGGTTTTTTCGGCTAAAAACGCCTTACCATACGTGGTTGTTTATTTCAGCTAATAACGCCTTACTGAACATGGTCGTTTTTTTCGGCTAAAAACCCCAAACTATACATGGTAGTATTGTTTTTGCTAAAAACGCCTTAATATACATGGTCGTTTTTTTCGTCTAAAAACGCCTTACTATCCATGGTCGTTTTTATTCATCTAAAAACGGCTTACTCTCCATTGTAGTTTTTTTCGGTTAAAAACGCCTTACCATACATGGTTGTTTTTTTTCTGCAAAAAACGCCTTACTATACATGGTCGTTTTTTTTCGGCAAAAAACGCCTTACTATACATGGTCGTTTTTTTCGTCTAAAAATGCCTTACTATACATGGTCGTTTTTTCCGTCTAAAAACGCCTGACTATACATGGTCGTTTTTTTTCGGCTAAAAACACCTTTCTTTACATTTTCGGGTTTTTTCGGCTAAAAACGCCTTACCATACGTGGTTGTTTATTTCAGCTAATAACGCCTTACTGAACATGGTCGTTTTTTTCGGCTAAAAACCCCAAACTATACATGGTAGTATTGTTTTTGCTAAAAACGCCTTAATATACATGGTCGTTTTTTTCGTCTAAAAACGCCTTACTATCCATGGTCGTTTTTATTCATCTAAAAACGGCTTACTCTCCATTGTAGTTTTTTTCGGTTAAAAACGCCTTACCATACATGGTTGTTTTTTTTCTGCAAAAAACGCCTTACTATACATGGTCGTTTTTTTTCGGCAAAAAACGGCTTACTATACATTGTCGTTTTTTTCGGCTAAAAACGCCTTACTATACATGGTCATTTTTTTGGGCTAAAAACACCTTTCTATACATTGTCGGGTTTTTTCAGCTAAAAACGCCTTACCATACATGGTCTTTTTTTGGCCTAAAAATGCCTTACCATACGTGGTCCTTTATTTCGGCTAAAAACGCCTTAGAAACATAGTCGGGTTTTTTAGGCTAAAAACGGCTAACTATACATGGTTGGGGGGTTTTTTTGTTGCAAAAAACGGCTTACTATACATTGTCGTTTTTTCGGCTAAAAACGCCTTACTATACATGGTTGTTTTTTTCGGCTAAAAACGCCTTACCATACATGGTCGGTTTTTTTCGGCTAAAAATGCCTTACTATACGTGGTACTTTATTTCGGCTAAAAAGGCCTTTCTAAACATTGTCGGGGTTTTTTTCAGCAAAAAACGCCTTACTCTACATGGTCGTTTTTTTTTCCAGCTAAAAAACGGCTTACTATACATGTTCGTTTTTTTCGTCTAAAAACGCCTTACTATCCATGGTCGTTTTTATTCATCTAAAAACGCCTTACTATGCATGGTCATTTTTTTCGGCTAAAAAAACCCTTTCTATACATGGTCGTTTTTTTTTCAGCTAAAAAACGGCTTACTATACATGGTTGTTTTTTTCGTCTAAAAACGCCTTACTATACGTGGTCGTTTTTTTCGTCTAAAAACGCCTTACTATCCATGGTCATTTTTATTCATCTAAAAACGCCTTACTATACATGTTCGTTTTTTTCGGCTAAAAACGCCTTACCATACATGGTTGTTTTTTTTCGGCTAAAAATGCCTTACTATACATGGTCTTTTTTTCGTCTAAAAACGCCTTACTATACATGGTCTTTTTTCCGCTAAAAACGCCTTACTATACATGGTCGTTTTTTTTCCTGCTAAAAACGCATTACTATACATGGTCATTTTTTTCGGCTAAAAACGCTTTCCTATATATGGTCGTTTTTTTCAGCTAAAAACGCCTTCTTATACATGGTCGTTTTTTTTTGTCTAAAAACGCCTTACTATACATGGTCGTTTTTTTCGGCTAAAAACGCCGTTCTTTACATTTTCATTTTTTTTTTCGGCTAAAAACACCGTTCTTTACATTTTCGTTTTTTGTCGGCTAAAAACGCCTTACCATACGTGGTTGTTTATTTCAGTTAATAACGCCTTACTGAACATGGTCGTTTTTTTCGGCTAAAAAGGCCAAACTATACATTGTAGTATTGTTTTTGCTAAAAACGCCTTAATATACATGGTCTTTTTTTTCGGCTAAAAATGCCTTACTATCTATCCAGGGTCATTTTAATTCATCTAAAAACGGCTTACTATACATTGTAGTTTTTTTCAGCTAAAAACGCCTTACTATACAGTACGTGGTCGTTTTTTTCGGCTAAAAACGCCTTACTATACATGGTCGTTTTTTTCGTCTAAAAACACCTTACTATATATGGCCGTTTTTTTCATCTAAAAACGCCTTACTATACATGGTCGTTTTTTTTTCGGCAAAAAACGCCTTACTATAAAAAAATGGTTATTTTTTTTCATCTAAAAACGGCTTACTATACATGGTTGTTTTTTCTTTTGCAAAAAACGGCTTACTATACATGGTCGTTTTTTTCGGCTAAAAACGCCTTACCATACATGGTCGGGTTTTTTTTTGCTAAAAATGCCTTACTATACGTGGTCCTTTATTTCGGCTAAAAACGCCTTACTAAACATGGTTGGGTTTTTTTCGGCAAAAAACGGCTTACTATACATTGTCGTTTTTTTCGGCTAAAAACGCCTTGCTATACATGGTCGTTTTTTTCGTCTAAAAACGGCTTGCTATACATGGTCGTTTTTTTTCGGCTAAAAACGCCTTACTATACATGGTCGTTTTTTCGTCTAAAAACGCCTTACTATATATACATGGTCGTTTTTTTAGTCTAAAAACGCCTTACTATCCATGGTCGTTTTTACTCACCTAAAAACGCCTTACTATACGTGGTCGTTTTTTTCGTCTAAAAATGCCTTACTATACATGGTCTTTTTTTGCGCTGAAAACGCCTTACTGTATACAGTATATGGTCGTTTTTTTCGTCTAAAAACGCCTTACTAACACACCAATTAACAATTCACAAAACACCTGACAATACATGGTCGTCTTTTTGGCTATAAAAAAAATGCCTGCTATAATAGGTCCTTTTTATTGTGAAAAATGCCTTCAATGCCTCCAATTGACTGTATATGTAACCAGCAGTCGGTATTTCAGGCCAGCCCAGTTCGTCCGAGTTGTCGGCGACATCCAATGGCGTTGAGATTTATCAGTGCTACGTCACAGGCAGGTGCTGCACACCTGACAGGCAGACCGCAATGACATTGTCCCATATTGGTTTTATTTATGCGTGCGCGCGTGTGTGTGTGTGTGTGTCTGTTGTTTTTCATTTTTTTCTTTGAGTGCACGTCAGCTTGTGTGGCGTCTGCGTCTTACATGGAAATGACGTTCTCTCTCATGTGTGCTCTACACAAGCAAGGAAACAGCACCTAGAAGCATTTACAAACACAACAGGTCATGACATTCAGATGCGAAGCAGTTTTATCATTTACCTGTACGGGCTCACATCGGAGCCTCACTGATGTGCACATTAGCTGCTGCCTTCTTGCTGGAATCTTTTGGAAAGCTGAGAAGAGAAACAGAAGCTGGTGATGGTAGAGATCAGCGGGTCAGGGCTACAACTGTGCAAAACGTTACTTTGCATTTTATCGTATTATGAGATAACAGGGGTGTCGGCAGGAGGGGATGAAGGCAATGAGCAAGATGGGGCTTGGAGGTCTGAAGGAGATTCAGCCGAGGCGTGAGCTAGCATTTGTTTGTGACATCTTGTGAAAAAAATGTTGTGACTGAATATCAATTCGGTGCTGCTTGCAATCAGGATTAAGAAACGAGAATGTTTTCTTGCAAATATCTCATCATTTACATGGTATCACTTGTTTTTAATGATCTGTCATTATACATTGAACAGATGTGAAACCTCAGTCTATTTACATTAAAAAGGAGGAACAAAAGTAATAGCACGAAATAATGCAAGCATGCAAACACAACACCCATCTGGATGGAAAATGTTTGTTTTGGCAGTAATCAAAAACAATTTCCTCAAAGGGCATCATAACCAAGTGTCAGCCTTTTTCAACGTGCCAGTGCCGCCGCTGCACAACAACATAATGAACTTGGCATTTCAATTGCAGATTTGTCATCTTGGCTGTCACAGCATGCCATAAAGCTTTGGATTCCCTTGAGTGACAAATTATGAAAGCTGGCTAGGTGAGCTATGTCTGCAAATGTCCTCACCCCTGCCAAAGAGGATATGGTCACATCGTTAAATGTTCGGCTCTTCATTCGTTTCCTGACTAAGGTGGTAACTGACACATCACCATGGATATTTGACACGGATCCATTTTTGCTCACTTGTCAGGAATTCTAACTCTGAAAATTCCATACATCGTATTCTGATGCTGAGCATTGTATCCCTATGATCGCTCATCATGATGTGAAAGTTGTTTGAATTTCAAAACAATGTTTTTGTGCTACTTTAAGCCAGTATCTCACTGGGCGAACGCAGCGATTTTTTTTGTTTCATCGGGATTCGTAAAAAGGTTGGAAAAAAAGCTTGCAAACGGTTATACTTGTCACAAACATTTTCTTGTTACAAGGAAATTTTGAATACGTTTTGAAAATGCTCAAGATTTCCTTGTGATTCCGTTGTTTGGCAAATGTTTGCAATACAACTGTCATTTGAAAAAGTTCTTTTTTTATTCACCAATACTAAAGACCACATGCCCATGGTTCCAAATGCCTGTCTGATATGAACATCCATTCTTCACAGTGATCATCATGCCAGGCAAGAGTTAACAAGGCACGAAGAGGAAGGCCGAAGTAACATTTTTTTTACAATTCCTATTTTAATGACTTTAAGGACATAGAAGCAGTTTATGAAAGAGAAATTTGAAGACCACAACCAGCCTGCGTCAATCTTCAAATAATATTTTTCGTGTTACATTTTATGAGTTGCACAGAATTCATTTCCATGTTATTGAAATATTTCTTTGACCGTGAAAGTAAATGTCTTTCATGACAGAGGTCACCCCCTGATTTTCACCATTTGTCAGAAAAGGTGACGAATCAAGAATTGCTAACTTCGCAAGAATTCGCTGCTCAGGCCGAGTTTTAAAAATGAATTTTCCACTGGAATTTTTTTCCAAATCCAATCTCAAAGGCGTTTGACATAAAAGGCTGCACAGCAGTTAAAATGTATTCCCTTGGCTTCAGAAGATCGCATGATAAATGTTTACTTCCTTTTGAGCATTTATGATCCAAGTCTCCGGCCTTTTAATCATTGATTTCCGAGGTAACAAATGTCAAACATGGTCAGAGGTCTTTGAGTATTAACGTTGCTTTATCGATGTTTCCTGCGCTAATGAGCTCAAGAACCTTGGATAGACCGTGGTGCGGACTGCGCGATGGCGATGTGAAAATGACTCACAGAAAGGACACTATGTCAAGCTCTTGTTTGAGATGCTGACCTCAAGCTGAAGAACCTCCCCTAATATCACGTGACAGATCAATAACTGACAGGTCGGAAAGGACCGCACATTTATCTTTTTAAGGCAATGAATTTCAACGATGCAGCATCTTCAGTCTTAATGTATGAGAACATCTGCACACTAGCGATCACTAGCCCCGGGGTGATCATCGGTAGCGTTAGATGATCAAAACAAGACAAAGGGTTGGGCACTGAAAAATGAGACGAGCGTGGGTGGGGCTTGACGGACTTCTTTCAACGCAATGGATATGGTGCAAAATCTCGGTGAGCACAGCAGAGTGGTGGTTAGCCTCTCTGCCTCGCAGTTCAGAGGTTGTGGATTCAAATCTTGGCTCTGGCCTTCCACTGTGGGCTTTGCAAATCCCCCCCCCCCCCCCCACGCTGGTGAGTGATTTGCCGGTTGCTTTGGCCCCACCCTCCTCATTTCGAAAACATATATTAGAAACTGAAATATCATGGGGGGGGGGGGGAGGTTGAGACACAGACTGTCCATGTAAATGATCCCGAATCTCTCAGATATTTTCCATATGCATCCATTTAGTGCTTCTGCTGTTCAGGGTCACAGGGAACTGGAGCCTATTCCATCTGACGCCGTGTCACGAGCTGTGTCTTTGCTGATTTGGTTTTGATTGGATTTAGTTTTGTCATGTTTTCCCTGTGCTCCTTTTTTCGTGTCTTATCTGTCTTGTTAGATTTTTGTGTCCACCTGTTCTCATCAGCCCAGTCCCAAATCAGGTCCCTCAGCTACTCGTGTCTTGTCCAGGTGTCTCTCATTTTTTCATTTGGTTCCATGGTTTCTTTTGTTTCTCTTCCGTCTGTTGCTGTGTCTGTTCTGAAGTACCCTAGTCATGCTTTGTTGACTCTGCTTCCAGTGTTTTGTTACTTTCAATATTGTATACTGTATATTTTTAAAGACTTTTATTAATTTTGCAGGTTGGATAAATTCACATACCTTGTTTTGGCTTTTTAGTCTTTTGAAAATACTTTTTTTTTTTTTTTGCGTTTTTTTCTCCTGCTCCCCAATCTTGCTTCCCTGCTTCCCTGCACTTGGGTCCACAGTGCACCACAAAAATCCCATCCCACAACAGAAAGATCCGGCAAGACAGAAAGAATCCTGCTGATTGATTGGAGCTGATTGTTGGGCATGAGGGACTGGGCTGATGAGAACAGATGGGCACAAAAACTTAATGAGACCGTGAAGATATGAGAGCAAAAAAAACGGACACGGGGAAAACATGACAAAACTAGATCCAGTCGAAACCAAATCAACAAAAATACAGACCATGACACTTTGGGTGAAACATAGACTAAACATTTTAATGATCTCAAATCAGTTGTAGGGGCCCATGTAGAGACAGGCAATCTTTCACATTGTCACTGAGTGGATACTGAATCCACGCAAAAGTTAGGACTATACTATTATATTTTTTCTCACAATATATATGTTTAATAGTAGGTAATGCTGGTGAGCAAATTGTAATTAGAGGTGGCTTTATGTATCCCTAAGTGTATTTTTAACGCTAATTATACTTTATTTTTTCCATACTTGACAGTAAAAATTTGCTGACCAGTGTAATAAAATGTTTAAAGGACAATAGAATCCACTGGATATCATTGACTACGATGCTTGCGATTGGAACATATTTTCGCTTTAACTACATTTAGTATTGCCTGTTAATTATATTTCCAATGAAACGCAGCTCTGTGGGAGATTTATGTTGATGAGCTCAAAAATAGCTATTGCATAAAGGTTCCTTGACTTTGTGAAATGTAATGATAACACATAGTCATTACCTTGTTCATCAATTGTGGTAGTTTTTTTTTTAATTTTTTAATTAATTGGCTTTTGGGACTACCAATTGATTGTCGTTCCAATGATAGTATATTGTAGGCTATTGCTGTGCTGTCAAGTGTGGGAAATTAAACTGGAATAACACGAATGCGAAGAGAAAGAACTCACGTTTTGACTCGGCTGATGAAACGCTGGCGCAGTATGAGAGCCAAAGTGGAGACAACCATGATGGTGGTGCACATGGTCCCAACAGCCCGTCGAAGTCCAGCCACAAAGAGACAGAATATGAAGTATCTGCAGCAAAGATAACTTTGCATAACAGAAATGCCGTCCAGGTGTTGGTGTAGGTGTCTGTCTCTATCCGACCCTGCCCGTCTGTCTGGGTCAGCAGTGACAGGGGATTATCAATCCCAGATTAGACAAGGTGACATAAACCTTAATTCAATGACAATGCACGGTTAATGTTCCCTGAGTGTATAGAAATGACTAGCTCCAAAACAAGGGGAAAAAAAACCTCTTCAATGTAATTTACTCATACATGTGAATCAATTAATATTTAACGGCCAACTGCATCACATTTAAAATCTAACAGATCATTTAGATACGTTTAGGATTGTGACCTTTATTATGTGGCACAAAGCAGCCGTATAATCTAATGATGATCATTTTTACTAAATACAGCACGGACCCATACTCAGCCCCAAATGAAATTCAAAGCCTGGCACATTTTGTGTCTCATTATGCCCAATTTATATGGGGTCAGTGAGCAAGACATGGATATTGAAAATCCTGTGATGCCATTCGTCAAAAGGACATGTGTGACTCTGCTGACGCCACTCTGTCATGAAACCTCCGGTGCGTGGACAGCACACAGATGGAAGTTGGCACAAGTGGCTGTCACGAATGTCAAGTTGCAGCAATGTGGCTGCGCATCTAATCTTGTGTTCTGATATATACACTCGCACACACCTAATTGGTCATTTCTGCAGGCTGACTCTGCAGTGTTGATGGAGTGTGGCGTGGAATATTGCCATTGCTTAAAAATCCGGAGGGTTGTGCTCTCCTGCACTATTAAAATGCTCAGGCAAGATTGGTTTTCCAATGTGGGTTAACCCATTATACGGTCTGATTTTAAAATGCAATCCACACTAGTCAATTTGGGGTCAAAACACAAAACACGATTGGTTATGAAACATTGCTTAATGACTCTGTCCTTATGTGTTATGTGCTAAAGGAGTTTTATTTTTATTTATTTGTATATTTTAAAGGATCGTTTGCTGTGATGCAAGAGTGATTCAAACTACGGAGACAAATTCCTATGTGAATCTAGACAATATAGGATATCTTATCTTAATATGCGCTTGAGCATATTTGCATGAGACAAAAGCATGTAAATGCTCTAATTATGCACCAGAAATATCAAACACTTTCTATGGCAGGGTCCCGAAATATCTGGAAAGTCGTATCATTTTTTAGATTTTATTTTTACACCAGCACAAAGAATTTGAAATAAAATAATCAACATGTGATTGAAGCGTAGACTTTCAACTTTAATTCAAGTGGTTTAATATGACATTTACCATTTTGGACTTACTACTATAGGTGGAACTGGGGGTGGCTGTATGTGTCACGTTTTGCGTGATGGTAGTTGTAGGACCCCAAAAAGCAGGGAGGCAGGGAGGACCAGGGTGGATTGACCAAATTGTATTTAACAAAAAATACACACAAGAGTACAATGGAAAAAACACCAAGTCGAAGTACTCAAAAAAAATGCCTGGAAATCACAAGTATCAAACCAAACTACAACAGGAAACAAAACATGACAGGAGCACACATATGCTCACATACTCACAGCTCACAATGACCCAACAAAGAATGGCAGAAACTCAGGGAACTAAATACAAGCTAAGTGACGAGACAACGAGAAACACCTGGACAACACACAAAGGGTTGAGGGAGCTAATTGGTTACACAGAAGGAACACTGATAACGAGAACAGGTGGCGAAAAAAGGGCACATGAGGAATCAAAACCAAACGTAACCAGATCGAAACATAACAGTACCCCCCCCCCCCCCCCCTCAAGGGACGGATCCCAGACGTCCCAAAGTCACCCAGTGGCCGGACTCTGTGGAAACAGGGCGGGAGGGCGGGACGCAACACTTGCATCACCGGGGACGGGAACAGAGGGCGACAGCAACCCTTGCGTCACCGGGGACAGGGACGGGCAACGGCAACCCTTGCCTCGCCGGGAATAGGGACAGAGCGACAGCAACCCTTGCCTCGCCGGGAATAGGGACGGAGGGCGACGGCAATCCTCGCCTCGCCGGGAGCAGGGACGGAGGGCGACGGCAATCCTTTGCCTCGCCAAGAACAGGGACGGGCGACGGCAACCCTTGCCTCGCTGGGAATCGTGACAGAGGGCGACGGCAACCCTTGCCTTGCCGGAAACAGAAAAGAGGCAGTGGGACCAGGCCTCTAGTCCTGCGGGGTCCAGTAGGTTGGGTCATTGTCACGTTTTGCGTGATGGTAGTTGTAGGACCCCAAAAAGCAGGGAGGCAGGGAGGACCAGGGTGGATTGACCAAAATGTATTTAACAAAAAATACACACAAGAGTACAATGGAAAAAACACTAAGTCGAAGTACTCAAAAACAATGCCTGGAAATCACAAGTATCAAACCAAACTACAACAGGAAACAAAACATGACAGGAGCACACATATGCTCACATACTCACAGCTCACAATGACCCAACAAAGACTGGCAGAAACTCAGGGAACTAAATACAAGCTAAGTGACAAGACAATGAGAAACACCTGGACAACACACAAAGGGTTGAGGGAGCTAATTGGTTACACACAAGGAACACTGATAACGAGAACAGGTGGCGAAAAAAGGGCACATGAGGAATCAAAACCAAACGTAACCAGATCGAAACATAACAGTATGTTGAGCCACTTTCTAAGAAATAAAAAAAATCATTTAAAAAAAGGGAGTGGAGACTGCCAAGTGCACAAAGACAGCATGGATTCTATTATCCCTCAGTGAATCAGCACTTTCTTCACCAAACCACCAAGTTACACTCGGCAAATTAGTGTACGGATCCGTCTATATGGCACATGCAATGCTCACAAAGCAAGCAAAGATACCCACCACCTCCACCAAGTCAAATTTCCTTAATATGTGCTGCTTACCTGGAACTCACTCAGTTAGCTAATGCTAATGTCCTGTACATTCACATGCACATTTTTGGAACTAGGCAGCTAACAAAAGGTGTTTAAATTCAAACTTGGCGGTTGGACAGGCACAGAGACTGTTTGTTTGTCAGCAGTTAATAAGGTAATTTTCCCTAATGTGCTCCCTTTTACGAGTTGCAAAAGCAGAGGTCATTGATAATGTAGTGGTTCATGGCGACTTTGGCTTCCCCGTGACCCAGAATGGGCTCGGTATTATAAAAATTAATTGATGGAGATGTTGACAAAGCCACTGTTTACAAGGTGTCCTGCAGCTGAATCATTGTCTCAGACGTCAAAAAATGTAAGCAGTTCAATAAGCAGCATGACACCAAAACGTTGCAATTGTGTGAACAGCGCATTTGTTTTTCCCTCTCATTGTAAAGACTGACTTTGTTGTGTCACTTGTGCATCAGTCTCATGTGGTATGCGCATACCCTGTTAGCAGCGCGCCCCTGGAATTACAATATCAGGTGATGGGAAGTATGTTGCCATGGTAACAGTTTAGCGTACGGTCGAGCAGCACGCCTGATTTAAGCCTTCATTGGTAAATTGCTCTATTTTCTGACTGCTGTATTGCCGTTTACCAGCCTCACCTCTTCGTATGACTCCATCAAGCCATCCATTTTCTATAGCGCTTATACTCATTAGGGTCCAGGTTGTGCTGATGCCTGTCCCAGCTGACTTTGGCTGAGAGGCAGAACGGTAGATGTGCTAACCGTTATGGAACCGCATCAGCGTCTTCTACAAGAAAAAAAACTAAACTTAAAATGAATGTTTCTAAAAGACATTCATTCCAAGAAATAACATGCACATAATCAATACAAAATGCTCACATTGCTATGTAGTATTGCTCAAAATTGTGCCACCACAACTTTTGTCAGGCACTTGAGCAAATGCATACTAAAAACGAAATAATTCTCTAAAATAAATGCCTCGGGCTCTTGTATACGAGGCCGATGATAAAAATCAAAGTATTTATCCCTGGATGAACCTCCCACTAGACCGCTCGCTTACAGCATCAAGCGGAAAATGGGCAAACATTCAACGTTAATGAGGAGAGAAGATTTATAACTGTTTTGTTTCATGAGACTAATATTTTGTCCCAATCATCCACTTCTTGAGAGTTTTCTTGTGAATACTTTCCTGTCGGAACCTTCGACCACATTTTGCATTACATGCATACAAGCAAGCAATTCATTATTTTCAAAGTTAAATGGAATCACAAGGTAAGACCCAAATACCGTATTTTCCGCACTTTAAGGCGCACCGAAAAGCAATCAATTTTCCGAAAAGCCGACAGCACGCCTTGCGATGGAGAAAAAAAGCAAAAGCAGTATTAGAGTCTCATGGAGACTCTTCAACTGACTCCAGAGTAGAAGTTTACTCCATACATTTGACCATATTGTCTCATAAAGCTCAGAGAAATATGATTCGGTTTTAATTTGTGGTGGAAACACTTCATCACCACCCATCGCCATCGAATTACACTTGTTTTGTGCTGCGGGCATAGTCAGCATTTCCATGAGACACAAAATTTTAACTGCAGTGTGATAAAACAGATGTTATGTGCTTTTCCTCTTCATCTTTAGTGCGCTCCTACCGTGACTTGGAAATGGCCAACCTAGCTGAAAGTCATGGGCAGAAAAACTCGGTGTGGGGGCAGTTTCCCTTGTGTCCGCCAATCAGCTCCTTTTACATCATTTTGTCTTCTCCAGCTCTCTGCTTGTGTCATCCCAGTGACTTTGTCACCAGTATCCCAGAATCTTTATATTTTGGCCAGATTATGTGCTCAATGTTCCCCGTCTGTACTGGGAGGTAAGGACGGAGCCCTGTCTTGAGCAGCGAAAATCTGTGAGTAAATTATTACCCTCCGCACAGAGAAAAAAAACAAGTTTATTGACTATATAGGTCATTTGCCAACATCTTGGTGACAAAATACTTATTTCCTATTCGACAGCACAAAGGATTGACTAAATGAAGCTCCTGCGCTCTCTTTAACGTATTTCCAAGATGGCGCCAAAGCCATACTTTGGTATTAGACGGGGCTTTGGCCAAAACATAAACAGCCAAGTGGGGAGTATTTCACTAAATATATGTGTGTGTGCGGCCCGGTAGTCCAGTGGTTAGCACGTTGGCTTCACAGTGCAGAGGTACCGGGTTCAATTCCAGCTCCGGCCTCCCTGTGTGGAGTTTGCATATTCTCCACAGGCCTGCGTGGGTTTTCTCCGGGTGCTCCGGTTTCCTCCCACATTCCAAAAACATGCATGGCAGGCTGATTGGACGCTCTAAATTGTCCCTAGGTGCGAGTGTGGGCGTGAATGGTTGTTCGTCTCTGTGCGCCCTGCGATTGGCTGGCAACTGATTCAGGGTGTCCCCGCCTACTGCCCGAAGACGGCTGGGATAGGCTCCAGCGACCCTAGTGACGATCAAGCGGTTCGGAAAATGGATGGATGGATATGTGTGTGTGTGTGTGTGCGTGCGTGTTTTATGATTCGACCACAGTAGGGTACCAGTAATTGCGAAGAGGTAGAAATACGGTAAGGACTGAACAACTGGAAATGAAGCTTTGTGAAACATCGAGAAGTGGCACATGTGCATATATAATGGTGAGCAGTTACGTCAACATTCCTTATTCACTTCTGCATGGAGGGTTAACGGCTTACGCCTTACGGCAAAGCGACTCACCTCAAGTACACAGTAATCCTCCCTCTGCACTTATGTCACCGTGTCGTGCTCCGTGCCGTGCAATCAATGTGAACGGTGAAGCGCTTGACTCGTTTCTGCATTTAAATGACGGTGAGGGATGTTAAACAGTGTCATAGATGAGACCAGCTGCCTTCAGTAAGTCTCTCTCGCTTCACCTCAATATGATGCGTCATGTATGCAGAAAATGTAGACTTCAACAACATTCAAATGCACAGCGGTAATCTGTACAGAATTTCACATTAAGCCTATGTTTTCGCCTATCACAAGAAGAACTGAATAAGAACTGCGACACCCTTTTAGCCAAAATGAGCCTGAAACAGGAAAAGAACAAATGTTCAAGTGCATTTTATTGACCATTTTCATGTTCACCACGTCTACAGAGGTACGAGTTTGTGGCAAGATGTTCAAACATGCTTGAAACACGACAAAGCCACTGCACTTGCTCCCACCAACAACGGTATACAGTAACATAATATTCAAAAATGTCAAATCATTTTCATAATTAGAAAAATATCATGAGGTCTGCACTTTTAAGTTGAACAGCCGATTGGCAAAAGTGTCAAAAACAACAGGTACTTCCACATAAATGTTGTGATGCCTTGATAAGCAATGAGAGAGCAAGCGTGTTAGATGTGTCATTATCTTTTAGAAGCATATATTGGATTAAGTGCTCTGGCATACTTGGCATGCGTGGACATTTCGGAGTCAGCTAATTTAACGTACAATCACAAAAAGGGTCGTAGCTATCTTGTATCTACGTGTCTGTGCATGTTAATACAATGATGAGCATATGAAGCAACTTGAAAGTCAAAAAGCCTCAAGGTTGGGAAGAGCAGCAACCCACTGTGTATGATTTTCTTGGCGCACAGATGACAACGATTACAATTGAACCTAGTGAATCCAGTCATAGGCTGGCGGATCGTTTGTGACGGGCAGTTTTGGGGTTTTGTAATCTCTCGGTGGAACTCGAAAATGACTTGCGTCTTTCATAAGAACACAATGTTTTACACGTTTGCTGATCTTGTGAGGATGAAGTTTCAATCGGAGTGGTCAAAGGAATCACAAATATTACAAATGACACCCACCAGCAAACAGCCAGCTACATTAATTCTGATGATCCTGGGCAGAGTTGATTGACATGGCAGCACAGAAAGGCTGAAAATTGATTGGACAAAAAGGGTAACAAGGAAAAGATGTAAAAATCAACTGTTGCGAATAAATTATACCATTTTATTGAATTTAGGTTGTAAATGTAGGCCAGCAGAGAAGGTGTTGGATGGATGGATGGATCAGAAGAAGTCTTTCTTGATTCCGTCACCATAGATCAAAATTTCATATAAGTGAAAATAGTGGCGGCTCAGTCGTTCAGTGGTTAGTGCGTCAAACTCACAGCGCAGAGGTCGTGGGTTCGATCCCGGCTCCGGCCTTCGTATGTGGAGTTTGCATGTTCTCCCCGTGCCTGCATGGGTTTCCGGTTTGCTCCCACTTTCCAAAAACTTGCATGGCAGGCTGATTGAACACTCCAAATCGTCCCTTGATGCGAGCGCGAGACGGCTGGGATAGGCCCCAGCACATCCGGCGACCCATGTGAGGATAAAATGGATCGGAAAATGGATGAAAATAGTCTGATCAAAAATAAATCAGTCTTCAAGACAATTCTTTCTTTTAATTTTCCAATTCATTATTGGTTGCAAACGAAAGGGAATGCCTTCTAAATGATTGGAAGAGATGCTGATGAAGAAGTCTTGTCAGTGAACGAGATTATATGATGGATGACAGCATACGGCCGTTTGTAAAAGTGTTTCAGCTCTCAGTGAAGATGATCATTACCGAAGCAATGGGATGTTTCGTTAAAGTAGATGAATGACCAGATGAGGAGGAGTGGAGACTCATTGCCTCCTCGTAAATGCCAGATGCTGATGGCAACGAGGGTCGAATAGGAGAAACAGGACATCAATGGCGCAGATGCAAGCTCAAGATTGGATCAGATGTCCATCCTAAACAGATTTGCAGTGTATGCTTGGGAATTCAATAGACTGATGAGGACTATAAATGGCAGTGCATGCAAAAATGCTACACGTCATTATTTCAAGGAGTTAGACGGGTGGGGCATGTGGCTTTTCTCTGCTGTGCCCTAACTACAAAAACTTTACGAAATTCTTGTTCGAACATGCTCTCTGTTTCCGAGACCTCCAGAAGAGTATTTAAAGCTCTTAATGGAGCCTTTAATGTGGCATGTCTCTCTGATGAGGTAAACTAAGTGACAGGCTTGTAAATATTAGCAAAGCAGAGGACTGTCGGTGAAAGGTGTACATTTGTGGTTGCTGATCGTGCCCACCTGCGGATATTTTCCATCTTACTTTCTCAGCGTCATTGTGTTTGTCTAAAAGAGAGTGGGCCAAAAATCTAAAGCACTTCACCAAAACGAGTGAACTGCCCTCTTTGGTGCGGAAAGTGAATCATGTGGAAGTAAATTATGAAGGCAGAAAAGTACATGTACACATGGTTCACTTGTACATATGACAAGATATTTAGAGCGCATAATGCATCAATATAGAGCCAAAGAGTAGCACAGTCCATTAAATCTGGGGATTATAGGACACAAGAGTAAAAAACAAATAACAGTCAGCAGTTCCATGGTCCCAAAGTTAGGGCTTCAACAATTGACTGCCCCATACTCTTCGATCTTAAAATCATTCCCTGTCAAAACATCTTTTAATATGACATCCAAAATATCACGAGGTGTATTCATACAATATGTGTGACTTGAGGATGCATGTCTCTTAGCAGAATTCCAGATGAATGACATTTTACGTCGCAAGATTATTTTTTTTTATGCTGCATTTATGGACATTTGGATTTTAAAAAAAATTATTAGGATTAATCAGTATACAGACAGCCTAGGAGAGTTTATGGCAGGTTAAAATATAAATATTGTACGTGTTTGATAAGCGGCAAATGTTACCATGTCAGGCTATTAGTTCCAAGACATAGCATCAATTAATAATTCCATTTTTATTATTAGAAAAAAGCTTAACACCCCCCCCCCCAAAAAAAAGGATCCGAAGTGTGTTCAGTAAATTATTTCTTAAAACAATGCATGTTAAAATACATTTTACACAATTGAAAAGCCTGTTTATTTCCATTCATCAAGAACATCCATTGTTGGAATGAAGGACACAAAAGAGTGTTTGTGTCATGTAATATGCCAAATCGCCGATTCTACTTATGTAATTGATACGGTTGTCATCATTTAAATTGGTAATTTGGTGTCTGCAGTTGGAATCTACATGCCGGGCAAAGTTCAAAGTGGTCTTCAGCCAAAGGAAGTGACTGCATTATTTGCAGTGAGCCCATACCACCTGTGAACTGAACTGACAGCCTAGTCCCAAAAGGCAGCGAATACATCAATGAAAAACAGCCAAGTGGGATTTCCAAGAAGACAGATTTTTTTTCTCTTTGAAATGGATGGTGATGTGGCAAACGGCTCTCTGTCCAGACAATTTGGGGAGGTGGGGGGGGGGGGGGGTGGTATTGATTGCATGGAGCCAATCTCCGGGCAAAGTGCTGCATGAAAAGAGTAACACCTTGTGATGTTGTGGTTTAGCATCTCCATCACTGGAAAAATTAGGCTCGTCATCATTGAGTGCATGCCAATGCCGAGAGATACAGATAGCAACAGCGGCAATCGCTCTGGGAGTACAAGATATGGAAGAAGCTGCCAATAGTCCTGGCCTCATCTCATCTGAACCCTTTTGTGATCATCCTGAGGATGCTATTCGTGCTAAAGTCACCAAACACAACCACCATTTGACTGATGACTCCCGGTTGAACAATGAAATGCCAAACTGCAGCGGTGAGTGACCAGGATGTGTCTGGTTCATACGCACGCTCGGAAGCCTCCTCCTGTTAAAATAATACATTGTAAAAAGAACAATGTGTCTTGTTTATTCCCCGTTACCGATAAGACTTCAATAAACCAAAGAAAGTACCTCAACAGGGAGAGACTAAGCTATATGCCATGTAGGCAGTGACAATTTGATGCAGTTGACATGGGGCATCTTTTTTTTTTTTTTTTTTAAAGGGAAAACAGACTTTTCAACAGTATGCATCAATGTTAGTTGTGTTTGATGTTGTTCATGCTCTTAAATGAACAAGAGGAAACATTTTGCCGGCTGTACCGTTGCGACATTTTTGTACGATTTGACCTTTTATGCTGAATCGATAGTTTGTCTGGTGGAAAACAAATCTGTGAGCTCACTAGACAGATGAATCAATATAGGGAGCAAAATCAGCACCGTTTAATCTGTGTCTCATGCTTTTTGACAGGGAAAAAATCACCGGGGAAATCATTAATCGATTTATTTATTTTTAAATTGCCTAAAGAAAAAAAATGTCTCGGAGAATAGTGCTTGACATGCGTGAGATGTGCAGGGAAGGGGAAAGTACGTGGGCAGGAAATTGGGAAGGCACCACCCCCGCTGGACTTCACTCACTTGAAGTCATGCTTTTACTACCCTTGTGGAGTTGGCAATAGTAGACAGTTGACTAGGTAATTACCAATGGTGTATTTAAAGCACGTAAATAACCATTATTACTTGAGCTAAAATGTCATTAGTGTTTGCAGATGTTCGAGGTGATCCGGGAAAAGTAGTGAACAAAACACTCAAAAATAAAGCCCCAGCACCAAAATGTCACTAAAATAAGCAGAGCAGTTGTGTGGATGAACATTTCACTCACCATTATCATCATCATCATCAACATCACTATTATCAAGATCCATGTCGATGAAACCGAGCTCGCAAGATTTGAGCTTCAGCAATGAGGAAAAACAGGTCAATCAATCTCCTTTTTAATTTTTTCCCCCAAGTCCACATTTTCTTCACACTGACCCTTCACACGGCCGAGCTGGAGACCCGCAGCCAGCCCACATCTGTGTAGGCCCCCGTCACATGCCAGTAGACAGCACCCATGAGTTTGGTCCACACCATCTGCACTTCTGCTGTGAAGAATTCCGGGAAGTCTTCAGACAGCACCTCCAGCATCACCCCACTCAGTATCTGCAATTTGGCATACAAAAGGTGTCACAAAATTTTGAGGACTGGTGTCACAAAAGGTATGTTCGAACTACAAACAGCAAGGTGTCTCCTTCAAAGTAATCTCCCTTCATGCATTCTTGGAAGGGTCCCCCCCCCCCCCCCCGAGTACCCTCCACAACTCGATCATCAGGGTAATCAAAACAGGAGGCCTATTTGACCTGCTATAATTTGGGATAGCGGAAAAAAAAAAAAAATCACATGATCCCAGGTTGGGTGAGTCAGGAGGTTGCACCTGCATGGCAAATCTATTCTCAGCCAAGAACTGTTGGATGCTCGGGGCATTGTGACCAGGCGAGTAGTCATGGAGAAGCGGCCACGAGTTGTTCACGCCTCTTCTCAAGTACAAAATGAAGCAAATGCTGCAGGAATTCTTTGTATAGTTTGACATTTACCAACTTTTCTGACACGCCTCTTACAAACATGGATAAGGTAAAAAAAAAAAAAAAATTTTAAAAAGACGTGGTCAAAATATGAGCAACAGGGAGATGGAAAGTGAATCAAACGAGGCTGTCAGAATAATATGGTAAGGTAGGAGTAGAGCCGAGGTGGGGAAATCAGCCCAATTCACTGTTGCGGAAAGGTGGGCGAGACAGGTGAGAATTGAAAGTGTCCATGATGGTGAAACATGAAAGTACAGGGTGGACAGGGAACACAAAGGGAATGAGAGTTACACACTAGAGAGGACAAAACACTGAATCAAAGACGTAGGCCACATATGCACCAAGGGACATGAAATAGATTATGTAATATACGAATGTAAATCAGCAGCAAAAATGATTCGGATATCGTAAACAACCTTTGAGAACAGAGTCTATCTCCTGACTGGCAATAAAAAAAAAAGAAATAGAGAATAAAGGCACATTTCACATGCAGGTGCATGCTCTTGCTGTCTGATCAGAAAGGCGCTGAAAGTGTTTTTTTATTGCCATTTTCTGCCTTTTATATTCTCCAATGGCCCAATTTACCATCTTCTCATTGACTTAAGATAATTGCAAGTCTTATCAAATCACTATCTCACAGTCTCTCTTTTGGAGATTGAGTGTCATTTAACACTCTTTCAAAACGCTGAATGAAACAGATCAAGCAGCTGGCCAACTATATTGTGTGTGTGTGTGTACATATATCGCATCCAATGTCTCTAATTTCACCAATATGACACTACTGTACTGTATGCCTACTACTACATATATTACATAAATACACACACACGGGCGTGTATATGCGCATATGTTGATATCGGACGGGAAGAGTTATGGTGGTAAATATGAAGATTCCGTTTACATTTGAATATGATTAGATGTCAGACATGCAGAATGTAGATGGAAGAAATCAACATCATGATTCATTGCTGAACTTTGTTTAATGAATTAAAGCACCATGGCCAATCGGATGCCGGTGCCTTCAATGATGCTCTTGTGCAGCTGCATTTAGGAAGATGATATTGAAAAGACATGAAGAGAAGAAGTGTCTTACATCGTATGAAGAGGGATGCACGGTTGATTTTCTGATTGGTAATTATGCAAGTGGATAGGGAAAATGAAACACTACATGTTGAGCATTTTGTCTGATTTCTCTTCATGGCAATCAACAAGTCATGGACACAAGCGGATTCTACTGTTTAACTTCCTTCATGATGTATTCTTAATCAAGTATTTAAAAGGCAGAGTTATTTTAATAGCTGGATTGAATCGTTCATCACCCTTTGGCACAAAGTAAATGAGGTGAGGGAGGGAAGCCCACATTAGTAGATACTGGAGACGTAGGAGTTCTTTGTACTTCAGAACATTTTTTTTTTTGCTTTCTGCCCGTTTGAATGTTTAGCTATTGTTGTGGTCAAGATGCAGTTTTTTTTTTTTATCCTGCCAGTAGCGAAGACAAGTCATCTTTTCTTTACATTTCAGGGTGATAAATTAGCACCCCCAGCAATTTACAGTATTTTTTTTATACATGTAGTTATTTATGTTTAAGAACATTATTTTTAATTTCCAAATATGTTGCCATTTTATTCCGATACAATTCAAGTGTCCGTGTTTGTGCTGCAGCTGTACCCCGTGTATGGTTTTGTGAGGGCGGAGTGGTGCTGTTGGAGTTTTTCAGTTACCGGTACTTGCGCGTTAGTGGCAGCACTAATCGCCGAGCGCACCGCTTCACTGCGACGCTTCGTAAACTAGAGCGTTGCTCAAATTTGTCGATCGTCTGTGAATTGGCGCGAGGCACAAGGTGCTCCGACTGGGAGTGTGGACAGGGTGCACCAGTGCTGGCTACTTTCGGATATTAATAAGTGCACTCTGCCTCTTCGAACACACCCACTCTCAGTCGTCTCACGGGCGTCAGAGTGAAAGACATGTTGTAGAGAAGTGTAACAGATGAGCTCATTCATACCTTAAAATACATTGGTTCCACCTTGTGTTTGATCGCGTGAGCCTTCCCCACCAGGGTCAGCACCGACGACACCTTCTCCGGGTCATTGAGGTTCTCCACCACAGTATTGATGGCATTCATCACCCTGCGGGCATGGTGACGAAGCTGGCAACTTCGCTCCATCTCCTCAGGGTCCTCCATGTCCTGGAACTGGCTGAAATACTGTTTGGCAGATGGGAAGTTCACAAAGAACCTGGGGAAAAAATTTCAACACAAAACAAGCGTCATTTGTTTTATTCAGGTGAAAATGAAGATGATCTGTTCATCTCTTTGGTTACGATTTATCCTCTTTAGGAAAACCACTTCAGCTCCCAATGGATCCATCCAAGGCACACCATGTGAAGAGGCCAAACCTGATCGGAAAAGACCATCGCAAAAAAAATAAAATAAAGGAAATGCGGCCACTCATACCCACATATTGCGCAATACCTGCTGTGACATAAACTACAACCCTGTATTGGGTTTTCAGGCTCCAGTATATTGTACTGTATCTTTTACCATGAAAGCATGATTGTCAAGGTGGAAGGTTGCCACAAAGAGAGGAAGGAAGGCTTCTACGACCCCATTTACTGACTGTACCCAGTGCACCATGTGCATTGCTTGCATTCATTTTGGCAACAGAGAGTTTCACTATTTTATCCACTGGTACATATAAAAATATAAATTAACAGTTAAGTATTGTTGTAAAACACAAAACAGTACAGTATCTGTATCCAGTTTATGCTGCAATTTTATGATTTGGCCGCTTGGCAGTGACTGGCTGGATTTTGCTCGATTAAAACCAGGAAAAAAATTTGGGGTAGTTGTGGCAGTTCATACGCATTTTTGATTCCCTGTTACATTGTGACGCAGTGTATCATTAATTTTAAATGCTTCATTAAGACTTAATTACA
The DNA here is from genome assembly GCF_054856545.1 of Hippocampus guttulatus. Lineage (NCBI taxonomy): Eukaryota > Metazoa > Chordata > Actinopteri > Syngnathiformes > Syngnathidae > Hippocampus > Hippocampus guttulatus. The sequence goes on from NC_141269.1 coordinate 12,572,051, forward strand.
GTAATTGTACTTAAAATCACCTAAAATGAAACTAACAAATAGAGCTGATTTTATATGTGTCCCAACTTTCTATTCAATGATTTGTTCTGTTTTGATGTATAGGTGGTTTGAATTTTCGTGTTACTTATTGACATCAAGGAACTGTTTTTGATCTCAGGTTTTGGACAGGTGTGAGACTGCTTTGGCCCCCGTGTGCATGTCTGATGTTGCTCACTGTGGTCCAAGGGATGTTCACGGGGAATTTGTGTGAATGCTCACACGCATGGAAAATTAGAAGGAACATTGCTGCCTACCCTAATAGAGACTATGGGATGCAATTTTGCAGCGTGTTAACGCATTTACACCCTTTGACGTATAAATACGTCAATTAGCGCGTAGCCGCTCCCTCCCCATGACGTATTAATACGTCAATCACGTGTTTTCATGGGGGAGGGTGCAAGAGAGTCCGATGCAACTTCTCACCACAGGATTAGGCTTGACGGCAATGTTAAATAGCAAAAAAATGGCCATCGGGTGGCAGTGGTGCAAAAATCAACCAGGATCACGCCGCAGAAGGAGTAGAAAGGGCGTACAGTGAAGGAGGGGCGTATGTGGATGGATGGATTGGAACATTAGCAACTAGCAACGATGGAGAAAAGGAAATAACTAACTAAAAATGATTTTTTTTTGGTATAAAAGCGTCCTCGAAACAAAACAACAAAGGAGATGGTGTTTGTGTGGAAGACAAAATGACGCTTCGGTCACTAATCGAAAGCGGCACCCGTCAAACGAACGTCGGCCTGCACAAACATGGCGTGCTACACGCGGCCCGCATAGCTCACGCCGAGTTTCGAGTTCATCCGATGATGAACTTGCTCCACGTCAGCGATCATCGCTTGGCAGAGCATTTTGTGCCTCCCGATGCCCCACAAGTCGTCTCCCCGGCGACTTCCAGCGATGACGGCAAAGAGGCTGCATTGCTTCGCATGGCCGACGCCGGGCACACGTCAGCGATTCGTTGGAATCGTCTCGTAATGACGACGGCGAAAACGATGAATTGGAGAGCGATTTGGATCCCGATCTGTTGGACGAATACGTGCCTTCGGACATAACGGAAAGCAGCTGAGAGTCCTCGCCAGAGCCGCTGGAACGAGCAGGTAACTGCTGACTAGCTTGCAAGTTCCCATTCAAAACTTCCTCACTTCTTATGTCTCCTCAGTCACTTTTATGTACCGCTACATTCCCTGCTAGACTATGAAGTTGCCAGTAACACTAATCATTTATGTACGGTTGATGCGTCTCGTAGATGTGGATGAAAATATGCGCCGACTTGCATGTCGCCATAGGTTTAAAAAAAAAAAAAAAAAAAAAAAAAAGGACACATTTGGTCCGCTCAGCTCTGCTAAAACCACTAGTGTTAAATTCATATTCCATTTCATTTCAAATTGGATGCTGAGCAACATGGAATGAATGGTGTAAATAGCAGTGTGCGAGCATGTATGTGTGAGAGATGTTGAAATGTAAGTGGAAAGCAACAATTAAAAAAAAATAGAAAAATAAAAGTGTGGTAATTGTACATACTTCTATAAATTACAGATTGTCCAACCAGAAGCCAAAAGATGACAACTCCTCGATTTGGTGGTGGAAAGAAAGGTAAATAAAATGATTGTACCTCACTCTGCAGCAAGATATATTTGCAACTTTTTATGTTTCTATAATTTATAGGTCGTGCATCTGGACGTGGTGGGATGAATTGATGTGGTGACAAACTGGATGGAAGCCAAAAACCATCTTCTCCACAGCTGCACTTTTGTTCATAGTTCAATAGTTTTGTTGTGTGCAAATAAATTATTTTGCTACAAAAACATTATTTGTAATGTTCTTTTGAAGGAGGAACACATTATTGAGGTATTTGAGCTGTCACAAAAGCAAAAAAAATTGTGTAAAACTTGAAATGCATGCTTTTACAAAAAGCTCATTTTCTCTGGATTTCTGCAGAAAATCGGCCTTTTCCATAAAACTTAGCAGTTTTCTAATGCTGATTGCCAACGAACGGAGAAAGATAGAAACACTTTTTTTTCTGCTGAAAGAAGAGAGTCTCGCCTTTCTTTTGACAGGTTGCATATATATATAGCCATAGAACAGAAAATTCTGTGGGCCTTGAAAATCAGTCAAAATTCAGTAAAATGTGAGGGATTGAGGGGGTTGCTCCAGTGAAAAGGGGTGGTATTCAATGAGTTAAGTGCACAAACATGACTATCGTAGCTCACGTGTACCTTTTTAAAATGCTTCTCCCAGCACCCTAATTTCCAATTCTTTGCCAGTACCATCAGTGAATTGCAGATGAAATCAACTTTGAATGAAAATAATAATTTAAAAAAGATATATTGCAAAACCTCTCATCACAAGCTGTAATTGCAGACTGCTGACCGCGAACAACTTCCAGTGACACACGTCAGGTGCTTTTTAATTTTATTTTACTTTTTAAATACTTTTTGGGTGAAAGTGAAACTGATAGGACGCTTAGGGTGCAATGTACACTAACACAAACATATAGAATATTAATAACACACAGAAGCAAATCACCCCCCCCCCCCTTTCCCTCGATACCCCTCACAATCGACTTGGGACCATTCCGCGGGATACCGGTCGATCACAATGGACTGGTTCGACACCCCTGCTATATACTGTGCACTGTAGTTGGCTAGCAACCTGTTTTAGGGTGTACCCCACCTCTTGCCTAAAGTCAGCTGGGATAGGCCCAAGATCTTAATAAAAAGTAACAAATCTCAAAAATGAATGGATATAGAATCAATGGAATGTTGTGAATTGTTTTTATCAGTTAATGAGGGCACCCTGGGAGTCATCAATGATATGCTGGCCTGCATTCATTTCTCATCCTTAACTTTCCATACTGGTTACAGTTGATTCACTGTGATCCTTATTGTCCCTTTTCCCCAAAATTGGCTATGGACCTGCCTTGGGTTACAACACCACTTATTTGTGTGTGTGTGTGTTTTCAAATGCAATCCAAGTGTGGATTGAGATATACAGTATTGGAATCCTGAGAAGTGTTTTCCACAATATGTTTACATTGCTACCAACTAGCTAAAATAATGGCCTACGTCATCTTTCCAGTTTTTTCAGATCACACAAAAAAACGGAACCAAATACTGATGACGTTAATCACTCATTATTTCAGGAGTAAAATTGAATGATATGCTTCACACTAAGGGCGTAGCCGCTTTTAGGAGAGGGGGCCAGCATTCCCAGGAGATGTTTAAGGCAAACAACAAAACAAATAAATATTGGGTTTTTTTGGGGTGAAAATATGACTAAGGCCACTATTTTAAGAGGCTTATGATATGGCTGTGTAAGATAAACATTGCTTTACAGTTTAATCAGGCTGCTGATAACTAATTGACCCACTTGATAAAGCTTCAGTATACAAGCCAACCTAATTAAAATGAAAATGTCAATCGAGCAAAAGTAATGTTGTACTGTACTTCCTGGAAGGGTTACAACCCAAATAATATGGCATTTAAATGCATAGCATGGTATAATCCTTAAGTGGATTGTGGAAACTGTGGAATTTGTAGCGCGTCATTGGTGTGATTGCTTTGCGTATTGCAGAGCTTATGAGTCTTTATAAGTTTAGATGTATCCCACAAATTGAATCTTATGGCCAAATGCTAATGATTCAGGCATTTAATGTTCATCAGCAAAGTTGCAAAATGGCCACATCATTATTTAAAATGTTTAGAGGAGCCTTGAAATCACTAGCTTTCACTCTATTAACTTTCTACTTTGACCTCATTTAAATCTTGTCATTGCTCACGCTGGCCAAAATTGTGGATACAATTACTTCCCAGTTAGAGTTTGGCCCTGGGCAGCCCTGATAAACTGCATCTACAGCCACCAGATTCTGTCATGCCAGGCCAAGACAGGCTTTCGCTTGCCTATAGCATTTCTAGCTTGGCTCTACCAGCTGTCACGGTACAAACACACTTTTTTTGCTGGGTGACAGGAAATACATATATGTAGTCTTGTAGTTTTTGCACTGCTTGACACAGACATGAAGTTGTAGCGCTATTTATTGGAGTACACAAGAGACAAATGTACGGCTTTGAAATGATAAAAATAAAGTGTAATAGCAATAAAATACAGGAGAACACCTACTTTAGCAGTTTGTAATCTCCTGACCGAATGTCCTCTTTCCACTGCAAATGTTCCCTTTTTCCAATGGTAAAAAGATGTCTTTGGCAGGTTACGTTTTTGATTGGGCAGGGTTTTATTTGGCATGCATTACTTGGGGCATATTAACTTGCATTTCTCAACATGTCCTTCCTCAGAGTCTGACTGATTCAATACAACATGATATAAACTCAAGAAAGCCCGAAAATAATCTCTAGTACTAAATCACAAGTGTCAATCTCAAGGCCCGGGGGCCAAAACTGGCCCGCCACATCATTTTATGTGGCCCGCCAAAGCAAATCAAGCATGTCAACTTCCATGATGCCAACCAAACCCCTTATTACAGTTACAAACAATAGTTCAACAAACCATTATTATTGACTTTTTTAAAATTTGGTTTCAGTCATAACGGCCCTACAAGGGAAAGGGTAACCAAAATGTGGCCCACGACAAAAGAGTTTGACACCCCTCTACTAAATGCTGAATTTGCGTGATCAAAGAGTTACAACAGTTGATCTCTAACTAAAAATTTATTCTATAAAAAACAATCCTTATTCAATTGAATGAAAACATACAAAGGTTCAAAGTTAAGTCAACCTTTTAAATCCACGAGCCTTTTGTAATTGGATGGATGTTAGAATACACCAATGTATGCTACGCTCTCCCCGCATAGGTCAACAAATGATATCTCATTGAATGGATGCGTTTAAAAGGCATTCAAACACTTGGCCGGTCACAGCCACTTCATATTTTATTCAGGATGTTTCATTCCTGTAATACCTTGAGTTACCGAAGCAAACTGGGGAACATTTTGTCCTCGTGTGAGAGCTCTTAACTCCTTCTTGCACCCGTCTCTGCATTCAAATGAATCCATTAATGTCAAATGGGCACCATTAGCGCGAGTTGTTAATCATACTTTAATAAAATGGGGAGGGTTTTTCTAATTATTTAGAGCAGGGTGAACAATGTTGGATCTTACTGTTGAATCTCCAAGGATGTGTTTATCTGCGTCATAACTATTTAAATATTGCAGATTGTTAGACTCCTACTTCCTAACTAGAATGGACCCCGTGAAATGGCGACTTAATAATCATAAAGGAAAAGAGTTATTTGAAGCATCAGCATTGATACTTTATTTCAGAGTGCGTCAGTTCTACATGAACTAGAGCACAACAATAAGTGCACATTTACCAAAATAAATGAGTCTGGAGTACAAAGCAGTTCATCGCAAACAGAGACTGAGAATGGTGTGCCTCTGAAAGTATTGATTTGTATTGTTTTCCCGCAAAACACATTTCACAGATGATGAAAGACGAATAAATGATGTGCTGGAAGTTTCCATGTCACAATAAAGAGCTGTAATCCTTTTACTATTCACACTGAGGACACATTGACAAAGAGACTGGCTAAGTAACCACCTCATAACAATTTTAAACATCAATATCGCAGTAAAATTGTCTATTCATAAAAAATAAATAGCCCCCAGATGATGACTGATCTCTTGAACTTTATAATAATAATAATAATAATGCATTTTATTTAAAAGCGCCTTTCATGCCACCCAAGGACACTGTACAGACAATAAGAAAATACAATGTAAAAATTTGTAAACGAGATATTATATAAAAACAGGACATAAAATCATAAAAACATGGAAAGAGCTAAGAAATGGAAGAGCTATGTGTTGTAGGCAATCCTGAACAGGTGTGTTTTTAGACGGGACTTGAAAGTGGAAAGAGGTGTGCAGTTTTGGAGGTCCGGAGGTAGGTTGTTCCAGAGCTTTGGAGCAGCGTGACTGAAGGCTCTGGCTCCCATGGTGCTCAGTCGGGCAGGGGGCACTGACAGGCGGAGGGAGGACGAGGATCTGAGGGAGCGAGAGGGGATATGCACCTGGAGAAGGTCGGATAGGTAAGGAGGGGCCAGGTTGTGGATGGCCATATATGTATATAGAAGCAGTTTGTAATTGATGCGATGTTGAACAGGGAGCCAGTGAAGCTGTTGGAGAACGGGGGTGATGTGCTGCTGGGAAGATGTTTTTGTGATGATGCGAGCAGAGGCGTTTTGGACCAGCTGGATTTTATGAAGGGACTTTTGAGGTAGGCCGAAGAGGAGAGCGTTGCAGTAATCAAGGCGGGATGTGACAAGACTGTGGACAAGAATAGCAGTGGTGCGGGGGGTGAGGGAAGGGCGAAGTCTGGTAATATTGCGGAGGTGGAAATAAGCAGTGCGGGTGATGGTGTTGATATGCGAGTGGAAGGTGAGCATGCTATCCAGGATGACACCCAGACTCTTAACCTGGGGGGAGGGGGACACTAGGGAGCTGTCAATGTTGAAGGAAAAACTGTTTACTTTGGATAAAGTGGATTTGGTGCCAAGAAGGAGGACTTCAGTTTTATTAGTATTTAATTTAAGAAAGTTTGTTGTGAACCATGTTTTGAGTTCGGAGAGGCAAGAGGTGAGGGAGGGGGGTGGGAGTATGGAGTTTGGCTTGCAGGAGAGGTAGAGCTGGGTGTCATCAGCAAAGCAGTGAAAGTGGATATTAAATTTGCGGAGGATATGGCCAAGAGGCAGGAGGTAGATGATGAAGAGAAGGGGACCTAGGACAGATCCCTGTGGTACACCTGTGGTGACTGGGGAGGGCTTTGAGGTAGTATTTATGTAGTATGACGATCATATTTCAGTTGTAAATTCGACTATACTGTCGAGCAAAATGCCTCTTCAACAACACAACTTGAGTCTGTCGTTTGCACTACTATTGCCTGAGGAAATCTTATTCAGTGGTGCAATTGCATTTGTATGCATTGTTGAGATTAACCGAAGCTGCTGCCACCGTCTTTCTGCTCCACGCATCTCAGCAGATGGAGCGGCATGAAAGTGAAAGAGAAATCTTTGAGCCCGCGATGGCTGCTGTGCACTGATCTCTCAGCTTCTCGACAAGAACATGTCAACTGTGCAAGGCTGTGACCCCCGGGTCAGCCTCAGGTTGTTAGGAAACCGAGGAACCGAGTCAACTGGATAATTCCACTCTTTGTCCATCACATGGTGAACAAGAGTGGAGCAGTGCTAAACATAGAGGCAGGCGGTGAGTTTCAGACCTGGGCCATCAGTGGATATTTAGTGACCTAATCTGCCTCTTAATAATGTTATCACATCACAAAAATAAATAATTTAAAAAGGGATTTAACTATGGCTACGTTCACACTGCAGACCGTGTTACTAAAAACTTTGAAGATCCACAGATGATTGTCAGTAGCCCTCCCAAGCACTCTTCCCTGCACGCATCGCATATGCATCCGATTTATATCCACATCCGAATTAAAGAAGAGCATTTCACATCGTTGAGGATAAATACCATTAATACTATCATATAAGGGCTCCCCCCAAAATTTCCACATTAAAACAAACCATTCAACAAAGCATCGTTGGTTGACCTGGTCTCAGAAAGTCCATTTTTTTCCCTTAAAAGGTGCATCTTGAAAGTGAATTTTTAATCATGTTCTGACATCTCCATCGTAAATCAGTCTACAACCTAATTGGCTCGCAATTTCAATGGTGTGTATGTGTGTGTTCGACACCTACACTCCAGGTTCTGAAGGCGTTGGACAAAATAATATGTGCATGGCAACACATCAAAGCTGAAATGGAAATAGAACACTTTGAAGATCCAGACAGTTTCAGGAACATTTTTTTAGAGATGCTCAAGCGCCTCTTATGACCTTTTTCGAACTACACAACTGTTTTTCCTGTTCAGGAAGTTGCGCTGTCAGGCGACCAGATAAATGTCATTGGACACGGCGAGATGTCTCACGATAAGTCATCAATCACTGACCAGACCCCGCCCAATTGTCACATTCTTTGAAACTGAATATTTTAACAACACCCGCTCATTCCTTCCCACCAACATGGAACGTAACACACTGCACAGAGCAGCATACTGCCTAATACAGTACTGATACCGAGTCATGGTGGAACTACTGCCCCCTGTTGTCGACTGAAACCGATGTCAAAGTGCCCTGTGACTCGCATTGCAAGTGTCACTTGACCAAACCCAGAAAACAGAAGAGCCATGACGTTAGCACATACATTATCTATATACAGGAAATCCCTCGCCAGCCAACGTCATAGCGCTACCCATCACGTTTTTTCTCCAATTTAAAAACCCCAGTGAAACTGTCAGCGCCTCCAGCAGAAGAGTCTCCAAGTAAACCAAAAGCCTACGAGTCAAGTGAGAGCCACCTTCTCGGCCACCAACACAAGCCTCTTTGCCTCTCTCAGAAGGCAATGTTGATGAATGTTAATTACTGTATAAGGTTTTGTAATGACAAAGATTTCAGTAAATATGTTTTAATCTTTGTCTCGATCCACTTATCCTCACAAGGGTCACGAGTGTGCTGTAGCCTACCCATGGTGTCTTCAGACAGTACCCGGAGAAAACCCACGCAGGCACGGGGGAGAACATGCAAACGCCACGCAGGAAGGTACAATTGCTGTTCAGTTAATTCAGTTTTTCACGGCCCTCTGAATAGAGATCGTCGGTCAGCATGGAAGGATCACTCTGTACTTTTTTGACACATTTATTGGAGCACTTTGCAGCAGAAGTAGTAGATGTAACAGAAGCAGGTAATAACCTATAGCACACAAATGCAGTAAAAAAAATGAATATATCTATCTTTCTGCATCACGATGTAAATATGTATAGAATTGACATTAATACATTTAATACTTTAATCAACCATGATTTCACTATGTATTATTATCGTAATCATTTTAAATGTAAAAAAAAACCACACATCACAAACATATCAAGTCGACTCGAACAAAAGAACTACAAGTCCCAAAGGTCCAACCCGGAAGTGGAGCGCCGGCATGATTAAGCCCAGCTGCAACGCAATTTACTTCGTTCAAACATCAAATTGCAGCTGGACAAACATGACAACTATGCAAAAATGAGCTGAATAAAGACACCACTGTTCTAGCAACACTTTAGCCCACGCTGTTTAAATTGCCGAATGCGAACGGTAACCGACTGTGATTGCATAGCGATGCGGCAAACATAAAGCACAACGGACACAATGCAAAGCAGACAAACAAAGCAACCGATCATGATCGAATCTAAAGCTAACTTTACATATCTGGTAAAGAAAAGCACACGCGTAGCTTACCATTGGCCCATGCCGACGCCGAAGCGAGTGTATTCACTAACGTAACATAATGCGATGCTGCTTTTTATACGTCGCACGAACGGTCACCTGTCAGTGGCAGCCCGCCCCTCTTAAAGCGCCAGGTGAATCCAACAATTGCTATAAGCCGGTATGTAATTGACTTGCTTTTTAAGGTCGACTTAATATAAACCGTTGTTGTTAAAGTAATAGTGTAGAATTAGATACAGCCTTCATGCAACAATTGCTATATACAGAATGTAATCTGCTTTATAGCTTTGAGTTAATTGATTTTAACCTTCCTCACAACCAATTAAGATTTTGAACAGAAGAGGAATAACTGTCTTTTAATTAGAGTTTCTTCAAAGAGGACAAAATGTTTTGAAAAGACTGAAAAGACTTAAAGAGAAAACGAGATAGGGAAGGGAGAAGTGCCAAAACATATTTCTGTCACCCCCAGATAAGACGACACACTTACACGCAGTCACGCACGCACACGCATGCGCACGCGCACTCACAAAGACACACACACACTGAAACACTTAGACACAAAATATACTCCCTGCCGTATTGTCTCTCCCCCTCAGGGTTTCTGTCACCCAAACTGGAAATCAGTTTGTCTTCCTCCGATCACTCTCCATGGTTGCGGTTTGTTATCCAATTTAACAATCCTTTAAGAATTTTGTTAGAGTCACATTGACTGTTTGGATTCGCAAAAACAAAAATCCAACATTTCTTCGTAACCTTGTCCTTCAGCCTATCCGTCGTTATTATAAAGAAGACAGGGCTTGGGGCCGATCCCAGATACAGTCCCACCTCCGCCTTAAATTCCTCTGTCACACCTTCAGCACACCTCATCACTGTTCTGCTACCCTCTGGCATCATGTCCTGCACTATTCAAACATGCTTCTCTGCCACTCCAGACTTCCTTCCACAATTCATATACAGTATGTGTGCGACACACACTCACACACACACACACACACATACGTGTTTTGGTGCATTTTCAGGACGTCCGTTTGTTCACCCGACATATGGGTACATGCCTTTCCCGTGGTCCTACAGGCTCCAAAAAAATATGGTAACCATGAAAAAAAATCAGGAAGACACCCATCTATTCAGATTTTGGCTAGGACGTAATTTTTTTTTGATTTATGACAAAACTACTACATACGAGGACATTGACTGGTTTTTGTGTATTATGGAGACAGTCACCTCAAACACACTGCCATTTCATGTTTTTGTGAATTTTGAGCCCCCTAGATACACATCATTTTCAAGTATATATGACTTATGAAGACCAGCTAAGAGTAAAGTGTGTAATTTTTAGATTGACTCCTGTTACATACCAACAGTATATGTTAGGCACATGTGTCCAATTGTCATGCTCGGGCACGGGGAGAACTCTACAAAGGAAGGAAGCCCAGATTCAAACTATCAATTGCTGAACTATGAGGCGAATGTGCCAAACAGTCGTTGATATTCATGGTAATAATACAAGACAGTAAAACTAAGCTGTGAAGAAGAAGAGACAGTTAAATATGTGGTCAGTCCACTTTCTTATTTTTTAATTGCTGACAAATATGAAATTATGAACACAGAAAACATGCCACCTCTTCTCCATGACACAAGGCAGTGCAATAGATGAGGGTTGTTTGAACTGAAGAAGATTATGTCAAAATGTGAATACTGTGATGAAGAATTTTTAATAAATGTGGCCATATATTGTGCCATGTGTGTAGCAACTTCTTCTTTAGCTACCTGTTAGACAAAAGCAACTTTTCAAAAAGTATTGAAATTCTTGAAATAGGATGAATTCAAATGTTTTAGGGTTTTTCTGAAATATCACCTCAAACCTAATAAGCCTATCTTTTGTGAGAAGTTTGTATATTGTACGTACGTTTATATACAGCAGGGGTGTCCAAAGTCGGTCCTCGAGGGCCGCTGTCTTTTTGTTTTCCAGCTCTCCCAGGATGTTCTAATGCTGCATCAGAGCTGACTGTTGAACTGATCATCTGAATCAGGTGTGATGCAGCCGCGAGAGCTGGAAAACAGGCACGACAGTTGCCCTCCCGGCCCAGATCGGGACATGCCTGATATACAGTATACCTTACATGTTCGTACATCTCCAAGGATTTTCCAATTTGCTCTTGAAGCTCATGAAACAATAAATGTGAAATACAGTATTCAACAACAAATATGAAATCCGTAATTGACCATCCCACCCTAAATGCACCATTGCTATTGCTATAGTTAACTTGAACTGAAATGTACCCAGGCGTGCTCGCATTTCAATGGACTATCTATTCATTTCCCTTTTTAATGCAGTTATCCTGTTGTGGATGTAGTTTTTGATGGACACCCAGTCTCTGTCTTTCAGAGCTACTAGCTCTGCGTGGAGACAGGACTCACAGCTCGTTTTACCTGGAACGTTATGGCTTGTTATGAAATCAAACATATGTCTCTCAACAGCCTTCACTTCATCATCTGTCCACGTACGTCTCTTATTCCCACCTGTAAAAGAAGGCATTATTTATTAAAAATGGCATTGCAAATGTTAAAAATGCAAAATAAGATATTCCAGGAAATAATGAGAATTTTGAAAAAAATGCTCTTTAACCTTGCTTGTCATTGGAGCACTTTGACTTTTTGTTCATCAAAAGTACTTCAACTTCAATTAAGATATGTTAATTTTTGCCATTTTTGTTTAACTTTAACTGGTGTTTTTGTTGTCCCGTGTGATTGAGAAGGAAGTGTCGTCCACGTTCTCTAACTGGGTTGGAGCAGAAATGTTTTCCAGGGTTGCGACAAAACTGTCGTCAGTGTTGTCAAAGGTGGTTGAAGCAGAAGTGCCTTCCATGTTGTCCGATGTAGATGGCGCATATGCATGGCTTGGGTTCCCAGAAGTGTCAGAGCTTGAGCCTTTGAAAAATTATACAAAAATAGTTGAATGTGGCTTTTCACCATTGCTTTCTTATATGTGCCAAATCGTCTCCTAATTTCTCAATTTTCTTTCGGCTGTCGAGGCCTAATGTGTTTTCAACCTGCACATTTTGCATCTTTCAACACCATTTTCAAATACTGTAGTAAATTGTTTCTAATTCATACATAGTTGTGCATAAAGACTGAGATTATCAGGCACCAATTTACTCTGTTTTATGTCATAACTTGAGGACATTACCATTTTCTGTGTAAGTGAGAATCGCTTTTTCTTGATTACGGTCAGCATTGGTTTCTTTGCTCAAATCGTCATCGCTCGTGGTTACTTCATCTGGTTGGGTTAAAAAAAAAACAGACAGGACAAAATGCTTTTGTTTCAGGGTAAACACAGAATGTTAGATGTTTTAAAAATGATATTTAAACAACATCAAAATATTCAGCATTCTTCGTTCTGACCAGTTAATAAATGAAGAAACATTATTTCTCATTGAACATTGCTCACAGGAGAGTTTGGGAATAACGTACCACACTATAGAAAGTTTAACTCTGTTCAGCTCTGTGGAACAGCAATATGGGGACATTCAGACACAGCCTCTCCAGAGTTAGGTTAAGACAAAAGTCATGTCACCTGAAACACACTCAGGTTTTTCAGGTCTAAAGAAATATGAGGACATGACGACTGAAATCATGGAGAGTCCATGTTTCTGATTTATAACTTCTCCTGTGTTTGTCAAAGAAAGCTGTAAACTCAAAACTGGTATATATTGATAAAACGCAATGTTTTATCATGAAACGATTTGATAAATAAAACCTGTTGTAAGGATGAAATGAATCTTCCACTCCTTTCTAGATCTTCAGAAGGTTTCATCAGGATCCGAATACCTGGTGTCTGCAACATAGCAACAGTGCAGTGTCAGAAATATTCAAATTTATTCATCCTAATTAGTTAATAAATGAATAAACATTGTTTTTCATTGAACATCGCTCACAGGAGGGTTTGGGATTAATATACCACACTATAGAAAGTTAAAACTGTTCAGCTCTGTGTAACAGCAATATGGGGACATTCGAACACAGGCTCTACAGAGTTAGGTTAAGACAAAAGTCATGTCACCTGAAACACACTCAGGTTTTTCAGGTCTAAAGAAATATGAGGACATGACGACTGAAATCATGGAGAGTCCACGTTTCTGATTTATAACTTCTCCTGTGTTTGTCAAAGAAAGCTGTAAACTCAAAACTGGTATATAATGATAAGACGTAGTAACCTGTTGTAAGGATGAAGTGGATCTCTCATTCCATTCTTGGTCTCCAGAAGGTTCAGTCAGGTACCCGTCACTTGGTGTCTGCAACATAACAACATTACGGTGTCAAAATATTCAGCATTCTTCATTCTGACCAGTTAAGAAATGAATAAACATTATTTCTCATTGAACATCGCTCACAGGAGGTTTTGGGATTAATATACCACACTGTAGAAAGTTAACACCGTTCAGTTCTGTGGAACAGCAATATGGGGACATTCGAACACAGGCTCTCCAGAGTTAGGTTAAGACAAAAGTCATGTCACCTGAAACACACTCAGGTTTTTCAGGTCTAAAGAAATATGAGGACATGACGACTGAAATCATGGAGAGGCCATGTTTCTGATTTATAACTTCTCCTGCGTTTGTCAAAGAAAGCTGTAAACTCAAAACTCGTATATAATGATAAAACGTAGTAACCTGTTGTAAGGATGAAGTGGATCTCTCACTCCCTTCTTGGTGTCCAGAAGGTTCAGTCAGGATCCCGTCACTTGGTATCTGCAACATAACAACATTACGGTGTCAAAATATTCAGCATTCTTCATTCTGACCAGTTAAGAAATGAATAAACATTATCTCTCATTGAACATAGCTCACAGGAGAGTTTGGGATTAATATACCACACTGTAGAAAGTTAACACTGTTCAGTTCTGTGGAACAGCAATATGGGGACATTCAAACACAGGCTCTTCAGAGTTAGGTTAAGACAAAAGTCATGTCACCTGAAACACACTCAGGTTTTTCAGGTCTAAAGAAATATGAGGACATGACGACTGAAATCATGGCGAGTCCATGTTTCTGATTTATAACTTCTCCTGTGTTTGTCAAAGAAAGCTGAAAACTCAAACCTAGTATATCATGATAAGAAGTAGTAACCTGTTGTAAGGAAGAAGTGGATCTCTCATTCCATTCTTGGTCTCCAGAGGGTTCAGTCAGGTACCTGTCACTTGGCGTCTGCAACATAACATTACGGTGTCAAAATATTCAGCATTCTTCATTCTGACCAGTTAAGAAATGAATAAACATTATTTCTCATTGAACATTGCTCACAGGAGAGTTTGGGATTAATATACCACACTATAGAAAGTTAACACTGTTCAGTTCCGTGGAACAGCAATATGGGGACATTCTAAAACAGGCTCTCCAGAGTTAGGTTAAGACAAAAGTCATGTCACCTGAAACACACTCAGGTTTTTCAGGTCTAAAGAAATATGAGGACATGACGACTGAAATCATGGCGAGTCCATGTTTCTGATTTATAACTTCTCCTGTGTTTGTCAAAGAAAGCTGAAAACTCAAACCTAGTATATCATGATAAGAAGTAGTAACCTGTTGTAAGGAAGAAGTGGATCTCTCATTCCATTCTTGGTCTCCAGAGGGTTCAGTCAGGTACCTGTCACTTGGCGTCTGCAACATAACATTACGGTGTCAAAATATTCAGCATTCTTCATTCTGACCAGTTAAGAAATGAATAAACATTATTTCTCATTGAACATTGCTCACAGGAGAGTTTGGGATTAATATACCACACTATAGAAAGTTAACACTGTTCAGTTCCGTGGAACAGCAATATGGGGACATTCTAAAACAGGCTCTCCAGAGTTAGGTTAAGACAAAAGTCATGTCACCTGAAACACACTCAGGTTTTTCAGGTCTAAAGAAATATGAGGACATGACGACTGAAATCATGGAGAGTCCATGTTTCTGATTTATAACTTCTCCTGTGTTTGTCAAAGAAAGCTGTAAACTCAAAACTGGTATACACTGATAAAATGCAATGACCTGTTGTAAGGATGAAGTGAATCTTCCACTCTTTTCTTGATCTTCAGAAGGTTTCATCAGGATCCGAACACCTGGTGTCTGCAACAAAGCAACATTGCAGTGTCAGAAATATTCAAATTTATTCATCCTAATTAGTTAATAAATTAATAAACATTGTTTTTCATTGAACATCGCTCACAGGAGGGTTTGGGATTAATATACCACACTATAGAAAACTAACACTGTTCAGCTCTGTGGAACAGCAATATGGGGACATTTGAACACAGGTTCTCCAGAGTTAGGTCCAGACAAAAGTCATGTCACCCGAAACACACTGAGGTTTTTCAGGTCTAAAGAAATGTGAGGACATGACGACTGAAATCATGGAGAGTCCATGTTTCTGATTTATAACTTCTCCTTTGTTTGTCAAAGAAAGCTGTAAACTCAAAACTGGTATATAATGATAAAATGCAATGACCTGTTGTAAGGATGAAGTGGATCTCCCAATCCTTTCTTGATCTTCAGAAGGTTTCATCGGGATCCGAACACCTGGTGTCTGCAACATAGCAACAGTGCAGTGTCAGAAATATTCTAATTTATTCATCCTGATTAGTTAATAAATGAATAAACATTGTTTTTCATTGAACATCGCTCACAGGAGGGTTTGGGATTAATATACCACACTATAGAAAGTTAACACTGTTCAGTTCTGTGGAACAGCAATATGGGGACATTCGAACACGGGCTCTCCAGAGTTAGATTAAGACAAAAGTCATGTCACCTGAAACACACTCAGGTTTTTCAGGTCTAAAGAAATATGAGGACATGACGACTGAAATCATGGAGAGTCCACGTTTCTGATTTATAACTTCTCCTGCGTTTATCAAAAAAAGCTGTAAACTCAAAACTGGTATATAATGATAAAACGTAGTAACCTGTTGTAAGGATGAAGTGGATCTCTCACTTCCTTCTTGGTCTCCAGAAGGTTCAGTCAGGATCCCGTCACTTGGTATCTGCAACATAACAACATTACGGTGTCAAAATATTCAGCATTCTTCATTCTGACCAGTTAAGAAATGAATAAACATTATTTCTCATTGAACATTGCTCACAGGAGAGTTTGGGATTAATGTACCACACTATAGAAAGTTAACACTGTTCAGCTCTGTGGAACAGCAATATGGGGACATTCAGACACAACCTCTCCAGAGTTAGGTTAAGACAAGTCATGTCACCTGAAACACACTCAGGTTTTTCAGGTCTAAAGAAATATGAGGACATGACGACTGAAATCATGGAGAGGCCACATTTCTGATTTATAACTTCTCCTGCGTTTGTCAAAGAAAGCTGTAAACTCAAAACTGGTATATAATGATAAGACGTAGTAACCTGTTGTAAGGATGAAGCGGATCTCTCACTCCCTTCTTGGTCTCCAGAAGGTTCAGTCAGGATCCCGTCACTTGGTATCTGCAACATAACAACATTACGGTGTCAAAATATTCAGCATTCTTCATTCTGACCAATTAAGAAATGAATAAACATTATTTCTCATTGAACATAGCTCACAGGAGAGTTTGGGATTAATATACCACACTGTAGAAAGTTAACACTGTTCAGTTCTGTGGAACAGCAATATGGGGACATTCGAACACAGGCTCTCCAGAGTTAGGTTAAGACAAAAGTCATGTCACCTGAAACACACTGAGGTTTTTCAGGTCTAAAGAAATATGAGGACATGACGACTGAAATCATGGAGAGTCCATGTTTCTGATTTATAACTTCTCCTGCGTTTGTCAAAGAAAGCTGTAAACTCAAAACTGGTATATAATGATAAAACGTAGTAACCTGTTGTAAGGATGAAGTGGATCTCTCACTCCCTTCTTGGTGTCCAGAAGGTTCAGTCAGGATCCCGTCACTTGGTATCTGCAACATAACAACATTACGGTGTCAAAATATTCAGCATTCTTCATTCTGACCAGTTAAGAAATGAATAAACATTATTTCTCATTGAACATTGCTCACAGGAGAGTTTGGGATTAATGTACCACACTATAGAAAGTTAACACTGTTCAGCTCTGTGGAACAGCAATACGGGGACATTCAGACACAACCTCTCCAGAGTTAGGTTAAGACAAAAGTCATGTCACCTGAAACACACTCAGGTTTTTCAGGTCTAAAGAAATATGAGGACATGACGACTGAAATCATGGAGAGGCCACGTTTCTGATTTATAACTTCTCCTGCGTTTGTCAAAGAAAGCTGTAAACTCAAAACTGGTATATAATGATAAGACGTAGTAACCTGTTGTAAGGATGAAGCGGATCTCTCATTCCCTTCTTGGTCTCCAGAAGGTTCAGTCAGGATCCCGTCACTTGGTATCTGCAACATAACAACATTACGGTGTCAAAATATTCAGCATTCTTCATTCTGACCAATTAAGAAATGAATAAACATTATTTCTCATTGAACATTGCTCACAGGAGAGTTTGGGATTAATGTACCACACTATAGAAAGTTAATACTGTTCAGCTCTGTGGAACAGCAATACGGGGACATTCAGACACAACCTCTCCAGAGTTAGGTTAAGACAAAAGTCATGTCACCTGAAACACACTCAGGTTTTTCAGGTCTAAAGAAATATGAGGACATGACGACTGAAATCATGGAGAGGCCACGTTTCTGATTTATAACTTCTCCTGCGTTTGTCAAAGAAAGCTGTAAACTCAAAACTGGTATATAATGATAAGACGTAGTAACCTGTTGTAAGGATGAAGCGGATCTCTCACTCCCTTCTTGGTCTCCAGAAGGTTCAGTCAGGATCCCGTCACTTGGTATCTGCAACATAACAACATTACGGTGTCAAAATATTCAGCATTCTTCATTCTGACCAATTAAGAAATGAATAAACATTATTTCTCATTGAACATAGCTCACAGGAGAGTTTGGGATTAATATACCACACTGTAGAAAGTTAACACTGTTCAGCTCTGTGGAACAGCAATATGGGGACATTCAGACACAACCTCTCCAGAGTTAGGTTATGACAAAAGTCATGTCATCTGAAACACACTCAGGTTTTTCAGGTCTAAAGAAATATGAGGACATGACGACTGAAATCATGGAGAGGCCACGTTTCTGATTTATAACTTCTCCTGTGTTTGTCAAAGAAAGCTGTAAACTCAAAACTGGTATATAATGATAAGACGTAGTCACCTGTTGTAAGGATGAAGCGGATCTCTCACTCCCTTCTTGGTCTCCAGAAGGTTCAGTCAGGATACCAACATCTGGTGTCTGCAACATAGCAATATTACAGTATCAGAAATATTCTAAAAAGTATTCTTCAGTAACTGAAGAAGTATGAGGGCATGACTGAAATCATGAAAAGCAACATTATACCAACCATAGAGTGTCAGAAATATGTCGTAGTTATATGACTTTTGAATAAATTGAACTACTTTTTTCAGTGACCACATTCACAGCACAAGTACTGTGTAGTACAGTACTCTTTATGGTACTTACCACTGTACAGCTCTGATAGCTAACAATTTCAGGACATCAGACACGACTGAGTTCAAATAATAAAGACAACACCCGAAACATACTCTTTCAGACTAAATCAATGTAATGACTGAAAAATGTGGAGTCCATGTTCCTGTCTTTGAATTTCTGTTGACGTCAAATAATCCTCTAAAACAGACACTTGTGTTAACTTTTAAAAGGTAATAAACTGTTGATGAAAATGATATTTCACTCACCTATGAAATATAATGATTTACTTATTAGATCTGGTTGTCTACAGGTGTATATTCAGGCATTACTTACCAGTGCTCTCCATGCCCACTGAGAATCTCCATAGTCATAGGTTATTTCATTCCCTGCTTTGATATTTTCAATTGCAAACAAGCAAAGATGAGGTTTATCCTGGATTGTCAGCTTTTTCATTCTACAGTTTGGGCCTTTGTGAGCATCATTGACAAGTCGACCTAATGAACCATCTTCATGGGAGGAATCAATGCTGAAATTGAACAATGAAACATGAAATGTTTTTCCAGTAAAACTACAATGTTGTACAGAACCACATGATGTTTTTCTAGATCTTGACTTACCACCATGTGCTTCCTTTCCATTCAAAATCAAACAGGAAACAATTTTACTTCTCTGTGTACTTTTGTACTCTTGTCTCGTTCATAACTTGAGATTAACTCTCCACGGTACTCAACCACAAATAACCCCTTTTCGATTGGTTCACTTGTAAATACACCACGTCCTAGGACACGAAAAGTTGACACTTAAATGTTGATTAATACAATCCAAATCAGGCTTACACAATGCAGTTAATCAGATATTCACAAATACATGCAGACCAAAAAATAAAAATTTAAAGAGGGGAAAAAACATGTTTAGTGGTACGATAACAAAATAATTCCATGTAAAACTAAAAACAATTATCAGAATCGCTGATAATTTTCTTTAGCAATTTGTATCAGCACAAAATAATGTGGCTCCTTACATCAGAGTTGTTTACATTGCTTGCCTTCAATTGAACAGAATGTATGGAATAGCAAAGAAAAATACCAGCGGTTTGACCGACAGTTTGACTAAAGTGATCATCATAAGTCAAGTGAAGTACCATTTTTCCTCAATGGATAACATTCGAAACCTAATTTCAGTTCCTATACTATTCCACTCCAAACTGCATTATATGGTTGAGGGAGAGAAAGAGAAGAGCAATAAGGTCAAAAAAAGTATGGGCAGCAATGTTGGTAATGCATTACCACCATAGTTTTTATTTTGGTCACAGGCAACCTAATGCGGCTGCACAGTGTGCGACTGGTTGGCACGTCCGCCTCACAGTGCCTTCTTGTGTGGAGTTCTCCCCATGGCTGCATGGGTTTTCTCCGACTACTTTGGTTTCCTCCTACATTCCAAAAACATGCAACGTAGTAGGTTCACTGAACTCACTAAATTGTCCCTCGGTGTGATTGTGAGGGTGAATGGTGGTTTGTCTGTGTGTCCTGTGATTGGCTGGCACCCAGTTCAAGTTGTACCCTGCCTACTGTCCGAAGACAGCTGGGATCGGCTGCAGCACAGCCAGGCCCGTATTAGTATAAATGGGTTTGAAAATGGTTGGATGGGATGTTTTTTTTAATCTGATTAACTGTGCGTTTCTATTTTTGTTATTTTCTCTTTGTAAATACAAATGCAACTCTAACAATTGTGGGAGGGAAAGGATTCATCTAATTTCTCTGTAAGCTGTCCTGGCGTTTCACACCTCCGATCTCCAATCAGAAATCCCACTGAGCAATATACACCACTGCACATAGAAAAGATACATTATGACTAAAATAAAAATTAAGCAATCAACAATAATAGTCATAATGATAATGACATACATAATTCCTGTGACCATTCTTTCAGTTTTAAACTAAGTAGAGACCTTTGATGGGCAGTACAAATTGCTGATAAAAATGTGGATTTGTCAAACAGCTACCACAGCCTTCTTCAATCAGGTGAAATAGGCATTGTGAAGGAAGTTTGAAGGCATCTAATTTTCCTCGACTATTACAGATAGTATGCGTTTTTTATGAATTGTGATATTTGTTGAAGCACAATATTTTAACAGAAGCCGAATAATTTCTATTTCTATTTTTTCATTTCAAGATATTCCTAGTTCTACATGGCAATACAATATTCTCAAGAATTGAATGATAATGGCTGCTAAACATTCTCTTAAAAAGTACTTCAATTATTTTTGCTCCAATATGATCAATGGCATAAAAAAAAACATGCTGTTGTTTATTGTGATATTTTTGGGGTAAATACAATGTGCGAATAAAATCTGTCACTGTGACAGGCTTTGGTTGCAGCTCTTGTCATGTGCGTGTGGTAGCCATAAGAATTAGATAGCAGGTAGATTGATAGCATACCTTTATAATCATTGATCCACTGGGCTTTCAAACAAGGCTTGTCGACTCCAGATAAAATAAAATGAGCAGCCTCAGATTCAGGGCTCAGTCTGGCTCTTCTTTGTGACATTATCACCACCAGTAAACATCTACAATGGAAAGTGAGAAGAAGTCAGCCAGACAAGCAAGCACAATACAATGGCAGCACTTATTTTGGCTCAGAAAGTACTGAGCCAAAGGAATATTATTTTCTTCCTCAAATATACAAAAATTCATTTCATCAAACATTTGCTGGTCAGATTAATAGATTCGGGCAAACCATTTGTCAGGCAGATAACAATGTAAAATTAAAATAGAGTAACACAATATTGTCTTGACCAAATGTACCAACAAAGCTGAATTCTGCTATAATTTCATTGCAAACGTTTGTTTGTTTTTTCATTGAAACGGTGTACAATTGAATCAACACAAGAATAAACAGTGTAAATACACCAGACTTAGCATAAAGGCTAGAAGTGCATGGCCCACTTTCATTAGGCTACCTGTACTAACTAATTTCAATTAACTGCAATCAAATAAAACAAATACTGCACTGAAATAAACATTTGGCACCAAAATCAAGTTCCACAGACTGTGTTGTCAAAGATTTAGAAAGGTTTTCTAGAACCTTGCCTGCAGGACATGTCCACATTACTTTTACTGGAAGCTTATTAGCATGCTAACGATCTAGCTAGCTAGCTAGCTAGCTGTCTAATTGAATGACATTACCTTTGGTGGGCACTGTTAAACACGGTTATATTGAACAAAGTCTATGTTACAGTAAGATAAACGAAAAGGAATTGCTTACCAGGTGGTCATCCACGCGTGGTCGTGTTTGTTTCAGAGAGTTTAATAGATATCTGGCTGTAGGATTGTCTGGCTGCTTCACATGTTGGGTTTTGTGTGACTGCTAATTGAAGTGACTTACCAGGACGAGGGCGGGGAAAATGTGTGAGTCAGTCCGAAAAAGATGACATATGAGGTCCTGCACAATGACGTCACTGAAAGTGTGTTAAAAGTGTGTTAAGGTACCGAAGTTGGCCACTAGTTTTCCAAATGAAAAGTGAGTCGAAAGTTAAACACACTTAAACACACAATTTCTGAAAATTGTGCTCTTTCAGGACATCACTTATTTTTGGTGTGGGAGTATCCTCGTGAGCTCTAGAGTAGTGTAGACTGCGTGGAAATATGAGGACGCGAAAAATGTCCTCATTTTTCCACAGGTCCTCATTGTGAAGGTGTGTTATCATAAAATTGTCCTGACATGTCATGAATACAAACACACACACACACACACACACACACACACACACACACACATTGTGGGGAGAACAAGTATTTGATACACTGCTGATTTTTGAAGGGCGGCACGGTGAGCGACTGGTTAGTACATCTGCCTCACAGTGCAGAAGTACAGGGTTCAATACTGGCTCTGGCCTTCCTGTGTTTGAGTTTGCGTGTTCTCCCCGGGCCTGTGTGGGTTTTCTCCGGGTACTCCGGTTTCCTCCCACATTCCAAAAACATGCATGGCAGGTTAATGGAGCACTCTAAATTGTCCCTAGGTGTGAGAGTGAGTGTGGATGTTTATTCGTCTCTATGTGCCCTGCGATTGGCTGGCAACCGGTTCAGGGTTTCCCCCGCCTACTGCCCGAAGACGGCTGGGATAGGCTCCAGCACCCACCGTGACCCTTGTGAGGATAAAGCGGATCGGAAAATGGATGGATAGAGAGATGATTTTTGAAGTTTTCCCACTTACAAAGCAGGTAGAGGTTTGTAATTTGTATCAAAAGGTTCTCTTCAACTATGAGGGACAGAATCGAAAACAAAACTCCAGAAAATAACATTTGATGATTTTAAAATAATTAATTTGTATTTTATTGCATGACAGTATGAAGTATTTGATACATTAGACATAGAGAAGAAAAAAAAGTTTAAAATTGGACCTTAATCAAAGGCATAGGGACAGACCAATGTTTTAACCTGGTATTTAAAACCATTTAGTCTCCATGCTGACTTTATTTCTTTTGAAAACAAATACCTCCGGTTTTGGTTCATAGAGTTGTTAATTCACTCAAAGAAGTGAAACGATACGTTAATTGAACTGTCAATCGGGGTCATTAATAAATATAGCTGTGTGCCATCTGCATAACTGTGATAGCACGGACCATCAACTAAAATCAAACATAATTTAATGTAATCATAAATTCTTTTTTCTTTTTTTAATCTCTTCACCTGCAGAAGGCACAGTAGTGGGCGGCAATTGTCTCACTAGGACATCCTGACCACGTGCCCATGTGAGTTTTATGCAGTCATGCTTTGCTGGTTCCTCAAAAGCAGAGGTGAGAGCAGTGAGGTGGATCAAACCATTTTTTCATGTATTTTTATTGTTTCGACCAAGTACTTTATGGGGGGGGGGGTTGTTTGTTTTTTTACACATTTCTAGCATGTTAAAAAGAACGCATTAAATCAAGATCTCTAAAATGTTGGGGGTGCTTGGATTCCCTTTAATGCTTAAGCCCCAACCAAACATGAGCTTGACACGCCTCTGAATCTTTACCGACCAGAGCCTCTTTTACATGTGTCATCATTTGTGGAGGTTGAAAAAAAGTAACAAGCCTATTTTGACAAAGGAGTCAAAAGTACACATAGCCTCTCCGCGTTAAAATTTTAATAAGTACAACGACTGAGGATTTGTACTTCGTTCCTTCCAACCTTAACATTTACTCGTGCGTTAGGCGTAGGTTACTGGTAGACTACAAGGCACTGCAATTTATGTACAGAAACGTTGCTGACGTAAGAACGGAAATCCGTTGCAAATTAAGGACCTCTTGTAATTACTAAAACATGTCAGATAAAATTTACTTTACTGGCCTGAAGAATCTTACTCCAACCATTTGTTACGAACCTTGCACATGCAGTTTTTGAATTTGAGCATCCTAAAGTTAACAAAGTGCTCCCATAAGGTGAAAGGATAAGTTGCCTTGAGCACATGTTTGGAGGCTTTCACTTGTTGACAGAACTCACCTTATGAGCACCGACACCCCCACATCATCACAATTCTTGTACACGTGCCCCCAAGTGTCCTGGATGATCTCCCTCTCGGCATCGGACAGCGGCTCGGTGCGCTCCGGGCGGTCGTCGCACTCCTCCTCCCGCCTCCTCACTCCAAGCAGTTGCTCTGGCGAGGGTGGCGGGGGAGACTCCCTGCGAGACATCCTCCTGCGGCGCAGCAGCCTGGAGTTTCCAAGCAAGGCCCGGGGGAGGTAGGGAGCAAGGGAAGGGGGGAGGGTGACGGAGATCTGAGACCCCACGGCGGGAGCTGGGAGAAGGACCAGGAGAAGAAGAGGATTGAAAAAGGGGGACAAGGAGGGAACGGGGAAAGGGAAGAAAGACAGCAATGATGGCCAAAAATGGGGGAAAAAAAGATAGGATGAAAAACAATTCCCCCAGCTGTCCTTTGTTATTCCTCCCTCTCCTTTAAAAAAAACAAACTTATTTCTCTCGCTCTCTTCACTTGCTCACTTTTGTCCCCTCTCAGTGTGGGAGATCCTTCTCAGTGGTGCTGATGCTGTTCCCTGTCATGCTTGTCCTCTTTCTGTCTCATCCTCTCACACAGGCTGTATGTGTGAGGGAACCTGATGGAATGAGTGAAGGGTGGGGGGAATAAAAGAGAGAGGGGCACAGCGAGGGAGAGAGAGCGAACCAGCGAGAGAGAAAGGCAGATGCAGGGACCTTAATCATCTCTCCATCTCCCTGACAAGGCAGTCATCGAAAAGCCTGTAATTTGTAACCCCGAAACATTCCTGAAGTACAGGACACCACACAGCACTTTGACGGTAGAACCATTCAAACTTTTTCATGATTCTAATTCGTGGTGATCTGATTGATTGGCCACCAATCTTAATCGGACGATTTGTGTGGGAAAGTATGTGATCTTTCATTGCTGATCACAAAAAACAATCACCCGCAGCTTGTGTGCAATATTTTGTCCCGTCGTACTTTACCTAATTTTGTTTCAGATATTTTAGAAAAACATTGGCGTGACACTGCAGATTTCCTCACACCCTGTCCTCAGCAACATGGTGATAGCCAGAATTTTTTTTCTGTGGGGTGGCCAGGCTAACACAAAAGTTCAGTGAATAGTTCACTTCCTTATTTATGGGGGTGGCCACAGAGGGACATGATGTGGCCTTGGCCACCACTGGGCACCCTGTGGCTCAGCTCCTGTTCAGCACCGAGTGTGGGACTCAGGAGCTCGGAAGCACAGCAGTCCCCGGGGGTTCCCCACATCACCGATCGTCGAAGACAGCTCCAATCGTATGTGAGGGAGAAAAAAGAATGGAGGGCCACTCTGAGTGTGAGCTCAGGCTGCCAGTTGCCCATCCCTACTTTAGAGTGTTTAGAGACTGCAAAATTGCATTGCTGAAAAGATGACACACTGCAAGAATTTTCTGGTCATGTAAAATATGTTTAACATGAGTGGGAAAGTCCCCCCCCCCCGTGTCTCTTGCTTTGCCTCTGCTGCTGGCACCAATTTGCATGCTGGTCTGCACCTGCCTTTCAGATAGACTAGTTAAAGGCACAAAATCAGTAACCGCAACTCAGCGCAGGTTTGATACATCACATTTTGCATGCTTAATTTTTTCTATTTGCTTGTTTTGCTCCGACAACATGCAAAATGGACTGCGCTGACATTTAGCGTGGTAAGCAGATGCATTCCTGGTTTGTTAGTAGATCAGCTTCCACATCAAGTTTACACCTGTTTTTGCACACACAAACCTTGAGTTAATTTGATTATCTCACGTTTGCTGGGCGCTCTTTAAAGGAGGTTTTTTTGGGGGGGGGGGCAGATCTGAGGATATGGTGGGCCCTGCCATGGATGAGGAAAAGGGATGAGAACCCCGTGGAATGAAACCTTTGTAATACCTTTTGCAGTGAAAGAGCAAGACACTTGAAACCTCGTCATATCACCACCAAGGGTTGTGTGTGTGTTTGTATTCCGAATATCGTCACAGTGTTATGACATCCGTGCTCCTTTGTGTGCCTTCCCCATGTCTCATTGGCAGTGTTACCTGCACCCGCCAGCTTTTCCCCAGCACCTCGTGTCTCCTCCATTCCACTCTCTCCTGTGATTTGTTGTCCTGAGAGTATGTGTGTATTTAGTTTGCTGATTGACCTTTTTTGCTTTCATACCTAAGGGGTGGCCAGTCATTCCATAGACCCAACAATTTATAAACAAGCAATTAAAAAGTCAATTTTCATAATGTGTCTCCTTTATTATATGATAATGAATTAAGTTGAGTGAGGAAGTGGCGTCCAAAAAGTCAACTCATGGACCTGTGATTTCAATTTGATGGAGTGGCCATTTCTATTTCATTGATTTGTAGATCATACTGCGTACAGGATTCTGTTGCAGTACTGTATTCCAGATGAGAAGCGATTAAGGGCATGCAAGGCAATCTTGGCGCGAGAGTCAGTGAGTGATGGGCAGGTTTTTTTTTTTAAGATATGAGAATGCTAAATGCTAAAAACGTTCTCATAATGCCATTGAGTATTGATATGCGTATGCGCAAGTTTAAAAAAAACTATACATTTTTTCTTGCATTTGGCCTACAATGTACATTAGACCAAGTGAGTCAACATTTTTTTCGTGATTTTTTTGATTTATTATGATGTCTGCAGTGCATGATTTCCGTTTGGCGTTTTTTCCCATCATGCCACAGGGTATGCACATGCGCAACTCAATACCCTGAAACAGAAGATGCTTTCTTTAGCATTTAGCCTACAAGTAGGTTCAAACGTATTTCTAGGACCTGGGCTTTCGGTCTTGGCAGTAAATGACGTTGCCGCTAATGGGTGATTGAAAGTGTTACACACTGTGACATTGATTGGAAGTGAAATGGAATCTGATGGCTACTCAGGGCTAGACGAGGAAGATGACATGAACTGTGGTAATTGGAGGGTAGTGATTCATGGGACACCACGGGGAAGGGAGAAAAGTGGGAGAGAAGATTTGGGAAGGAATCACGGCCAAGAAAGTCATTGTGTTTTCGAGGGGAACCAGTTCGAATGAAGGCAATGGTTACATTGTGTGGAAGAAGGCTTTGAAAGAAAACCGTAAAGACATGGTTGGGTTTCAAAAGATTGAGGAACCGATTGAGTTAAGTCCAGTATCATTGTCAGGGGAACTGAAGAAGAAGATTGGGGACGTGCAAGTGGTGAACATTTTGAGGGATGGACAGCTGCTTTTAATATGTCTAACGGAGAAACAGGAAAAATAGACTTTGACAAATTGAAAGTCTGCCAGTACAAAGTCACTGATGTAGTGGCCCTGGGTGAGGGGAAAGTTTCTCGTAGAGTGATAAAGAGAATACCTTAAGGTGAGGATTTGGAGTGTCTTACACGATGTATTACCCGGGGTAACGTGTGCAGGGTTAGCAGATTGCAGAGCAATTGGAATGAAAGGGTGGATGGTGTCTCGGAACTCTTTTAGTTTCGGGACACTGTTCTGCCAGCTAGAGTAACAGTAGGGTATATGTGTTTCCCCGTGCGGCTGTATCGCCCACCCCCACTAAGATGTTCCAAATGTTCACGTTATGGGCATGTTGCAGCGTTGTTAAGAGGAAAACAGAGATGTTCCAAATATGGAAGCGATCACAGAATTGAGGAGTGCAGAGATGTGGGGGAAGGGGGGGGGCAGTTTTGCAACCGTGCAGGATATCACAGAGTAACATAATTATCAAGGGGGTGAAGTCAGGAAAAAATGATCAAAACGGTGGATAACATTAGCTATTCCGAAGCAGTAAAGAAAGTTCAACAAAATGAAAGGATTGAAGCTAGTTTGATAAGTCACAGTCAACGATTGGAAGGAATTCCATCAGGGCATATAGATGAGGTTACTGCTGAGAGACTATGAGTGCATAGCGTTTGTAATAAATTGCTCTAAGTGAAACCTAAAGCAAGAGAAAATTAAGATGATTGTGGATGTAGCTGAGAAATTTTGAGGGGTCACGGGTGGAACATGGGAACAGAGTGGAAGACTGGAAGCTAAAGGGAAACCAGGGGAGTTAGGGGTGAAGATGCGATTATACTAGAATGCAAGATCTTGTTGCAGTATTTGTGGAATATAGGTATAGTTAGCAGTGCTGGCAAGCAAGGAGTAAGGCAAAAAAACATCCGAGGAATGCAAGTAACATGGCAGGGCCAGAATCAGAAAACACTTAGCAATCACACAAAAATGTCCGGATTCACAAACTCATGATAGAAATTGTTGATCTGGCGATGAGGTGGAGTTCAGGATCAGCTAAAGTAGTCCACAGATGAATATTGTTTGCATTTGGTGTCTCAGCACCGCTCGTCTCTCCAATCCTGCACTATGACACGCATACACAGACTAATGCACACATGCGCGCGCGTCACCGATGACACGGCAGACGCAACAGGCAAAACTAAGCTAATAATTCAGCGATGGAGCTGTCACAGCATATTACAAAATTCCATGCTTTCAAATGCTGTTTTTCTTTATGACACTCATCAGGACAAAATGAAAAAAAGTTGGCGCATGTGTCATTCAAGCGAAAACAGAGAGAGTGTGGAGATGAATATTATAGCTAATGCCATCTAGTATATATTGTACGTATTTCTGCTGCCCTCTACTGTATGCTTTCTTTTAATAATGTTCATTCCCCCCCAAGCCAAGCGGAATGTGGTCTGCGTCACATCTGGGATCTGATGGTTCAGAGGAATGTGTATTTTTGTGAAAAGAAAGAATATGTGAAAACTGCGAAAGCGTGGAACTGCCAATGTGGAGAAAACATTTTTCAACCGCTTATCCGGAACACACTGTCAACTGAGAGTTTGCCATTCAACCCGTACACACTACCGGAGAGAAACAACTTCAACGTGTAGCATTTAGTATTTCCCTGTATTATGTACCACCAAAGGAAGAATTGTGATCTGTCATTAAAGAAAGCAAGCTGCAACAACTTTGCATGAATAGGATTATTGGGGAAATCGGCAGTATGACATCATATTCCTGAGCGAAACCGAGAGATTTGTTTCCCCAACTGCCACACTGCTGTCCAGAAGGAGGAAGAGGAGGAGGAGGAATAGAATAAGAAGACGAAGAAGAAGAAGAAGAAGAAGATGAAAAAGACGACGAAGAAGAAGCAGCAGCAGAAGAAAAAAAGAGTAGGAGGAAATGGCTGCGTGCCCAAGCAATGCTAAGCTAGGAGTGGCAAAGGCGACAATCGCATTCCGTGTGTATGGATATCAAGATATTCTAAAACAAAGAATGTTACCATTGCGCTGCATAACGTTGTGCACAACGTCGTATACTTACGATAAGAGAACTGGGACTAACAGTTAACAAGTAAATCAAAAAATGTTGGCCATACCCCCATGTGGTAAGTATTCAAAGGATATGTTTTTTACATTGACAAATAAGTAAACCTCACGTTGGTCGGTTAAAACAAGATGAGCAAGTTACGACTGAGTTTCAATGTCAATCAATGCAATGCCTTTGAAGAGAACGTTGCCTCCCGCCCCTACAACATGGCCGGTATGCTAGCATGTCGGTTAGCCGAGCTTCGGCAGCGTTCTGGGGATAGCTGGTCACAACTACTGATTTACATATGAATGGACTCAGCTACGCTGCTTCCTCGCCGTAGCGAGAAGTGAAGCCGCCGGTGGACATCTGACGTTGCCACGACTACACTGATTACTTTTATTTCTTTCTGGCATCTACGTGTTCTTTACTATCTCTACGGCGAGCATCCCACAGTGCGTCAAGTCCGCTTTTAGCAATAAGTGGGAGAAAAGAATTGCGATTTCAAAATTTCCTCTCTAAAGTATATCTCCGAGGGCTATTGAAAGATTTTTTTGACTTATGTTGCCAGAACGATTAACAATGAAATCAAGGCTAAAACCACCAAGAAAAAAGATTGCGGCGAAAAAAAAATAAGTAGGCTTGGCACTAGCAGTGGCAACGCAAAATGACTGCCCTTTGGCTTCAGCCGCGCGATACAGACCAGTTGTTAGTCCGTCATATGTAAATCAAGTCCGTGATCACAACAGCGGGAATTTTTATCTTCGCAGTACAGTAACCGCACGCTGTGTAACGTTCACTGGGCCGGCTAGCATCAAGGGTCCTCGCATGAAAATTACGATTTAACGTTTCTCGACGTCCCCCGGTTTCAAGCGCCCTGTTTTTTTCCTTTCAAGTCAGTGTGGTGCCATGTCGCAGAAGAAAAGATTGTACAAGACTGAGACCTCCACACAGAGAGAAGTAAGTCGTATCCCCCATATTTGCCAGTTCTTTGTATTACTAATTCGTTTGAAATATAAACGCAAAATGATCCTCGTCATTTTATGTTGAATTAAATTTTATAGGTATGTATTTAAAATGGCAGAGATTGATTCATTAAACGAGACCATGATTGTTATCATCATATAGATGTTTTTGTCAGACAATTGCAGTGATATACAGTACATGCCGTTTTTTGTGACAAGTGTTAAGAAATTATGACTCTTTAAAAGCGGTGAAAGTGCACCATTTTCTGGCAATCAGGATCGAGATGTATCCATTGAATCAGAAGCCATTGATATTAGGATAAACATTTTCATTGGCCTGCTGCTTTAAGAGACCGAGCCAGCAGTGCATCCAAAGCATGTATGTGGATCGGCCAATTTATCATATTTGACCAAATGCATAAACGTATAAAGATCTGCTAATAAATGTAAATAAATGGCCTTCCTCGTTCTTCCAAACAATTTCAAAGTTGTGATTAAGACCAGGGCACGTGTTCTATGTCATCAGTAGCAGTGTACATTGGAAAGGTGAATAATACTGTATTAGGGCAGTGAAACATGGAAAACAGTGGTTCCATTGCACACAAAATGTGCGATCAAGAGTGTGGCTCGATGAATGACCACTTTCAACAGCTAGTCAACCTGTCATGTTTTTGGTCATGTTTCTGTTATTGATAGTTTTTTGCTTCAGTCATGGTTTTGGTTTGCTACTTTGGATTATTTTTGGGGGGGTTTCTCTGTGTTTTATTAAATACAATTCGTCAAGTACAACCTGCTCCTCCTTCCTGCCTGCTGTTTGGGGTCCTCCACCACCACGCAAAATGTCACAGTTTGCATTTCGTTAGGACATATAGTGAGTGACCTTGTGAGTGCCAGTCAGAGACTGTGGACAGGCCAAGCGGGTGGCAGTAGAGAGAGATAAGCAGATTGATTTTATTGTGACGGCACATCCGAACACAACCGTAACTTCTGGAAGAGTTAATGGGCACAATGTTCTTTTTTTTTTTAATGCCAATTGTGCCAACTTTGTTCTTGCTAGCAGAGACAGAGCAGCACTTCAGGCGCTGTACGTGAGGATGAAGATGCAATGTTCACTCAGTCGAGCACGTCACAGGTCCAGAGAAGCCTTGAGAAGCTCTCGCCTTCCCAGGTTGACCAAAAGGTGGGCTCACAACTAGACAACATTTAAAGGGAGTTTTTGGTTTCACACAAATTGATTGGTGTTTTCCCAGACAGCTGAGGTGGTGAAGTACATCCTGGTGAAAGATCAGAAGAAGATACCCATACGGCGTGCAGGTAAATTTCTGCTGAGCACGTAACGGACAACAATTTATCTTAAGATGTCACACTAGTGCAACTCGTACCCAAATTTACCGTTCGAACCTGCCGCAACGTGAGACGTTACAGTTGGAGTCACAAAGGAGAGGTTAAGGAATGCAAGTACCGCTGCCATAGGCATTTGACTAAATTCCTGTGATGGCCACGAAGTAACCATTTATCGAAAGTTTTTAGTTTGAATTGATTAGGCTGATTTGTTTTGGTTTCAGACTTGGTGAAACACGTGATCAAAGAATACCGAAATGTGTACCCTGAAATCATGAAGAGAGTGGCGCATACCTTTGATCAGGTTTGTCTCTTCTGTGAGCTCCACTGGCAACTAAAGCTGGCACAAAATGTTCATTTCATTCATTGTAAGCACACTGTGGCTGCGATGACTGTGAATTACCGTCCTTTTGCAAATGTGCATCCATCCGTTATCATCATCATGCGAATGTTGCTTTTTATTCTTGCCGCATCCGCCTAACTCTGGGATAAAACCCGCGCCGCCATCATGTCTCAGCACCATATTTGAAGGGATAGGAAGTGAGGTTTGTATACAAAGGTGCCCCTAAAAATGTGGGCGTGAGACTGATAAAGTGCGCAGGCTGTGGCACAAACTGACACAAAATAAAAAATCACACACACACACCAAAAAAAAAACAAACATTTTCCACTCTATCCCTGATGGCTAACATGGTCGCAGTCTACCAGACTGCAATGGACCGGTTGGGCACTCCCGATGTACCGGGAGAGATTACCTTTAATCCACGCAGAATACAATTCTGCCAGCCATGCATGTCCTTGACTTCGTGCTCAAGTGTTGACCCTTTCGTATCGCCACGCAGCTGACATGGCTCCAACTCCCATCTGCCTGGAAGCTAGGTGTCAGGGTGCTAAAGCGATATTCATGTTTTTCTTATGGGAGCATCTTAAGTGTATGAGGAAAGACGGGCGTACAGTATCTGCACCGATCCAGCCTCTCACCCACAGTCAGCTGAGATCATCTCCAGCTCACCTTCGACCCCAATCAGGATAAGCAGCAGAGAAAATGGGTGGATGGAAGTTATGACGTGATTGGAAAAATGTTACTGTGTATACCATCACAAAGTTATGCTTACTAACACAATTTTTATTGTTTCATTCTTCGGTTCAGGTTTTTGGTCTTAAATTGGTCAGTATAGACACAAAGAATCAATTGTACATCCTTATCAATAAACTGGAGGCGACAGCTGGAGCCCCGTCCTTCAAGTAAGTCCTCCACAGATGCCTTTCCTCTTTGAAAGCCTTCAAAATGTCTCATCGGTCTGACATTGTCACTTGTCACTGCAGCTCGGACGACCCGAAGATGGGACTGCTCTTTGTCGTCCTGAGTGTCATCTTTATGAAAAAGGGTGTGGCCAGTGAAAGTAAGCCGCCAGTCTGTCTCCGCCGCGTCTCTGGCGTGTCCCTCACAAATGTGATCGAATCGGCCGTCCTGTTTTTGCCCGCAGGCCAGATGTGGAACATGCTCGGGAAACTCGGCATTAACCCCATGTAAGACTTTCATCGTTTATTTTTCCACCGACGCTTGACTTCTGCTTGGTGATGACACAAACCATACTTGTAGAAAGAAACATGAAGAATTTGGCGACGTCAAGAAGGTCATCACAGATGACTTTGTGCATCAAAGGTAAGATAAGATAAAACCTTCATCTGTCTCACAATGGAGAAATTCGCAATCTACAGCAGCAAAATTCGGAGGGAAGAAAGTAGGAGAACCCCCCCACCCCCAACTGTTATTGCAATGGCACCACTGCTTTAAATATGAATCCACTTTTAATTACACAGCATTTTCCATGTTGGTTCCTTTTATGCGTAGTGACAGAAAAAAGGGTGGGCAAATTTCCAATTTTGCATGCGGTAGAAAAGGGCTTTTTTGAAATGAGTTCCCGGAATGAACAACAGGTGGCAATGTGTGTGTCATTTTAAAGGATTGTTTTAAGTGTCAGTATTTAACTGATGCACTTGTCATTTTCTGGTGAAATGATTGCTTTTTAGACAGCTTGTTTAAATACTCATTTTAAAACAAAATAAGATTCAGAGACTTGACAATGTCCATATGAAATGACTCACTGTACCAGTACAGTACAGTCATTTTATTTTCTCATCAGAGGTTGAGCAATGGTGTGTTCAGAGCCAGCTTCTTTAAGACCACAGATTCTGGTTTATACCACACCACACAGCAACTCGGAGGAACGTGCACATGCAGGCATGAAGTCATCATGTGTCTGTATGCGCACACACTCCACACACTTTTTTTTTTTTTTAACCATGTGGTCGCCATCGCAAAGCAGGTGTTAGCACCACAAAAAAGAAATGTTGTTTAGAGCAACAATAGTGCTTTAGCTAGTTCGTGTGTGTACACTCAGGTACCTGGAGTATGTTCCTATTCCTCACACTGAGCCACGTCAACACAACTTCCTCTGGGGTCCGCGTGCTGAGGTGGAAGTCTCCAAGGCCAAAATCCTTCAATTTGTGGCAGAAGTAAGTGCCAAACTATTGGGAGGTATACAGTGATGTTATTAGTCTCCTCCAAAAGTATTGGAACGGGTGTGTCTGTCTGTGTGTGTGGAACTGAGCGAATATTTGACATGCCACTGATGCATTTGCGTTTCTTGTCAGCTTCATGACCGGGATCCTCAGAGTTGGAAACATCAGTACACAGAAGCTCACAGCAATCAAGACAGTCAGGCAAGCTCAAGCAGCCAAAGATAAATTTGGGTTTTATAACTTTTAATGTATTCGATTTTGTAAGCTTGAATGTTTGTTCTCATAGTGTCGGCATGTCTTAGTTGATCTGTTTTAAAGTTAACATACCGAACATTTGGAATGTTTTAATTTTAACACCTGTACGTTTCCTCTCATTGGTCAAATAAAATATTTTTGCATTGGTATTTTCATTGATGCGAAGAATCGCACCTATTTCTGTAAAGTGAAAACAACATGCACGGTGACATTGATCGAATTGAATTTGTGACGGTACTTTTATTGTTCAGATGAAAGTGGACTATTCACCAAATGAAAGATTAACTCACAAAATGATGTGTATGTATCATTTGGCACTTCATGGTATGTGTTATACATTGGATATAAAGACGACACACCTGTCTTGAAATGGTAGTTTTTGGTGGGCTGTGCCGTAAAAAAATGTTAAATACATTTGTACACATTTAAATACCTCGCGAGTATGTTTGAGCGTATTCGCCAGTCAAAATGTTTGGTGTTCTACATTGACAGCTCCACGCTTCTGTAGTCTACAAACCATTTAGAATCATGAGACTTAAATAAGAACATGATACTGCAATACTTTAAACCAGTAAGCCAGACGTGTCCAAACTTTCTTTCACGGGCCACATAGAACCTGTCATCTGAAAACATTCAACAGAAACAAAGTTCCTTTTGAGATTTGTTCTCAACAGTCCTGAAAACTCCCCTAAAATTATACTTTCCCTCTGTTAGTCCCCAAAAAAGGGAAAACAAAGATATAAAACTGAAAAGAAAAAGACAAAGGATGGTCCCTGTTCTTTGCATGACATTGTATTTCCAACATCCATCCATCTATCCAACCATTTTCTAATCCGCCTATCCTGAAGAGCTGACGTGCTGGAGCCTATCCCAGCTGTCTTCAGGCAGTAGGCGGGGTACACCCTGAACTGGTTGCCAGCCAATCGCAGGGTACACAGAGACGAACAACCACATTCACAGCTAGGGACAATATTGAGTGCCTAATTAATGTACCGTGCATGTTTTTGGAATGTGGGAGGAAAACCCATGCAGGCACGTGTCGAATATGCAAACTCCACACAGGAAGGCCTGAGTGCGGAATCGCACCCTGGACCTCCGGAATGCTTCCATCATGTCAGCTAATAAATGCAAAATACATACAGATTTTTTTCCACAGCCTTTAAAATGGTCTCAGTCTGGTTTAATAGGCTTCAGAATCAAGGGGAAGATTGACGACTTTATGGTTGTACGGAAAATCAGCATTGACACCCTCCATGAGGTGAAAAAGTCTAAATAAATACTGTACTGTAAATTGCAAATAAAAACAAACAAAAAACTATGAACATAGTATTACGAAGAAAGGGAATGTGTGGCTGGAAAAGGTGCACAAGTGACAGGGATGACTGCGGCCACGAAGGCAAGAAACGTACGCCGGTTCAGAAATTTGGGCGGGCATAGTGAAATGAGGCTGATGTCAGTGCATCAAGAACCACCACATACCCAAAGTAGGTCCCATTCCTCACCCGCACAAATTGTTGAAATTCCTGCAAGGACAGAGTCAAAGAAAAAAAGAGAACAGCAAGCACAAGACCACGACATCACAGCACCGACTGAAAGGTTCTGAAGCAACCCCCCCGATATTTGTTCTTTTATGCTCACTATGCTAAGGGTAATTACCAGAAGACTGCATATTTCCAGCAGAACTATTTAATGTACCTGTGTATCAGAAAGATCGAGAACATGGTTGTGGAGCCTTTTTCTGCGAGACTGCTGAAAAATGTCAGAATTTTTCCCTAAATGGTTCTTATGGTTTATACTCTCTTGGCTGCCTCCCCATCCACATTTTGTATTTTCTTGGGCTGTCTCTTATGTGTGATATTAAAATTGGTTTGATGAATTGAAAACTGTGATAAATACACAAACAACGCAGGACTCAGGAAGGAGGCAAAGAATTATACAGGGCACACTGTACATGGATATCAATACCTTAAAAAGTGTTTATTTTTAAGTTTGCCCTCATAAGCAATCATCATTGTGGTTACCTTGACTTTGACTAGAGTAAAGTCAACTGACTGAAGATCTCTCTTGTACCCGTGTAGGGCTATAATCACATTAGGTGGTAATACATTTTACACTCATCTTTAATTTTTTATGTATTTCCGCTTGAGTTGACCTTACATTTGTGTATATTTTAGGAGTTTGTGTTTGTTGTTGCGGGCGGCCCAGTAGTCGAGTGGTTAGCATGTTGACTTCGCAGTGCAGAGGTACTGGGTTCAATTCCATTTCCGGCCTTCCTGTGTGGAGTTTGCATGTTCTCCCCGTGCTTGCGTGGGTTTTCTCCAGGTCCTCTGTTTTCCTCCCACATTCCAAAAACATGCATGAACATGAACACTCCAAATCGTCCCTGAAGTCAGTGTGGGTGCAAATGGTTGTTCATTTCAGTGTGCCCTGTGATTGGCTGGCAACCGGTTCAGGGTGTCCCTTGCCTACTGCCCGGAGACAGCTGGGATAGGCTCCAGCACCCCCTGCAACCCTAGTGAGGATCAAGCAGTTTGGAAAATGAATGAATGTTTGTCGTTGTATAACCAAATCTGGTGTTTTATATGTTTGTATATGTTCTGGACGACAGGGGGTACTGAATGGAAGCTTTCCTAAATATGGTTCTTAAATCGAGGTCTTTGATACCGACTCGTGTATAATGTGCAGATTGTTGTTTTAAAATAGCCATCAAAATGACTCAAATTCACTTTGGCAGTAAATATTTAATTCAATAAATTGATGCCAGGACATTGCACAAATTTGTCAAAAGGCTACCTACATTCGAAAATAAAGCTATTTAGATATGTTATTGATGTTGTTATATTTTGTCCACCTTTCTAGTTTTCTAAATTCAAAATTGACGTTTTAATACAATTGTTCTGTACAATGAATGACACCTATAGTAATTGTCATCCGTTTTAAATGGCTGCATTCTTTCGTAAGGAGATTACCCGTACAGGTTGAACCCATGCAGTTAATAATTAAAGTATGTGTTTATTTTCTTACTTATTTCATAACGTCCAAGTACCACCGAATGTGAACAACTCCTAACTGAGCAGTGCTCGGACTGCGAAGATCCACGTTTCTTTCCTCTGTACCCGCGTGCCTGCTGCCTGCAGCACCGAAGAGGCATCAATGAAACATTTATTCTGTGTTGTAACTCTCAAACATCATAAACGAGTTCTTGGCTGAACCGTGACAGCTCCGCAAATGAACCAAGCGGAAAGAAATAAGTGTAAGTTGAGGGATTCGATGTTTTTCAGTGGATGGCTCTTCTTTACGAATGACAGATGGAGAGATGGTATCCTTTAATGCAGTTTATTAAAAAGGAGAAAGAAAAAAGAACGTCTGCACCTCCGAACGGATGAACGAGAACACTTCGTGCTTCTCTTTAGTCATTCAGACGCAAGCAACATAAGAATGTTTCAACAATTATTAAACAGAATATAATTTAGAAACTATAACATAAAAGAATATAATGCTCAAATATAAAATGAAAATAACTAAGAATTTAACATAAGCTTATGTTATGTATTTCCCTCCAACTTACGCAAACTCTCCAAAAATTCCGTTCCTTTCCCCTGCCGTCATGCACTGACTCGTTGAAGTAATTCGAGTGATTATGCAACTCGAATTACTTCAACGAGGAAAGTATCGACATTTTGATTTGACGGGCGTTTCATAAATAGTTGATATCAACACTCGGTCTCGGTATCGATCCACGCATCACTTGTCGGTGCGTAGTACAAACATCGGAGCGCACGTGGGAAACCGCGGGGGTTCCGCGCGATCCTCGTGCAAAGGCTCGGAAGACGTCGTTATGTCACATGGACCAACGCCCACAGTTGCGAACGCGTGGACGCGGGACGTATTAAATAACCCATTGTGAAAGCTTTGCCGAACTGGATTGGAGGCTCAGGTTCAGTCCCTCTCGGGGTCTCAATTACGTTTTCTTGCATGGGAACGCTGTGGAGGTGTTGTGTTTGTATACCTGCTCATCATGAAGTTCGAGGACATCATCTCTGACATCGGAGGATTCGGGAGGTTCCAGAAGATGATCGTGATCATCAGCTTCATTAGCCGCTTCACGCTGCCCTGCCACTTCTTGCTCAACAGCTTCATCGCGGCCGTTCCTGCGCACCGCTGCCACGTCGCCGCCCGAGACGACGGGGGGATCTTTGGCAATTTGTCCCTGACAGACCAGCTCACCGTCAGCATCCCGCTGGAGGAGGACGGCACCCACAGCTCGTGTCGGATGTATGCCGAGCCTCAATATCATCTGCTGCTCAACGCGTCCGAAGAAATTCAGGTGCCCACCTTGCGCTGTCAGGATGGATGGGTGTATGATAACACCACCTTCAAGTCCACTCTGGCCACCGAGGTAATCTTGAATTCCCCAGTAGTTGACATTTCCTTCCTGGTTTTCCACGCTACAAATATGAGTGTGTTCATCTTAGTGGGACCTGGTGTGTGATCAAAGAAGCAGAAGTCAAGCCACTGCCACCATCTTCTTTGTTGGCGTGATGTTTGGAGCCGTGACCTTTGGAAGTCTGAGCGACAGGTAACGCAAGATTTTTGTGGTTGACTTAAATGGTGAGCGATTTGTGGCATTTCGGGGGTATATCATATCATATCATATCATCATACCTGTCAACTTTTCGGAGCGCCAACCTGTATAAAGTACCAAAAAAATCCTTATAAAGAGCAAAAAATCCTTATAACATACCAAAGCATTTTATATGTCAAAATAACGGCAGAAAAAAACCCACGAAATTTTCAATGATATTTATTGTAGATCTCCATAATACAATGTCTGGTTAATGTCTAATCATCATTCTACTTAGTGGCATTGCTGTGTTCAGAGTTGTATTCCTGCGTTACTTTTTTTCACCAACTCCAAATCATTTGGAGTTGGTGAAAAAAACCCCCGGAAATTTTCAGAATCCATATGATTTGTGCGATACGGCCATATACGTAAGATTCACCACAAAAAACGTATGAACTATGGCTAAACCGTATGAGTTGACAGGTATGTATCATCTTACAGCTGCATTAAGTTTATCAAGGTTCCCTGTGAAAGTTATCACCACGGTGGAGCACTAGGTCCACCGAGTTAAAAAAAAGGCATTTGTTTTATCCTAGTTTGTTAGGTCAAAATATTTCGTTTTTCTCTCTCTCTCTCTCTCTCTCTCTCTCTCTCTTTCTCTCTCTCTGGGTGATGAGATGGATAAAAACAACTGGATTTATTTTCTTAATTCATATTTCATAAATACAATTTTAATCAGAATACTGTGTTAACACTAGGGGTGCATAAAATATATTGTAAAGATTTGTTGTTGTTGTTTTGTTTTACTTGACTTCCCTTTTTAACCCTGGAGAACCCAAGAACCCTTTTCTTCTTTGGAAAATGATGAATTATACATTAAATGACCGCTATATGATTTAATCCTAATTCAGGATTAGGGCCAAATATGATCCTTTGGGATTTAAAGGTAGCAATTGAGTAGCAGAATTTATAGGGGCCAAATTGGACCCCGTGGGTTCTCCGGGGTTTTAAATACAGATCAAGTAGTTTGTGCCACATGGATTTTTGTCCATTGATGTCATTTATATGGCCCATATAAATTGAAATGTACCTTATTACCTGCATTTGAGCATGATTTTTGTTATGGGTAAAGTTTATTAACGTGTTGGGATTAAGAAGATGTAATGAACATGTGTCCAAATTTGAAGACAATCCAATGCAATTGTGTAATATTGGACAATATGTTGAAAGCATTGTTAGAAAGTGTGAGTTTGTATTTTTAACCCAAAACAAGCATGTTTTAATTTTCATTCTTATCATCTGAGGGCAAAAACAGTTGAAAATATGGAATTTGACGTGACCAAAAAGGATTTGTTGCACATTGATTTTTGATTTTGTAAATGTCACACATCACGTTAGTGTAATGTGATTACATGGAGCTCTCACATAGACACGGCGAGTTTGATTCCTGGCTAGTACCACAAGACTCCGCCAATCCAGGATTAAAAAATAAATAAATAAATAAAAAGTTGTGCAGAGTGTCCGAAAGCAAGACCTGCATAAAAAGGTTTCTCTGTAAAACATGTGAGTCACTCTCTTGTCTGATGGGACAAGCTGAAAGTCGCAAGAAAAAGGAGACGTAATGTATTATTTTTCATACTTTCAAACAGTTCCGACGTGTCTTCGTAAAAGGTCTCTCGCACTGGTCTTTCAAAATACACAAAGGATGCAGGGAGCGGTACTATCCCCTGCAAATGTAGAGTATGGCATTTGTCACCGTGACGACCATCGGAAGTGCTAAGGCACGACAAAGCAAGGGTTATTCAGTGTTGCCAACTGAGAACCACGTGGAGCAACTTTTTATTTTTATTTTATTTTTTATAGACCTCTGTAAATTCTGAAACTCGCAGCAGAGCAGATGTTCACCCGCTGTGTCAAGATTGTCATTGAATGGTGCTTGCGCCAAAGATCATCCATCCAACCATCCGCCACTGGCAAATTTCACAATTTGCCATAAGGATTTGATTGCGTAGTTTCACCCTTGGACGTGGCACTTCACCACCAAACCACCAAATTACATTTGCCAGCTCGCAAAACATTTGCACATGTGCCTGTTATCAGGAGCGGATGTTTATCCGTGCTCACACTGTGCTCCAAAGAGCCAACTATTTGCTCCTTTTAAAAATGAAATGGACTAACTTTGAAGATGACTACATAAGAATGGCGGGAAAAAAACCCAATTTTTTTGTGTGTGACAACGTTGACCGTGACCAAAGATCCAAGCGTAAGGGTCAGATCATGACTTGACCGCCATGTGTTGACTTCCCGGTTCTGCTCAGGTTTGGTCGGAGAATCATGCTGCTGACATCCTATCTCTCCGGAATGCTGTTTGCTCTCATCAGTGCTTTCGCCACGTCCTTCCTGATGTTCGCAGTGCTGAGATTCCTTACCGGCTTTTGCATGACTGGCATAGCCATCGTCTCTGTGGTTCTCTGTACAGTAATTCTAGATACTCTAATGGCATTTTGTTTTCACCTCAACCTCTATTTCAAGTGTTGTTACTTTCATTCATCCCGCATCTGTGTGCCTGTGTGCCCTTGTAATCTTCATCCAGGTGTTGAGTGGGTGGACGTACAGCATAGAAAGATGGTTGGAATCATTGAAAGCTTTTCCTGGACATTTGGGAGCATTTTCTTCGTACCCATTGCTTACCTTGTGACAGACTGGAGGTGGCTGATCGTTAGCGTTACCTTGCCCGTCCTCTTGGGCATCTTTACATGGAGGTAATACAAAAAGCAGCTGGTCTCTATCTATCCATGTATCCATCTATCCATGTATCCATCTATCCATCTATCTATCTATCTATCTATCTATCTATCTATCTATCTATCTATCTATCTATCTATCTATCTATCTATCTATCTATCTATCTACAGTATATATATATATATATATATATATATATATATATATATATATATATATATATACATGCTATACGAACATGAGAAACTGGAGAAATACCAAGGGCTCAGAGAGGAGCTGGAGAGAGCCTGGAAGGTAAAGGTGACAGTCGTGCCTGTGGTGGTCGGAGCACTCGGGGCAGTGACCCCCAAACTAGATGAGTGGTTGCAACAGATCCCGGGAACAACATCGGACATCTCAGTCCAGAAATGTGCAGTGCTGGGAACAGCAAGGATACTGCGCAGAACCCTCAAGCTTCCTGGCCTCTGGTAGAGGACCCGAGCTGAATGGGGGACGCACACCACCCGAGGGATGAGACGAGGATTTATGATTGATTTTTTTAATTTGATACAGTAGATAGATAGATACACACACACACACGCACACACACACACACACACACACAGTGATACCTCTACTTACGAAATGAATTAGTTCTAGAATTAATTTCTTAACTAGAAAATTTTGTAAGTAGAAACGCAATTTCCATGTAAATGCCCTAATCTGTTCCAAGCCCCTCCTCCACTCCCCAAATTATATAAATCCATCCATCCATCCATTTTCTTTTCCGCCTATCCTCACTAGGGCCAAAGATAAAAAGATAAACCAACTACATGTACCATCTTTTGGGGTTGTTTCACCCCCCCCCCCCACCTCCACACACACATACGCACAAGCCCAAAGCATCCATACACTGACCATTTCCAATGAATGGTTATTTAGTAAATGAGACACTGTGGACATTGTTTCAATTTTCAGTCATCCAGGTGATGATAATGTACAAAACCTGAATGAAAGACACTGGGCTCTTTCTGGTGGTTGAATGAGTTAACCTTTAATCCAAAGATCTGTCTAGTTCCCTCGATTCAACTTTTGCAGACTGTAGGACACTGTGTCAAGTAAAAAAAAACAAAAA
This sequence comes from Hippocampus guttulatus, assembly GCF_054856545.1. Lineage (NCBI taxonomy): Eukaryota > Metazoa > Chordata > Actinopteri > Syngnathiformes > Syngnathidae > Hippocampus > Hippocampus guttulatus. Next base: position 12,615,169 of record NC_141269.1, read on the forward strand.
AATTCACAGTGCAGTGAGCATCTGCTTCATAATTAACTATAGTACTCGCATACAAACAATACGAAAGTCCATTTTCAATATTTTGGCCATTAAATCTGAACGCAGCAATTTTGTCCTTGATCTGCAGGTGGATGCCAGAGTCAGCTCGATGGCTCATTGCCAACGGAAAGATGGAGGAAGCTCACTTGTGTCTCGTCAAATGTGCCAAAATGAACGGAACTGAGGCCTTCTGTCAAAGACTTCAACCCGAGGTTCGCATCGTCCTCATAATGTTCGTAAGTGTCATGTTCTAATTGTCAAAGTCATCAAGAATGTTCCTTTCTCATTTCTAGACTTTGTCCTCCATCGTGGTGTCAGAGAAGAAAGGCCGAGTGTATTCCTACTTGGATCTGATGAGAACACCTAAAATAAGAAGACTGTGCTTATGCACCGGTTCGCTTTGGTCTGTGCGCAAGATAAATGATGTTCCTCCGCATCCATTTGTGGGTGCGGGTCACCTCATGTTACAGTCCACTCTCTCTTCTCCAGGCTCAGCGTGGCAATCGCATTCTACGGCATCACCTTCAACATCAGCGGCTTTGGCCTCAACATCTACCTCACTCAATTGCTCTACTCTTCAGCTGAAGTGCCGGGCAAATTGTCCATTTTCTTCTTACTGGACAGGATTGGCAGGAAGCCCACGCAGGTGGGAATGCTGATGATGCTCGCAGTCTTTCTGGGAATCAACGTGGTGGTGCCAAAAGGTTTTGCCGTTACTATATTTTCACAGATCGAGCCGTCATTTTAAGATGCTGTCATATTTCATGATGTCTGTGACCCTCCCCCCCAGATATGTCGACCTTGAGAACAGTGGTTGCAATCGTAGGAAAAGGCTTTGCTGCAGCATCGTTTGGAACCACTGTGCTCTACTCGTCTGAGCTGTTTCCCACTGTTATCAGGTGCGCTCGCACAACTTACTTTTCATCAGGAAATGGTCTGCTTTTCTGCACTGACTGGAAAAAAAAGTCATGTCTTACTTCACTTCTGGAGGCGGCAACTTGTTTGCATCCGTGCAGTGAAATGATGCGAGATACTGGCGCGCGTAGATCTATTCGCAACGCCATGAGGTTTATACTGTACGTTCTATGTTGTAGACAAAACGGGATGGGCTACAACTCCTTCATGGCCCGAATCGGTGTGGCCCTCGCTCCTCTGATCCTTTTACTGGATGGTGTGTGGAAGACGCTCCCCCAGCTCGTCTTGTTCTCCTCGGCTGTCGTGGCCGCAAGTGTGGCAATGCAGCTGTCAGAAACACGCGACCGTTGCCTGCCGGAGACCATTGAGGATGTCGAGGGGAGGCAATAGGCTCCAAGATCATTACCGCTGGGAGTTTTATCTGTAACGTTACCTCTGATTAGAATTTCATCAAAGCTGTGAAGCTGGACCAACAGGACTAAGTACAGTACCGCTCGTTTTACTTTCAGGGATAAATATGTGTGCAACGGCAAGTAATGGGGAACAAATGTGAGATTATTTTTTTTGTTTTGGTTTTCTACTGCAGGGGGCTATTTTCAGCCCAATATCCTTACCTGTGTCTTTGGTAGTTACTAGTAGTGGTCACCAACCTTCTTGCAACTGAGATTTACTTCTTGGGTAGTGATTAATGGGAAGGGCTACCAGTTTGACACACTATTTTTAAGTAGCAAAATGTATCCATTTATTTGGGGGTAAATCATTCCCTCGTCGTTTTTTCCCCCCCTTCTGTTAGCTTTTCTCCACATGCTTGAATTTGGTCATTCATTTTGCTGATCATTGACCCATACTATCCCCACCCTCACCCCTCAAATATTCTTTCCAAATTTACATCAGTGCAAGTGTGATTTAAATTGAAAGCTGAGATACATTTTACGAGTAAGAGGAGCACCTCCAGATAATTGACACGTCATGGCAAACGCGCGGTGCAAATCTTCGAAGCTTGTGAAGTTAGACCTCTCTGGCGCATGCATGTTTATTAGCACCCTCTACTGGTAAAAAAGGTAATACAACCGTTTATAGAAAATTAATTTCATAGCCTGTCAACTAGCTGAAAAAAAAAATCAACTTAAAGGAATGTTTTATATATGTAGGCCATTTGCAGCAGTAAAAAAAGTTACGATTTGTTTCTATAATTAACTTGATAACCTCATTTTTTTCATGTACATTTAAGGTGGTTTAAAAATGGTTGGGTGGGCTGTGTGGACATGAGTGATTTCTTGATAAACAGACTCAATTAGAGGTTCATGTATTTCACTCCTTTACATCACAGCATTCAAAACTACTTTGTAACTATAAACTGTTTTTTTCTGTATTTTTGTAACTGGTGTTGCCAATGTTTTGAAGATGAAAAACATTCAGGTTTCTTGGGATGTAAATGGACTATTTAATTTACTTAATTTAATTAATCATCAAAAGTAAGGCAAAATACATTTAGGACCTAAAATATAGCAATACTACGAAATAGCAGGAAGGCAGGGCCAAGCTGCTGGAAAGCAGGCTTCATAAAACCACACCTGCACAAAGTTAGCAATCGGCTGCTTTCCAAACTCTCTCTTCCGTGCCAGACAATTTTTGCTTTCATGGTTGCTCCACATGTGTTTCTGCTCCTAAGTTGTTCTCCAGCCTTCCTGCTTCCAATTTAGTCCCTGCTTTGTACTGATCTTTTTGTTTTGCCTCGTTTATAAGAAGGGATTTTCCAAAAATGTGATTTTTATTTTCTCAAATAAACTTAACTAAACAATTCTGCCCCAGGGCCCTTGCTCCTTGATTATACCACAGCAGAAATTGAATAACTTCACATATTTTAAACAGATGTTAAAACTCAAGTTGTATTTCACCGAAAAGTAATTCTACATTTCCGTACTTGTTCTATTAAAACGTAGGCTTGGTCAAAGATTTTTACCCCAAAACATCTCACTCAGATTTGATTCCACACGAAAACATAAAATTCATTAAATCGATGAATGAATCTGGGTATGAGAACAAAAGATATCTGACTGAACAAGTAAACAGAGAACAAAAAACGTTTTGCATTGTTTGTGACGTAAAATGTATTTTTCCCCTTTAGTGTAACTGTGAATACTGTTACACTAATGTGTGCAGTATTCACACAAATGTGTGCGCATGCGTGCATTTAAAAACATGCATGTGCACGAATTGTATTCAACGTAAAAATGGATGTTGATAGTTGCTATTGCGTTTCCACGTTTTTGTTTTGCGGACTCACTGAAATGGCCCTGGCCACCCCAAGGATAAAAGTCTCGGTCTGCCACTGACTCGAGTTAGACAGAATAGTTAATTTGTAATACAGTAATCCCTCGTTTATCGCGTTTAATGGGGACCATAACCACCCGTGATAAACGAAAATCCGCGAAGTAGCGACCAATTAACAAGCAGGTTAACAAAAAAATTAAAAAACATTTTACTTTTTTTTTTTTAAAGTCCGCGACAAGCTGCAAAACAACAGCGAGTCACATTGAGCAACATATACAGTACTGTACTCCATGTATAAAAAAAAAAAAAAAGTTTGAAAAAATCCGCGATGCACTGAACCCGCGATAAACGAACCGCTAAGTAGCGAGGGATCACTGTACATCAAGTGCATTTTTGTCATTCAAATCATTATATGTAGTATCCAAAATGTAGCAAGTCAAAGCTCCTTTATTAAAGAAACAAAGCCAGCAGTCAACAATTCCCTACAGGAAAACATCAAGACAATGTTCCTTTTGAAAATATTTATAGTGATCCAATGCTTGCTGATATTTCCATCTGGCATTACAGTTGAAGAATGGACATCAATGTGAGGAAACAACGGAAAGCTAACAAAATATATAAAAAACAAAATCAAAATGCTAAATAGTCAACAATTTTAAGATACGATGATACGGAAAGGTCTAAAACTATATTGTATGCGGTCATCTTCGGACACGTTGGTTAATGTTTAGTACTGGGAATACTCTTTGCTCTCTAGTTTGGCAACGATTCGCTCCAGCTGTCGTTTAGCTTCACATTGTGGGAAGTTACTCATTTCATAGTACTGCGGGGCGATCTTGACCAGCCTGCAACACGAGAGAGAGGGACAATAAGAAACTTCATTTGGACTGACAGACCATCTTCCGAGTTACCGTTACTCACCACTCTGGTTTAATGTCTGTGCAAGTGCGGATGTAGTTTTTGGTGGTGAGGACAAATTCGTTGTAGAGCACCCATTCGGGCTTGTGGTCCAAGACTGTGGATGGGTGAAGCTGGACCACTTGGTTGTCTTTGACTGTGAGGTAATGACCGGTACGCTCCAGATGAGCTACCTGCAGGAGAGATAAAGAAAATTGGACTGTAAAATGTGATTTGAGGTACATACTGTAAGCCGCATCCACTACATTTAAGAAAATAAAACGAAACATTCCCTGTGCTTATGTAAATCACTTGTTTGTTTATAAACAGCATATATTATACACACGTTAGTCTGGCAGTGTGATAAGAGATTAAATGTCTAGTCTACACAGCTTACAGTCCAAAATTTAGTGTTCATCGATCACCAACCGTGTTTTTTACATGATGTACGCCAGCAGTACTAACCTGCATGAAGAAGCCGGTGCAGAGCGCCCTGCGGATGTTAATGTAGTAGTCTCGACTGGTGAACTCTGTGCTCCGGCGGGGCAGATTGAAGCGGTCCATGATCCTGGACAGCTGTTGCCGCACGTTATCAGCAGACATCAGCGAGCGGTAGTTGACAAAGTTGTCATAGCACCACTGGTTTGCCTCGTGGTCTGGAGAGGACCAAAAAGAGGAGGTGTTCGCTGATTTGAAAGCTAAGGGAGCAAATACCCCCCCGATTGACCAATCGTTTGCAAATTCACCTGCAGACGAAATTTTCTGTCCAACCAAAATAACTATTTGCTGAAAATCTCACACTTGCACTTGGGCTTGTAAAGGAGTTTAAAATTTCCAGTGGACTTCTGCAATGTTTCAGTGAAATTTCCAAGTTCATTTGGGGAAGTTTGGAAATACGGTATTTGTGGCAAGTAACAGGCATGCCTAAAGCCTTATGTTCTAAGACCGGCTTATTTCCCTTGCTCAAAAACTAGGCAACCTTGTGAATTGTCACGACGGTTCACGGAACTATATACATGTGTGTGTCACTCACTTTGCTTGAAAGCGTGGTAGACGTTGAGGAGAGTCAAGTGGTCGCCGTCGATGTGGGCAAACCTCATCTTGGACTCGTCGGCGGCCTTCTTAGCCTCCGTGGGACGAACAAAACACTGTGGGACTAAACAAGGTTGGTATGGGCCCCAACAAAGCCGCCCACAGGGATGAGTCAAAAATTCACAAAACAATCGAGAAAAGCCTAAGACGTGACAGCCGGAAGTGGCACGACCACAAGCCCTATCGAAGGGGTAGGGGGGTCTGCAGCCTTAGCTCGGAGAGGGTTGGGGGAAGCTCATTAAAGCGCATCTGGAAAACAAAAGTTTTTACACAACTACAGTACAAAGTACAGTATTAGGAAAGTCGATCCTACTTAACCGATACATTCATATACTTGTGAGAAACAGAACTCTACTAATTCTAGTCCCTGCCAATTAGGTTACATATTATTAGTCTTTCCCCCCGTTTTTATACAAAATAAAAAGACGTGTTTTGGTTGTTTTGTGGCAAATATAAAATTACATTTTGGAGATGTGATAATTTGCCTGACACGGATGATATTATAGCATTAATATTTATAAAAATATACATTTACAACATAGCACAAGGACTATTAAATTATACTATTTGTTATTTTATCCAAAACAGAAAAATGTGTTGGGGGGGGAGGGAATAAGTTCACATGACATGTTTAAAATTTTATTCAGTACCAGTAACTGAACATTTGTAATTAAGAATTTATATCGACCCGATAACGTTCTGCTGGTTCACAACCTCCAAAAGCCTGTTAGCTAGGAGGTGGCCTGCGCATCTTGGCATGGAAAAGTGCCATGACTCAGTGGGATGTATTCCAGACATCGGAGGGTTTTCGCGGCTCAAACATAACGGGATGTGCAGGCATATGCTAGACATACCAAATGTATTTGATTGATAGTTGACACTGACGGCCACAGCATCTGAGAGCTGAGTGAACGTCTCAGTTTGCCACCATATTAAACTTGGATTTAATATATGGGTACTTTATTTATAAATTTGGCAGCTTTATTAACACTTCTCTGCGGTGTGCAAAATTCATGAGACATTTTGATTTACCGTATTTTCACGACTATAAGGCGCCATTAAAAGTCTAAACTTTTCTCCAAAATGGACAGGACGCCTTATGATGCGGAGCGTCTTGTCTATGCGCTGAGTTCCAAAACCTGACTGACACCCGACACGCTGTTTATATAGAGAAAAGGCGGAAGTGACTGTGGACAGGCATGCGGCAAAGAAGTCGGCCAATCAGCGAAGGGTGGGCGTGTATATATACACACATATGGAGAGCGAGAGAGAGAAAAGGCAGATGTGAGTGAGGACAGGCATGCGGGGAAGATGTCCGCCAATGGGTGAAGGGTGGGCGTGTAAGTGCCCCAAGCAGGTACCAACACCTGTATAGAGTGTGGCTATGTGCATTGTTGCAAAACAACTTCGGTTTTGGTTTCTAAGAACCCCCGAAAATAAATTCTACAAAGAGACACGCCTACGAAGCTCAGTTCAAACTTCAAGCCATCGGTTATGCTTTTGGCATGCGTGCCCATCTTACAGCAGCGGTGAAAAACCAAGTCAAGCAAATGAACTCTGAGCTTGCCGTTATTCCCGGAGGCTTGACTAAAGAACTCCAACCGCTGGACATCGGCATCAACCGGGCGTTCAAAGTAAAGTTGCGAGCGGCATGGGAACAATGAATGATCGATGGCAAACACAACTTTACAAAGAGTGAGAGGCAGCGCCGGGCGAGCTACGCCACAATTTGCGAATGGATTGTGGCTGCTTGGACGAACGTGTCTGCTTGCACTGTTGTTCGAGTTTTTGGCAAAGCCGGCATCATTTCTGTGGAGCCACATGGCAATGAGAGTGACTGACAACGAGAGGGAACACGGCGTTTTTGATAGATTACCGGTACTTGCACAATTGTTCAATTCTGATACAGAGGATGAGGACTTTGATGGATTTCTGGGTGATGATTGATCGAAAAACGTGAGTACATTGTACGATGGCTAAATAAAATACAACGGAACTCAGTTTTCCGTTGCCTTTTTAAAAACGTGTTTTTAGCTTGTATCTGTATGTCTTGGCATGCTACCGTATGCTTCAAGCTAACGTGTTTTTAGCGTGCGCGCATGCATGCCGTATGTTTAAGCTGGCGTATGTTTTACCACTTTAAAATTGCGCCCAATAATACAGTGCGTTTTGTCTATGTGTAAAATACAGAAATAGCACCCATTAATGAGACTGCGCCCAACCATACGGTGCGTCGAATGGTCGTGAAAATACGGTAGTCTTCAGAGCGACCTAAAATAGTTACGTTGGTATTAAAATTTATGAACCGTCATATCCCTGCTTTTGACGCTCAGCAAAGACATTTAGCCTGTTTTGGGGTTGAATAGTTTTAAACGTGAAATGATCCACAGTCTGACACAACACAGCGTGTCGTAGTACACAAAAGTGATAAGGCGGAACCGCGGATCTTTAAAATCCGCAAGTCGCTGGCCTGCGAAGTCTGAATATTCAACATGCAATATTTAATGTATTTCACTCTTCTGAGATTCATTTATCCCGAATTGGCCTTGGAAAATCGAATATAATCAAACTAAAAACCGCACAATCCAACTTTTTTTTTTTTTTTTTGCATGAATGGTGTTCCACGGCTCAGGTTTTGGGGCCCTTTGGTCTCCTTGTGAATTGATGTGGATTCACCACAGACTTGGAGCTGGCCCAGTCGTGGGCATTACCTGACAGCATAGCAGTGATGGAAAGGATCTCATTGGAACAGTTGAACTCGCAGCTCGCGATGACCATCTTGGCCAGTTGGGGGTCGAGGGGAAACTCTGCCATCATGGAGCCCAGTTCGGTCAGGTCGCCATCGTCGTTGAGGGCGGCCAAGTAGTTGAGCAGCTCTAGGGCTCTCATCAGAGTCTCGGGAGCTGCAAGGTTGAGGAAGAAAAATATGTACGACAACATTCAATTAGGGATCGAAAACTTTCGAACCTCACTTATAAACCGTGATCACATAAGCAAATTATTTGAAATTGTACTTATTGGGTATATACATATGTATTAGCATAATGAGGTTTCCTTCATCTGCTGGCCCTTTAACGGCAAGAGAGACTAGGTGAGTGAATGACTGATGCCACACTTTGACGCAGAGTGGATTAAAGGAGAAAAACACATTCAGTCTGTGTCCACTCATTCCTGTACCTCAAGGAAAACAGGGACTCATCACTAAAGTATAGGTAGCCCCTTGACTTCACCATAAGAGAGAACTTGGCTTGGAGGCACTTCTGAGTAAATTATGTCAATCGGATCATGACAACAATACTTATGTCTCTTCATTGGACCAAAATCTAATAGCATTGTAAAACTGTCAAATATTTTTATTTGATTAAAATAACAACAAAGTCTTCAAATTTAAGACAGTTCGACAACAGTAAATATCATCTTCGTTCTAATCATGTTAATGAAATTTTGTGGGGTCTTGCATGTGTGAAACTTCAATATTGGATAATTGTTCATCATTTTGAATGACAACTACAAAGGGTTGCTGATTTTATATTTTTTGTAGTCAAAATTAAATTGCAATGTTCTGCATATTTCAACAATGCTGAAACCAATTATGAACATGAAGTGGAATTTCCATCCAATCTCGTCTCTGCTCTCAATAAAGATGTATGCTCTTTGTAAAGTGGACGACGGGCACACCTGGTGGATCCATGAAATCGAAGTGCACGAGGTCGTCGATACCCAACTTTTTCAGCTGCAGCACCACAGAGCCCAAATTAGAACGCAAGATTTCTGGATATGTGTTATCCTAAAAAGAAGAGCGTGATTAGTATAATACTAAAACAATTTCACGAATACAAAGAACACTTTATTTTAGCCTGTCACCTGCATCTCTGTTTTGTAGGCTTTTTCTGTGTAAAGGCGGAAACATTTCCCTGGACGAGTTCTGCCAGCTCGTCCTGCCCTCTGCTGGGCAGAAGCTTTACTGATGGCGGTGACCAGCAGCGACTCCACTCTAATACGAGGGTTGTACACCTGCACACAGATTTGTAATCACCACATTATAGACGATATTGACTGGTATGTGATTCAAGTGAGGTTGGCCCATGACAAACAATTTTGGGCTGTTCGACAGTAAGTGCAATGGCATCGCCCACCTTCTGTTTGGCGAAGCCTGGGTCGATGACAAAGACCACACCATCAATTGTTAGAGAGGTCTCAGCAATATTTGTCGACACCACAACCTAAAAAACAAAAACAGTTCCACCCATAATGAAGGGTATGATTAGGTCTGGGCGATATGGCATTAATATAAAATCCCCCACCCCACAAAAGTTCAATCTCACTGCATTTTGGTGTACTTATTGAATGTGGACAGGCATATATTCTCAGCTGGCGCAGTTGATAGCGAGTTGCTTTTTCAGTTAGTGTCATGGGCTCAATCCCTCAAGAGATTTTGACCGTCCTACACTCAATTGGTCAACCTCTTTTCACAGCCCACAACCCACACAACACAATATCAATGAGAGAAACATTTCAGAAATTCAAAATATATTTGATCAACAATATGGTGAGCTTGCTAACTGAATCATGTTGCTAAGAGACAGTCCACCACGTGGGAAAGAAATCCGGGAATATAGTCATGAATATGTGACGGCAACACCACATGGTAGCAAATTGCTATGTTGCCAACAACTGATTTACTTTCCAAAACTAATTTCTCTTTTTTCATAGCCATGTTGTTTGTGTTGGCAATGCACCTCAGTGAGGATATACTTTGAACTCATAGCCCGGCCCTCTGTAAAGTTTTACAAAGCTCAAAATAAATATACCTTTCTTCCTATGGCACCATTGGCTTTCCGTGGGGGTGGCGGCTCAAAGATCCTCTGCTGCTGCTGTGGTGGCAACGTGGAATACAGTGGAATGATTTTGATGTCTCCAACTTCAGGCCCAAGGTCATCGACCTCACGCTTGATCCGTTTGCACGCTTCATCAATTTCCTGCAGAGGAAAACATTTATTCTTCAGGCAAATGAAACAAATTCTCTCTTGCGACTTTGATGATACTTTCTGACGACTGCAAACAAAGTCAGGAGATGTCCGATTATCGGATGTTTTGTACCTTTGATCATGTGTGAGGTCTTGTTGTTTCGAACATCAAAAATCTGATTGCGTTTATGCACCACCTCAAATTATCACCCCCAAAACGGGTCTGCTTAGTCTGTGAGCTCAATACTAACTGATGGAAATTTGATAATTATAGACGCAAATAAATAAAAAAAAAAGGAACTTAATTGCAACACAGGAAAAAGGTGACATAAGAACTTTCCTGTTCCTTCTCCTTGGGTCTCATCTTCAACAAATGACTCATTTTAATTGCACTGAATGACAATGAATTTCACTCTGTACTTAGAATGTTTTAACATTCCCTAAGACATTGACTGTACGGTTGGAAAACTTTTTTTTTTTTAAAACAATATTTCTGATGAGAAATGCTGGCAGTCAACTTGTGTAAACGTCCAATAGGTTCCACTGAATTCATGAATTAAATGTCAAGAATGCTCTCACCTCCTGTCCGGTGAGGAAGAGAAGACAATCCCCCTCGTCTTCCTCACACATGTGAATCTGGATGACTGTGCGAATGGCGGCTTCGAGGTAGTCTCGCTCCGGCTCAGGCGTGTAGAAGATCTCTACAGGGTGCGTGCGGCCGGGAATCGTCAGCAGGGGGCAACTGTCAAAGTACACTTGGAACTTCCCTGCATCCAATGTGGCACTCATAACTATCACCTGAGCAAAAAGAGAACCGTGTTGTGGGTTTGTTTTTAAAAAATGTCTCCCTGAAAATTTCTTGAATGTGAGGCAGAAGGGGGTATGAAACCCCCAACCCCCCAAAAAAAAAACAGGATAACACAGAAACCACTTAATAACCAGTTATAAATGCGTGCCAATCTGGATACTGGTGGTAATCCTCATGCGTCATGTTTTTAACTTTTGTTAGAACGAAAGAAAACCTTAAAGATAAAATTCAGGCAAGGGCAAAAGGACATGAAAAATGAGTTGGGATATTTGGAATGTATTTGAAGTTCTTCAATTGTCTTATAATACCGGACGATTTTGACGAGACCCGCTTTTGCACCCTTCTAAACAAGCCTGGTACAGCACTGGTATTGTAGTAGTACTTGCTGCAGCTGTTTATACAGAAGGGAAAGGTTTGGTTTCCTGACCAGAATCCTAAAACACAGCCACTGCTGGCCCTAAGTCGGATAGAGAAGAATAAAAAACGGAAGTGTATCCAACAATCATGTAAGTGAATCACTGTGGCCACCTGATGGGACAATCTGCAAGTTACATCATCAACAACAATCCTTGCATCTTCCAGCAAAATCTAGAGTAGCGGAAGCTATCTAAATATAAATGTGACAGCGCGGCTTTCTCTCATGTTCTTGTGTCTAACTTTTGGTATTTCACAGGTGAAATGCCTGTTGTGTGCATGGGAGCTTGTATACAACAATAACACCTCATTTATGCTGAGGCATTACAGAGTTCTGTACGAGAGAAAAAAGACTAAAAAATGCATTGCGTCACTGTTTTTTTTTTAAACTTAAAATGAAATTTGTGCATGTCTTATTTTTTGTTTGACTTTCAGCCTATGTTCGTTCAATTTTGTTAACTAATATTCGCATTAATTTTAGGCAATTTTTCCTCAATTTTCTAGAGGAACTTTCATGAAAATTTGAAAATCCGGAGGACTTTCATCACTGCAAATGTGTGAGGACATACAAACCTTGAGATCTGCTCGCTGACGCACCACCTCCTTCAGCACTCCCATCAGAATATCGGTAGCTAATGTTCGTTCGTGGGCCTCATCCAGTATAATCACTCCATATCGCTCCAGAAGAGGATCATTCATCGCCTCCCTTAGCAACATACCATCTGTCATGTACCTAAAGGAAGAGGAGTAGGAAACAAACTGGTGAAAATGTTGGTTGTCTATAATAAAAGAATAGCGTCTTACTTCAGTATTGTTTTGGCAGAACTACAGTCTTCAAATCGGATGGAGTAGCCAACTTCCTGTCCAAGCATCACATCCATTTCATCTGCCACTCTTTGGGCCACGCTCATGGCTGCCACTCTCCTTGGCTGAGTACAGGCAACTGCCCTCTTTGGACCAGGAATGCTCCTTACCATGTCCACACACCACTGAGGGATCTACAGGTAAAAGCAAAAACCTCATGAATTTAAAAAAAAAAAAAAAGATTTAAATCCCGGTTGAATTGCATTTTTGTGTATGGGTTTTCTCACTTGTGTCGTCTTGCCAGAGCCAGTCTCTCCTACAAGGACAAAGCTCTGATGGCGTGTGATGATATCAATGAAGTTTTCTTTATATTCCCACACTGGAAGCTGTAACCTTTTCTTCAGGATCTCATAATAGCGAGGCGTGTGCGGCAGGTTGGTGAAGGGATTGATCTGCTGCTGCATGGCCATCTGCTTCAGCTGAGGCATGGCGATGATGGCTGGCGTGCTTTTTGGTGGCGCGCTTGAAGACTTCATGTCTCTCTCGCGGTCTCGGTCTCTGTCACGGTCACGATCCCGGTCTCTGTCCCTGTCCCTGGAATGATCCCCCCGGTCTCGATCCAAGTCTCTGTCACGCCTGTCAGTGTCAATAAAAATGTTGAAGAATTAATATGCTCTGCTGACGTTCCAATATACTGAGCCATTCATCTATTTGATCTATTACAGTCTGTCAAGCCAATTTTTTTCTATCTATTCAATGCACGTCCCAGTAACATGCACTGCTTGAACTAAACACAAAAATCATATATTAAATTTTGAGCCCTATATTGAAGCATCATTCAAAACATCTCTGGGTTCATCCGTCTGCTTTTAAAAAGAATTTAACAGGCAAGCTGGCCTCTTTCCAATGACAGTTGATTTAACATTAACTGGGATTATGTTTTGAATACAATGCCGGACAAAATAGAATATTCAGTGCATGTTAGGGAGCGCGATCGGTACAATTTAAACATAGGTAAACCGTGCGATTGACTAATTAGAAAATGAAAGACAGTATTTTAAAAGATTCCCTCGTTTGTCGCTTGGGCTAGCGTGCTAGTTAGTTAGCTTAGCTAGCAGGTATGGCTGCTAGCATCCCGCTAACTTCATACACGTGCCGCAAACTAATAATGACGCTAGCGAATGCAGAATGCCTCAAAGGCGTTCATTAAATTGCATCGGGAGCATTCAATATCACCTCATCGGCACGTGGCCGTGGCCCCAACAAGAACACAAACTGCTAAGGTTAGCTATATTGTCTCCATTCCCATTAAACCACAACGTAGGCTTTTATCCAACTAGCAACAGTCCACCAGCGCCTAAAATGTTTCAACGGACACATTCAGTTGGCGCCGCACCTACCCATCAGACCTCTTCTTACTAGAGTAGTCATCACCCAAATCCAAGCGATGTCTTTTGGACATCTTTAGTAGATAACCGAACGTAACTTTTAATAATCAATAACGACAGCCACTACTTAACCCGGTTTAATGCAACGGCGTTTCCTGATTAGGTTCTTCCTCGTTGGTGTCCTGTTCTCAAACGTCGTAGTCTCTAAACGCATTACCGACATCTGCTCTCCGGGAGGAATAATGTCTCTATTTCGCCACATCACACACCCCAAATGCAAAATTCCCTGACATAATACGAACATTAAATTTCTCCTGTTTGATAAAAGCCTAGAGAATTCTCGTTCTGTAATGATTTGTTAGTTCTGAGCTGCTCTTTGTGCCTTTTTTAATCCACAAAGAACGTATTTACCAAAACATTTCGTCTCCTCCATTATGTACGTATGAGAATTACTTTCAATGCATACATTTACATATAGGTAAAATCAAGATTAACATTGACCTCCTTTCCCAGAAGCACAGAGGCTCAACACCCATACGACATAATGACATTAACCAGTTAAATAGAAATAATCCAATGCGTATTTATTTGCGCTCCACCCTCACCAAAGAGACGCCCACTGACTCGCTTATTATACAACTTAGACAAATAAACGAAAATCATATTTTTCTTCATCATACGGTCTCTGCAGCAAAAACTCCCGAGTGAAAGGGCATAATTTGGATCAGATCGATGTTAGTAACAATGCATCAGTACTGGTGAGTGTATTCCATTATCATAACAGGCGAACTCAAACAACTGAGGGATTTAAAGGTTTTGTGTATGATGTCGAGACGCTGCACTATCCAACTTCGTTAGTACTGTATGATATATTGTATTTTGTCGTGTTGATTTGTGTAATTTATTTAGTTTGTTGGCTCATTGAACTCTCCATAGGACACATTCCTGTTTTCAGATCATCCGATTATCCAGCTGTTACGTGAGTTACAGCACAATTTTAGCAAATTCACGAAAACATCACTTGGTAACAGTATAGCTCCGTAAACACTACATATCTGTCACACTGAGTGTAGTTTAACTTTATTTTACGATATTTACCAGTCGATAGCATATTCTCGCGTATAACAGTTAATACTGTAAAAAATTGACATAAACATTGCCCAAAACAGTTTTATGATAACGATCATCTACATTTTATAGGACAAGTGGTCAAGAAAATGGACAGAAAGGACTTGGAATTAAACCAGCACCACAGAACAGATTATGTTCAGCTAGGCAATAGTTCAACAATTTTAGTCCTCGGTTCCCTAACAGTTACTGAGTCTTGTTCAAAGGAAATGTGATGCAAGACATTGGTCAACATGCCTCCATCCCAGTTTTTTGGGGGAAAGGGTGAAAGCACCAAATGTGAAATTAGTGAATATTTTATTTTTGGAACATGAATACACTTTGTACTGTATTCGATTGAATATACGCTAAAAAGGATTTTCCAATCGTTTTTTTTTTTTCATTCACGCTGTATACGATGTACTAATTAAAGTGATATTTGTGTTTGTACTGTCATGCATGTTTTCATATCTTCCAGGCCAAAGTGTGTAGTGGGGGCATCACTTCTGTTTTTGCTGTCCATCTGTCAGTGCGCCTCAGCCAACACCGACACCTTGGCTCCAGCAGAGGTCTGGCAAAACAATGGCACTCTGTATGCAGCCTGTAAAGTGAGACCGAGTTCCTCGCTGCCTGACGGTTTGCCCAAAGTCTACGGCCAAGTGCTCTTTAAACAGGATTATCCTCATGGAAAGCTCAAAATTCTTCTCCGGTTCCATGGATTGCCCGTGGGGAGTGAGCCAGAGCCAAGAGCGGTGCACATTCATCAGTATGGAGATCTGCAACAGGGATGCGATTCCACCGGAGGTCACTATAACCCTCAAGGTGTCAATCACCCCAACCACCCCGGAGATTTGGGACACTTTGTGCCCCAACAAGGCAAAATCAATGCCGTATTAGAGTCTGAGGCCACATTATTTGGCAGTCTGTCTGTGCTTGGAAGAGCAGTGGTGATTCATGAGCGGCGGGATGACTTTGGCCTTGGGGGAGACGCTGGCAGTCTGCTTCATGGAAATGCAGGACGCAGGCTCGCCTGCTGCATTGTTGGGATTACCTCTGCCAATCTCTGGAATACATACTCCAGGTCAATCAATAGGCGCCTGCGTAGAATTTAACTGCACTTTTTGCCCTTCATGTATTATATTTTCAGCTACATGTGCTTAATCTGATAAATGAAGAAGTAGCTGGCCATGTAAATCATACATTGTTGAATAGGTCAACATGCCCGTTGGACACAAATCTAATTTTCTTGCCGATGTGCTGAGAAAACATGTGAAAAGTGGTTTATTTTGAAGAAACACAGACACAACTTACAATATATTTTACATTTCAGTTCTTTCACCACAAACAAGGACCAGTGCTTGAAATTGAAATTGAAATACGGAGTAGAGGCCTCTCCATCCAAAAAGATTTGGACCCCCTGTCTCAGAACTCTGAGGCAAATGTGCTAACCACTCAACCACAGTGCCAGCCAGGTCTACCTAACACGGACATATTCTTTATAAGTGTACTCACATTTTGTTTAGTGTTCACCAGTGAATGCTTGTAACTGACAAAATCTACAATACAAAGTGCAGACATTCCCTCCATGTGGCGTCAAATGACAATATTGTGAATAAAATACACAGCTGCTGCAACTATTTTAGTCCTTTTAATCGTGATTTGTGTCCGCCAAGGATACTTTTCCAATTATTACTGATTCATTTGTTAAATTCATTGAAAATAAACTTCCCCAAATCCATCTTTCATAATGAGAAAAATGAAAGAAAAAATCTGATTTTCATTTCATGTGATTCAGATTGATTTTATGGCAAACTAAGTTGCGATCTTATTTGCCTTGTTCAGATGTTATGTAATTGTTCATTTGGCGGAGCGTTTTCTGAGTACGGTACTACTATGTTTTCTTTTTGTTTTTTTAAATTAACTTTTACAAGGAGTTCATGTATTCAAAATGTTTCTTCATATGTCCATTGTTATTTGCCGCATTTTGGTACTGAATCCCACAGATACATTCAAAACAATTCACTTCAACGATTAAATTCGGTGTTTTTATGAAAATCCTCGATTAGCTTGCTTTGTCGTGTGTTGCTTTCAGTTATCATGGAGAAATAGCTTTGTCTGACTCAAACGATCAAAGAAAAGAGCAACAATCTACGTGACTCTTTGCTTTTTAAGCACAATCATTGGATAGCATTATGTGCTTCCTCAAACAAAATATAGGTTCACTAAATAGCAGCCTTTGGAAAGTATTCTGGAATGTACAGTGCGAGTGTGGAAGCACAACTGTCTTGTTTGGCTGTCACCATCCACTTTGCAACTTGAGAGTGTCAAACAGAACATGCCATATCGTCCGTCCCGATGAAAAAACCCTGATCTTGCCGAATTTCCTGCTCCTTTTCGAAGGGAACTGTTGCGACGGCATGGGATGGAATATGAACACGTTCCTCGATTACGATACATTCCGTTTCGACGTTCTCCACTCCCTCTTCATCTTTAGTTTCTATTGTTACGTGGCCGGATGTCACAGATGGTCGCTCGGAGGTGTTTGACAGAAGGGGTGTGTTCACATCTATCGAGGAGGGGAAGACATCACCTGCACTCTCGACATCCTTAGATTGGTCACCTTCACAGAGATCATCACTCTTTGGCAAGGCTCTTGACCGAGGACTAGATAGATCCTCCTCGAGTGAAGGGAAAGATGACTGGGACGATTTGGAAAGTTCTGCTGGGCTTTCAGAACTCTCTTCTACTGGATGTCTTGACGAACATTGTTGCGACTCTCCTGTGAGAACATAGATACACACAATGGATCACAGACTAACACGTGAACGGGAATAGACATCTTTATGCTTACAACTGCTAACCTGTGATGGCTGGTGGAGGAGAGTGGCAGTCATCCTTTCCCTCTGTTGTGAGGAAAGAAACCACCCACAAAAAAACTGTGTTATTTCACCTTTTATAATTGCCCCATGGGGATAAATAAAGTTATCTGAATCTGAATAGTTTCACAGTAAAAAAATAAAATAAAAATAACATACTTGCACACATTCCCAAAGAGATATGGTAAGTGAGACCTTTGGGAACAAAATGCAAAGGAACAAATTAGTAGCATGATGATTAAAGTTGAGTTTCACCCATTATTATTTTTCAACCACATTAAGTGTGAGGAAAAGACAGCTTTCGACTTTGCAATCAAGACTTACATAGAGATAAAAGGGCCTTATAAATCAATGCTGTTATGATGCGATGGACAAATTTCCCTCAGTGATAATCACTGATTTTGCATCGACTGTACCTGGCAGGCTCCACAATCCAGACGTCTCCAATGTTTTGAGCTTCTTCTCCAGTTCTGCAACTCGAGTTCCAAGAACCCTGGCGACAAGGGGTCCATTAATAGAAATGTTCGTGAAGCTGAGAAAGACTGGCACTATAGGTGAGAGAAAGATAACAGTCAGTACTTGTTAATTTGTCGCTGGTGCTGAATCAACATGTTCTTCTCATGGATGGTTTCCAGGAGCGCGGTGGCCAGAGACTTGAGGTCCGAGATCGACTGGGCGGTGACGGGCAATGTGCACCCGTTCTCGTCAGACAACAGCTCCTTCACTGCATGCATGCATGCATGTATACACACGCACACATAAACACGCAACGCTTTACCTCCCACGACCACATTAAAGACAGGTTTCCCCCAGAAAATTCAAGCCATGGTGAATGACATCACACCTTGTTTGGCTGAGAGCACACCAGTGAGTGCCCTGCTGTTTGGCTTCCCGCAAACTCTGGCATTCTTCCTGGATTCCAGTGCACTCTGAAATTATTTTTAATATACTATTAAAAACAGTTTCAATTATTATTTTGAACAGGTTTTCTTTTATTTAAACTCTTGGTCTCCCCCACAGTCTTGAAGTGTAATTGACGTTTGAGTCAGTGAGTTTAGTTAAAAAAAAAAAGATCCAGGTATAATGATGAATATGTTGTCGTTAAAGATTTAGCGGCATCAAATTTGTTTTCTATTGTATTTGCACCGAATGTGTAACACGTGCGTCTTCAGTTTTTTTTAATCATTATTTTATTATTATTACTGCTAACATCATGAAAATAAATACATGTACCTTGTACTTGCCCAGATTTGTTTTAAGCAAGGTGACCTCTCCCTGAAGTTGACACAGCCGATCATGCAAATACCTGAAATAATCAGAATTGAAGTCATCTACAGTATAATGTGAAGAAACCTTCAACATAGACAACTAACATTAACAAACCTGTTCTCCATGCAGAGTGCATCAATATCCAAAATCCGAACGTCATCATTCCCCACGATGTGGTTCATCTCCACGTTGAGGCGATGAGCCTTCTGCTGAAACACGTCGCGCTCTGCTCGTACGTCCTGAAGCTCGTCGGTGAGGGATCTTGTGCTGTGCTCCAATACTTCATTCTACAGCCACCCCAACACACACACAAAACTCCATGTAGTCAGAGGTCATCTGGGTTGATAGAATATACGTGGTCAGTCGTGTTCACCTGCTCTCTGGCTCTTTCCAACTGCTTGACCAGGTCCTCACGCTCATGCGCTGGGAAATGGCGAGCGCCTACCTCGTCATCTCCTAATCTTTGTTTGGTGATAGTCATACGTAGGAGCTGTGAGACAAAGCCGTCCGAGTATGATCACTTCTTGGAGACTTCATTTGGCAACATGTTCTTGAGTGTACATGTTGTATGCCGTGAGGCATGAAGTTCGGAGAGTCAAACTAAAATCACTCATGGGGCCAAAATGTACAAGTCTAAGTTGTGAATCCAACAGGATTGATATGTAATGAATACAATGGTACTGTAGTGACAACTGAAAATTGTTAACAAAATGGAGCAAGCCTTTGTTCAGTAAACTTCAATACAGTAGTACATCTTTATTTATATAGCGCTTTCACTACAGCTGAAGCTGTAACACAGCACTGTACGGAACAGTTCAAATAACATAAAAGACGGCTTGGATTTTCATTTGTGACCATAACTTAATCCGCTGCAGTTTTACATGGCTATTTTGCGGATTTATTTTAATTGATTTTTTTTGCTGTTTTTCTTCTTTACAATCAGACCAGTCAGGTTTTTTTTTTAAGTAAATTTGATTTGCTCTAAAACCACTCGGAGAGTGTGTGTGTTTGTCTTTCATTAATTTCCAAACGCAGACTTTGTTTTAAACCAATCAGCAGTTCATTTTTGAACTGTTTCCATCTGGACTGCCTGACACACTGTTGAACCACATCCCCAGTTGGAGTGCCTAGCGTGCTGGCAATCAGTTTCTGGTGCACTCTGAATAACCCAACGGCACATTTCAACAACCCTCTGAGTTTCCAAATGGTTGGAGTGAAGCAGTGCAATCTCTGGGAATATTCACAAATGCACACTAGAGCTTGTCACCCCCAGAAACTGAGCTTTATGGAAAAATAAATTACCCTCTATCCAAATGTCACACCCATGGAATTTGACCATTGCATTTAACTCATCCAGTGAACAGACTCTATGCTGTGGAGTCAATATTAATAAACGTCTGTACTACAGACGTTAATGTTACAACAAAATACAAAAAATGCATGTCAAGCTCTGCTGGGCCACCTAAAATGACAAGGTGAGACGGATTCACTCGCAGGACTTGACTTTGTCACGCACCTTGTTGTCTCCCTGAGCTTCGGCCAATCGCTGCTTCAGCTCTTTCATCTCCTCAGAGAGACGGTTGCTTTTTTCTCTTGAGTCCCTCAGTAGCTGAGCTAAATTCACCTGTGAAAGATGCCATAAGGTAAAGTCATGATTGTGACCTTTTGATACAATTAATAACACCGGAGCAGTCAGTTGAGGTAAGGGAAAGGCAGGTTTTCTGTCCTTTTCTATAGTGCTCATTGGGTTCAGGACTAATACATCATCTATATGACTACTAAGGGATAGGGCAGCCTTTAAATCACAATTTGATTTTGAATGGGGCATAAATGTGATAATGATCCCATGCAAGCTGCCGGTTTGGTAACTGATGACCACGATACTACCTAAACTTAACTACACACAGCAAACTGTCTGTTCCTAACCCCACCTTCCTTTCTTAGCCCATACAAAACCCCTCCACATAGTTTTGTGGTAACGGGACGAGTCAGATTGAGTTACACCAGTTTAAGAAAAAAAAAAATCTGTTGTTGTGAGGAAAAAAGGATCAGAGATTAGTTTGTCAATTGGTGTTGCTCCAAGTCAAACATGCTGAAAGGAACACTTCTCATGCTACAAAGGGCAAGTGACATTCAAATAAACAAAAATATTTACCAAACATTTTTGCTGCGGTTGAGACAAATACAGTGGTAATAGTTATTGGTCAAATCAATTTCAGACGGCACGAGATTTTGTCAAATGTGTAATTGTTTCTCACTGAAATTCAATTCAAACATTTAGCTCAAAAAGTTGACCTTATGGTGGTGCTAGGTGAAATATGCCTATGTCAGTCGACCCCATCCACAGGAGAACATAATTATGCTGAAAGTCAGTCCGACTTGATGAGGACCACCTTTTCTTGAAAGGAAAACCAAAACTTGAAATGGACTTGAAGTCATTATTGGAGAGCAAATGAAATCCTAAGCAATCAAACTTAGAGTTGGCTTGTGTAAAGATGTTATAATTGGCTTTGAAAACTTACTTGGTTCCGTTTTTCGGGAGGCAGAGACGGATCACCATCCTGTTTTTAGGAAATTAAAAAAATGCAAAGGATCAGAGCATACTCAATTTTTTGTGTGTGTGTGATGTTGACGATGTTTGCAATCATCTTACAATGAGCTCCCTGTATTTCTTTTTTAGTCCTTGGTGCCGCTCGCGAAGCTGGTTGGCCATCAGCTTGTACTGATCCCTCTCCTGTTGGCATGTATCCAGCTCCTTAGACAGAATAAGCAGAGCCTCCTTCTTGCTCTCCAACTTCCTCTTACAAATTAGGAACTGCGAACATGTGGATACTCATGTCATTACAAAGGATATTTTCAGATGCAAAGAAAATTGTTGTTGACAGAGGAGGAAAATGTACTACAGTATAATGATCGGATCACATCTTGAAATTTAAATTCAAGATGTTTCATGCTTAGTGTTTTTAACTTAATCAGTCTTATCCATCCATCCATTTTTGTATAGTGCTTGTCCTCACTGAGGTCGTTGGTGACCTGGAGCCTCCCAGCTAACTTTGAGCCAGTGGCAGGGTCAAATCCTGAATTTTTCGCATTATCTGGTCTCCACATTGTCAGGCCGTAGCCAAGACTCGAAACCCAAACCTCCGAACTGTGTGGAGAGACATAATAACTACAAGTCCACCACACACTGATGAATGAAATCACTGCAACAAACATTTGTCTCTATTTATGGTTTTGCTGCCTAAAACATAGGTCTTGGGTGACCCGGAGCCTTTAGGGGTGGCTATGAATATGAACACGTTTGTTTATATGTGACCTGCGATTGTCTGTTGACCAGGTCCAGGGTATATCCCCAAGGTCAGCTGGGATATGCTCCAGCTCACCAGTGACTCCAGTGTTATTCTTATTAGCTGAAGGAAAAGGATGGATGGCTAATGTTCAAATTAATGTTTTATTGAAAAACAAGCTACTGCCTTTCTTGTTTCAATATGGGAACCATGTGTACGGATTTCTACAGTCTTGAGTTTCCTCTGTGCACCATTTGCTGCAAGATAGAAAAAACATTTCTGGTCCCATATTTCTGGAAAATCAAGCTCTTGATCTAAAAAGAATCACTTTGGAAAAAAGAATTATAGTTTTGCGCTGTGCAGGTGAAGTTAAAATCACTTCCTTGAGCACGTCCCCTGCAGGGCAAACAAGGAGAGCTCTGCTTCGAGCTGAGCTATTCAACCGGCATTAATTTTCAAATAGCACTTTTAACGAGTGTCAGAACGCGTGATTGTTGTCAGGTCAATGCTCGGTTTTAATCACACCCACTCCAACGACAGTGGAGTTTTGATTTTACCTCGTTGACCATTCCCTGCCAGTCGCCGTCGCTCCTCCTGGACGAATCCATCGCGCCGTGACGTGCACGAAAAAACTCACTCATGTAAAATGCGAGTCGAATAAATATGTCCTTTATGTTCAAAATACTCCCAGCTGCGTTTTATGTCAGCAACGGTCAAGGCAGATGAACTGTACATAACGGGTAGGAGTCATCGTCCAAGACGTTCTGTCGGCAATGGCACTGCATCGCATTTTCTGACGCCGTTCCGTACAACCGCAGCTAAACCCTAAACAATTGCCACTTAAAAAGCTTTTTCGCTGGCTAGCGCTTGCACATGTCACGTGTGTCACTTTCAGCCAATCGTACGGGTTCTTTAGCGTCCCATGACGTCCTTTTAACGTCACGTGGTTTCAAAACATGGCCGATGTTGATAATCAATGGTAAACTAATGAATCAAGTACATTTGTTTCGCATGAACTTGTATGTACTTCAAGATGACCACCATTTAAAAAATACGTACATTTTTTGTATGTCAATCTTGCAACAAAAATGCGTCATGCAACATTGCAATTACGGTAGTATCGTTGCAATGAAAGTGGGGTAAATGTGAGTTTTTGCCATTGTCTAGTGAAGATAAACAGTTTAAAAATGGGATTGACAGATGCTGTATAATCCGTGTAAATTGACAAACGAAAAAACGAATGATACACGGATTCTCTATGTTATGTCCGTCCCTAAATATGCCATCCCGGCGTTCTCGAAGATCTTTGCCCCTCCCAACCACCCGCCTTTCACAACGTCAGAAGTACGTCATGACTCATTTGTCGTCCCTCGGAAAATTCCCTACCTTTTCATTGCAAGTGAATTGCACAAAATTGACGAAACCTCATTTAACAAGTTGTTACTGTTTCATGACTTATACTTTAAACATCTTTAATTACTGGTCACATTTGTTCTTTTCAGATGCTGGCATGGTGTGCCAATTTGAAATGCAATTTGAAATGTATTGACAAAAATGGTTTTCAGTTTGCAATATTGATATAATAATATAATAATAATAATAATAGATTTTATTTATAAGCGCCTTTCAAGACACCCAAGGACACTTTATGGCGGCCCGGTAGTCAAGTGGTTGGCACTTCGATTTAACAGTGCAGAGGTACCAGGTTCGATTCCAGCTCCGGCCTTCCTGTGTGGAGTTTGCATGTTCTCCCTGTGCTTGCGTGGGTTTTCTCCGGGTCCTCTGGTTTCCTCCCACATTCCCAAAACATGCATGGCAGGCTGATTGAACACTCCAAATTGTCCCTAGTTGTGAATGTGAGCGCAAATGGTTATTCGTCGACGTGAGCCCTGCAATTGGCTGGCAACCGGTTCAGGCTGTCCCCTGCCTATTCCCCGAAGACAGCTGGTATAGGCTCCAGCACCCCCCGCGACCCTAGTGAGGATAACGCGGTTCGGAAAATGAATGAATATTGATATAATGCCACATTTAAAGAAAAACAACGATGTGAATATATGGTCATAGGTTCTTTAATACACGACAAAAGTATTTAATTTTCATGAAATAAATGTACACGATTAGCATTGCTAGTGCGTTCATTAGATACAGGTAATCATTTAGGGTACACACCTTTATTAGTGAAGTGGAGAGGTTATGTATATTAAACCAAATACAATACTGTACTGCAGTCTGTAATAAAAGGGAAAAAAATGAAAAAGGGACCACAAGAAGCATTTCAATAGCAGCATAGTGTTTTGCATAGGTCAATAATACTGTGCGTTGAACTTTCCATTGTTAATATGAAACTCATACATTCCATTTTTCCAAGGAAGAGTAAGAAAACTTGCATCAAGTAACCAGTTACCGGACGAGTACATACCAGTAAAGTACACAGATGCAATATAGCTGAATAATCTGTCAAAGTGTAAATATGTTTTGGGGTTTTTTTTCCGGTGTCTTCATTCTTGGCTAAGTTTTGCATCATAGAATTACAATAAAAGCTGACATCTATAGATATTACTGTACAATGAGCATAGTCATACAGGGCATGTATCCAAAGCATTTTATTGTTATTGCATTGACATTCGTATACTGGTGCAAGGTGCCAACAAGCTCATCAGAAGCAATTAGGGTAGAGTTCATTTTGTTGCTTTGGAATTCCTCTGGAAATCTCACATACTATTGTATTTTGCCTCATAAACTTAAGTCTACCACAATATGCTCAAAGACCATCGATTTGCCCTTAAAGCTGGAAGAGAAGATGAAATTCCTGCGGTCAGTGGTGACTGCAGTGAAGGATCGTGGTGACTGCATGTAGATGTCCTTGACCTTCTGGAAGGTTTTGGTCTCTGCATCCCACAGGTAGATTTGAGTGAAGGAGTAATCGCTGCCTAGAGCAAGGTAATGTCTGTCCGTGAAGGAGAAAGGCTGGAGGACCATCGCCCCTCGAGACGGAAGAGCCTGCATTTCTGTGAACTGCTTACTGGTCCACCTGAGAATTTTGGAGTCACCGATGTAGCAAGTCATAGCCAGATACAAGTCATTTTCCACTCGGAAAGCTTTGACTGCCACCACGTCCTCCGCATTTGGGAAATCACTGTGAAGCATGAACTTTGAGGTGCTCTTGTTCCACAAGTAGATGACAGGCGGTTGAGAACGGCTGGCTAAAATGAGGTAGGACTTCCCGTCCATTTCAACATACTCAGCGTCTGTATCGCGGAACCATTCATGTAGGAATTGATAGGTATAGAACCCAGTTTGGTTCCCGTCTGGTTGGTCGGTCCACTTGTAAAGAGTTGACAGACCTGCTTTGGAGCTATCTACTATTACCAAGTACCACTCGCCATCCATGCGGAAGACTTCAATGTCATTCGGTTTGGAGATGTTGAGGACCTCGATGGATTGAAATTTGGTGAACTTGTTCTGCTCAGCATCAAATTTATAAACGTGGGAGCCCCCAAAGAGCTGCGTGACAATGATCAAGACATGCTCG
Organism: Hippocampus guttulatus; assembly: GCF_054856545.1. Lineage (NCBI taxonomy): Eukaryota > Metazoa > Chordata > Actinopteri > Syngnathiformes > Syngnathidae > Hippocampus > Hippocampus guttulatus. Next base: position 12,640,838 of record NC_141269.1, read on the forward strand.
TCGACCAGAACTGACTTGCACCCAACGACAGACTTCCCTGTGGAGAGAAATGGTCTGTCAGGAGCAGTACAACTCAATGTAGCGATTTCTGCCATGAGAGATCACGAGGTGAACCACAAGAAATTATTCCATTTTACTTAATTATTCTGAAAATGTAGTTTTATATTAAAAATTGTTAGAGCTCAGACTTGCACAGAAAAGCTGCATCGGCGATTCATTTGCTGTTTAACTACCAAACCCTAAATCAACTTGAAAGGGTTAATAATTGTGTTTGCCGAAAAACACGTCATAGTCCAAAGAATGAAAACTCAAATTTATCATAGGGTAAAAGGTAAATGGTGTGCCTTTGGTGTTGTCCAGTGCAGCTGCGTCAACCTGCGGAAAGGTTCTTTTTTTTTGTTTAAAATACGGTACTCTAACTTAATCTCCAGGATCTCTCATCATACACTGGCCAAGGCTTAATTGAACCCAGGATGTTTTTTGTACCAACTTTAAATTCATCAGCTTGCGTCTTACTAGCTGCCAGCTAGCACTAAGCTAACCTGGGTATTTTGGGATTTCATCTCCATTGCTAGGACACCGTGAGAGGCCAAGAGCGAGTAAAAAAAGATACACTGCCTTGCTGGGGTTTATGCACTGACTGCTTAACAGATGGATTCAATACAGTACTCATTTGAATGTAGCAAAGTTTCACACTTGAAGTGCACCCCCTTCATAAATACTGTAGCAACCTTTAAATGTAGTTCCTAAGTTCTATGGTTTCCTGTAGTCTGGGGCGGCCATGAATGTAACAAGAGAGGACGATGAAGGGCAGGGGGAGAGGGAATGGAGAAATGACACTGGAAGCGACACACCGGTTAGCATTACATCACAAAGGTTTTGTATTAGATTATTGCTCGAAATGGATGCGGTCCAACCTGTTATGTTGTCAAATTTTCTGAAATTCATTTCGATGTGATCCCACTCCATGACCACACAGCTGTTCAAGTTGGGTGCAGCCATGGCAACATAGATGTCCTCCTTAAATGAGAAGATGTCCGCTGACATGGACTGAATCGGGATTGACTGGTGACGCACAAAGTCTGGAGAGGGATGGACACACAAAAAAGTGCAGAGAATTGTTCATTTGCTTGTAACATGAAAGTGTATCAATCAATCGAGCGATCATTCCTTCATGATTTTTTATACTGCAAAACGCAACAGTGTTTGATAAAACAGGTAATAAAACATAAAAAGATAACAAAAATCAAAGTAAGACTGAAGATATACAAGAAGGATTAAATACATACCGGTACAGTATATACATATAAATACTGCAATGAATAATCATCTCAGCCGTGGTGTACATGGGATTGAATGATTAAATCCATCACTCTCAACAATCTGTAAGCCGACACAGCTCAATGACGCGATCGATTCGCGGGCAATACTCCAATACTTTTTGTTCTTCTACTTTCGTCCGATCATAACTTTGCTGCTGTAAATTGGGAATTTCTCCATTGGGAGACGAATAAAGGTTTTCTTATTCTCTTTGTCCCAATACCTAAAATGGTGTCCGCCCTACCTTACATTGGTTAATTATTTTGTTTGACTCTTATTCCACAAACGTAATACAAGTTATTATTGTTATAGTCTTGTTGTTGTCTAGTGCTACTGTTTTCTTGCTTTGAATTTGGGGGAAGGATTTGTTTTCCCTTGGAAGTGTGATGGGATCATAATTTGTAGAATATATATATAGTTAAACTATGTCTATAGGTAGTTGGAAACATTTTTAAGAGTGACATCACTGACTTGGTGTTTTTCACAATTTGCGGCAAGGCTCATTCCCTATTCCCCACAAATAGGTTAAATGTCAATGTAAAGAACAAAGATACTAGTATTGCAAGCATGGACTCTTTGAGGTAGTGAACTGCGCAGGGTAAGGTCATCCTGAATTATTAATTCGTTTTATTGATTTTTTTTTTTTTTAAACACAAGGCGTTTTTCACGCAGTTAGACACTCCAATGATTGCTTTGACTTCATTTTAGCTTACCTGTAGACATGCACTGGCCTGGTGGAATGGGAATGTCATTGAGACGCTTGCCCTTCATGTCACCGGGGCCAGCACAGAAGACGTCAGACACTGTGGCGTTTGTGTTTTTCAGCCATGTCATTAGCCACTTGTTCTCACAGCCGCACTGGAAATCGTTACCTCGTAGATCTCTGACGTTGGATATAGGGAACAAACAAACAAATGCTGCAACACAACCGGGTCTTGATGTTTGTGTTTAACATTCATTGTGGATTCTGTAAGGCTGTCGAAAATAGAGCACACACACACACACACACACACACTGAATACACAAAATGCTTACTCACAGTTCCAGCAATGAATCCAAATCAAAAAACAGCTCTCTTGGCAGGAACCTCATCTTGTTATTGGCAAGGGATCTAAACGTGAGCCCCAAAGACAGAATCATATCAGCAACCACTGTTGTGCAACTCATAGTTGGTTGTGATTTAGATAGTTGGGGTGGTTTGTGATTTAGAAGTGTCTATCTATAAATGTGGAGTAAATTGTCTTACAGATGAGTTAGATCTCGCAGACCACGGAAGGCCTTTTTAGTGATAGTTTCAATCGTATTCCCTTCGATGAACCTGTTAAGCAAACAGCACAGTAGGGATGCATAAATGGGGGGACTATATACAAAACAGACTTTTCTGAACAATTATATTCGTGCTCCTTTACATTAGAGTACTTACAAATATTCCAAATGTGGAAGGCCAGAGAAAGCATCATCTTTAATTGTGGTCAAAGAGTTTGCATTTAGAAGCCTGCAAAATAGGAAAGTAAGCGTTTTACATTGTGTACCGACTAGAAACAAAATTTGGGACACTTGCACGAATGACTAAACTCCAATCTTCATAATTCATTTGTATTTTGTCAGAGAGTTAGAGAAAACAATTCTCAGGAGTGTATTTATAGTTTTTAGTATCGTGAAACTACAATTCATTTCCTAGACCTCAAATTGTAATATTTTGGTTTCTTTTTTTTAGCTCTAAGTATAATGCATGCTATACAACTACAATGGCAACCTCAAAACAGAACATTTATTACCTTGAAAAGAGCACATCTCTTGCATAGGCTCATTAGATTGCACAGGTATAGTCAGAAATGTGTAGTGAATGTGCTTATGTAACTTAATAATAATTTGTGATTAGTGTCGGTTAACAAATACACTTACAGTAGCCGCAGAGAAGGCATGAATGAAAACATCCCCTCTGGGATTTCCGCAATGGAGCCGTTTACGATGCTCCTGGTGGGAAATAAAAACAAAACTCACATTGGGACATTTAGTGCCCCAGTAGCCAAAGCTACGAGACTGGAACTCTTGAGGAATGAAGGTTACGTATGTGTCACTTGTATTCATTCTTATTTGTATGTGTGTCGAACCATGACATTCCGTTTTATATGTATTGTGTATGTATTCACATAACACAGTATATTGTTTGTGAGAGCGATGTTACTTACAGCGAGGTGATGTCACTCGGCACCGTGCGGGGGACGTGCGCAGGACCAACACACATGATGGTTTCCTTCGTGCACGAACATCCTGAAGGACATTTAAAATTCTTTTTCCATTTATTAGCGCTGCAAATACACAGCAGCGTAAACGAGAAGACCAGGAGCCGGTGCATGGTGGGCTTCACTTCGTCTCCCCTGTCGTTTTCTGTTGTAATCTAAAGGGACAAAACGAGCGCGATTCGATCTACCAGCCGTAGTTTATCTGTCGGGGCGACATCTAGAATGCAGCCGTCTCGGACACTCCTGTCCTGACACCGACTGGCACGCGGCTGCGCCCTCCCAAGATCAACGTGGTGGATGCACCCAGCATCTCAAGGATCGTTCAAAAATGGAGATTGGCTTCAACAGAACTACTTGGTATCCTTTTCTTTGCTTTTTTAAATACAATTCATGCTACCATTGTACATTAAATAAAGGTTACTGTGAAAACATATTTTGAGCACGCACAGATAGGGGTGGGCCAACGTTTTGTACCTGAAGATGAAGTGTTAAAAACAAGAAAAAAAGTAAAAAGTAATATGCAAATCATGCACATCCTAAATCGTATTTTTCTTTATTACAATTAACCAAACAAATATATCTACTGTATATATGAAGAAATACAATATTAACCCCTATTGGCTCATCGATGTAAAACAACTCCTTCCAACACTGATAATGATATTGTTCATGATCAAAAACGAAATTACATCGAACGTGCTTACAAGATCACAATTAGTGTTCATTTAATGTTATTTGCTGATCCGTGAACTGTAGGGAATTAATGGGTGGGCCAGAGTCGCAGCCTGGCCCACCCAGAAATTGCCCAGTTGTACAGATTACCCACTGTGGGTTTGGTAATATATACTAATGTGTTCATTTAAATTGCATTAATTCAAAACACATGCTCATCATAAAAAAAAAAAAATCTTATTTTGGGGGAGGGGGGGGGGGGTGATACTGTAGATCCCAGCAGGTCCTAACAAGGTGCCAAATTTTCTGAAGGAGAAAAAGTTGATGAGGATGATGAAACTGAATCTTCATCTCCCAGCGAGAGCAACGGTATGTCTGCCATGACTGGAATAATTCATGACAGCTCTGCATCAATCATTGCTGTTTTTAGCTTCTACGTGCTGGCCTTTTTACAAGTTGGGCACATTGTAAGCCAAAGCTAAGACTCTTGTTATATTGCTATTTTGTTGTCAAATACCTTTCAATGATTCGTGGAAACTGACAGAGATTTCCAATGTGTTTTGCGTCAGAGGCAAACAACACCTGCTTCGTCGAATTATTTGTCTTTCACAGTCACGAAGAGATGACTGTTGCTTGCGACCCCTGACACCACAAATGTTGCATTTTGCTCGTGTCTCAAATGCCTGCGCACTTTATGAAAGTGACCCCTTTACCTCGCAACCACGGAAGAGCAACACTGAATGCATTTACATGGACAGCAGTGGCTGCTGTCCTTATTCTGAATAAAAGATTATATTTTGATTACGGTGTGTCTACATCAGTTGCTCATAGAATAATCCATTCAGGCTGTAATCCGGTTTGGATGTTACACCACTCCATTTGTGTTAATTTTTGTGGGTGTCTGGTTTTGAATGCTGACAGTAAAAAAGTATCTTAGCCAGTTTTTTCGCCTCTCTTGGCATTTCAGAAAATGCAAATAGGTGAGTTTTTCCATCGATCTATCCATCCATTTTCTGATCCGCTTATCCTCATGAGGGTCGCGGGTGTGCTGGAGCCTAACTCAGCCCACATTCATGATAATATAACACAATAGACCCAAGACGTACAGGATTATGAACCGGTGAGGTAAGAATATGTTTCAACATTTTTGTTGAAATTGGCCTTTGTCACATCCCGGCTCGATTACTGCAATGCCCTTTACTTTGGAGTCAGCCAGTCCTCCATTAAGCGCCTTCAGCTGGTCCAGAATGCCGCTGCTCGCCTCTTGACTGGTACTCGTAAGAGGGAGCACATAACTCCTACTCTGGCATCCCTTCCCTGGCTCCCCATTCATTTTAGAGTTATTTTCAAGATCCTCTTATTTGTTTTCAAATCTCTGAATAATCTCGCGCCACCTTACCTCTCTGAGCTCATCCGCCCCTACACACCTGCCCGGCGCCTCAGGTCTGTGGACCAGACCTTATTAGAAGTACCAAGAACTAAACTGAGGCTCAGAGGGGATCGAGCCTTTTCTGTTGCTGGTCCCTCTCTCTGGAATGACCTCCCACTGAGCATTCGGCAAGCCTCCTCGCTGCCCATCTTCAAAACCCTCCTCAAAACTCACTTGTATTCTTTGGCATTCGACTCAGCATGACTTAGATTTGTTCTTGGTTTTACTGTTTGGTGCTTTCTACCGCCTTTATTACCGATTTGTCTTACTGTTTATTGTGCATGTTAAATTGCTCCATGTACAGCACTTTGTATGCAGCGATGGCTGTTTGAAAGTGCTCTATAAATACTGTTGACTTGACTTGAACATTTAATACTCATAACTTGACTTTTAGTCTAAAAAAACACAATATATGAGAATATAATCAAACTCTTAAACTGGTGGTCATAACAACACAAGTAATTGATCTAATTACATGTTAAAGTGTCCTGGCATTTAGTATGACTCATCCCTAAGGGTTTGTCACCTTCTGGAAGACATGTGTCAACTCTTTGAGTAGACAGACAGCTCTGTGACAAACACTTATCAACTCTGCACATCTGCCATGCTCATTCACACCAGGAGATTTGCTGCTTTGCTTTTCATACCACTAGATTTACTCCAGGTAGTCGTTGCCAATCGATTCTGGGTGGGCCGTGACTCTGATTCGAATCAGCATCCAATGTTTGCAAAAACGTCTGCGACAATGACGGATGGGGCTCATGATTGAACACCTGCTGTTTTGATGTACAGTATCCTTTCTAAGAAACTGATCTGCACGCGTCTTCATTTTAAATAGCCACCACTGTGGATGTTATCTGCGGACGTTGTTTCAACCTATACTTGCTCACTTATGGGCATGCATGGAGGAACCTTGAATAGCTCACATACTGCTTGCGTTCTGCTTCCATCTCGTTTACAGCCAGACTACTAGACAGTGGGGATTGCTACAATTTCTTGCTTTTGAATTCAGCTTTCTGTTTATGGGGTGATAGACTCTTGTGTTTTTCAGTTTCACCGTCTACGGAAATGGCGCCTTCAGTCTTTCAATGTCTCCATCGCCTCATGCTTGCTCATACGTAGTGCAGTTGGTCTTATAATGAGCGAGAAGGATGGTTCTTGACCTTTGAGATACCTTATTTTGTAAATTGGTGCAATATACAGTAAATGGAATTGAATGGAAATAAATTATATACAGGTATAAGCAATTCATTACAGCTATTTACCCTTAAATGCATGCAAACAGTCCTTCAGTCAAGCTTTTAGGTACTATCATGCAATTCAGAAAGGGCTTTTTACATTTAAAGTGAATGTTTTAGACATTATTTAACATGTGAAACATTACATAACAATAAAGGCAACCTCCAAATGATTACATGCACTTTTAAATCATTTAAAAGCAAATATGTTCATACATTGCGAGAAATGTGAATGTCGTTACACCACATTAGTGACGCAGGATGAGAGTGGGATTTGCAACTGACAAAGGCTTCATAATAGTGACCTCTGGCCTCGATAATGTGCCCATGACACAGAGCAACTGGTGGCTCTGCCTCGCCTTGCCACATACCAGCGGTCAGGGTTTTGCATGACTCCAGAGGCCACTTGTGTCTTCAATCAATTTTGTCTAACTACAGAATAGTGATGCAAGTTAGAGTGAGCAGTATTGAAGAACATGCATCCCATCCTCTTGGTTAAGGGCATGAGGTCTACATACCTCCAGCAAGTCCATACAAATCTTGTAACCATATAGGCAAGGCAAGGCAGCTGTATTTATGTAGTACATTTCATATACAAGGTAACTCAGTGCGCTTCACAAAATTAAAGTACAACATTTAAAAGCATTTACAAACCAAATAATTAAAGACATTTAAAAGCAAAGTACTGTCAAGAAATAAAAAGTATCTTACTAAAATTACTGAACGAATATGCAGTGGAAGAACAACATTTAAAAACAACTGATTATAAAAATGCTTCAAACAACCTTAGGCATAGTTTTGCTGGAATAAAAACATTGCTTTTTACTCTAATTGCCCCACGGGGATAAATAAAGTTTTCTGAATCTGAATTAAATCTGGTTTCAAAAGCTTTTACACTGGCTGACTTCACTTCTGTTGTCAACTTCTTCCATTTTTGTGCACCGTAACAACTAAATGCGGCTTCACCATGTTTGTTTTAAGATAAGATAAGATAAGAAAAGAAAACCTTTATTAGTCTCGCAATGGAGAAATTCCCAATCACAGCAGCAAAGTTATGAAAGGAAGAAGTAGAACAACAAAATATAGGAGCTGCTGGAAAGGCAGCCACTCTCGCGGCGCCATTTTGAAGTCAAAATAACAAAAATAACACAACACAACACATAGGACACAGACAGTCGTGCAATCTTCACCACTTTTCTGCATACACTTTGTTGTCTGAAGCAGTTATAGATGAAAGAGGAGAGGATCAAAGTGTCCTTTCACCAGTGGATCAGAGACGTCATGCTGAAAATGTGCACACGTCGGCTACAAGCTAAGTTTTGAAAGCAAACACGAAGCTGTAGCGTCCATTGACGAAAAGAGATTAGTTCACTTCTCCTGTCCCACGTAATCCGCTTCAAACTCCAAGCCGCGACTCACAGTTCCAAATCCGCATCGGCGCTCAGCGCTAACGCTCCTTTCTTCTCATCGTCGGCTCCTCAAGACTTACATCCATCCAGCCGCAGACCGTTCAACAGCACCGATCTCTCCGCTGAACAAAACGGGGCTGTGAAAAATGGTGCCCATTACAGGCGCAAGACACAAGCGCCCCGGGACTGTCCAGCAACGACAGTCAAATGGCGCCGACATTCCTCCCAGTCAAAAACAGTGCTGGTATACCCATGCTGCCGAGAAGGCGCAACCACCAAGCACAGAGTCTCCTCCTTGATGAACGTCGTGGCCAAAAAATGCTGAAAAAAGTCCACATCAGGTCCACACGACGTAACAACAAACACAAAGTGACAAAAAAAAAATCATCATATCATTTTGAACTTTGGGCTTCACTAATCGACCTAAATCTGCAGGTTCACCAGGTGAGCAGGTTTGTCATCATGGTGAAGCAGCCTCCAGTCATACTGCCACAACTCTAGGCTCTTCTCGCACCCGGAATGTAGCAAAAGCCGCAGGATCTCTGTAGTTGATTTGTCTGGCCCACACACCAGGCTGTAGTTTTTCTTAAGCATCACATAAGATTGACAATAAAAATTAATGTGTACTGTTTTTCCTTTCACAGCCATTTGTAGGTTTACTTCACCTCCTTGTCACCTATGCATATCGTTGCTTTAAAAGGGTCTAAATCATTTAAAGGTATTATTAAGGAGCTATTCCTCTCCCAAGGGTACCGAATGTACAGTTTCGAAGGTCACATGCAACGAGCATCATAAAAAAAAAGACAGCAACAACAACAAAAAATACTTTTGGCGGAAAAGTCAAGAGAAGCTGTGATATGACGGTGGTCCTCCCCCGCAAGGGTCCCACCCTCTCTCCGCCACCATCCCCTCCCCTCCCCACCAGCTCTCAGTGCCCACGTCCTGGCAGCCGGCAGAGTTTTCCGTCCTGTGTCGGGTCAACATCGCAGACCTCATGGAAGCAGCGGAGGAAACTCTCACTTACAGAGATGACCCCGGACCTCACAGGACGCTGCTCCCAGGAGGCAAGGCTAAGGACACCGGGGGACATTTTGAGACAAAAAGTGAGTCCAACTACGTGGATTTAGACATGAGACCGGAAGGGGCCAAGACGGTGAAAGTAACGTTCACCGGCGAGGGGAGCCAGCTGTCTGTCAAAAGTGACGGTTCGAAGCACGGGGCGCGTGGACCGGCCTCCGTGGACTCAGCGGACATGGGTGGCGGCGATGACCCGAGTGGATCCACTTTGAAAACACGGGCCGAACTTTCCGACGAGGAGGATTCAGGGGATGAGACGCGGATGCAGGAGGAAGCGGACCCGAGCGACGGCAGCGAGGGGGACGAGCTCCAGTACACGGACATGTACCTGAACAGCCGAAGCGAGTCGGACGACGGCGCCAGCGCGGTTCTGTCCGACCACAGCGGGGCGGACACGCTAAAGGACGAGTCTCACTATATCACCACGCATGAAATTCAGCTGACCGAACTCGACCACGACGTCGATTACGACCTCGGCCGCGGTGCAAATTGGGACTTTGAGGACGACAATCTGGTGTACTCCTTCGTGGATTACGCCTCGTTTGAAAGCGACGACACCCGAACCGGGACTCTGGTATTGGAGGGCAGGGGTCAGGTTGCCAAACTCGGTGTGAGCACAGAGCAGGACGACAGCGATCTTGGCGACTCGGAGAAATGCGCGAGCTCTGATGAAAGTGTGTGCAAAAACTGCATCGTCGGGGACAAAATACACGTATCCGTTAAAACCTCCAGAGAGGAGCCGGTCGGCATTACGGACGAGGGCGCCAAGCGCTTTGGAGACGGGAGCCACTTCTCTTTCGTGAGAGCTGGACCTTTGGGAGATAACACAGCCAAGTATTTCATCCCCGCTCCCGGCCGTCAGCACCTTGCAACCAAACTCAGACGGAAGGACATTAATGAATATTCCAGTGGCGCCTCCAGCTCCATCAGCGAGCTGGATGACGCTGACAAAGAGGTGCGTAATTTAACCGCCAGGTCATTTCGAAGCTTGGCGTGTCCTTACTTTGATACGATTAATTTAAGCACGTCAAGCGAGTCGTCCATGTCGGAATACGGTCTAAACAAGTGGTCCGCTTACATGGACTGGAATTATGGGCGCATCCCGCGGGGGGCAGAGCACAGCGTAATTGCGCACAAGACCTCCAGCGCCACATTGGAAATGAATGAGACGGTGGAGAGTAAAAGAGCCCCGCAGCCGAATAAGAGACTAACTTTTCATCAGGAAGCGTCTTTTTGCAAAGGTGCGGGGATAAAAGAACAGCGAGGGGTCACGTTGAATGTCCAGTGCAACTCAGACGCACAAGTAGTTACCAGGCGACCCAAAAATATAAAGAGCTGGTCCGGGGAGGTTCGTGGAGCAGTGTTAGCCAGGTCAGGCTGTGAAATGCGGTATCACCACGCAGAGGGCACAGACAAGACACATAAGAGGGCCATCTTTGCATCAAGCTTGCTTCAAAATGTCATCTCCAAAAAGATGCAATTCGAGCAGGAGCGGAAGATGGAGAGAGGTGAGATCTCGGACGCATACCCCGTGCACTCCCCTTGTTTTCTGGATGGGGGGAAGGACAGGAGGGGCTTTCATCGGCAAAGCTCTGAATCAGGCTCCGGTTACACAAATTCTGGAGATGACCAGCCTTTGGAGGGCAGCAGACCGAGCTCTCGTGAGCCTGCAGAACAGCCGAAAAGCACAGATATCGCGACGGATTCAGGGAAAAAGGAGCCTAAAATGGGACTCACTCACAGTCAAGGCAGCGCGTTTGATTCCTGGAAGGACGACGAAGCCGTGAAGGAGGCTGAGCTCTCCTCGGCCGCGAAGGAAGAGAAGGAGGAATCGGACAGGAGCAACATGCTCACAAAGCTTCTTTTCATGCCGAGCTGCCAGCGTTTCTCCAAAGAGAAAGAACGCTCAGAATGTGAGGCGGTGCTCGAGACGGCAAACACGGCCACTGAAGAAGAAAAGGACAGAGGCGGAAAAACACCCGAGATCAAAATATGTCTGAGAAGTGTGAGGGAAAATAAGGGAGGGGCCCTGAACATTGCCAGTCTGTTAACCCCGAAAATTAGTTCTGTCAAGACATTTCGGGGAGGAGGTGATGCCAAATGTCATATTTTGTCTGCTTCGGATAAGATTCCAAATTTTACAGTTCGAGACGTCAGAGACACTAAGGGCAAGTTCCAAACGCCGATTTACCGTGTCCGAGATGTGCGTAAACTGGTGAAAAGTTCATATCGCTTTTTTTCTTTGGATAATAGCGACAGCAAAGGTGCGGTTGAACCTGCCGAAAAACTTGAAGAGAAGGCCCAAGAGGAGCCAGTAAAACAAGCGTCGCCTTCTCCTATTGTCATTAAATGCCACTCAGTAAAAACAAACCAGTCCCCAAAAGAAACAGAAGCAGATGCGCTGCCACAGAGTAGCACCAGCAAAGTGCCATTTGCTGGAACAAAGCAACCAAACAATGACCAGTCGGAAGCTGAAAAACTATTGAAACAAAGGCAGGAGAAGTTTGCAGGAGAGGCGGCTGACAAACGTTTCCAGCCTCGAATTCCCAAACAAGCCGCATTGGAGAAACTCAAAGCTGCTGTCAAAACGATGGAGCAGCTTTACGTTTTTGACCGAAACGAATGGAAACGCAAAGCTCAGCCTCAGCAGCCAATCACGGGCAGCCACGTGCTTTCGCTCATCACCCGTGAGGAGCGAGGAGCGGAAGAAGAAACAATGGCAGCGCCTGAAGATGGCGCGGTCAACGTCGTACATGTTCCTCGCTGCGACGAATCCGCTCAACGCAAAACCTTCAGCAACAAAAGCGTCCTTCACCTCGGCAAGAGCAATAAGGCGCACGTCAGCATGAGTTCGGTTGCGAGCCCTGCGCTACAAAGCACGGCTTTACGGTCGATGAAAAGCTCCAATGCGCCGGCCGCACCTTTCTCTGTGAAAATAGAACCCGCGAGACAAGGGCAGGTGGAACAGAGAAAGGTCCAAATCAGTCCCACTAATCCCAGCGTCACACAAAGCGACTCGGAGAACTATTTGACCATGCCGGGTCTGGCGTACGCCAATGAGATCAAAGTGGCCAACAAGGAAACAGCTTACACAGAGATGAAGCCGAGCATCAGCCAACAAGTTGACGTCAAGACACCCGAGCGGAAAAGATTATTCATGGCTGAGCACCCGGCTTCGTCTGTCTACCACCAGCCTGTCGCAGGCCCGCAGACGCAGCAAGTGTTCTGTTTCTCATCCCCTTTTGCCACTCTGTCACCTCCACCTTCGAGTGGAGAGGCGGGCCTTCAAACGCAGCGCAAAATGCTCCTCGACCCCACCACGGGACATTATTACCTAGTGGACACGCCCATCCAGACCAGCACCAAGCGACTGTTTGACCCAGAGACAGGCCAGTACGTGGACGTGCCACATTCACCCGTGCCGCCCATTGCTCCCGTCACCCCCGTGCCCCTTTCGTTGCCGCCGCTGGCCCTGAACCCGGGAGCGTTCGCGCCCACCTACATGATTTACCCGGGGTTCATCCCCTCGCCCACTCTGCAAGCTCAGGCCTTGCTGCCGCCTTTGCCGGGTCACTCTGAAGACAGAGAAAAGTTGAAACACACCGCGAGCACGAAGCAGGAAGAGGAAGCGAACGCTCCGTCGGCAGAGAGCCCCTACTACAGTGCCACGGCCGAGGCCCCGCCGGGACAGGTGAAGCCCTCGGTCAGTTTGGACAGGAAGCCCATTATCAGCATCACAACGCAACAAGGTCCAAGAATCATTGCCCCGCCTTCCTTCGACGGAACAACGATGAGCTTTGTGGTGGAGCACAGATGACCAAGAAGACACTTCGTTACACATGTAAGTTGGCACATCCCCCGAACAGTCACATTCAATGATTGGCCATCATTTTTTTTCTGCAAAATGGCAGGGCTTTAAAAAAAAAAAAAAAAATCCTCAATGTTATTTTCAAAAAACTCGACAGCGTTAATTTGACGATATTCTACAAAAGAAAAATACAATCTGCACTTGCTTCGCAGAACAATGATTCATAGACTGCGTTTGTGAACAACAGTTCTTGTTTATATGTAAAATTGCTTTGGCAAAACATTGTAGGATGATATTCTAAGGCAGGGGTCACCAACGTGGTGCTCGGGGGCACCAGGTAGCTCCCAAGCACCACAAGAGCAGCCGATCTACATGTTCATGAAAATAATACTATTGCGAGTCACTCTAACATTACGCGTGGTGAGCCCGAGTCCCACGAGTGGTACTAGGAACGCACTTTGAGAATCGCTGGCTTGTAACATGGGCAACATGGTGGGTGGTTTGGTACTTAACATGTCTGCCTCACAGTTCCTGCATGGAATCTGTTTGTTTTACCTGTGCTTGCGTGTTTTTTTTTCTTCTTCTAGGTACTAAGCCTTCTTCCCACATTCCAAAAAACACAGGTTCATTGAAGACTCTAAATTGAATGTGAGTCACAGCTCAACATCTCACCCAAAGTCATCTGGGATGGACTCCAGCTCACTCATGACAATAATGAGGACAAGGCCTGTAGAAAAAAGATGGAAGGATGGTTTTGTCCACAGGGCTTTCAGATTTATTCTCACATTCTGTGTTTCAAACCGTTTTCTTATGATTTGTTAAAGGATCATTTGCTCCCTTCAAGGGATTGATGGTAATGATTATTATTACAATTGTGGCGGAAGAGTGATTGACGAGAATACACAACTACAGCACAGATCGTCAACAGCCGATGTCATCTTATCAATTGCTTGTTGTCCAGACAGAAGGATGAAGGCGGCACTTGATTTAGATGTGCTGACAGCAGCATCCTAGCTTGGATGTTGCTGGGACATATACAGTACCATAAATAACCGAGAGGCTCAGTGAGTTACAAAATGGCCGTCTCCTATCATACATATCAACTTTTGTCAGGTATCGTCGAAGAGGTTGAAATTTTCTGAAAATGTCCAACGTCTGTGCTGTGAATCCATGACCCTTTTACTGCATATGAAGTTGCGCTTACATTTGTTCCTTTTCATCATAGATGGGGTGGAATGGAGCAAAATAAAGTGTTATTAAGAATTAATGACTGACATCAGTGACTTGTTTACATTTTTTTTCAACATGAGGTTAAGCAGTTTGAGGATGCGCTGGTGTTTGGACGTCTTCCTGTACCACATGCATACTGAGTTTTCAGCTCAGCTGCGGCATGTCAGCATTAATATACGCGCAGTTGCTTCTTGACAGGTAATGTGAGCCCTCGGAACTGTTGCTGGGCTGGATGGGATCTTCCCGATTTTCAATAGTGAGAGGTGACTTTGTTGACATGCTTCATGTTGAGGGTTAGGGAAAAAAAACCACAGGAAAGTGGAGCTGTTCACTTGCTGGCTCAAATCAATGACTTGAATTTTTGGACTGAATCAGAAATGACTGATCCAAGGTCTCTGTTAACCCAGATTTATCAGTCATATGGCTTGCTGCCGCTAGTTACACAAAGCAACAAACTATATTTATTTGGGGCCTTTTTGGAATTGCTGTGTTTGCTATTTATCCTGCCTCCAAGCTCATCAATTGTTCTAGCATGTGTATTGTAGTGAAAATAGAGATAAAGGTCTGAATCCCCCCCGCCCCCCCCAGAACATCCATCCATCCATTTTCCGAACCGCTTGATCCTCACAAGGGTTGCGGGGGGGGGGGGGGGGGTGTTGGAGCCCATTCCAGCTGTCTTTGGGCAGTAGGCGGGGGACACCCTGAATCGGTTCCCCCCCAGAACATTAGGAAAAAAAACAAATCAACACCCATTTCAGTGATTTCACGATATACATGAACTGGGTGGACATGTCTATCTTAACCGGATCCATGAACAGGTCTCAAATGCTTCCAAATCATGCTCGGTATTCAACTGCAAGTCAGGTTTGGAACAGTCACTGTGGATGAATTCCAGGACTTGTACTTTGATGAAGTCCTGCAATGGAATTCACCCAAATGAGCTCCAAACAGAAGCAGATTCACCGTGCAGGTATAATGGACAGATGGATGAGGTTAAATATGTGAGTCATCAAATATAGGCAACGCATGTCATCAAAGTTCAACGCTCGTTTCGAAGATTCACGATGAAAATGGATAAATCATTTCTGGCAGCTTTAATATTCTTATTATAATTGTTGGGCGTCAGAATTTATTCGTTGTTCTTCTTGTTTTGTACTGTAAAAAGTTTTGTGAAAATAGTTTTTTGTAATTTTGAAGTAATCACACTAAATGCATCCAACTATTTACTGGTTGAGAGTGGCAACGTGAATACTGTCAAAAAGTTTCAACATAAAAACCACAGCCGATACTGTATACAGTCCATAAGTAGGATCATTAAAAAAAAAAAAAAAAGGTTGACTCACTCATACTTGCCATCCGTTCCAGTCTATTGTCAACCAAGGTGTCAGAATAAGAATACGACTGCGTGAGCTTGTGAGATTCTTGTCAGTTGTGTGGCAGCCAGGGGCTCAATGTGGGCTTTAGCAGTGGTGTGAAGTGGAACGGTGTGTGTTTAGCTGATGGCGTGTGTGCCAGTGAGTGAATGTGTGTGTAGGGGGAGTGGGGGTGGGGGTGGGGGGCATGGCTGGGATAGTGAAGCAGGACGAAAAGGTCAGGTCAACGTAAAATATTTGTTGTGCTGATGCAGGGAGAGGACAGCTGCTGGGAGAGATCAGATGCTGCTGCTTGCTACTTGCGCCGCTGTGGAAGCGAGTCCGCCGGGCTGGGACGGGGTCAACTTTTTATAGCCCCCCTCCCCCTCTGCCCAGTCCAAAACGGGTGGATGGAGGTGGAGAGCAGTGTACTCCCTTTACTCTTACATAAACCACCTCAGCTGTGTTTTGAATCCCTGGAGCGGGTTGATGTGTACTGTACACTCAAATATGACACTCGGGACACATCGGAAGCAAATGCATGGAGGTACTTCCAGTGTCAAGGTTTTGAAAATACCAGGAAATTTGGCGTCATTTGTAAACATAACAATCATTGATAATACTTGGAGGTGATTTCTGAAGTGTGGATCCCGGTGGATGTGAAATTCAGAATTTCAGGGCTTCACTGCAGCAATTTTCACTTGCTGCTTGTTTGCGGGTCTTACTGCCTTCACTTTTGTCTGCAGTATGTGAAAAGCATACTCTACCGGCTTCGGAAAACTAAAATGGATGTAATTTGTGAATTTAAAAAATTGATACGACATTTGACAAAAAGCAAGAATATCTTGGAGATGGGAGGCATGTCAAAGTTAAAATTGACGGTTGAGACATGCCATGAATGTTAACTGGTAGTATTCGAGAACAAGAAAGCCAAATAAAACTAATGGAAAAAACATTGGAAAAAGGTTCTCCAGTGAGAAAAAACACGTGAATGTAAAATCTGTCAAATATTTTTATTCTCAAGATTTTATATGTATTGCTAATATTTAAACATTAATTATATATATTTTTTAATTTTGTCTCAATAAATCAGTGGACCAATTATTTAAAATAAATGAATTTAAAATATTTAAATGTATTAATTTCAGCGGGGGAAAAAAAAGCACCACTAAATTAATGTAAAAAATCCTGCATAACTTTTGATAATGGAAACGATTTGTGGGCCAGATTCAAGAATGGAAATTGCCGTATATGACCATACTTTGCTCACCCAACATTAGACCTAACACAAAGCAATTTTAAGACAAACTGATGCCAAAGAAATGTAATTTTGCTCAGGCCATTCACCTGATCTTAACTCAATAGAGTATGCTCTTCACTTCCCGAAAAAACAACAAGAATGGCAACCAAGTAACAATTGAAGAAGGCTATGCTGAAGGCCTGACAGAGCATCTCCATGGAGTAAAAGTAAAGGATGAATCAAGTTTTAAAAATGACAACTGGAAAAGGGCGAAAAGTCTCCCCTTCAACTCAACTAAATGTACGACCGTTATATACACCTGTACTTCTGAAGATCTTTCTTAATAAACACAATTTCTTACTTTTCATTTGCAGACATCTCCATGGAGAAATCTGCCTTCATCCAACCCCAGCCAGCATTCTGTTCTTCAAGACATCCTCTACCCAAAGTCAATACGAGTTTAGCCTCTTTGCATGGCAGCACTTTGCAAGGTAAAAACACTGAATCACAATGTACGTTGCTTTATCAGCCTAGGAAAAAAAAGTCACTTGGGCAACAGAAATAAAGAATGAGTGAGTCATACACGGTATCAAGGACAGGGACCATTTGTTTGGAGTGAAGTCGGCTAAATGTGGATTTAGGTTATTATTATTTTTGCATTGTGTCACAAGATTGTTGTTGAACACCAGCAGATCACATTGGCAATAGATAATTGTTTACAAGTTTTAAGCACATGTTCTACTTGAAGTACATGCATCCTCTGCATCACAACTGCCGAGGTATTGTTTACACCCGCACGGCGGTAGCACTGAATGAATTGTATGGAACGGGTTGAGCTGTGTTTTAAAAGAAAAGGAAGCTTGCACCTTAAATAACGCAATGAGAACAAAGTACACTAAATGGGTCAAAGTGCCCAAGCGGAGCCGGGACTACTGTTTGAGTTTTTGGGCAGAACTGACACGACTTGTGTTTATTTTATTTTTACACTTTTAAGTGTAATGAGGTTGGAGTTTGTGTGTCTGCTGCATGCGTGTGTGTGTGTGTGTGTGTGTGTGTGTGCGTGCGTGCGCGCAGATGTGCTACACGTGCAGGGTGTATCATCATTCGGCAAGTACTGTATACAATGAGGAGTCATGTTACTTCACTGTTGAACAGAGGTGTGCTGATGTCACGTGCTAGCGTTCTCACAAGAATTTGGTTGTAAATTGTAGAAAGTAAAATATGACATCATTTCTTTGATTAACCATCAATTGTGTGGCAGTGAGCTGGGACCTACTGTATCTCAGCTGGCTTTATGAAAAAAAGCCAGATATTCCCCCGAATCGTTGCCAGCCAATCATAGGGCACATACACAAGTGGGCAAAATTGTTGATACCATGAAAAAAAAAAAAAAAAAAAAAAAAAAAACATTTATCAGAATATATTTCATGGAAGAATCCATTCAGAGACATTTTTCTCTCATAAAACATTTTGACTATGCAATGAGCTATTACGGATTATAACCCCCCGATCGCTTGTAAGAATCATCCAGACTGTTGTTTTAGCAGGTTTCCAACCCATTGTATTAAAGGTAATTGGATCTGCTGGTCAGTCTATTTGCCATCATTGTGTAAGATCCACGACTAGATTTAAATGACCCTACATAAGAGTTTGTATGAGTGTGTTTAATAATTTGGAAGGATGTTTGACAAGAGTAGAGAATGGCAAGTTTGCGCTTTCACCGCAACATGACCGGATGCATTTGGAAGTGCAACGTCGCACAAAAAGTGTATATGTGAATCGCAATCTGTCTTCTTAATCGTGGACTCTGTAATTCGGGACTAGTGCAAATAAATCGTCTTGATCATTATATCACATTTCGATACACCTTTTTAAAGGTATATGTGGGTGAAAATGTTTGCAAACGTTTTGCTCTGTATGCTTTCAGGCCGAGTTGTGCAAATGAAGCTCAAATGTTTCTTATTTGATTATTTATTGTTAAACATTGAGACCCTGAAAAGAATGATTCTCCATTGAACCTGTTGTATTTATGCTATGAACGTAGAGGCCATCATACTTACATGTAAATGTGCATTTTTGCCCATTGTATCAATTGTATTAATGAATGTTCATGTACTTCATGCACTTGGATTGTCTCTGTTCAACATTGACCGTGATCAATGACTATGTACATAGATATTGCAGGCACATTTGGGGGGGGGGGACTATTCCCCCCTAAAATGCCAAAGTGACATGAATAAAATATTCTTAAAGGTTAAACAAAGCACTTGGCTATAAGGATTAATATGAAGTGCATTATTTAAGTCTACTTGTTTGCAAACAAAGGATGTTGGAAGTCTTGATGGTTAGAAATGAAGTGCAAATGGGATCCGCTGTATTGTAATGACATCATCATACGGCGGTGTTGTTTCATTGCATCGTGTGTGTTGTGTGGCATGTGCAGGAAAAAAAAAAGACAAAGGTCGGAATGACAGCAGAAAGACATTTTGAAAGGAGAAGTAAGTGCTGTGCACCCATGCTTGACTTTGAACATAAATGAGTGTCATGTAGACTGACAAGCCTACATACCTCCAGAATAAATTCAAAATGTAAGTTTCTTGAAGGTGTTTGCGTTATTTGAATGGGTTTTGGCTCTAACGTACTGCATAAATTCACTTTTAACCTTTGCTCAGAGAAAAGATGAGCAATTAAATTCTTTTTGTAGCACTAAAACACAGAAAATGTATCAGAATATATTGTGTGATTTAAATGTTGCCGGTTTCAACGAGTGCAAACAAGTACGTAGTGGTTTCAAGAAATAGCTGAACAAAATAAATACAAGAGCATCATGAATTAATAAATAAATACGCATACATATTTGAACAGATAGTTGAATATTAAATACATTTTGCCAGTATTCCAGATTCAAATCACAAGGTAAAACAAATAATGAGGGAATGTCTTACATTATTCATTTGCTATTACGATTTTTTTTAATAATACCGATATCAGAATAAAAACAAAGTTTATATGAATGTCCTTGTTTCATTATCTGCATTTATATAACTGAATGTTTGAAAGGATTAAAAATAATAATAATAATGAATTCATTGTGAATGTTCAAAGCAATCATCCAGATTTAAGAGAGCGGCACAAGAGCACATGTGCTGGCTTGCCAGCATGCAAATTTAGCTTTGCGGTGACACTGAAACATCACCCGGCTGAAGCTTAAGTTTAACCTGAGCGTTTGCGGCTGTGTTTACTTGGTCCCCATGGCCGCAACCAGACTGGCAGACACTGCTTTGCCCCCAGCTGCTCTCTGTGCTTTTCAAAGAATCTGCAACAAGGCCCAGTTGTTGGTTTCGGACGCCAACTGGAGCTCTGATGTCAGGCCCTGTTAGGATACCCCCCCAAAAAGAAATATATAATACATTTGTGGGGGGAAAAAGGTTTTGTGGGCCTATCACGTCTTGATGTGCAAACATCATGCCGGTATACTCCGTAATAAGTTACTGAGTGTGCTGCTGAATATATATTTTTTCCCGATCTAAATATACAGTATGTCAACAGACT
Source organism: Hippocampus guttulatus (assembly GCF_054856545.1). Taxonomy (NCBI): domain Eukaryota; kingdom Metazoa; phylum Chordata; class Actinopteri; order Syngnathiformes; family Syngnathidae; genus Hippocampus; species Hippocampus guttulatus. Next base: position 12,661,411 of record NC_141269.1, read on the forward strand.
TGGAGTTGCCAGTGTATATTTATTTCCATCCAATTATATTTAAAACAAAGTGATCTCCCAAAAAGCCAGTACGGTCATAAAAATTCATTAAAGCTTTCCATTAAAATTATACAAAAAAACTATTTCAAAATGTAGATTTAAAACTCGTTATTATTATTATTTCTATTTTTTTAAATCCCAGATCTTGTAAGTACAGTGTAAAAAAAACATTATGGTGAATGTCATTACTACTATGGTACATTCTGGATCATTATTTAAATGTGAAGGGTGACACAAGTTGCTTCAAGTAAACACATTTAATAAAATAAGGTTTTCGGGTGGGATTGATATAAAAATTACATTTCCAATCCCTTTTTTTTTTTACTGTACTGTTATGTGCCCAACATAAATATATTTTCAAATAAAGCCATAACAAGACAACAACAAGAGGTCCCAGTTGCAAACAAAACGTCAAATTACTCCAATATTCACAGGAATGTAAACATTGCATATGTTGTTTAAAAAAACAGACAAATAACAACAACAACAACAGCACATTCACCACATTGGTTTCTTTGGGCGTTTCACGGCATGATGCTAAGGTGTGATGTGACATATACTAGAAATGCACCAAAACCTCACAGAGGAAAAATATAAAATGCCCCAAACATGGAAGTTTCCTCCTGGGGAGTTAGTGGTGTCACCTCTACCAGCTGGAGTCAAAAACCTTCTTGCACATGTTTGAGTTTTCCTGGTGGAGCGGGAACTCAGAGCCAGGGACGAGCAGCTTCTTGCTCTTTTGTGTCACCACGCTTTTTCCTGATGACAGGCTCTCGTGTTTCTTTAGGTAATTGCTGACAAGTAGGGAAAAGGAATGGGGATGTTAGATTTCATTTCAGAGGCAAGGGAGTTCATTCGATGAGGGATTCTCTCATACCGAATGGGAAAGGTGGCTTTGTCCATTTGCATGCACACCAGGAAAGGATACTCCGAGAACTGCACAGTGGTGATGAAGTCGAGGGAGGCTTCCGTTTCAAAGCTGACCTCCAAACCGGCACTCATGAAGTCCATGTCGACTGTAACATTACCGGAAATCACTAGCGCTCCCCTGCAAAGCGCCACAGAGGAAGGCTTGGTGAAAATGATGCTCTTCTTCTCCATTCACTTGCTGCATCATCTGCATGACTAACATTGACGCTTATGACTGCGTGGGGCCCAAAGAAAACATGACTCAAAATGATTCCAGCAAATATTGACGGAAAAAAGTATTCCGATTAATATCGCATTTGCATTTGTGGAATATGAATCAAGCAGAAAAGGTGACCTGTTTTTAATTGCCATTTTGCTGGCGACTGAAAAAGACATCACAGTGCCAAAGGGCTCACCTTGCAGACATCACACGACCAAACCCAGAAAACAGGTGAGCTGTAACAATCGTTACCTGAGCCCTTCGATGCCGAGATGTCATTTTCAGTTTATAGCTAGGACAAGTACAAGGCAAAATGGCCGCCCCGTGAGATGGATGAAAACAGATTTCTTTTTCTGCTTAGTTCATAATTCACAAATGCAATAGGAATTAGAATACCGTGTTTAAACGAGAGGGGGGCACATGTGTGGTTTGCCCATCCTTTATTTTGTCTTCAGTTCATCTAAGGTGCAAGTTATTTGGAAGGCTGGGACTGTTCAAATTCATTCATTCATTTCCCGAACCGCTTTATCCTCACAAGGGTCACGGTGGGTGCTGGAGCCTATCCCAGCTATCTTCAGGCAGTAGGCAGGGGACACCCTGAACCGGTCGCCAGCCAATCGCAGGGCACACAGAAACGAACAACCATTCGCGCTCACACTCACACCTAGGGACAATTTGGAGTTTTCAATCAGCCTGCCACACATGTTTTTGGAATGTGAAGTACCCGGAGAAAATCCATGCAGGCAGGGGAAGAACATGCAATCTCCACACAGGAAAGTACCTCTACACTGTGAAGTCGATGTGCTAACCACTCGACGAACCGGGCCGCTCGACTGTTCAAATGTCAGGTAGAAATGCTGAGCATTAGGCCACTGTGCTTCCTAAATCAAAATTTTTTGGGATGAAATTTGAATAGATGCCATTTTAATTGTGATCCAGAGATGAGACGAAAAAACAAACAAACAAACAAACAAACATATGTTTCACACCAAAAATCTGGATCATCAAAGTCACCAAATTAAAGGCGTGAGCCGCAGCCACTCTCTTGGCTGCTCACTCATTCAGGATTGTCTCTCAAGTGAATCCTCCTTTTGCTCGGCAGTGTTTGATTTCATTGCAACGCTGAGCGGCGTGTAGCTAAGTAACACAACAGACCACCACAACTGATAGTGTCGATGTAGGAACAAAATGGCCGCCTGCGATATGCATGCATTCCCCTTTTTTTGTAAGCCTCGCTCCCCTTCCATGCAACTTCACACATACATGCAACAGCACGCATAAGATTCCACCGAATAATCCACCTGTCTGTAACTTTGGCCACGGGGGCATGCCCTGGCAGAGATGCGTGCGTGCGGTTTGTTCTGCGTCTATAGATAGGCCGTCACTCTATTATCAGGGTGAAAGCGGCACAGTTATGTTGATCCATTCACCTGCCTCTGCCATTTGCTTGCACGCGCAGGTCAAGTCCCCCCCCCCCCCCCCCACCCCCTTTTTCTTTTTTGCTTTAACAGTCAAAAGCTCTCATCTTGAACAGAAACTTCACTTCCACTTTTCTATTGGTAAGCATCCACGCCGACATAGTGCACAAAACTACTCGTTTGATATTTTCCATAGATAATCACAGCCACGTACAGTATATGCATTATGAGTAGCCCTGTACTTCGGCAACAAATACTTCTGCGAAAATAAATAATGATTTGGCCTGGCGCATTTCAATTCAGTGGCACTACGAGACACCGCCAAACCCCGACAAAGACATCCGATAGCTGCGCCCGCTGTCGTGTAGTATGGTCTTAAATAGCGAGCCAGACGGGACTGACGTCACGCTTCATGCGAACCCTCGAAGCGAGATAGGTGTGAAGCACAATACTGGTTGACTTCCAACATGTGAAGTGGAACAAGTGAATCAGACAACACTTATAGAGCGTGTAAAGTTCACATGACTAACATCAACGCGCGTCTATTTGAGGCGCCCTGACATGGCTGGAACTTCTGAAACAACCATAAAGGTTATTTTTCTAAGAATTGCCACGGAGCTCTCCAGAGGTGTTTCATCACACTTGTACACGCAGTTGTTAACAAACATACCACATATTGTGTATACGGGGTTGTGAACTATTTACAGTATGTTATCGTCATGTTATAGCATCGCTTTGGCTGTTGATTCTTTCATTGCACGCTTTCTGGACTTAACCTGTTATTTACGCTGGTTTTGGACTCCCTGTACCACAAACTGATCTCCATGCCACCAGAGATGTCGATGGCTAACCCTCCTTGGAACTCTGCACTTGCCTTCAGACCAGACTGCAGCTGAATGACCTGCGAGTGAAAAGGAAGAAACTCAGCAAAGGCAATATAGCCTTTTTTTACCTTTACACCAAATATGATACACACATTGTCACTATATATATAATCTTGATATTGTAATTCAGGTTAATGTTTTGCTTGTGTTTGTTAAAAAAAAAAAATATATATATATATATATATATATATATATATATATATATACGGGAAGAGGTTTGGAAGACCCACTGAATTAATTATCAGCATATTAAATCAAAATTGCACCATTAAGGCAAAAACAAATAAAATAATATAATAAAAACAAAAAAAATAATTGGAATTAGATTTTTCACAATTGTTCATCCCAAAGAAATTGAAATCCATTGGAGGGGGGGGGGGTAAATAAGGCAATAACCTGGCTGCAGAAATATGCCTACCGTCAAACTAATGCTTTGTTGCAACATCTTTAGTTTATTTCCATCACTCAGACTTTCAGCTTGAATGACATCGAGTCTGATGCGGATGTGTTCGTGGTTTCGTAGCAAAGCAATTGAGCCACCATTTGAACAAACACTTCCATATAACAATTTCGCCATTGAGTTTACTGAGCATGTAACATGTGTTTGTCGCATACCTCAGAATGATCAGTCAGCAGAATGAGACCCTTCACCACATTCATGGGTTCCCCACTCATGGAGAACATTTTGGACATGAGGTCGCTATAACCCTTGAAGAAGGTGACAGGTCTTAGCTGCACATCAAACAGCAGAGCAGACATCCCGGCGAACGAATCCAAGTCTCCCTCGCCCTCATCCGGTGTGGCGGCAATGAGCGACTCCAAACCCTGCGCCTCAATCGCAACCTGGAGCGCAAGAGAAGTAAACCAGTCACTGCACTTGGATTCCCAAACGTGACTTTTCTGTTGATCTAAATCGGATGGCGACTCAAACCTGAAGTCCGTGTAGCACTGCTCTTTTACTAGCACCGTAAATGTTCATGTTGCTTCTTCTCAAGATTCCAGAGCCGGAATACAAAATGTCCAAACTGTATGTGGAGGTGACATCAACAGATTCTGTGGGAAGTGAATGATGCCAGCCATTTCAGTACTAAATTTGCAGGAATGTCTGAATATACAGGTATATACAGTATATTTTCTGTCTTATTATCAAGGATATTTCATGTCAATTGCTCCTTATTCTATTTGGGCTTTTGAACAACATCATTATGTACTATATAGCCAAAGTTAAAGAAAAGCGGGTCTAATCATATAATAAAATCAATAAACTCAGCCCAGCCCTGAAGTTGAACAATTCTGTGCTTCTTTCTATGCTTCCATTCCAACCCCTTCTTCTCTGTGAAGAAAGTAAAGTCTATAAAGGTATGCTCGGATGGGTTACGTGTGGGAAAACTCCATCATACAATTTTGAGATGGACTCTAACGGAGATCGTGAGCCAGGTTTCCTCTCTCGTCTAACATGAGTGAACTCTGACTTGACAAGGTGCTTCCGAATGAATGGACAATCATTTCCCCAGTCCCCACATCTTGTGAAAGACCTTTTCCACATTTACCACAACAGAAAATTATCATAAAAGAAATGATTCCTCCTGATAAAATCGACTACTTACGTGCCATGAATCCTGAGTAGGCAGATGATGACCCGAATTTTGAAAATCGGTCATAGTTGTGTGAAATCATATCCCGCATAACTTGTCTCAGAACTTTGCTGAAAGAAAGTATGACACGATATATATATTTTCCGCATTCCTTATCCGCTCTGAGCAACATTCGATCTTAATTGTGTCGCTCCACAACACACCTGGCGGGCATGTGGAAGCGGAGGATGTCCTGGATCTTCGACAACATGTACTTGTTCATCTCATGCGGCAGGTGTCCGATGGACAACAGGAGATTCTTGATCTCCATGTATGAGGGCTTGCTACTCAGGATGACATCTGCAGCGGCAGCTCGCACGTTTTTCTCATAAATGCGTCGATTCTGGTGGTAAATTCGGTTCACTGTCTTTTTTACCTGAAATGGCAAAGAAACGTATGCGGTATTCCCCGCGTATTCGCCAACCAACTGAAACTCTCGTAGAGTGGTTTGTGGTATTGAGTGTTCATATATGCAATTAAAACATCTTGGTGTGCGCCAATGTTTTTTTTCCTTTTTTTTTTTATGAATAGCGGAGGACCAAAGACTTTTTGGAGATTTACCTCATCTGTCATGAGGGAGACGTCGTATCTCTGCAGGCTGGTGAGTGCGATGGTGCTGTACGCGCCCACGTCTGACTCTGTGTATTTGGTAAAGATGGGAATAGCCTCAGGGAGCAGAGAGTTTTTCAGAGCCAGGAGGAACATCTGAACCTCGGACTCTTCCCGAGTGCTGTCTGGTCCCTCTAGAATCATCTTTTTGACCTCAACGACTGTCTGAGAATTTGAAGATCATCAGTTGGACAGAAGCACAAAACCACATCGTAAACATAAACAGGCTCTGTACAGCCTAAAATTATGCAACCGCTTTAGTCTTTAAACTTTTGGCTGCAGCTCACCGGTAAGTTACATCCTCCTTTCTGACACAATTTATGGACCAGGGCTCCCATAATAATCACTACTGACTCCTTGATGTCAGGGCTGCCAATCCTTGATTTAGAAATATCCTGCACGAGAAGAGCGGTGTCAGCACGACAAAGTTTAGTTGGCAGTGTTTTGCTTGCATCGTTTCATTTAGTCCCGAAAGACACACTCACCAGCAGCGTTTGCAGCATCCTCTCGTTAGGATGAGAAGCGAATCCGCAGGCATAAACGAACCTCTCCTGCAGAACCATACCTTTGGCATCTGTAAAGTTGAGGAATTCAAGCATGGCATCCAGTGATGCTGTCGTTTGGGCGGAAGTAACGGCATCCACCACCTGAGGACTTCAATTAGAAGTCAGCAAGAACAACAGAGGGTCAAACCGAATGAATACTCAACCTCAAATAATCTGCTAAACCACTGAATGAGGGTGGGTGAAATGAACGAGCTAAAGGGAAGGTGGAGGGAGGTTACGGCGACTTACATCGATGTCTTGCTGGCGCTCTTCAGCACTTGGAGGATATCGTTTTTGGTTGCCTTCCTGATGATCTGGATAAGCGCCAGGAAGCTGCGAGGGGCCGCGGCCTTGGACAAACTTTCCGGCTCCAGTTTCTTCTGTAGAGCCTGCCAGTGTTCAAAGAGCTGAGAGGGACGAGACAAAGTGAGTGAACGAGCACATCGAAATAAATAACAAGGAAATATAAGCCACCAAAATATCTATCAATTGAACAATGGCACCTATCGTGTGTGTTGAAGAATAGAACCACTCACTGATGGGCACGTTTTGCACTGCGCCGTGGTCTTCTCCGCTTTGATGCCGACAGCTGCTATCTTGGCATCAATGGACTTGACAACCACGGCCGCATCTTTTCCAGCGATCTCCAGGGGTCCAGCTTCCGTCCCCACCAGTGTGAAGCTTTGCCTGCCATGCCGGAAAAGACTTCAGCGTCTTCAACGGCGGTGCGGTGTTGATGATGAATTTTCTCTTCGAGGCTTTACCTGGACACAACTTTTGCAGCCGCAGACCGGTGGGCATTGACAGCCAGTGAGTGCCTTTCTTCAGACACAGCTGAGCGGATAAAACCATCTTCCAGTGTGAACACCGTGATGGAGCTAGATTTCCGGGTCACGCCCAAAACCTGGAGGGAGTGGGCGGGGGACAGCCCATGAAGTGGGTCTTAACACATCAGTAGAATGCAATCTAGGAGAGATGGTTGTCTACTAACTGACCTGGCTGTGTGTGGTGAATCCGGTCTCTGCAGATGTACATGACTCCAAGAACTTTGTCCTGGTCACTTGGTTGTTTTCCGCCTTGTATGCAACTGTGCACCTTCCGGACACATCATTCTGTTTCCACACAATTACTTACATTCATTGAGAAAAAGCACATCTAATCAAATGCTGTGTTTGTTATAACTTTTACCTCAATAACTTTTCCCGTTTTGAGCTGCAGTTGCAGTAAACTGGACACCCCTCGTTTAAGGTTTTTCATGAAGGCCGGCTCCGCCCAATAGGAATAAAAAGCTTTAACCTGTAGCAGAAACAGAAAGCAGAATTATTTGCTTTTGAACATTGAATGCTACGACTTGACCTGCACATGTAGCAACCGGCGCTCGGGCTCAGCGCATGCAGACATCAGCGCATTCCTTTTACATCAGTAACTATTGAGGCCTACATTACATTGAAGTGTGGACGTGGGGCAAAACAAAACAAAAAACAAAAACAAAACTTGGGTATTCACGGATGACATGACATGACATTTACCTTTAGAGTAAAGTACAAATGGACAGAGGCTGTGATTAGTTTGTTCTTAGCATCCTATGCAGTAGTTGGGGCTGCCACTTTAGGCCACTTTAGCATACAGCGCAAGGCATAAATAAGCAGCCCCAACAGGTTTGAAAATTTCAAGTTTCCTTTCAGAATCTGTTGATAACAATGATACACACCAAAATTAACGTTTAGAAAATTGCTCGTATATTTGCGGAGAAACAAATAATGACCTCATTTTCATGAATTGCACTTATTTATATTGAGCACTGTATATCACATGACATATTCAAATGATAGTATGTGGTTAGGCTCCATGTCCCGAACAAGCCAAACAAATGACATCATGCAAGTGTCCCCTATAAGTGTGTCATTTATTTGGCATTCAACCACAACATCAGATAGGACCACCAGAAATAGATCATCAACTGCATGCGTGTGTGTGTGTGTGTGTGTTCTTGGCCCCTTAAATTTCCATTATAACTTCCACGGGTGAAAACGGTGCTCAGTCCATTGATGTCTCATTTGTCCAAACTTTATTGCTCAAACCCAACACATTAAAGCTGGAGTCAAGTAAAGCTTATGTGGGGCAGTTGTCAACTATTTTGTTGCATGTCATGATATTTCAAAGGACCCATGCCACATTTTAATCAGAGTCCAAAAATAGAAACAGTAACATGTTTGATTATTCGTTACTCATAATTTTCGCCATCTGAGAGAATGCGGAACGCTGCCAAAATGCTAAAGTGATGTTTTGTTTTTAAGAGTACCTTTCCATTTCTCAGATGCACAAAGAAAGGCTTTGTCAAAGCTGCCAGTCTGGTTTTGCCCAGAAGACTTTCAGTGGTGGTTCCATGGAGGACATTCTTCTTTTCAGATCGATGGGACACTGGGTCAGCTCTCACATTGGAGATCTAGCATACGTAGATGGAATCGAGTTACAATTGTGTTCATATTCAAAGATATGCATCATAAAACCCGGTATGAAATCATGTGTTCCGATTTTCGTTTTTCTTTTTTTAATTGGAAACACGAAAGGCAAAGAGACCACCTTCAGCTGGATCAACTGCTCATCCTTGTTGCTCGGATCTCTCCACACCAGATTGACATCCACATCACTGGAGATCTTGTAACCGGCACTGCCCTCTTTTGACCCCTGGGCCCTGTCCACCAGCACCTCTGTGCTGTAGCTGAATTTGTACAGCTGGTTGTTATTCAGCTGGGGTCCTACAGCAGCACCTGAAGAAACACAACCACCACATCTTATGAACATACAATGTCGCAGCAGTCCGTTCAATGAATATATACTTACAAATACATGACCATCCCATCATAGAACTCCAATGAGCAAATTGACAAATGTTTACAGCTTTAACTTTCTTTCCCTGTGCATTTGCCCTCCAAAATAAGTTTGGATTCCTGACAAAAGTGGATCTTCGAAGGGGAAGATCCCGTTTTTGCTAGCTTTTAAGGCTTAGGTTTATGGTTTAACTCGAGTCTATTTGAGGTAATGCTCAAATATCTGGATGCCTTGATCAAATTAACGCAAAATAGTCAGCATACCATTGGGACAACTGTGAGTAAGACGTCAACTTTGGTAGGCTTCTTTAAGAGAATGAATGATTTAGGATTAGGCAAAAAAACAAAGATGTTTTTCAAACAGACATCCTCGTAAGGCCATCGCTTATCTATATCATGTTAAACAGCTCAGCAAAGCACAGTGCAAATTTCTTTTGACGAATGTTTTTCACTTGTCATTTCCCACAGCTAATGTTTTCTGCCATCACGAGCTGATTCAATCAGACATTTAACTGGGTGTGTTTACCCCGAGAGAAGATAACATTTTCTCCTCTGTCTTATGAATGACAAGCTATTTGCCAGACGAGTGTGGTAATGAATGAGGTTGGACTGACGTGTCCGTGTATGATTTCATCACCACACGCTTGATTTCAACAAATCAAAAGCTCCAGGTGATTGGCAGTCGAGCAAGATGAACAAGGAGCACCCAAATCAAGGATATTTTTCAGGTTATTACAAAACTCAAGATTTTTATCTCCACTGACAATGAGATGACATACATACAGTGACGTACGGTCGTTTAAAGAAAGATGTCAGATTAAGTGGCATTTTATAAACCAAGCGGGTCAAACAGAGCAGCCATACTAAGCAGAGTACTCACCAGCGGCAGACGTTGCGACACAGGAGGCTGCACAAAGCAAGAACACGGCAATAGTGAACATCGTGTGCTCGCTCTGCAGCCAAATGAATGGAAGTGACACACAAAAGTGCCTGTGTGTGTCAAGTGGCATTACCGGGCCAAAAAGAGGCAAAGAAAGTCAAAGCTTCTTCTATTCTGTTTTATCGGCGGAGAGGGCAGAATCCAAACTCCACGCTCAAGTACTAAGTATACGAGATAACAAGCAAATCATTAACCTGATGAGCACAGATTTGACAGGAACTTGTGCTATTGATTGGTGCAGCCAAGACCCCCTTTTCAAGAACCTGTATCTGCCTCTCTCTGGCCATGTGATCATTTGCTCGCTCAATGAGGTGGCAAGATCCGATTGATTAATGTCATGAACCTTAAATTTGGAAAATAAATATAAAAAAAGCAAATTTGTTCATTTTACTTTTTTTTTTTTTTTAAATGCCCAAAGTGTGAATGAGTCAATTTACCTAGTAGAGACACGTCCTCATGTGAGATGCCTTGTTTTCTTCTCAGGAGAACAGTTGTGACTTTGTTGTTGCAAACTGGTAGGAGGTCTGTGCTGAGTGAAACCAGCCGCTGACTCAAATTACAACTCTTTCAAAGGTTTGAGATGGACACCGATTTTTCTGGCAAAGTTTCTAATACATTTCTTGAAAATTAGGTAATATGTGTGTGTGCTTAGTCAAGTGTTGAAACAAGATACATGCCCAAAAATCAGGTAACGTGAGTTGATGACACCCAAGAGTCAGCGAGGGCCCCATAATCTATTATTATATTATTATTATTATTAGCGGTATTCTTAATTACTTTCTACAAGTACAGTACATGCAAACAGCTCACTCTTTATTTTGAATTCCAACCATCCATTTTCTATTCCGCTCAGCTAATTCAGGACCATGCTTAACTGGAGTCTGTCCGAGCAAACTCCGGGCCAGAAAAACAAACTAAAACATAGTTCATAGTTGATTCTGAAAATTGAGTGACTGAGTATAACATATTAAAATTGTTGACCCAAAATACACTCCAAAACCTTGGTGCAACCAGCGGCACTGTGGATTGAGTCTCGACGAGTTTATGGCGTAAAGAACAAATATCATGGCAACTATGTGTAGCTCAACTACAGTCACACTATGACGCGACGGGCATCATCATTCTGCCCGGAAAACAACGTTCAGAGGGAGATGTTTGATATTTCCGTCCAATTAAAAATATGTTTGATAAACAGATACATATCGCACTGCATTAATGCAAACTGGTCATGAACCGCAGCAGTATTCATAGTTTAAACACAGATTTTTGTTGTAGTTCTAATTTCACCATGGAAATACTGAATTGACTAAAGTACACAATACTTGAGTAAATGTGTTGTATTATATTACTAAGGTCATCTTGTACACAAAAGCTGACTACAACAGTAATACATAAAGATTTCTGTCTTGGCAGGATGAGATCATGAGAAGGTGAGATCCTACGCACGTTATCTGGTGCACGTAATCTTCAGGAAATATGTTATGACCTGTGACACACTGACTTTTGAACAATGAAATGAGAGAATGTACAAGTACATTCCTAAAAAAAAACAGGATGGTCTGTTGGAAGTACTGCAACACAAAGGAAAATGAATTCCAATATTATTTTTCTGATACACAACTCATTCCCCCGACAGGGTGCAAAATGTAAATTCTTGCAAGGGTGACACATATGTTTGAATGACATGAACAACAATTTCGTAGTTGAGCTAATCAACATTTTACTTAAAATAAAAAAATACTTATTCATTCGCTATATAAATACTTATTAAAATATGTATTCAACTATGTTTCTTAAAATTGCTTAAGATAACAAATAATCTTGAAAGATATGCCCTGTCATCTGATCAAAGTTCATGTCAGTGGTATACAGGTCAAAGCAATTCTTATCAAATGTATGTATCTCAGTAACCAATCACCTGTGCTGTGTAACTTGTAGAAAGGCGTTACTCCTGTTCTCTGCAAAGTGCTTTGGTGACACAGAAAGACATCCATCCATCCATCCACCCACCCAACTATTATCTGAACCATTTATCCTCACGATTGTTGCTGGAGCCTATCCCAGCCGTCTTCGGGCAGTAGGCGGTGGACACCCTGAACCAGTTGCCAGCAAATTGCAGGGCACACAGAAACGAACAACCATTCGCGCTCACGCCCACACCTAGGGACAATTTAGAGTGTTTAATCAGCCTGCCATGCATGTTTTTGGAACGTGGGAAGAAACCGGAGTACCCGGAGAAAACCCACACAGGCAAACTCCACACAGGAAGGCCAAAGCCGGAATCGAACCCTGCACTTCTGTACTGTGTGGTGGACGTGCTAACCATCCACCGTGCCACCACAGAAAGATGTAGCAATGTCAATTTTTCCTCATAACGTTACGTTTTTTAAAGTTTTTTTTACATGATTTCATGGTGACTCCAAAATTGTTTACATTGCATTTAAAACTCTCATTTGAAAATAAGGACTAAGTTCCACTGAGTTGCCTCAGTTTGCGCACTACAGTATTAAATCATAAAACATTAGTTTTAACCCATCCCGCCCTAAAAAATAAAGTATGTGCATTTAATAAGAGTATTTGTTTTTATCTCTTAAAAAAAAATCGGCCTTGATGGACAGTACCTAATTATCATTTCTCAAGGGCTCCTTGCTGTTCAAAATACTGTCATCTATATTTCAGTGATTTTTCCTTGAACATTACAAAACAATGTTATCTGAACTATGTTAGACAATTCGCGTATCATATGGCAGCCTTGCCTTTATCATCAGTATTTGCATTAAGTAATTGATTAATATGATCCAAAATTCCTCACAAATTGGTGATTTATGAGATTACAATCAAAGCAAAGTTTATTCCATATCCGTTGTTCAATTAGCTTTGCTGTCTAACTAGCCCGGTCGTCAAATTTCATTCTTTGTTGAGCTTCGCAGTGTGAGCAGATTATTTGAAGATTTTAATCATTTTATCCACTAGATGCCAGTATTGGGCTGACTCAAAGCCTCTTTACCACTGGCCACTTCAAAATCGCAGATCAGAGGAGCAGCAATTACGTCATTCAGACGGAACGGACGTTCCGCGTAGATTTGATAACACGAAATTTTGTGAAATTTGTGTGCGTCTTTTTCCTCTTTTTTGCTGTTGCAACTTCCAAGTGCAGCTTTTCAATTATTAATTGCCAAATTAATGACATTTTACAATTGTACCTCGATCATTCAAATTCTACATTTTTTTGGTCTTACGTTCAACATTTCTTCCATTTTAATCAATTGCACAATTCGAGAAAAAACACGCAAGCACGGGTAGAACATGCACACAACACAGAAAGGCCGAAGCTTCGAACTCCGAACGTCAGAACTGTGCGGCAGATGTGCAAACTACCGTGCTGACAAGGAGCTAGAAATTGACAAAAAAAACCGGCATTTGGGAGTAGGAAAGAATGACGGTGTACATAAGTTATATAAAGAACCACATTTATTCAGATATATTTACAACTTTCCACAACCAAGTTATTCACAAAAAAGAGAAAGAGGACAGAACAAAATTTAGGTAACAGTATTTTAACTTGGAACCAGAAATATGCAGAATTTACATTATATTTGGCACTGAGTGGTAAGAAAGAGTGTGATCAGTCAACAGCAACAATCATTTTATGTTTTGGGTGATTCAAAAACAGCACAAAAAGAGAATGTGACTGCAGAACACCGGAAAGCCTCGCAGTATTTAAATAATGCTGGTGATGGCGTGTGTGCCTTACTTTTAAATGCTATTTGTGTTTCAGATATAAATAATTTTCGAAGTGCAAACATCAGCATATTATACAACACAAGCTTTAAAAAATATCCCAATTTCCTGCGAAAACTAATACGGTAAGACCAATGAGCATTTTTTTTCTTATCAGTTACACACATTTGATCACAAACCAAAACACATGAAAAATAAATTAGCTATGGCAAAGAGAGCAGCTATGCATGGATGACGTCACTGGCTGACGAGAGCAGCAGAAGGTACTGCTGATAAAAAAAGACCCAGACCCTCTATCGTGGTCCACAAATGAACTAAAATGAAAAAACAAAAACAGCAGCTGATCTGCCCAATACGCATCATTATTCCTCCTTGAGGATTAAAGTGCTTGAGATTTGACTTTTGATGATGAGCCATTTTTGTGCTTCTTCCAGAGGTTTTTTATTAAACAGGTCGAAAATGGTAGAGCCTTCATTATATACCTTTATCTACACACCTCAAAACTACTTAATAGGTCTCCAGATTGCCCCTGAACGGTGACATTTTGCCCCTAAAATTTATGAAGACGTATCCCTTTTTCCCCCACAACTACTCGTGCATGTGCAACCAGTAAAATTGCAGATTGATTTCTTTTATTCATTTTTTTTTCATTGCTGGCAAATATATGTCACCTCAGATCCTCAATATTGTGGAAATGAGCGGAAATGGGAATATTTAAGTCATTTGACACTGTGTGCCCCTAAAATTTCTACTTCAGCCTTGTAGTGCTCACAGTAAAAAAAAAAAAAAAAAAAAACATCTTGAGCAAGATACTGAATGTCACAGTCTGAAAATGTGTTGCCACAAATAAATCTCAAGTTCATTTTTGTTCATTTGACCACCCATCATTTCACAAAGTGCTAACCAGCCAAACGCACCATGAACTAGCCATTCATTTTACAAAAAATGTCTAATACTTAAATGTTCTACGGATAGGCGAGCCAATGTCCCACCAGTAGACAAAAGGCATGCAGTGCTTGCTCAGAACAGACATACCTTTGTACAAGAATCATTAAAAACTGCACAGCTGTAAGGTTGTGTCCACTCCCAATACAAAGTCTTATTTGTGAGAATACAACATGGCAGCCTCCTCTGGTGTTGTTTGAAAACTACTGTACGTCACCAACATAATGGACGCCCACTGCATTGAACTGCTCGGCGCAATGCACTCATAATACATTTCAGAGTTTGGGTGTCATCCAAAATAGGTCCACAAATTGACTCTACATGTACTATTTACACAAAAATGAGTCCCTTCGTATTGGACACCGAAGTTGATTAAAGTGTCTCCCTTCATTGCTGGTGTACAGTCTGAAGAGTCCTGTAAGAGACATGTTTTTTTTAAGATGCGGATGAAAAGCATTCAATTAGGGGAAGGGTTGAGGCTCCAATTGTAAGGAAGGCCCACACTCAACTGAATTGGACGATTGTGAAAAAAAAATCGCTGTTGTCAGTGACAGAGACTCTCCATGCTTTCCTTTATAGCCACAGGTAGGGATATATACCGGGCCCCAGTACTAAAGTGGCAGAATTTTCAAAAACTGCAGTATCGATATTCCCTACACGTACCGGTAATCCTTTAACGGTTTTGGAGAAATTACTCAAATCAATTAAATGAATTTTTGATTGATTTCGGCAATATGAACTCTATTTTGCATGCTCTATCTGATGTTGGTTCTGACAATAAAATTAACAGAGGTGGGCATTCTGTTAGTACTGACGGAAGGTCCATCAGTCCGTCACTGAAAAAAGCAGTGTGAGCTCTAATATTTTTGTTTTGGTGTTTCTCTAAAAACAAACAAACAAACAAACCAAAAAAAATGCTGATAAGAATACCATCAAGCAGTCGGATAAGAATAAGCAGTCTCGTCAAGAGTAGTAGTATCGATAACATATTGTAGATACCCATCTTTAGCCACAAGTTATTATGAAATGACAAATATAGTTACGGATCGACTGGATCTTGGTTCATACCGCCAAACATTATTTTGAGGGGAACATGTGGTATTTTTGATTGGCTGTTACACCTCCAACATTCACTCGCGACTCGAATTTTGAATCACTAATGGTCAGCCACTCTTAAAAACTAAATGGAGAACCTCACCTACTGCGCCATAATTCAGTCACATTCGTGCATGTTGCTGAGTGTGCGGCGGCCCCAAGGCTTACCTGGTACATCCTTCTTTCCTCTGGAGATTATATGGCAGCCTTAGGTGAACAAACTGCAAAAAATACTGCGCATTAGAAGCATTGCAAAACATATTCAGAAAAAAAAACACCTTTGTGTACATCCCCCCGAAAATCAATTATTACAGATAAAAACAGCTACATTTTTAGTGTGATGAATGTAACATCAAGTAGTGTTCCAATGCTTTTTTTCCACTGTCTGGCATACAAATTTTGTGTTTCCCCAGTTTTCAGCAAGGCATCGAAAGACGACTCCCCCAGCTTCCATCCCTTCCTTGATTTGGAAGGTTTAAGGGAAGAGCTGGCACACTACAGTATATGCTCTTCTGTTCACTAACTGAACTGAACCATGAGAGACAAAATACCATGCCACAGCAATACAATATGTATTAACCCATATAAGAGTAGTAGTCGTGGTCGTTTGACAGAAAATAAGTAAAGAAACATACCAACTTTCTCTGACTGCTTCAATGTCGCTCACCAGGTTCTGTGCCAGGCAGATGCCAAATATCTAAATATATATAAAATAAACACACACACACACACATACAACCTAATTGAAATGATTACAATTTTCCACCCCCACCCCCCCAAAGAAAAAAAAGTTCACACATTCACTCTCACCTGTAATAATGCAATCCCAATAAATATGCCTGCCACCACTGTCAAGTTGTCTTGAAGCCACTTCTCAAATTGGGGGACACACCCTTTAATGTAGATGAATGTCCTCTGCTCTGAGTCCTGAAAGGCGCAAAGTTTCACGGGGAACCCAAGTTTACTGTCCGTTTCCATCTGCATTAGGGTCACGGTGTATATTGCAGTTTCAGGGATGCACATTTGGAATTGCCGTATGAACATTGGCTCTCTGAAGCTTTTCGAAATGAAATCTTGTTGCACTATTGTCACCAGGTTTGTTTACGCACACTGCATTCAGCATATTGTAGTCCCGCGAGAACCAGTTAATGGTGCTTTGTACCAGATTTTTCTTCACGTTTAAAATGAAAGAAAACAAACCCAGCCTTTCCTCATATTGTGATCCGAGCGAGGGAGAGAGGCCAAAGCTAATGATGGGGGGAGGGGTTTCAAATCCCACCGCATTGCTGCAGCATGAGTAATACCACATCGGTACCGATGGGGACACAGCTGCTAGATTTTGAGGAGTGAACAGAAATGTCCTGAAAGGAGGATATTGTTCCCTGGGTGGAGAACCTAATGACCTCATGCATCAGTAGCAAAAGAAGTGAAACAACAGTCACAAATCAGATTGACACTGCTTTCATGTCAGAAAGCACCACTGTACTTTTAGACCACATTCTCCGAGGAGCTAAAGATTTTCTACGAGTTACTCACGGCTTTTGCTCGGATATCATATCCACATTGAGTGTTGATGACGTCCTCCTAAGATGAAGGAAAAAAGGTGAATTAACGACCAGTTTAAGTGTACATTGGCGTGTATTGCATTTTTTAACACATCTTGAATATGTAAAAATAACCGGGAGTGGAAGCACTACAAAGCTGAAGGAAATTAATGTCATCAATAAATAAAAAAACAAAAAACAAAGAAAGATATGATGCATGTGTCTGCATTTCATATTTTTACCACCAGAATTCCATATTTTGTTTTCCGGTTAATGCAATTGTGCATCTATGCCATTTGACTGACACAACGTTTGGTTTTGGACTCTTGCTGCAAAACTGACTTACCTGATGAATGTCGAGTCATGTTATTGAACCTATGAAGCAATGTTGAACTCCACCACTTCTAATTGTTTAAAAATGTTTTCCATAACCTAATGTTAAGTGAATGTATTTGCTCCAGGGTCAAACTGTCCCATTATAAAGGTAATCGATACTCAGTAACTTTACGGACAGCGCTTGAACAAACATGTTAACATTCAGAGTTTCTTTCTCGGAATGTTTTTCTCTCTCTTGCTCTCTCTCTTACAACTAAATACAACAAGAATATAATCAATTGTAGTCATCCTTTAATAATCGCAGACAAAGGCATGGGGGAAAAAAAGAAGGCGTTTGGGGAAGAATACTGTCAACTGGTGCCATTGTAAAGGTAATGTTGGAACTAAGTGTCTGTCTGTCAGCAGGCAGCACACACACATCTTGTGCTTTGTGGTTGTTTTATCGGTCCGTGCGGTTTGAATAATTGTATTGTCAACATGGTTAGTTGGGGAGGAAAATACATGTTTGTAGGCTTGTTAGTGGGAGTCTCACAAGATTTATGGAAATCAAGCCAGACAGTACTGATGATGCTAAATCGGTGTCTGATTTTGTTCTGATGAACTCCAAATTGTACCAATTTTAGGATGTTCAACTTTGGACATTCATCTGAAAAGAAAAAACAAAAAAGCTGCCAATTCAACCTCATGTGCAGCGATATATCCTGGAGCAGCAAGTTTTGTTTCATTGCCAGCTGATAGCATCTGCAAAATTCCTTCAGGTTACGAAATAAAATAAACATTGGTTGCCAAGTCTGTTTTACTAAAGTACTGTCCTCCTCAGCAACACATTGCAAAATGCCTTGAAAATTCCATTCCGACTGTGCTGAGCCAGCACAGTGTTGAGTGACTAAACATAGAGAGGCCTGGATGTCCTGTTGGACGCCAGCCTGAATAGTTGACAACCACAGCCTGCTTCTGAAGGACACAGATAACCAAACTCTCTGTAACAGGGAGGAGCTTGACAGTTTCCCCTTAAAAGTACTGTACAAGCAGTCTAAATATTTCTGCATGCCGGACCTTGACCTACGCAAGACTGTACTTCCAGCCCCGAATGTATGGAATGTATGCAAGATTGTTTTCGACTGAATGGGCAGGAACTGCGTGGGAAGGAGCAAGACACTGAGAGGGGGAAGACATACCGCCGGGTCTTTGGTGCAGCAGGAAAAAGGCACACCACATTTCTCGCGGCTTGGGTTTGAATCAGTGCAGTTGAAATAGATGTTCAAATTCCAGTCGTCAGCTCCAAAAGCACCGCAACACTCCCACTACAACAAGGTCAAATGGGCAACGTAACTTTCAGAGTTATTTTCAATAAATCCTGCAGTCCAGATTAAACCCAATACAAAATCTTCTTGGATTAAAAAGAAGCGCCGAGGCTCACATATTCTTGGGTGAAGTCGATTAGGTTCTGCAGATCAATGTCATCCCGGTAGGCCCGAATGTTATTGTTGATGAAAAAGTTGAGCTGGTCCTTGATCCAGTCTTTGAAGACAAAGGCCAGAACTCCTGCCGTCAGCTCCAGGAAGAAGATGATACCCAGAAACACCGAGAACTGAACACACATCATCACAATCAGACAACAGTGTTAAACAACAAGCTACACTTTAATACTTGTCCACAATTTGTTGCATGAAGACACTTACAAATTTAAGCAGGAAAGAGTTTTCTCGCAGTGCTCCGATGCAACCCGCAAATCCCAGAATGAACATTACACCACCAACCACGAGGAACAGCCACACTGGATCGAAGCCCCCCAGGTCTGTGATAGATGAGATGTTGGAAAGAACACCCTGGTTTGGGAGTAAAAAAAAAATGTGTGAGGAGATATTAGAACAAAAAATTAAACAAGGAGAGAGAGAGAAGCAAAATGAGTGTTCATTCCTTTACCGTCTGAGCTTGTTGTCAACACACTACCAGTAATCAAAAGTTACTACAAGCAGAAGGTGACTCAGGCTCGGCGGTTTGACTGCTTCTGACCTGGGATCCTAGTTGCTAAAAGGGGGGTCAAGTATCATTCAGATCGAGAACTGAGTCTATATTCAAGGTCACCTAATACTGACACAATAAATTCTGGTCTAATCGGATTTGATCGAGATATGAGTACCGGTTTTTGAAGATATAATATTGGAAGACAATTGGTAACTAGTTGATGCGGAGTCTGATTTTTGACAGAAAAACATTCTAATAACCAATTAACAAAACGTGCATACAGTAAGTCCTCGTTTTTCATGGTTAATGGGGACCAGAAACCCACCCACGAAAAGTGAAAACCGTGAGGTAGAATTTTCTGATCCGCTTATCCTCACAAGGGTCGCGGGGAATGCTGGGGCCTATCCCAGCTGTCTTTGCGCAGTGGGCAGGGGACACCCTGAACTGGTTGCCAGCCAATCGCAGGGATTTGCCCCGCCCCCTACGAATTCTCATCTCTGTGTACATCGGTATCAAAATGTTTAGAATACGGTATTTATACTTTACATATTTGAGACAAAGATTACAACGGTACACGTATTTACTCGAATCTTTAATTATAAAACCTTATACAGTAATTAACACTAATCAACATTGCATCCTGAGAGAGTCGAAGAGGCTTGTATTGGTGACATTGAAGACGACTCGTACAGGCTTCGGTTTCACTCTGAGACTCTTCTGCTGGAGGCGCGGACGGTGTGGCTGAAGTTTTTAAAGTTGAGAAAAGCATGGCGATGATAGCGCGATGACGTTCATCTTTCCTTATTCGTTGAAATAGGCTGAAGGTTTCTTTTTTATCAGACAGCTCTGTTGGGCTCCAGCACGCCTGCGACCCTCGTGAGGATGAGTGGTTTGGATAATCAGTGGATGCATATAACTTCTTCTTTTGGCCCCATCATGCTTACAATAATAAAGATATGAATTACTGGAAGAATATTTTACTGTTTATTGTCTATGTTAAATTGCTCCATGTACAGCACTTTGTATGCAGCGATGGCTGCTTGAAAGTGCTCTATAAATACAGTTGAGTTGAGTTGAGTTCTACAATACTTTGTCCTTTAGTATATGTTTATCTTTACAAAAAAGAGAACAATCAGCAAGAATCTTGAATCTTTTTTGGGGCATTTTTATGGAGTGTTTGAACAGAATTATCTTTGTCCTATGTTGTACTGTAATGTGTTTTTAAAAAATGGCCCCCCAAAAAATCCCCAGCCCAAAATTGGCCCAATAAAGCATCTAGACATTTTTTTCCCCTGCTGAATTCTTAAATTCCAACACTAACTGAAAGTTCTCATAGTTCAGACACTTTTTTTTGTTGTGCAATAAGGTTGGTCTTTAGGTGGCCATAAACCAAAACTAGCGACTGAATCTCTCAATGTGAATAATAAGAAACTATTAATCCATAGAAACCAACCTTCTCACTCCATGCCCACAATCCGATGCCAAGGAATGCCACGCCAAGGAACTGGATGGGACAAGAGATAAGAAAAATATTCTTCTTCTTCTGTGATGGATACTAGGGAACAAACTGCTGTCCTGGCACTCACTCTGCACTTACAAAAAATAATTTCAGTTTGCAGCATCAGCATGTGACTCCCACATTGGAAAATATCTTAAACAGCCCGAATGAATCATGATTGACTGACTAAAGGGAAGCACTAGCTCAAACTACCACTTAACACGCCTTAAAAACCAAAGAACACTTTCCAGGACATGTAACTTGTGGCCAACAGAAACTAAAATACATTCTGGTGGTAAATTCCAAAACTTCCAACGATCAGAAATTATGTAATTTATGTTAAACAGTATATTATAATGGAAACCATTTTCTCTGTTGTTGTTGACAGAACATTTTATAATGTTGTTCCTCAGTGTTATTTGATTAGGTGCCATTTATTTAACTTAGTGACCAACACCAGTTACACATCTTTACAAGACATCATCAACAGTTTGTTGTCAAATTGTCAGACGTATTATATCGCCATGAAATAACGTATGAAAGTGATCCACTTTTATTTTTCTGTGTAGTTTTTAAGCCAAAATCATCAATATGATCATACTGTAGCTACACTATCTCATTATAACGACTGTATGGAATTTGATCAATCTAAGCCTCAGGTCAAAAGGTTATGTGTTATTGTCACTAAAATGTGACGCAAACGGTGGCCTAATGGTGGTGCCTCCTTAGCAACAATTAATAGTGAGGACATTTAAATGACAACAAACTGCTATGTTGCCTAAACAGGCTGCCATCATATGCAAAACAGGAAGTAAACGGGACGAGATCAAGTTTTGGAAATGGAAAATGACATAATTCTCTTCTGAATCACTGCGCTGTAGTGAATAGAAAATATGTATTATGAAAAAAATACAAAAGGCCAAATGAAAGGGGTAGGATGCAAGTCATCTGACAAAAAAAACCCATACACCATTCTGTTTACTTACTACCATTGTCAATTTGTTGCAGAGTTAGGCACGTGTGAACTAACTGCCCAACCGTATGGTTAAATTGCGTAAGAGACCTATGACAAGGAAGATGAGTCTGGTGACATGAAAAAGGGTTGTGTTCAAGCCTCCAGCCATCTAATTTATGTTCTTCACATCACCTTTGTCAATAAGGGTCTCTTGAGTTTCTGGTTTTTATTTTCCTTTCCAAGTGAGATAACCTGGAAGGCTGTAGAAAATTCTATAAATCCTTAGGAAAGGGAGAGATAATGAGGAGAAGCGGCACCATGGAAAAGCAAATTGCAACCGATAATCCCACAATATAATGAATAATCCTCGATATATGTAGAGAACAAAAATCTGCGGTGCAGTGAAGCTGTGAGAAGCAAAGCGCGATACATGCAACCGTCATAATATTAATAATAATAATAATAATAAAGACAAAGAATAACCGAAATTTATTTCAGATGCTCTGGATTTTTTGCGTTTTAAGAGGTCGGCTACATGTTTAAAAAAAAAACCTTGGTTGAATTTTTATTATCCATTGTCGTTTTTGACACCAAAACTTGAGAGGCTGGTTTTGGACAGTGCAATTCGAACAAATCGGGAATCTTACAAACTGTACTTTTTAAAGAAACAAGGGCTCATTAATGTGAAGGAGTCTGGCAGCTACGATAATTAATGAAAACAAGTGACCCTCGCAGAAAAATGAAACTACCCTTAACACGTAGTGTTAGTGGATGGATGTAAACAGGATCGTTGGCCGTCTCGCAACAGCGCATTAAAACAAAAGCCATCCGATACCTGATGGAGGCAGCAAGTGCACCCAAGCAGCAAGCTTTGTTGCTGCGATGAACTCGCCGAGGCGGCTCATCCGCGACTCTCATATCATGAACGATTCCACGAATGGCAGACTGCACGTCAAGTAAGAATGCTGTTCTAGGCCTGAAGACACATTGCAGCAAGCGGAGCACTTACCCAGAATATGATGTTGAATCCGAAAATGAAATACTTGATACAGCAACTGACTTCGTGAGCCTTGAAATGCTTCCCTGACATCATTTTGGATGCTTTGTTTCCGCCGCCCTATCTCCCTAGAAATCACATCGATGCTCCTCCGGCAAAAACAGTCGCTTGAGGAAACACCCGTTTATTTTGTTTTAACGTCGACTAGCACAGCTGTTCCAGCGTCTAATTCGAAACATCATCCCGTTAGCCGCTGACAGAACGCGCGGAAAGGAGCATTCACACCTCCGACTCTTGACACGTATCACTTATCACAAAAACGTGAGTCCCTGAAGGTTGGCGGCCAGGAAAATCCACAGGATTCAAGCAGATTAAATTTGACTGGTTTTCTATTTGACCCACTATCTGGACATGGGGCTTTGATTGACGGGCGTGGAAACAAATGAGGCATCGCAATGTTCGCTGGGGGCGGGACTTCCTAAACGGAGTCTGCTCGGTCAATTTTTCTTAGTGGATAATCAAGTGCGTGACTCAAGGAGAAATAAGAGTTAAAACATTCACATTAAGTCACAGGAAATAATTACCTTTATGAATCCAAATGAGTTCAAAAAAATTAAACAAAATGGTGAGTCGCAATCTGCGAACCACTTTCCCGTTTGTTATTTTATGGTATTCTAGTGGGGCCAAAGAGTAACCTGTTTTCTTAAAATAAATTTAATTACATGACATTTATACTATACTGTACCTGTATCGAGATGGGAAATCTGCACTAGAAGACAGTCCCCCGGCTGGGTTTGGTGATTTGGGAGAAATATTAATTGGGAAAACTCTGCCTCATAGTGGACAAAAGTGTCATTCAATAACGAATGACGTTCCAAGCACAGGCTGTGGCAGTCATTGACTCCATTTATTGGATAAAATAAAGTACCAATATTATAATCTATTACAAATGTTTGTTTACAAAACAGGATAAATTATGAAAATAAATAAATCTGTGCTGCGGTCTGAAGAAGAGAAAAAAACAACACACAAAAGTTCATGTCAAATTACACAACTTATTGTGTCACGATTATAGGAAAAACAGCTCTCCAATATTACTTAAATTATCTTCTTCACAAAGTGCACTGCAATTCATTCAAAACTATATAATCATGTATTCTTCAGATCCACGATGTGACATTGCTCACATTGGCAGTAATCAATATCTGGAGGATACGGCAAAAATATAGTTGTATTTGGCAATACAAATGTACTTATACAATAACAAAACCATTCATTTGTCATATTTTGGAGTTGAAACATCACTGTGTATTTCCAAGATGACAGTTTCTGTGGCAATTCAAATGACCCTTCACGTGTACTTGTCAGCAATCTTGAGGCCATTTTCTTACATGAAATACAATCATTTGAGGTGCTTTTTTCTTTTTTTAAACCTTTTTAGCACCCATGTTTCCCTTTTCAAATTTCTTACATCTTATTTTTGGTATAAAAAAAACAAAACAAAACAAAACATTCAAGTTGGACGTAAAAAAACCTGCCCAATCATTTTATGAACTGTAATCTAATAATTAAATCAGTTGGTGCCTTAGAGCAATTTGCCAACTCTGCTTCCCTTAAGTGGAAACAAATACCCACAGCCTACATAGCACACATTATATACTGTACCATGTTTACAGGAGAGCTTTGCACTTTCATTTTCTTCTGCAAAACATTATCCAGTTTGATTTAGGCTTTACGCATGATTCTCAAACATTTTTGAAGCTTATAGTATAACATTTTGTGTCTGGACAGAATAAACAAACCTCAAAGAATACGACATGTTAAATACAAAACACTTCCATCAAATACAATGTGAAACAGCAACAGAGCATTTGCAAGACACTTACTGCTTAATTGAAATGAAATAGTGATACTTGACCTGAAATGTTGTGAGAGTGATTTGCTGTTTGTCCAAGACACTTACTGCTTAATTGAAATGAAATTGCGATACTTGACCTGAAATGTTGTGAGAGTGATTTGCTGTTTGTCCATTACTAAATGCGAACCATTTTGATGTCAATCTTCACTTTTTGGTTATATGGCTCTTCATTCGTTAATATACAAAGACATCATTGGTTTATTTTAGAAGAGGAGTATGTTTCCAGTCAAGCACATTATCATGCTGGTATTAAAGACATCATTGGAAGAGTTGCACTGAACTCTGAGCAGCTGGTTTTGTATGATGCAATTATCACAGTTGTTGTATCCAGTACATTATTGTCTGAAATGCTGGTATCATAACAGCCAGCGGGGCACCTATTGATGCAGGAGGTTGTCAAGGCAATTTAATACTTTACATTGAGGGTTTCTGACTTACCATACAAACCATGTGCAAAACATTTAATAAAGCAGAAAATGCATAACACTTCAATAACATATCACATGCTCCTCTGGTCAAGCTTCGTGGCACGTTTAAAACACTGACATCATAATAAGCCACCGGGAATATCCCCAAGTCACATTGCTTGTGGCAGATTTTGTTCTTTTGACAGTGCTGCAGAAGTACTGCTGGTAATAATGACCACCTCTGTGATCCAATCCAAAAAGCTTCATGGAGGCCACCGGTCTGATGATGAATCTTGTTGGGACACGGCCCGGTGAGAAATGCCAAAGTGCAACCCGCTGCGCAATCGTGGATCACCTTAAGTCACCTTGATAGCTGATTTCTTGTGCACAAAGAGGAATGAAACGTAGGGGACACCAATGAAGGCCCATTTCTCGTTGGGCCAGAACATAATGACTGGACCTCGCTCCGGGGCCTCGCTCGCAACGTCAAAGTAGGCGAAGCAGACGCATCCCAAGTAGGAAGCCAGACAAATGAGGATGTGCCTGCAAGAATGACAGTTGTGAATGAACCAGAGAGAAGTACAAGAACAGACTCGCTTGTAAATTGAAGGGAATAAAAATCTCAATATCTTATCCTGTTTAGGATTACAGGGAGGTAGCTTTGTGCAAGTAGTGGGGTATACCTCATAATGTTTATCACAGAACTGAGGCACGAATACAAGCAACGATTGAAGGATTATAATAGTTTGGGATTTTTCCAGTATGGGATTTTTTTAGCAGTTTTTTCCCCCCTCATTTTGCTTTTTGCTTTTTGAATGGAACGTTTTAATTTTTGGAGCAAGTTTTGTTTGTTTTGATCAGTTTTTCTTATTAAAAGGCTTCTTTTTTAAAATTAACTTTAATATTTTAGTTTCTTATTATCCTTTTTAAAAATCTGAGTTAAAGTTAAAATTGTTGTGTAATAAAAGAAAGTAGCATAAACTACAACTCTCAAATAACTGTTTGACCCTCTATCTTCTGTAGTCAGAGAGAGGCTGCACAAGTAGAGCATGCAAACCCAGAACTGTTTTGCTTTGCTGCAACATTGAACGAGACATGGGTATACCCTGTACCGGTCACCAGCTAATCGCAGGTCACGTGTACACAAACCAATTGCACAGAGAGCGAGGTAGATGACACAAACGCAACTGTAAGTTAGTGCAAGGTGTGTGGCTACTAGTTTTCATAAGTGGGCCACCGGTTTTGCAGCAAATCAAATTTTTAATCACTAGTGCCTCGCATTGCAACGATGCAGATGTATGTAACAGTCAATCAAAACTGCACCCTTTTTAACCCCCCCCCAAGTGGACTACAGAACAGTGTATAGTATGTAATGCCTCAAAACCCAATACCGTGGTCGCAGTTTTTCTGTTACGGTGTGTCAGTGGCATGTGCTGTGCTCATTTGCTTGGGGTGCGGCGAAGAGTCGCCACCTGTTATTTTATTGCGACAGTCTACTTGGGTCGCTTTCATCTATGTCGCTCAGTGTGCAGTGGGTCTTAACATTCATGTTTATAGAAAATGAGAGGAGTACTTGGAGAAAATATAGTACGAGTACAACATGCAAACTCCACACCAAAATTCTAATCAAAACCATGATGCACACAAGACCACTATGGCACTCTGCTGCTTTTTTACAGACACAATTAGTCCAAAATCTATTCTACAGAATCAAGACAGTGTTTCAGTTAATTTATGTCCATCTCGAGTAACAAGCGCAAACAATATGGACCTGTTGTATATAAAATTGCTTTTATTGTGTGCAAAGAAAAAATGTTAGGATTAAATGTCTGATTGCAGCATAGAGCTTGGATTTCGAAGCACCCAAATGCATGGAGTGCTACTTGTTTGGGTTTCTTGTGTGCTGTGATGTGAGCTTACCAAGCACAGTGTAGATAGGGAAAGTTGACAGATGACCACATTTCACAGAAAATCCTGTCGCTGAGCCAGCAGAGCAGAGCTAGAGCCCACCAGATCCCTGAGATCAGACCCAGCTTGAACACACGTGGGTTTTCACACCTGTGACACATAAACAGTGTTGAGCAGCACAGCTACGACTGGTACTCGACACCAAAAACGGCTGTCACAAAGTCTCGCTTACATGAGTATAACAAAAAATAATTAGAATCAGAAAATTGGTTTGGATCTGACTGAATCGACTCATTGTATTTTAAAATGTACCATCCTTGGATTGTATTCCATCCCGTGTATCAAATCATATTTTATGAGAAATGCACACCAAGTATAAATCGGTTTGACGGTGCTTTTTTTTGTTTTGTTGTTTTTAAAATTTAATTCAATTGAGTAGTTCGGGCTTGGAAGAGCTTTAACGTGTTGTTAAATATGGAAAAAAAGAGCTACAGCAGTTCCATATTAAAACAAATCCTAATCCCAATGAATCGAGTAGTTCCACTTGAAAATGTACCCGTCTTGATTCGTATCGTATTGATATGCGTATTGAATTGACTTTTATTGGAGAGATGCACACCCCTAGTCCCATCCTAATCTTTCAGCACTAGCATCTCTGATAGCATAATTCCTAAATATCTATTTCACTTTCAACTGCTCCAAATCTGTTATGGCTACAAACAAAGTGACAAAATGTTTTAAAAAATAAAATAAAAAAATATTGCTATGTGCAACAAGGCAAAAGAATAATTATACACAAACATCATATTTAACAAAAATGTGATTTATTAATCAATGTGCGTTATCGTCTGGAAATATGTGCTGAATGTGGCTGCTAAAGACACGATTACTTTATTATGCTAATTAGCAATAGAGCTAAATTGTTGCTGTGCACTCAACCTTCAAAACTGATATAGGTGACAGGTGTGGGTATGTATATTGTGTATATTGCCCATCATTATTATTATAATGATGGGCCCTAAATGAATAAGAATGGAGACTACCACTGTACCACATGCAGCAGTTTTATCAGAACAGGATAGCATTCCAACAAAAAGAAGAGCAAAAAAAGTCGCTGAAGGCTTTTGTTGAAAGAATAATTTCATTATACTAGAAAATGGCATTACAACGGCCTGTACGCTCACTAATTGGCTCCTCCCTAATGGACAGAACATGAATGCAATCCCCATTAAGTGTGCCTGCACTTTTCCAAGACATTTTCTGTGGAGTTCATACGGCCTGCTAGGTTATTGCCCCAAATAAGTGCCTTGATTTCGACGTAAGCACTCATTTGCTCTTTGCAAATAGTGCCTCTTTTTCAATGCAAATTACAAGGTTTCGTTCAAACCAGTCAGACGTGGGTGGTGTGTTTCAGACAAAACTAAGCTTTGTGTTCCCGCTTGACAAATCTCCCGGATGGTTCTCAGGCCTGTGTTACACGACTCCATAAATCGAGAGCAAAACTGCTAGTTAACGGCATGGCGCCCGAGTAGGCAGCCGTCAGCAAGTGCTCTCATGAGCCTTGCTTTTTTTGTTGTTTTTGTGTTTGTTTTGTCACTTTGTGTTTGTTGTTACGTCGTGTGGACCTGATGTGGACTTTTTTCAGCATTTTTTGGTCACGACATTCATCAAGGAGGAGACTCTGTGCTTGGTGGTTGCGCCTTCTCGGCAGCATGGGTATACCAGCACTGTTTTTGACTGGGAGGAATGTCGGCGCCATTTGACTGTCGTTGCTGGACAGTCCCGGGGCGCTTGTGTCTTGCCCCTGTAATGGGCAGCATTTTTCACAGCCCCACTTTGTTCAGCGGAGAGATCGGTGCTGTTGAACGGTCTGCGGCTGGATGGATGTAAGGCTTGAGGAGCCGACGATGAGAAGAAAGGAGCGTTAGTGCGGAGCGCCGA
Organism: Hippocampus guttulatus; assembly: GCF_054856545.1. Lineage (NCBI taxonomy): Eukaryota > Metazoa > Chordata > Actinopteri > Syngnathiformes > Syngnathidae > Hippocampus > Hippocampus guttulatus. The sequence goes on from NC_141269.1 coordinate 12,690,693, forward strand.
TGCGGATTTGGAACTGGGAGTCGCGGCTTGGAGTTTGAAGCGGATTACGTGGGACAGGAGAAGTGAACTAATCTCTTTTCGTCAATGGGCGCTACAGCTACGTGTTTGCTTTCAAAACTTAGCTTGTAGCAGACGTGTGCACATTTTCAGCATGACGTCTCTGATCCACTGGTGAAAGGACACTTTGATCCTCTCCTCTTTCATCTAGAACTGCTTCAGACAACAAAGTGTATGCAGAAAAGTGGTGAAGATTGCACGACTGTCTGTGTCCTATGTGTTGTGTTATTTTTGTTATTTTGACTTCAAAATGGCGCCGCGTGAGTGGCTGCCTTTCCAGCAGCTCCTATATTTTGTTGTTCTACTTCTTCCTTTCATAACTTTGCTGCTGTGAATTGGGAATTTCTCCATTGCGAGACCAATAAAGGTTTTCTTATCTTATCTTATCTCTCTTCTCAGAGAGCATTTTTTATCCTCCATATTTAGAAGAGCAGCAAGCCAGATCCTTTGATCTATAGTTCTTTGTATATTTTTCTTGCACGCAGTCGGTGACCCTGAGATGGATTAATCCACAATGCTGCTGATACAAAACTATTCTTAGTTGTGTCCTTAAGTACGCAGGCGCACGCGTAAGCGCACTGCTGGCTGAACCGTGCAGTCACTGTCACACGCTCATGCTCACAGACAAGCTTTTCATTCCGATTGCCGTCACTCCAAGGAGAAATTAACATTAGTGTAACAGGAAAAAAAAAAAGGTGCATCAAAGTTTCTCTTTAAAATGAAATAAAAGCAGCAGATGTTAAGACTACAATCAGCAGTTCAACTGTGATGGCGTAGAAATGATAAGAGTAAACAAATTAGCTTACGATGACAGTGTGAGCATCTGATAAGCATCAGATCCAGTATGTGCCATAAACTCAGATCTGCACACGAACTGACATGTGTAATTCACTGGCTTGATGAAGAGAAAATACAATCCAAACTATCTAGGCGGAGTACCGCATTTGCTTCATAATTCCCCCCGCCCCCCCCCCACACACTTTTTTTTAAACACTCGGAGCTCAAACGTGCAACCACCACCAGCTGTGCCCTTAGTCGACTTGTTAACGAATTCGGAATTGCCACTGGCCAGCACTAAATATTTAATTGGGTGGCTCACTTGCACAAGATAGGACCACCCCTTAAAAGAGATTAATTTCAGCGTCACAAAAAAAAGGGTGCTATAAAGAGTCAATAACTCTTGAATCTGTAAGATCTTTTGGCAAAAGCTTACACTAGCACAGACATTTTATGAATACTCCCGTTTAAAATTGTGGGGGAAAAATTGCACGATTTGTCTGATCTCATACATGCTCTTCTTTTTCTTTCATCCTAAATGTTTACGTTATTTGGACTGGCTATTTTTTAAAACAGATAACCACCTCCATATTTAGTTTTATCCAGTGACTGTCAATGAGACTACCGTAATCATGGATTTTGAACTTTTTACTGTGTATTTTGTGACTGCCTTGAGTTTTTATGCCTACAGGCACCTTAAGCTGCACCAAACTCCTTTTACTCTGTCGAAAAATGACAATGAATCTTGATTTTAAATGTGGTTTCAAATTCAGGAAATTACACACATTGCAACATGAAAAATATTTGAAAAAACTGACAAAACTTTTTGACAAGGAGAACATAAAGTGTCAGATACAGTATGTCTTTTTCATAATTATAAATCAATCGATTATTTTAAGAGTTTTGGCAGATTGCAGAGGCTACTCCGGGGCAAGAGGAAATACTGAAGAATAGCTGGCTTGTGATACTTCCTCCCAAAGGGAAATGTCTTTTATTATGTCACAAGGACAACTTCTGCCAAAAGAGATGCTGCTGACTATCTTGGCTTTTAGGACATGTCAACCGCCACAAGCACTTCCTTCCAAGAGAGCCAATGTGCCAGATGCATTAGTTCTTAGTCGTCTGTCTGTAATACAGTGACTATCAGCTATGACAGAAGCAAGCAAGATAAGAAATAGCACCAGGACTTGTTTTGAGGAGGGGGGCTGCTGGTGAAAGTCAAGAACGTGAGACAGTTGGACACAAAGATAAGTGGTGAAAGGGCTGACATGTCTATCTTGGGTGGAGTTTCAATAAAAAGCCAGAGGGGAAAAAATGGGAAGTGACAGGGAGATTTCATGAATGCTCCACTGACAACATATAGTACTCAAAACCGTCACAACCGTTCGCTCAGTGAGCAGCTGACTGCTTGATTTAACATTTATGTGTGTGTAATGCCACCACAAAAAGGTACCTAGGCTGCGATAGAAGATGAAAATAACCATAGAATGAATATGAATATTACATCACAGTGCCTAAAGGCTCATCAAACCCAGAAAACAAGTGAGTCGTGAGTAACCTGGCAAGCCACGCCCACTAAGAAAGTGGGTCTAGTGACCAAGCCCTTCAACGTGGCTTCCCACGACTTCCACAAATCACATTTATGACATCACCTCGGATCTTTTCTGATTGGTTCCTCCGAACTGTTCCGTTTTCTCAGGTTTGACCCTGTTCAGAAGTGTGCTTGATGTGACTACCCACCAGACTCAATTGCTAGTAGAGTCCGGATTTCCAGGCTAAGCCGTGGCGGCCGTTACCCGAGCGCTTCAGCACTGTGATGTCATTTTTTGTCGACGGCAAGTGGCACTGCAAGGTAACACGGCCGCTCTCTGACATGCACAAAAACAGGTGGATTTTTCTTTTGAAATCATATTGCACAAACGCAATATTAATCGGAATTCCATGGTTAGACTAGTGGGGGTGCATGGAACATATTATTGTAAGAATTTTTTTGAGTTGACTTTCCCTTTAACGGTATCTTATTCTAAGATACAAAGCTCTACATCTTTGTCAAAGCAATTTTTGTTCTTTTAAATGTGATTTTAATTTTTCATAGAATTATCCTACGACTGAAGTTATTGCGGTCACAATTAGTCATTTCGCAGTGGAATGGAATGTTCTCTACATAAAATATTAAGTTTATTGCCCTCACAGTTAGTCATGTCACAGTGGAATGGAATGTTGTTGACATAATGTTTTTTTGGTTTTTTTTGGTGTCCCTGTGGATGTGACGCAAGTGAGGGGAAATTAGTCGTACTGAAAAAGGTAAGCAAACAAGAACATATTACGGACTTAGCAAAGGCCAACGTCAGATGGAATAGGGCAACAGGAATTCTCCCCTAACAAAAACAAGCCACCTCCGTAGATGACTGGCACCGACAATAATGTCAAGAATTATCAGGTTGAACAATAGAAAACTTGGTGTCGTAAGAGTAGCCATGGTGAATGAAGCCGACAGTGAAAGGAAACAACTCCAAATTGCAGTCCCAGTACAGAAGGTCAAAAGGGAGAAGTTAATGTACTGCTGACTGCATGCTGACATTTGCCCCTTGACAATACACAAACATACAGTACACATGCACACACACACACACACACACACTTTCTAATAGAACTACAGTCATTGGCAGAAATGTGTTGCATCTACAGCCTCCAAGTGTTAAAGGTTGGTCAAATTTTAAAATCAATACAATTTATTTCTGCCACCACTTCAGGGTTATTGGGTGAAATTGGGTCGGGCCTATCTGAGCTGACATCCTCTCTCCTGAGTCTTCTTTTACATGCCACTAGTCTAGTAAAATGGCAAAAGGGATATTTTGTGGACAGTGGGACAAAAATATCAAAACCCGTTTCACACAGATATGAACAGTACTAACATTGCTGTGATATCGATGCAAGAACAGTGGTCGGAAACGTCTCACCCATATCTCGACATGACCATTTAAAATGTTGGTACACATTTTAGTAACGAACTTGAAAGTTGATGATTTGCTTTCACGGGCCACATAGAATGATGCTATTGTGCTTTAGCTCACCATGAACGTAATAAGGAGAAGCATACTTGCAACACATAACATACAGTAAGTCCCATATATCCAAACATGGTCAATGACAATAGCTGGCAAGGATAGCATAATAAAGTAGCAATTTGGCCTATCAAATTAGCAACTGAACAGGATTTGGGGTTAGTGTTGTGTTGATCAGGCTGTCGCCATCAAATATTTTTTAAACTGATTATTCTATACTGATTATATTGATTCAACATAAAACATAATCTCTCTGTTTTCATGAAGCACTACAGAAATCAGGGAATAATTACAAACAATGATAAGAATAATTACGAAAGTGGCTGAAATCAGATCATGGATTAATTTTGACACCTCTAGATGTGAGTGTGCAAAGTATATGGCAGCAATTAAAGGTACAGCATAAAACCAACTTGAATGGAGCAGTGTTTGGGGACTCAAGCAAGTTAGTGTGTGTGCGTGTGCGTGTGCGTGTGTGTGTGTGTGTGTGTGTGTGTTTTATTGATTTCCTGAAAATAAGTCATTTTGAAGGCATGAGGATTCCCCCAGCGACAATACTGTATATTGCTTTCACAGAGAACGAGTTTCAGTGTTCACATTTGTTTTCAAAATCTTCCACTTCATAGGTTTGTGTTTTCAAAACCCAAATGATGTTGATGGTGTGTATACATACAAAAGAAAACACATATTAAACTGTCCCACAGGGCGAGGGGTGCACCCTCCACAGGTCACCAGTCAACCACAGACTGACAGCAGTGAGGGGGAGGGGGGGTGTCAATGGGCTAAAGGCACCCTGGCAACTTCTCAGAAAAAAATGTCCTTTCCTTAAGACTTTTCCACAGTAGATGTGAGGTAAGAGGCTGCACGAGGAACAGCCCTGCATGATTTCGTTCAGGCTTCCTGAGGGAGGCAGGGTGTTCTTCTAAGTGGCCCTGAGAAAGTGCCAACTGCCAGCAAAACTTCAATACGAATCAGTCGGGGACTCACAATAATAATCAATCAATTTTCAACAGCTTGCACTGCAAAGTAAAAGTGTTCCAAATTATGTGTTTTTGTCTCCACCTATGTTGGGTATTTATTTTTGTTGTCTTCTTGTTTTGGCAGGTTCACAATTCACATCACCTTCAAAGCATTTGCAGAAGTGTTACATGCACTCATTATTGCTTCAATGGAGAGATCCCAAAGGAAATTTCATTGGCTTTTTAATGAGGAATTATGATTATGTAAAACTCTAGTTTGCAACCGAGCAATTCATTTTAGTCTGACACACTTCCTTGACCTTTGGTTCACCTTCGGTATACACTGCACTGTAACCGGATGGCAAGCAGTGCTTGAGTTGTGCCAGTCATATTTATGATATTGTTCTTGTTTATTACGACGCAAGGGACCACTAGGGCAGTAATGCTTTTTTAAAAAAAATTTAATGACACCAGAGTACTGGGGCTTTCCTCAGCTCAGTTTGACGCAGCTTTGTTTGCTGCTTGGTTTTCAACGTCAAAATAATACAGCAAAAAACACGAGCAAATCAGTCAGAACGTGACGCTAACAAACAAGAACAATGGAGAAGGGCAAAAGGTCTGCTGTGTTGAACTTCTCAGCGTGTGGCTGTTGCACACGATAAGGAGACAAGTTTTATTTGAGAGGAGATTCAGGTCTGTAAATTGAGTTGAGCTATTCTTGTGATGCGATGACATATAAAATCAATACAGGGTGAATCTGTATCACTACACCAGTGCCAAACAGCTTTGAGGGCATGATAAGAGCATTGTTCTCTGAAAGCAATTCATGACTCAAATGTGCATTTAGCACTAGTATCTCAAAGACCAGTGGACAACTGACCTTTTAAGCTCGGTGATGAGCAGCACAGTGCATGGAATGCCCAGGGTCATAAGCGACAAGGAGTTTACAATCGGTTTAACAAAGGCCAACCCTGTCGTGATCCCTGACAGGATACCGATGACCACTTTGAACCTCGACCTAGGGCAAAGAGCAAATCAAATTTAGATAAACGAGCTTTTATCGCACTTCAGAAATATACAGTTAAGCGTAGGATGTCAAGTGGCTCAAAATCTTTCTACAGAGAACTGACATTCAATAAAATGGAGCTTCATGGCAAATAAGAGCAACCACAATGGCTGTGTGACAATGGAAAGAGAAGTGAGGACATGTGATGCAGCGTTTACTGGTGTCAGCTATCTTAGACCGGCCTATAATTAAACTGAAGGTGTGACAGCAGTGGACATGTCTTGTGACAGAATAGTGAGCATACGCCATAAACTGTTGCTGCTCAATATGTATTTAAGATCTGGAATTCAATCTAAATTTTTTTTTAAGTTTCACAAAAACCAGATCACTCATTTCATAACTTCGGGAGTAACAACACAACTAAATATCCCATTAAAGACTCAAGAAGTCATGAATGTATTATCAAACATAATGATTGTCATACCGATCTCTTCTGAACATCCTGGGCAAGTATCTTTTGGGGAACCACATGGCGATGGCACACATGAGTACCCATAAGATGGCCAACTCATCCAGCATCTGGCCAAGGAAGCTCAGGGTAGCATGGAAGTATGTTGATCCAATACCTATTGTGGGAAATGTGAAAAGAGAGGTACTCATTGGAAACGCCAAAAGGTGCCGCTAAGATTGAATTTGGATGTGATGTGTATTGGAAGAACTGCCCCTGTCCAAACAGTCCCTATTGTCCCTTCTCAAGATAGATTGGAGATACCGACCATCTGATGTGTGAGGACCATTACAAAAAAAGGTTGTATTTATATACAAACCCAATTTCACTGAAGTTGGGACATTGTGTAAAATATAAATAAAACACAATACAATGATTTGATCATGTTCAACTTATATTTCATTGAATACACTACAAAGAAAGTTATTTAATGTTCAAACTGCTAAACTTTTTTTTTTAGCAAATAATCATTAACTTAGAATTTTATTGCTACAACATGTTCCAAAAAAGCTGGGACAGGTGGCAAAAAAGACAGACAAAACTGAGGAATGCTCATCAAACACCTGATTGGAACATCCCACAGGTGAACAGTCTAACTGGACACATGTGGGTGCCATGACTGGCTATTAAAGGAGCTTCCCTGAATTGCTCGGTTATTCACAAGCAAAGATGGGGCAAGGTTCCTCGGGGGATTCATCCATCCATTTACCAATCTGCTTTATCCTCACAAGGGTCGAGGGGGTGCTGGGCACGGGACACCCTGAACCGGTTGCAAGTCAATCGCAGGACACACAGAGACGAACAAACATCCGCGCTCACACTCACACCTAGGGACAATTTTAGTGTGTTCAATCAGCCTGCTATGCATTATTTTGGAATGGGGGCATGGGGGGGGGGGGGGGGGGAGTACCCGGAGAGAACCCACGCAGGCCTGGGGAGGACATGCAAACTCCACACAGGAAGGCCGGAACTGGGATCAAACCCACGACCTCTGCACTGTCAAGTCAATGCGCTCACCACTGGACTACCGGGCCGCCCCCTCGAGGAATTAATAAGAATAAGAATAACATTTTATATATACATATACACACACACACACACACACACACACACGTGCATACAGTGTGTATACATGTGTGTAGATAGATAGATAGATAGATAGATAGATAGATAGATAGATAGATAGATAGATAGATAGATAGATAGATAGATAGATAGATAGATAGATAGATAGATAGATAGATAGATAGATAGATAGATAGATAGAGAATGAATCCCTCGAGTGAAATAATAGAATATTCTTGGCAGACACAATCTGTTTGAAACATAAACCTGCTGTAGAATGCACACACACATTTTTTTGGTTCATGCTACCACTTTCTGACCTGAGTGAAAATACCCTGAGGGAAATGGAAGGAGGGGGGGTTACTGTCGGTTAAAATCAACACTGAGGGAACAAGGCGCCGTAATTCCTCTAGAGCGTTGTTAAATACAGAGGCACCATTTAAGACTGAAGACCATTGAGTCAAATCAAATGAAGTCGGAGCTGGCTTCATTCAACCAATAAATAAGCCCAGTCATTATATAAATGTTGAGGATAGCTTCAAGATACAGCTAATGAGACTATGAGGGTGATTATAGAACTGGATATTCAGAACTTATTCCGAGTACTTCTCAACCAATGTGCACACATCTCTGTCCAGGCTGCTCAGTGCCACGTGTTTATAGAGGCAACAATTTTCTTTCCAATAATATGTTCTGTGCACCCCCACTAGTCTAAACAGAGCATTCTGATTAATAGTGTGTTTGTGGAATCTGAATTAAGCAGCAAAATCCACCTGTTTTTAGCCATCTCAGGGGGTGGCCACTTCGCCACTTGCTGTTGACTGAAAATGAATCACAGTGCCTCAAGGCTCAGCCAATGATCAATCATCGCTCATATATTTTCAGGGTTTGGTGATGTGACATTTGGAAGCTGAGCCATTAGGCACAAACACAATATCAATCATGATACCGTGTTTAGTCAAGTGGGGCTGCATTGAGCATTATTGTAAAGAAAACTTTTGACTTAACTTCCCCTTTAGGCAGCAAAAAGTAAGCAGCAACAATGTGTTTTTCATGCACCATGTGGAGAACTCCATATATTATTGGTTACATTAATTAAATTATAATTGGTTACATCTCATTTCCAATATGATTACCTTGCTTCTTGACCTCTATGAATAATGTTGTAAAATTACGTTACTTTCAAATCAGATGTATATATTTGTAGGACTTAGATATTTACCTTTACACGCAATAATTTCCTTTCACTTGGAATAAGCTTTTCGTATTTATTAAAAAAAACATAGCAACCTAATAACTATTATACTTACACTATTGTGTAACCTTTTATAAAGACTTCAAGCCTGAAAGTAGACTTCATATTTAACGTGCATATTTAAATTTAATTTCTATATAACAGAAGTACAGTAGGGTTATTTTGCTGCAGTGACTGAGTTGACTGTTGGCACAGAAAATGGGTCATCATCACTCAGTAAAGATCACGTCACAGAAGCCAACTTACCCACCACGACCAGGAGGGTCCAAATGAGGTAAATCCCACTGTTGAAATGTGTTGCATATTGGCGAAACAAGCACATTAATATGGGCGGCAAAACAAAAAACAAAATGTTGCTGATCTGAAATGACAAACAAAAGGAAACCCATGAGAAAAAAAAACACGCAGGCAGATGTTTTCCAACGTGCGAGGGCTCCACGCTGACATGTGTAACTTGATGCTGCAGCCCAAACGGTAAACATCAAGTCTCGAAAGCCGCAGCAGTTCGATACAAAGAAAAAACCAAACTAGGAACATGACAGCTGCTCGTGGCAAGCCGAGCTGCGTTAATATGGAAAGTAATAAAAATAAAAACTTTCAAAAGAAACGTACGGTTATAACGAAAAGTGCACACTGACCGTGTTGTAAAATTCAGCGATGCCCGGGTAAATAAGGTAATTGCCTTCACACCAATCCACATCGGAACTCCCAGCCTGCAAGTGGTCCCAGAAAATCAGATTAACGTTACTCATGTCTGGACTAGTTGCGCTCGAGGGAGAGACAACGCTGTTGTCGTCCCGCCACACAAAAACAAAAACGCGAGATGAATCTGTAAGATCTCGTCTTTGGTCTCAAGGAAATTCATACAAAACGGCGAGCACAAGGACATCAAATGATGCTAAGATTTTCTAGACTGCCACATATCTTGCGCCTGTACTGTGACTTGCCAAAGATTACTGTTCTGTTCAACGTCACGGTCAACGTCATCGCGCTGACGCTCTATTTTCAGCCGAAGAGTATTTGTTTTTGGTTAGAGGATTCAGTCCCAAGCACATTTTTTGTTTGTTTGTTTTATTTTCGGGAAGCGGAAAACGCTATTATCTGATTACTGCTAATAGTTACGAGAAGATCAACCGATCGTCAGATAACAATAATCTTTAGTATGATGTTTACCATTCTATGCCGTTACATATTACTAAAAATGAATATAAATACAGTAATAGGTCAATATTATTCATGATAATTGCGTTTGTTCGTACTGCAGTAGGCAATTTCATTGCAGATGAATAATACACGCACACATGCTGATGAGTGTCTCCACCAGGGTTTCAACTATCAAACCAAAACGGACGATGGTAAAGGTGAAAGTAACTTTCTTGGCTTTGCGCAACTCTATGGACAAACAAGCTCTGCTCAGGGGAGTTGAGTTGTTCCCAAAGCCTGGTTGACACGTCAATTATTGAATCGAATTAATTTACTGCTTTTCAGACACACTCCTAATGAGTGCATGTACCGCACATTTATATAGCAAACGATTTTTAGTTTTTTCATTTTGCGCCATAGGTTAGCACCAAGATGTTTATTCGTAAACACGTGTAACGTGAGATATCGCGAGAACATTTCACAGCTATGTGAGATCCCGGAGCGGATATCCGGTCTCTTTTTCGTGGCGGACCGTCGTTGGGCCGGTTTGGCAAAATGAAGGTACAACGTTTATCCAAGCCTATACTTTTGTAGAAATCAAATTTTCCTGAAATACTGTCGTATATGTAAAGCAGTTATTTTTTAAAATGAAGCGGTCCCCAAAGCTGTGGCAATAGTACGCTCATCACTGAGGATGTGCTTTGATTGTAGTGTGAGCTAAAATAGTCGAGTGTTGAAACATGGCGGCTCACATACAGAAATGTACACGGAGTCGAAGTCACTTGGGCACAATGACTATTCTTAAATGTGTGTATTGGCACAATGTATATGTTTTACATTCAGGTCCTTGCTGAAGTCTTGGTAAACGCAAGAATTTATGTCTAGAAAGTAATTTCGGGCATGGCTAGCTTTAGCTTCATGACTTACAAGCTGCAGCGCTAGTAATGGGCCTGCGTGGCCGGAGTTTCCTGAATAGAATGTTTAAGGTCACGACGTTAGCTAAGTGGCAACAAATGTATTTATTCTGGACCTAAACTTGGAATGTCAGTTAGTTGTTAATCTGACGTGGACACTCGCCAAGTTGTCATTGGCATGTAGAGCTAGACGTTAATGGCCACACATGCTCTGTTTTGCAGCTAAACATCTCGTTCCCCGCCACTGGCTGCCAAAAGCTGATTGAAGTGGACGATGAACGCAAGCTGCGAACCTTCTATGAGAAGCGCATGGCCACAGAGGTGGCTGCTGACCCCCTTGGAGATGAATGGAAGGTAAATTGTGAATTTTAGTCTGCCATAATGTAATTTGGAAGTGATACAGATGTCAATGTGGCACACTCGTGGAATCTTTCTGACTGACCTGTTGTCATTAAGATGGGACAGGGTGATGCTAAAGGAACCGTGGAGAACTCACCGGATATGACCAGGCCTAAACTGTGGCTGGTTGCAACTGTAGTTCTCTCACATATCTTGTCTGCCAAATAAATGAATATGAACACAGTAATTTATTTTTATAATGGGCATACAATCTGAGGCGGTTACTGTCGTTTTTGTAAGCATCAAAAGCTGTGCACCTCATCACCTCATTACACTCACTTCTCTATTCTCAGGGTTATGTGGTGCGCATCAGCGGAGGCAATGACAAGCAGGGCTTCCCCATGAAACAAGGTGTTCTGACTCAAGGCCGCGTGCGCCTGCTGCTCAGCAAAGGCCACTCCTGCTACCGTCCTCGCAGGACTGGCGAGCGCAAGCGCAAGTCTGTCCGCGGTTGCATTGTTGACGCCAACCTCAGTGTTCTCAACTTGGTTATTGTCAAGAAAGGTAAAATTTAAGGAGCGTGTCATCTTATCTTATGTTTGTGCGCACAGTCTGAAAGCTCGAGGTTTAGGAGGAAGTCAAAGACAATATTTCTGAACGTAGTTGCCTGCCACTCAGCCTTTTGGCCATCAGAAAAGAAATGAGTAGTTATCTCAGCTCATTGATGCTGTTCTTCCCATACGGACAACAGCCAATGTTTGAAGTCTTGTTAACCAAAAGAGTCGACACAATTGAATCGGTTATCTTGAGTTGAAATGTGGCCTATAGTGATGAATGAGCATTTCTGAAGAATGTGACGTAATTTCGCCAATGTTGTTCAACTCCCCATGTGACATCGATGTCCAGCTCTGGAGTCCTCTCACTCTTCCTCATTTCTTGCCATTTTGCTACATTTCTCCAAAATTGTCATTCTGTTTTGTTTTAAACTTTTACACTTCATCACTCATATCATACTGATGAAATCGTTCACTATTATTCCAAGATGGGATTGGCCAAATAGAGGCTTGCCATCTGCTGCTGGACAAGTACGGTCACTTGGTTGAGTCTTTGGAAGAATGCTCATGGCACACAAATGGATTCTTTTTTGACTGCTCCGGTCATTAAGGTGGGACAGTGTGTTGCCAGAGGAATTGTTGAGGACTCACCGGATACGACCAGACCAAACTGTGGCTGGTTGAAACTGCAGTTCTCTCACATTCACTGCTAGATTGTTCACAGAGAACACTCTATTCTTGAAGAACACAATTCACCAACGTATCTTTTTCCAACCTTCCTCAGGCGAGAAGGACATCCCTGGGCTGACCGACAGTACTGTCCCCCGCCGCCTTGGCCCCAAAAGGGCCAGCAAGATCCGCAAGCTCTTCAACCTGGCCAAGGAGGATGATGTCAGACAATATGTTGTGAGGAGACCCCTGAATAAGGAAGGTTAGTCTCCGGGTGTTGGTAGTAAATCTTACCTTGATCATTAAATGCGACGAGCTGTTCCTTCTAAATCGGTTCACATTGCTGGAAAGGGATTCAGTGTTGATGAATACAGTGTGCAATTTTTTTAAGGTGTTGGCAATTTGTTAGTCATTAACTTGGAATTAGAGGGACATATTTGTATTGGTGGGCAAGTGTCCGATCTAAATTGACACAATGCAATTTGTAATTAGGGATATAAATTAAGTGACTGGCTATGCTTATGTTTCTTCACGTTCTCTATATCATAGCATCAAAGGGCATGTTTCTTGAGCCCATTAACACTGTATTGTCCAATAAGATAAGAAAACCTTTATTAGTCTTGCAATGGAGAAATTCCAGATTCACAGCAGCAAAGCAAAGAAGCAACAATAAGCCATGTTCAATCATTTGTTATAGAAAAACACAATGACTGACCATTTTATACTTTTTGGGGTGGGGCTGATGATATTTACCAAATGTGGCTATGGGCAGGTTTCAGCCCCACGCCAGCAATATATTGCTTAGCTAAAATGGATAGTCTGCCTGCTTGCCAGTCTCATTTGCTGTAACATGCATACTAAGTGACAGTCAACGTTGTTTTCAGGGAAGAAGCAAAGATCGAAGGCTCCCAGGATCCAGAGACTGGTCACCCCTCGTGTGCTGCAGCACAAACGCCGCCGCATTTCCCTGAAGAGGAAGCGCACCCAGAAGAACAAGGAGGAGGCATCTGAGTACGCCAAGCTGTTGGCTAAGAGGATGAAGGTAATCTTGAGGGCATGCTTCATTTAGTTTTAGTTCAAATAGGCATGCATTTAGTTGAGTGCAATGCTCCCATTAGACAGTCATGCCAAATTCAACATTTCTGGCTGTTTTAGAGCACACACACCTCACTAAACCGCTCCAGCTGTTTTTTGCATTTAAAAAACAGCCGGTAAGAATTGTGTGCTTAAATAGCCTTTTACGGCCAATGCCATTCATATGCACACGCTGTACTTTTATCTAGCCTGGCAAGCCACAACCACTAAGAAAGTGGGTCTGGAGACCAAGGCCGAGCCTCGTTTCAAAACTGACCGTCCAATCAAATTTGTTCACGTGTCCTTCAAGAGCAATGTCACTTTTGGCAGTGGAAATCTATCCTCATATCATTCAAAATGGAGCCTTGGACAGTCTAATTTTTTTCTTCTAGCATTCGCCTCCATTTTAAATGAGCAGAAACGCATAAATCAATACAACTGCAGCAGCTGATGGAACTGGAAGCATTTATTTCAAAAATTGTATTGCCGACACGAGTTGCTTTTATTAAGTCACCTTGGTTCTTCGCTGATTGGTTCCTTCAAACTTTGTTTGCTCAGGTTTGCCCCGTCTCAGAAATGCACTTTTGATGCAACTCCCACCAGACTCACCGCTGTTACAGCGATGAATCAGAATTTCCAGGCTAATTTTTTATCACTGAATTATAAGTGTCCTGTGATTAAGAGCTGTTTTAGTGCTTTACATTGTGACACTTTGTATAAAATGTATTATTTTGAAACCTTGCACTGACATGAGTTTTCATCACGTTACCAGGAAGCCAAAGAGAAGCGCCAGGAACAGATCGCCAAGAGGCGCCGCCTTTCTTCTCTCAGGGCATCCACATCCAAGTCGGAGTCCAGCCAAAAGTGAACTCGAAGTCAAATAAAATAATGTTTGGTCTACATTCAGCTCTTTTGTCCTTTTCAAAACACAACCTCACTAGTAAAACTCGTAATTCCAACCATTTGATGGAAATAAATGCTTACAAGTAAACTTTTTGATGATAGTCCAGGATCTTGGTGCAGGTCCATTGGCCTTGGGACCCTTGAGGCTGCTCTCAACCTCTGCCACGAAAACTGGCGCACACCAATTTTGAATCAAAGCCTGAAAATGTTTGCCGTTAATTTCATACAACTATGCGCATCTGTAGTCAAGTACAAATTAAAATGTATGGTTTATTGGTGCAGCTCTGGAATACATTTGAATGAGTCGGCTCAATCTTCAAGTGCTTTTATTTACACGTACTAGTACACAGACCACTCAGTGAAACCCGTCAATGCTGCCCACTTCTTTCCCTAGTGGGGTTGATCAGCTCTCAAACGCTAAGATACTGGCGGGTCTTTTTGCTCGCCAGTTGGAATTTGGTTGCGGAATATTCTTGATATCCTTGTGTAGAGTTGGATTTGCCTCTGATGCCACTCCACTGAGGCACACACTTGTATCCTGTTTGGAACAGCTCTGTTGGGTGACTCTTAAGTTGTACATTTGTGTGAAGTAGAAGAAGGCTGACACAATCTGCTGCTGTACATGTAGCGGGAGCTGCTCCAGGCTCCATGCCAAGGCCAGCCAGCTGGTATGCAGGATGCGAAGCTGACCTGAAGATGGTGAAAAAGCCTCCATGATCTGCAAATATAGGACAGTGGTGACAAATCCTATAGATATTCATTCGCTGCATTTGTGTAAGAGCTAGATCAAAAAGGTTTTATTTATTTAACTCACTTTTGGAGTTCTTTGCTGCATTTAATGTCAATGATCAAAGTAGTGTGCTGGTGGAGCCACAATAAGGTGGTTCCCTCCTTAGCTGAAGAAGCATGCATTTCTGAAGTTTTGTGGAAAGTAGTAAATGTGAACAATATGCCTCCCGATGTGCTTGGCAGAAACACCGTTCAATTGAGGCTCAGCAGTTTGGAGAATGAATCAAGCAAACTAAAGGGACTAATGTACCGGTATTTGTAGTTGGCATTAGTGTAGAATTGTACTGCCACATGCTGACATGTTCCTGAATATATTATCGATACTCAAGTTATGTAGATCTTTTTTTTACTTTGATCAAGAACATGTTAAATTGACAAAAAGATTAAACTCTAAATAACCTAGATTAATTTGAGTGGGTATTATCCAAAGATACGCATAAAATAATGTAGGGTGTTTAACCATAAACATGGGCAGAAAGTTTCTCAAAAGCCCACAAATAGGTTAATTTATTTGTGGGCTTTTGAGAAACTTTCTGCCCCGTAGCAGGCAGTGCTATTCTGCGCTACTACAACCGCAATACTGTACTTAGCATATACTGTTAAATTGTGACCAGCCCTCAGACCACGGTGTTAGTGTTTATTGAGGCAGAATTTTTGATTCACTTGTGCCAAATATGCCTCTCCGTCAAGTCCTGTATGTTTTCTGATAGTAGACCAACTTGAGTAAAGACCTGAGCAGAGTGAATCTTGGCTGCAGCCAGCCGGATGGTTCTCCTGCACAGCGTAATGGAAAGTGTCACCAGTCGCACAGAGTACTTTCTCTCGATCGTGGCTGCCTCAGAACCTTCGGCTAAACCATCCTCTTCTTCTATAAACTCGGCATAAATGTCATTTCTAGTTTAGAAACAAGCCATGATACAGTATATGTGCTTCCTCCCCCTCTCGGCCGCCTACTTTTTTCTTCCTCTGTAGGCGGTAGCATGCGGTCCACCAGTGCCTCAGATACGTTCAATGCAGAAGCTAGTCCCTTGGTGGACACGCCAACGGCCTTTCCCACCAGTGACTGGTCTTCTGGCTTCTGCACCCTCGCCATGACACATGTGACTGCGTGCTGCGCGCAGTCCACAGTTCCATGGGCCGCAATACTCACCACATCCTGAATCTCCAGCACCTTACCTCGGACACCAGCCACAAGCTAGGAGACGAGCATCAAAGCAGGAGAGCTGCTTTTTAACACATTCGTAAGAGGTGGGAGTAAGTTACATGGGACAATATCACTTAAGGTGCTGTTGGTGTCCTCAGCAGAATCACTCAGTCATAATGAAAATGTAGCATTGAATGCATAGCCAACATTAAGCTTATCCCATGTTTGACCGGCTAGTGGTAAGATCAAGTGTGATGTTCATGTAGTCACCTGGTCTGCGGGTGTGTGCAGTATGGGGAACGTTTCCTCCAACCAGTCCAGACTTTTACACGCAATGCCATTGGCAAGGGAAACTGCAGAGATGCATGGGGCAGTGAGGTTAGTGAGAAAGCATCAACCACTTGCATAGATTTCCAATTTCTCTTCCAATTGAAAACACAGACAAAACTTGTGTATTTACATTGTGCGTTCGCAACGGCTGCAGCTGTAACAAAGTGCTTTCCAGAACACTTAATGTTCCTGGCTGAATTTGGTGTACAGTGAAGGTGGAAATATATATATTTTTTCTTCTCCAAGTACTAATATGCACGTTTGTATAAGAGGGGAACTATTTCTTTTGTTTGCGGCAAAGTTTTTTGGTCTGTAAAAAATATTTATACTTTTGTACGAAACGTATATATTTCAATTTGTACTTTCTTTCCTTTTACTTATTGAAAAGATTTACACACCTTGAGGCTGCAGTTTAGTGATGACAGGTGACACTTTGTGAAAAGCCGCCGAACCCAACATGGTCACGCTGTTCTCCAGGCCCTCACACACACACTTCAGGCTGGCATTTTTGCTTTTGGTGTCCCCGTACAACACTGACAGGCTGGCGCAGGCAGAACGTACCAGGGGCAGCTGGGCCACTCTGGCAGCAGCGGTCTGCGGCACAAGAGATAAGACATAACGCTTCAACTACAATTTAAAACAGCCACAGGGCCACTTATGTCCCATTTGGACCACGACAATCCCACAGGTGCGGCATACGAAGGGTTAATGGAGTAAAGTGAGCTCACCTGCTGGGTTAGCGACATGTGGGCGAACTAAACTCACAGAAAGAACATTAGAACATGACAGGACGTTTGGGGTTTCAAGATTTAACAAAACGGAAATAGATCGCGAACTCACCGTATTCGCAACACCATTTAAGGGAACATTTCGGGAGTCACGTTTCGGCGACTGGCCAATTAACGCCAACTTGTGTCTCAGTGAACAAATCTCGCGAGATTTACGCATAGCGGTTGTGATTTTGTGTCTGACCTCTCATGACCTCAGTTACACCTCACTTTGTCAGAAAGTCGACATGTAAATGCGGGTCAATTGGAGACGATTTACAGCAGGGATGCACAAACCTTTTTGGTTTATTTTACTGTATTTATTTGCAATTAACCAATTACTTAGTGAAATAAATGAAAACATAAAACTAATCGAATAAATAAATAAATATAATTTAGTGAGGCAATTTGAAGAAAAACGACAAAATGAATGCAATAAATCTTACTTCTCGATAGAGTAACTATTTGGTGGGCAGGATTAATAAAGGAAGCGGGCTGTATGATGCCTGCAACCACACATTACCCATTTTTAGTAAGATACTTTTTTACTTTTACTTTGATTTTAAATCTAAACATTTTGTGCGTAAATCTTTTAATAATGTGAAGCACATTGCGTAACCTTGTGTACCTTGTGTTACCAATTGTTTCAGTAATGACATCACATTCGTAAAAGATATTACAGAACAAGTAGTGCAACCTCACACGTATTATGTAACCTGTCATTCAAAGCTGGTACAGTATCTTTCCATCAAAAATGAAAACTATGTAGAAAAATGGAGAGAGACATCTATTTACAAATGATAGATGAATATCATTACTGCCACAATTCTCAAAAATTTTAGAAAAAAAATATTTCCACATAGATTTAAGTGACAACCAATACGTCTAGAGAAAAACAGACCACCTCGCTGATTCAAAAAGCAAAGGACAATATACAATATATATATATATATATATAAAAAACTGGGCGCCCGGTAGTCCAGTGGTTAGCACGTCGGCTTCACAGTGCAGAGGTACCGGGTTCAATTCCAGCTCCGGCCTCCCTGTGTGGAGTTTGCATGTTCTCCCCGGGCCTGCGTGGGTTTTCTCCGGGTGCTCCGGTTTCCTCCCACATTCCAAAAACATGCATGGCAGGCTGATTGGACGCTCTAAATTGTCCCTAGGTGTGAGTGTGGGCGTGAATGGTTGTTCGTCTCTGTGTGCCCTGCGATTGGCTGGCAACTGATTCAGGGTGTCCCCGCCTACTGCCCGAAGACGGCTGGGATAGGCTCCAGCACCCCCCGCGACCCTAGTGGGGATCAAGCGGTTCGGAAAATGGATGGATGGATATATATAAAACTTTGCCACAAACAAAATAAATATATGCATGTGTGTAATAAACGTATGTGTGTGTGCCGGCCTGTTTTGTTTTTGTTTTTCTTCGGGTACACTGTGTCCCGTGTGCATAAACAATACAGATGCACAAACGTCCATGCAGATTTAGTAATGGAAATCCATTTTGGATGGTAAAAACATCACGTTTTCCTTCTGAAGATATCTGTTTTGGCCCCCGTGCACACTCTGATCCACGTGGGCTGTACCCGCGTGGTGCTGATGCTGGAGTATGTTGATTGATGCGGCAGCATCATCGCAACGTGCTCGGTCAGAGGATGTTTCGATGTGTCGGTATGCGTCAGAGGGGAAGGCGGGGGTGCAGCTTCTTGCTCTTTTGTGTAGCATGCGGGGAGATAGTGGGCCCGGGGGGATGGGGGGTGGCTCAGTCACAAGGTTTGGGACTGTTGCATGGAAGCCGAACCACACGCACGAGAAACACGTGCAGTGGGCGGGCCTCGGTGGACAAGCTGCACGTGGCTTTGACGAGCACACAGTCGCCACTGACTTCAGTCTGTTGCTGCATCTGCAGGAGACAACGTCAGCATGGCTTTGGAGATGGAGCCCTCGGAGTAAGAACAATTTTGAACTCATACTTCATTGCTAAATGAAGCCACTTAATTAGTTACACATTTACATTTTTAATGCATTATTCAGAAGTGTTAGTAGCAATATGTTGATGTTCCATTTGAGCTGCAGCCACACATTTTCTTGATTCATGAATACCAGACTCATTTGGTTCATTAATTATACTGTATGTGGTGAATGATTTTGCTGCAAGGAAGTCATACTGAATGTATGTTATTTTACATGCATGCGCCTTGGAACGAAAGCATCAGCCTCTTTAGATATGCCTTTGATGGGCCATAATTACATTTCATTTGCTTCCTTTGGGGAAAAGTGCTCTCGCGGTTTTTCTTACGAGGGGTTAAAGCGGTTTAATGAGCACAGTTGGCTTCAGAGAGAAGAACATCAGCATCACTAGCTGGCAACATGTGATCCACGTGTAAGAATGCACAGGGGGTACAAGTCTCAAGATACAATTTATATTGCACTAACATTTATCATTTAAAAAGTATGATTATTATTATTATTATTATTGTTGGTCTTGTTTTTGTTGTTGCACTTGTTGTTTTTGTTAGTAGTCATAGTAGCAGCATCAGTCTACATTTCTGTGCTGGTTGTGCACTCCTCGCCACAACATCATGACCACATGCACATCCAAAACAAGCTCTGTATTCAATATATCCTGCCTTGACATGTAACAATAAAAATATTCGGCTATGATGGAGACAGTTGATACTATTTTAGCAATGTGCTTATTGTTGTGGATGGATACAGCGGGAACTGATCGGTGGTGTTCTAATGTTTTTTGTTTTGTTTTAGATTTTTTCTTTCACATCAGTGAAACCTGAAAACCAAAATAATGAACATATTGTTAAATTAATAACATTAATAATGGACAATTTTTTTTCAAAGGAGAAGATTTGAATCAGCACATGTATTGAATATGATTTTATTTGAAACATAACAAATTAATGAACGTGAACATATCAACAACAAAACAAGCACAAAGTATGACTGAAGAGCATGCAAATATCAAGACTATATAATAATCACAATAATGATAATGTACCAGACACTGAACACTCAAAGCGCACCCAATGGTGACTTCATTCATGCACTCGCTCCTTCACACTCTGCTGGTGGTCAACGAGGTATGAAGCCACAGCTGCCCTGGGGCAGGCTGGAGGAAGCGTGGACGCTAGTGTGCGCCTAAAGGCCCCTCTGACCACCACCAAACATTCACGCCGAATACCATTGTGAGCGGCGGTTGAAGTGTCTTGCCCAAGGACACAACGAGACATGACTCGACCAGAGCGAGATTCGAACAGTAGACCCTCGGGTTACTGGATGACACACTCTTACTCTGAATACGACGCGGCCAATGGGGTCAACTTGGTGTTTCGACATGAACAGTGGATTTTGTCTCTTCTTTTCTCTCTGTAGTGTCATTCGCCTGATAATGCAATACCTTAAGGAGAACAATCTCTACAGAACCTTGACCACGTTACAGGAAGAAACAACTGTCTCGCTCAACACTGTGGAGAGCATCGACAGCTTCATCGCAGACATCCAACAAGGCCACTGGGACTCGGTTTTGCTCGCAATTGAATCTCTCAAATTGCCCGACAACACACTTATTGACCTTTACGAACAGGTGACTTGAGCTTTTCCTTAGCCTTTTGTGATATCGATAGTCGGTCAAAAATAACAATTGAACCACAATCTTTCACTCTGTAACTCATTGATATCATGTCGAAATATAAGGTTTACGGTGCTAAATTGCAGTGTTACATAAATGCAATGGATGTGTTAATGTTTGGTTTTAATGTATATTATCCAAGATTTATTCACTTAATAATATGTTTAAATGATTGTGGTGTTTGCTGTTGAGAACTGTTTGGCATCAGTAATAGTCCCAACATGTTAGACAGCTCTCAATAGGATGCAGAGCAGTTCTACAGCATGGAAAATTAACCTTTTTTTCCAATAATTAATATGCTGCTAAATCAATCCATCTCCAGTAGTCTCCAATTAAGTACCTAGGTCTCAGTCCTGGATTTAAAAACAGGCAGGCAAGGGATATGGTGCAAGAATATCATGCGAGTTACTTTCTGGGGCTGCTGTAACTTCTTCGAAAATGTTGGTAGTAAAATTATTATTAGTAGTATTATCCACAGCTATACTGATGACCTTGTAGCTCATTTGTTCGAAACTTTAACTCATTAGTAACAATAGTTTTTACCCTTTTGAATCAAAATTTTGACCCAATGTTCTGGGTCAAATCCTCAACCCAACGCGTTGGGTAAAGACAGCCCAACATTGGCTTGGTTACTTTTAAAACTGCTAGCTTAAGAGTGTGTAATGATGATGTTGTATAATTTCCTACAAAAATCAGGTTGTAATGGAGCTGATTGAAATGAGGGAGGTGGGCGCTGCCCGTTCACTCCTCAGACAAACCGACCCGATGATTATGTTGAAGCAAACTCAGCCCGAGAGGTACACCCACCTGGAACACCTGCTCACACTCTCCTACTTTGACCCACGTGAGGTGAGACCGAATCAAGATTCTTGCAATGAAACAGGTCAAAATTGTTTTGCTAAAATGACACCGTGGTCCCCTTCCACTGCAGGCGTACCCAAAAGGCAGCAGCAAGGAAAAGCGACGTCGGGCCATCGCAGAGGAGCTGGTGAGGGAGGTCAGTGTGGTGCCTCCATCACGCCTCATGGGCCTCCTGGAACAAGTCGGTGTAAGTTTCCAAAATCATTATCTGACACTACGGTACAATTAATACACGCTATGTGCAAAAAGTTAGGCAAAGTTGGCTTATGGGTGACCTATCAGGATGAGCCTCAAATGCACTATAATCTTTCCAGGAAAGCTTAATTTGACCTTGTCTTAACTTTTGAATGCACATGGACAACTGTAATGAAACTTTTTGCGCAACTCTCAAATGGTAAAATTCACAAGTGCTTTTCCTTTCTGGACTCTTCCAGTCTCTATGCATTATTATTATTATTATGATTATGATTTTTTTTTTGCATGCTGCCCATGACATTTGATGACATGTGATGCCCTAATATCAGTACCCACTTCCCTCTAAGAACATCCTGTTTGAAGCCTTGCAATGTCGAGGTTCTGTTCAACAATTCTTAGAGGTCATCTTGGTGTCATAATGTCAAACTGTGAACCGCATGATCCATTTCAGCCAGAAAAGGTATCAGTCTATTCATGGATCAAAGACCTTTTGTACATTTAGCCATTCAGCTCCTTGTTAGAGAACAGCAAGATTTGCAAAAAGTACTGAACCCTTTCATGCCCCCTCTTACCTGATGCCATGAGAAGCTCTCCGCTCTAGTAACTGCGGTCCCTGAAAGGGTTAAAAACTGAACAAGTAGAAATGTGCGTTGAAATATTTCAGTATTCAATTCAATATCCCTATTTTTTGTTTGCTTCACAATTTGAGCCTAACAGAATCAATATTTCATTTGCTACACTCAACAATTGGATGATGTTGCTGTTTTTAGTCGCTCAGGCTGAACTCCCCGGAGAGCCTCTCACCCGATATGACCATTGAGAGCCCAAGCCCAAAGGACAGACATGCAGAGAAAGAGACTTATCCAACCCAACTGTACCGTCACATTAAGGTAAACAACATCGTACGTACGTATACTCGACATGTCCATTCGATTCGGATACAGTAAAAATGGGTCTTCAAACTGTAAAGACATGATGTGTGCTTTGGAAATGAATATGCAGTTTGGACGTCGGTCCCACGTGGAATGTGCCCGTTTCTCGCCCGATGGCAAGTATTTAATCTCCGGCTCGGTTGATGGCCTCATTGAAGTGTGGAACTTTCACACAGGCAACATAAGCAAGGTAAACAACAAGGTGACACTCTAGGTTCGATGCTGTACATGAAAAACATATACACACAATCTGTCCTCTTTTCTGTGTGTGTGTTTGATTCAGGATTTAAAGTACCAGGCCCAAGACAGCTTCATGATGATGGATGATGCTGTGTTGTGTATGTGCTTCAGCCAGGATTCAGATCTACTCGCCACCGGGGCTCAGAATGGAAAAATAAAGGTACAGCCATCGATCAAGTATTGTCTAAAAATACAAAGTATAAAACGTCACAACTTAAAAGTAAATAAATCAATGACTAACCTTGAAACTGAACCGAAGTACACCAGCAGAATTGCTCAGATTTTTCTCACCCTGCTCACATTACACCACTTTTGGGCTGGGAGGAATGAGATCACAGCTGCCCCCGGTTACAACACAGTTGCAGAATTTGGACTCAATGTCCCCCCTCAGTGTCATCTCGTGGTGCCATGGCCGCTACATTCTCCCATGTTTCTCATACCTTTAATTGTTCTTTGCTTCAATTACTGGATCCAATAAATACTGCAATTTAGAATCTCTACACTTTGTGGATGTATCTTCATTGATGCAATGTTTCACACCCTGTGTGGAATCAAGGCCTGGTACACGGTGCATACATACAAACAAACAAAAATGTCACAGAAAGTCTATACCGTTCATGCAAATATTGATGATCTTGTCATAATTTACTGACCATAATACTTAGTGAGTTTGAAATCTGTGCTTGTTTCGGTGAACACAAAGCTAACACTGTATTCTGTTGTGTGAATGACATGTGGAAATCCAATTTGATTGTGCCTTCTGCCATCGAGTGGAGGAGCATTTATTTATTCTTTCTGTCACTATACGTCGCTGGCACAGATAGATAAAAAAAAAAGATACAATATTTGTTGTCAATAAACAATTGTCTGACCAATTCAGTGGAATTATATAATCGCACAACCTGATGATCTCTTATCGAACAGCAGTTGGGAGTTGCTGATTTATGTCATTGCTCAAGCAAGGTAAAAATGGAGCCATGTCAAAAGATTTGAATTAACAGCGGAGCAATAGTTACATTATGTTTTGTGCTGTATATTGGATCATACGTGTATTGCAATCAAGGCAAAAACTACTTCGCAATCAAACAAACGGCAGGTACCTCTTTAGTGTTTTATGGACTACATTTATGTAACCCTTTTGTGTACGTGTTTGTGTGTGAGGTGTGGAAGATCCAGAGCGGCCTGTGCCTGCGCAGGTTTGAGCACGCGCACAACAAAGGTGTGACCTGTCTTAGTTTCTCAGAGGACAGCAACCAAATCCTAAGTGCATCTTTTGACCAAACCATCAGGTGGGTTACTTCATTTACCTTCGACCAAGAAAATACAAATTTGACTCAAATCATTTCCAAGCTCTCCACAGTCTCACGATTAATATCAGCTCAATTTCTCTGTTAGTTTTATGCCCAGTTGTTGGCCAACAAAGTATTTTTTTCCCAGGTAGGTGGATATTCTGCCATATTTTCAGCAAAGCTCCTGGTCCCAAGGTGACGCTTAACTTCAGTTAACTTACTTTAATAGTTAGATCAGCCGATACAGACAGCTCTGCTTGACAGAAAAATGACACCCGTTTTTCGCCACTTAATTGGAAGTGCCACTTAATTGGAACTGATTAAAAACTAAATCCAAAACCAACAAAGTCCAAAGTATCAAACAAAAATCATGACTGAAGATAAAACATAACAGCAACCGAAACATGACTGAAATAAACCTGATTGCAGCAAACCAACATGACAGTAGCCAAGAGCACCAATGACCCCGGCAATGAGTGGGCGGGCTGGGAGTCCTTGTAAAGCAATAATAATTACATAACGACCAACAGGTGCGCAGCTGTAGCGGAATCTCTACAGTGCCACCTGTTGGTCCCAAACCAAATCATGACATTTCCCTGTTCTATAATGTATACCGGTAGTTATTTTTTTGTGTGACTTTATTGAATACTGGACTAGTGTTAGGAATCAAGTGGACTCCTCTATTAGATCTTTTTTAATCAATTAAGTCATTGATTATAATGGCTGAAAAGAGTGCACTATTTATTTGAGTCTTATTTTTGTATTCACTGCTGCCTCTTGAAGGTACAGTATAATTAATCGCAGCAGCCTGTGGTAATAAATGGTACTTTTCTCTTTAACGCACACACACACACACACACACACACACACACACACACACACACACACACACACACACACACAAAGAAGCTCCATCACAATGAAGAAGTCGGATATTTCTAATTCGGTCTCCAGGCAGGGGATGTGGACTGAGCCTCACCCCTGTTGCCAGCACATGAGCCTGCGTGGGGGCAGCTGAGACTGCATGTGCTCAGGAACAACATTGCCACGTGCTCCACCATGTGCTATTCCTTGAGTCGCAATTTTCTGGAAACATAGCCAGGACACAGTGAATCGATGTGCGCTTTTTGTCACCGCCCAATTCATCACTCTGCTGGAGCTAAAAATAACTCCCTGCTCAGCAACACGTTTTGTCCGCTCTTCAGAAAAACAAAATCCCATCTTGAGTTCAAGAATCATCTTAGTTGTTCGTTGTTTCCTTTTATGTTCGTTCATCGATGTGATTATGTCATCCTCAGGATCCATGAGCTGCGTTCGGGCCAAACACTGAAGGAGTTAAATGGACATCAATCTTTTGTGAATGATGCATCTTTCACTCAAGATGGATTTCACATTATCAGCGCATCATCGGATGGTACCGTTAAGGTACAGTGATCAACTGAGACACGATGCTCTACACGATAACTAAATTCTGTGAATGGAAAACTATTATTTGATTGCAAACAGTATTATTAATGGGTAGCTATGAGACAAATAAATGGATACAAAGCAGTTGACACAACAGTTGAAATTGGTCAGCACAAAGTAGGGGTTAGTGCCTGTCTCAGAGTCAGAGTGTTCAAATCTTCCGTGCTCTCTTGAGCGGAGTTTGCATGTTTTCCCTGTACTTGTGTGGGTGTCACGTTCCTTCCAACAAATCAGTGACAAATGATCATTCTGATTGACAGTTAGCTAAAAAAGCTTTTTACTTAGATTTCTTCCTGCGGGGTGACTATCGGAAATTTCAGGAAAATAATAATTTTCCGGAACGCCTGGTGTATTTCTGGGCCGGCCCTGGGCATGCACGTGTCTTTTTCTGGCTACCCCGTAGTGACACTTAATTTCCCTTTGGCCACCCCACGAACAAAGTTTTGGCTTTGCCCCTGTAGACAGGAACTATTACCCAGACCAAATTGTCTCCAACCCACGTTTTCTCCAACCTGTTAGAATAGAATGCAATTACTAATTTGTCAACGTGGCTTCAAAATCTGTTTCAAGTGCCTCCTGC
The DNA here is from genome assembly GCF_054856545.1 of Hippocampus guttulatus. Taxonomy (NCBI): domain Eukaryota; kingdom Metazoa; phylum Chordata; class Actinopteri; order Syngnathiformes; family Syngnathidae; genus Hippocampus; species Hippocampus guttulatus. The sequence continues at coordinate 12,717,212 of NC_141269.1, forward strand.
CAATCTGGGATGTCGAGAATTATTGTATTGATGCCTCATTGTTAAAATGAATGACGATGCATCTGACAATAAAACGTCTTCTTGGCTGATTATTGATCTGTGTGTGTCTTTTAGATTTGGAACAGCAAAACTTGTGAATGCATCCACACGTTTAAATCTGTGACACGGGCTTTGGATGTCCCAGTGAACAGCGTGATCGCTCTTCCCCAAAATCCACAGCTCTTTGTGGTTTGCAACCATTCCAGCACAGTTGTTGTCATGAACACGCAGGGTCAGGTGAGAAGGATCAAATGACAGGTACAAACGGTTCTCCACATTGAATCAAGTCACCATGTCTACGTGTGGAGGGAAATTAAGTGGACATACAATGTAGCATCTGAAATTTTTCATGATTAACACGTGACATACAGTAATATACACAAAAAAAATCCAGCTTTTCAATTGACACTGGTCAACAAATTATTTTTTTAAATCAGAGGCGCAAGTAAACTTTAGATGATTTTTTTTGCATTGATTCCGAATCTGCCCTTGTTTTTCTATAGCACTATTTCTATATCAGTTTTTCATAATAATAATAATCATCATATTAAAAATAATAATGTGTAATATAGCAACAAATATAGTGATACTTATGATTACGATTTAAATCTAGCAATTGGTAGATTTCTTTTCCTGAAACGTCAGCGCTACATACGGCAGCATGGTGAACGACTGGTTATCAATTCCGCATCACAGTGCAGAAATGCAGGGTTCGATTCCAGCTCCAGCCTTTCTGTGTGGACTTTGCATGTTCTCTCAGTGCCTGCTTGGGTTTTCTCCGGGTACTCGGGTTTCCTCCCACATTCCAAAAACATGCATGGCGGGTTAATGGAACACTCGAAATTGTCCCTAGGTGTGAGTGTGAGCGCGAATGGTTGTTCGTCTATGTGTGCCCTGCGACGGACAGTTCAGGGTGTACCCCGCCTGCAGCCCAAAGACAGCTGGAATAGGCTCCAGCACGCCCGCGACCCTCATGAGGAGAAACGGATTAGAAAATTCATGGATGGATGGCTGGAGGGTGGAGAGCTCCAAATAAATTACAACTCACGGTCTTTCCTTGGAATTTTTATTTTTTACTAAGAGTATTTGAGTTGTTTTGCTTGGTTTCTTTTCAGACTGTCAAGACATTTAGAGCAGATAGAAAGTCAGGAGCAAAGTTTGTGTGCAGCACAGTGTCCCCACGAGGCGAGTGGATTTACTGTGTCGGAGAGGACTTGGTGCTTTACTGCTTCAACTACATGACAGCAAGGCTGGAGAAAACTCTGACGGTAGGCTCTGCGGACAATACTCGTTCATTATCAAAAGCCCGCAGGGAGATGTATGAAGAATGTAATTTGCTAGAATTTAGGTTGCCACCGTTATGTAAGAATCTGAGAAGTCTAACAAGAGTATAATGAAGGCGGCTAGAGGAGAATGCGCTGATGAGCTTTTGTCCCCACCGCAGGTTCACGAGAAAGATGTAATTGGCATCACTCACCACCCGCATGAGAATCTGATTGCTACTTACAGCGAGGACGGCCTCCTGAGGCTGTGGAAGCCTTAGATTGACGATCGACTGAGGGCGTGGAGCGCCTCACATCCCAATATGCAATAAATACTGAATCAAGACACTACACAAACCAGATATGAACAACTTTTTCGCAATGAATTCTTGTAGAGCAAACTAAAGGTGTTTATACGTATGCATTCTTTAGCAGACCACACACCAAACCATCGTGATGCACAGATATACTAGAATTCTTCAGAAACTGCATGTGAATGCCGAGAAATGGCGGCGTACTGGTTCACATAGCTGATTGTTAAGCAGCTGGTTTGGACCTACCCTGTGACTGACTGGCCTTTCGGCTGAACGTGACAGCATACAGGAAATGAAGGCAGACAAACGGAAAAAAAAGAGAATATTTTAGGATTATAATGCTGGTTACCACATCAGAGCATATTGTCGCAATTTCGTGATAACATGTACTAGTCGATATGGCGCCAAGGAGCTGCATTCACATAAAATTTGGATTGGATTGGATTGGATACAACTTTATTGTCCAATGTGCTGTATGTGTAATCCAATCATGACATTCAGGTCATCATGCAGTCAGTATTCAAACAATAATAGCGTTGTCAAAAGGAGTTTTTCTTGAGCTGCAATATCAAATTAAAGTAAACTTGATTGGCAGCTGTCTAATTTTTTTTTTAATCCTCTGCACCTCTGTATGTGACAGAAAGGAACAGGAGAAAGTTAAAATGAATATTCTGGGTGCAGGTTGCCAAACTGACAACAAGCGGATTAAAGTGGATTAAAGCCTTCCGTGAAAGCTCTTTTTAGTAATCAGGTCTTATTTTTTAAACAGATGGGGGTTTTTCTCCCACGTATTGACATTTTTGGTCGTATCGTGTACAGTATGTGAATGTCAATCTAGGTCCTTAAATACTGTAGCCTACTTCTTTGTGGTTCCAACTTTACCAGCACAGTTTAAACTCCTTCATTTTCATCTCTTGTGTATTTAGATATGAGAATGCATGATAGTGAACTGTTGTGAAAATACAGTATTCTTTTACAAAACAATGCCGGTTCTTTGTTTGACCGTGAACACACAGCATCAGGAGTATAGTATATATATCTGTCAATTTTTTTGTTTCTAACACAGTTTTGTAAATGTTTTTTTTCTATCCGTTTTTTTTCAGTCTTGTCTGTTTCTGCATGCTACCTCAATGCCAAGTATCGCGCAAATAGAGCTATTTTAGCATTTGCATGACAACAACACTAAAGTCTCAGTGAAGCTCCAGTGACGGACGTTATATGAATTGTACCGTTAACGTGACGTCACATTACTCTTGCGTGGTCCAAAGCACTCTCAGCAATGTAAAGGTGCAAATTTTATGACATGCTGTATGTCCCACGGTACTGCCAGTCACCCGTCAGTTTTTCTGTATATATTATGTCATAATATATACATGTATGTATATGCGTGTACCTGTACTACTGCTTGCCACCGTCAGAAATGATTCTCAGTAAAATTCCCAAAACCTTTATAGAGTTGTTCGTGTTTGTGTGCATAACTATTTACATGGTATTTTAATACAGAGGCAAATGAGATGAAACGCGTCTCATTCATTGCTCTGTATTTCCTCTATACATATATTTTTATACGCAACAGCTGTCAAGGTTTTTTTAATCTCAGGTTTCACCCGAGCGAGCACATTCAGGAGTGCCTCATCTTTCATCGTGGCTTTAGTGCCATCTAGTGGTTAGATTATCACCGGTGTCACCAGGCAGCCATTTGACACTTCTAAAGATTTCTTTTTTTTATGTGCGTTGTTGTTGTTCTTAAAAAAATAGAAAACAGAGCTACACCTTTTGTTGCTGTACATGATAAAAATCACTCCAAGACTGGTGTAAATTTGGTAATAATATTGGGGGGGGGGGGGACAAATATAACAGGTCAAAAGACAGCATTGGAGCATATGACCAAATGATGGCGGTCATGGGGAAAAGATATCGGGAGAAACTAGGATGAGGAGATTTTTTTTCCACCCCAACTCATTTGAGCAAACTGGTTGTCCTTCACATTATCAGCACCCAAGAAGTAATTAAGTCAGAGGTTGGTGACCCGATGCTCTATCATTAATTTGTAGAGGCATCCGGCCACTCGGGGGCTTGAAATTGTACTGCTTTGGATTTGCTATATCATCGTATATTAAAAGGAAAACGTGTTGTTACAGAAATATATGACTCAAGAAAAGTAGAAAAAAATACAGAGCACGTGTTACATAACGTTAGATTTACTGTATTGTTTATTTTTGTTTTAATCAATAAATGAAAACATACAGGCATCTACCAGATCAAAAATGAACATATTTTTTTTTCCCAAATCAATGCCCTTTGTGAAAATAGATATTAAAATGACATGCCCATCTTCTTACTCGCCCAGTTCATGTAAGTTTTGTATATGTAAACCTCTGCTCATTATTGCTGGTATTCAACGCTCTAGAAAGTTGTGTAACTCTTGGCGTAGCACAAATCTAGATAATTACATTACATCAAAGTATGAATCTCTATACTGACCAGCTTTTAAAATGCCCTCACCAGGATTTTTCTGAATTTTGAATTAGATCAGAATTAGTTTCAAAGCAAATTTCCCAAGTTTATTTCAAGACTTCTTCAAAACGATTTCCATTGGATGGATTGCTGCAGGTGTGGAGTGTGCACGTAGCAAGTTGACTCCTCTTCGATTTGTTTTGCAGCTGTTAAAGTGAAGGCCTCTCTTTACCTCTAAAGTTGTGAAACATACGTTCTGTTGTGCATGGATGCATTTAACTGCATAATTAAAACAATTGCAAAGTTCCTTAAGAGTATCTTTTATTGAGGTAAGGGGCGCACACCCACAGCCCTACTTACCAACATGGCATTTTACACTCAACAACCAGTGCAACAACCACCATGACACGAGACAAAATTGTTAACTTGGAGGCCTTGAAGTCTTCTGTTGATTAAAACGTGTCACTTGAATTTCCGGATGTATTTTCCTTAAGTTTATAACATGCTAATGTTTCAGGGGTGGGGGGGATTCAGAGTAAACCTTTAAGTAAGAACTAAACAAATGGGAGTTCCAAAAAGTTTTTATCTACACCTTCTACTCTACTGGAACGGCATTCTGGCTCGTGTTTTTATTTTTCCTTCTTTGCACCATAAAATCATCCCTTTATTTGACAATTACTAAAATAAATCAAAAACCACGATTGACGTGGCAGCTAATTATGGTTAAACCAGTTAAATATTGAAACTCCAATTGATAAATTAGTTTCAAAGCAATGTTTAATTGCTTAGCTTTGTCAGTCACATTTTCAAGATCAAGAAAGGTTTATAAAATAGCCCTTTTAAAAGGGGAAAATATAATTGTGAAATCAAGACCGCATGCACACTGCATTTTAACACACATACACGCGATGCGCACGTTGAATTGAACAAGTCATTGACATGATGGTTACAACAGCAAGTGACTCGGTAACACTCTAAAAGGTTATTCTACATGGTATTGGCATCATAGCTGAACGCCCCCGCACTAAAAAGCATTAAGGGGACACACAGAAGACTTACGTTGCCCTCACCGTTTCTCACTATGTCATTACAGCAGCAGCAGCAGCAACAACAACAACAAAGTCCTTCAAACCTCCATCGAAGAATGATCATATTGAACACAGTTTTGTGGTTCATCTCGACAACTGAGAAAAGTAACACACACACACACACACACACAAAAACCTAACTAAAACAAACAAAGGGTGCATGAGATTTTCAAAAAAGGCGCTTAGTTTTCAAAGCTGAAGGTTTTGGAATGCAAGGTGGTTCCTTTAAGATGTCTGGCACTGAACACCTCCGGTGCTGGCATAGTCATCTTCATCCATGTAGTAGTTTTGATGCCTGTGTCGTTTTCTGTTCTCCAGGTCACACTCCTCAAGGTCGGCATAGATGTAGAGGTCATCGTCCATGCTCTCCGGCTGCTCCACGTCCACCTTAAGCGGAAGGTAGCTTTCGAGCTCCTTCAGTTTGTTCTTTGGGAGGAAGTTGGCTTTCGGGAACGCCACCTAGAGGGAAAAGTGTCGTCATTCCAATTGAGGTCACGTCACGCTTGGATGACATTGTGTGTCGTCGGTTGCTTGCAGGTGCAAAACACGGCTGTCTTACGGAAAAGTGAATAATGAGTCTGCCCGTCTCAAACGGCCGGCGATACATCGGCATCCCCTCGTTGCAGACATACTTTGTGTCACCGGGTTTGATCAGTTCTCCTGTGGAAAAGGACAGTTTGAGATGTATCATCTGATTTTTGCAGAGACCTTTCCAAGAATTTGAGACAGTCTGGTGGTTACCTGGATGGGAGGTAACGAGGAGAGTTCGGTTGTCAAGTGTCTGGACGGGCTTCTGGAAACCACACAAAGCTTCGACCAGTTGCAACTCCATCGACATGGTCAAATCCTCTCCTTTCCTGGAAGTAGATTCCAAAATTGCAACTACAGTAATGACGGCGTTATGTTAACAATAATGACATTTATGCTCTGTTGAAAGAATTCTAAAATGAAGACTTCTCGTGCTTTCACATATGACGTGAAATGCTCCGGTTTTGTGTGTGTCATTTGTACAGTAAACCTCAACTGACACACACAAATGAACTGCTGGAAAGGGAAAACTCTTTGCCTCTTATTTGAAGAACTGTTTGCTATCTGCTGAACTAAACACTGCACGTTCAGTAAGTGCAGAATTAAGAACAGAGATGATTAAAAAGAAAAGACTACAGTGAGAATTCTTCTTGTCCTCTTCATGAACAAAATGGGACTGAGAGTCATTCGTAAGATTTAAGTGCGATCAGTTTGGCATCATGACGTCGAGATCGTGAAGGAAAACGTGCAATTGGGTTAGCCGATGCGGCTTTAACAGCTCTCGCTCTTCTTGGCAAGACTTGCTCAAGGACTTTGAAGTGCGTCTGCAAGCCAAGCAGTGACCATGTTACCGAGTGAAAAGAGGATGTTCTTGTAGGTCCAGGACAAAGATGATGTCGCCTGGCTCAAGACCTGGTTCCTGGTCTCCCTCTCCGTGGAACACAATCTTCTGCCCATCTCTCATTCCTGCGCAGTGTAACGTTTGGCTTTAGTTTGGGGATGACCTTCTCCAAGTAATGAAGATATTACATTCTGACTGCTTCTTCTTTTGCTCTCACCCTTTTCAATGAAGACCTCTAGAATCTTCTTCTGTCTCAGAATCTTCCGCCCTCCGCACCCTTTGCAGCGGTCCCTCTGACTGATTCGCTGTCCTTGGCCCTGACAGCCGTGACACACTGTGGACACCTGCTGGACCATACCCGGCACTAGTTGGTGGACGCGTACCTGCATGCCCGTACCGTGGCAGGACATGCACATCTGGGCCGCCCCTTTGCGACTGCCACGACCTGCCAATAGAATATTCAACAAGCTGTCAAGTTTCAGTTTCTGTGCGATGACCATTGCTTATAAAAACAAAGGCCTTGTCCACAGAAAAAGTTCATTTTTAATCTTATTTCCAAATATTCTGGACTTTTGTCTGTAGTCGAATCGCTTTTAAAGCCACTGTAATTTGACTTTTTGGAAAATGTCAACGAAAGGAAGTGTGTAGGTGGAAAAAAATACACGCACACACCCTGAGGAATAGTCTATGAATTAAGATCTTTTTTTTTTAGAGTAATTACTTCTGTCATCAAAAAAGTTATAGACTGAAACTGTTTATTTGAAATGACCGCCTTGAATAACAAATGATGTCACAAGGCTGTTTTAGCTATGACACGTCAGTTGGCAAAGGATAAAAGCAGCTATTCTTACATACTGTAGCCATCCAAGTCATCAATTAATCGGAAGAGAAGTCAAAATCTATGGAAAACTTTAGAAATAAACTGAAGAAGCTCGGAGACACCACTGGTATGTGACGATCATTATAATGGGGCGGCTGTGGCTCACTTGGCAGAGCGCGTCACCCAGTTTTTTTTACAATCCCAGCTCCGACTGTCCACTTGCCCAAGTATTCTTGGGTAAGAGACTGAACCCAAATTTGTTCGCAGTGGGCCCGGCAGCCTATTGGATGGAAGCAGCCGCCCACTGCCGTGTGCGTAATGAATTAATGTGAGCGTCTTGTTAAACACTTTGAGCAACAGATGGTGTGGATAAAGCATGTCAAAAAGTGCACTCCAGTTACCATTTTTATTGACTCTTTGGACATACCTTCACATTTCTCACAAATTGTATTCTTCTGGACAGAAAGTTTCCTTGTAGCTCCATTATAAAGATCTTCCAGTGTTACTGATATCTGGTGCACTATGTTCTTCCCTGCCATGAGAGGGAAAAAAAATAGCAATTTAATATATATAAAATGCAACACAAGGTTTCATAAGTCTTGTCACTTTACAAAAACACATTTTAGGAACTTTCAAAGGTAGCAAGATAAAACTCTTTAGTTGAATGGTGAAATCTTCCAAGTTTTTGCTGCAATGCTCGTGTCAGGCCATTGTGATGTGACTTTTGCATCACAATCAGTGTTTTTACGTTTTGTGTAAAACGTGGCTTGCGCTGACTTTAATGCCATTTATTGAAAATGTCGTTCACTGGAAAGGAGAGGGCGTTTTGTGTCTTAAGAGTTTGATAAGAATGAGTCGTGTTCAATGCAGATTCCGGATAGAATTTGCAAAGCAGCCATCAGACAGACGTACCATACAAAAATGGCATGCAACATTTAAGGAGGTGTGTTGTGCCCCTGAAAAAGAACTGGACGGCCACCGCCCGCAACTGAAACAATTGAACAAGTGTGAAACACCTGCTAGCAGAGCCCCAGAAAGTTAAGACTGATATCAAGAGTCATTGACAGTTATCTATCCCTTTTTGCAATTATCATTTCGATGTAACCAAGGGCTCGCTTTTGAACATTTGTCTTATATTCGGGGTCCAGACATTATACCCATTCGCGACGCTAGAAGGCGCCAGATATTAATGAAGCAAATGCTGAACTTGACTCCCCAGGCCAAAGTGAAACCCTGCCACGAAAAATAAAAATAAAAATAGCGGTACCACGAAGAAAAAAAGTAAAAAATAGCGGTAATAAGGAAAAGAGAAGAAAATAATAGAAGAGATAACAGAAAATGGAGAAACGTAGTGGCAATCTGGAGAAAAGTGGGTCGAAGATCGGCCAGGTTAACCGGCAGCTGAGGAGAAGTTATGATGTAATTTACATTTCAAAAACCAGAAGCCATTCATTTACGAATGTGATTGCACTTTAGATTTGAATGAGGCAAAATAACATCCTTTTTCTCTCAAAAATATTGTTATAATCATTTGTTTCAGATGTACTGTAATTATTTTCTGTATAAAAAATAATTTGGTCTTCAAAAAGTATTTTTTTCAAACTTGAGTCTTTAAAAAGAGGGGGTTGTCGTCTTATAATCAGGGTCGTCTAATATTCGAGCCAATACAGTAATACAACTCAGTGTCAGAAAATCAAGTGATATATTTTCATCCACACCTTTTCTTTCTCTGTGCATCCGCCTTCCGCCTCCGAAAAACAAGTCGAAGATGTCCATCGGTGATGCAAATGTTCCTCCTCCACCACCGGCACTGGGTCCACCTTCCTTTATGGCCTTTTCTCCTCCACGGTCATAAATCTCTCTTTTCTTGGCATCTGACAACACTTCATATGCTTGTGAGATTTGTTTGAACTACAAAGAATCCAAAAATACTTATTAGATGGGGACTACATGGCCGATGGTATCAATCTCTGTAATGTGTCAGACATAATTTTTGACCAATTGTCCACTTATTACCTTCTCCCCTTCAGTCGGATTCTTGTCAGGATGATATTTCAAAGCAAGTTTGCGATACGCCCTTTTTAGTTCATCGGGAGTTGCATTAGGTTTCACACCCAACGTGTCATAGAAACCAGTTTCCTTTACCATGTTTGCCTTGGGATGATAACCTTGGAAAAACAGCGATAATGAAAACACATTTACTATTAAGTCCCCATATGTAGTTATAGGACATGCTACAAACTCAAACTACAGCATAATGTGTTTTAGAATTTATAAATTCATTGTCTTTCGGGGCATAGAAGACAAGACATCATGTCGACTAGTTATTCAATTCATTGACAACATCTAACCAATTCTAACTAAAGGCAATATAATACAGTTATACAGTAAATGTTTAGGTTCACAACATATGTTTAAATGATTGATGATGACGTTTTGACTATGCGTCCAAGACAAAACGAAAATGACATTAGGGCTATTAAAATATTGTCACGTGAAAAAATCACAGTTGTTTGAGAAAAAAAATGGAAAGACGCAACTAACTCAAGCATCGGCTTTAATTCTATTTTACTTGTCAAACAAAATGTAATCGTGGGTACAAAAGAGAAAGAAACTTAGGACCACGTAGCATTGGCAAAGGGTTCACAAGGTTTCGTTTCTCCGGCCCTGCTTTCGTTAACCTCGTAGCCCGATCATTGTAGAGCTAACGCTAACATGCTAGCTTAAGATATGCTGGTAATATTTCTAACACTGGGCCATTAACGGAATAGATACGATAACATTCATTCGCAAGTTTGTAACAAAGAGTTCCAACCTTATTGGAAGCAATACGTTGACACCGCCAATGAGTCAAGCAAGGGCTTCAAATTCCAGAATTTTCTCTGCCATGGGGCAAGCACTGCTGTGACGTCATCAGCAAGCGTCCCCAGGAGTCAACAAAGCAAGCGTGGGCAGGTTTGCTAAATTGACTGTAATATATTGGGTCCATTTAAAATGGTAAGATGTCAATTTGTCAGCTTGTTAGTCAAGAAGAAACGCACAAACCCATTCTGCTGCCTCACCTTGAGTCAGTTATCCTGGGTCGTGGGCCACAAACCACAATTAAAGACAAAAAATGCTCCAGGGAACAAGGTAATACTGTACGAGCTTTTCACCTGTGTGTATTCATAGCGTGTGAGTTTGTTCCAAATTATTTTATCTCAAGGTTTTGTTTTGGAGTCTTAAATGTCAAATTTCCGATTTGCACACGCGCAAACTGGGTGACATTTTACTGTAGTAGCATACTGAATACTTTTCAGACTTTATCACTTATTTTCTCAGGGTCATTTAAAATGTCATGTATTCAATTTATTCGTTACGAATTTTACTCAAGCTATCCCTTCCTCATCAGTTGAATTGAAAGCAGACTGCAGCAAAGGTTTTGTGAAAGTTAAACAGGTAAGAGAAAATGCAAAAATGTCTAACAAACCCTGCATAATGCATACTCACAATCAACAGTTTTTTTTTTTTTTTTTTGTAGGGGCGCTGATTACTGAATTTCTTTCCCATTTTTGTTCCACAGCTGGGTGCAAACCCCACCTCTGTAGACTCTGTGGTTGTGGGTCATGGGAAAGAGGTCAAACTGATGCCAGGCCAGTTACTCCACATTGTCAATGACTTGTACCCATACACTGTACAGTTCAAGGAAGATCCTGGTAGTTGTAAAAGACCATTAGATGTTTCCTCAAAGGATGAAGAAGGCTGTCCTGAGGCTCCCTGTCTAAAAGCGGCCAAAAAACACGAACACCTGCTTGAGTCTATCAGAGCTGAAGAGTCAAGGGAGATCAATGTAAGACATTTACAACTGAGGATGTTGTGATGATATATGAACTTTTTTTAAACTTGGCTTTTAATAATTAAAGTATAATTGTGATTTAGTTGCATGATGGAACTATCTTTGACATATCCCGTTGACATCATGATGATCAGTCACGTACAATAAGTCAAAGATAATAATAGTTACCATGTTTGCTAATGTAGTGCCCAGTTCTGGATGTACATTAGGGTAAAGTTTTTTTGGGTCATGGAAAGCTCTTTGTGTGTTACTGAATTAAGTAATAATTATATAATTATATATTTGTTTTGTACTATGGCCTCCTACACTTGGGGTGCATTCTTGTCATAACATCAGACCTCAAGTTTCCTCCATTCCCGAATTCTTTTCCGGTCACTTTTGAAATATTTGCAATGTACTGTGCTGCATACATACAGCAGAATATTCTATTTGAGGTGTGGCCTTTATTTATTCCAGTGGGCAATTCACCCTATGATTGATTGAGGATCAAGATCTATTTGAGGAACTGTGGTACGTCACAGCCAAAAGCTAAAGTCCAATTTAATGTGTTGCAGCAAAGTGTTGGACATTGGAGCCAAGGGCTGAAGGCTTCGATGCAAGACCCTAATATGCAGGTCCTTTAAAAATAACATCATCATCAATAAATTACAGTTATGATTGTATGATTAATGTGTATTCTGTGAATTCTTCTTGTAGGTGTTTAAGGATGATAAAGTAGTTGTAATCAAGGACAAATACCCCAAAGCACGTTACCATTGGCTGGTCCTCCCATGGATATCCATCCCCAGCCTGAAGGCCCTGCGGGATGAGCACTGCAGCCTGCTCAAGCACATGCAGAAAGTAGCTGACCATATGGTTCAACAGTGCCCTCATGCAAGTTCCTTGGACTTTCGCAGTGGCTACCATGCCATCCCAAGTATGAGGTAACCACCCGGGGCTTTTGGTGAACCCACTGAGCTGTTGTGCTGTGTGCGGGGTCCAGCAACTGCTTTCATCAGCATCAGATGTCTCGGCCACTAGTTTTGTGGGCCATTCAAAATTTGAATCGCATTTGCACAATGTGACAATCTTGCAAATTACAGCCAAGCTTTCACACATGGTAAAAATACATTTCTGGGTTTTACGCCAGCGAGACACAGCTAACTGCTGTTGAGCCTTCAAAATGCAGAAAAGAGTACCTATGTTGTTTTACAACAAATATTCACCATATTTAATTTCATATGTGCCCGCAGATTAAATAGTAGGTTGTGGTAAAAATGTGAGTGAGCGGTACATACCATGCCAGGTACTGTACATTCAAATAAATTGGAGCGAGCTCCATCTCTCAATACGTCTTTATTACCTCCCACATCCATTCTCTGCAGCAACTCTGTGAGTCTTCCTTTAACTCTTGTCTTCTTGTGGATTAAGAAAAAAAAAGGCACGGTATTGCATAAACTGAATGCTACCTATACAAGCCCGTGTCCATACAACAAATTAACCAATGTGCAGGGGTAAGTGGCCGAACTGTCATTTTTTTGTGATGGTCCGGCCCTATTCGGGTTCGGAAGCATCACGTAGTGTGTAGTGGCCCTAAATCGGATGTCTAACAGTGATTCCATCTTGCTTATAGAAAGACATGCGTTGAAGAGGTAGCCATTTTAATTGTCATATACCCTGGTATAATCTTCACACATGCACATGCACGCACATACATTTTGTGTTTTTTCTCCGACAGTCATGTGCACCTCCACGTGATCAGCCAAGACTTTGATTCTCCTTGCCTTAAGAACAAAAAGCACTGGAACTCATTCACAACAGACTATTTCATCGAGTCTCAAGGTGAGATAAATACAGTATATTGTTCTTTGTAGGGCTGCAACTAACGATTATCGACCAATCTGTCAATTATTTTGTTGATGGATTGGACAAAAAAAACAAAACACGTTTTAAATTCCATTTCTTTCTTCAAAAACAGGACGCTATTTCAAATTGGAAATACACTGTAAATTAATTACAGTATGATTCACTTCCTGGTTTGGTCTGTAACGTCAAATAATTGGCAAAAATGTTATCGTTTTGACTTTCGCCTTGTCATTTAACTAGGTTTATTAGTATTAGTAAAAGCAGATATTGGCAAATGTGGTGTTTTAAAAAAATGAGAGCGCAATATCTTGAAAATATATAATTCTCGCGATAATAGCCTGTGGAATATGCATATCCCAAAGACCTGCAATGTTTATATGGAATTGTACGATTTTATTTAATTTTGACCAACCATAAATCTAAATCGCCATCCAATACTGTATGTGAACAGTATCTAGGGGAATTATAATTATAAAATTAAGTATTGTTTCTTGTATCCAGGGAATATTATGATGATACTGATAGCCTGCTAATTTAGTGATATCGTACCTAAATACTTTTTCATACCCACTAGTCTTGCAAATAAGTTAGTTGGCTTTACCGTAAGGATGTTTTTCCTTATTTAGATCTGTCTTTTTGTCGCTAATAAATTGGAAAAATTGATTATTTTGTGCTCTTTGTTGTGATTTCTCTGCAGATGTCATCCATATGCTTGAAACGGATGGAAAGGTCACAGTAAAAGAAGGCACCAGTGAGTTGTTGAAGCTGCCTCTGCGTTGCCACTTGTGCCGCAAAGAACTTCCCACGATACCAGCTCTGAAACAGCACCTCAAGTCCCATTTCTTGGCTGAGAGTAGAACCTCAAATGCATCATAGTAACTCAGATGTTTATAGCTTCTTTGTGAGACATCTGTGATTGGCCGGTGAGAAATCCCCCTGCCTTTTAGCCAAAGTTAGATGGTATTATAGGCACCATCTCACCAGCGATTTGTGAGGATAAGTGGTCTAGAAAATGGGTGGATGGATGGCAGTTAACATACGGTACTGTGCTTCTTTTTCCACATTCAAAATCTTTTTGATTGTTTTTTACTTTCAATGTAGATTAAATATTAAATATGTACAATTTCTGTCCTACTTTGTAAATGCTTGACTCAATATTTTTAATGTTTAAATGTGTGTTTTGAAAAGTGACCATTATGTAATAACATTAGTCCACAAGAATCTTATAAACAGTGGTCTACACACATCAACATTTCAGAGTTGTTTAAAAATTTGGTGTGTTCCTTTAATTATAACCTACTGACTATAAAGAACCAACACCATAAAAATACGAGAGTAGGGTATGTTTAGACAATTTTTAGAAGACAAAACATCGGTTTGAAAAGCTCCTTGGGTCTAAATTACAGTTGTGATTGAAATTTTTCAGCACTACTGCCTTTAGTCACAACCAAAGTTGAGTAAAATGCAATAGCATTTGGAAATAACTATTTAGCATGCTTTTTTGTTTTTAATCTCACTATAAAGACTAAATTCAACGTCAATAGAAAAAGCTGCAAAATATTATTGCACTTTCAATTTGACACGTTTTGTAAAAAACTCGGCAACATAAAATATTTTGAACGTCCGCAAAAAAAAAAAAAAACCCACAAAATTGGAAAAGCTTATGTGGCCCGTACGGGGATCGAACCCGCGACCTTGGCGTTATTAGCACCACGCTCTAACCAACTGAGCTAACCGGCCACTGAATGAGAGTCGTGTACAGTCTACATTTCATAGATCAACTATGCATAGCTGCAAATTCATTGATGAGGGGCGCTCAAATTTTTATGGAGTCGGAGAGAATCAATTTATGGCCAAAGCCCAAGTTTATCACTGGACTATGTTTTAACCATGGCAAAAAAAAAAAAAAAAAAGTCAAGTCAAGCGTCCGCTGCACGCCTTTCAGCACTGCATTTGTCATATGTGTGTTAGCACATCCTACCGGTAAAAAGGTCATACAATGCGCAGAACATTTTATGGAGTCGGAGAGAATCAATTTATGGCCAAAGCCCAAGTTTATCACTGGACTACGTTTTAACCATGGCAAAAAAAAAAAAAAAAACTCAAGTCAAGCGTCCGCTGCACGCCTTTCAGCACTGCATTTGTCATATGTGTGTTAGCACACCCTACCGGTAAAAAGGTCATACAATGCGCAGAACAACAGTCTAACCTTTTTCATCGGGTGTGCAACAAATGCGTGCTTTCTTCTGAGGAACTTAAATTACGCCAGGGTATATTAAATTCTACATTTTTGCAACTGGTATTGCCTATATATTATAGTTGGTTGTTAAGGCTTTTTACATGTCAAAGAAGCAAGTGTAGGATTATTATTAATGATAATGTGTATTTTAAAACACTGATGTACTGTATTGCTTAAAGAACTCGCTTTAGAAAACCTACCAATTGAGTTGCATTAGCTTGCTACACCAAGTTAGCATTTGCCTATATTGCCTAATGGGTGAAGTGGGTGTGGAATTTAATATCATGTTTACTATACAATAATTATACCTTTTTTAATAATCGGCAAGACACACCTAAACACAACAGCCTGACACAGCAATCCTGCCCCAACGTGTTACTGAGAAACAGCGCAGAACGTTTAAGGATGACACAAGCAAATAAAAACTTAAAGATTTATTTTCATAAGACACACACAAATTGTAGTAACCTGTATCGATACACTCTGCTGCCATGTGATGACAGGAGTACAAAATAATTTCAGTAAACACACATGGTACCATTATGATGCCAATATCAACATTCAGGAGTAGAAACGAAATAGCTTATGGTCCACCTGATTCCACCAGACAGCTTCTTCAACAGTTTTGAAGTTAACATGGATGAGTTGCTTTCGGTAAGGTCATCTTCTCCGCAGACGTAACTCCATGTCACCTTCCTCTGGCACCAAGAGATGGTCCACTGAGTATTGGGTGTCGTCACCTATGTCCTGGAAGAAATACTCTTCACTCTCACAGCTCTCATCCCCATCCTTGCAGTCTTCGCCTTTGCTTGGGTGCACTTCAGTGCTTTCATGACTGTTTCTGTCTTTGGCCTCACTGCTTTCACTGCTTTCGTGGCTGGTGCTATCGCTGTCCTTGCTGCTTTCGTTGCTTTCCTCACTGGTGCTGCTGCTGGATGCATTGCTTTCACTACTAGTGGAGTCATCATCTTTCGTGGTGTCACTGGACTCACTGCTTTCATGACTTGTCGAGTCACTGTCCTTAGTGGTTCTGCTGCTTTCCCGACTAGTAGTGTCACTGGATTCACTGCTTTCGTGGCTTTTGCCGTCGTTGGACTCACCGCTTTTATGCCCCGTGATGTCGCTGGCCTTCACGGTTCCGCTGTTTTGACGAGTGACGATTTCACTGGACTCGCTGCTTTCATGACTGCTCGTGTCACTGGATGCACTGGATTCACTGCTGTTACTTGTGACGTAGCTGGTTTTGTTGGTCTGAATAGTTTCTTCACTGGCGCTCTCGCTGCTGTCAGTCACACTAACCAGCGAGGTCTTGAAGTTGTAGTTCATTTTACTGAGCTTGACTGCATCACGAGTTTCACTGCTGGGGTTAACTACTGTGGCTTTCATGGCATAACTTTTGTCATCCGTTTGACTTGACACACTGCTGGTGCTCTCATTGGACTCACTGCTGTCATTTATGTTGCTGGTCACTTTTCCATTGCTGTCAGCGCTGGCGGTTTCAGTGGTCACGCTGGTCTGAGCTGTTTCTTCACTGCTGCTCTCACTGCTGTCGGTCACATCACTTCCCAATGAGCGCTTGGTGGAATAGGTTACTTCGCTGACCTTCAACGTCTGATGGGCTTCACTACTGGAGTTGTGACGAGCCTTACCAGACTCGATGCTTTCATCACTGGCACTCTCGCTGCTGTTGTCTGTCTCAGTGCTTTCTTGACTTGTGCTGTCATGAATGCCACTTGATTCGCTGCTTTCACTACTTGTGTCATTGCTGGCCTTACTGGTCTCACTGCCTTCATTGCTGGTTCTATCACTATCCTTGCCGGTCTGACCAGCTTGCCCACTGATACTCCCACTTTTGAAGTAAATAACTTTAGTCACCGATGGGCTCTTGATGATAGAACTTTTGTCGCTGGTTTGACTTGATTCATCGCTGTCACTGATGTTCTCATTGGACTTGCTGCTATGACTGGCCTTAATATTATCTCTGATGTCACGAGACACACTTTCATTGCTGTCATCACTAATGATATCACTGGTCACGCTGGTCTGAGTGGTTTCTTCACTGGTGCTCTCACTGCTGTCAATCACATCACTTACCAAAGGGCTCTTGATGGCATGCCTTACTTCAATGACCCCAACTGCCTGCTGGGCTTTACGACTGGGGCTGGGAGTAGCTTGACTGGACTTGCTGCTTTCACCAGTGGCACTCTCATTGCTTTCATGACTTGTATCGTCATGGGTGTCACTTGTTTCACTGCTCTCACTACTGGTGTCGTCGCCGGCCTCGCTGGTCTCATTGCTTTCACTGTTGGTTCCGTAAACACCCTTGGTCTGACCAGGTTTTCCATCGTTGCTCCCACTTCTGTAAATAACTTTGTTCACCAAAGGGCTCACGATGGTATAACCTTTGTGATCAGTTTGACTCGGCCCATTATTGTCACTTCTGGTGGTCTCATTGGACTCGTTGCTGTCACTACTGGTGGCCTCGCTGATATTCCTGCTCTTGGTGCTTTCTTTATTTGAGCTGTCGACGCTCCGATTACTTTCACTGCTGGTGCTGTCGCTGCTGTCAGTTTGATCACTCGCTCCCTGGCCCTTGATGTCATGGCTCATGTCACTGTCTTCATGGCTTTCGCTACTGACACTCTCATCACTGTCACCAGTGTCAGCTGTGTTACCAGTATTGTTTCCTGTGTCCTCTTCTTCGCTGGTGGTGTCACTGATGTCAGCTGTGTGCAGCTCTGACTGACTTAAGACTTGGTTGTCAGTACTCACAGAAGCTGGATTCCAACTCTGAAGCAGAGAAAAAAAAACAAGCCTTTGTGTTACTTGAGACATTTATATATCGTAGGTTACAATTCAGTATGCCACAATGTGGCTTGCATGGCCACTTTCAGGTGTGCAGGAGTCAGGGGCATCCATTCATTTCCTATGCCCTACATGGTATCCTTATTAAGTTTTGCATAAGCTGGATTTTACTCAAGCAGGGCGAGAGGTACGGTACACCCTGGACTGGTTGCCAGCCAAACGCAGGGCACATATAATAATAATAATAACACATTTTATTTGTGGCCGCCTTTCTAAGCAAGCCAAACAACTATTCAAACTCACATTCAAACCGAAACACAATCTAGAATCTTCAATGAACCAAATACACTTTTTTGGAACAGGAAGCCAGAGAATACTCAGAATACTCATGTACACACGGGGGAACGTGCACACGTCCACAGGAAGGCCGGCTCTGTGATTTCAACCCTGAACCTCAAAAATGTGAGGCAGACTTGCTAATTAGTTGACCAATGTGCTGTCTGTAAGATGGATTAGCTCCATAAATAAACTTGATGACTTATGACAGCGCAGCAAGAAAACACAAATTACTTTTTGCCTGAATCTCCAGTATTTTGTTAACACAGCATTAAATGTTCTTCTTATTACCATTGCTGCATGGAATTTATTTTACAAGAAGACACTTTTGGATGTATAGGATTTTATGAGAAAATCGTTTTAAAAAACTGTTAAAAAAACCTGTAATGCACCATCGATCCAAGGCAAAATCAACTTCAGTCACATTGTAGAATGTCTCTATAATTAATTTTCCAGGGATTCTAATTGTGAGTGCTGAGCAATATAAAAACAACAGTTGACGTTACAAAAGTCTTAAAACTAACATTTGACGTTTGGCTTAAGCGGAATCACAAAAGAAAACAACACGAGCGTAATCTTTTAATCTCTAAATAACCTCAAGAAGTGAAAACAATGGAACTCAAAATTATGCCTGAATAAGTCCTATTGAAGTTAATCACCTGTTGGTACTGTTGAATGTAATATTGATTCGATTGCGGATCATGGGAACCTCCACTCTTAGCCCGTAAGAAAAAAAAGAGAGGCAATTGATGAAACTCTTTATAATCGACATGATTATTGATACATTCTTTGAAAAAAAAGTGATTAAACATCTCAAAATTGTATCCTCAATAGCAGAAAATCATTACTGAGTAATTACCTGCTGGTAGTACTGGTACAGGTACTGCTGATAAGACTGTTGATCATACGAGCCTCCAGTTTGAGACTGGAAGAAATGAACAGAGACTGAAACAGTTAATTATACTCTTGAAGACTGCCACCGTTCAAGGCTCAGTACTGGCAGCTCTGAAGAGAAACACCTGGAGTATATTTGGAGTAAATTACCTGCTGGGAGTACTGGTAGGGGTAATGTTGGTCGGATTGTGGATCATAGGCACCTTGAGTTTGAGACTAAAAGAAATTAAAAGGGACATTTCATGAAACTCTTCAAGCATTTTTGGAAGGTTCACGACTGTAATAATACCCAAAAACACTCACTGGTTGATGTTGGCGATTTTCTTCAGAGCTCTGAAACCAAAAAGAAGAGGAAACCTCAAAATAGTGCCTTCAAAAGAAGAAAATCCTAATTTAAAAAGACGTTCATTAATCTACCTGCTGATGGTACTGGTGGGGGTTATGTTGATACGATTGTGGATCATATGAACCTCCATTCTGCGACTGGGCGAAATTGAGACAGAAAGAGAGGGACCTTAAATGATACTCTTCAACATGAACAATTTCTGCTGTGTTCTTCTCAGGTAGACACACAATGCGAGGTTTTTATTTCCAGATATCTGAACAACCCTCCACCCCCAAAAAAGAAGAGAAAACATTTTCTCAATGATCCCAGCAAATAACAGAAAATCATATTTAAGTCAAGTAAATTACCTGCTGATGGTAGGTGGAATGTTGATAGGATTGTGGAACATATGAGCCTCCATTTTGAGACTGGAAGAACGGGGAGAGAGTGAGACATTCAATGCTACTCTTCATCAACTCTGCTACATTCTGTGAACATCTCTTCCTATAAGCTGCAGATGTGGTTATAAGAATGCAGAGTGCAAACAATATAATCACCACACCATTAATCTAACGAGATGCTGTATTTCCAGTGTTAAACGAACCCCCCCCAAAAAAAACGAAAAAGCAAAAAGCACTCACCGATTCACTTGATTCACTTGACTCCGCCACGCCATTAAATGAAATCTGCCAGAAAAAGCAATAACATGACAATCGTTTACACTGTCCTTGAGACCCATTTAACATATAGCCCCACGTTTAACACGTCATATTTAAAACAGGTAAGCACTGACTTCATTACTTATGTTCAAAAATAATAACAACTTGACAGCTGACTTGAAACTAACCATTGTACTTATTTTCCCAAAATATATACTTACAGGTTTGGCAAATATCGCCCCAATAAGGCAAAATGTTAGTCCGATGACCCTCATCCTGCAAGACACGTGTATAAATCGCATTTTATGATTGTTAGAGAGCGATAACTCAGGCTAAAAATAAACAAAGCAGATGATTGCATGCAAATTGCAACTATGTAATAAATAGAAACTTCCACATTGTTAAGCTAATTCAATGTCAAGAAAAATGCAGATACATTTAACTGAATGAAAATATACAAAGTCAATATCCAATCTTACCTGAGTAAGCTTGATGGATAATTTTTTATCAGTCAGACGCCAAGTGAGAAGCTGTCAGAGCTTCGGCTTATGTGTGACAGCGAGCAGGAGAAGCCTATTCTGAGCTGCAAGCTGGTACTTGGGACAAGCTGGAGGAAACCCCAACAGCGGCTGTATATATGCGAACCAAATGATGTTTCAGTTACATCACTTCCTTCCGGATTTCTCCTCTGTGGACACGCCAAGGTGTATTTGTGCCAGAGAGCCAACTCAAAACACATTTTGGCGGGATGGATGATGATGAGTGCGCACACAAACCACAGACAGACACCACAAACATGCGCGTGCGCATGCACACACACACACACACAATGTGCACACACACACACACACACACACACACACACACACACACACACACTTTCCTTGAAGCAAAATCCAATTCTTACACTTCAAACCAAGTGTCATAAAGTATGAAATAACATGATGCTGTCAAGTACATTTTTACAAGTCCAAAACCAAAAATTACAGACACTGTAACTAGAGTCCTAGAGCTAGAGGATAGATAGATCGAGACTTGAATTTTATTCAGACTCTACCCCCCAAATGCACACTTAAATTTTAGTCATACTCTGCCCCCTCCCTTGTCAAATGTGAAATATGAGCAAACTATTGGGCTTGTTTTTCCTTTGGAGAGAAAATAAGAACCTCACCTACTCGGAGCGGAAGCATGGCATCGGCGAGGTTATGTTTGTTTCCTGTTAACTTACATCATCACCACTTTAGTTGAAAACAGCAGAGTATTCATTGCATACTTCGGCCAGACATTGTATTATGGAGATCTACAATAAATATCATTGAAAATTTCGTGGGCTTTTTTCTGCCGTTTTTGACATATAAAATGCTTTGGTATGTTATAAGGATTTTTTGCTCTTTATAAGGATTTTTTTGGTAGTTTATACAGCTTGGCGCTCCAAAAAGTTGACAGGTATGGTTATTGAACATGATTTCTGGATGATTTTTGTGTTGATGTTGGCGGCAACAGTTTGTAATGGCAAATTAAACTTAGACTGGGCTCCAACTATCCAACTTCCAGTCAGGCAGACGAGTCAAGTCAAACTTCCAAATATGAGCGCATCAAGGCACTGACATCCGTGCATTATTGTATTTACTAAGATTTTATTTCGAAGTTGCCCTTCTCACCATGTTGGTGGTGTGTTACCGTCATGCATGGCAAGAAGAATTGTTGTCTGACTTGTCTTCCTGACAGAGGACATCAAATAAATTTGTTTGAACCAAGGTAATTACTCGAGGACTGAAAGTTGTTACAAGACAAATCATGGTTTCACAATAACAACACGCCTGCTTACAATTCCCTGAGCATCCGGCATCCAAGAAGAACATCACCCTATTTAACCGATTTGGTGCAAAATGATTTTTTCCCCCCTCTCTCGCAGGCTGAAGATGGTCATGAAGGGGACTCATTCTGAAGATGTGGGCAACATCAAAATGGCCGTGATCATGTCGCTCATTTTAATGTAGTGCTATTCTCGATAATGCAAAGACACCGATCATTATTTTAATTTTTTTTTAACCCTTTCAGGGACAGCGGATACTGCAGTGGACAGTGTCATGATTCTGTTTGTGACTAACAGGTGGCACTGTAGGGCTGCTCCTGCAGCTGCACACCTGTTGGTCGTTATGTAATTAGTAGTATAAAAGGACTCCCGCCCGCCCACTCATTGTTGGGTCATTGTTTGCTTCTGTCAGGTTTGTTTCAGTCATGTTTCGGTCACTGTTATGTTTTAGCTTCAGTCATGATTTTTGTTTGATACTTTGGACTTTGTTTGTTTTGGATTTAGTTTTCTGAGAAAAGTAAAATGTTTTAATACAATTTGTCAAGTACACCCTGCTCCTCCCTCTTGCCTGCTTTTTGGGGTCCACCACCACCTCGCAACGTGACAGACAGCTTTCCATGTTGTCACCTTATAGGGTGCATGAAAGGGTTCAAGTTGTATGGATTGTTGATTGATGTTTAAAGAATTAAACATGAGACTAAATCGTAATTTTATTATGTAACCCATTGTGTGCGCGCATTGAGAAACCCATTGTGAAAACGATATAGGTTTATTACGATGTAACCGAACCCTGTTTTTGGAACTATGGAATTTGTCTGTGGAAAAAAAAAGATATGTACAGTAGGATACCTAAATAAAGAGGTTGATGCTTCCTGCCTGAGGCTTGCAAACGTTTCCTGGCTGTCCATATATGGTCCGTCTTTAAATAAAACGAAATAATTCCTTGTTTAAAACCTCCTTGGAGTTTGGCTATGTACAAGAAACATGTAATTAGGCTGGGGATGTTAACTGAAGTCTGGAGCGCTCTGTAAACCACAGCCGCCACTCGGTGTCCTGCTTTAGAAAGGGGCGGAGTGAGTCCAGGTTGATTGATGCTTGTTGTGGCACGCAGACATGCGGTTTACTATGTCTGCGTGTTCGCCGTGTGGCTATGTGAAGTCGTGTGATGCGTTGCCCTCCGCAGTCAAGGATACTGTGAATTTACGTAAGGGAAATAACTTGATGCAAGTGAACATTTGCCACACACTTGATTTTCTCTATATCACCTGTTGGATCAGAGAGAAGAATTACAAATCTGCAGAACAGTGGAATTTCAACTACTGCATCGATATAAAGCAAGTCATATATTAGGCAGGAATGAGTTCTGAACATTTAAAAAAAACAAAACAAGTAAATTAATGACACATGACCTCAGATACTGCAAACATCCTGGGTGCAAAAGGGTCACAGCCGGTTGCATTGAGAGAGATGAATACATTCCTTGAATATGGAAGAGTATACGAGGAAGCGGATTAAAAAAAGTGAAGTAACAACCAGTGTTCACACAAACATTGTCCCTCTAGCGCACACTCCAAATGTTTATCCTTCCACTCTGATCCAAATCCACTCTTATTTTAATACACTACTGTTCTTGAAGTAGATTCGGGTTGAGAACTTGAAGTTTGTGTTTTGAAGCCATGGTCGGTGATGACCTTTTCTTGAGCCAATGTTCTGCAAAAAGGGCGAATCTTTGCCCACGGACCTCAATTTGACCTAGCAAGTAGCACGTCATGTTTTCAGTGACATGCGTTTTTCAGTCACTTCAACTGGTTTTAGAGCGATCATATTGGGGAACGAAAGGACACATTTGACCTTCGTTGAAGCTGTTGGAGGAAGGTGGCCTTTGTCTTCCTCTGTGTGTTCGTTAATTTCGGATGATGAGGATGTTGGTTATCCAAATACAAGCTGGAGACGATGAACAGTCTCTTCAAAGCATTTATTTGCAGAATATTCTGGGCACCAATGATTTACAGACAATGGCTGCTGGATCACAAGTGCACCCACACAAAGGACACACAACATATTTATTTCATCAGAAGGGTGGTACCGAGACTATAGTGCGACCTCAAGACTTCAGTGTCTCCTAAACCGATTCTAAGCTTGTATCAACCCGTCTCCGCAAGGTCTCCAGTAAGCAGTGTATCAAGGCTAACAGATGGCTCCAAGGACGTACCTGGTTTACTGCGGGCATGAAAATGTTATACAGGCTAGACTAAATATGGCGGAAGACACACATCATTGCTCTATTTTAATCTAACATTGTTGAGAAACACAAAAGACCATGGCGGAGCTTTCACTAGACTAAATATGAGCAGAAGTCATCCATCAAAGGGCATTTTCACCCACATATTGTTTCTGATCATTTGAACAGGCTCATGGCTGCTGAACTTGATGTTTTGGGGAAATCCTAGACGTCTACTTTTCTGAGCAGGATGAATGTGCATTCTGCCTTGCACAGGTATGATCCATTTTGGTTTCACGTTCGGACATTTTGTGATTACGGTATTATATTTGTCATTTACTATGTTCAGTAAAATGTATTCTCTGCACTGAACCCATTCTTAAAGAGCAGTCGGCAGCTGCGAACTGAATGGGGAACCAGATTCAGACCTTGTGTCAGCATCTTGGTCAAGGGAACTGGCCGGAAATGAACTTTCATGTTTTTGGAATGTGGGAGTAGACTGGGGCACCCAGAGAAAATCCACAGAGGCGTGGATAGAGCATGACACTAAAAAGGCCAAAGAGTCAGGTGTTAAGAGCCGTTGGAAAGCTAGAATTGAACCAACCACTCTCCCACCACACTGCCATGTCGTGAAAGAGTTGGGATGAATTCTCAGCGTGGTCACTGATTTACTTTGGCAAGGCTGACTTTGTTATATATTCCATTTATTTTATGATCAATGTTTATAGTGTCTCTTGAATCTTAACTTGCAGAATC
This sequence comes from Hippocampus guttulatus, assembly GCF_054856545.1. NCBI lineage: Eukaryota > Metazoa > Chordata > Actinopteri > Syngnathiformes > Syngnathidae > Hippocampus > Hippocampus guttulatus. The sequence goes on from NC_141269.1 coordinate 12,742,292, forward strand.
ACAATTTACTTGCCACAGAAAGGTGAGCCTTGCAGCAGACAACAGAAAAATAAAGACTAAAAACGAACTTTCAATTTTCCGTCCAACGCATGCATTCGAGATGTCACGGATTCGAATCCTAGCTTGAGACTTCCAATGTGGAGTTTTGTTTGGGAGGAGAATGTGAGTGTGAAAGTTTACTTGTTTTTCTTTTGTACCCCATCTCTTGCTCAAAGTGATTCAAATATGTAAAGATAGGAAATTAAATGGATGCTGCACAGGAGTTTGGTCTCTCTTTCTTGTGAGTCCCAAACCATTTGTTATCAGTGTGTTGGTGCGACAGACCCATCCGGTGTGTGTGTGTGTGTGTGTGTGTGTGTGTGTGTGTGTGTGTGTGTGTGCGTGTGTGTGTGTGTGTGTGTGTGTGTGTGTGTGTGTGTGTGTGTGTGTGTGTGTGTGTGTGTGTGTGTGTGTGTGTGCTGTTTGTAGAGTAAGATCCCCGATTGGGATACAAAAGGACTTCTTCCCAGGTTGAGCGGAGGCACACGCTAATGCCTGTGCAGGATTCCCATTCTTCTTCCAGCAAATTTCAGGTATTATTTCACTACGCATCAATGTTTTCTACTCACATCAATAATTTGTCACGCTCGCCAATTTGCTCACGTGTTGTGGCAGTTGCTGGTATGCTTGTACTGTGACGTCTTTTAGCTGAGGTTGACTATTTTTTTAGTCTGATGGTTTGGGATTTCTGTGTATCACCAATAGGGTATGAATACTGCTGTTATGTAAACTACAGATTGTCGAGACTCACTGTGAAAATGTGCATGTTGATATATGAGTGTGTCTGACAAAGAGTCAAGCATGTACTAGTCAGTAGTGAAGACCCCTCCTCACCAGTACATAGTTCATGCCATTTATGTAGCCCATATATCAATGTGACAGACGTTCTCTCAGATAAACACTTTCCTGTAATTGCAGCTTGAAGAATTTGCATTTCTCACCAGAGTCAATCAGGTTTAAAGATTCTGTCAATGTCATCATGCCACAAATGATAGCTCTAAATTACACTGTCAGTCTAGACTAGGGGTTGGTAAAGTACGGCTGTGGGAGGGATACGGCTCGCTTTGTTCTTTAATCTGTATTATGATCAAGATTCCCGTCATATTTGTTGTGTCAATGAAGCCGTTTCATCCTAAAATCCGTTAACTAGATCACATTTGTTCATTTTAAATGATTTTGAACAGGTGGCTCATTTGTATTTTTTTAAATAATGAAAATTGGGGTAAAAACTATTTCACAGATACAGTTAAGGTTGATTTTTTTTAAATAGTTTTTTTTTTGTAAATACACATTTTTTTTGTTGAAAATTATTGACCAATCTGTCAAAGTGTCTCCTGAAAAGTGATGGTTTTATAGCTGTAAGGATAAAACATTCATTTTATTCAATAACAGGCCCATCTGCCTGTTTTGAAAATGTAATGTAGCTCTTGAGCAGAAAGGTGTACCCACGCTTCAACCTCCTTTCATCTTTTAATTTTTTTTTTTTAAAGAAGAAATGGGATGACAAGATTACAAAGTTTAAAACACATTTTCAAGGAAAGGATATTCACTTTTACGATACTAATAAAAAATTTTGAACACAATTGTCCAAGCTATAAATAACAAGGTGCATGCACGCTGTATAGATTATAGATTATAGTATTGCAAACCTACAGATATTGGAATAAGAGTTCCTCCATCTGTAGAGACATAATATTCAAATCACATATTCTGATCGAATATTTGCACACTTCATAGCCATGCTTTGACTTGATCTGCTTGGGTTAACTGGATCAGACCGGATTCTTTTGTTCCCATGAACAGACCAGCCAACGTCTGCTTTGCTTCTGCTCTGCAACAACAACAAAAAGGGACTGTGGACTTAGTCTACTTTTTTCCAGTCTGGTAGCTGCGTCTTGTTGACTTTAGCTACGAAAGGGATTGAGGTGAAGCCCAGGCTCGCTACCATGATGATGGGGGACGGCTTTGCACACAAATCAAATGTGTGGAAGTCCAAATATTTGTGGCAGTTATGGAGTCTGTCTATACGGTTTATCGGTTGAATTTGTCCTTTAAAGCATTTTGATTCTCTTTTTGTCAGGAGTAATTGATGGAAATTTGACATGTGTATTTTCTTTTTTGTTTTGGTTTATCCTTCCAGGCATGAGGGCCTGCATATTTCTTTGCCTTCTGGCTGCAGCATTCCCTTTATCTGTGAGTGGAAAAGTAATTATTTCAGACGATTTAATGAAGTTGCAAAATACACGGGCACAATGATTCACATTTCAAATGTTATACAGGTAGAAAATAATCGGCATGGAAAGCAGAGAACTTCCCACAGGGCCAACGAAAAGGTAAAGCCAACTCCTCTAGAATTGTTTTGTTGAAAACATCATTTAAAATTGCTTTTTTTTCTCCTCGCTCAATTCAGGTCATTGCCATTGAGGAGTCCAACCAGGCACCAGTCCTGCCCACTTTAGTGGCTGTTGAAGCCAGTAACCAGGAGCAGGAAGAAGAGGAAGCGAGCGCGGAAGACAACGCTACCGTTGAGAAAAAGAGCGGCGCATTTGAGATGACGAAGGATGAAAGCGAGGCCTTCCTCCTGAGTGAGGACGATCTGGTGGACCTCCTGAAAAAGGAAGAAGCAGAAGAGGAAGAAGCAGAAAAACAAGAGATGGGTGAAGAGGTGGACACAGGCGTTGATGAAGAGAAGTTCAGACTAACAGAAGAAGTGCAGAAGAAATTGTTAACGATGCAAGCTGAGCAGGTCAAAAATGAGAGTGTGGGAAGTGGTGAAATGTTTGTGAAAGAAAGCAAAGAGTCGGAAGTGGAGATGAAAACCAAGAAAAATGGGGATGAATCCTTAGGAGAAGAAAATGTTGCGTTTTTGGAAGAATCTGAAGACAGCACAGAGTCCAAGATACTGTCCACTCTTGACTACGCTGGTGATAGTGCAATAGTGCCACCTCTACGGCTAATTCCAGCCAAAGGTGACATCAAGCCTATTTCTACATTAGCTACTAAAGAGGATAAATATGCTGGCGGAGCCGTAGATGTCCAAGTGATGCAAAACAGTAAAGGGACAGGACATCAAGGAGGGTCAAGTAAGGATCAAATTCAAGACAACAAGCCCAAAGACTCACAGACACAGCTGGCTGGAAAGGACGAGGTGAAAAGTAACGTTGAGAGTGGGGACAACGCCAGTGGAAAGACACGGAGACCAAAGAAGCAGCAAAGAACAAGGAAGCACTCGCCACAAAAGGAGGAAAAACAAAATGATCCGGAACAAAGCCACAAAGCGCCTCAAGAGATGGGAGGAGGACCCAATAACAGCACAGTCCAGAAGGCAAAAAAGAGAAGAGCAGGACAATGGGTATGGCACACATAGCGTAGCATCCAAAGTTGAACACAATCACTCCTGCGATGCCCTCGTGTCAAAACATCCAAAATATCGTCAGCAATGTCAAGTGAATGAATTCATTTGCTGGACTCAAAATGTCGCCATCACAAGACGTTGACTTCCAAGGCACCATGTTAAGTAACACATTTGTAACCATTATACCACTGATTCTCAAAAATGTGGTAAGAGTACCACTAATAGTACTGCACAAAATATCCAGCAGCGTGTGTGTTTGAATATTCGCTTGAGGAATTATTAAGATCATAATAAATGAGAACACATACCATGGATATTAATCATAAACCTTCTGGATCATGTCCTTGGCCTCTAGGCTCGAATTATTTTACTCTTTAGTAGTCATAATCATAATCATTTCAGTGAAAATGCTTAATCCACATAGTTATGGCACAGAACTGAATAAAATGTTTTTGTGCTGCCTTTCGCAGATGGAGAAAGTTTGCTGATTAGATTGCACTTCATCCATGTGAACAAGCGGTTGTTAAATTGCCACAAGAGTGGCACTGGCTAAAGCGGGCACACAAATAGTCCATGTAACTGTTTAAAAAAAAATACATACTGTAATTTGAACAGTGTATAACAAACAACATTGAAACAATGAAGTGGCATTTTAGAAAAATTTAAGTTATTCAAGTAAATAATAAATACACAGAGAGAATATAAAATACACAACAGGATAGATTCCATAAATTCATTCTATCCATTTCAAGGTTGTTTTTTTATGGGGCTCCGCAGATAAGGCAGCAAAGGGGCCCCTTGACATTCTGGTTAGTCGCGTGTTTTACAGTACAGTACAGTATACCTTTTACTGCTGCCCTCAAGTGGGAAAAAAAGTTACTACATGCGCCTTTCAAGGATCTCCTGGACTAAAAGAAAATTGTTTACCTTGCCTACACTGAATCGGATTGAATTCAAAGCAGATTAAACCTCTAAATTGTTTGCATGCATTTGAATGTTTGCCTGTGTTACATCCTGCAGGGCCCTTTAGTAGGTGTCAACCCAGTGCAGATAAGGGCCAAAGTGGATCTCTACCCGAGTGCCAGGTCTTCTTCTCCCCCAGAAGCCCCTCCTGGTTGGTGTCTGCCTAATACCGCAGCATTCTCTACATTGACTCAATCACTCCACCAACAGTCTCGCAATCTGCTGAATGGCACATTGAACCAAAACTTCAGCATGAGCAGAGTCATTCTTGCTTCGTGGCTGCAAGCAAAACACAGCTCCAGCAGCTTTAGGAGTGAATGCGGAGAGATCAGGTTGAATTTCGTCACTGTACGAGCTTGAAGGCAGATGGAATGCAGAGGATGGTGTGCTTTAGTGACAGCTCACTGGTTTTTCTGGCAATCACATTGTTTTATGTTTCAGATCCATGCGATGACTTCCGCTGCAAGCGTGGAAAAATGTGCAAACTTGATCAAGATAAGAAGCCAAGTTGTGTCTGCCAGGAACCCACAGAATGCCCCCCCAGTTTGAATGAGTTTGATCACGTAAGTCTGAATCCCAACGCATTAAAAATATTTGTCTTTCTTTGTTTGCCCAACCACATGAGCAGCAATTTATTCAGGCAACAGTATACATAGGCTCCGATATGAGGAGGCCGAAAATGGCAATCTTTTGGGGGACGTTAATTGTACCATAAATGGCTACAGAGAAAATCTATCCATCCATTTATATAGCAAATGTCAGGTGTGCCAAACTCTTTTTTTTTTTGTCACGGGCCGCATCATAGTTATTGTGTGCCAGGGAAGGCCATAATGAACCGTACAAAAACCACCTTATATTATCACATAATACACAAAAGAATTCATGGATAAATAGTTTAAAAATTAGAAGCCAGTTTAAAAAAAGCTTCCATTCATTCACACTCACATTCACAACTACAGCATGGACAATTGAGTACTTTTTGCATGCATGTTTTTGATCATTGAGGAAACGCTGCAGAAAGGCCTGAGTTGAGATTTTGAACCTTCTCAACTGTGAGGCAGAAGCGCTAAGCCCTACCATGCTATGTTGCCTAATGAGAAAATCAGTTAAATTAATGCATTTGTATTCGTATCAGTACTTCAATGCCATGGGTTCCCCGTCACCCTTCTACAGTCAAACAAACAGCCAACGAAATAACATCTTCATCTTCATAATCAGACAACCGCATTGCCATTTAATTTCTGAAGGTTTGTGGGACAGACAACAAGACATACAGCACTTCGTGTGAACTTTTCGCCACGAAATGCAATCTGGAAGGCACCAAAAAGGGCCACAGACTTCATCTGGACTACACAGGGCCGTGCAAATGTGAGCACACATGAACATTTCGCTTAAATGCAGCTGTGTCACAAATGAATATGACCTTAAGCTCTCTTCTCCTGTCTTGCTTAGTGATACCTCCATGTGTGGACACAGAGCTGGTCCAGTTCCCGCTGCGAATGAGAGACTGGCTCAAAAATGTGCTGCTGCAGCTTTATGAACACGACTCCATGTCCGCCGGCTACCTCACCTCCAAGCAACGATTCCGAGTGTGTTTAGTGCTCCAAATAATATGGAACATTCACAAATTTTAACAATGCTGCATCTTCTATCCCTCTTAAATTCTCTTTCTATTGAAAATAAGTTACCATGGCTATGAAGTTGTTTGGACTGTGTTTTATAGGTGAAGAAAATCTTTGAGAGTGAAAGACGTCTTCATGCTGGTAATCACTCTGACGAGCTCCTGGCTCAAGACTTTGAGAAGAACTACAACATGTACATCTACCCAGTGCACTGGCAATTTGCTCAGCTGGACCAGCACCCCTCTGACAGGTCAGTTTTACCGCACGGGTGACACTGACAACTGAGCAAGGCCACAATGGGAGCGTTGTCAGGTTATTTGTTTAAATTGATTGTTCATGCTCATCACAGCTATTGTTGGATGCAAGTGTAGCGGTCGCACTATCCTGCATGTAGCATGTAACTTTAGGACATTCAATACAGATATGGAAAACATTTACTTTTCAATATCAATAGGTTTTAGGTAACGTTTCAGGAGGAGTAAGGAAGCTGAAGTACGTTTTGAGGGGCTGTATAATCAATTTCTATTCCCAACGACTAAGTGAAGTACAACAAATGACATTACTGCATTTTGAATTTGGCGAAACGCTTTGAGGTTCTTGGTTTAAATCTCTGCTCTGAGCTTCATGTAAAGTTTGCATATTCTCACCGTGCACGCCGGGGTTTACGCTCACACTTTGCTTAACTTACTGCAGCGAGTCATGCGCTCACACGGAAATCAGAATATGCCTTTTTTTTGTGCTCAGCCTTAGATCCCCCGCCTTTGAAAATAGAGTGTGGATGTGAATGATTGCTTATCTTGATTGACTTGCGACCAGTCCTGGGTGTATCCCTCCTCTAGCTCCACGGAAGTCATTTGGGATAGACTTCAGCCCACCTGCAACCCAAATGAAGTCAAGCAATATAGAAAATGGATGGATGGATGGACTTGAGTTATGATCAGTGGGCGTGCCTCCCCATCTAAAGACTTGATATTACTCTCTCCCGTGCAGAGTGCTGTCCCATTCAGAATTGGCTCCACTCAGGGTCCCTCTGGTACCTATGGAGCACTGTACCTCCCGCTTCTTTCAAGAGTGTGATGCCGACAAGGACAAGCATGTGTCCCTTACAGAGTGGACTTCCTGTTTTGGCATCAACAGCAGTAAGATCACCCAACACATGCCATGTTCAATCTGAAATTTGTAAACAAGGCCATTATAAACAATATATCAACTTTAACAAAATCATTGCAAAAAACAAACAACCCCCCCCCCCCCCCCCACTTAATTGGATCCGTTATTTAGCACTCCATACTGATTAATTGTAATCTATTTCTTGTTTGGATTGCCTACTTCTGACTTAATGCATGTTATTTGTAATTTTCAAACCATTACTGCAAATGATTTTGTCCCTCCACAGATGACATCGATGTCAACCTTCTCTTTTAAGGACACACTGTAGCTCGCCAACAGTTGTCTCGACATGGCAGATGCTCCAACAGTTCCATTCTGAGTAATGCCCACCAGTTGTACTCTTTATGAGCAAAGGTATTGAGACACACCTTTAATTAATGAATCAGGGATTGGGCTAGACCTCTTAAATTTCCTATAATTCAAGTATTCTACCTTAATGAAGACATTTTGGGCAAATCAGGCTATCAGTTATGTGGGCAAAGTTTTGGGAAGATCATTTTCTGTTCCAGCATGACTCTGCTTTAGTGCAGAACAGAGATTGGAAAACAGTTCTTGGCGCTAGCCTTACAAGTGTTTAAATTAACAGAGCACAAATTCCAACATCTTGTAGAAATCTGTTAGAGCTGCAAACTGCAGTCCATATTTTCTTTACTTGTCTATGTAATAATGACCTGACATCCTAACACCTTACATCTGAGAACAACATGCTTAATTTTATTTTTTACATTTGATACTATTCTATATTTTAGACACCGCCGCTACAATTACTTTTTTTTTAAAAAATGAAAGGTTAGAATTAAATCCCTTTTTTATGCGTTCCAAGCTGGGTAAACCTTTAGTGGAAAGTGTGTTGCACGGAGTACTGTCGCAGGCTTCCTGATTACTGTAATTGTTGTTGAATAGATTCTTTTGCAGCCTCAGTTAGATTGGAAAATTGCTTCTGAACTATGTGTGACTTACTTTGCCTTAGAAGGTGTTTGTATTTGCACCCTGTATCATTAAAAGCTGAAAGGAACAAACATTGTGTTGTTTGATCATATTTGGTGGATCCCTGTTGACTCCCATTCACACATAAAAGTGAACAGTCGATGTGGTTTTACACGGCTGTGGTTTTTGGGGTTGAGCACCCATCAGAAGATTCGGAGTAAAAAAAAAATATATGTGCGAATGCTATTAGTTTGTGTTTGGATGGTTGAGGGCATGGAGGGGGAACCTCCGTGTCCCAGCACTCTCCCCTCACAGGACATGCAACAAGGCTAACACTAAATTAGCTTGAGTGCTCACATAAACACTATGGCATCACAAAACGTCCCCGGGGTGTAGGAGGGTGTGTTTGCAAATTTCGGGGATCCGATCAATGAAGCAAGACTCAAGAGGCCACACAATTTATTTTCTCAACACTAAATTCTTTGTCAGTGACTGTAATTATGACTTATATGTAAACGTTAGCCCAATCGCAAAACTGCTCAAGTCATGTTTGAACATTCACAGAAAAAAAAATCAACAAACAGGAGGAGTCCAGTCGTCTTGATTCAACCTTTGCAGATTACCATGACCTGAAGACTGAGAATCTACAAAGACATAAAGAAAAAGGTAAATTTGTCATCACCTCAGGGGCAGTTCGACCACATGTGTTTTCCACATTCTACCAAGACAATTGGAAGGCTGGGTCCTTTGAGATGTTCAAAGGCTCCTCCTCAAGTAGCCTCGTGGACCACATAAACCATGAAGGATTTGTACAGGCTTAATGTGAATTTGGACAGCACGTGCGGCCGAGTCCTGTCGAAAATGCGGCCCTTGGTTCTGTACAGCCTGTGAATTGGACACAGCTAGTGAGCAAAAGCAAACATGTGCACTGTTTATTGTATGTCGGAAGATGTCACGATGCATTATTTTCCAAAATATTGCTCACTGTAGCCAGGGAGCGGCCCGGTAGTCCAGTGGTTAGCACGTCGACTTCACAGTGCAGAGGTACCGGGTTCAATTCCAGCTCCGGCCTCCCTGTGTGGAGTTTGCATGTTCTCCCCGGGCCTGCGTGGGTTTTCTCCGGGTGCTCCGGTTTCCTCCCACATTCCAAAAACATGCATGGCAGGCTGATTGAATGCTCTAAATTGTCCCTAGGTGTGAATGTGGGCGTGGATGGTTGTTCGTCTCTGTGTGCCCTGCGATTGGCTGGCAACCGATTGAGGGTGTCCCCCGCCTACTGCCCGAAGACAGCTGGGATAGGCTCCAGCACCCCCCGCGACCCTGATGAGGATCAAGCGGTTCGGAAAATGGATGGATGGATGTAGCCAGGGAGCAAGCCTCAAGTCAAGTCAAGTCAACTGTATTTATAGAGCACTTTCAAACAGCCATTGCTGCATACAAAGTGCTGTACATGGAGCAATTTAACATATACAATAAACAGTAAAACAAATCGGTAATAAAGACGGTAGGAAGCACCAAACAGTAAAACCAAGAACAAATCTAAGTCATGCTGAGTCGAATGCCAAAGAATACAAGTGAGTTTTGAGGAGGGTTTTGAAGATGGGCAGCGAGGAGGCTTGCCGAATGCTCAGTGGGAGGTCATTCCAGAGAGAGGGACCAGCAACAGAAAAGGCTCGATCCCCTCTGAGCCTCAGTTTAGTTCTTGGTACTTCCAATATTATGTCTGGTCCGCAGACCTGAGGCGCCGGGCAGGTGTGTAGGGGCGGATGAGCTCAGAGAGGTAAGGTGGCGCGAGATTATTTAGAGATTTGAAAACAAATAAGAGGATCTTGAAAATAACTCTAAAATGTATGGGGAGCCAGTGAAGGGATGCCAGAGTAGGAGTTGTGTGCTCCCTCTTACGAGTATCAGTCAAGAGGCGAGCAGAGGCATTCTGGACCAGCTGAAGGCGCTTAATGGAGGACTGGCTGAATCCAAAGTAAAGGGCATTGCAGTAATCGAGCCGGAATGTGACAAAGGCATGAATTACTGTCTCAAAGTGTTCATGAGAGAGGAGAGGTTTTATTTTGGCCAGCTGTCTAAGGTGAAAGAAGCTGGATTTAACGACGGCACCAATTTGCCGATCAAGTTTGAAATCACTGTCCAGTTTAAGGCCCAAGTTTGAGACTGTTGACTTAAGATAAGGAGACAGGGGGCCCAAGTCTAGAGGATGGGATGTACAAGGGCCACTGGGACCAAACAGTATCAAATCTGTCTTCTTTTCATTGAATTTCAAGAAATTTTATGCCATCCAGGTTTTGATTTCTTCCAGGCAGGATAGGAGTGGCCTTAATGAGAAGGCGTCTTTTTTGCTCAGTGGGACATAGATCTGGCAGTCTTCTGCATAGCAGTGGAAGGGAATACCATGTTTCCTTAAGATGGAACCCAATGGGAGCAGATACAGCGAGAACAGCAGAGGCCCCAGAATTGAGCCCTGTGGAACACCACATGACAGGGGAGCAGTGTGAGACTCAGAGCAGCGAAGGCTCAATGTAAGTGAAATAAAGTTACCTCGGATTGAGCACCTCTTTCAACACGAAATAGCTAACGTGTTTGATTTGTATTCACAACATTTCATGGAAGTTGTCACACTCAATTTGAACATATTAAACAGAGCAAGCACAAATAAATTAAATCTTATCGGACTGTTTGTGGTCAGCCTGGGTTGATCAAGGTGAAATGCACTTGGCGTCTTTCCTTAATTGGTGGTGCGCTAAGACTCCACCGATTTCTTGTTCAAAGGGGAGGGAGGACGAGTGTGGGAGTGAATTCTAAATTGGTGATTAAAACATTTATACACACTATGGAGACAATATCAGGAAAGTTTAGAATCACAGTGAGTATTTAGAATGGATAGACTCATTGCCAATTGTCGGAGCGGCAACTTGGGTGGCAAGGCATTTGTTAAAGGTGCCAGCTGCTAATTCCCTGCCACCCTGGAAAAAACACCTCTGACCTTGGCTCAACAAAGGTTTGGAAAGAACAGAATCTCTGGATCTCAGAACGATAAAAGACAGAGTGCTGGCTGCATGGGTGTGGCTCCTTGAATTGCTTCGGTAATGAGAGAGAGCAAACAATGTCTCAAGAAAGCATTCTAAAATATTTAATGGCCTACTAAGGATGTCCTTATTATTGAGCTTCCACTACGATTGAACAACGGACAAGTTTAAAATTCATAAAAAATAAGTCAATGTCCTCATACAAAAATGAGTCTGGAATCAGTTTATTGACCAAAAAACAGACTTCCACCACACCACAAAGGGTGTTTGCGTTGTTTACTGCGGTCAACAATGTCAGCAGGCAAAAAAAAAAAACATAAGGTTTTGTCCCCAGACAACCTCAGTGTGGAAAAACATAACCAACTGACCACACCTAAAATAAGATGAACTGAAATGCATTTGATGAATTCAGTATGTTAATGTTAAAAGCTGTAGCAAGTGCTGTACACGTACATTTCTTGTGCTGTTCAGCTTTTCTGTGTTTTGATTTGATTTATGTAAATAACAAGGGAACCATAAATCATGTCATCGTCACTCATGTGTCTTTACGCTTTTACTATGACAAACTGTGTAAAAAAACTAAAACAAAAAGCAAATCATGAAATAACAAATCTAGTGGTGACATTTGCACAATATCGGACGTGTTTTGCTGTACATTAAATTAAGTATAATATTTTGTGTCACCATTTTGTGTGCACGTTTTGCTGCTGGTCACTTGTGCAATTGTTTTGTTTTCAAAATTTAAGATATGATAATACTGTACTCCACAAAATATTTTTTTGAACACAATATGATTTCTTGCAAAGCTAAACATCTTTGTGCAGTGGTATAACACATTTTATTTGTCCCTTTCTTGGGAACCTAAACTGTCCCTTGCTTTTTTTCTAGCATTCTTCTCGCCATGATAACATTTAATAAATCTTAATCTAAACTGATTCTCATGATGTTACTCTGAATTGTGAGATTTATTGATAATTTGAAATTGAGGAATGAAAACTATTTGTTTTGTTTCTCTAAAACCAGTGAACCAAACCTTATATCCATTGATTGCTTCCTATGAAACACAGAAGAACCACAATGAACATCCGTCAGGAATTGTGAGCAAAATTAAATGAACCTGAATTTATCTCGCTCACCTTTTTCCCAACAATTGTCTCGATCATCCTTTCCACTCATTAATCACCAATCCATGTGTAAATCATGTAGTATGCCATCTGCATCTTCATTGTACATTATTTGAACACATCCTGCCAAATTATCATCATCACGAATGTTGCAGAAGCCCATTCTCGATGAACAAGTTGGGCCCTAGTTTCATGTCCAGCACAAGTCTAGCGCAAAGTGCAGTGCAACTGAACATTTGGGAGGAATTTTCTTTGTTTTGATATTATCGTAGATGGGAGCAGCTCCAAACAGGTGTTCGCGCCATTGTGGGAGTGAACACAGCCAACTTGATTCACAGCCAATTGAAGTGGCTCCTCTCATTCCCTTTAAATTGAGCGCAGTAAAGGCGCGCTGTGTACACGGCGGAAGCGTAACCGACTTGCTCGCTGGAGTCCATACAGGAGATTTATTTTACATGATCAAGTTTCAGTAATAAAAGAGTGTTGAATTTGTATTCAATGAAACAGTGTAGTAATAAATAGTACACATTCACTTCATTTGAATGTGTTCATGTTTTCATCAACATTGAAACAATTATTTATTTATTTATTCGGAATCAGAAAGATTTACTTTTGTGGGCCAAATATAACCCAAGTTTACAATAAATACATACATGCATACAGTTGAGCTCATAAGTTTACATACCCCTAGGGTCGACTATGTAAATTTATGAGCCCGATTGTACAATAAATAAACAAACAAATAGAAATAAGTATGACGATAGGTCAGAGTTCTGAGGGCTCTGGAAAACAGTGCGACTCCACCAGGGGGGGCAATATCTCCAATGGACCAACACACCAATGAGTGTTTCGAGAGGCAACATGAGATGACAATGATGACATGTGAAGAGGACAATGAATGAAAGACAAGTGAGCAAAAAAGAACACACACAGATGGAGCGAGCTGATTGGCTAACATAACAAGGTGACAAAGAAGGCACAGTACACAGGCAAACAAAACTCCTGATAATGTGGTGAAACAAAAGCATCTCAGATCAAAAGAATGCAAACCAAATCCAAAAAGCCAACAAAAATGCGGACTACAGTGTTATATTGTATGAACAAAGTATACAGAGCCTGGCCAACTTTGCATTCTTCTGCCAACCTGAAGTTTCACGTCCTCCATCTTCTCAGTTTGTTTGTCAGCATATGGCAACAAAAGGAGGATTAACAGCAGCTCTTTGCCTCTATGTTTGTGTGCACACATCTATTTATCTATGTTTATGTTACTTTAAAATCTACATCCAGGTTTGGGTCACCTCCAGATGCCAACCAAACCATCATGCCAAGGCCTGCTATCAAGCTATGTATATACGTAATATAGTATAGCAATGATACTTTAATTTCAGATTGTGATTGCAACTAAGCAGTAAAACCACACACACAAGACCTGCGTTAAACCTGAAAGAAAAATCACAAGGTGAAGTTTATATTAAAGTGCATTTACAAAAGCCAGTGGCTCAAACCTCAGGGGAACCTTTGCAAAAAGCCCCAAAACTAGTAAGTATTAAATATAAATAGTGTTTCTAAATTTGACACACCACATAAAAATGTCAACCAAGCTGCCAAATATGAACATGTTTGCATGCATATTTGCACTGAGGATTGAGAGGAAGAAATTTCGTCTATGCTGCATGTCATACGTAAGCATATTTGACAATAAAGATGACCTTGAATTTGATGAACGGTTAAAAAAATATGTACCGGTACGCAATCCTGAAAAATCAAGCTTTTGTTCCGACAATCAAATGCTGTGGACATGTCCGTTGAATGTGCAGAAACCACGCCCTTCTTACTTGTCAATCAAATACTACAGCTAGCATCTTTTTTATGCTGACACATCCCTACATGTTTGAGCCGTGAAAACCTGCAGTTAGGTGGCTGAAATATATCCCACAGGGTCGTCGCGGGACTTTCCATACCACAAAAAGAGGCGCCAGCCACACCCACCGGCTAGTTTGCAAGCTAATTGCGGCTGCTCTCAGCCAACAGCCAACATCATTTCTTATGGGGAAGTTCTTTTGAAATCAGAACAACTTTTTAATCAATTAGCAATACAGAAACTACTGACTGGCTGCTCTACTGGAGTTTAAACTGACACAATTCATAGTTTAATAATCAACCAAGTTGAAGCTTAACCTGTGCATTATGCAAAATGGATCATGTTTCCCCATTTTTAGTGGCAGCCCTGTATTCCAGATACTGTATTCTGCACGAATCTATTGTGTGAATGTGGTAAAACAAAATGAACCGATGCCATGGGAAACATCATCCCTGTCTTATTGTCCGAGCACACTCTTTTCTAAAATGGAGTAACTTCATCGAAATTGAACAGGGATACATTTTGGCCCATGTTGAGAGCTCAAGTTCCTAATAAAACTGCAGTTGGCGCGCATCTGTGAGCTGTGTTCTGGAGAAAGGCACAAACAGGCACCCTCACATGCACATGCACAAACAACAATATCTACAGAGAAATAATACAGAATTCAATTTATCCAATTGTGAGATATTTAAAAACAATATTGCAGCATTTACTGATACAGTGCTGGTTTTGATCTCAGCTGCGGCAGGCACTGCATGGTGACAAATCAATTTGGCTTTTCAGAGGCTGGTATTCAGAATGAAAACATGTTCATTCGTCACTTCTTTGCAAAGACACCACCATAATATTCCTTCGTGAAAGAGGTTTTATTTAAGAGTGAGAGAGTGACGATGACGACTGTCCAACAACATGATTATTTTTCAAGCCCCCTTGAGGCTCAATATTAACTTAATATTTATGCACTTTGTTCACAATTTATAACAGTTCCAGGTGTTTCAATAAAGCACGACTGACAAAGTTGCATCAAAATAATATCATTCTGTATTGGGGGTGGGGTGGGTGGACGATGCTGTCTCATGCAAGTTCAGGATATAGCTTTGGTTTCCATGAATACCAGGAGGCAGAGCTTGGGCATTCGATATGCGAGCGACAACACAGCTTTATATCTAACGACATATCCAATGCACCCAGTGAATGAGAAACAGTAAAGACATCGTAAAGCGATTAGAAACAAATTTAGTGACTTGTATGTGACATTATTGTAGACTTTTGGAGACTGTGTCCAGAGCAGGTTCCCCTCTCTGCGTCCACAGTGCAAACAAATGACACTTGCGTAGAGCCACCATCGACTAATTTATCAATTGTGCCCACACCCTCCTGCTAGCAAGCAACACCCAAGATTTCACTGCATTATTACCAGAAATGTGCTCTTCAGTGTCATCAAATATTGGCAAACACAAATATTTCCCAACCCAAGGTCAACCATTTAAACAAACATTCCAGTGTGTGGCGGATATGTGATATTTGCTATTGATGATCTTTTCCAACACAGCAGCTCTGCTTACCTACAGGCATTGACATGGTAGTGCTGTCGAATAGTCTAGGATCAGGTCGTTGCTGCCCAATTGTGGAAATGGAAACCTGATGTGGGGTTCAGTCATTATTTCAATGCCAATTTGTATATGCCAATTCGTGATGCCACAATCCAGCAAGACTTTGGACAGCTCACTTGTACATTTTTAGAAATAGGCAGATCAACCAAAAAATGACATTGCTTTGATTAGTTTCTGACTTGATGAGTGGGAAATCACTCTAGACCCAACTATTTCGATATAAACAATTAAAAAGTCAATTTCCCGATGTCTATCCCCTGAAATCCAGACAAGCAAGCAATGTCACAGTAACCTTGCAGCTTTTGTATTGAGTTGACCTTTTTGCGTCGAAAAAAAAAGCCCAGAATGTAGATGTGTTCCTCTTCAAAGCTCTTTGTATGAACACGTACCAATGGCCACAGAGTACAAAAAGATGTCAGATTCAGAAAAAGAAAATGAGTGAAAAATTCGGTGATTCGTGTTCATGTCATTACAACCTGATAAAAGGCTTTTATTCAATCAGAAAAACAGCCGCGTTTCAAATCAGAAAGGTTGTTCCAGGAAAAGCGTACATAATGATCCAGCCTCCTTCTGACTGTAGGAAATCAACATCTGTGTTTTTGTCCCAAAGGATCCACATTTGTGCATGGTTGTTTTCCTGAATGTGGAGAAAACATTTTTATTATTACCACAGGCAACAAATGTGGGCAGACGCTAGCTATTGATGCTCATTCATTTTTGCACTTTAGAGATAAGAAGAGGAATGTTTCAGTGAAAGGAGAAACTAAACCACACATACCAAAGCATCCAGAAAACTGTGTTTCCTCATGAACACAAAATCTCGAATCTAGAGAGATGTCTTTGGAAGCTTTGGGATTTCCATTATCCTGAAAAAATAAGCACCATGACTGTGATGATCAAAGTTATTTGTCATCTTTTAGCAGCGAGGCTAACATATCAGAAGATGAACTGCTGGTGCCAGGTAGCTTGTCAGAAAGCTGTACTTTCAACTTTGAGCCCCAGCGAATACAGCAAGGTACTGACAGCAATGTTCAGATACATTTAAGGTGGAAGAACTTTTGAGCCTTCGCCTCAACCCAATCAAAGACCTTTTGAAATGACAAGAGTGACAATTTGACCACACAGATGTATGAATGAATGGATAACATGCCCACAGATACAACGGAAAATTTTAGGGAAACCTTTCCCCCCCAATAAGGGAAGCTGTTATAGCAGCCAATCGTAGACCAACTTTGCTCAAAATATGTAGCTCTATGAAGTGTAATTCCAAAGGCTATTGAATTTCCATTTTGCCCAATTTGTCTTTTTTTCTTGAGCCAACCACGTCTGATGAAATGTAGTGTTTATTCCATGTACACCCGCTGAAGCTATTGAAAAGCGCCTTGAGTTTCAGAGAGGTCTGACTTCAAGGCGGAACCTAGTCAGACACGCTTCCATTCATTTTTTTACCACTTTTCAAAATACTTCTGGTAGCTTTGGCGGTCTGAATTAAAGCTTCTGGGCCAACATGAAGTTTCTTATTTTATTCCTCATCTTGAGCCACTCGTCTGTCACCGTGAGGACTAAAACCCCTCTGATCCGTCTTGCTTTTTGTTGCCTTTCTGTGGCTTTAAATGTCGCTGATACAACACTCCCATGGCGGTGTCATCACCAAAGCGGCAGGGAGTCTGATAGTGATGCCTCTCACAATCATGAGGTAAGGCTGACATTCTGGACACAGATGGCAATCAAATGATCTTTTATGAGTACTTCGACGTGTTTATTTTTCCTGTTGCAGCAAAGGCTTTCGGCCGTGGCCTGCGCTCCCCCGCTGGCCTCTATTTCCCAATTTGTGGCCGGCACCTGCACCTGCTCCACCTCCACAGCCACCTCCACCTCCAGTCACGACCTAAAGTACAAGCTCGCATAGCCCACAAACGGATTTAGTCATTGTGCAGGGGTACCTAATGAGGTGTCCATTGTAATTTAAGCACAATTTGATGTGAAAAATATCTGCACGGCATGGAATGTTCTAATTGCCGTATTTGACACGTCAGGCACGCCCACACAAAATTATAGGATCAGCATGGTTTCTGAAAGGATCATGTTTGATCCTTTAAACGGCATAATCTTTGCTTCATCCATCTCTGCACTCAGCATTTCATTTTTCATGACTCAGCATCACATGCAACTGTCCTAAACCATGCACTTTACATAGAGCCACAGCAACGTTTGACAACCTTTACAGGGAGTTGTGAAAGAACAATCCATCTCATAAAGAAACGTACAAAGAGATGCAGTCTGTAGTCGAGCTCACGACTCATGACTGTACATGTCTAAATGACATCGCTGCAATGCGCTTTAGGCAGTTGCAGTGGTGTCATTATATGTGGTTTGTTAGCATAGTACCATTTGTTTTTCCAAAAGTCCCTTCACTGCAGTTCAAACTTTGAAACATAAGTCTATGCTCGCTGTCGTGTCCATCGTACACTTTGGCTTTTTTAATATTAAGTGATACTTTTTGCATTACCACTGACACTGCCTTCTAGTCTTACATTTATTATGTTATAAATATGTGCTGTCTACTAAATTCCTCACTCATTGAATTGTGGTTGTCTATGAATGAGAATGATTAGTTGAATAAATATCAAAACTTTTGGCAAGATAAGAACACAGCTCAGTGCTTTTTTTTTTTTTTTTGGTTGAACGGTATTCTTTGAGATCGGCGCAGTTTGCCGTTTCATCCCAGCCAGTGAGTTAGGCTTCCCGCATTATTTTGACACCGCTAGTGAGACAATTACACATCGGCTGCACCCATGGGTACTCACGTGATGTCGATTGAACTGCAGCCGTATAAGGGTTGAAAATAAGCAGATGGGGGTATTTACTGGATTTTCTCCTGGTTTCCACCTCATTGCTTCACCCTGATGGAGAATTAAGTGGCAATTTGTCTTGTGATGCCTGATTGGTTGTTTCACTCCATGAGCAGTGCATAAGATAGCATGCCTGCCGCTACTTTAATTGAATTTACTCTAAAGTGCTCCAAGAGGACATCCCTTGAGAGCCCGCATTGATCCAGAGGGAACTAATCTCCACTCTATCGATTTTCATCAGTTTCTCCCAATGATGCTTGTATTCCTGACATGTTTTACAATAACATTGGGAGGACTCCCAGTGAGGAGAGACCCATCATCTTCTGTTTATAATTTTGACTGGGTTCTCGTTAATCTACAAATTCACAAACAGCTCACAGACACTAATGTCTTTATTCGACTTGCTTAATTATTTCAGATTTGTCATAAAATAACCACTGTATCCTGAGACAGGCATTGTCAGAACTCAGGTTGTTTAACATGTCGATACCATGAAGCAGAAACTCAAGTTTTAGTCGCGGATCACCGAGTCACTAACAAGCTGCTGCAAAATTCTCCCTTTCTGCCTCAGAAACACGATACTTACTCTCCGCTTGGGGAGAGTCTGCTTATTGTGCCCCCAAAACCGGGTGGATTTTAACATACAGACCTGGTTCTGTACAGGTTTAATTGAACTTTGAATTGAATATTTGGAGTATACTATCATATATTAGTGCCATAATTTAAGTGGATACAATTTGAAAAATCATAACATTCGACTAATTGTAAGTAAATATTTTGCTTGAGGCTATCCGAGGTGTCTTTGGGCAGTGGGTGGGGTACACCCTGAACTGGTTGCTCAGTCCACTCAAAACACCTCTTTGTACTGCACAGTAGTTGTCAGTCTGGTAGCTCGAGAATGGTCTGCTGTTGTTTAATGGTGCTAGGACGCAATCCACAGAGACTGTTATAGGCTAAGCACCCAAGTTAGCCATCAACTGGTAGAAAAGATGACTACCTGAATACATTTCCTCTTGTATCTCATCAATCTTCTTTTGCTCCACGGCATCACCAAATTGTGCTCATGCTCCAGCAGTCAATGGCGACCTCGTGTTGTCAAATTGGACTGTCAATCATCTGATGTATTGTCTGATTTCATGGTTTATTATTATTCACTTCTGTGTACAGCATCCCCCCACTTTCAGCCAGTCCGAGTTTAGAAAAGCTCGAGGTGAGATTTTTTTTCCCCCCTCGATATGCTCACTCAATCAGCTCAGTGAAATCCGTGATGGTTTATTCTTTATCCTCACTTGGCTCCGACTACATCTGTGGCCTGCTCCGTGCTCCAGATGGTGGCTCAAAGCAGCCAAATGGGTGCCTACCTGCCTGCAGGAGCTGTTCAGTATGTAAGACGGATTGCAGGCTTGACTTATCGAGGGCATGCAAACAGGGACCAGAGGGTATCACAGAACAAAGACCATTCCAATCCACACAAGGGTACACAATGGTTGTGTGCCGCCATAAATAGGTTCCATTTATATTTGTTCTTGTTGTCATGTGCTGTAAATGCATACATGCTGTCTGTATTGAACACATCCCAGATGGGAATAGCAAGCACACTAATGGCTCAACACAACAGGAGAGGGCATCAATATCACTATTCCGATTTGCCTTTGATGTCATGGTGCACCATGTGCTGTCTGGACTAAAACTCAGTTGAATTCTCTCGATGCAGGTTTTTATATTATCATTATAGTTCTGTAAATAACAACAACAAAAAAACTTGTGCATAAAAAGACTCATTTGTGTCCATTGTTGTTGATTTCTTTCAGATAGGATTTGAAATTGAAAACAGATAAAACGCCACCATCGCACTTTGTAACAGCTCGTCATTGCAACCACTTCAGGACCAACCTCAACCCAACGCCTGTAATCCATAGACTGAATGTTGTTTGTTTTTAAATCTGCTGCTTGAACTATGTCCCTTTAATTCATAAGAAAAAAAAATCATTGTCTATTACACTTGTTTATTTCTCTGATTTATTTTTTCAAACACTATACTTTGTGCAGTGTGTTGCTTTAATTTGCACTAGTATAACACTTGAATTTTCCTTCTTGGGCCCAACGAAGGATGATCTTATTGTTTCTTAATAAACAATGCAAGTAAAATTTAAACAACTAAAAAAAAAAAAAAAAAAAAAAAAGTACCCCATCCCATCCAATCAACATATAGTAGTAAAATAATTGCAATATTGCAAAAAAGATATAATAAACTCCTACATTATTATTTTTTTCTTTGTAACAGTTGTACAATGCAATTAATTATGATAAGAACAAATTAAAATAATACAAATGTTTGAAATAATAACATTGCACTAAAATGCAATTATTGTACTTTGGCTTATTTTCTGGGAATAATTATTTTGCTGTGATTGTGTTTGTGTTTGTTCCTTGATGTTTCAGTTGCTATGCAGTTGCTACGCAGTTGCTATGCAGTTCTTGATATGCCTTGGTTCTTTTATGTCACCTTTATTCGGCCATATGCGATCAGTACAAAAGCTGGAGTTACTCAGTGATTTTTGTTATGAAATAGCCTCAGAGGTAAAGTCAACGTGTTGAAACCGTGGCTTTTAAATGACTACGCTGAAAGATCTTTGTAGCGGCACCGGCAGAGGACGCATTAGCCACCAGATGATTATGCTTGGGCCGTTTCCTTTATGTACAGGATTTTCTATCAAGTGCTTCAAATTTAAATGTGCTTTTACAGAATGTATTTGGATTAGAGATTTTCCAACTAAACCTTTGCAAATCTTTCTCCAATCTTACTGACGTTCACCTATTGTTCCAACCGCCTCTGATGAATTCATCTGTCCTGCACACAATCTGAGAAACAATATTGATTTGTGCTGAGAGCTTTTCAAGATTCTTGAACAAGACTTGGTTACCAGCAACTGGCAAACGCGTGATTACATTGATTTAATGGTGCAATAATACCTGTAAACCACTTGAATGCAAACTGAAACGTAATCTCAGAGCTGGTGTGTTCAATTTTAAGTAACAGTCCACCATTGAGTTGATGAAAAATGCTGACTCATCAACAGATGCAAACTGATAATAACAATCATTTGCTAGCTGTGAAAAGGATAATCATGGCTCCGGCAGACAATTTAACATCCCTTCATCCATCCATTCTCTACCACTCATTCGGGGTCGAGTCGCAGGCGCAACAGCTTTAGCAGGGAAGCCCTGACTTTCGTCTCCCCAGCCACTTCTTCCGGGGGATCCCAAGGTGTTCCCAGGCTAGCCGGGAAAGATAGTCTCTTCTGCATGTCCTTGGTCGTCCACGGGACCTCCTGCCGGTGGGACATGCCCGGATCACCTCACCAGGGAGGTGTCCAAAAGGCATCTTAATCAGATGCCCGAGCCACCTCATCTGGCTCCTCTTGATGTGGAGGAGAAGCGGCTCGACCCTGAGCACCTCTCGGATGACTGAGCTTCTCACCTTATCTCGAAGGGAGAGCATGTACACCCTGTGGAGGAAACTCACCCGCCCCCACACACACACGCACACACATGCGCACGCACACCTTGCTTATTTGACTTTGAAAATTACACTTAGACAATTACAGTATTTATCACCCCCCAGTGGAAATTGAGTTCTCAGGCAGCATAAAATTTTGAATGATTGGGGAAGGGTAAAGGTGTGTGTTCAACCAGACACCAGACACTGTAATCAAGCAAAGTGTGCTGTTCAACTTGATGAAGTTAACGGCAATTTGGTAAAACCTAAATTACACAGGTTTGGGGTTTTTTTTGGTTGATTTTTTTTTTAATATGTGATTCCTACGCACTGTGATTAGCTTGAGATGATGCAATCAAAGGCACAGTGCATCATTATCAATCTTTCCGTTTATTCCTACAGAAGGTGAGAGACAAGTTTTCATTCATTCTTTATTCATCCGAAAGGTTCTTTTATTTCATTGGATTTAAGTTCATGCATTTTGGAGAAGGGGACGTCTGGAGCATTGGGACTCGCTGCCAACATAAAAGTGGTCCTTGAGCATCCCTGCCTGGCTAGCCTTGCCTCTGCTGCACCTGTATGTTTTATATTACTTTTAAGTGCTACTTTCTCATTTATGTTCCAGCAACACTCCTGCATTATGCGAACTAATTGGGTTTTTTTGTTTGTTTGTTTCTTTGTAGTCTGTGTTCCATTATCCGCCTCACTTTGGAAGCTGCAGACAACTGATGCCACCTCCACAGGTAGAGTGCCCAGAAAGAAAGAGTCATACAAATAATCCAGCATTGATGTTGTGTTTTCACACCATTTAGGGAAAAATACATTAAAAGGAGGTCCGTCTGTGCTGGAAACTGGGGCATACAGTGTGGGAGTCGTATACCATTGTTTTTTTTACTCTTAATACTCCCTACAACAATCTGATATGTCACATTCTTGTTCGTTACCATTCACCGTTTTTGTAGATCTATCCACAGAATTTCGCTGGAGGTGCAGGTGGAGTAAAGCCTGCACAAGTGAGTACTTCTTTAGATATATTTGATGAATGAGAAAAGTATCTTTTTTATCAGTCACGGCTGCCACAGAAGTGTGCCAGTGATGGATGAAGACCAGAGTACCGGAAAAACTAATTGGCACACTCTGGTACTCTGCTGTGTCTTGGCAGCTCAATACAATACAATACAATACATGCTGATTTATATAGCGCTTTCACAACAGCGGCAGCTGTAACAAAGCGCTTAACAAAACAGTTAACATAAAGTAAAATAATAAACACAAAACATAACAGAAAACACGGACAGTGCAGTCCTAACCACTTCTCCGTCACACGCTTTGTTGTTTGAAGCAGTTTGAGATGAAAGAGGAGAGAACAAGCTGGGAAAGAGCTCAGAACAATATTTCCCAAAAAAAGAACACCTGAAGAGTTTTTGACTAAATTGCTGTCTGGGAGTTATTGATGTCATGATTCTGTTTGTGACCAACAAATGGCACTGTAGGGCTCTCCTGCAGCTACACACCTGTTGGTCGTTATCTAATTATTGCGCTTTAAAAGGACTCCCTGCACGACCACTCAGTGTCGGGTCACTGTTGCTTGTTTCTTTGTTGCTGTTTGCTACTGTCATGTTTGTTCTGGTCATGTTTCTGTTGTTGATCGTTTTTTGCTTCAGTCATGGTTTTGTTTGATACTTTGGACTTTGTTTAGGATTTAGTTTTCAGTTTTTTATCAATACACTTCTTCAAATACACCTTGCTCCTCCCTCCTGCCTGCTTTTTGGGGTCCACCACCACCTTGCTACGTGATAATTGAAGGCTGCGCCAGCAATACGTTTCACATTATCATCAGTGGTTGACTAGCATTTAAGCTTGCATGTCAGTAAAGATTGTTTGAACACATTTTAAGCATTTCCATTAAACATTGGAAATACAGTTACCGTAATGTAGTTCAAGCCCACCTCCACCCCCCCCCCCCTTTTTTTTTCTTGCACCCATTCCCCTCATGGTTTCATCAAATACTGTCTGCCACAGCCACCTGGCAGGCAGAGTGTGGAAGTGGAAAATACACTCATATTCAGTATAGTCCCCATTGGGTCCAAAGTTACTGAATGACTGCAATAATGTTTAGCACAATAAGCTCTAACTTTATAAACGCTTTTTCATTTTTGCCATTCACAGCACTACCTGTATGACTTCTCCCAGCAGCGGGTAAACAGGCCAAATTTACAAAATTCAATAGAGAATAGTCAAAGATTGCATTTCAGTGGCACTAAATGCATAAAGAACAATTATTATGTTTTATTTTTGCTTCAGAGGCCAAATGTTTTTAACATTACAGTTGCTACCATTTGTATTTTCACCTCATGACGCCCACCCTCAGCAAACTGCGAATGCGAAAGAACACCAAGATGTTATTGTGATGCTTCAATGTTTACACAAGTGTTACTTCCATTTCCTTGAGAGGTTTTTCTTCCTCTTTTTTTCAGATTTGTACATTGGACGCCAACCCTGTGCTATCGCAAGAACCACAGCGACTTTCAGGACCAAACCTCACTGGAAAAAAAAATGGTGTAGCAGTTAGAGCAAAATGGTAAAGCACACAATGTTTGAAAATGAATACATATTGAAAGCTCTCCCAGCAATCACAGGTGAAGGTTGCGCCAAATGGATGGAGGGATGAATTTGCTGACAGAAAATAGAGTGCGCTCTTGGACTGAAAGAGAGATATATTGTTCATGATGATGGTAAAATTCCAATTTTCTCAGATGTAAGAGTTACTATATTTCAAAAACAATGAATATTTTCACTGATTGTAAATTTTCACCTCAGTCGATAAAGGGAATTTAGTCAATGCCCACCCCTATAGTTAAGATGGATATTGTGTTTCATTATCGTATCACAGTTTGTTGTCTGTTCCAATTAAATATACATAACTGGACAAAAGTGTTGGTACTGTTCTGTTAATGAAAGAAAAAAACCCCGACAGTTGTCAAAGAAAAAAACTTGAATCTGACAAAACTAAGACAGAACAAAAATGTATTGAAAATAAACCATAAAAATAATCAGACACTGCTTTTGAAATGTGTTTCAACAGAATTCTTTTACAAAACAATAACATGAAACAGTCCTGGAAAAAAGCAAGAGTACCCTTAACTTAATATTTTGAGATAAGCACTGAAATCAAATGATTTTGGTAACTTTCCATGAGATTTTTGCACCTTTCGGACGGTATTTTGGCCCACTCTTCATGAGCAAAGCACTCAGTTTGTCTCAAGATTGAACGGTCCTTTCTTTTAGCTCTTTCCACCAATATGATTTAGATCAGATTGAGAGACAAAAACAGAACAATGAAAACAAAACAAAAAAAATGAACCCATTGCACTTTCTTTCTCACTTCAAATACATTTGTGCTTTTGTGATAGGATACCTCTTTTTCAGACTTGCATTTCCCATTATGATCGTAACCATGACAACCAACCCCAAGTGCTCAAAGTGCCTTTTATGCATAGTTATTGGAAGGAACACGCTGAGCGTGTGGGAAACCAAGTCCTTTGTCATCAAGATTCTCATTGTTCCTGTTAAATTCACATATAGAAAAGTAGAGGTACACCATGAGTTGTCGAGTGCTTTGCCTCAAGGATGTTCGCAAAGTGAACTGGCATGTTAAATCAGAAGGCTACATGAGAATATGAATGCACTTCATCTACAGGCGGAATTTCTCACTGATAACTGGTCACGTTAATCTGGACAATCTAGCGGGTCCCAACACACCAGCAATGTGCTACATTCACTCTATTACATTTGCTTAAGTAAGGTCTTGGGTAAATTGTCAGAGTGGTTTTCATGCAACCTACTTTTTATTTTTACTTGAGTATTTTTCTTAAGAAAGAAACATTACTCTTACTCCATTACATTGGGCGGTATTCGTCTCTCTACTTTGTTTTCTTCAACACGTCCCCAGCGCAAGTGAAAATTTGCTGGCAAAAAGTAGGCTAGAATTTAGACCGGCTCAAATTTGAGGTGCAGGTGGTATGAAGCAATTCTGGTTGACTTGATCAAGGTGCAGTCAGGGAGATTTTCAGCTCAGTGGACGTGATGGCGGCGCAATTATGGGTGGGTGGGAGTATAGCTGTTCACACACAGACACACGTGTTTGAAGGCGGTGTCCAAGTGTCCACTCCACAGCAGCCAACTTTACATGGAACTGCATTCCTTTCCTGCACTGGGAATGGAGGGAGCAGCTTCCAGTGGATGGCAAACAAGTCAGCATGTGTTCCTTCGCACAATAGCGCACAACGGTGCAAACGCCCCTTGCTACCAGCTCCCGTCGGCCAAAATATCAAAAGAAAGAAAACCATCAGTTAGATTGGGCTTGGCACTAGATTTGTGTTGGGCGTGAAACTGACCAATCTAAAAAACACAAGTCTACAAGTACAGTCACCATGGAGAAGAACTGCTGACACTTGTTGCCACTCAGGACTACTTGGAAAAGCACTTAGATGTCGAGGCACTTTGGTAGGTAGAGCTGCCATTTATCATAATGACACCCACTGACGTCATGGAATGCAAAGTGCAAATCCAAAAACAGATACCAAGAAAGGCAAGAGGATGGTTTCAATGTGATGCTCCCTCCGGGGCGTAAATGCTTGTCACAACAGGACCTCTCACATTTTTAAGGGCATAGGCATCTTTCCCTCAAGTCACGACTGTCTCTCCGACACCAGCTCACAAAACCTGGAAGTTCTCCTTCAGAGTATGTCCAGTCATGTCCTGCAATGTGTTTGTCACACTCAGCCACTCATAAATGCAATAAATCAATCAAAACATCTTCTCTTAACCGTTGGCCTCAATGGATCTAATTATTGTGCACTGTAATTATTATGTCAGTGAAAAAGATGTTTGTGTGTGTGTGTGTGTGTGTGTGTGTGCGCGCGCGTGTGTGTGTGTGTGTGTGAATGTGTATGTATGTATGTATTTATGTGTGTGTGTGTGTGTGTGTGTGTGTGAGTGCTCCTTACACAGCATATAATTAAAGATAAGAAGAGCCTTGACCCCATGCACCTCTTTTTTTTTCATATCTGAAGCATATTTATCTCTTCAAACACATTCTTCTTTGCGCATGGTGGGATTTGATTGGCTATGTTAGCACGCTCAGGTACTGTATATAAATGGTCTCCATGGGAAAAAAAAAAACAGCAGATACTTTCCACCCCTCCAGAGACACATCATCTTCAAATTCTCCACACCACAAAGAAGGTGAGACTTTAAATGGGTGACTTTTATTTGACGCAAAACCAATAGAATTACGTTTCTTATCTAGAGTCCAAATGGAGCGAGCTGTCATGATGATGTGCATGTTTGTCGCATGCTCGACTGCTCCCGTAAGTCTGTCTTCAATTTAAAAGATTTCAAATGTAACGTGTATTCACGATGATGTGACTTCATTTATAGTTTGCGTATCTTCTCCCGCTGTAGGTTCAGGAGAGTCAAAGCAATGAGGTAAGTTGGTCTAATCGCTGTGCTTTCTGTCATACGATATGTCGTATTTATGATGTTAGGCCAGCGGACATCACGGGATGATGGATGTCTGAAACGGCAGTTGTAATCGTCTCTATTGCGCTTGCGAATTTGGAAATGTCTGGTATTTTTCCAGCAGATCGCAGCGCATGCCGGTGAGGCCCTGAGGTTGATGGAGATGTACAGGTTATACCAGCAGCAGGTTTGTAATCGATCATTTCATTTGGATACAAAAGAAAATACAAATCTGTATGCCCGATTTGTCATTTTCTATTCAGGGGATGGTGGCAAACCCTTTCCTTCCTGCGTCGCAAACGTCCGGAGCAGGAACTGCCGGTGAAGCTCCTCCAGTAAGATTCCAAACTACTGTATTGGCCCGAATATAAGACGGTGTTTTTTGCATTGAAATAAGGCTGGAAAAGTGGGGGTCGTCTTATATTCGGGGTCTAGACGTTATACCCATTCACGACGCTAGATAGCGCCATATATCATTGAAGCAAATGCTGAACTTGACTCCCCAGGCCAAAGTGAACCCCTGTCACGAAGAATAAAAATAAAAATAGCGGTAGCACGAAGAAGAAAAATAAAAAATAGCGGTAAGAAAGAAAAGACAATAAAATAATAGTAGAGATAACAGAAAATGGAGAAACAAAGTGGAAATCTGGAGAAAAGTGGGTCGAAGCTCGGCCAGGTTAACCGGCAGCTGAGGAGAAGTTATGATGTAATTTACATTTCAAAAACCAGAAGCCATTCATTTACGAATGTGATTGCACTTTAGCTTACATATTTAAATGTTCAGATATTAAGATTTGAATGAGGCAAAATAACATGCTTTTTCTCTCAAATATATTGTTATAATCATTTGTTTCAGATGTACTGTAATTATTTTCTGTACAAAAATTAATTTGGTGTTCAAAAAGTATTTTTTCAAACTTGAGTCTTGAAAAAGAGGAGGTCGTCTTATAATCAGGGCCGTCTTATATTCGAGCCAATACGAATCAAGAAAACTGAACTCATTTTGCTTGGTGCATATGCTACACCTTGAATTCAAAAGGCTTCTTCAGTTCTACCTTTTAGACATCTCTATTTATCTTTCGGGGGTTTGATTGCCATGGTCTGCTTTATTGGAATGTTAAAGGAAATGAGCCATTCTTTCGGGAGGGATATCACTTGTTTTTGAAAGCCGATGATAGGTGGTAAGTCAAAATGATTAGACATTCAAAATAGAGACATGGTCCCCTTTTACAGTAAAATAAAGGCCACTTTACACGGAAATGTAGCATTTGACTGCACTGTGACTTTAATACACAATTTCTGAATAATACGATATACTGTATCATATGAAACGAATTATTTCTGAAGTCGGTTTGTGTTTATACAAATATTGTGTCCAGGCTGAGCAGACTGAGGCAGTACCCAAGGTAAGCGTTCCCACTGCGTTTAATGCACTCAAATGCAAACACCCATGTTTCGTTCTTCTTTAGCGGATGGATGCTGCACCAGCTCAGGCAACCACTGCGGGTCTTCCTCCTCCTCCTGCAGCTGCTCAGTTGGTTGGAGACGGATCAGAGGAGGAAGAGGAGGAGGTGACAAGCTTGACATTTAGTTGAATATCAATTGATCACCACTGTGTGCGCTCCCTCTAATTGGTGCAAATGATAAAGCCTTAAGACTTTCGGCATGCAGAAATAAGTCTTTAAAACAACACTTCAGATTCAGATATTCTGTTGAGAAAAAGAGGCAATTAAAAAAAAAAAGCAATGGATAAATTCACATACACACACAAAAACAGTGAATAAATTCTGTTGTCATTTCTCCGGAACACAGGATGACAATCCTGCCTCAAAAGCTGCTGCTCCTGTTGCCCCCGTAAACTCTGACGAGGCAGAAGAGGCCGAGGAAGCGGAAGAGGCCGAGGAGGCGACTGCGGTCGAGGCAGAAGCGCCTGCAGCGGAACCTGCGGCAGACCCCGCAGCTCCTGCTGATGTGCCATCAGTTGTTGATGCCCCCGCAGAGATTGCAGCAGTTGATGCAGCAGCTGTGGATGCTCCCCCTACATCCCCCGAAGCCGCTGAAGCGTCAGTTGGGGAAGTCGCCGCAGAAGCTGCCGCTCCACCAGCAGCATAGGCCGACGTTGCCGTAATATGATTGTACCCTGCATATTTCTGGCAGCTAAAAATGTCACCGTGTAGGTTCAGTTGCAAAAGGTGCAATGGCATGAATATAGATGGAAGAATACGCTTTGCTGGGTGCATGTTGACATTGTACAACAGTCGCTATACTGCTCGTGCAAAACAAACACGATATTGCGTCTCTCTTCGTGTGTTCATGTTTTATTATCGTTACCACATACCATCGTCTTAAATAAATGTCAGATATCATAAACAGCCGTTTCTGTAGCTTTTTTATTTTATTTTTTTATATCACAGCATAAACACAAGGCAAAGGACAAAAAAACGTGTGACACGGGGTTAATGCCATTTGGGATCTGTCATGATTGTGTTTTTTGTTTAGATTACGTTTTGGTTTTGTTTCCTCATGTGCTTTTGTCTTCCTGTTTGGTTTTGTGTCCATCTGGTGTCAACCAATCAGCTTCCTCAACCCTTTGTGTCTTGTCCAGGTGTTCCTTGTTGTCTCGTCAGTTTGCTTGCATTTAGTTTCCTGGGTTCTGTCAGTCTTTGTCAGATCATTGTGTTACTGTCTTGTGTTTTTGGTTCTGTTGCTGTCCCGTTGCTTTGTTTAACTGTCATGGGTTTTTGTTTGTTTGTTATTTCGGTTTATTGTAGTTTTTCACGACTGTGTCTATTGGGTGCAGTTTTTTTCCCCCCAGAATACCCCTGCAAGTGTTTTTTGTCAATACATTTTGTTCAGTACTCCCTGCTGTCCTGCCTCCCTGCTTTTTGGTTCTCTACCATCATGCACAAATGACAGGATCAAGTCATGATTCGACATCATTATAGATAACCTGCTTTAGTCATTAAGCTCCATGCATTATTTATTGAGGATATTAGGAAAATGGGATGTCCTGATGGCAGCACGTGCCTAAAAGAGATTCTGGTTCATATCTCATCGAAGTGTGAAGAATTGCATGTTCTCCCCGTGCTTGTGGCGTTTCTGTGGGTATTCCAGCTCCTTCCCATAACAAGCAGACGTGACCTGCCACATAATTGTTTTTGCTTCTCACCGAAGGAAAAAAGGTGCAGCTATTTCATGTTTCTTGCAAAATACTGTAACTCTTTTTATTATGGAAAAAAAAATCAGTATCAAAAGTGCATACTGAACTTAAACTGGCAATGATTTCATCGGACCATTTCCCTGCTTAACATAAATGAAGATTATAATTGTATACTTTAATATTTACCATCCCATATTTTCCATGACTTACGATTCTGAATCCAATTTGATGGAGAAACTATTCAACAATAAAAATCTAATTATGAGACAATACTTTGTATATGTATGCGATTGGCCGGTGACCCATACAGGGTGTACCACGCCTTCTGCCTGAAGTCAGCTGAGGTAGGCTGCAGGATACCTGTGACCTTGACAAGGATAAGCAGTACAGAAAATGGATAATGTGTATGGCATATGATGAGGCAACGATACATTTATATGGTTTTCCTAGTCAAAAAGGCCCTTTAAAGCAGTGTTTCCCAACCTTTATTGAGCCAAGGCACATATTTAACATCATAAAAAATTAAACCACAGCATACCACTGAGCAAAATTCACAAAATGTGGATACATAAGTTCATGATGTACCTTTGGTCATCTAGCGGAAGAGCATTTGATTGTTATGACTGTTACTATTTGTGGTTGGTAACTTGGCATAGATCAATCAAGAATTTTTTTTAATATAGAAAGTAATTTTTTGTCGAAATACAGAAATAAAATTGTCATTGGACATTTTACCGTGGCACACCTGATGATCTCTCATGGCACACTAATGTGCCACGGCACAGTGTAAAAAAAAAAGTTGGGTGAACTCAAAATTTCAAGGCAACAAATTGATAACATTTTAAATTTGACAAATCAACAAAATATGTATATAATGTTGTTGCTGTAAAAATTGGCTTTCTCATATATCACTCAAAAGAAATAAATGCCCATTGTATTGTCCACTGAACTTAAAGATATCAGTAAAAACAAGTCAGCAAATCGTTTTAGAGCAAACAACTTGCTTATGTTGTGCTAACATTGCTGTCATAAATTTCTATAATTTATATTTAAAAGTTTTTCACTTACAATTTTAGCACCCCAAAATATAACTTTTATTATTATTATTTTTTTTTACAGTGTTGTAATGTAAACAGATTTGCGATTACCGGTACATTGGTGACACCATAAGCAGCAGCATCTGGTATGAGATCCAAAATACTGGACAGGCAAGATTTTGATTCAACACAGAGGAGTGAGGAAGTAAGCCTGGGGTGTTATACTTCACACCCTGCAGCTGCAGGTGGCTTTCCCGTTTTTCCTTACACCAGTGCATCTCAATTACTTTCTGTCAGCCTCTCCCCACAGGAACACGAAACAAAGACAAAACAACAATAATAAAAAAATTTGAAGTGCATCAATTTTTCTAAAATAAAAATCTAATAAAATAAATGACAGCACCACCGCCATCTACTGTAGTGGATGTGCAGTTGCAATTTTGTCTAGTACAGAAATAAAAATGATATTTCCCAGGGTCACAGCAATCCTCCTGGCATCCCACCACGCCCCCTTGGAGTCCCATTCCATTATTTGAGAAGAACTGCTTTACAAACAACTACTTTTCCACCTTTCTTTGCTTTATTGTTTTTAACTGCATTGACAAAAAGACTGCAGATTTGTAAACTAGTTGTCACTGGCTTCAATATCAGGTATGACTCAGTATTGTGAATAATAAATACATTCACGATCATAAACCCAACAGCTCAACAGCTATTAACTTACCATGCGGCCATTAAATTTGAAGATTTACAAGGTTAGAAAAGCAACGAAGATAGCAATTATTTGTGAACATTAGCGATTAAAAAGTAGGAGGAGAACATGTCCTAGCGCAGCCAACAGGGAGAGCCGCTGAGCCAACATACCGCCGTTGCCTAAAAAGGAAGATTAAAAAAAGTGAAAATAGCCACTGCATTGCTCAACACTGCCAGGGGTTCAGACATCACTTCTATCTATATTCTTTAATTAAGGCACGGGGGAAGGTCTGCTCTACCTGATGTGAATCCTCCACGAGTCCGCATGTAATCGGATCAGAGTTGGATATGGCTGAGATTGCTGACAGAGCACAAGTATGTGTGTGTGTGTGTGTGTGTGTGTGTGTGCATGTGTGTGTGTGTGTGTGTGCGTGTGTGTGTGTGTGTGTGTGTGTGTGTGTGTGTGTGTGTGTGTGTGTGTGTGTGTGTGTGTGTGTGACAACAACAGTTTTCTAATGTCGCATCTCTAAACAGAAAATACACGGAGAATAATAGAAGCTTCATCACTAAATGGGCGTCAGTACTGTGGCCGTCCACTCTCTGAAGGTATCAATCACT
The DNA here is from genome assembly GCF_054856545.1 of Hippocampus guttulatus. Classification (NCBI taxonomy): domain Eukaryota; kingdom Metazoa; phylum Chordata; class Actinopteri; order Syngnathiformes; family Syngnathidae; genus Hippocampus; species Hippocampus guttulatus. The sequence goes on from NC_141269.1 coordinate 12,775,386, forward strand.
GCATGGCAGCGACAAAGTGGACTTTGCCTCCTCTCCTTTCAGCCACCTCTAATCCCCCCTAATCCTTATCAGGGTCAGTAAATCTGTGTGACATTATTAATTTAGCCCCAATGCTTTATCCATGTCAGTGTTGCCTGTAAGTAAATTTTTTTGGTCCAAATAGCTTCTGAGGAACTTGCACAACCCGCTGCAGATGTCAGTGCTTTTTGATGACAAGAAAATGGACTTGCTAGCTGGAGGCCAAGGTAGGTTAAAAATAACAATACTTTTTTTCGCAAGACCTGTCAAAAGGGGATTCTGTTCGTTCTGTTTTCACATTGTCGGCTGATGGGAAAGACAAGGCTCTCATTTTGCTTGACTTCATCTCAGGTGTACAGTAGTAGACTATTTTCCCGTTTCTAAATATCAATGGACACTAATGCAATTCTATGGCCTAATTACAGAATTTAAAGGTATTTTTGAAGGACTAAAAACATATACTGTACACCTAATGAAGCAATGTTTGATTTTTTTTCAGATAGTTTTACCCATTTACCCAGACTTTATGAAGATATTGAGACACTGGTAATGAGATCTATTGAGGGCTGATTATAAGGGAAGCCAAACTATGATGGAAGCCAGGTTATTTTAGACATTATCTGGTACCTTTATGCTGTAATACAGTATTGTCAGAAAGAAATGACTAATTCCATTTTAGTTATTGTTGTGAATCTTACAATATATGCCTGATGTATTGATTGATTGCTAACTCTGCAGATCTGCTGATATGACTTCATCGGCCGCCACTTGACTCAGGACAAGAAGTTGTACCAAACAAGCGGGTCAAAATGTAAGCGGACTTTTAAATACATGTCGATTGAAGTAGGCGAAATGGGCTTTTTTATTTCTTTTGAGTGTACTTACTCACCTTTTGCAAACTATATTTGCTGCAGGATTGCGCCTCAGCCAGTCCCAAATTGTCTGCTCAACACAAACAACAGCAATAACAATGATGAGTATGTACAGTTCTTTCGTCATTAGTTGATACAATTGGTCAAGAGCTTGTTTTGAAGACCGTAGAAACTAATTCGATGCCTTACGTCATCGTGCTCTCTTGGGAGAAGGTGGAGAAAAGTGATTACATTTCATCGAAGAAACAATTCACTGCTAACTGTGTCAACTTGTATTCTAATGCGCAGAAAGAAGGAAAAACAAGAACAAGCAGCAAATGAAAAGGAAAAAGACAAGGATGTAGATAAGTAAGTGTATCATCCATGAGAACTGGCGTAATGGACGACGAATGAGGACTAAAAGTGATTTGAATTTTTTCGTCATTCTGTTCTGTTTTCTTTTTTTCTGTCTGCTTTTTTTCCTTTCTTTTTTTTTTAACAGGCCCAAGGAAATATTTGTCATTAACCCTGCAGGAAATCTTTATTACAACTGGCTTTTCATCGTTACATTACCAGTCATGTACAACTGGACCATGATTATCGCTAGGTGACTACTTTCTCAACCTTTTTATTGGCATGGTGGCTTAGTACCATTTTATAAAATGTGAATTCGGTATGTGATGAATTCTTGACCCAAAGGTAATTTGGCACTACGAATTTATATTCTTTTAAATGTAAGTGAATGCAAAATGTCATCATTTTGAATTTGAAGTCAGTTTTTTTGTTTGTTTTTTATGCGCTAAAATTTAAAGCTGCACGCCCCTGAGGTATTATAAATTTGTCAGTCCCCTTAAAGGGGACATGTAGAAAAAAATACTTGTGTGCAAATAGTTGGGTCTTTGGAGCACCTACAAAGTGCGACATTGAACACCCAAATAAATCTATTGTTGTTAGCTGGCTATTTCCAAAAATGTGTTTCCACTACGCGGAGCCCTTTCTTGTCACAACGTCATAGCTCTATTTTCAGTCATTATGGTTACAAAAGCCGTATGCATAGACAGAAAAGTACAGGGTGGGTGGGGTGAGCAGAGGCCCATTTGTATGAGACAGGACCGCCCCAAAACAGGGTCATTTCAACCTGCATGTTACAAGTACTGTATATGTTGTGTCATAGTTAGTTATGTATTTATTTAACTGTTTTAGTCCTATGATAAAACTTGTTTCATAACAGGGGCAAATTGGAATTTAAGTAGTCTTCCAAAACTGATTTTGTTCTACCTCAAAGTAGATGTATGGGTTTGTACAGTTATGTGTATGTTCAGACAAGAGCTGGTCATGGCATTTTTTTTTTTAAATGCACACCAACCTGTCGTTATTAGTCAACTGTGTTTCTGGTGGTGTTTCCCCGCAAACAGGGCGTGCTTTGAGGAGCTGCAGCACAACTACATCCTTTACTGGGTTTTATTTGACTACACCTCAGACCTCATCTATCTGGCTGATATGCTCGTCAGGACCAGAACAGGTGAAAAAAAAAAGATATGATCTACGATGGGTGATGTTTTAAAGGGGAATGTATAGGGGAAGTCCACCTGAAAAATGTAGTATGTTCTATGCACCATCACTGCATTTTCATACTGCATTTGTGGGATGTGAGTTGAGGAGCAAAATCCACCCGTTTTTAGCCGTCTGAGGGGTACGGCCATTTTGCCACTTATCTGTCGACTGAAAATGATCCCACAGTTGCTCAGGTCTCAGGTCACAACCAATCACGGCTCACCTGTTTTCTGAAGCTGAGCTATGATTGGTTGTTATCTGAGCTCTGAGCAATTGGGAACTCTTTTTTCTTTTTTCGATATCAAGTGGCAAAATGGCTGCCCCCCGAGATAGACAAAAATGGCTGGATTTTACTGCTTAACTGATATATCACATACGCAATATTAATTAGTGCTGTGTTTAGACTTGTAGGGCTGCATAGAACATATTGTTGTAAAGACATTTATTGGGTTGAGTTCCCTTTTAACCCAAGATGTCAAAAATTTCTGTTATATTTTAAATTTGCATATCTTCTCTATCTGCTGCTGTTTACTCAAATCTACCAAGTATTTACAGTATATCTGCTCGCTCGCAGAGGCCGACACATTAACACATTGACTTTGTACCTTTGAAGGTTACCTTGATCAAGGCTTGATGGTCAAAGATGAAAAGCTACTCCGCGACCGCTACATCAAAAGCTTCCAGTTCCGGCTGGATGTTATCTCCATGTTGCCCACTGATGTCCTGTATCTCTTTCTGGGTCTGGACTACCCAGAGATTCGAGTCAACAAGCTTCTGAGGATTGGTCGCCTGATGGAGTTCTTCACAAGGACGGAGACTAAAACCAACTACCCCAACATCTTCCGCATTGCAAACTTGATCATGTACATCCTCATCATTATCCATTGGAACGCCTGCTTCTACTTCTCATTTTCCAAGTCGATTGGTTTTGGGTCAGACGAATGGGTTTACCCAGCTGTTGATGATCCGGAGGAGCCTGCTTTTGGCCAGCCCATGCGGAAGTATGCCTTCAGCCTCTACTGGTCCACATTAACCCTGACCACAATTGGAGAAACGCCACCACCGGCCCTCGATTCTGAATTTATCTTCCATGTGGTTGACTTCTTAGTTGGGGTTCTCATCTTTGCCACGATTGTGGGAAATATCGCTACCATGATCTCCAACATGAATGCTGCCCAAGCCCAGTTTCAGGCTCGGATTGACAACATTAAACAGTACATGCAGGTAGATTATCTTCTGATTTTTGGGGAATGCAAGATTGACTTCAGTGTATCGTTGTTTGATTGAAATTGATTGCATGAAACTCTGTCAATTGCAGGTTCGGAAGGTCAGCAAGGAGCTGGAATTGCGTGTCATTAAATGGTTTGACTACCTGTGGAACAATGGCAGGGCACAGGATGAGCGTGAGGTGTTGCGGTATCTTCCAGATAAATTGAAAGCTGAGATCGCCATCCAAGTTCACATGGAGACACTCAAGAAGGTTCGCATTTTTGCAGACTGTGAGGCAGGCTTGCTGATCGAACTAGTGCTCAAGCTCCGACCTCAGGTGTTCAGCCCCGGAGACTACATCTGCAAGAAGGGCGATATTGGTCGTGAGATGTATATCATCAAAGATGGGAAACTGGCCGTAGTCGCAGATGACGGCGTTACTCAGTTTGTGGTGCTGGGAAGCGGAAGTTATTTTGGTGAGATCAGTATCCTTAATATCAAGGGCAGCAAAGCGGGCAACAGGCGGACAGCCAACATCCGCAGCATCGGATACTCAGACCTCTTCTGCCTGTCCAAGGATGACCTCATGGAGTCGCTCATGGAGTACCCAGATGCTAAAGGCATGCTGGAGGAGAAGGGCCGACAGATCCTGTTGAAAGATGGCCTGATTGACTTGGACCCAGCTAACATCAAGCCGGAGGCCAAGGAGCTGGAAGAGAAAGTCAACAGGTTATACAGTACGATGGATTTGATGCAGATCAAACTGAAGAAGATTCTGGAGAAATACAAGAAAACCGATAAGACTCTGTGGCATCGCATCAATGACTTGGAGCGCCTGACAGGGGAGGAAATAGAGGACGATGGTGAGGGGGAGGAGGATATAAAAAGGGAGGAGGTTCAAGTGGGAGAGGAGAAAACTGAAGACATGGGTGGGCTGGATGAGAAAAGGGAAGACGTGAGAGAAGAGCAAGAGAAGCCTGAAACAAAGGATGTGGAAGAAAAAGACAAATATGTGAAGAAAGATGACGATCACAAAGACAAAAAATAACTGAAATCCGACGTTTACACAAATCATCCTTCTTTGTGGATAGAACTTTCAACACGAGTCTATTTTCTGTATTCAGACCCAACCGACCAAAAATAGCTGAACATGCCCAAGTAACTATGGAAACTACAGTATATACAGTCAAATGCCAATGGATAAATATAATTTCATAAGTAAAAACAATGAAAGGATTGAAATGTGGATACATATGTCACATGTATTGTCATGACCACTGTACTATATCTCGTGCGCTGCTACATCTATTTCTATTTTTGAGGTACAGTTTTTTTTATTTAACTTGTACATGTCATTTAATCACTAAAATAGTACAATTTGATATTTTCTTATGTTTAAGCGTTGTACTAATATTCAAACGACAGAATGTTACAGTGGCATAAAATAAAATTAAATAAACATTTTTAAGAATACAACCTATGGCTTGCTTTCCATGAACACTTGGGCTTACTGTGCTACTGTAATTTAGATTTCGTCATGGTGTAATTTGAAAAAGCAAAGTAATTTTTAACTGGTATTTGATGCTTAAGAGTTTGAAAGTTAGAGAACCAGTGGGACACAAAAATAAAAACAAATATTTTGATTAAGAATTGCATACGCCCGTGACCATTGTGAGAAGGCGTGCTTCTGAGAATGGATAATTGCATAAATCCAAGTAGAATTAACATCTTCACCTGACATCACCAGGCACTTGGAAGCAAGACACAGTACTTTAAACTGCTTTTACAGCAAATTCAGAAACACGTTCTGTTTAAAAGAAGTGACCCTAGCAGACACGGTACATTCAAGATGATCCAGCAAGTGGTCATATGGTTGAAGTCAAATCTGTTGTCAAGATCCTCCATTCTTATTCTTTCCAAATTGTGGAAGTAGTCTCCACCGCCCCCGGATGCGAGTGCTGGGGGACGGAATTCAATCCTGCATTGTGGAGCATCTTTTGTGTTGGTCCCTGGGTTCTAATGACTAAATTCCATTAAAACTTCTCATCACAAGTTCTCATCAAATGATCGAGAAAGAAAAACAGGCCAAGATGAAAATAAAGCAGCTTGGAGAGCTGCTGAGAATGAGTGCAACTTTTAGTGTGGTGGCTTCATGCAAAGCAGATTTGTGTCATCTTTTTAATTCTTGTCATTTGTCCTACTTTGTAACAGACTGCGCGTCTATTTGTCAAAAGATAGTGGCAGACAGATGTTCAATTAAATTCTACTGTAGGTGGTGAATTAAAACAATGAAGCAAATATGGGGGTAAATAACTGAGTAATACTTAAGATGTATTTATTTTTTTGCTCATAGACTTCCCTTTAGTTGAGAAGTTTGAATTCTTAGATACTGTCATAGGTGTCTACTTCAATTTAAATTAAAAACAATGAATACTGAAGACAGATGTTTATTATCCTTTGAAGAAAACGTCAGAATTATTTTCACGATAATTAATGTCACTGTGTGTTGGAGTGAAGGTAAACACCAGACACACACCCTGGCTGCAGTGCAGAGATGGCATCTGTGAAGCTGAAATTCAAAGGGCCACAGTGGTCAAAATGGGCTATTCTTCTCTAAGAAGCTCATATGAACTATATTTGTGAGTCCTTGCAACCATAAACAGGATTGTAAGCTCACGACTTTAAGTTACGGACAGTGTATACATACAGTAGATGTGGCAGGGCGGTCGGGTGGATTGCGGGACATTTCAGCCTCAGGTGCACCAGATGGGGATGTGGGCATTGCTGGGGCACTCGCTTGAAGCCTCCCTGGCACTGGAGAGTGAGTCACAAGCTGGGTGAGTGACTGATTAGCACGTCCACTTCACAGTGCAGGATTCCATTCTGGCTCTGGCCTTCCTGTGTGGAGTTTGCATGTTCTCCCCATGCCTGCGTGGGTTTTCTCTGGGTACTCCGGTTTCCTCCCACTTCGAAAAACATTCATGGCAAGTTAATGGGACACTATAAGTTGTCCCAAGGTGTGATTGTGATACGAATGGTTGTTCGTCTATGTGTGCTCTGCGATTGGCTGGCAACCAGGTCAGGGTGTACCCCGCGTACTGCCCGAAGACAGCCGGGATAGGCTGTCTTCGCCCACAAGCACGCCCACAACCCTTGTGAGGATAAGCTGGAGCATGGAGAGGCAAACTTTGATTCAGTTTAAATTCGAAAAGATTTCCTGTTTACTGTGGTATTTTTACATATGATAAATCATTGAAAAAAAGTATTTTCTAGTTGGCTTTATTCCTGCAAAACTCTGATGAGATTTTAAACTTTCTATTGCACTTTGCAATATCACAGATAAGGGATCTCTTCTGATTCATTATAAAATCACAAAACTCGGATGCAAAAGTAATAAAATTGTGACCACTATTCCAATAAAAGTTTTGACTCATTAAATGTATGGGTATGTCATGCACTTGACGCAACGAAAATAGATTCTCCTCAGGGGGTGCGGGGGGGAAAGAGTATTATAAGTATATATTACAACTCTTTCCACCATACAATTATCATCACTAATGAGCATGTGAGTTTGTCGGCACATGTTACTGTTCACTCACAGACATCATACTTCATATAGTATATCCAATTTTGCACATTATGGTAGGTGCGCAGTGTTGATCTATTTTCTGAGAGTGACACCGGTCCTGAACACATTTTTGTCAATAATACTAATTTTCTACATCTCAAACGTGATAATTTTTGTTCTCAGGGTTCCAAGTGAGGTGCGGCCGGGCGGTCGGCTGTTTAGCGCATCTGCTTCATAGGTTTCGATTCCGGCTTTGGCTTCCCTGTGTGGAGTTTTACACATTCTCCCTGTGCCCGTGTGGCTGGGTACTCCAGGTACCTCCCACATTCCAAAAACATGTGTGGCAGGTTAATGGAACACTCAGTCTAAATTATCCCCAGGTGTGAGTGTGGATGGTTGTTCATCTATGTCTGCCCTGCGATTGGCTGGCAACCAGTTCAGGGTGTCCCCCACCTACTGCCCAAAGACAGCTGGGAAAGGCTCCAGCACTCCTTGCGACAACCTTGTGACGATAAGCTGATCCAAAAATGGATGACTGGATGGTTACACTCATACCAAATTCCTCTTTTGCGTTTCTTCTTTGCCCTTTGACACACATGGCCCTTTTTGTGGCATACTTAATTCCTCTTTTCATTTAAAACAGTTACTGCAACAGCTGCAATGGTTGTGACTTATATCTGCCACTGCAGTCATGTAAGCACACAATATTTCATCTTGTCATACGACTGGATACATTTTTCATGTATGATCTCAACAAGCTCTGTTGTGGTTCCATTGTATCAGTACGAGTTGTGTGTGTGTGTGTGTGTTTCGCATGAAACATATAATGACTAAATTTCCCATGTTTAAACTGACATGTAATCTAGCCTTCCCTGCTCGAGCTCTGCTTGCAGGACTCAAATTCCCTGAGGTGAATGGAAACCCCTTCGCGACTTGACATCGCATCCGTATGAATATATAAAAAAACAAACTTCTCCTCCCTAACACTGCCCTCAAGTATCCACCTGGTACTTTCTGCAGTTGAGTAAATAAACACTCCTAGCCTCTATATGAGGAAAAATGGTATACTTCATTGATTTCACAGATGAGTTGCTGCTCTGTATGAAATATGAAATGATTCGCAAAAAGTGTAGAGGGAGCAGTTCCGTCTCTCCTGCCTTTCCCATTCGCAGCTGCCATCCTTTGACTAAAATTCCATACATGCCACATGTGTGTGCAGCGCGGCCTACATTGCGGTGATATTCACAGCACGTACTCCATGTTGTCATGAAGTCAATTTTGAGAAGCCTGTGAGAATTTCCTGGCAGAGCAGGAAAGGCGCCGTGATCGAGTATGTGCCATTTATCCTGGGACATTTGCTGCTGATTTCCCAGAAGAGACATTTCTTGGGAATTCATTGCCCAAAGGAGTGTGACTCGATTAAAAAAAAAAAAACAACAACGACAATCATCAAAAGTGGAACACAAAGTTGTGTACATGAAAAAAAAGAAAGTATTACATAATTGGGCATATTGCATTTTCTGTTTCTAATTTTAGATGCTGGATACGCCCGAAACCCTCCTGCCCCCCTCCCTCCCGACACACAATTCACACTTACATGTTAATTAATTATTGTAACGTCATTAAGGGCTGAAAGGAATATACTCATGCTCTCCTGAAACATCAAGTATCAAGTACAACTTTATTGTCAAATGTGCTGCATGTGCAACATATATCACAGATGACATTTCTTCCCTCTCAAGACAACATACAACAAGAGGAGCTGCTGCGGCTGCCCGCGCCGCCATCAAAAGAAAAGTTAACATAAAAATGACAAAATAAGACAAGACAAGGGCGGCCCGGTAGTCCAGTGGTTAGCACGTCGGCTTCACAGTGCAGAGGTACCGGGTTCGATTCCAGCTCCGGCCTCCCTGTGTGGAGTTTGCATGTTCTCCCCGGGCCTGCGTGGGTTTTCTCCGGGTGCTCCGGTTTCCTCCCACATTCCAAAAACATGCATGTCAGGCTGATTGGACGCTCTAAATTGTCCCTAGGTGTGAGTGTGGGCGTGGATGGTTGTTCGTCTCTGTGTGCCCTGCGATTGGCTGGCAACTGATTCAGGGTGTCCCCCGCCTACTGCCCGGAGATGGCTGGGATAGGCTCCAGCACCCCCCGCGACCCTAGTGAGGATCAAGCGGTTCGGAGAATGGATGGATGGATGGAAGACAAGACAACACATTAGACACAGACGGTCGTGTATATAACTCCATTCTCTTAGTAATCAGAGCTCCAGTTTGTGTTTTGTGGCTGCGACAAAAACAGAAAGAACTAGAGCTTCGAGCACGTATGAGGGGCCCGAGCCACATTGGGATACTGGCCCGTTGGGGTACTGACAGAATTAAATTACATTTTTATTGAAAAGGGCACAATAAACCTCTAACATGGATTTTCTTTCTTTCTTTGTTTTCAGAGGAACAACGATATCTATCACGCAATTTCTCAGGGAATTATTGTTTTACAGATGTAGAATTATTATTAAAGCACATTTCCAGTCAACAACAAAAATATGACACAAATGCAATCAAAGAGGGGGCAAAATCCAAAAGTAAAACATGCTCTTCTGTCAGCAACCATTGCGGTATTAATCAGTGCTGGCACTTCACTCTGAATCCCAAATGTTCTTGATTGGCACTCTCAAAAGTCCAGTTTCCTCTGTTAATGGTTCACAAAAACACATCCGTGGCGGTTTGTAAGATTCACAAGTCACTGTTAATAGCAAGAGTTTAAGACAAATGGTTGCACGGCACAGCAAACTCCAGCTGGAATAATTGAAGTTGAATTCTGAGGGAGTCAAACATTTTTCATGCAAAAGTATCCGAAATTGGACATTTTAAAAAATGCCGTTGCCATGGCAGTTCGACGTGAACAAGAGCAGGCAACAGCATGTCGTATCAAAGATGTGGTTGACATCACATTACCGACAGGAGTTTATATTTAATACGAGACAAAAAAACAACTTGCAATAGCGCTGAACACACTCAAGTACAACCGGCAATTTGCAGAGAAGATGCCTGAGCTATTCCTTGGCCAACACAGCTCTTTCGAAGAGTGGCTTCATTTGCCTGTAAGCAAAAAAGAATTTACATGCATGGCAGTTCAATTAGGAAAACAGTGATGAAACACAAGAATACATAATATGTGGCTACCCTATTCTACTACCACTCCCCCCCCCCCATTCTAATCGTGGTGGTGAACACAAATGTGCCAAAAAGTAAAAAAAGTACTTCAGTTTACATCATATAGTACATTTCCAGCAACCCGAGCTCACTGACCAATTTATAATGGGGTTAATATTTTAAAAAAAACCCTACTGTGTGTGTGTGTGTGTGTGCATGTTATTCAATGCATGCATTGGAGAATAGATGGTGCTCAAAAATATATTAAAAACACACACACACACACACACACACACACACACAGATACACACACAGTCGAATGATTTACAGTGGAGATCATGCCTTTCACTGTCATTTAATAGTCAACAACTATAGACTCAAGTTACATCCACATAATTAACTGGTTCAGTCATTGACTCGCGTGATATGAAGTGATCACTACTCGGGCAATAACCACAACGAGAACAATCCCACTTCTCCTTTGCGTTTTTGTTCAATTTTTATGGCAGCTATTCGTTACTACACCTCGGTTCTTCTTTGCCTAATAAAATGCCCATCTCTTGTTTTGTCGCCGCCGCTTGCTATTGTCTACAATTGTCAAAAGTGTGCCGTATGCATTTACTCAAAGTAGCCGCTCATTTTCTCTTCTGCCATTGTGGGGCTTTGTTTACATTTGGCTCAGTACACTGTGGGATGCGTGACGACCTATGGACCCATTTTGAGTTAATATTTTCCTCCCTTTCCAAGCAATCGCCAAATTTCACAGCTTGCAATTTTGCAGACATGCTGCAAAGACAAAATAAACAACTTGACTCCGATTTTTGTTGTCATTTGTGTGTGAGAATGCATTTTGGGGTCCAGTTTTATTGGTAATGCATGTTCAATAAAATACGGTAGATCGATAGATGATTTCACGCTTGTTGCACGCACTAATTCTTTCGTGCATTCTTGTGCGTGAGTCATTAGAATTTGAAAGTGTAATAAATAGTGTAACGTCACAGCCATTGTTCACCATTCAGAGTTAATTTTCTTCATGTGATGGTTCATTTACAAAAGCTTTTTGACGGAACCATGCCTTAGCTGCTTTCCTGCCCTTGGGTCCGCCTGCCTTTGTCGCCAGGCCACCACACGGATCCGAGCACTTTGTGCTGGCAACAAACTAATTGTTAATTTGCATATTGCGCTCACGTTGGGGGGGGGGGGGCAAACACTTTATTGCACAGTAGCGCAATAAAGTGTTTGCGCTCCATATCTGTGGAATTGCATTCGGCACAGGGTTAACCGATGAAATTACCTGTTTCATTAAACGTTCGGTCCGAGTTTTTCCTGCAGAGTGTTCTTCAATTATTTCTCAACCTCACACTCACGCGGAAATACAAAGACATCACGTCTTAGCACAAAAACATCCCACTGCAATCTGAAGTGAAAGACGAGTACTGTTACAATATGCCTTTACGTGCCACCTTAAGAGGAACATAATCTTCGGATGTTAATGTCCACTGTCCTGACTAATTGGGAAATAATTGAGAGGAATTTCTCTTTGGTTGGGCAATCAGTGGCTGTCTCTTGTACAGCTGCAATCGTCAAGGACAATTGCTCCCTAAGTTGTGACGCATGACACAAAAGCTTCTGGGAAATGAGCTGAGGACTGCTCTGACATTTCGTACAGCGATGAGGCGACATTTCAATGAGAAAACAACAGTAATTACCTGATGTAGATTAGACCTTTCACCAGACTCAGGGAAACAGGTAAGCGCAGCCTCTAGGAACAGCTGGTTTCACACTATGGGGGAAAGAATTTCAATCTTGTTTCAGATCTTAATTGTAACTTGAGTATTTTTGAGCCATCATATGTTTAAAGCATCATGCGTTTCTTTCAGTTTAGATTTGCGGAAAAAAAAAAAAACATTGTTCCACTAGTCTTCAGTCATTTGGAATTGGGACCTCCACAAGCCCAGAATCCAAACAGGTGGAGAGTGTTTGCATTGCAGGATTCCAAAAAGAGTAAACAGATTGGCAGTTCGAGAGTGTGCGATAGTAATCATCCTTTGAATCTATAATGCATTGTGAGCAGGTGTCTGTGTTTGCCACTCTCATTTTGTACATTTTGAATTGAGTGTATCATCTTATATTGAAGTCTGTATTCCGGTGTGCTATTGGGACTGTTATGAAGTGGTCTGAGGACAAAAATGTTTTAAAAAAATTATTGGATCAATTTTCAATTCAGACAATGGATGGATACATTTGTCATTTGATTTATGTGTATAATATTTGCTGGATCCAGTGCAGTGTTACCTTTTGCTTTATTTATTGATTGAATTCAAAAATCGACGAGAGTTTTTTGTTGGGTATTTCAAGATAAGTGTATTTTTTTGATTGTGCAAACTTTTATACATACACACACAATTTTTCAAATTTCAAATTTTCAAAACAGCCGTAAATGACTGATGTGGGAGATTTCCTGCAAACAGCCTGTTGAAGTTAATATGCTCATGTGGCCCTCAAAAAGTTCCATTTTCATACATGGCAACTTTCGAAAAAGATTTGCCCGCCCCTGTCCCTGGGGAATTAACTCCAATAATGAGTCTGTGGGATATGAAAACAAACAAAAAAAATAATAATAATTTGGAGACTAAAATAAAACTGCCGGCGGCCCGGTAGTCCAGTGGTTAGCACGTCGACTTCACAGTGCAGAGGTACCGGGTTCGATTCCAGCTCCGGCCTCCCTGTGTGGAGTTTGCATGTTCTCCCCGTGCTTGAGTGGGTTTTCTCCGGGTCCTCCGGTTTCCTCCCACATTCCAAAAACATGCATGGCAGGCTGATTGAACACTCCAAATTGTCCCTAGGTGTGGGCGTGAGCGCGAATGGTTGTTCGTTTCTGTGTGCCCTGCAATTTGCTGGCAACTGGTTCAGGGTGTCCCCCGCCTACTGCCCGGAGACGGCTGGGATAGGCTCCAGCACCCCCCGCGACCCTAGTGAGGATAAAAGCGGTTCGGAAAATGAATGAATGAATGAATAAAACTGCCATCCACTGAATCTGATGGGGAACTGATCCACTCTGCTCACCCTTGTGACAAGATTATTGAACCCCAGGGTGGTGGTGGGGGGGAGGGGGGTAGTTATTTTTCTGATCCATAGTATAGATACGATGTTGTAGACAAGGGTTGAAGGGTTGAAGGTACACACACACAAACACACACACACAGAGTTGGAATATTTCAATATCCTTTATTTGGCTGCTCCCACACGAGATTAGGTGGGTTGAAAACAAAATAAAGGCAGCACAATGCGATCTGAGTGATAACGCGCAGTCCTACTTGCATTTGTTATTCATGAAGTTTAAAACAGCAGCCACAAGTGTCGATCAATCTCATCCAGTTTGTGTGCCCACTCCACTCGTGCGTCAGAGAGTGCGCACGGCGTCCAGCGAATGCCGCTGCTGCTCTCAGAGCCTCACTCAACAGGCATTTACGCACACTTGCACGTCTGGATCAGTCGCGTGCCGACAATAAATTATCCGGGAGACATCATTCGGATGGGATGGCTATGTTTAGTTATGCTTGTGGTCCTGTTGCGCACCGTGGTACCTAAATTTCCGCAGTCCCATTTTGTCCCGCGTCTGTCTTGGTAGCTCCATTTTTTTTTCCCTTTTTGTAAAGGAGACAAGAATGGCAGCTTCCCACAACGGATCGAACCTTACCTCAAACTACACGAACCAGTTTGTGCAGCCGCCGTGGCGCGTCGCCCTCTGGTCCGTCGCCTACAGCTCGGTGCTGGCCGTGGCCGTGTTCGGCAATCTTATCGTCATTTGGATCATTTTGGCTCATAAACGCATGAGGACGGTGACCAACTATTTTCTCCTCAACTTGGCCTTCTCGGACGCCTCCATGGCCGCCTTCAACACTTTGATCAACTTCGTCTACGCGACCCACGGGGAGTGGTACTTTGGGGAGGCTTACTGCAAATTCCACAACTTCTTTCCGGTCACGTCCGTGTTCGCCAGCATTTACTCCATGACTGCGATCGCCGTGGACAGGTGGGTTCATCCACGTCGCCGACTGCCTGTGGCCCTCGTTCACAACAATCAAAACAACATCAGTCTCATAATCATACACGAGTATAAGCTATATATAAGAGCTATTCTTAATATCATGTATAGTTTACAGTTGTAGTTGCAGATTGCTCACACTGGAGGAGGGGGTTATTATAATTTGCCCCTCACACAGTATACGGTAATAACTAATTAGGCAGCTGAAAGATTGCAAAACACCTTATGTGGGTTGTTTTAATTGCACTGCATCGCGCTGGGAGCTCTTCCCAATATTTCCCCTTTCATGTTAGGGAACTCATATATATATATTTTTTAATCCTTGTCGGTGTTGGGGGAGAGGGCCTTTCTCTTCCTCTGTGTGTTCGTTAATTTCAGATGATAAGGATGTTGGTTATCCAAATACAGGCTGGAGACGATGAACAGTACCTTCGAAGGTTTTATTTTTCTTTTCTGCAGTTTACGAATCGATTCGAGCTCATGAGAGTTTCAGATTTCGTCAGGAAGCCCAGAGAAAATACAGTCATGAGAATATATAGAGACAATATGATAACGAGGGGCGGGGAGTTACGCCTCCATGCAAATCCCGGAAACAAAGAAAGGTCGATGCAATTCGATCTTGGCATGTTTGGAAAGTCCAGACCTCTTCCGCTGTGGGTAAATCTTGAGATAAGAGTCCCTCGCCGGGGGAACTTGACGGCCTTCAGGGACTCTCCCGAGGTGGGGGTCAAGGGGCACTAAAGGTGATTGTAATCACAGTAAGCAGGAAATACTGTACCTTAAACGGCATTCTACATTCTTTGTTTCAAGTGTTTGAACAGAACCAACAACAGAGAGGGGATAAAAAAAATCACAGTAAGGAATAGATTCCTCATCAGCTATAATAAAGACTCCAAAGAATTGTTAACTGTACCCCAATTGACTCTCTGAAGAGCTTTGCAAAGTTAGAATTTCTTTTGAAGCCCTTCCTTTCTGAATTCTGATTGTAATTTCACCATTGCGGGACAAATAAAGGATATCTTATCTTAATTTGTGCACGTGTATCTAATATTGTGACTGTGGTGGAATTCTGTTGTCCACATGAAATTGAGCCTCTTCGAGGCACGATCACAGCAGCACATAAATATTTCAAGCTCCAAAGCATGTCAAATGGGAGAAAAAAGAAAGGGAGAAAAAAACAAATTATGCCAACTTCAATCTCAGCATGAATTCTCAATGTCTTCCACACCCATTCTTCCTCTGGGCTGTGCCACTTTTCATCAACAGAGGCTTAAAATGAAATCTTGAGCTGAAAAGAACTCAAATTGCATGGAAACCGCTGTTTGGAGGGCATCTGGGAAATGTGTTGCAGAATTTATGTGCAGTGGACTGATGGGGTGGGGTTGGTCTTGCCTATAATGGCCGATGTGTTAGCTCACTATAGGTGTGCTATAGGTGCATTCAAGGCATGTAGGGGAGGCAGTTTCAAATGTGACTGACCGCTTTCTCACTCGCACTATGTCGCCATCCATCACATTTATTTCGCTCGCACTAATTCATAGTGAGTGACTGCGTGTGTACAAGGGATGGGCATTTCACTCAATTTCCATGATTAACTTAGGGGTAGGCGGCACAGAGGATGAGTGATTATCAAATCCACTTCACAGTTGAGAGCCGGGCTTCTTGTGGGGGGTTTGCAAGTTCTCCACATGCCTGCGTGGGTTTTGTCAGGGTACACCAGTTTCCTCCCACATTCTAAAAACATGCGCAATCGGTTCATTGAAGACTATAGTTGCCTCAGTGAAGGTCCACTGAATGTAATTTAACTTCCAATAGTCTTCCTTTTTTATCTGTAGACCGAATCAACAGCACCTCAGCTGCTGCCCAGTCATGCACTCCCTTTTGCCACCAATTGCACAATCAATCACTCTATTAGTCAATTATTATGCCCATCCGCAGTGTGTCCCTTGCCCATGTGACTTCAGGTAATGTGGTGATCGCTATCAGATTAGCTTTGCACTCATCATGGGAGCATCGTCTGTCATGGCAGTGGCTTGATCATAATTGTGCATGCATGTGCGTGCGTCACTGTTGGAATATGGCGTGAGGCATCGTCCTCGCTGGCGCACACTGAGGGAACGATCTGTTTCCTACAGGCAAGCTCTCTTCGGTTTCTGTAACCTCCAGCTATATGGTCTCTTTTGTCCTTTCGATTTCATCAATAAAGTATTTTTTTTAAATGAAAAAGAACAGCGTGACCTGAGTGATGCCAAAGTAACCCCATGTTATGCTTATTTTTGTACTTTGCTCTTCGCTCTCTTGAAATGGCACAAGGCCACAGTTCACATTCAGACACGAGTGTCCTTCTTTTCACCTCAATGTGGCTGGCAAGTGTGTTTGAGGAGCCAGAGCAAGAAAATGAAAGATGCTGTGTAAAAGGGAGATGAAGTTGCGAACCCCCCCCCCCCCCCCCCCCCCCCCAAAAAAAACCCCAGCTTGTGTTCCATCATGTCTACTTATTTGTCTTGTTTAATTGGAATGTGTTGTGTTAGTGCCTGAGTCAGTAACATCAACTCTACGGGCAATTTCTCTTTCTCTCCTTTCCGCATTGCATCAAACAGGCTTTTCAACGTTGATAACATTATTTCTAAAAAGTGATGAATGAACCAGCCGGCTCGTGGTTGCAGAGATGCTAGTTTGGATACTGTTGATGTGACCTTGATCAAGATGCCGAAGCCCACCCAAACTTAGCTCAGGGGTGCAGTCACATTTTCTGAGCCCAATTGCTCAGACAGCTCTCATAGCAGGCCTGGATGTGTTAAGCCTATTTCTCTCTCTCTCTATACTGTGTGTGTGTGTGTGTGTGTATATATATACTGTATATAGGATTTGTAGCTTTTCATAAGATATCCTTTATTTGTCCCGCAATGGGGAAATTACAATAAGCATTATGAATTAGCTTCCCCGATAGTGGTGCCCCAGCATGAATGTCATATTGGTGTTCTTTACACCACGTAACTCCTAGACATAAAAATGTGTATTCTGTGTTGCCTAAATTCAACATAAGACATAAAATTCAAAAGTTATTATTCAAGTGATGACCCAAGTATTAGGCCAGTCCCTAAATTAAAGCATTCATATTCATGGTTGTGAAGACTGACATTTTTGCTCTGTGTGGAGATAATCATCATATGTGCCTTGCGTTTTTATCCTATTGTCTTGAGGGAAAAAAAACAAGAGTAAAAGAGGTGAAAAATGGCTTATGTTACAACTGTTGATAATGTTGTATACATCCTTGATATTCTTTATGTTTGAAAATCATAAGCAGATAAAAGTGCAGCATGACCTATCTCTTCAAGTCTATGATGTTGTAAAGCAGGGCTAAGTTGGGAATAACCATCTTCCCTCTCCATTCAAGGGAAGGACAATTTGACGTTTGGTGTGCTCGCAGATACTTTTGCCTAGCAACGTAACTCCTTCTAGTTAAACATCGGGCAATGATGAAGCACTTGTGAGTCGTTACTGTCACTGTGCTTTGAAAAGCTTTCAAATGTGACGGTTTCCGAAAGCATGCTGTCACTTCAGGCATGACGAGATGTCGGGTTGAGATTTAAAGACGACAGGGGTCATTAATCTGCCTCTGGGATGTCTTTTGGAATGATTGTGTTCCAACACTTCTTGACCTCTTGATTGTGTGAGTGCATTTGCTTCTTGTTGTGGGTTTAAAAAAATACTCCTTAACCTTAAAGACTTGGTGTGCAACAGAAGTACTGTATCTCATAGTGCTTTAATATGCAAGGACCGGTGCGACTCTCTAATTACGGGTAAATAGATAGATTGTATCTGTGTTCTAGACACTGAGGTGAAAGCAGGTCAGTGGCCTGTGATGAAGACTCAATTAACAAATGTCAGCTCTGGGAACTGGAAATCAAATATAAACCTCGCGGGTCATTCGTAAAGACACAAGGCTGAATGAACTAAGGGATTGTGTGTGTGTTTTCGTGTGGTGTCACCTGGTAAAAAATGAAGCAAACGGATAGCGTTTCATTCACAAAGCACGCGCAGTTGGTGAAATGCGTCACTTACTGAGATACCAAGCGGAATGCATCTCGGTTTGCCGGTGGTATTTGCGCGTATTTAAATGAGGTAATATACATCCATCCATTCATTTTCTGATCCGCTTAATCCTCTCAAGGGTCGCGGGGCGTGCTGGAGCATATCCCAGCTGTCTTTGGGCAGTAGACGGGGGACACCCTGAACCGGTTGCCAGCCAATCGCAGGGCACAAAGAGACGAGCGACCATCCGCGCTCACACTCACACCTAGGGACAATTTGGAGTGTTCAATCAGCCTGCCATGTATGTTTTTAGAATGTGGGAGGAAAGCGGAGTAACCGGAGAAAACCCACACCGGGAGGCCGAAGCTGGTATTGAACCTCTGCACTGTGAGGTCGACGTGCTAACCACTGGACCACCGAGCTGCCACTTTTGCGCAGGGAATTTGCTTACCTTATATGCAAATGAGCCTCATTAAGAAACAACATGTAATTCACCAAAACACCAACACTAAGAGCCACACGCAGTTTGAGTGACACAAATAACGCCTATGGCTGGTGTAAACTTGGTGCCTCCCTGTGGGGACACATTACAATCTATGACATTTGAGCAATGTGAGGGAACACTCCGACATATACAAGACACACCCACGGTTCCCTACTTCCCCTACTTTGACAAAATAATTTTGGGTCGGTCCGATATGCTGTTGACATGTCCAAATTTCCAATGTGTCAAACTCATTACACTTTGTGTGACTGTGGTTAAGCAAGCACCATGAAGAGAAGTTCGGGCTGGTTTTCGTGAGGAAGGTTTGATCACAGTCTATTTTAGGTACAACTTCAATGACCTCTCAAGTGTTCTTGTCATGGCTCGAGAGTCCCACATAAAGATCACTTATTGAAGCAATGCACTGACTTGCACGTTAAGTATTAATTCGCCTAAGAGTCACTAAAGCGTCTGACCATTGACCCCATAGGTACATGGCCATTATCCACCCACTAAAGCCTCGTTTGTCAGCCAAGGCCACCACCGGAGTCATTGCCTGCATCTGGAGTCTGGCCGTGGTTCTGGCCTTTCCTCTCTGCTACTTCTCCAGAATTCGAGTTCTGCCTCGCAGGACCTTGTGCTTTGTGGCGTGGCCCCGGGTGGAAGACGACCCTGTCATGTGAGCAATCTTTTATTCAGTCTGTTTCAGCCTTGGACATAAAAATGGTGACATTCATTTCCAGTGAGTTTATTTTTTTTTTTCAAACAGATGTAAGAGCCTTGTGGGTTTTTTTCCCCATCCACAAAATATTCACAGCAAACCATCTATGAAATGTACATACTAACATTATTATTTTTGGTTATGAATCTTCCTCAAGGTACCACATCATAGTGACAGTGCTGGTCTATGTGCTGCCTTTGGTGGTGATGGGCATCACCTATTCTATTGTGGGAGTCACATTGTGGGGAGGGGAGATACCTGGAGATTCGTCTGACAACTATCACGGACAACTGCGAGCTAAGAGAAAGGTGAGCATGCTATTCATACAGTCAGACATACATCGTGACACACTAGGTTGCAGCATAACTGGAGATTGGTGATTTCATCATTACAATGACCGGTAGTCGCTTATTTGAAACGCTGACAAACTTAATTGTAAACGGCACCAAAAAGCAATTCGCATATATCCAAAACTGAACAACAGGTTGCGCTTCCTTACATTCTCTGTACCATTCAACTTGATAGCAACTAGTGCAGGGGTGCCCAATACCGGTTATCAAGAGTCCCTGTCCAGCCTGTTTAGATGTCTCCCTCGTCCAACACACCTGATTCGATTAATCCCATCATCAGGAAGCTAGGAAGCTTATTAATAACATTATTTCCATGCAGAGGGGCTGTGTGTGCTTGCTTGCTGTTGGAACAACCGGGTAAAGTTTACACAACTTAGCCAAAGAGGGAACCCCGTCTTCACTCTGGGCCCACCACAGCAGCCGCTTCTGCATGGTGGCCATTTGCAGCGTTTGCAAGTCATTACAGACCTCTTTTTGTGCTTTGGAATATTTCCCTGCTCTCCTTCAACTTTTGCTACTGTAGTGTGTTTAAAATCCTCTTTGAGTGTGGCTTTGTTACACTTAACTGTGTCTCACGCACCAAAGCTGTACATTGAGAAAGAAACGCTGAACCCCGAACCGGTTTTCCAGCCAATCGCAGAAAACCTCAAATAGCAACCTCTAAATCAGTCGATTGGATCAGTAACTAAATGTCATAAGATCCAAATGTCACACACGCAGTTCCTTTGACTAGCAAGGAGTTGCGAAATCATCTTCCGCTTTTGAAAATGTCATCTCACCTGGTCATGATATATATTGTTTGCATTTTACCCATTTGTCAAATTTTGTTCCCACTCAGATTTCGGAAAAGCCCAACCAAAGACAGTTCAGTTGAAATGGCCCATACTCCCTCGGAGTGTCAGATTAACCCTCGGGTGTGTTAATTTAATTTCTCTGTTAAAATATTGATCTCCTCATGAGGGGAATGCCAGACTCCTACGAGATGTGATTAACAAGTCTGGGCCACGTTAATGTGAATTAAGATGAATCTGCTTTTTAAGTCTCCTGATTGACAACCTGGTGATAACACGGAGGTAATTAAAGTCGATATTAAGGGGGTACTTTGTAGCGATGGCATTTCAGCACGTGGTAGCTTTCAATCTTTAAAGTGGCCAAGTAAATCTACGCAAGCAACAGAGAGAACATGCAAACTCCATATAGGTGGTCAATATTCAAGGTTCAAAATCAGGACCTGTTACGCCTCTTTATCAGGATTATTTATTAACACTATTCTCTCATCAGAAAACTAACTGTCTTGAAATGTCATCATTGCAATATTTTAGATTGTGTGGCAAATTTGATCAAAGCCATTTCTTAACAGGAACAGCTCATTTTAAACCGAACCCAACATTAGATGTGTCTGACTGGTCTTCCAATATTTTATATTAATTAATTTTTATATGAAAGTCAGTGAGCCATATCAAGGGCAGAGAAGGTATTCGTGTCATTCCATTTCCATTCATTTTAAGATACTTATCGTTGCTTTTCCGGGCTCCAGCTCACCCGTGACCCAAAACAGGGAAGGCAGCAGAAATATGATGAATGCATGGATCGTTTACAAAACATGACTCTTGGAGAAATGCACAAAAGTAGCTCAATTGCAATGTACTGTTATTTTGGTATCTATTCCATTCTATTCCCGTCTACACTGTTTTTGTTCCTGATTTTTCTTTGCTCATCATTTTTTTTCAAGTATTTCTACTATTTTGGCTAGCATCATACATACATAAAGACAGACATGCCAAATTATTGTCACGTTTCTAAATGTGTCAAGTAAAACCTTGGAAAGCCGTATTAGACCGTTCTACATTGTACATGTAGCCCCTAATCCTCTCAGACTATCAATCAAAAGAGATTCAATTGGATTAATCACATAAACCGCAAATCATTTCTGCAACAAAACGGCAAAGATATTCATTTATTATTTAGTGGGAACAGCAGTGCAATAGTTCAGCTGGGAATGTTGGATTTCAACAAAAGTCTTTGCGATTTCAGTGCAGGTCACCGCATATGGGCATTTTTATCCTGATGCCGAGTAGAACATTTTCTGGTGTGTGTGTGTGTGTGTAGCGTTTTGTTTTGGCCAAAAGTCAGGTGTACATTTGCTTTCGGTCAGCTGGTTTTTGTTATGCTTGAGAGTCTTGCTTGAGGCTGCTCACTTTTGTTACCAAGTCTGACTGCAGCCTGCAGGCCTAAAAAAGATCTCTGCCAACGTGACATCCGTGACAAAGAAAAACGACACTGTGCACAATGACCACAAATGTGGGGAAGACATGGCTTAAAAGATGCCTCAAGACAAGATAAGGCAAATAAAGATCACTTTGACAGTAATATACCACAGCAGTGGGTGGATGAAAAACAGAATCCTTAAAGATAATTCTTATCAATTATCGAAGATACATGATACATGCATTGTTAATTGTTGTCAAAACAAGAAATATTTTGAAAGCTTTTGCGGATCCAAGTTGACGGACACATGCTGATTTTCTTCGGGATGATATCTATTTATTCAAATTGATACAGCTTGACCAACTCAGGATGCTTTTCCATCAGCAAAAGTAACCACTTCTTATTTTTTGTGATTCTAACAACTTTTAAAAATACAACTAGAAAGAAGAATCACGCATGCACACCCGTTGCTATGGGTGGGCCATCGGGTAAAAAATGATTATAGGATTTACTGTATATCTCATATATATCTTATATCTCATCAGAATAATTTTGCAAGCACGAAAACCACAAAACATTGTTCAAATCACAGTAAAGTCATGAGGGAAATCAAATGTTTGTATTATATAATTACAGTGAGACTATGTGGTTATGATCAGCTATATTTGTTCAAAACCCAAATCGTAGTAGTATGAACAGAAAATCTGGACTCCAATCAAATTATTTGGTCAAAATTCCAACTTTAAAATATATATCTCCTCAATTTATATTTGAAAATACAGAATGTTATTGTATATCACTTAATATGTTTATTATGTTTTTGATTGCTTGGTTAATGAAATACATCAAATTGGGGTGGGCACGTCGGCTTCACAGTGCAGAGGTTCAATGATCCTGCTGATTGAATAGAGCTGGTCCACTGTCCCACGGCCCGGACGAAAACCCTATTGCTTCTCCTGAATCCGAGATTGTGTCAACCACTCACACTACATGAAGTAATTCGGTTGACAAGATGATTACGGAAGCAGAGGTCACTTCGATGAAGTGGATGGGAGGGACGTATTAAGGCAGAAAGTGCTCCTGTTTCACCAACGTAATCTGTAAAAATAGGGTTCCTCCATTTTGCCTCAATCACGCACTTGTTGGGAGAACATGGCAGGTCAGCGAGGTGGCCAGTCACTGATTCTTTGCTTGTTGTAATTTCTCATCATCTTCAGTGACAGACAGACTGAACACAACAGGTTCCCTATTTTCAGCCCATGCCCAGGGCTTGGTATTTCAAATGTCAACCCTGGGTGCAGCACTAATAATGTTATAAGTCTGCCATGACTCTTCCAGACAGGGACTGCTTGTTGTCGGCAGCTGACCTTTCCCCTTAGGAATATTTGATTGTGAGGAAGAAGACAACTCGGTCAATTTCCTTGGCTAGCTTTTTATTGTGTGCTGATGGTGTGTTGGACGGTGGTAGTAATGCCATGCACCCCTCAAGCATTTTCGGGCATGCTGCACCGGGGATGCTCTAATCATGACGAAACCAAGATTCCTGTCCGAAGAGCAGGTGGTCATGGGCAATCATTTTGTGATGAAAATCATTGAAGAAGCAACTTTAACCCTTTCATGCACCCTGCAACCTGATAACATGATCAGCTGTCCACTGCAGTAACCGCTGTCCCTGAAAGGGTTCAGCATCAGCCAGTGCTCCACTGGCTAGTTTTTCTCATTTGCGACTGTTTTCTCACTGTTGAGACTCTTTTGCTTTAACCTTTAGAGACAAATAATGGGGATTCTTGAAAAATATGTGTAAGTTACATCAGAGATGATTGCAGACTTTTTCAGATTTTTCCTATTGACGAGTCACTTTCCATCCATTCTCTTGGTCACTCAGGTGATGGGGGTGACAGAGTCTATCCCAGCTGACCTTGGACAAGTTTATCGAAAAGGGATGGATGCATGTTGTAATACTTTTCCTGATTATTTGGACTACTGGTTAACATAATTAAACTATATTAATGCATTATATAGTTACATTATATAATGCATATAGTATACAGAAACAGCCCTCCTTAAAATCACCAATGACCTCCTCCTCGCCTCTGACTCCGGCCTACTCTCCATCCTCATCCTTCTTGACCTTACAGCTGCCTTTGACACCATCAACCATTCCATCCTACTCTCTCGCCTACAATCCTTAAACATCACCGACAAAGTCCTTACCTGGCTTCACTCATATCTCACAGGCAGGAAACAATTCATACACATAAACAACTGCTCTTCCTACACTGCCCCACTGTCCCAAGGTATCCCCCAGGGTTCTGTGCTTGGTCCTCTTCTCTTCATTCTCTCCAGTTCCACTGCTACGCTGATGATGTCCAATTGTACATATCCACCAAATCATTTACCCCAACAACCCACTCCACCCTGTCTAACTGTCTTTCAGATGTCAAATCCTGGTTGCAAACAAACTTTCTCACTCTTAACTGTACTAAATCTCAACTGCTTATAATCGGTCCTCGGTCCCTCACCCAAACAACCACCAACTTTACCCTCACTATAGATAACTTCACCCTGTCCCCCTCCTCTCACTGTCGCAACCTTGGTGTCCTTTTTGATAATAACCTCTCTTTCGACCAACACATCACCCAAATCACCAAAACTGCTTTCTTTCACCTCAAAAACATTTCTCGTCTCTGCCCATCACTTTCTTTCAACGCTGCTCAAACCCTCATCCACGCCTTCATCACCTCCCGCCTTGACTACTGCAATAGCATTCTCTATGGTACTACCTCCAAACTCCTCAATAAACTACAGTACATCCAGAATGCCACCGCCCGCCTACTCACCCACACCCGCACTCGTGATCACACCACCCCCGTCCTTAAAAACCTCCACTGGCTCCCTGTTCCCCAGCGTATTCAATTTAAACTGCTCCTACTCACCTATAAAGCCCTTCACAATCAGGCCCCCTCCTATCTTTCCGACCTTCTTTACCAATACACTCCTTCCCACAATCTCCGCTCCTCAAACACAAACCTCCTCGCCATCCCCGTGACCAAGCTCAAAACCTGGGGGGACCGAGCCTTCTCTGTCGCCGCCCCCACCCTCTGGAACGCTCTACCACAACACATCCGCAACTGTACTGACCTGCAATCCTTCAAATCATCCCTTAAAACTCACCTGTTCCGCAATGCTTTTAATACCTTTTAATCTCTTTTACCCATTTTTCTTTTTGTTCATCTAAATGTGCTTTTGTAAATTATGTATGCTTGTTTTAAATGCACATTTTTATCCTGTGTTTTAAGCTCTTGTAAAGTGTCTTTGAGTGTGATGAAAAGCGCTTTCAAATAAAATGTATTATTATTATTATTATTTATTATTATTGTTATTATTATTTATTATTATTGGTAGTTGCACTTTTTTTTATTGTTTCAGAAGGCTTAAAAAATACAAGGGATCAAGCACAATGCTAAAAAAAATGTAGTACTATAGTAGGATCATGAATTGTGTTAACCAATGGCATTTTCAACATGTATTTGGTAACATCAATCATGGCATATTTTCAATCATCACACTTTATAGATTTTTCCATTGTTGCATAAAATACTACCTGGCCGAAACCAATTTCATGGATTTGTGCTATCCTGTGCTGAGAGCTAATCATTTTACCGAAGGCAATCACATCTGTAAACCACTCACAACATGCAGCAGTTCAGTTGACAAGATGATTACGGAAGCAAAGGTCGCTTAGATAAAGTAGATGGAGGGACATATTGAGGCAAAAAGTACTCCTGTATCAGCAACATAGTCGAGGAAAATAGAGCTGCTGCAATTTGCATCAATCACACACTTCTTGAGAGAACGTGGCAGGTCGGTGAGGTGGCCGGTCACCGATTCATTGCTTTTTGTGATTTCTCATCATCTTTGTAGGCACAGACCCAGACACCGACCCCCGCCGTGTGTGAGACTCGATCGAAGGCTTTCATACGTGCTGAGCGGAACAACGCTAGATCCTATTGATAATAGGAGCCACTGTCTATCATGTCAGTGGTGGGCAAGCTATTAACTTGTTACATACACTTACAAACAATTTAGAAAAGGGTCGGACAATTATTTGGCTGGCTGATTCAATAGGCCGATGAGGGTAATTGGCCATTTGGCCGATGCTTGCAGATCGTATTTAATTTTATGAACTCTAACCATTTACGGCAGATTTACACAAGTAACAGTGGACCATTTCTTCATTTTTTTTACGACACTGAAATCAATATCATAATTTTGTTTACGTATTTATGTATGATGAGTTTAATTGATAAGTTAATTCTTTAGTCTCGACGTTTAACATAATGTGAGGCTTAATTTTTTTACAAGCAACAGTTGGGCGAGCAGTGTAAGTTGAGGAATGAATTCACCTGAATGCCACTACTTTACAGACAACCTGAAGTCACGCCAAAATAAATACATGAACAAAACAAAGTCAAAGATAAATCAAACATCCATCCATCCGTTATTTAAGCCGCAAATCCTCACGAGGCTGGAGGCACACGTTGGAGGCTGGAGCCTATCCCAGCTGACTTCGTGCAGGAGGTGAGGTGCACCCTGAACTGGTTGCCAGCCAATCGCAGGGCACCTGTAGACAAACAAACTTCGTAGCAAGCTCACCTCAATGTACCCTATAGCACTCGAACAACACTTTGAAATGTTTTATGCATGATGGGAAATAAAGACAATTTAGTCCAGCCAGTACAACTAAGGCACTCATTGAAATGTGCATTAAAATCCTCACACACTACGAATTCAAATTGAACTGTGTGGGTGAGGTTTATTTAATAAAGGACAAGTGACCATAATCTCACTACCCAAAGGATGATAACAACATTCTTTTAAAATTCTCTTATTTTTATGACCCCCGTTTTTCTCCACCCACTTAGGTATCATTATAACAGTCTCCGCTCGCTGTATCACGTTGCAAATGGACTGTAGATGGCGATGCTCATTCTGACTACAAGATAATTGATGGGTTGTCATTTATTGGTATAATGAACGAACATAAATCTAGCAGTGGAGAAAGCCCCAAGACTGTTTTGGTCAATTACATTGCTACTCGGGAACGTTTTTCTGCATTAAAAAGCTCATTAGCATTGGGTTTCATTAGTTTTGTTCAACAACGCAAAGCAAATCAGTATGATTGTAGAATGTTTTCCCCTCAGCTAATTTCAATTGAATGCCATAAACAGTAAAAAGGACATGATAAGATATTTTGGAATAGTGTGTCATGTATTCATGTCAGCTACAGTGTAAGACACTTCTCCGAGTGATAACATGTTGTGCATCATGCAATGTACTTTTAGAGGACAAATAACAAAGCTTCTGTGTTTGTTACTTTGTTACTAGGTTTGACTCTGGCGTGTGAATGGTTGTTTACAGTGCCTTGAAAAAGCATTCATACCATTCACATTGTGTGACCTTACAATCACAAACTTGAGTGTATTTCGTTGCGATATTGTGTGAGAGACCAGCACGAACTTCACTAGAACAAAGTACATAGTTATCAAGTGGATCAAAAAATGTTTTTTAGGTGACTATAAAGCTGAAGTGTGGTGTGCATTTCTATTCAGCCGCTGTCCTGTGACACCTCTAAATACAATCCAGTTGCAATTAATTGCCTTCAAAGTCACCTAATTAAAAACTACAGGCCTCTTCGCCGTAAAGTCTCTGCGGTTCTCTGTGAAGGTCTCAGCGGTTTGTTAGAGAACATTCGTAAACAACCGCATCATGAATACCAAAGAGAACTCATCAGACAGGTCAGGGATACGGTTGTGGACAAAAAAGTATGGTTGGATTATTATTGCAGACAATGTTATTTCTTCCGTCATTGTCTGGAAAAGAAAAAAAAAAGAACACGTCATAACTCCAACAGATCCAAATCCATCCACCCATCATCTGAACCATGAGGGTCAAAGACGTGCTGGAGCTTATCCCAGCTGCATTCGGCGATGTACACCCTGAACTGCTAGCCAATTACAGGGCACACAATGACAAACAACCATTCGCACCCTCAATCACATCTAGGGACAATTTAGAGTAACTTAAAGTGCATGTTTTTGAAATATGGGAGGACACCGGAGTAACCAGAGAAAACACACGCAGTCACGGGCGAGCATGCAAACATGCAGGATATTTATTTCTAGATGTCACAACCTATGCTGAATTCTTTGCTGTGGTTCTTAACTAAAATGCCCACAGTATTTTTTTGTTGTTGTTTTCGTGACACAGGGCTCATTTGAGATTAACAGTGTCAGTCATGGAATGGACAACAGATAAAATAATGCTTAAAGAAAGGCAATCAAAGATGCTGTCCAAAATTTAGGGGAAAAAAATGGCCATCACTTCACAGCATTATGGGTAGCTGGCGTTTCTTTATAGCGCCTGGAGGATGTAACTATTTATTGTGCACTTTTTCATGTGCAGTTTGTAAATGATTAATTGTACTTATCGGCTCCGTGCAAAAGTGTGACTACTCAGAAAAAATATTGAATGATAATAACAAATGCAAGCTGTGTGAAATAAGCTTTTCCGCCTCATTTCCACTAATCCCTATCAGAAGTGATTGACATTTGGAAGTACATGTGCAGAATTTGTCCATGCTCCAGTGTGTGAAAATACACACTTGAATGGCGGAGCGACTAAATGTCTGATATTTGAGTTCTACGAAATGGTCAACGATTTGAAAAATTAGATGTCTTTTTTTTTTTTGTAATTAACTTTTGGGGGACAAACAAGTCGGAGTACAGTGTACTGTATAATGAAAGACAAACAGTGCACCTCTGAGGTCCCACCTTCAAGTGGCCATTGGTTTTCAATGTTAATCATAGTAGCATCACCATGTGGCAGCAAATCCGATCACACAACCACAAAGTTGATCATCGAACTGCAGCCTCGGATGTCCTGGTATCAAGTGCACGTATGGACACTCTTATGTTTGAACATGGTGGTTGTTATGGACAATCCATGACAAGCACAGAAGTCCAAGAACAGAACATTGCTCAGGTTCTGATCAGGGAGGCCGTTCCTCCAAATCACGCCCTTCCAGGTCTCACTGTAATTGCCGTGTGAGGATTGATGCAACCCATTGAAACGGTGAGAGTCCCCAGGAGGAGGCTCTTCCTTCGAGATAGGGTGAGCAGCTCAGTCATCCGGGAGAAGTTCAGAGTAGCGCTGCTGCTCCTCTGCATTAAGAGGAGCCAAAAGGGCTGGCTCCGGCATCTGATACGGATGTGCCCCCCGAGATGCCACCCAGGTGAGGTGTTCTGGGTAAGTCCCATCGAGAGGAGGCCCCAAGGATGACCCAGGAAAAACTGGAGAGAGAAAACTTTGGCCAATGAGCTGGCAATTTGGCTGAAATGACACTATTACCGTTTATTGCAGTCTGCAGATAACACCATCAATATCTGCCTACTTTTTTTTAAATCAATCAATCAATCTAAATTGCAGTGTCTAAAAGTGCTGTCATCACTGTCTACCTTAAGGTACCTCCACATGTTTGACATGGCTGCTACTTCACCCACACGGAAGGACTATATCAGGCTGATAAAGTAGTATTGGAGCATTTTTTGGAGTACAATCATGGGGATTATATCCGCATCCCTCATTAAATTGTTCAGAGTTGACTAATTTTAAGTTCCTCTTATTACATTGTTTAGTCGGGGAGGAAAAATTTACCAGTGTCTTTTCTTCTCCCATCTCAGAATTCACAACCTTAATGCCATGAATATTTGAATAATACACAGATGTGTTCGTTTCTGCACAGGTTTCTGCATGAGTTTACATTTCAGGAGGGACACACCGATGTCTGTTTTGTCTCCGTATGTTTGCTTCTGAGCAGACGCACGGTATTCACCAAGAGTGTTTTGCCAGGGATCAAACAGTTGCGAGGGACTTGTTGAAAGCAAGTTGTCAGAACACCGGCCCCATGATTGAATGTTGGAGCAGACAACATGGCCTTGTTAACATTTAGGTCATTGGTGGTGATCTGGACCCAATATGGATTGTAAGGCGATGCTAAACACAAATACAATGAATATAAACAAGTTTCATGTCACACATAAATGCAACAAAATCTAGTCTTAAATCATCACAGGTTAGAGAGTTTAAACAGCACGTCGCTTTTTGCTGACCTTGTTGAGAATTTACATTGGAACTGTAAATGTTCATTTTCACATACTAATTTTAATCCCCTAAGTAAATTTTTCTTTGCCTTACAAGAAATAGGGGCAACTTTCTGCAATATGGTGCCGTAATTTACGTGACCACATAGGTTGGGTTTTGATTTGTTATTTGTTTATTTTTAGTCATTGACATTCCGTCAGTGTTTAACGACCCTACATCTGAGACAATGGCTCTCAAATTCAAGGCCCGGGGGCCAGATCCGGCCCGCCACATAATTCTATGTAGCCCGCCAAGGCAAATTATGTGTTTCAAATTCATGTTTCTTGCTAAATACCAAAAATGCTAACACTTTTTAAATCATTGACATATTGCAAGCCTTTCTTTGATTCCAATCCCTCTTTTGAAATAAATGTAGCGTTACAAAACTAGTCATTCATAGATTTGTTGTGTGTATGGAATCTTAGACAACCATACATTTATTTGAAGTCACGCTGGGAACTTCAGTCATAACGACCCTCCATAGGACCGTGACAAAAGTGAGTTGGACATTATGTTGGACCCTCCAATCATTAAATGGCACTATTCTTTGACTCCATCATGTGCATATTTTCATTTTACACATACTGAAGCTTCTTGAAAAATGCACCTGCACAAAATATGTTACTGCGATTGCCAACCTATGTTTCTCCATGGTGCATTCGTGCTTACTACATCCAAGAATTGTCTTGTGGATATCAATCATCTTCTCCCTTCACTTTTTTTTTTTGTTTTAAACCAGGTGGTGAAGATGATGATCATCGTCCTGGTGACCTTTGCACTCTGCTGGCTGCCCTATCATATCTACTTCATTGTAACGGGTCTCAACAAGCATCTGGTCAAGTGGAAGTCCATCCAGCAAGTTTACCTGTCTGTGCTGTGGCTGGCCATGAGCTCCACCATGTACAATCCTATTATCTATTGTTGCCTGAACAGCAGGTGAGTTACAGTGCAAAGTTGCAAGTTACATTTTTATAGCCATCACATTCAGGGTTGTTTACAATTTTACTGTATTTTACTTTTTTTCCACACAGACCAAAACTTTACTTCCATGTTCTTTTTTGACACATTTAGAACATTTTTGTTGAGGGATTCAAAGGTTGCTAAAACTGTCAGCAAAATTTGTTGTGAAATGCATGACGAAATCCAAGGAGGAAACTGGGGATGCATTGTGCTTGTCTACAACCATGCATATTCATTTTGTTACACAGGACTTAATGCAAGAAATAAGATCACATGCTTCGCGAAAAGATTATGTTATGTATGGCTTCATACGTCCTTTGAAGATAAATTAGGGGTTTTAATCATTGCATGCTAATGAAAAGAGAAAAGGGCTAAGTGTATTATATCTGGTTGGATTGTCTGGGTGCAGTGACTTGGAAAGAAGAAGGGCACTCAGCAGAGCGTAGACCACCGACAAAGCCAATAATTTACCCTTCTCTTCTTTATATGTCATTATTGTCAGAATGTATTTCCATACGTGCCATACGAGTGGCAGATTTATTTATTTTTGCCACACCGGTCTTTGAAAGTCATTCTGAGAAATGAATCATTAACCCTGAATTAATGTTCATGTAACCTTACGGTTTTATTATGGTAAGATAGTCTGAAAAACTGTACAGTAACTGTCTATGTTAAAAATCAGCGCATAACTGCAAATCTTTTCAGGGGACACAATAAAACAATCTCAGCCACGTTAGTTCTGCATCTCGGTTGAAATCTTGCCACAGCCCCGCTCAATAGTTGATGACCACAGAATACATTATCATACATAACAGCCACGCATGAGGCTTGATTTATCTTGGCGCTGTCATTTTCTTCCCGCTCTCTGATAACCCCCCCCATTAAGACAGTTCTTGTGCTCTCTGCTCTCTTATGTGGCGTCAGGTTTCGTGCTGGCTTCAAGCGAGCTTTTCGCTGGTGCCCTTTCATCAAGGTGTCCAGCTACGACGAGTTGGAACTTCGCGCGACCCGGCAGCACCCAATGCGGCAAAGCAGCATGTACACGCTCTCCAGAATGGACACCACCATGGTCGTGGTTTACGACTCTGCCGATGGTGATGGCAGCGGCTCCGGGAGGAAGTGGTCACTGTCCTCCAGGAAGAAAAGCTACATCACGTCTCGCCACACAACTGCCTCATGTAGCATTGGAAGCATAAAAACCCCAAATGGCAGCACCGCGACTCCTCAAACTGAGCAATTCTCTTGAGTGGTACTGTAATTTCTTGAGAATACCACGCGCTTGTATTAACAGTGCACACAAGTGTGTTATACCCCCCCCCCCCCTCCAAATTGCCCCATCAAAAGCTGATTGTCCTTTGTACTCAACTATCAGCTGCTCCACCGATTTGCTGGGATCCATGCTCAAGAAGTGTTATGTTAGGTTGGGGTTTCGTGCCTTCAGGCTTTTTTTCTTTTTTTGGGGGGGGGGGGCGTAAAAAACATTCTCTTACCTTGCTAACAGTTTTGACAAGACTCGAGCCTTCTTCTGAGTTGTGGCCATTTCCTGGTGTGAGATGAAAGCCCTCTTATGTCACAGAAACAAAAAAAGAGAAAAAAACAGAAATGCCACATATGTGGCAAGTGATGGGCAAGCAGGGGGTTTTTTTTGTGTTGTTTTTGCACAAAATGTGTGTTATTCTCGAGAAATTACAGAATGACATGAAGAAACACTGACAGGCTGGTGAAAATGTTGCACACTTGCATGATTCATTATCCGTACAACCAAAAGTGTTTGTGTTTTACATTTTACCCACAACTCATAGAAAATAGAAAATTTGCCTCTTATCGGATTGAGTACCTGCCGCAGCGTTGAACTCCTGCTCAGCAAAAACCTTGGTCACTAATTACTATCAAAATGTTAATTATGCCGCTATTTTGGGAATGTCTCAGCCCCGTGATTCCAATTATTTGTTTGTTCTGCTTGAATTTACACAATCAAAACACTTTGCATGCTTGACTGACATGATATTCTCAGCGGGTTGAATCCGACAATAGGTCGTGGCGATTGTAAATACTGTATGTAGGTATGTCCGAGTTTATTTTCCAGCCATACTAAACTGTGAACTTTATTTGACATGTGGAACTACTGTGTTTCTCGTAAGAAATGAATGTCGAGTCACAACTGTTGGATTCATGAGCAGGTTTCTTTACATGTAAATGAAGGAGAAAAAGACGAAGAATATGTGGAACTTTTAAACTGCTGTCTTTTTGTTTTTTGTTGTTAAAAAAAAAAAAGCAGAGGGAGAAAATAACCGGACCTTCACACAAACATCATTCTACTGTGCTGTGTGCACGCTGTGATGCCATTTTGAAAACCCATCAATTCTGAAGGTTTACAATCAAATGAAAAGAATCAAGAATGAAACCGTGCCATGCAATTTGGTACACATTCTGCTCAGTCTCTGCACAAAGTAAGAAAGGAAAGCCTCTATGTGCTGTATCTGCTTTTTTTCTGTGATAAATAGATTAAATTCACATTAAAATAAAGAAATACGTTACCAGTAGTGTTAGAGTTATTGTTTTAAACCCTTTAATATACTAGATGCGCACTGCAAAAGGAGTTACAGAAAAAAAAGTTTATTGTTCTTGCTGTTGTCAAGCCCTTCATTTGAGTTCTGAATGTTATGAGACTTCTTGAAAGTACAGGCACCAGAATGTGAAGTCAAATGTGTTTATGTTTCATGTTTTCTTTTTGTTTTTATTTTCTTTTAATGTGATTTGATGTTTTGTTTGAATGTTGACGTATACTGTGTGTCTTTCTGTGGCAATTGTTTATTTTTTTTTATCCTGGATGGTATTGTGTTTTATACATTGCAATAATTGATTTTTAAAAATCATGGCATTTTGGAATTTTACTTTACAGCAAGCACTGCCTTCACTTTTGCTTTTTTTAAAATCCATTTTTCATTTTAATGACTAAATAATATCATAGATTAATAATAATTGGTCATAATTTTTAATTAGTGCTGGTACCCAGAGAGAACAGTGAATACTTTTCGATAAACCACACAATACATTATATTTTTATATATTATGTCTTATATATTATGTTATATAATATGACTATATTATATAACATATAATATAGTTATATAATATTATGATATTATATTATGACTTCAAATAACATCCACATTCTTTAGTCATTTTTGCCTGAAATATATTTCTCAGCATTTCATCATTGTACATTCTTCATGGCACTCAAGGCAAAAATTAAAAGTGTATGACCCCCAAATTGTTTTTGTGTATTTATTACAAAGTGATGCTATGGAAAGGCAGCACCGTGCTCATACATCATTACATCTGACAAAGTATGTGTTTACTCAGTCATATAGCATCATGGCGATGAAAGTAGACATCAAAGACTTTTTAGGGACTGTTGATATTTGAATGGATGGATAAGATTTCAATGATGTGCTGAGAGGATGATTCCAAATTTAAGTATTTCCGTCAATCCTAAGGAAGACAAAATATATTAATTAAAAAAAATACTCTTCTTCGAAAATGTTCTACATGGTCAGGGCTCTTATGATCTTCCACAAATACCTTGATAGGAATTGCTATGTAAATGCTGTAACAGAAAAGGGAACACCTTGATCACGCCGAGTTAAGGCCATGAGCACCTAACACATTGGCCATCGAACACCCATTTTCATTTGTGTCGAAAAGCATCTGCTGCCGTTGCGCCCACATCGCCACGCATCAAATTTATCTTCATGCATGAAGCAGCAATGGCTGTGTGAAGATACAGTACTCTTCGGACACAGCAAAGTTCCACTTCAGCAAGTTCTCACTGAGGGAGAGAAAGGGCAAATATTGGCTCTATGATTAAACGCCATGTGAAAATACTTTGAATTATTCAAAATGTTTTGAGGCTCCGTTGGTATGTGAAGGGTCCGGTCTTTCCTTTCAGCAACTGCAAATGAATTTACGAGTGTAGAAATTACACATATAATTTCATATATTTATTATTATTATTATTATTATTAGTGCAGTTCTTATTTTGACGGATGGATATTACAGTAATATTATTATATACAGTACAGAAAAAAAATCATTTATCGACTTGCAAAATGGTGATGATGAAAATCTGGAAACACAGAGTTGAATCCAATGTAGAGGGTGTCAAGCAGTCGGTAACCATCTGTCGTTTTATATCTACTTGCACCTAAGCCTGACACAATGGCGTGGGCACCTCTTTGAAGTAGATTAAAGCATTCCCTTGGGTAGTTCTTTCCCCAAAGGTATCAACACAGTGCACTCAACCTAATGCAATATAAACATGACATCTTAAATGAAGAAGCCTCTGCATCCAGACTGACATGCGATCACAACAAGAAGCAATGGAGAGAGGCGGTGCTTGAAATAATTTCCCCAGCAAAGCTCTCCTTGGATTTTTGTTCTTTTAGTCCTCTCGTTCTTTTGTTATTTGTGAAGGGCCTTCAAAATAATGATCCATACAGTGCCACTTTGCAGGAAGCTGTTCACTGCAAGAGTCATGACTCGCAAATTCTGTTGCACAACTACATGCATTTATCCCTGGCTTGAATTGTAACCTCATCTTTTACAAAAAGGACCAGGCGGTGAGAAAAATAGTGGAGCAATATTGTGAATTTGAGAAAGCAAACATTTTCCATCATACTCGGTTCTTTATTGTTGCAGCAATAATAGACAACAGACACTGTCCGCTGGTGGAATTATGTGTTATTGTATTTTTGGTCTAATCTCGTAGTCTCCTAAATTTATTGTTTGCTTTTCACAAAGAAAATGTCAAATATTGGACAAACATTATTGATACAGCACAATATAAATTAGATGGGAGGGAGACTCATCTATCACACGTGAACATATTACAGACAGATGATTTTGTTTGAAGTATAAAACACCTCAAAGTATGATATTATACACAGCCAAAATGTTATTAGTCCAGCATTACCTCTATTGTGCTTTGCCATCGTCTTCTGATTGAAGTGTTTCCCCCAGAGAGGTGCAGCACAAAGGCTCCCAAGAGACTCATCTGTGATGTTGACAATAATGAGGTGTCTTGACTTTTTCTCTCGCTGATTCAAATACAAGCTGCTGCGCTAGTCACAGCTAAAGGGCAAATAGCTCATGCATATTACATTGGGCTGACCTGTTCAGGTCAGATTTGACACTCCTAACTCGAAAGTGATAGGTGAGCATGATCTCCAATGGCTTTTGCAGTGTTCCTGTGGGGTTTTTTCTTGTTATTTTTCCCCGAGAAATGCTTCAAACACCTCTGCAAGTAAGCGGCATGGATAGAACTGTCATACAGTATATAAATCCACGGTCTTACCCCAATGCATAGAGTCCATTATGTTGGCCATAAGTGTAGGTAAACATCTCAACTAGATGTGAAAGGAGTCTTCAATTAAAGCCATGAGCTTTTTAAACTCCACATTTCTTTGGATTGGATTGTTGCTTGTGTTTTCCAAACCACACACACAAACACACAATGAAAAATGTATTTTTCCTCGAGCTATGCCTTACCACTGTCTGCAAGCAAAACACCTCCACAACAAACAAGAATGCAGATACCAGAGGTGAGATTCACTCATGTAAAGACACTCTGCAGAAGGGGTGCCCAACCTTTTTTGACTGAACATCTACTTTTTAAGCCAATCAACTTTCGCGATCGACCATCAATGCACGTGCACACATACACTCACGCGTGTTATAATGAGCACCAACCATAACACCCCCTAACATGAATGAAACAGAATAATACAGTCGATTCAAGAGTGTGTGAGTTTATGAAAAGTAAATAACTGCACACCTTAGTGGGAGAACTGACGTGGAGGCATGGGACACACTTTTGCAGCGTGTTAGATGCATGAACATCGCTATCGTAGCTCACGTGTACCTTTTTAAAATGCTTCATAGGCCCGCCATATTCCCATTCATTGCCAGTGCCATCGGTGAATTGCAGATGAAACAAACTGAATGAGAACAATTTTAAAAGAGATATATGGCAACAGCTCTGACTGCAAGCTGCAATTACAGATTGCTGACCGCTAACCACTTTGGTGATGGAGGTCACACATCACCGTAGGTTAAAGGTGCACTGCTTTTTCATTTAATTTTATTTTTTAAATACATTTTTTTAAGTTAAACTGAAAGGATGCTACGGGTGCAGTGTACACTAACACAAAAATATACAGTATAATATGAATAAAATGCACACGATAGATAGATAGATAGATAGATAGATAGATAGATAGATAGATAGATAGATAAGTCTTATATGGCGTTCTTTCGGGTTACGGCGCACTGCGAGTACTTCCGGGTTAATAGCCAATAGCTGTAAACTTTTAACGGCGTCACATGTATATTGCGTCTCTGCAAAAATTGTTGGACCGATTCTGCAGACTAGGTGAGTTTTCAACACCGAATTCCTAAAACTAGTTCCCAACATTGGACCATGTTGACTTTGGTTTACTCGCTTGTACTCGGTGAAACGTTCACAATGTGCTCCT
Organism: Hippocampus guttulatus; assembly: GCF_054856545.1. NCBI lineage: Eukaryota > Metazoa > Chordata > Actinopteri > Syngnathiformes > Syngnathidae > Hippocampus > Hippocampus guttulatus. The sequence continues at coordinate 12,813,283 of NC_141269.1, forward strand.
TTTAAGTTACGAACTGCCCCATGAACAATCACTTTGGGAACAAATGGAACCATGCTATATCCTTCATGTTGGTGTTGTGTGAATGTGGCAGATTTTGAAAGCGTGGTGGAAATTATACCCAAATTTGCATTAATATGTGTAAGCTTTTGTTAAATTGTTAATTGTGCTCAAACGAAGTCGTCCTCTCCTTTTTGCCCATTCTAAACGTAGAGCAATCCATCTAAAACCTACGAACTTACATATGTAATTATATTGCCGTCGAACACAGACTGTCATCCGATTTGTTTGTACTTTGCACTTTGTCTTGTAGGCTCTAAAGTCGAGTAACCCAAGTTTTCATATCAGCGATTTAAACACAAATTACATATAAATGCAATTATATCTATACGTAAATAACACCATGAACACCCTAATCCTGCGTAATCACTGTGCAAGTGCTGCATAATTTAACATGCGCCATTTGTGTCAGTCCTGACTAGGTGAATGTAACTGCTAGATGATATATTAAGTTTAACAAATTATAGTACCTGTACAGTACATGTAAAGTAATTCATACGTGTATATGAACGCCCAATACAGAGTGAACACTATAAAACTGGAGCGCAATTGGATTACAATACTCCATTAGGTGACGCAGTACATTAACTTTAGCAAACCTTAGTGCGCTTGAAATGCATTGTGTTCTTATGAATCGGTTGCCGCAACTAAATTTGCTATTCCCTTATTGATTTTTTTGTTGACTTAATGTGCCATTTTAGCCTTATCTCTTGTCATCATCACACTTTTTATCTTCGACTGGTGCTATTATGAAAAACCAAAGAAAAATGAAAATGCTCACATTGTACCACTTGAGAAGGTTTTGCGAGTTCCACTGTTTTGATTTATAGCTTGAGAAAACTAACCGCGAGAGATGGTGCCTTTATGAACAAAACAGACTTGTTGTAAATTGTTGTTCTATGCTCTTGTTTTCATACAGCAACTAGAATCAGTGCTCCATGGGCCGCTTAGATGGGAAAGTGATTGTGTTGTCAGCCGCTGCACAGGGGATTGGACGTGCTGCTGCAATAGTAATGAGATTTAATAAGTATTTCCCACTGATATGTTCCACATTATCAGTGCAAAATGATTATTTAATAGGCTGCTGTATGCCAGTCAACACTGTTTCTAGAGTTGACTCACATATTGCAACTGTATGCAAACAACAAACAATGTTGTCCCATTATGTGGCATATTGGGTAAACCATTTTGTGTGATAAAATGTCTGTGCAATAGCAGTACATCCCCCCCCTTTTTTTTTTATTATAAATGACTGAGCTCCAAAGCAAAACCGTAAGTGGTATACATGTTTCTCAACACTACACCAAGCCATTATCATACAACAATAACAGTTTTAGTTTATGAAATATGTTTTATTGCTTGCATGGCAGTGTTGTAAGTATCATTCACATTAAATATATGCGATTTTGTGATCCTGTAGATGTTACAAGATGCCTCTTCAATGTCACAAGAGAAGAGTGTGAAAATGTCCTTGTCATGATTGGCCAATTCTATTCTATCGAAAAGCAGTACCCCTCTTGAAAGTGGGTGAGATAGAGCATTGCAATATTCCATGCAGTGTGAAAGATTTAAAGCCGAGAGAATACTTTAAAATGGTCTTAGACCATTTGCAGTGAAATGCATATTATTAAACGTGTCTTGGTCGTGTTGGGAATCTGTTGAACAGTTCAAGTTAGGCTTTGAAAGATGCTTTGATACAACATCGTTGATGACAGAGTAACCACCAGACTAGAGCTGGAATCAATTTAAATTGAGGGTTGGGGTATTAAGTATAAGAAATTGACATCATGTAACTAGGCAAGGCAAGTTTATTTGTGCAGTATATTTTATGTACAAGAAAATTATAATTGCTTTACATTAAAAGCATTACAGAAAGAGCAACAAAAATGATTAAGACATTGCAAAAATCACAATAAAATCATCTAAAATAATTAGATTAAAACTGTAGAAACTCAGTCATGGAATTTTAATAACTACTCTGCCTTAACGTTGTTCCTAAAGGTGGGTTGAGACATGTTCAATGAATGACTATCTCCCGCCCCCTGCAAAAACATGCAGTCAAGTTAGAATTTGGGGATATTTAATATGTTTCCTTGATAAAAGCTTTTGTAACAGTTTTGTTTTTTAAATTGCCAGGCCTTTGCAAAGGAGGGGGCTCAAGTCACTGCAACTGATATAAATGAGGAAAAGCTCAAGGAACTGGATGGTATTCAAGGTAGAGACTGTCTAATACCGCCACCTGCTGGTGAAGCACCTTGTTGCAATGACAAGAGCACAGGCAATGCATACCCGAGAGTTTTATGATATTTGGATACTGTTCATATTTATATACCGTCATTGCAAACACCTTTAAAAAGCAGATTTGTCATTCTGCATTTTCTCTTTCCGAGCAGGGATTAGGACCAAGGTGGTGGATGTGACCAAGAAGGACCAAGTGGAGGCCTTGGCCAAAGAACATGACCACATAGATGTCCTCTTCAATGTTGCAGGGTACTTTACCTTTTTCCAGGAACACTAACATTGTTTGTAGTTCCTCAAACAGTCTTTAACAAAATATAATTTTGATGAGCGACGCTATGCGAAAATATCTTTAATGGTCGGAGTGTGAGGTGTTTTGTTTTTCGCCAGGCCAGCATGCCAATATGTAATATATTCTAAATCAGGGACTCCAGTTCCTTGAGAGACATATCTTGCCTATTTTAGATCCCTCCCTACTCCAACTCACCTGATTCAATTGTTCGCGATCGTTACGGACTTCTGAAGAGCTTGCTGATGAGCTGATCATTTGAATAAGGTGTGTTGAAGTAGAGAGGGGTCTAAAACAGGCAGGATATGACTCTCAAGGAACCGGAATTCTCTACCCCTCTCTAAATCTAAGTGTAGTGCTTATAAGAGAAAAAATATATAGATCACGTTTTATCAACAAGTTACGCCACACCATTTTATTATTATTATTATTATTTTTAATCTCTTCAGTTCGGACTAATGGTGAAGGCTCAGACAGTCCACCATATGTGGGGCTGTCATTAGGCCATGTTGAAAATCTGGTCATTACTGTTTCAGGAAATAGGCGCAAGGATCAGCAGAGACCAAGGATGAATGGACATTGATAACATTGGCAGGAATGCCAATGGGGTCAAGAAGTGGTCTGCTGAAATGATAATCAGTCACCTGCTCATCAGTCCATTTTCTATGGTGCTTATCATCATAAACCGTCACTGCATAAGCCGTCAATGGCCACTAAAGCCATTATTTTTATTTATTTATTTTTTGTTGTATTTTTTTCTTATTTTATTTGATGCTGTGTTTAACATTGTGTTTGTGATTTTAACTGCTTGTTGTAAGGTGTCCTTGAGTTTCTAGAAAGGTGCCCACAAATAAAATGTATTATTATTATTATTATTACTGGTGAGCTGGAGCCTGTCCTAGCCCACTTTGGGCAAAAGGTGGTGTTGGCCCCGGACTGATCGCTAGCCAATCCTCGACACGTATAGACAAGGAGCTATTCATACTCACGTTTATGCCTTTGGACAATTTTGAGTCAGTTCAGATATAGTAAATAACAGTAGCCTAAATCTGGCTATAATTGCGCAGCCATCGTCTTGTTTTACGCTACTTGTGTTTCCATCTCCCACTTTACTCTGTATCGACAATCCCTAACCTTCCCTTGACCTTTGTTAAATCTCCTTAACAAAGGTCATACTCTCACATTAGGAGCTCAGTAAGATGTGTAACATGCAAGGACACAATTTGGAGAGTTGTATTGTGTTAATGATAAATTGTAGTTACGTCATATCATTCTTTCTTTAATGGCTACAGTTTTGTCTCTTATACGCTTAGATGAGAATGTAGACATCATTTATTATTTTTTTGAAGTGTGTGTGTGTGTGTGTGATCATAATAGGTTTGTGCACCATGGCTCCATCTTGGATTGTGAAGAGGCCAACTGGGATTTTACCATGGATGTGAATGTCCGGAGCATGTACCTTATGTGCAGAGCTTTCTTGCCAAAGGTGACCCTTGGCCTTCTCACTAAATGCCTAATCCACTTGATCCTGTTCCGTTGCAGCTGTAAATTGACTGACATATGTTTATTTCTTGAGTTGTCAACCTTTGTACACTCAGATAAGCTGTTTTTACTCTGAGCCTGCGTCATGATGAGCAGTAACTGCTCAATCACCAATCCGCGCTCATAGATTAATCTGAAATTGGAAATCTATCTTGGATATTAAATAAAATGTACCTACGCTGAGCCTAACACTTACGCTATTGTTGTATGGGTTAATTCCATCATCCCTCAAAATGTTGTCATTGCAGATGTTGGCAAGAAAGTCTGGAAACATCATAAACATGGCTTCCGTTGCATCAAGCATAAAAGGTGAAGCATCCTTTAGATCCACTTGTGTAACAAATGCTTATTTAAAGAGCCATTAAGGCACAGTTGTATGACCATGTCAATCCTCTTATGCCAGATAACAGCTTTGCGGGCGCGCGTGTGCGTGTGACATATGTTTCCTTGACACAGGTGTGGTGAACCGGTGTGCGTACAGCACGTCCAAGGCGGCCGTGATCGGCCTCACCAAATCCATAGCCGCCGATTTCATTGAGAAAGGCATTCGCTGCAATTGTGTTTGTCCTGGTAAGTCAAGAACATTCAGTAAATAACAACATGTCACTGTGTCCTGTGACTGTTCCTAGGCTGTACAATACAGTACATCTTTCTTTACAAAGTATATAGCACTTGCACAACAGCCGCAGCTGTTGTAAAACCATTCAAATGGATAATGCAGAAGGTAATGGAGTCGTGAAGTTTTTGCATTTGACGAAACTTTATTTTTGATGCATGAAAAAGGCTTTCACAGCTCGTCTACAGACACGTCTGCAAGACTGTTATGTTAGTTTAATTTATATGGAAGGGACCATATTAGTGCTAATTCTTTGCCCTTAAACAATGCACTAACTAACTTTAACCCACAATAATCACAAGTGCCCATGGTTGTCTATGATTGCTATTTATTGTTTTATTTGTTTATATTTATGTATTTATAAGATAAGATAACCTTTAGTTGTCTCACACTGGGGAAATTTGCAATGTTTTTTTTTCTTTTTTTGCATTTTATGTCTTTTAATGCAGTTCAGTTTCGCTGCCCTTATTTTTAGCTGTGTGTGTTTTCAATGCACTGCATGTTTGCACTGTGGTTGAGAGGAAAGACATTTCATCTGTGCTGTATGTTGCACATAGAGCATATGTGACAGTAAAGCTGACTTGACTGAACAACTAATCAAATTCAAATTGACATTGCAAGAATGCAATTTTCAAATCGCAAAGGATGCAATGTTTATTATTCATTTTGGTGAGTCAGTAGGCTTTATTTTATGTATGTATATTTTTATTCATGTAGTGTTGTAATAGTAAATGCTTGAAATCAAAGTGTTTACGAAGTTAATAACCCTAATTGAAATAGATAATGAAACTGTCTTTTGTTGATTAATGGTTCATTTGGCTTTATTTTAGCTTAAGGCTAACCCATAAGACATCTATGTGTCATAAATCTGATATTGTTTACTGTAATACAAGTTGAATTATTGCTTGTGTCTGTTAAAAAATACATTTTCGTTCAGGCCTAGACCATATGCAAATGACATTAATCAGGAAGAAAATGTACTTTTAAAAGCTCTGTGAGCTAATTTTTCCTCAGGTACTGTTGACACTCCATCTCTGAGGGGTAGAATCCAAGCTCAACCTGACCCAGAAAAGGTACTGGACACTTTGCTGTATTCTTACAGTAACGTTCTGATGTGCATACATGCTACTGTGCAACCCCTTTTCACAGGCTTATAAGGATTTCATGGCAAGGCAGAAAACGGGCAGGATGTGCACAGCTGAAGAGGTGGCGTACCTGTGTGTCTACCTGGCCTCAGATGAGGTGAGGGTGCTTGAGATATTTGCAGCCTTGTTTATACTTTGGATATTTGCTGCCATAGGATTTGACTTGACACTGCTTTGTAAAAACCTGAATGCCCTTTTGAGAAGCTTTATCGCCATCACACTGCTTTAACACTACAACTACTTTGGACATACCATTTACGCTATACATAGCAAGTTTCTCAAAGCTTAAGCTGTTCTTGACAAACCACGCAGCGCAAGACCTGCTACTACCTCCAGTGATGAAAACACCAAACCCTTTAGCGCAGGTGTTTGCACAAAGCCGAGGAACACGCCAGTGAGTTCTTTATCCACAAAAACTTGATTGGACAGATGAATCTGAGAGTGATAAAGCTTTACCCAACTGTAGGTAGATGGGCATCATCATAATCTTGTGGTCATTTTGAGCCTCGTAATATTCTGCTTGAAACCTTTTAACAATCTGTTGGTAAAGTGTAAAGCTTTTTCAGTCTCCCAAGCGGCCCTCCAGATACGCTGGCTTTGCGTGAACACCTGCTCTTGGACTTGGGCATTTTCATCATTTGTGGTAGTAGATTACCCCTTCCATAGTTACATTAAGAGGGGAGAGGGAGCAGAGTAACCCCCCCCCCCCCCAAGATCCCCTCCCATCCCTGGGGACACTTTGACAATGCTGCTCCAATGTAAATTGGCGAGCCATGGGCAAGGGATTGATATGCTTACAAAATCTGCAAAGTCCAAAAATGTCAAAGGCTGATGGCCTCTCATCTAACCGAATGATACGCAAAATTATTATTCTTTAATTGAGACACCCTGTATGAAATGCATACCTAATGAATCTGATGTGTGTGTGTGTGTGTGCTCCTCCACAGTCGGCTTATGTGACTGGCACAGAGCAAATCATCGATGGAGGTTGGAGGCTTTGAAGAGCATGAAGCAAGCTTTTCCCATTAATCATAGGTGCCACTTTAAGATTGGCCGATTCACTATGTTAACACTTTTTGATTACGGTATATTGATGTCTTCTGAGATTATTTTTTTGGTAGCTGTGCCTTGTCCAATTACAGATTAATAAACCTAATTACTCACAGCTACTATACACTATCAGTATAATAAACACTCAGGGGTCTATTTTTGTAGGGAGTGCATGTGTGCTAGGCGTAAAAACTGACACATCTTGATTTCTGTGCCGGGGTAAGTCTTGGTTATGGGGTGTGAGAATTTGGCAGATTGTGCTATGCCATGCTGAGTCTTCTGGCAGACCGAGGGTGACTGCGCTGGGGCGTGTCTGAAAGTAGACCAGACCACAGACCAGCTCAGAGCAAGTCCCAAGTTGTGGCACAGGTGATGCAATGTGATTTTGGTGGATTTAATTGCCTGTGCCTCTCTTGCATTGTATTGAAAAGGGATAACGGGAGCCGCTTCCATTGGTCAGGAAACAAGTCACCTGTGTATACTCCCACAATGGCGCAAACTCTCATTTCTACCTTTGCTCGTCCATAAAAATATCTAAAGAAAGAAAACTCCACCCATGCAGTGAGAACGTGCTTTGGGCTACACTTGTTCTGGGTACGAAAATAGAGACCAATGTGAACAAATTTGATTGTGTCCAAATGATTAATATTGTAATACAGTATAATAAACATTAAATCACATGATGTGCACTACGCAATGTTTGTACTTAACCTCCCCCCTCACAGCCTTACACCAATACCACACGACAGAGACTGGACATCACTAATCTTATTACCATTTCCTTCCCGGCCAATCTGCCAGAAAGGCTGCCAATGCCAGTTCCCAAGCTTTGACAATGATTATGGTGTGAGGTAAGTGTTTTTCCCTACATTTAATTGATGATTAATATCGGAACGTTACGGGATTTACGACGTCCAGCATCCCTTGTCGGACAAGAGGTTCCGTAATTGACTTGAAGCGCACTAAACACAATTTATTACAAGAATTGAGTATGTGCTGTAAATTGTGTTTTAATCGTGTATATATGGATGTATGTCTTAATCTGTTGATGTTTTTACTCGTAGAGTCCAGTAGGGTGAATTATTACTGATAAGTTCCATAATCAGTACTGTACAACTTGCCTGGTTCATACTTTAGTCTTTCGCGACAGGTTAATACAGTAATTTGTTCTTTTTATTGCTAAAATGTCGGCGTGACAGCACCGCCGTAAATCTGTAATATTACAATGTTGATACATACAAACCGAGGGCAAAGAGACGCTTTAATTGGAGCTCGGCGATGTCCGAAAATATATCTAAGCTCGCAGTGAACCAGGACGCGTGGATTTACCCCAATTGTAAAGTAACGCGATGCTAACCGGTTAGCATCCCATGTTGCCACGCCCTTGTAATGACGTAGAGGTTCACTATTAACCCATTCAGGCGAAGAGCGAGACCCTCCTCAAACTAGACAAGTTGGCTAGCTGTTAGGGTTGGCTAGGTATGCCGATTAACGGAGGCTAGACTTTGGCAGAAACATCCACGCTCACCTACTTCCACTGCTAGTCGCGCCATATGGCCAAGCATGTAAGCATCGATTAGTGTGGTCTGGTGACAGTACAGTATTGGATTAACCAACTGCTGTTGCCAGTGCCACCAGCTCGTGATTGACAAAACATTGTAGTATGTGATGCTTGACGGCGGATTCTACGACTCGTATTTTTAAGGCTCCAGCACTCCGCGTGACCCTTGCGAGGATAAAGCGGTACAGAAAATGAATGGATATTGTTTAGTACGGCTTTGCCAGAAGAGCTAAAATCAGCAGCAATGAAGTGGACATGCAAAAAGGAGCCCAGTACTTTTCTTAAATGCGATTACACTCCACTGACACTACCGTTTTCTGTGTTGTTGGAATTAAAGAGGTGTACAGGTACAAGTTGTGCTGGAGCTGCTCCATCTATGGCCAGGAATTCCACTCCTCAGTTGAATGTGCTGTGATAGAAAAGAGTGGACCAGATATTCCATTCTATCATGGAGGACCCACGGTCCAAACCTGCCACTCCGGAGCCCAGTCCTGCACCCAGTCCTGCACCAAGTCATGCACCAAGCCCCGCACCAAGCCCCGCACCCAGTCCGCTTCTGGACAGAATCCCTTTGCCATCAGGAAACCATGTGGAGGTAGTATTAACATTTATTTCTTATCCCTAACTAAAATATATAATTCAGTTAACTTTAATGATAATCAATTGAGTTACATACTGTACTAATGTGATTATTCTCAGTTTGTTACTCTGCTTGCGTTTGTCTTTTTGCAACATTTTTCCAACAGTCAAGCGATAATATTTTTTGTGTAACACTGTAAAAAAACCACACGCAATATCTGGTCACCTGGTGTTCTCAGAAGGCTGAACAGATACCAAATGTAAACCACTGCCTGTCAATCACTGGTGAAGCTGATATTTCATTGTCCCATCTGTGTAACCTTTGGGGATGTATGGCTAGAAATGGCAAAACTAAACACATGCTAACATTGGCTTACCTTGTTGATATGCTTTAGCTCTTGATGCTGTAGTTGTAGTCGCACTACATGCCACAATTTCCAATTTGCTCCAGTGATTTGTTGTCTTGCTGCTCTTAGCTATCCTCAAATATAACCATATGACATGCGGAGAAGTAAATACAGAATACTCTCATTCCCCTGTTGTTCCATGCTATGGTAAATGTGGCATGGTTTTCGTAGTTTTTCTTGGTACTATTTGGAAGTGGAAATGGACCAGGCAAAAACATTGTCGAGGAGAGCCAAGTGTACTCTGTTGTAGAAAAGCATAATGATGATTGTATTAGACCTTTATAATCATCTGAAAAGTCATTTGATTACCAGTACTTTTTTCTTTAATGAAATATTGAAGTAGTTTTGTTCTATGCTGTGTCTTTTTCCAGCACCTGAATGTGAACCAGATCCAAGTAGTGGTGAGACGTTGTTCCAGTCCAAATGTCACAGAGGAAACAACTTATTTTCTTCCTCGCCACCCTGTGGTGGATGCGGGAACCAACACAGAACCACCACTTGTTTGCTGCCCCTTGCTTCACAGATTTTGCCCTTGTCCTCCAAGAGGCCTTGTGGCCTCTGTCATTACAAAAGGTAAACCCACAATAGGATCCTTTTAGGCCCACCCGGGTTATCATGTTGTCAGTGATAATCTATGACATTATCAAACCTCTTTCCTCAAAACAGCATTAATATATAATATTTTTCTTAACTCTGTTGCCTTGTGTCTTCTCCAGTCCTCTTGGCCGCGGTGCTCTTTGGAGTGGTGTGGTCCGTCACAGAGGAGGAATGTCTTCCAGGTGGTAACCTGTTTGGCATTACGGTGCTTTTCATCTCTGCAGTCATTGGTGGCAAACTGGTGGCTCTGATTCGGCTGCCCAGACTTCCACCATTCCCTCCACTTCTTGGTAGGAAATGAAACATCTTTCGGACAAAAATAAGTGCTGCACAAACTAGATACAATATATTTACCGGTAATTTTTAGTCCACCAATTCACAAATATTTTTGGTTCAGGTAAAATTGTAAATCTAATCCAATGTTGTTCTCTGATGCTTTGCAGTGTTGCGTTGAACAGCTTGCTTTTTGATACTTATGTGGCCTGTATGTCATAAACAGAGATTGGAATTGGTGCAATACATTTTGATCATCTATGAAACATCTTTTCTGTTTTTTTTATTTTTTTTTATTTAAACCTTTCAGGGACAACAGTTACTACAGTGGACATCTTATCAGGTTATCAGGTTACAGGGTGCATGAAAGGGTTCATTTTCAACATTGTGTGCTATATTAAAAGTGACTTCTGTTTGCATATTTTCAGCAGCAAATTTAACATCATATGACAAGAAAGGTTGGATTAATACATGCATGATTGTGGTTGTCATACAATTGGATTGTGGAGCCTCAGGAGTTCTATCTGAGACTAAAACTATGTGAACTTGAACACAGTGGGAGGATCAAATTATCAGCAACGTTTGTTTCCTACTGCAGGTATGCTACTCATGGGTGTCATGCTGAGAAATGTTCCAGTAATAACAGACGGTGTGTACATTAACTTCAAGTGGTCCGCCTCCCTCAGGAACATTGCGCTGGCGGTCATCCTAGCCAGAGCCGGTCTGGGTTTGGATCCCTCGGTAAGACGTTGGATTCAGAGCTACAGAAAAGTTTGTTCAAGCTAAATACAGCATGTGGGCTGCAAAATTGTGACACTGCTTTTTGACAAATTCTCCAATTTCGTAATATTCTACATTAAATGTACCAGTTTTTATTGATGTCTGTTGTTGTCGAATGGATGTTCTACTGCCATGTTTTGATTATAAACCGATAAAATAAGATATATCAGGCTAATATAGATACATTGATACTTTATTCATTTGCAATAAGAACAATTCAAGGCAAAACATGAATAACATGAAATGTATAATCATATAAACAGATCTTAAGGATATGAAAATGTATTTAAAAATGTTGATTATAACCTCTTGGATCGTTTGCTTTGCCAGGCTCTGAGGAAGCTAAAGTCTGTGTGTTTGCGTGTGGCAGTGGGGCCGTGCATCATAGAGGCCTGCACCATAGCTCTGGTCTCCCACTTCCTCATGGGTTTGCCCTGGGTGTGGGGCTTCATCCTAGGGTAAATATCTCCCCTCTCTCTGTCTATAACAGCTCATTTAAATATCACTGGCGACATTGCATAATTGCCTCAGTCATGTTTCAATGTTTTTAGAAAACAAGGTGGAAAATATATATTTTTAGATCACACTTTTTTTTTGGGGGGGGGGGTCCTTTTCCCTGTCGCTTAAGCCCCTATCCAACTGAGTGGTAAACAATGCTGAATAATTTCAAAGGCAGAGGATGTAACGTTCACATCAGAGTTCTTCAGCTTTTGGTGAAGGTCGCAAAAGTTCGCCAAATGGTTGCCAGACATTTGCCTGTACTTTTCTTGTCGCAAGGGAATTTTAAACGTGTTCAAAATTTCCTTGTGACAAGAAAAATCACAAAAACTGTTGCCGAATGATTTGCGAACATTTGTGACCTTGACGTCAACGTGCAGTTTTCTACCTGCACCAAGAGTCTCAATTGTTTGCCCCTCAGTGGGGTAGGGGCTTTACTTGTTCAGCCATCGAGTTGAAGTTTTTGTTACAATATCAATTTAAAAAAATGACTGATGTGTGTTCTGAAAATATTTTTTTCTTGTCATCCAAAAATATTGCAAAATGGCTTTGGCAATTATGTTATGCGGCCGTCGATATGGTGGAATGTCCGTACCGTATCCATTGAATGGGGCCGTCTCTTGCACTTTGCAGCTTTGTGCTCGGCGCCGTGTCTCCCGCAGTGGTGGTCCCCTCCATGTTGCTACTGCAGAAGGACGGTTACGGTGTGGAGCAGGGCATCCCAACTTTGTTAATGGCAGCGGGCAGCTTTGATGACATACTTGCCATAACAGGGTTCACTACATGCTTGGGCATGGCTTTCGCTACAGGTAATTGGGGAGGACAAAGCAAACTTTTAGTGTAGCTCACGTCACCACTGAGATGCCAAAATGTGTGCCAGTGGTGCTTGCAATTTTTGGAAAAATTCTGCCTTTTAAGGCAGAATTCTCATGGTATGTCACTTTGTCCTGACGTAGAGCATTTTGAAATGACAAGTGGTGCACAATGAAGTGGTTTGAAGAAGAACACAGTATGTCGTCATGAAGCACAAGATGTTACTTTATGGCCTCAAAATGTTTTTCATACAAATATTTACTCTGATTCTGACTTTATTACTGAGTTACTGTTGTTTAGCGATAGCCAATGGAGTGTTCTGACTTACTGTAGAACAATTTGCATATTTGGGTCTCATTGTCACCTTCACAATCTTTTCTGTCTTGTGCACTCCCGAACCTTTTTGTCATACCACGAGTACCCCCTCACTCATACATGGTGATGATTCTTACAAAGTAACTCAACTGATTATTAAATGAAAATCTTTGTCATGCATATCTCTCATAACATTATTACAAAAAAAACGAGCTTCTTTGAATAAGCCCCCTTTAAACTTTAAATATCAGGAAGAAAACACTTTACAAAGATAATATTAAGACCGTGTATCGCAGTTTTGCTTTCTTTACATCAATCATCTGAGTTTTAATGAGACAGCTGAGCTGAATCTCTGCTGTAGTGATTTTCGCAAGGCTGTGCCACGGGTTATTGTCTCCTCAAGTAAACAAGTTGTAGCACAACAACATGATTTTATTGGTGGGCTTATGAAACTGATGGAGAGTATTTACTCATCATCTTGAGAATAAATTATGGAACATATCCACGTGCTCTCTGCTATATGCTCAGTTTTCAGAAAACACTCCCAAGTTGAATTGATTGTTCTTCAAACACATTTAAAAAAAGCCAATTTTTTCTGCCCAAATAGGTTATGACTGAATTTTTTTTATAAATCTTGCTCTTGTAGGTTCCACATGGTACAACATCTTGAGAGGTGTGCTTGAGGTGGCCAGTGGCTTGGTTGCTGGGATCCTTCTTGGCTTCCTCATCCAGTACTTTCCTAGTCTCGACCAGGTAGACGTTGAGCATCTTGCAACATCACTACACTTTGCGTAGGTGTTTCTCCATTGTCGAGTCATCAAATTTAACCACCTTGGTATTACCCTAGGCAGTTACTGAGAGTTGGAAATACCAAGTTTCGAAGCCACGCTTCCCACTGGTGCTTGAAAGTCTTGAAAATTCAAATTTGATTCGAGATTTGAAAAAAAGGGACAAAGAAAGTAAACAAAACACATGATTGTAATGCAAATAAGATATGCTCCCCCCTTTACATTTCTAGTTCCGTTCCTGTTTTCGAACTTCCTTGTGTCTTTTGCAAAATGCAGGCGCCAAACGACAATCATACAGTCTGTTTGTATTTTGATGAATGATACTCCCCCTCAGGTGTGCAATTTTGGAAAATCTCAAATGAACCCTAAAACTGTGATCGGCCAGCACGGTGTATAAAACACAACATACAATATGTACTCACTGACTGTGATTTGTCCTTGTAGAAACACTTGGTGATGAAGCGATCCTTCCTGGTGCTCGGCCTGTCTGTCTTTGCGGTGTTTGGCAGCGGTGTGGCTGGATTTCCTGGTTCTGGTGGCCTCTGTACTCTGGTATTGGCATTTCTCGCTGGTCTCGGATGGGGTACAGAAAAGGTAACAATCATCATTGGATTGACAGTCATACTTTTCCTACTCGGCTACATGCATGCCACAGGCAACAGAAAGCAACACCAAGTTCTGTGTATCTGTTTAGGCACGCGTGGAGGAAGTGGTAGGCTGGGCTTGGGATGTGTTTCAGCCACTTCTGTTTGGCTTAATCGGAGCAGAGATAAGAGTGTCGGAGTTGGAGGGACACACAGTTGGTGAGAGCACCGAGATGATCTAAACACAATTCTTAAAAGTGCTATAGTTTTAGATGTTGCATTTTTGTGTTTTTAAAAACATATTGCTGAATACTAGTGTTATAAATTGCTGTCAGAGGGGTATAGGGAGTATATATACTATTTAGCTAGGCCCAGACGTATTTAGTTTTTTTAATCTTCACAATGAATTTGAAACAAAAAGATGAGGATGTGGTTAATGTGGAAAAAACCCCACCTTTATATTTAAGATTTCATTAAAACTTAGCATTTATGGTTTCATGTGAAGCATTATTCTGTTTGCACTCTGATAAAACAATTGTTTATACAATCATATATATTTACTACTGATTTTGATGTGTACGATTTTAAGGGTCTGGAAAAGCTTGAAAATTGATCTTGAAAGCTGTATACTTTGACCTCAACGTACTGGGGAAGCTTTTGTCATCCAAAGTTATGTGACAGTGTTGTGCATCCGTGTTTTCTCGTGCAGGTCTGGGTATTGCTTCTCTGCTCATTGCCCTGCTGGTTCGTCTCCTTTTCACCTATGTTTGCGTGTTGTTCGCCGGCTTCAACATTCGAGAAAAGCTGTTTATTGCCCTGGCTTGGATGCCCAAAGCCACTGTGCAGGTATTCTCTTAAAAAAATTAAATAAAGTATTCATACGTTTGCTGGTTGTTACACAGAGGACTGCAGAGCTAAACTTGTTTTTTAATTTTCAGGCAGCTATTGGCTCCACAGCATTGGACATGGCCAGAACAAGGCAAGACGAGCAGATGCAGAAGTATGGCATGGATGTGCTGACTGTGGCTGTGCTCTCCATTCTTCTCACGGCGCCAGTCGGAGCCCTTATAATAGGCCTGTGTGGACCATGCCTGTTGCAGAAACCAAAGAACTCAGCCTGTGGTGAGCGAGTCAAACCGAATTTATCAGCTTTTTTCCTAGGTAGGTAACGTGTCTGCATTATTTATCAATTAAACCCAGCTCAGATTTCACCACCCATGCCTCGTAGTTGTGAAGTAGTGAGTAAATGCAACAGGAATGTAGCTCTGCTTTCCCTCCAATGTTAGTGCCAAAGACTAGTTTGTTATTTAGAAAACGGACCACTCAACCACTTAGGTTTTGCAAGAGACCTCCAATATTACATAGAAAACAAAGACCTACCTACTACTGTGTTTTGGGATCAAGCTCATCCACAAATAGTGAAAACAGTGAGTAATTGGTGCCTCTTTAAATAGGTTTATAATGGCCTATACAGTAGGTGCATCCACGTGGTGGCAAAGCACTACATGAAGTTCCTCAACTCACTTCAACACGTTTGTTGACAAGATTTTGCTAAATTCGAATTTATATATCCTCACCTTTGTAATAATAATTTATTTAAAATGTATTTTAAAATGATATTAATTATTATAATAATTGCCCATGTCATTTTTTTCAGAAAACCAGAAAAACTGAGCAATATTCTGATGATCTTTAATGTATTAATAATTTCATTTCGGGCCTAGAATTGAATGATCTGTTTGACTAAGGATGCAGCTGCTTTTAGCAGAGGTGGCCAGCATCCTGAGGAGACGTTTAAGGCAAAAATAAATAAATAAAACACCTCAAAATGTTCTTCTGGCCATTATTTCAAGAGGCTGTTATACAGGACTTCAGATTGAGCACAAAACCAATGACTAGGTGAATTTTTCAGCAACTAATGGTGTAGATTGAAAAAGCACAACCCAAAATGTCAGCAACCGTTGCTCCCTTTGTATCTCCCCCAGGCACTGCGGTAGGGGACGATGAGGACAATGAAACGCCGGTCACCTATGAAAGTACTCTTTGACCTCTCTCATCTCAATGCAAACAATGAGGTGTTGAATGAAAGATTCTTTAATTTTGGATTTGAGGGCATATGTCTGCAACTGCTACAACACTGTGTACTCGCATCGAACACTTCACCGTTACTATCTATTTTTGACGATTTCTCTATGTATATTCTTTATGGGACATTTGACTCAAGTTTTAATTTGAAACAAAAATAATTGTAATGACATGTTGGATATGTCAGCTCTCCTTTAGCCACCGAGTGGCCTACTTTGTCTTGCTGTCTTCAGACAGCTCCTGCTGTTCTCTCTGTTGCAGGAGCACAAGCGTGAATGACTTATGTATTTATAGCCACTGGTGATTTCCAGGCCTCAAACAAATGACCCACATCCGAGCATGTGAATGAATGGTTATTCAGTTTTTGAGAGGTAATTTCACGTCAGAGTCAGAATGTTCATTATCATTGAATGAGTTAGTTTCATGAATGTGATTTTGATTTTAGATTTTTTTTTTTTAAGATTGTGGTTGTTCGTATTTGTTCAAATAAGGGAATCGGATTTTATGGTAATACTAATAATTACATCAGCTAGCGGCTAGCCTATTGAGTTAGTTATAAAAATGGGAATTACAATAGTGTTTTGTTTTGAAACAGGAGCTGGTTTTGCACTTAAGTACTATTTTATTTAATCAAAATGTGTAAAAACTCAGGAAAATGTATAAACGGTAACTCAAATATTTCCCTTTGCTTTGAAATAGAAGCTGAATCATTCAGTCATATACACTCATTTATTAGTCATTTTTAATCCAGTTTTGTTACTTTCATTTGTTACAAAAGTATCTTGTTTTGGTTGTAAAGTGTCCTTGAGTGTTTTGAAAGGCGCTTATAAATGAAATTTATTATTATTATTATGCAGTGTACTTTAAGACACTTGAAGATGTTCAAATTTAAATTGTGATATATTTTTGTGTGCAGTATTAGAGTATTGATGAAATATATATGGAACTGTGAATTAGTTTTTTACTAAATATTGAATAAAAAAAATTCCAAGTTGAATCTCTTGCTTAGTTCTTCAGTTTTAGGATGACTGTAGTTTAATGTGACAATTGTCAGTACTGCGGACCGACGTTTGACATTATAGTTGAACATGAACAAGTCTGAGCAAATGTTCTCATCCAGTAGAAAGTGTGTCCAAACCTTTGATTAGGACTGCATTAAAAATCTAACGTTAGCTCGGGGCACAACTGTGCCAATATACATTATATGTATGATCAGTATACAGAAGAATAATTTAATTCAAATCATGCTCCAGGAAACATGAAAAGACAACTGTGATTATATCAACATGTATGCAAAAGTATTGGTAGGTATTGGTAATTACTTCAGAAGGAAGTAAAGTATATACAGTCACTGTTATGGTACAGTGCATAAAAAGAAACAGGCTGAAAACAACAATGCTTCGGTCACTCCCGTCAATAAGGCTTTGTACAAGTCTACTGCAATGCTGATGAAACTTGACTGTGCAATGGTTTGAAATGATTGAGTCAAATCACAGGCTGCATAACAAAGTTTGCAAGGAGTCTTCAATATTTTAACATGGCCTTAAATATTTCAAATCATACATCGGCCTATATTCACATTGTGTGATGGATTACTTTTGGTACACAAACTAATGAAGGAAAGAAAGACCCGGTTATCACAATAATGTAACAGAGTTGCCAGAATTGCCGGAAGTTTACAGACTTAGGAGTTTTACTTCACGTCTGATAGAGGGGAAATTGTTGCCCTGGGAGGTTTATACTGATTAAATGCCATATTACACTCAAAGCAGTCTCAATGATTTATGGAGGCTTTCGGAGAGACTATAATCGAATTTACAATTACAAATGTGCTGAAACCACAGAAAATGTTAACCAGTCCTTTGTCAATACATCAGGACTACTTCAGCTGATAACTGCAAGACACGACATTTCTCTCCTGCACGTGCAAATAAAAAAACAATTACAGAGTGTACATGAATGTAATGTAAATACTGGGGGAGAGGGGATCTCCCAGTAGGTGGTCTATAGGATCTTCTTCTTGAGTATGAGTGGTCCCACATTGTCTCCGGTCAGCTCGTTGTGCTTTAAGTGTGACTTGTCACAAACAGGAAACTGAAAAGAGGAAATAAATTGATGTCATTAGCCAGCTGCTCAACCACTCAATCCTCCAAGTTGAGAATGTTTAAAACCCAGATACATATACTGTACTGTAGACATAAAACATTGTGATCACTCCCAGCTATCCATCTATCCATCCAGCGATTTTCTGACTGTTTACCTTTATCTGTGTCACAGGGAACTGGTGAACATTCTGACTGACTTTCGGTAAAAAAGCAGCTTCACTCACTATACGCTGGACAGGTGTTTCTGTGATTAAGGCATATAGATACAGACAACTATTCACACTCATTCAAAGCATCATTGAGTGGGAGCTGAACCCACGAAACTGCCAGCCAGTGACCACTATGATGACATATTTCATGTTAAAAAAAACAAACAAACAAAAAAGAACTTCTGTGCAGACTTCTCATTTCAAGACGATACGGTGAAATTCACTTACAGTTTTCGACCGCCAACAGCGACAGTAGCACACATTTGCACTGTTAAGGTCCTCAATGTCTATCTCGTTGACCACTTTGGGGTTTTCCTTCTGAATCTTCAGGTTGATCAGACAGTCTCTCTGCTTCTTCTTCTTGGGAAAGAAGGGCCGAATGGTCATGTAGCCCAGCAGAGCCAAGATGCCCAGTAGAGGCAGCAACCGCAGCCATTCGGACACTAGAACGCAGGGATGTAGACACAACTGATAGGAATGCAAACGGCACATCAGGGGAATATGCTCGTTGTTGTTGTTGTTTTTTTGTGTTTGTTTGTTCGTTTTTTTTTCAACAATAGTCAGTTCAAAATTTTAAATTGAGTCCGTGAACAATTGTTATTGTGCACATTGTAGCAACCTGTGATGCCAGTAATGTGGTATTCTAAAACACATCCATTTTTACAGTAACAACTAATCTAACGCGTTACTTCTCTCAGTGGAATACTCTGACTACAATTACATTGCAAAGTCACATTTCATTACCGCTTAGCAATTGATAATGTTGACAAGCATTTTTCAGAACTCTCAACTCAACCTAACATTATTTATATGTATGAAAAAGAAGCGCCACTACAATGCTCAACAATAACACACGATTAAAAGTATGTTAACTAATACAAGTATTGCACTGTCCAAATCATAAATAACGCATCCCTCAATATATCGTTTGGTTTATAATGACGTTCTATAAAATGCAATGGGGACGGGCTAACAGTGCATAGGAAAATCCAAGTTGCATGTAACATTTATAAGGCTTTAATTCATTCACGGTGCCCAATATTAGTCGTAATAATGACTGCTTGTTGATAGAGTCGCGCAGTTTGGTCAGTTTGCACACTGACATTTCAATTTACAGTGACCGACTGGTTGGGGTTGTCCGTATGCGTAGATGCAGTGAAGGTTGGGCGCCAGGAGTGAAAAAGTGTTCCCATTAGTGAAGAAGTCATCAAGCAGGACATTCAAAAGAGTACTGCATTACAGCAATCGTTTATTCACCTGTTAACCTTACAAATCCACCGATCGTCTCCGGAAGAGGAAGCTTCTTCAGGTATGCGGGGAGCTGAACTTTTATTATCCTCGAAATCGTTTCTAAAACCATCTTGAAATTTTCGGTGCAGGAGATTTCGAGTTTGACTTCAATAATGCCTACGCTTCGTTTATGACTGCGTTCTTTCCTCAGTAGAAATCGCGGACCGGTACGTAATTCTCGTGCTTCAATATTTGTGAGACGCAAAGAAAGACCGTAATTACCGTCGTGAATATGCCTAGAGCGACCAATCATCACCAGAGGAGTTGGTGGATTTTGATTGGAGAGTAGTATGAAGGCGGTGCTAAAACGTTACTTCGCCAACCTCGGAACAACCAAAAACGGCCAGCGTTTTATAGCCCAATGCGGAACTTATGCAGCCGATGGGGGTGTCACTCCATCGTCATGCTGAACGAGCTGCAGGAGAGGGAGCAGGACAAGTGTTACCGTCTTGTCAATACATATTTTTACACCGAAAATATGTATCCTAATTATAGAAATATATACCTAAGACAAAAAACCCCGCCCAGTTTCAAACATTTATGCTGATGAGTAATTTTTCTGTCATTATGATGTACATTTTTTGGAAATTGATGGTGCAAAGTGGCATGCAACACATATCTCCCTGGCCAGTCCACCAAAGCACTAACACCTGCATGCAAAATTTTTATGATATAATTGTTCTACATAAAAGATGAAGTCTATGTGGCACATGAGCAAATGAATCTTCAAGACGCATTTAGAGTCAGAAATAGTATCTGAAAAGGTGACAGGACTCTGTGGCAGATGTGGTGCAACTCAGGCCAGAATACCCATTACAACTTCTAATTGTGGAAGTCCACAGTGTAGTGCTTCACTTGAACATTATCATCCTTAACTCCACCCAAATCAATTTTCCTGATGTAAAGGTCCCGCTTCAGGGCTTGGCTCTCTTCATTTCGCCACGTCTACGCAAGCAAGTCATCAGCCATCGGTCACAACTCAGAACTCAGCAGACTGACAAAACTACCCTCACTTCTTCATCATTTATTTGTGCCGTTGCAACAAATGCAAATGAAAATGTTTATGTTGCTTCTGTTGTCTTTCATCGCTGTCTTATCTATCTTATTCCTACGTCCTCTGGCTTCTTCTCCTCTCTTTTTTTTTGGGATAACGTTCAGTTTTTTTAGGCTTTAATCTCATTGTGACCCAAGTGTGTGCGTGTGTGTGTGCGTGTGCGTGCGTGTGTGTGTGTGTGTGGTGTTAATATTTACGTTTAAATAATTTTATTCACCTCGACATGTTTTTGACAAAACACGAAATGTGACAAGAGGAGCCCATTTTGATTTCTTTTTGCGCCCCACGGTGTTAGATTTTGGTCATCGTCATTTGTCTAAAATAAAACTACAATACCCACATTGCACCAGCTCGATGAAGAAGCCGAATCTACGCCTAAAAATGTGATTTGTTTGTTTATATGTTAAGCCGTCTTAGTCCATGAAGAGTCTTATAAAATACCCTAATGCTTGTATGTATATGCCATAAAAATAAAGGTGATTCTTTACATGATCATATCATTCAAATTAGTTTATTAAAAACGGGGATATTGATGGGCAGCTAATATCTGGGTTTAAGGTCCCGAGCCTCCGGTGTCATTGGTGAGTGACCGAATATGTCCCACTGCAGGTTATTTGCCAGGCTGCTTTGTAAGTATTCATCATAACACATTTATCGAATTGTTGTTTCGTTGTTGCATTTCTGCGTTTGGGTGTTATGTATTAGCTTTTTCAGTTTGCGCTTTTATGTTGCTTTTGCTAGCAGTGGTACATAAAGTTGTCTGACAGTTAGCATGCTAGTAGGCAAGTTAGCGTCTTGAATTGAGCGTAAAGGCACTGTAAGAGCAATTGGTTGTTTATGCTAACGCCCGATTAGACCATCATTTAAACCTCTTGCCAGCTGTTAAGCAGCTGTGAATTCACAGACCAGGTTAGTTTGCTCAATACATAATGCACACTTTGAGCTACTTTTGTAATTTAATGTTTTGCACATTTGAGCTAAAAGCGAAGGCAATGCAGCCTGCTTTCGGAATTTGTGACTGCTACATTCACGTTCTCATCACCTTTTCGAGTTTGCAACTGAACTTTGCACATTGTCATTGACGAGTTGTGTGTCTGAGGTGCCACAGACCAAAGTTCAGTCTTGAGTGCTGGCTTTACACGCCCGACTGCTGCTTCATTTGTCACTTAAGACTGGCTTGTTTTCATGACTGAGTTAAAAAAAAAAACTCTGCTTACATCTGCCAACGTGCGCTGATAACACGCACACACAACATCATTCTTGTTGTAATTTGCAGACATTGTTTTACTTTAAACCAGTTAATCCGGTCCAGTCAATTGTATTGCATTCAATTCTCAAGTAATCAAAATTAGGACGATTTCTTAATACAGCGTTTTAATTCATGTTTGAAAAAAAAAGTGATGTTACTGGAAATTGCAAATGATGTGTTGCAATAAGGGTTATATTTTGTCTCGGTTCAGTGCAGCAAAGTGGCGTCAGGCACTGTTATACAGGAACAAGACAGAACCTCTACATCACCAAGAACACTAAGGTCATCTGTCAAGGTTTCACAGGAAAGCAGGTTTGTCCTCAACCCTTTTTACCATCCAAACAGTGTTTGCACCACTCTTCATTCACGAAGGAGACATTTTAGAATGTACTGTTAGATCTAACCCCCGAGTTTCTGGTGCTTTGCATGTTCTTTGACTTTGATTTTTTTTCCCCCACCACAAAAATAAACAATTTATGGCAGAGAGGGCAAATTTGATGATAATCATGCAAAAAGAAATGGAACTTATTGTGACTGCGGGACATACAGTGCCAATGTTTTGATTGCTCAATAATAAAATGAAATATAAAAAATGTATTCTAACAAACCAAGTATCTAACTGTTTACACAGTGTGGATTTTGTACACAATGCTATGATGGCGTATCCACTGCAGATATGTTGTTTTCAGATTTTGTGCAAGATGACAACAGCCGATTAAGTGTACTTAAAAAAAAGATACAAGTAGGTACCCCAGCCCCAAAAAGCATAAAAATCATCGTTGTCATTCAAATTCAAAGCTGTATTGTCACTAACTGGGACACTTTAGTGGCTTATTGATAACCTATATCTAGCGTAACCACAATGTTAGTAAAAATATCTACTGAAACCTTCTTACCAATGAATTTAAGGACAGGCATACTTTGAAGCTGGTAAAGGGGCTTTGGAGGAGGACTTAGAGAGACGATGTACATTTGTGATAGTTAGTTTGCGCAAATCCTGTAAACACCGTGTGTAGAATAATGCACATTTTCTAAATTGTATTTTCGCAATGCGTTAGATTATAAGAAATATACACTCTGAACATGTGCGCTCAAGGAGAATAACAAAACTTGACAAACGTGTTTGACAGTCCAGAAATGTGATCTTTGCAGATTTATATCCCCATTTGTGCTTGGCCACATGCCATTTTTCAAACACCATTTTGCCCTCAACATAATAAAATGGTTCCAATGAACACTTGAGGTAATTAGAAAAGGATGAGAAATGAAGCCGGGGGTGTTGAGAATACATTTGGTGTTCTAGCTTGATAAGCGAGCCATTCTTCAAATTTATTGTCCAATTTGCAATAATTGTGGTGGTGGGGGGGGGGGGGGGCAACAAAGCTAGCAGGGAGGAGGTTTACATTACATTTGAATGGAGCTGCTGATTCATAGCTTCTAATACCTCTTAATAAAACAGTTGTAATCTGCACTCGAATGTCATTAATTTATCTTCTTATACAGTGTGACCCTTTGCCACACGACAATGTCTCAGCATCCTCAGTGGTAATTAACAGACAAATGACTGATGGGATTTGAGCTGAAAATCAATGTTGTTGCTTTGTGAACTAATTTGCAATGGCAAAATAAAAAAAAATCTCAACAGTCATCCCATTTTTATTTGCGCAATAAAAGCAGTCAGGTAATATTTGCAGACACACTACAACAATTTACCTCCTTTTGAGTAATAATAATTAGAAACTGGACTTTTTATACAGTTAGTGTATTATAGTTTGGATTCAAATCAGCAGATTTAAGTGTATGTTTGCTAACCGGTCATAGTAACGGTGTTAATAATGTGCTTGAGTGATATTTCAGTCTAATTTAATAACTTTTCAATCATGATAGCGGCATTATCGTTAAGCCAAATTGGCAAAACTGTTTGCTTGAAGCCACCCACTTTCAAGTGAGCACAAATATTGTGCTGAGCATTGCCCAAGACATGACGCCCATATTTACAGTGCACCAGCAGTCATTTTATCAACATGTGCCTGTACCAAACCGAGGTATGCACTTCCAAGGTGGCCTTGCCTTGCAAATACAGCTCAACATGGATCAAGTGCAGAGCTGAAAAGAGTGTGGTCTTACGCTTTTATCCATACAGTTTGATGGCTCATTTTGTCAAAATGTTGATTTATAATGGATCATGATGACAAGGAAAAACAAATCCAAAATACCCAATTTATCTAGAAAGGGAGAAAAAAAACCTTACTATGTGATGTTCTCTGTTTTTGCAAGTTGCTTAAAAAAATACGGGAGTAAAAAAAAAAAATTTTATTCTATGAGGAGAAATAAACTAAATACTTGTCAAAGCACATCTGCCTCACAGTTCAGAGGTTCAGGGTTCGATTCTGGCATCAAGGTTTCCCATTTGCATTTTTCATGTTCTCGCCGTGAAAAATGGATTGAAATTATCCTTGTGTGTGTGTCATGTTTAATTTTAAGTCTAGAAAGACAAATATTAATGCACAGGACATGTAGTAACAAAATGTGTATTATTTTGCACGTTTTGTCATCACTCTTCCCCTCTTTTTAGGGAAGCGATTAAACCTCAGCCATGTCATTATTTTTCTGATGAAATGATTTCATTTCCTTCTAAATGAGCATTTGTACCGGCGTCTTTGTCCATAGAAGCAATTTGATTCTCTTTTTAACCTTTAATATAGTGCTGGTGAAAGACGGCAGATGATGCTGGATGACACATCTTGTCTCCTGTGAATCATTTGTCTGAGTGAAAAAAAACTGCATTAGCGAGTTATGCTCATCTCCTACTCATTCACACACTGACTTCTCTTTCCACCAAGGGGACATTTCACAGCCAACAGTCTCTCGACTATGGATCGCAGTTAGTTGGAGGTGTGTCTCCTGGCAAGGGGGGCAAGACTCATCTTGACCTGCCTGTCTTCAATTCAGTCAAGGAGGTCAGTGTGAATTTGTTCAGCACAAGTTAAAACTTTCGTGCAATTTTGCAAAAGTAACACCTCAATTTTGGAAATCTAAGTGTGCGTGTGTGTGTTTGCACTCATTTCTCTAAGTAGACATTAGATGGCAGTGTTTGACAATTTCACAGTTGCCATTGTAAATCGACGCCTTTATTTCTTACCTCAGGCGAAGGAAGGCACAGGAGCTGATGCCACCGTGATATATGTGCCGCCTCCATTTGCTGCAGCTGCCATCATTGAGGCCATTGATGCCGAGATTCCCCTGGTGGTGTGCATCACTGAGGGCATCCCCCAGCAGGACATGGTGAAAGTGAAACACAGACTCCTGCGCCAGAGCACCACTCGTCTCATTGGCCCGAACTGCCCAGGAGTCATTAATGTAAGCACATCGTGTATTTGTGAGCATTCACAAGGCTGAATGCACACAGAGTCTTCCGATTAAACGCTTCGTCCGGTGAAACAGAACACAGAGGATTCGAAGTAATCGTTTGCAGGTTATTTTTTATGGATTTATTTGTTTTCTTCAGTTTTGTCTTTCACACATTTGATTGAAACTGTCCACACTGTTTATTTTTAGCCTGGGGAGTGCAAGATAGGGATCATGCCTGGCCACATTCACAAAAAAGGAAGGATTGGTAAGTTTTCCAGACTTTTCTTTAATTTATCTCAAACTGATTTACTCTAATTAAATGAAATGTTATTGAAACCATTTCCGCATGTAAATTGAACCGTAATCTTTTTCATACTTAATTGACTGTCTATGTTGGAGCTATACCCCCCCCCCCCCCCCCCCCCCTTCATTATAAACCATTCTAACATCTTTGATCGCTGTCTTGACAGGTATTGTGTCTAGGTCAGGAACTCTGACATATGAGGCCGTGCACCAAACTACACAAGTTGGTCTTGGCCAGTCCCTCTGCATTGGTAAGATCACAGTGATGTTTGCCATCACCCCAAAATACCCTTGTTATGCTCTGCTCAATGAAATATGCGGATGTGTTTTGCCAAATCACCCATCCGTGCTAAGACATTAACAGTTAAGTCAATCATGAACCGTTCCATGTTTGGTTCATATTATTTGTGCTCTCTGAATATTATCCAGATCGATTGAGTGTGTCAGCATTAATTGCCCATCACGGCAAACGCGGTCACTTCTTGACAACGCACCTATTATCGACTCTTAAGAAACATTTGTTATTTTATACAACCCAAATCTTATGGCCAAATTATCTCCCAACCAATAACGGCGGTCAAGTCGGACAACCAAAAACAACATGGGTTCATTATGATTTTGACATTTTAATTATAGCGTGTCCTCCAGTCTGACTTCATAAAGGCCACTGCTGCAGTGGAGTTGAATGCCGTAGAGTTTATTAAAATGGTTTATTGGTGGTTCTGCGACAAAGTCTTTAAAGTCTGACTTTGACCTGCGGGTCTGCAGCAAATTACGGTTGGTACAATATTTAATATGACTGTCATTTGTTTTGCTGTTAATGTGTTTGTCTTTGATTATTATTCATAACTTTTTCTTCTTAAAGTCGGTGGCTATTTTTCTTAACGATGTTTGCCTGTGAAGGGGCTTCTGGAAATGTAATCTTACAGTGGAAATACTCCTAGAAAGTGCTTGATGGCTCTCATCGTTGTAGCGGTCGTTTATGGAGGGGAAATCAAACATTAAAGATAAAGTGTGGTGGAACAAATTATTCTGTACCGCTAAAGTAAAGTCCTGTTCACTGTTTTTCTAAGGGAAAAAAAGTCACCTTCTCCTGAATGTCTCCATTTCTAGCTTGGATTTGACCACGTCCTGGCATGATCTTCATTGTTTGAAAAAGACTACACCAGCAACCTAAATTAACTTGTAAACGCTCTCTGGGTGATTGAAATCCTGCTGGCCGTTTCGAGAAATACAGATCTATTTCTTGAGGGTTTCTCTTTTCATCTCCCTTTGTAGCTCATTAATATCACGTAGGATCTTCAGTGACAGTCCCCCTCATTGTTTGTTCAACTCTGACCCCACCCGCCATTTCAGATTAATGTTCTAAAACTGTTTGCCCTACTTAAAAAGTACCCAGTCCAAGTCTTGAAATGTGAACATTTAGCTCTGAAAGGGGCAGATAATTCCCTCAGCAATACCTGGAAAGATTCGTAAGATGGTAATTGTCAAAGTAAAGTAAACAGCATCTCATAGACAAAAAAGCGGACCCTAAAATCATAAAAACGATAAGGAGTTGAAAAGCAATATTGGGAACCAAGAGTTTGTAATCTTCAGTCCACACTGAATTGAAATGAAAAGTACCGTAGTGTGCGAAAGGTAAGGAGGTCTCACTGCTCTGGGAAGTCGCTAATCGTAGCAGTCGGCGCACTGCCTGATGAGGCAGAATAAAGAAACACACTTGAGATGTAGAATACACAAAAAATGATGCTCAAAGTAAATCCATCTATTAATATTTCGTTTGCTCACCAGAAGCCATTCCGGCTGTGCTGAATTGTTTTCACAAATCCCCAATGAGGAGCCGTGAAAAAGCCCGTTGCTCCTGTGATGATCAGACCGTATGAGGCTTAAAATTCGTTACGCCTGATTTGCATTTGGTTCTCTGGCTGTGCTGCCATGTGGTCCTCAAATATTCACACGAGTGCCCCCGAGAGAGCCACGGGTACACAACACACATTTGCTTTGTCTCCTGCAAAGGTATTGGCGGGGATCCGTTCAACGGTACGAACTTCATCGATTGCCTGGAGGTGTTCCTGCGGGATCCCAAGACGGAGGGCATAATCCTGATTGGGGAGATCGGGGGCAATGCAGAGGAGAATGCAGCAGAGTATCTTAAACAACACAACTCGGTAAGGGATACCGACTTATTTACTCACCTGCTATCTTGCTTCCCCTTCTTTAACAGTCGCAGTATAAGGTATATCCTGCAAATATGGCATACGGCACAGCCTAAGTCAAGAACACAGTGTGATCTCTGGCAGTGTTTCTTCTAGGTCGCAGCTTCGGGCCTTTCCCTCTTTTGTCTGCAAAGTCTATGTGATTAACGTGATCAAAATGAGGAATGGCAGATGGGTGTTTGAGCTTTCTACTCAGGGGGCATGTTTCGCAAATGTACCGTGCTGTTGAGCAACACGTCTTTTGTGGCCGTATTGAGCAGCGAGATGATTCGCTTGTGCAGCAAGAAACTGTAATAGATGTTTTTAAATCCAGGCAAGACCCGCACTTTTGCTCCTTCTTGCATGTGTGTGTTTTGTTTCTCTTTCTTTAGTGTGTATATGGTGCGCTGAAGCTGAGAAATTGATTTGATTTACCCTCAGTAACTCTTAATGCATGCAAATCTCCTGCAAGCGTCTCAGGGGAATAACTTCTCTCCGTCTCTCTCTTTCTCCCTCCCTCTCTCCCTCCCCAAAATAAGTACAAACAACAACCAGCACAGCCTGTCACCCAAAGTGTTGACAGTGCGGCACAGTTCAAATGAAGCAAGCAAGAGAGTAGGTAACATAGCCTGCACTGAAAGACAAACGTGTAGAACATGGCACAGAAAGTGGTCTATTTAATAACAAGTGCAAAACCACAAGTCAACATTTTTACAACAAATGAAAATTACTACTTGGCTTATTTTAAAGAGACCATAACAAAAAGTCAGAAATTACATATAAGAGTCGAGCACAAACACAAACAAGTACTTAATCAGCAAGAATTCATTCCAGCCTTCTAGTTTTTCAGTTTTCAACATTCACCCTTGAAACACACACATTTATATAGAGGCTACGTCATACCTATACAGCTTAATGCAGTGAGTCACCTTTTGAAATTTATCAGTTGTAGTTTTAAAACTTTACGTGTGTGTGTTCTATGTAACTTATAATCAAGGTTCATTTCCAAAGTTCAAGTGGGTTTTCTTAATGTTTGTCAGATGACTCGATCAGTGCTTCACAAACTCTTGAGCCGAAGCACATTTTTTATTTAAAATCTACACACCACCAAACAAATCTGACAAAAAAATTACTTCATGTGTGAAATCTGCTCTTGTTTGGTTGAACCATTACGCATATCATCATATAACTGGTCACGGGAGACTGCCGCATGTGCCGTCAATTGGAAAAATATATCCGTGTCATGCCATCATTACGAATCATTGACCTAGATAGATAAACCACGATGTAATATTTGTATTGCTGTAAGTTAATAATAATAAATTACAGCGTTTTTTTCTGAATAATTAAGTGGTATTAGGTCAGGGGTGTCAAACTCATTTTTTGCGGGCCACTTTGGTTAAGTTTTTGAGGGCCATTACGACAGTGGAACCGAATAAATGTTTAATCATGTCATTGTATTATTACTTGTACACAACAAATTGATGGTTTTGAAATCAGTCAACTATCATTCAAGACCACCCGTTTCCGTGTTCAAAATGTACCTGTAGAACATTTGAATCTCGGCATTTTGCACGAGAGCCACAGAATGCAGACTACACTTTCTTTCAAATCACCAATCTTTATGACTCATACTTTTTTGTCACGTCGGGGGAAACAAAGTTTCATTGTTCATCGATTTTAAATGGCCAGAGATAGAGTTAATGTGTCAATACCATAATTGTGTAAAATCCGAGAAAACAACCGTGTACCCTCCTCTTGGCTCTGCTGTCAGATTTTATAATGAAGGGCATGTTTCAAGGTTCACTGGATATCAATTTCAGCCACGCTTGCCAACATGATATGGTATTAAAAAACACTTGTATCAAAGGTCTGCCAAGCATTGCTGGGGTTTTGCTGGATTCCCAAATCCAGAAATAAGGTCTTACACAGGATAAGCGTATGATAATTTGCTTGAGTATCTTTCGCCCAAGCTTCCATGAAGGTTTAGTGCTACTTCTTTCATCCCATTTCAGCTTCATGACTTTTTGCCCAGCTTGTCTCCCTCAAGCTTACATAAAACCTATTGTAATTTTGAGGAAACAACATCGCATACTAATGTGAGCTGCACCAAGACTTTGCTAGATAAATGCCAGGCGTGCAATGTGGATACAACCATGTCAGTATTGCATCAAGTCATATTTGGGGTATTAGTCGCACTTTTTAATCTTGTTTATTGAATAAACCATTCCCACTGAACTGCTTACTGCAGGAGAAAGCTCCAAAAGGGAAAGGTATTGTTGGTAAGCAACTCCTTTCTAAAGGTATGAACTCGTGGTGTCCAGGGTGGCACACTAATCGAGTAGTTCAATTGCATCATACAAAGAACACTTGACTTACGGGAACTGCGAGCGCGGTTAGTTTTTCAGCACGGGATTTGACAGAAAATAATAAAAGCAGATTGTGTCTTTTGTGACAAGATGCTAAGCTCCATGCACCATGTTCTCGCTACCGCCTATCCATGAATTATTCGCCATCTGTGAGTCATTATATTCCTTAGACGACGTATTGTAGCAACGTTAGTACTTCCTCACCGCCTCAGCCGGATGATCCTCTAAACAATTGATTGTTTGAAAGCTGTCTGGGGGGGAGGGGGGGAGTACGAAGAATGACAAGCATGCAAGATTCCTGTCCAATGATGCAATGGGCCTCAGATATACGGGCCGATCGTGATATCGTTATCGTGCCTTTCTATTTGAGCATTTAAGATGTGAACCGCAAAATCAACTATATAGATTTTCAGCGCTCGCGAATGCATTTACAGCTCAGGCAGTCGCAAATGTTATTTCTACCCTTTTCCTTAAATGTCCGGCTAAGGCCGGCCAGTCACAAATGACATTTCATGTTTGCCGTGCATGGACAGCTAAAGCCAGGCAATGGAAACCATTCAAGGGAAGGAGCAAGAAAGTGTGCGAGACAAGGCCGTTGCAGAATCTGCACATTCGGCGATTTAGCAGCAAAATAGTAATCTTCCATTGTATGGAGGTATTTTACATTCAATCGGAGGACCTAAACCAGAGCTTGCAGACATCAAATGACCCACCCTGGGATGCTTTGGTTTTCTTTGAATTTCTATGCCGTGTGGGTCTTCGCATGTGTTTCAAGTCTGATTTGAACCGCATTCTGAGTGCTCGCACGTGCACGCTGTCCCTCTTTCCAGCTCCGGTGTTATTGCCACGGATGAAATATTAGTGTTCCTCACCTTGGAAATGATCTAAACTGTTGAGCGCAACATCCATCAAGGAGCAAGCAGTATAGACAGACAGGCGCTGAGCTAATCACTCGCCGCTGCATGACTAATTACCATCTCAGAAGCGAGATGATTTGAGATGGCAGGCGCCTTGGCCCCTATCTGGTCATCCACCAACCCATGCAATTAAACTGCTTGATTGACCCTTTGTTTTAATAATGCGGGCTGAGACAGAGACGGCTGCTCAGATAAGACGCTTATCATGAGGGCTCTGTAATGGGAGGACACGGGTTGTTTAATTTGTAATGAATGAATCAAATGCAGGTGCAGAAAACAAATTGCTCTGATATATGCGCACTCCCTCTCTCCTATATTTCTTTCTGTGCTGTCTATGACCACACCATTAGGACGGTTTGTAAAAGTCCTCGCCCTCGGAGATGAGCTAATTATCCTTTTTAGTGGGTCTTTTCACCTTCTCTTATTTTCCTTATTTCTCCCTTTGCTGACGTGTCCAGGGTGCGAACGCCAAGCCCGTGGTGTCCTTCATCGCTGGGCTTACTGCTCCTCCCGGGCGGAGGATGGGCCATGCCGGTGCGATCATTGCTGGTGGAAAAGGAGGCGCCAAAGAGAAAATTGCTGCCCTGCAGTCAGCTGGAGTTGTGGTCAGCATGTCCCCCGCCCAGCTGGGCAGCACAATGTTCAAGGTGAGTCTTTTCTGATAATACAATCCCTTCTTTTTATGGCGTGCATGAGTCCACGCGGATAAAATTCACATTTTGGTTTAAAAATATTCGAAAACTTTCGGGTGTATCTTAATTTTTTTTCTTTAAAGTAATCAAAGGAGGCAAAAGGGGGGTGGATAGAAGAATAAGTCATAGTTGTATATTGTCACTTTCCTTGAATAGTGGCCAAATTAACTTATTTTTATTTTTTCAGGGGGAAAAACATTGTTATATGGATTATATTCATTAATAGTTTCATTTTGGGGGAGAACTGTATAATATGTTCATCTTGAAGATGCAAGCTTTTTTAAAAATGAAATGGTATTGGCAAAACTTCTTCAGTCTTAAGGCCAATACAGTTGAATACATCAAAGCAAAAATCAAAATGGTACAAAATGCTCATTTGTAGATTTACTTGGAAACGAGACTATATCATCTATTAGTAGAAAGTATGAGCTGGAAAATTTAATATACCATAAAGAAGGTTAGAATGTAATATATGCACGTTTGACAATGGGTGAGTTAGGACTGCCGTGTCTTTATTTCAGCACATCTCAGGAGAAGCGTTGTTAAAAGGATATATAACATGTGGAATACATGTATTACACTCATTCGTCATCTTACACTTTCATTACCACTGCTGGCTCTTCCGCATGCAGATATTGATTTGCACACACTCACACACACTTTTTTTCTTTCTCCTCAGTTTAATTCATTATCATTGAGTGTAATGGTGAAAAACGCGCAATGTGGTTGCTGCACATTTTGCCCCCCCCAACCTGCAGCGTTCATATATCTCCGTTAATCTCATAGACCGCTGAAATGGAAGTTGTTGAAAGATACGAGGAGGCGCGATGCCTTGAGTGTGGGACCCATTTAGGTTGCAGGAAAACCATCGTCTCACAACAGCCCCCCTAAAATCCTGGAAGATACTCTCGATGTAAGTGTAGAATAAGACACACTTGTCTTACATTAAGAGGCAAAATTCATCATCATAGTGAACATCAATACAGGCCACTAAATGTATATTTTACAGACCTTTAAAAATGGTAATGTAATTTCCCCCCTTTTCTCATCGTCTAATCTACATTGTAATGACTCGTGATGCACTACACACATTCCGACAAATTGCTTTGTCTAGTGCTGGTTATTTGGCATTTTTGTGATTGCCCTTTTGGGATAAGTCATTCTTAATTACGCTCTTAATTGTCACTTTTCAAACATAGCAGTGCGTACCTCTTCTGGTTGTAGCCTATTAGCGCTTTAGGACATGATAAATCAACAATCAGTTTGACACACTCCGCACTTTCATTACGATTCAAGTTCTACCTTTGTGAAATGAATGAAGACATTACCATGAAAGTTGACTATGTTGGACTCACTGGTGTCTCATTAAGTGTACACTTGGCTGGAGGTGATCTGCACAAATGCTTCAAAGCACCAGCTATTATGGTAAAGTAGGGCTAGATAGAAAACACGCACGGGACGTGTTTTCACGGTTTTCAGCATTTCCATGGCTCTGTGGTATAGTGTCATTTTCACGTTTGCCTCTTGTATTTCACAGATGGACATAAGGATGAGTAATGCACATAGAACAAACATCATTTTATATTGTACACTCTACTTTCATGAAAGAAACAATAAAAAAAGAATATGCATATGATAGGTTTTCAATGATGAGATTTGAATTTGTGTCGCAGTAGCAGTAATGTAGATGTTTGTCTAAACTTCTCAAATTTATACCATTCACTTTCATATTTCCCAAGCTCTTTGTGGATGACATCGTTTGAAACTCATTCAAATATGCATTATTTACTATGATAGCCACTGGAATGAGCAACGCCTCCGGTGCAGGGAGGCGATATCAGAAAATGTGTTCATCTGACGACGTCATTAATAGGCAAGAATAATTAGAACTTTTGTTTACAAACTCGTACACGCACTCTTGCTCGAGTCAATTTTGCTACATGAAATTGAGTCTGATGCACTTTGTTGCCATCGCACTCGTTTCAATGTGTTGCACTTCCGTCCTGACATGTTTTCTTGCTCTCGCTGCCGTTTCAATGAAAGGCATTGTCTGGCGTCACTTTTTGACTGGCATCCTCCATCCCCTCATTTTTTTTACGCCTTCACTTGTTAGATGTCGATCTCCTGTCAAAGTCCCTCTCCCCCATTTCACAAACATTGTGGTTTTACTCCCTACTCCCATCTGTGTGCAAACACAACCAGCTTTTCCTTATCTCTTATTCCTTTTTTTCCCCCATGCCATTACACTGTTATTTCGTTGAACGCCTCGTCCCACATGACTGGGCCCTGCTGACTCCTTGCTAAAGCAGCTGCTTGCAATCAAGCACAACTCCCATGTTGACCCGCCAAAAGGTTTCTTAATTCATTTGCCCATTCCCAGAACAGCAAAAGGCTTTAAAGGATTAAAAGGCATTTGAAACATTGACCCAAAGTCTCCTCGGGGTGGCAGTACTGTATACCTTTTAGGTCTCTCCCAAGACTCATTGGAATGGACCCTGCAGTGAGTCCTTGTGTGTTCTGCGGACCTGATAAATGGCATTTGCATAAAATTACTGCCCACCATCCCATGGAAGAGAAGTTTCCAAGGGAAGGGCATAATCTACCATACTACTTTTTTTGTGTAATAGGTCTGAAATTGAATATGTAAATAGCTAGATTAAAAAAAATAAATGAACAAACATAATGCTTCTCATTTATAGTCCCGTGGTCCAATTTTTACATACAAAGCAATCGTAGTCTCACATCTATTAGATCATCGCCGGCGCGAGCTGTCCTGATCAATCACTGAACGTGAGTAGATTTCACAGCAGCAACTTGGTCGTGAACCGGCAGGCATGTGAGGTCCACTCTAGGGAATCTATAAACAGGCTCTCTTCTGCTCTTGCAGCCTGTTTCCCCTCTTTCAAAAGAGCCGGGAGATATCAACACAAATAAATAATTCCCTTCTGTCTGTGTCACTTCACTCCCTGTTGCTTTTCTCCTTCCCGTCTTGTCTTCAGGAGTTTGAGAAGAGGAAGATGCTGTGAGCACTTTGGGAAGATCTGTGACCTCCAAGATGAAAAACCGGATTCTGGATGTGCATATGCCCCCATTCTTTTACCCTGATTTATCTCAGCTACCATGAGCACACATTCAGTGTTTATATTGTAATTCTGCCAGGACCTTGCACAAAAAGAAAGAGAGAGAACGAAAGAGTCTTGCTGTTATTTTAAAGAGGCCATTACATACCATGTCAAAGCGTGGCAGGTTTTCTTTCCCTTCCTCCACATAATGTTAAAGCTGAGCGAAGCCTGCCGTCACTTTTGGTTGACTGCGCCTGTTGTAAGAAGTGTATCCCGTCATTTGTAAACAGCTGCCCACCTGAATAAGAAATATGTCTCACCATCATGCTGCTTCCCTTGTTTTATGTGAGTCATCAGTGCTACGGATGCTGTCTTGGACTCCCAATTAGTTTTTTTTTTGTTTGTTTTGAACTTGGTTGCTGTCATTTGCTGTTGGCGTGGTAATTATCACAGCCTGTGCTGCTTTATGCCAGTAACACATTTTAGAACCAGTTCCAGTTTAATCATGACTTTTGCATTTCTGTATCTGGCTCATGTCAAGGCTAAATTTTAACATAACAAGGTTGCACATGTTAACTTTCTCTAAGGAGTAGACGCTCATTGTTTAGCTTGCTCTTACTCCTGACCATAAGTAAGTAAATAAGTAAAGGGAAAAAATCGTATTCTGATCATAGGCATTATAGGGGTGCATAAGTCATTCAGTCAAGACAAAATATTTTATTAAAATATGATAATAGAAGAATAGACATACCTTTGCTCTATCCATTCTTTTGGAAAATTGTTTCAGGTGAAGTCCAGCATATGTGATTCACTGCTTTCTTCTACCAGGCTAAAAAGGTTATCATGATAACAGGGTTGCGTGCATATTGTTTGACACACGTTCCACGTATAATAATTATGATTTGAAATATAATTATAATTATTAGACGTCAACAGTAGACTTGGTAAAGCTGCGGGAGTGTTCCAACGCCTCCGCAACATCTGGTCATCGAAAGCCATCACTATGACCACCAAGCTACGCCTCTATATGTCAGTGGTCATCCCAGCATCGATTTACGCCTGTGAGACATGGATGAAGACAGCCAATATTACCAACAAGTTAAATGTCTTCCATCGGCGTTGCCTGAGATCCATCCTGAGGATCTCATGGAGAGACCACATCACCAACGAGGAGGTGATGAGGAGGGCAGGAGTAGCTGAACTGTCAGACATTGTCTCTGAAAGGAAAAGGAAAATGATTGGCCACGTACTCCGACTGCCAAGAGAGAGACCGGCAAGTGTGGCCATGGACTGGATGCCAGAG
The DNA here is from genome assembly GCF_054856545.1 of Hippocampus guttulatus. Taxonomy (NCBI): domain Eukaryota; kingdom Metazoa; phylum Chordata; class Actinopteri; order Syngnathiformes; family Syngnathidae; genus Hippocampus; species Hippocampus guttulatus. Next base: position 12,849,599 of record NC_141269.1, read on the forward strand.
GGTGGAAAGAGGAAGAGAGGTAGGCCAAAGAAGACCTCAATGAGATGGGTGTCAGCTGGCATGGAGCAAGAAGGGTCACCAGTGACCGGAACAAATGGAGGAGACTCGTCGTCCAATGTTCCAAATAGGAGCGGGTGGAACTAACTAACTATTATACGGGGGCAAGAGAAAAATGTCACTTTCTGGAGCACGCCAATTGTAAAACTATTTCCAAGCTTCCTTTGCTCAGTTTTTTTAATTTGGTCTCAGGACAAGTAAATGTACTCAGAAACGGCATATTTTCGTATTTTGTATGAACTATTCAAAATTTGATGGGTGGGAACATCAAATTAAAACTACAGGATTAGTATACTTCCAATATGTATCAATATGTGCAATAGATACAAATTCACTACTTTATAATCATTTCCACTTAGTTGGCTGTTAATTTTCATTTCAAATACATTTGTTCACTTGTAAAGAGCTTTTTTTTTGGACACGGGTTACCCTTATGTATTGGGGGAAAAAAGCAAATCTGCCCATAGCGTATTACTGTGATTTGTATTACATTGGTTGTATGGTGTAGCTATACTGGCAATTAGTGGTAGTGGTGGCCAGTGAGCAGTGACAGGTAGAGTGGAGAGGCCGAGGGACGGAATCCCATTCGCGGCCACCTGTCGACACACGCATGCGTATCAACAACAAAAGTTAACATCGCTTTCCGCCACTCAAGTCAAGTTTTGCGTATGCCATGCAGCCAAACAGACGGTGGGGAGCTATCAACAATAAGCTTCTAAATTGTCTGTCCACACAGCCCTCAACCCTGTTGACAAAAATTAATTATTACTCATTTTTCAATGTTAAGCCATTAGTCTAATGTGAAAAAAAACACGTAACTAAAATGCAAATAGGGCGCTTTGCCTTCTAATTAAGGAAAACAAAGAACTCTGTAGAACCAGCTTATAGGATAAACGCATCACTAATACTGCACACTGGAGAAAGGAAGACAAAGTGGAGAAAATACAGAGCGGTAAGATAACTTGTCTGCTGTTTTGCTCATGCAAAATCCCTTCAAATGAACTAAAGAATGTAATGTAGCATACAATGCCCTTATAATAAAGCATCTTCAGTTTATTTCTTATTTAGCGTCACAGTAACTAGGACAGATTAGTCTGTGCATGCAGTGTGAAACTGTTTACAATGTATTTCTTTTGCTTACTTTTTAATCTGCCACAGCAAATTTCTGATTGGGCCCTGATATGATATGGCCTGCCGATACCGGTATCAATATCTGCCTGATACCGGCCTTATTTCACTCATGGTTGTTGCAAATACCAGCCACCGATACTTAAGGCAAAAAAATCTGACATTCAGCAAATCCTCTTTGGCAGTAGTTGTCACAATGGTGCAGCAGTTTGACACATTGGCTAACCATCATCTGAAAGGTCTGTTCAGAATTTTTTTTTTTTTGTCATTGTGCTACGTTAAATTCCACATATCAAAAGCGCTACAGGTACTCTGTACCGGTGAGAACTCAAAAAGTGAACTCCTGCAGGAGTGCCCATCCTTTTTTGACCCAAGATCTACTTGTCAATCAGCCACCCTCCCATGATCAACCATTTCACACACATGCACGCATACACACGCTTCCGTGATGAACGATGTCCATAATGGATCCTAACGTGAGCGAAACTGAGAAATATACCATGTGATACGAGACCGGTAGAAAAACAGCAACCATTAGCATTTGAAATAGCATGTATTTGATAACAAGATCAGGATTATCATTATTATTATTATTATTATTATTTTTAATGCTGTTGCATGCAAACAGCCAGCACATAGCAGCCAATGAACGTGATGCGTTATTGAATGGTGCTGAGAGAACAAAACGGCAACCGGTTAAATGAGTCATACTGCTCTAAAATGTTTTCAGTTTAAACACATGAGAAAGAAGTGAGGTTAATGTTAATGAGGTTGCTGAATAAAAATAATAACAATAATAATAATAATAATTAAATGATGAGAAAAACAATTGTAAATAGCACTGCGATTTATCCATTTTGTATTTAGATTGCACTTAATTGAACGGTGTTTGTTTGTTTTTTCTTCTTTCTACCCACATTCTTGCTGCTGTAGGCTGTAAATTTCCCCAGTGTGGGACAAATAAAGGATATCTTAAATCTTAAGAGAAGTGTTGTTTCCTCCCCTCAATTCAGCTTCAAGCTCATGGATGAGTAGAAGCAAACTCGGTGTGTGTGGTGGGTCATTAACAGTTGCTAGCTGCACTAGCAAACAATGGCGCATGCTGCCACCTGCCAATTAGGATAATTAATTTCCAGCAGCAAAACACGTAGACTGGAAAGCTGCATAGGTGAGCTTAGATTTGTTGCCCTGAGCTGTAATTACATGCTTTGTTTACACCCACTCTCAATTAAGTGTTCGTCCTTTCCTTGTCACTTTATCCTCATTTTACATGGATGTGGGCCAACGAACCATTGTCAGATTGTTTCATAGATATCATTGATCCTACCCGGTGGTGCAAAGTTTCCACGACGCGGTCTCCATTAAAGCATCGAGTTGTTTTCAGGACAAGAAATAAAACCAAGAGGCTTGACAGTGGCAATTTGCATGAGGCTGTGTTGTTTTAATAGAACCACTGACTTGAGATTGCTTTGGGAATTGAGGGCAAGAATAAGGACAGAGCCGGCGATGTATCGGCATCGAAGAGTATATCCGCTTCCTTTTTGCTCTCAATCATCTGTAGAATTGGTTTCTTCTTCAGGAACGTGTACTTGTGTGCTGTAAGATACGCCAGCTATCAAAGGAATAGATAGGTTGACTCCAAACATTAGTGTCACTCTCATTGAAGAGAGCAGGAACATGCACGATGCAGTATAGTTAGTTATGTCAAATATGCAGTGAAGGCAATCATTTGAATAACTACTCTCTTCATTTCTGCGTTCCAACAAGGCACATTTAAAGAAGTACTGAGGCAATTGAGCAATGAATTTTCACGAGATCGGAGATTTGCAAGAAACACGTTGAGTCCCTGTAATGTCTACAACAAAACCTCGTGCAAATCAGTGCATGCATATATACATACTGTATATACCGGTGTGCGTGCGTACATATATACCGGTACATAGATTGCATGGGCTTGTTGGTGAAAGTCTTTCTCTAGCCTTATACTGGTAAAATGTTATGTAACTCAACAAGCTCCAATCTACGATATGTAACTCAGCAAGCCCCAATCTACTAACGTAGTACTTTAGGAATCAATCATGTTCTATGCGTTTGAATAAGTGGATGGATAAAAGTGTGGAGGGGAGGCCAGCATCTGCTGCGCAAAGGGTCAGAAGCAGCGGCTACATCAGGCAGTCGCGACCCCGAATATATCCACCTTCTAATTTCCCTCCTATACACACATTTTTACTGCCATTGAAACAATTAAAGGGGAAGTCAATGCATTTTTTTAACAATATTTTCTATGCAGCCCTACCAGCCTGAACACAGTATTCTGATTAATATTGCATTTGTGCAACATGAATTAAGCAGCAAAATACATCATCTCAGGGGCGATAATTTTGCCAGTTGCTGTCAATTGGAAATGACATCACAGTTACTCAAAGCTCAGGTAACGACCGGTCACCCGTTTTGTGAAGCTGAGAACAAAGCATGGGTCAAAATGCTAATTTGTGGTATAAATTCTCACGAGCAACTTTCCACTCTTGCTGTAAACCACACTGGCTGGTGTGCTTCGAGGCATTTGTCCGCTTAGTATTGTCTTCTGGTTTTGGAGAATGTCTTCGTAGTTTATTCTCAGCTGAAAAGAAAATTCAATCTGACTATGATATCCCCGTACATCGTCTTTAGCACTTGCCTGTACCGCTCCCTCGCCATTGCCATAAAAGGAGCTCTTGATTTGCTTACCCAAGTGTTGGGTAAGGAACTATAAATTGAATGGACACAAATTAGAATTTTGTCGCATGTGGCCCCTTTTCAACTTTGAGCACCTACCCCTCCAAAGGTCTCTGCACACCCCTGCCGCGGACTCTAAGACGTATTCGATATCTCGGTCCCTGTTTTATCCCAGCTCTTCAATCTTAATGCCTTTTCATATCTTGTGCCATGTAATTTTAGAGGCAGTAATCCAAGATTATATGCCATATTTCAATATTGATCCTCGGGGGTGACAGCGCATTTTTCTTCCCCGTAAAGAGATGTGTTTACATGCGTCTCTATTTGCAGTAATACCTTCCATGTTCGGCTCCCATGCACAGTTATCACATCCCGCCAGCTGTTGCTCCACTCCTCATCAGGATACCCCCTCCCGCTCCCCCTTTGGGATTGTCAGCAGTGTGTCCTAATCCCTCCGAGAGATGAGTTTTAACGTGCCGAGGTATATTTGTGGTTTGAATTCTCTTTAGTTTGTCAGCCGTTGTCGATGCGGTAGAACACAAGCCACATTATACAGCACATTAATTTTTCAAATTAGGAGATAAACAAAACATCCCCGGCCCACGAGGGAACCATTCAACATTCTGATGAAAAACCTTTCGACTTTGTCTTTTTTAATACACCGGCTTCCTGTTGTGGGAGTGAATCCTTTTAGCCAGTGTCTATTTCACCCGAGGCCTTTTAGAGCAACCCGCTGATGGTGCTATAACTTGTATTTTGCACAAAGGATGTCTTAGGAGGATGATTACCTCAAGTGCTTGGTTGTCATATTGGTCGCAGTCAGCGAATTCTTCGGCGCTCATAATTTTTGCTTGTACTTTTGATCAATTTAAGGCTGAAGAACTTTTCCCCATTTTTTCTGTCTAATGACTTCACGTGGAGTTTTCTCAGGCGGCGGTCTTCTTGCTGCTTCCTTTATTGCGCACTTTTTAAGATTATCCCCCCTTCGCTGGCTTTCCATCAAATGCTCGGCCTAGGCAAGAGGTCGACTGCTCTGAGATTTAACACAATTTTGTCTTTGTCCTTTTAATATCATTTCATACCAGTCTTGGTGTGGCAGGGGGCAAGTTGATAGGAAGAGCAAAATCCAGTGGTGACGCGGTTCCAATATAACACCAACAAGTTGGAAACGGCTGAGGATGAATCTCCAGTGATTTAAAGGTCACAGGTTGGAAGGCTCTGAAATGGGGTCAGTAAGGACTGCTGTCGAAACCCCAACGAGACGCTCCGAACAGACAGCTTCCAGGTGAACTCTATCCGAGCAATAACCGGTTTGTAAAACTCACTTGACGGTTTGGTCGTCTCTCTGGTGGTGTGTCTGTGTGCGTTTTGGAAAACGCATTGGACCGTTCATTCATTCAGGTAACCATCCATCCATCCATCCATCTATCTATCAAGAGAGACAGTTATTCAAGTCATAGTTCATTTCCCTACTTACTGTGTGTATATAATATGACTGATTCCATTTTGCATAATAGCGAATCGTATGACATGAGAAAGCGCACAACCATCCTGAAGGCTGTATGGCCTTTGATTGTTTGGAATAGAAATAAGTGAAATCGTAAATATTGGAAATATTAAAAAAAAAAAAATCCCAGGGTCAAACATTTTTTAGCGACTGTACATGTATTTTTCTGTATGATTTTTAGTTAGTTGTCCTGTAACTAGAAGTTAAAAGAAAAAGTATTAATACATAATAAAACTTGGAAAAAATATATAATGTAGCAAACCTAAAGACTTGTCTTTGGTGACTCTCACTTAATGCAGTAAATTGTTAGGTATAGTTTAGTTTTTACTAAGCTTGTAAAATAAATGCACATATACAGTACACACAAAAAAACCTCTCTCTCACTCGCTCTAATTTATACCTATATATATTTCTGTTACGACTCCTTTTAGCTGTTCGATTGTAGTTTCAGTTAAATTACCCATTTGGTAACGCTCAAGCCCTTTCGGTTGCACTGCACGTTTAATCCATCGGCTTCACAAGACTTCCACATCAGTGCGATTATTGTTGTTTTGTGTGTCGGGAAAAAAATCTCGTGTCATAACTGTTGAGTGACATTTTGTGATTGCCAGTTCTTTTTTAAATTTAATTACCCTTAAAAAAAAAAAATTAGCCCTAATTGGTGTTGCCACTGACTCCAATTATACACACAATTCTTAAATAACCAGCAAAATTGCTTTAACGAATTGAATTGTATAAAATTACTGGATGTGTTGTTCCATATTATGAACCTTTAGAAAAGTATCTACTGACCCAGTGTTCCCCTAAGCCTTTCATAAAGGATCACGGTTCATTCCTGAAGTCCATTGTTTCGCTGTTGCTCTCAGTGTGGGTTTCTGCCAAAAATGGCAGATGTTTTCAGGAAAAAAATAAAACTAACAACAAAACACTGTTTCTCAGTGCCAAAGCAGCAAACAAGGATGATTTACAGGAGAATAAATATTGGGTTTAGTTTCACCAGGTAGACTAAAACATGACCCCAGTGTTTGCCAAAACGATAGGGTGAGACTCTACAACCAGATGTTCACTATATTGATACAATATAACGTGTGTTCGTTTTTATCGTCCCAAACTATGTTGCGTCGTCTCTCTTTTTTTTTAAAGAGAGATGTTTTGCAGTTTTCACAATTTACATAGTTCCCAGGATAACATATACACAGATGTATAATAATAATAATAATAATATGGGATACCCAAAATTCTATGCAAGGATCATGACTTACGGACTTACGTTTCATAACATGCTTCATTTAGAATGAACAATTTGTTTTCCTATGTTCCCGCACAACTAAGCTGCTTTGAGTATGTTGAAGAGCGCTATATAAATGACATCTATTATGATTTATTATTGTCACGACTCTACATAGCAACCGTTAAGTAGTGATTACTGATCTGAGACAATAGAGCAGTCCATGTTAAAAGCCTTCTTTTTGTTTAGTTTAGTTTTTTTCCCCGAGGAATTTGCCATGCACTTAAAGGACTCCTTTGTGCTTTTGTTCCCAATACACAAAACAAAGCCTTATTATTTAACTGGAAGTTCACGGCAAGTATTGAATGTTTTTGATGGCCATCGCCTTAGAAAACATCCATTAAATGTAATGCTGTTGTAATCGGAGGCTGCTGTAATCATCTCTATGGTAACTCGTATTAAATTGTTTCCAAGATTTGCATGAAAGGGGAGAAAATGCTATGGGTGGGGGTGGAGGAGAGAAAGTGAGCATTGAGCACTTCATTCGCTTTGGCGATATTTTCCAGCCAGGAGTGACCTATCTAAGGCCATCGCTTATACTCACGAAAGAGCTTATCAAACATGAAACTGAATGAACTTCATTTTCATGCCAATGCATCTCTACAAAGAGAGCTGAAACAGAAAGATTAGTTATGTTGTCAACAATATACAGTATATTTATGCATTTTTTTTCTCTAGTGTATGTTGACTTTTTAATGCTTTAAAGTTGTGTGTCTCGCAGGCCTCACTGTCCTTATCAATGGCAACTTGAGGGAAAATCCATATACTGACTTAAAGTGGATGTTGTATTTGCCTCAAGAATATCTCCAACCTTTGCTGGATATTTCCAGTGCATTTTACAATTTGCTGTGTTGTTGAGATACAGGGCTTAAGTGCCTGTGCTTACGAATCTATGTGTTCGCTAAATTCTGCTTTCATACTCCTGGAAAATGAATTCTAAAGTGGCAGTGCTCAGCGAGGTGCGGGACTTGAACTCCTGGCTCTGTTATCTCTGGTGCAAATATTTGTCTCGCGCACTGTTCCAAGAGATACCTGCAAGTTAGAGGATATTGTTTGAAGGTTTGACACGTTTATTTAAATCCACACTTTTACCCTAGCTTGTCCTGAAAACTTACCTCAGGGACTATTCCTTCTGGATGCATTCACAGATAATGTCTAGTATGTAGAGAACATGGGGCTTCGGGACCCTTGGCATCAAATGTATTATTTCAATAAACACCTGCTGCTGTTCAGTTTAATTTTAAATTATGGTTTTAATGATAAGATAAGGGTGGCCCAGTGATCGACTGGTTAGCGCGTCAGCCTCACAGTGCAGAGGTGCAGGGTTCGATTCCAGCTCCGGCCTTCCTGTGTGGAGTTTGGATGTTCTCCCCGTGCCTGTGTGGGTTTTCTCCAGGTACTCCGGTTTCCTCCCACATTCCAAAAACATGCATGGCAGGTTAATGGAACACTCCAAATTGTCCCTCGGTGTGAATGTGAGTGTGGATGGTTGTTAGTCTCTGTGTGCCCTGCGATTGGCTGGCAACCGGTTCAGGTCTACTGCCCGAAGACAGCTGGGATAGGCTCCAGCACGGCCCGCGACTCTTGTGAGGATAAGCGGATCAGAAAATGGATGGATGGGCGATAAGAAAACTGAAGCTGTGGTCAATTTACCTCTAAATTGTGCGCATGAGCAATTGCGCACTACTCTCACCCTCTTGGCGCAATGCAACGGTGTGCAGCGCATTAAAAAAGAAAAAATCAATTTGGCACATGCGGTTGACGTAGCGGGAAAGAAAAATGGTTTAAAAAAAAGACTGAAATGCAAGGTAAGCACACATGCTATGTAATCATTGTCAAGATTTCTCTAAACCGAAGCCACCCCTACCAGCAGACACGACGTTGTCCAAGGTTCGCACTATCCGCTCGTCACCTGGCCAGTCCACCCATAACCGATCGAGTCTCGATGCTTTTAGTACATCTCTGCACAATTGAAGCAAATCACCATGTTGATGGTCATCTGTCATGCAATTCACAAAGTGTTCTGGCAGCTGGAGCCGCCTTCGTCACCGAGATGCAAATGAGCACCCTTTGGCTAGCTTTTACGACCGCGACACCACTTTGACTACAATGTCATAACGACAATAACAATGGGATGAACTGAGCTGAGCAGATGACTGACCTATTCGAGTGACCTTTCAAAATGTTCCATCTTTGCACAAACAACCAACTACCCGTGTAGTTTTCATAAAACACGAAAAGTCAGTGAGTGCTGCTTTCCTTTATTTCCAATGTCAGGGTTAGATTACATAAAAAATGGGTTGCCTTATTACCAAAGCATTGTTGATTAAGCCATATTGTACCACACAGCCAGGACAAGTCATGTACTGTAAAGCTGTTACTTGAAGTCCAATTTCCTGTTCTGTATAACTGGTACCAAAACATAAAAAAGCTGAAGAAGCAAAAACAAACAAACAAATAAATCTTTTAGTGCTCACAAATCTAATATTTGCAGAGGTCTCGCATGATAAAATGTATGGCAGAGATTTACAAGATGACCATTAGCAGTGAAGATGTGGAGATGAGAAGGACTTTGGAGGAATGAAAAGAGCATGCACGATGCCGGGTGGAAAAATCCATCTCACATTAAGTGGTTTGCGGGTTTTCGAGACATATTTTCACCTTTTTGTCTTCAGATGATCTTGTTGGGATTGAAATCTACACATGAAAAGACGGTGCGCCTTCTGATCCCCCCAAAAAACACATGACTATATTTTGCCAAGGGGATGAAAACTACCAATTAGTATGCTCACCAAGATGGTGGAATCCACAGGACAAGGTGCAGAATGGTTAATGGAACCATCCATCCATCATCCATCATCTACCGGGTCGCGGGGGCAACAGCTTTAGCAGGGAAGCCCAGACTTCCCTCTCCCTAGCTACTTCTTCCAGCTCTCCCCGTGGGATCCCGAGACGTTCCCAGGCCAGCTGGGTGACATAGTCTCTCCAGCGTGTCCTGGGTCTTCCTCGGGGTCTCCTCCCGGTGGGACATGCCCGGAACACCTCACCAGGGAGGCGCTCAGGAGGCATCCGAATCAGATGCCCAAGCCACCTCATCTGGCTCCTCTCCATGTATAGTAAGGCATTTTTGGACGAAAAAAGGTTCATTGTGAACTCAAAACAACCCAAAGGTTCATTGTGATGGGTTAGCTCAGTGGTAGAAAGCTGAAGTCCCAAATCCAGCGGTTGGGTGTTCGATTCCCAGTGTTTGCAACAAGGTCACACTTTTCTTTAACCACCATTTGCAGCTTTATTAAAGACAACACAAAAAAAAAAAAGAAATTATGTGGTGGTGTGGCTCAGGGGTAGAGAAACCATGTCCCAAACTTGCGGTTGGGTGTACAATCCCCAGAGGTTGCAACCATATCCCTTCTTTCTTTGACCAACATGATGAGTAAGGCTTATTGAAGTCATTTTTTGTATCGTAAGGTGTTTTTCGCCGAAAAAATGTACCATGTATAGTAAGGCATTTTTGGACGAAAAAGACGACCATGTATATAAGGCATTTTTGGACGAAATTTTTAGCCGAAAAAAACGACCATGTATAGTAAGGTGTTTTGAGCCGAAAAAAACAACCATGTATAGTAAAGCGATTTTAGCCGAAAAAAAAAACGACCATGTAAAGTAAGGCTTTTTTAACCCCCAAAAAAAACGACCATGTATTGTCAGATGTTTTTAGCCGAAAAAAACGACCATGTATAGTAAGGCTTTTTTAACCGAAAAAAAAAACGACCATGTATAGTAAGGGGTTTTTGGACGAAATTTTTAGCTGAAAAAAAATGAGCATGTATCGTAAGGCCTTTTTGGATGAAAAAAACGACCATGTACAGTAAGGCATTTTTGGACAAAATTCTTAGCCGAAAAAAACGACCATGTATAGTAAGGCGTTTTTAGCTGAAAAAAAACAGACCATGTATAGTAAGGCATTTTTGGACATTTTTAGCCGAAAAAAACGACCATGTATTGTCAGATGTTTTTAGCCGAAAAAAACAACCATGTATAGTAAAGCGATTTTAGCCGAAAAAAAAAACGACCATGTAAAGTAAGGCTTTTTTAACCCCCAAAAAAAACGACCATGTATTGTCAGATGTTTTTAGCCGAAAAAAACGACCATGTATAGTAAGGCTTTTTTAACCGAAAAAAAAAACGACCATGTATAGTAAGGGGTTTTTGGACGAAATTTTTAGCTGAAAAAAAATGAGCATGTATCGTAAGGCCTTTTTGGATGAAAAAAACGACCATGTACAGTAAGGCATTTTTGGACAAAATTCTTAGCCGAAAAAAACGACCATGTATAGTAAGGCGTTTTTAGCTGAAAAAAAACAGACCATGTATAGTAAGGCATTTTTGGACATTTTTAGCCGAAAAAAACGACCATGTATTGTCAGATGTTTTTAGCCGAAAAAAAACGACCATGTATAGTAAGGCTTTTTTAACCGAAAAAAACGACCATGTATTGTCAGATGTTTTTAGCCGAAAAAAACGACCATGTATAGTAAGGCTTATTTAACCGAAAAAAACGACCATGTATAGTAAGGCCTTTTTGGACGAAATTTGTAGCCGAAAAAAATGACCATGTATAGTAAGGCCTTTTTGGACGAAAAAAACCACCATGTATAGTAAGGCATTTTTGGACAAAATTCTTAGCCGAAAAAAAACGACCATGTATAGTAAGGCGTTTTTAACCCCCAAAAAAAACGACCATGTATTGTCAGATGTTTTTAGCCGAAAAAAACGACCATGTATAGTAAGGTGTTTTGAGCCGAAAAAAACAACCATGTATAGTAAAGCGATTTTAGCCGAAAAAAAAACGACCATGTAAAGTAAGGCTTTTTTAACCCCCAAAAAAAACGACCATGTATTGTCAGATGTTTTTAGCCGAAAAAAACGACCATGTATAGTAAGGCTTTTTTAACCGAAAAAAAAAACGACCATGTATAGTAAGGGGTTTTTGGACGAAATTTTTAGCTGAAAAAAATGAGCATGTATCGTAAGGCCTTTTTGGATGAAAAAAACGACCATGTACAGTAAGGCATTTTTGGACAAAATTCTTAGCCGAAAAAAACGACCATGTATAGTAAGGCGTTTTTAGCTGAAAAAAAACAGACCATGTATAGTAAGGCATTTTTGGACATTTTTAGCCGAAAAAAACGACCATGTATTGTCAGATGTTTTTAGCCGAAAAAAAACGACCATGTATAGTAAGGCTTTTTTAACCGAAAAAAACGACCATGTATTGTCAGATGTTTTTAGCCGAAAAAAACGACCATGTATAGTAAGGCTTATTTAACCGAAAAAAACGACCATGTATAGTAAGGCCTTTTTGGACGAAATTTGTAGCCGAAAAAAATGACCATGTATAGTAAGGCCTTTTTGGACGAAAAAAACCACCATGTATAGTAAGGCATTTTTGGACAAAATTCTTAGCCGAAAAAAAACGACCATGTATAGTAAGGCGTTTTTAGCTGAAAAAAAACCCCACCATGTATAGTAAGGCGTTTTTGGACGAAAAAAACGACCATGTATAGTAAGGCATTTTTGGACAAAATTCTTAGCCGAAAAAAACGACCATGTATAGTAAGGCGTTTTTAGCTGAAAAAAAAACGACCATGTATAGTAAGGCGTTTTTGGACGAAAAAAACGACCATGTATAGTAAGGCATTTTTGGACGAAATTTTTAGCCGAAAAAAAACGACCATGTATGGTCAGATGTTTTTAGCCGAAAAAAACGACCATGTAAAGTAAGGCTTTTTTAACCGAAAAAACCGACCATGTATAGTAAGGCCTTTTTGGACGAAAAAAACGACCATGTATAGTAAGGCTTTTTGGACGAAAAAAAACCACCATGTATAGTAAGGCATTTTTGGACAAAATTCTTAGCCGAAAAAAACGCCCATGTATAGTAATAATAATAATAATAATAATAGATTTTATTTATAAGCGCCTTTCAAGACACCCAAGTACACTTTACAATAACAAAAGACACAAAACAATACGGGTTGAGCAGCGGCAGCCAAAACGTAAGGCGTTTTTAGCTGAAAAAAAAAGACCATGTATAGTAAGGCGTTTTTGGACGAAAAAAACGACCATGTATAGTAAGGCATTTTTGTACGAAATTTTTAGCCGAAAAAAACGACCATGTATAGTAAGGCCTTTTTGGACGAAATTTTTAGCCGAAAAAAACCGAACATGTATAGTAAGGCATTTTCAGCCGAAAAAAATGACCATGTATAGTAAGGCGTTTTTAGCCGAAAAAAAATGACCATGTATAGTAAGGCGTTTTTGGATGAAAAAAACGACCATGTAAAGTAAGGCTTTTTTAACCGAAAAAAACAACCATGTATGGTCAGATGTTTTTAGCCGAAAAAAACGACCATGTATAGTAACGCTTTGTTAACCAAAAAAAAAACGACCATGTATAGTAAGGCGTTTTTGGACGAAATTTTTAGCTGAAAAAAATGAGCATGTATCGTAAGGCCCTTTTGGACGAAAAAAAAGACCATGTATAGTAAGGCATTTTTGGACAAATTTCTTAGCCGAAAAAAACGACCATGTATAGTAAGGCGTTTTTAGCTGAAAAAAAAAACGACCATGTATAGTAAGGCGTTTTTGGACGAAAAAGACGACCATGTATAGTAAGGAATTTTTGGACGAAATTTTTAGCCGAAAAAAAACGACCATGTATGGTCAGATGTTTTTAGCCGAAAAAAACGACCATGTAAAGTAAGGCTTTTTTAACCGAAAAAAACGACCATGTATTGTCAGATGTTTTTAGCCGAAAAAAAACGAACATGTAGAGTAAGGCGTTTTCCGCAGAAAAAAATGACCACGTATAGTAAGGCGTTTTTAGCCGAAAAAGAACGACCATGTATAGTAAGGCGTTTTTGGACGAAAAAAACGACCATGTATAGTAAGGCATTTTTGGACGAAATTTTTAGCCGAAAAAAAACAACCATGTATAGTAAGGCCTTTTTGGACGAAAAAAACGACCATGTATAGTAAGGCATTTTTGCACAAATTTTTTAGCCGAAAAAAACGACCATGTATTGTCAGATGTTTTTAGCCGAAAAAAACGACCATGTAAAGTAAGGCTTTTTTAACCGGAAAAAACGACCATGTATAGTAAGGGTTTTTTGGACGAAATTTTTAGCTGAAAAAAAACGACCATGAATAGTAAGGCCTTTTTGGACGAAAAAAACGACCATGTATAGTAAGGCATTTTCGGACAAAATTCTTAGCCGAAAAAAACGACCATGAAAATAAGGCTTTTTTAACCGAAAAAAACGACCATGTATAATAAGGGGTTTTTGGATGAAATTTTTAGCTGAAAAAAAAGAGCATGTATCGTAACGCCTTTTTGGACGAAAAAAACTACCATGTATAGTAAGGCATTTTTGGAAGAAAAAAACAACCATGTATATAGTAAGGCATTTTTGGACAAAATTTTTAGCCGAAAAAAACGATCATGTATTGTCAGATGTTTTTAGCCGAAAAAAACGACCATGTAAAGTAAGGCTTTTTTAACTGAAAAAAAAAAAAACGACCATGTATAGTAAGGCGTTTTTGGACCAAAAAAACGACCATGTAGAGTAAGTACCGGTATAGTCTTTTCTGCTTGGCTCTCGACGAAGGCGGACGCTTCTGCACAGCTCCCCTGCCCTCCCACCTTTTTTCCCTGCTCGCCACTTAGTCTTTTGTGCAGTCTTTGTCTAACTTTTTTTTCCCTAGCCTCCTACCGTGTTTTCATCCGAAGAATTAACCATGGAATTAGTTGGCTGGTCTCTCGATGTAACTGACAAAATTTTTTCGACGAAAAGAGCGGGCAGTGGGGAGCCTGCTTGCCCTCCGGGGACACTTGCTGTCGGATACGCCCTGGATCCATGGAGAAAGTGGAGACCGGTGTGCCTGACAGTACTGTCCGTGGAGGATGTGGAAGACATCTACATTATTGGCCTTTTGATAACAGGTATGCTGCTGTTTGGTGTTGGCAGCTTGCTGTTCTATCGCAAAATTCAACCGACGGGAGCGGCTCTATTGGAAGTGAAAAAGCTGCCGGTCACTCTGGATGGCTTGGCGCGAATGTCCAACACTCAGACTCAAGCGGTGACTGAGCTCAACCGCAATATTGTTGCGGTTTTGGAGCGACTCCGCGCGATCGATAATACCATGGAGACGTTGGAATCCACGCTGCGGAAGAATTTCGGGATCAGACTGATCGGCGCCAGTGAGGAGATACAGACCAAGGACTCAAGGCTGTCTGGAATTGTTGGCGGCCGTCTCTCCAAAACAAACAACGCTATCTGGCCTTTCCCCTGGATGGAAATACGCACGGAGTGTAGGGCCCCCACCACCACCCCCCTCCTTCTCGGCCATGGACTGATAAGCCGGGACTGTCTTCATGATGAGCAGACCTCGACGAAGCAGCTATGACCTGTACACATACACAACTGGACAACCACACACGCATACACATCCTTGTTATCACCGTCTTCATCGCTCCGATTCTTTCTCCCCCGTGACGTGGTTCGATAATGCGGAGCGCAACGGTGACCGTGCAGCTGGTCATTCTCGCCCGCGTCGCGGTTACCCTACCCTACCCCCCCCCCCTTCCCATTCATCCCCCCCTTATACATGTTATGTCTCGTGACTTGTTGTAACTGTCTAATGCTTATTCATGTGCTAGGGTCTTTTTTATCCTGGACTTAAATTACCGTATTTTCACGACCATTCGACGCACCGTATGGTTGGGCGCAGTCTCATTAATGGGTGCTATTTCTGTATTTTACACATAGACAAAACGCACTGTATTATTGGGCGCAATTTTAAAGTGGTAAAACATACGCCAGCTTAAACATACGGCATGCATGCGTGCACGCTAAAAACACGTTAGCTTGTAGCATACGGTAGCATGCCAAGACATACAGATACAAGCTAAAAACACGTTTTTAAAAAGGCAACGGAAAACTGAGTTCCGTTGTATTTTATTTAGCCATCGTACAATGTACTCACGTTTTTCGATCAATCATCACCCAGAAATCCATCAAAGTCCTCATCCTCTGTATCAGAATTGAACAATTGTGCAAGTACCGGTAATCCATCAAAAACGCCGTGTTCCCTCTCGTTGTCAGTCACTCTCATTGCCATGTGGCTCCACAGAAATGATGCCGGCTTTGCCAAAAACTCGAACAACAGTGCAAGCAGACACGTTCGTCCAAGCAGCCACAATCCATTCGCACATTGTGGCGTAACTCGCCCCGCGCTGCCTCTCACTCTTTGTAAAGTTGTGTTTGCCATCGATCATTCATTGTTCCCATGCCGTTCGCAACTTTACTTTGAACGCCCGGTTGATGCCGATGTCCAGCGGTTGGCGTTCTTTAGTTAAGCCTCCGGGAATAACGGCAAGCTCAGAGTTCATTTGCTTGACTTGGTTTTTCACCGCTGCTGTGAGATGGGCACGCATGCCAAAAGCATAACCGATGGCTTTAAGTTTGAACTGAGCTTCGTAGGCGTGTCTCTTTGTAGAATTTATTTTCAGGGGTTCTTAGAAACCAAAACCGAAGTTGTTTTGCAACAATGCACATAGCCACACTCTATACAGGTGTTGGTACCTGCTTGTAGCGTCCCTTTAGCGTCCACTTACACGCCCACCCTTCACTGATTGGCCGACTTCTTCCCCGCATGCCTGTCACTCACGTCTGCCTTTTCTCTCTCTTTCTCTCCATATATGTATATATATACACGCCCACCCTTCACTGATTGGCCGACTTCTTTGCCGCATGCCTGTCCACAGTCACTTCCGCCTTTTCTCTATATAAACAGCGTGTCGGGTGTCAGTCAGGTTTTGGAACTCAGCGCATAGACAAGACGCTCTGCATCATAAGGCGTCCTGTCCATTTTGGAGAAAATTTTTGACTTTTAGTGGCGCCTTATAGTCGTGAAAATACGGTATCCTCGGAAGAGGATAGTTCGAGCGTGGTTTTTTTTCCCCTCTCCCTACCCAGCGTTTTTCCTTTCTGAATTCTGATTGTAATTTACCCATTGCGGGACAAATAAAGGATATCTTAATCTTAATCTTAAGGAATTTTTGGATGAAATTTTTAGCCGAAAAAAAAACGACCACGTATAGTAAGGCCTTTTTGGACGAAAAAAACGACCATGTATAGTAAGGCGTTTTTGGATGAAATTTTTAGCCGAAAAAAAAACGAACATGTATAGTAAGGCATTTTCAGCCGAAAAAAATGACCATGTATAGTAAGGCATTTTTAGCCGAAAAAAAATGACCATGTATAGTAAGGCTTTTTTAACCGAAAAAAACGACCATGTATAGGAAGGGGTTTTTTAACCGAAAAAAAAAACCGACCATGTATAGTAAGGGGTTTTTGGACGACATTTTTAGCTGAAAAAAAACGACCATGTATAGAAAGGCATTTTTGGACAAAATTCTTAGCCAAAAAAAGCGACCATTTATATAGTAAGGCGTTTTTAGCTGGAAAAAAAAGGCCGTGTATAGTAAGGCGTTTTTAGCCGAAAAAAAACCGACCATGTATAGTAAGGCTTTTTTGGACAACATTTTTAGCCGAAAAAAACGACCATGTATGGTAAGGCATTTTTGGATGAAAAAAACGACCATGTATAGTAAGGCGTTTTTGGACCAAAAAAAACGACCATGTATAGTTGGGCGTTTTTAAAGGGGAAAAAACCGACCATGTATAGTAAGGCGTTTTTAGCCACCAAAAAACGACCATGTATAGTAAGGCATTTTTGCCGTAAAAAAACGACCATGTATATTGCAAGGCGTTTTTAGCCCAAAAAATGACCATGTATAGTAAGGTGTTTTTAGCCCCCAAAAGACGACCATGTATCGTAAGGCGTTTTTAGCCTAAAAAAACTACAACCATGTATAGTAAGGCGTTTTTAGCCGGAAAAAAAACGTCCATGTATAGTAAGGCGTTTTTAGCCGGAAAAAATCGACCATGTGTCGTAAGGCGTTTTTAGCCGCCAAAAAACGACCATGTATAGTAAGGCATTTTTGCCGTAAAAAAACGACCATGTATATAGCAAGGCGTTTTTAGCCCAAAAAACGACCATTTATAGTAAGGCGTTTTTAGCCGGAAAAAAATACATCCATGTAAAGTAAGGCCTTTTTGGCCTAAAAAAATGACCATGTAGAGTAAGGCGTTTTTAGCCCCCAAAAGACACGACCATGGATAGTAAGGCGTTTTTAGCCGCCAAAAATCGACCATGTATAGTAAGGCGTTTTTAGCCGAAAAAAACCCGACCATGTATAGTAAGGCGTTTTAGCCGCCAAAAAACGACCATGTATAGTAAGGCATTTTTGCCGTAAAAAAACGACCATGTCTATAGTAAGGCGTTTTTAGCCCAAAAAATTACCATGTTATAGTAAGGCGTTTATAGCCGGAAAAAAACAACCATGTATCGTAAGGCGTTTTTCGCCGGAAAAAAAACAACCATGTATCGTAAGGCGTTTTTACCCGAACAAAAAAACAACCATGTATCGTAAGCGTTTTTAGCCTAAAAAAACAACAACCATATATAGTAAGGCATTTTTAGCCAACCCCCCCCCCCCCCCCCAACATGTATTGTAAGGCATTTTTAGCCAGAAAAAATGACCATGTAGCGTAAGGTGTTTTTAACCGAAAAAAAAACGATCATGTATAGTAAAGCGTTTTTAGCCGGAAAAAAACGACCATGTATAGTAAAGCGTTTTTAGCCCCCAAAAAACGACCATGTATAGTAAGGCATTTTTAGACAAAAAAAAAACAACCAACCATGTCTCGTAAGGTGTTTTTAGCCAGAAAAAAATCGAGCATGTAAAGTAAGGCCTTTTTATTCCAAAAAAATGATCATGTAGATTAAGGCGTTTTTAGCCTAAAAAAACAACAACCATGTATAGTCAGGCGTTTTATCCTCAAAAAAAGAACAATATCTAGTAAGGCGTTTTTAGCCGGAAAAAAACAACCATGTATATAGTAAGACGCTTTTTGCCCAAAAAATGACCATGTATAGTATTGTTTTTATTGTTTATTGAGCATATATAGTATACACAATAACAGGTTGACAAAAGTCAAACAAAAATTATGTAAGGAAAATTAGAAAGTAGATAAAGGAAGAAAACACACATCATCACAGTTGTATGCTCAAGGGAGTAGGAAGAAGTAAGTAACTTATCTAGTCCTACCCCTTATTTTGTAGCAATTTGAATTGATCATTTTTCAAAACAAAGAAGAAAAGAAAAATCTACATATCATCAAATACTTTTACCCTTATGTAAAGGCGGCTATACTATACTATACTATTCTATTTATACACCTTTTGGTTTGTATATATATAGTTATTCTTTCTCCTTTTCTGATATTCATTATAATTATCATTTCTTGAATACAATTGAGTTAGTAAGGCGTTTTTAGCCTCCAAAAAACAACCATGTATAGTAAGGTGCTTTTAGCCGGAAAAAAACGACCATGTATATAGTAAGGCGTTTTTTGCCCAAAAAATCACCATACATAGTAAGGCGCTTTTAGCCCCCCCAATACGACCACGTTTAGTAAGGCGTTTTTAGCCGAAAAAAGTGACAGTGTATAGAAAGGCATTTTTGCTGAAAAAAACGACCCTGTAAAGTAAGGCCTTTTTAGCCCAAAAAAATGACCATGTAGCATAAGGCGTTTTTAACAGAAAAAAACCATCATGTATAGTAAGGCGTTTTTAGCCCCAATAAAACGACCATGTAGAGTAAGGCGTTCTCGCCCCCAAAAAACAACCACGTATAGTAACAGGGTTCAGACTCTTCCCATTCCTTTTTCTTTAAGCTGAGCTGGTGTTCAAATCATTGCTGCCAAAGGAAGAGTACATCTTTATTTTTCGGGGCAATCAGCTTACCGGTACCCTTTATTTGAAATACTGTATGCCAAATTGGCCCGAAATGACCCGAAGTGATCATGTAATCATCATCGGAACTGATCGGAGACGGCGGGAAAAGCAGAGCGGGAACCAGGAAGGCATGTAGCCCGACAGCGGGGTTTGACGGGAAGGGGACCAGGCGCATTTTCCGACAAAACGATTCATTGGAAGGGTGTTGAAAATGACATACACAAATGAAATGAACACCGCAGGTTAATTTTTAAGGATTTTTATTGATTTTAGAAACTTTTCTTTTTTATGGATGTTTATGAACTTTAAGGACCCGTGGGAACCCTGTACACACATACACACACACATGCATACACACACACACATATATTTTTATCATAATTCTTATCCTTCACAGTACCCGACCTCCACGGTATCTGAACGCATCTATCTAAAGTAGAAATTTTTTTCACAGTACAAAAAATAATTATTGGAAGAGATTTTGCAATAAATTACTAAAACCTTTTAGACATAAAAATATTCGGTTCATAATACAAGGTTTTTCATCTCAACCTTTCTGGAAATTACTTCATTAGATGGGGTATCACGGAACCATGAATTCCAATTAGACTAAAACCGAATGGCCAAACGCTATGGAAATGCTTCCTTAAAACACCTCCATCAGAATAAATAAGCCGAATGAGAATGCAAATGCAATTTCATTCACATTCACAGGGGTGGATTATTCCTACTGCCAGTCAGAACGAGCAAAATGACGTCTTAACAGAACTCATCCGTGATGGGAGACCTTGTTTGGAAGTGCATCTTGTTTTTATCAAGATGGTGCTCGAATAAAAGTTTTAAAACAATCACAACTACTGTGCTAAACAGACGAATGAAGTCCATCTTGATCAATCATGTGATGTTTACATCGATCTCCATGTGTCACATTACTTAGCTGCTTTAAGTAGTGCAGCATGTAATTGGCAGAGCAGAATGACAAAAAAAGTCTCAATGTCAACCCGGCTTTTGATGCATACCTTTATCATGTCTGGCTCTGCTTCAGATGCTTGCAGCTTCCCAATCATACAGAGTTGATTGGGGATCAAATATCCCTCAGTGTGCAGGGAAGGCAGGGCGCTAGTTTTTTTCTCTCCGTGGGCTAAGGATGGGGGTGGGGGGGGGGGGGTCTTGACGGATGTGGGGACTGAGAAAAAAAATCGATTTTCATTACTTCACTTTCTTGAGTGGTTTACCTCACACGAGTGGTGTGCGGTGTTTTCAATATAAGGTATAAATTTTCCCAAAGGTAGAGATTTGGACCCTACTGTACAATTGTGGTAATTGATTATGTCTTGTATCCGCTTCCGTGCGCACTGCTCAGTGTGACAGAAACTCACGCATCACCTCACTGTTTTCCCCTCTTCTTATGAGCTGCAGCCGGTGCTTCTTCCGGAGTTGGACTGGGCTCTTTTTTTTTCCAATTGCCCTCTTCTTATTTACCCCTCTGGGAGGCTAGCAGATTTTTTATGGGGTGGAATGTGTGTAGTAGCTATGTCAACATTTTCAACCCCCAAACTTTCCTTTGTTCGATCAGGATTAACGGATTGTGGATTTATTTGGGTTAATAAAAAAAACAATTAAATGAAAAGCAATTCATTTTTTTAAAAATGTATTATTTTAAGTGTAGGCCTCCTTATGACTTGTACAGCAAACAAACAGGAACACTGCAATAAAACAATCACATATTATCAAAAGTTACTAACAATTCTTTTAATTCTCAATCATCAGGAATTTTACTCCATCCATCCATCCATCCATTTTCCGAACCGCTTGATCCTCACTAGGGTCGCGGGGGGTGCTGGAGCCTATCCCAGCCGTCTTCGGGCAGTAGGCGGGGGACACCCTGAATCAGTTGCCAGCCAATCGCAGGGCACACTGAGACGAACAACCATCCAAGCCCACACTCACACCTAGGGACAATTTAGAGCGTCCAATCAACCTGCTATGCATGTTTTTGGAATGTGGGAGGAAACCGGAGCACCCGGAGAAAACCCACGCAGGCCCGTGGAGAACATGCAAACTCCACACAGGGAGGCCGGAGCTGGAATCGAACCCGGTACCTCTGCACTGTGAAGCCAACGTGCTAACCACTGGACTACCGGGCCGCCGGAATTTTACTCCCTACTTCAAATATCCAAGGCATGCCTAACAGAGGGGAAGCGATTGTAAATTCAACTTATTGAAAGGACCAGAACTTGTGATTGAAAGCATGCGCTTTCCCACTCCTACTTGTATGTGAAGACAATGCTTTCTTCATGAGTAAAAAAATAAAATAAAATAGCCATAACAACAGCTATCTCAATGAGCCGTTTATTTGTGCCGCTTTGACTACCAGCAACATTAAACAGAAACCTACATTTCAGCCTTAAAATCGATGTCGAAAGCAGTATATCCGTCATATCTCAATCGGAATAAAGTTAAGCTGTTTTCTTGCTGAAATCCCTTGACCAATTGTGAAATTAGATTTTTAAAAACGTGTGTCCCTCTGACAAAGGACCCACCCCCAGAAAGGTTCCTTGTCCACCGAGAAATGTTTATCAAGGTTGTTGTTTTTGTTGCTTAGCCCATCATAGAATCAATCACCTCTGCTGAGATCACAGGGCCTGGAAACATGGCTCAACCCATTTCTACAGCAAGCAGAGGGACTTAATGGTGTGTCTGTGATAAGACATTCAACCTTCATCTGTGGCTGCATGTGGCACCAGGTGATAAAGCGCGAGGGGCCGCACTGGGCTACCTCTCTTTTGTTTGAGGAAGTTACAATGGCAAGGTGCTTCAGATGCATACCAGATTCAACTTAACAGATGCGCCAAGCCTTTTTTGTTGCAGGACTAAACGCTGAGTCTTTTGATGAGTGATTCTTCCCTTCGATGGTCAATGGCACTTTCAAGTAAATCAAAGAGGACCTTTTAGTTTCAAAAAGCCACTGCATTTGGCAGGCAAACAAGGTAAATTACTGCAGTGTCCTGACTTAAGTGGTTCACCCTCTTATGCACACTTACACAAGAGATAATGTGGCTTACTCTTATAGAGGAGGCAGTGACAGTGATAAAGCACGCCGAGAGATAAGCTTGGAAAACAGATGATCACACTGTCATCTTGACAGATAGCAAGCGGCTCCACCTTGCAGGTTTTTGGGCAGTGACCACCCGTGTCCTTTTGTCGCTGTTGATAAATATTTTGGCAACCTGTCAGCAATTCCTGCAAATATAAATAGAGCAGACGGATTTATACGCGCTGTAAATTTACCGCTGGCAACTCGCTGAATGAAAAAGCAGACATCAAGACATAATGCGTTAACGGCGCTGTGGTCTAATAAACTGTTTGCAGCCTTTCAAGCATGCCAACAATTACGTTTTGCTTGCTCATTGGAGCTTGGCTAAGCTGCATACAAATATGTTCCATGTTTGATTGGATACTATTTCATGTGCAGCAAGTTTTAAATAGAAAATCCAGTGACATCCTTCATTAACAATTACGTTGATTGTGATCACGTCTTTAATTCACCTCCATGTCTCCTCTGGGATTATTTAGATATCTTATGAGTCGGAGAATTGTTTAGACAGGAGAGACCCAACAACACGAGGGGAGAGATGACACCTGCCAACAATGGAGCGTTTTTTATTAAAGTTGTCACAGCCCTGTGAAATATGAATTAAAAAAGCAGTTTTAAGGTAAAAACTGCTGAACAGATTTCCTCTCTGTGTAGAGTGTGTGATTGTCAAGATTGTGATTGTCAAGAAGACTAGGATAAAGCAAATTATTTTCACCTTATGACATTTTCAGTTGAATTATTTCCTACAGTTGGGCATCAACCAATAATAAAATGAGACCATACAGTGACGATACTTATAGCTTATTGTGCTCCCCTAACTTTTTTTTTATTAAAACAATTATTTCATGGTGAAAGATTACTAATTAACAAATGAAAATAAAAAAAAAAACATGCAATAACTTATGTTTTGGGTCACTATGGTATTTTGCCCTTTGTCTCAGAATCCAACAGTATTGAGACAGTGCCTGAATCCAAGAGTGATGTTTTTCAGTCATTCTTTATGGACTGGAATGCAGCCTGCTGACAAACTCTTGGACCTCGCCATGGACCCAACTGGCCTGTTCACAAAAGGGCAAGCAAATTCACACATATTGTGACAGTCAAGGGTTAGTTCATCCCATTTCATTTATTTTACAAATTTTCATCCCTTAACTCATTCACTCCCCAAGACATATTTATATTTCTCTTCACACTCCACACGTTCAACCCCAGATATATTTTTTTCAATTTTTCCAAAACTTAGGGTAAAAAAAAAAAAGGGGGTCTAGAATTGGCTGGTACTGAATGAGTTAAAGATAGAATACGGTAGTTTTCAACCCAAGGACATTGAGAAAAATAAAACTGGGCTAAAATCCTTTTTTTCATGAATAGAGTAAAGCAGAAAATGATTCCAAAATTGTCTCAGAAGAAGAATCAAGCAAAGCTAATTGAGAAAAGTCATTTATTTACTTGATTAAAAGTTTCATCTTGAATTTAATTACCACCTAGTGGATAATTTCCTCAAGGTTTACCAATTTCACAGAACCAGAGCCATAATTCTCGAGTTAAACATGGCATCATGTTTTTTTTCATTTTTTACTCACCCTAACAAAACTAATTACACACTGCTCTCTCTCTCTCTCTCTCTCTCTCCCTCTCTCATATTCCATCCAGTGTCTTATTTTACTATGCTGGTGCGCGGTTCATCTTGTTCTCTGCAGCCAATTTAAAAGCAGCCTAATCCTGCGGAGAATATTGCATCTTGCTCTCCTGTGATTGAAGCCTACTAGGATCAGATTTAATGCTCGTGCTTGTATTGAGACCATATTCATATGCACGCATAAATGTCAGATGCCCCACTCTATAACAATGAAACTTTTAAATTAAAATATGCTGGGAGGTGGGATACTGGGAGGTCCAATTTGGAATTTTCTGTCAAATCCCCCCCCCCCCCCACCTCCAAATCTGCCTGAACCACCTTAATGCCTGATGTCATGCATATGTTTTGAGACTTGAGCAGCTCAGTGCCACTCTTTAAAGACGACCAGTGGTTAACCTTCATTTGACACTCTTTGTTTTTGAGAGAAAAATAATAATAAATCATGTTTGGTTACTTACATTTGTTTCCCATCATTTCCGACAGGACAAATTGATTTTAAATCAGAGCAAACAATTTGTTCGACCCTAGCGGTTCTATTGTATCGCGTTATAAATTTTGGTTTTATGCACAGATTCTTGTGGTACCCGCTCACTGATAACATGCATGAAGAAATAATCATTGAAGCACACGCCTGCTGAATTTGGACTCAAATAGCCGTTGCGAATTGAGATGCTGTATGCAATGCAGCACAATGATCTCGCAGTCAAACATAAAAAAACAAAAACAAACCAAAACAAAATCACAGTCTTCATTTTTATTTTGACAGACTGTTAAAATATGATCCAATTTTGTCATAACTGGTCGTTCACAAAAACACATTTTTTTAGGGACTTTGAATCTGAATAAAAATCTAATAAAAAGAGCGAGAAAGAAAAAAACATTTTATGTGTGGAGTAGCGAGGTGGAGTAGAGAAAATATATCTCACCTTACTCAATAGACAGTATAAAATATGCAAGGCGGCACCGATAATGGCCAGAAGGAGCAGGTACATTTTGAAATTGCATTTATAGATTAAAAGGCAGTTTTAGTAAACTCTCTGTTTTCTTCGAATGGGTCTCTAATTCAAGGGGAACCTTTTATTAATGAAGTATTGATTCCACTACTTTAGGAATCTGTCTCGCAAAAGGTAAATTTCTCAAAGGGTCTCGTCTTCACTTTGTTGCTAATTCTTACATGAACTTCATCAAACTTTCAGAGATAACCGGAAACAACCACCACCGCGCAGTGTAACCTCTAATTCGAACACAGAGTCAAGAGTTACTGAAGGAATGTCCTGACAATTACTTTTTAAAAAATGATATCAAAATATAACTCAATCAAATTAGCTTGAACGTTAACGTAAGTTTAATGAGCATTTTCAAAAGTGACAGAATTTGCCACAATAATTTTTCAGATGTCTTCTTGAAATGTGATTGATACCAGTCACTATACATATAAATGATTTGGACCATAAAACATTCAAAGCGGTACTTCAAATTTAATTTGCTCAAGGAATTTCCAGTATTTGGTTTTAGCATCCGCCACAAGACATTCCAGTGCAACTTGTATCATGCAAACAAATGTGTTGTGGTGGCTCAACACTGTTGACATCCTTCTTTTTTTTCCGCCGCCCCGAAGAGCATGTGATGGAAGCTAACATAATTGGCTCTCTCAGGACAAGGTTTACGGTCTTGAGCCACATTTTCGCAAAGTTGGCTCAAGTGGAACACGTCGTCTATAGTCCCTAATGTATTATCAATGCAAATCCTGTTAAGCGAATGTGCACACGGAGGCCCAAATGATAATTTAATCCTACAGTAAGTGTTCCTGGATGATGGGGAGGAGTCCCAGTGTGAATGTTAAATGAACTCTCAGCGCCGTCTTATATCAGAGTTCATGCCAAGCATCTAGTGGCCAGATATTTTCCCCCCGCATGCTCACCCTTTCAATGTGTGTTGTGGAAGACGCTGCGAGTTCACATGAATAATAAACAGCATTTCTAATGACTGCTGTGCTCTTGACTTGGGAGCTGATTGTACTGCAGTGGGTGGTCTTGCTGCACACCCACCTGACACAAATATCACACAGCATTCTCATCTACTCTTTAAAAGCTTTGCAATGTCATCTGACTGAGCCAAAGCACAAACAGGCGTCCTGTATTTGCTTTAAAGATGAATAATAAACCAAGACCGGAAAGTTTGGAACACAAAGATAGAATGCAAACTCTTCTTGGTATACGCTGGAGCCTCTTAAATTGAATTCGCCCAAAAGACTTTAGCCCTGCAAAGGTGGTTTTCTTTTTCTTTCTATTCAGAAAACGTAAGAGCATCGTGTACTGCGTATTCTCAGTTTGTACTCTTGTGCATTGAATTCTCTTGTCTTTTGAGTTCACAAGCCATTTATGTTTTTCTCGTACCTTGCCTCTTGCAAGCGTTTTCTGTTTGTTCTCGCCTTTACCCGCTTCTATGTTACCAGCGTCCTTCTTTGTAATTTGCCAGTTTTGCGTTTGTTTGTCAACAAATATATATATTTTGGTCCAAATTTCTTCTGTGTCTACGATTGTGGAATCCCAATTCTGTCCGAAAACTTTTTTTCCGGAAACCTCATAGTATGGGGTGTATGAGTTCAGTTCAAATAAGAATATAAAGTCATATGACTTCAAAGGATCATCAACCTGTATGTTCTCATAATATTCTGAAGAGGCATCAATTATAACACCGGCTAATATGATCTGACTGACGCTGAAGAAGATTTTCAAAAAGAGATTTTTCTTAATCATGAAGACTGCTTTTTTTCCTGCTTGGAGACAACCAATTCCATTCTAATTGGGCCACATGATTGCAACATTGTTCTTGTGTGGATTCCCAATCAATTAATTTGGACTTCATTAAAACAGTGCCAACCAATAGGCAATATTTTATCACCCCTCAGAGAAAGAAGTGCCAAAATCACAATAACCGGAATAACACTCTCAGTGATACTTCTTTGGGACTGGAGTACCAGTGTATACCACATATTAAACTATACTTATATTTCCGATTTTAGGGACTAAATATGTTGCGTATCTAACCTTGTCCAGATGACTCGGATGGTTGCAGATAACAAATCGAAATGCATAAAAGCAACACGCGTTCAGGCGATCCATTTTTTTGGAGAGCGGCTACCCTTGACAGAGCCATTTGAGATGAGAGAGAATCTTTCGTGAGAAATAATAGCAGAGAATACATCTTTGCTTCATCTCTAAAGTGTTTGTAAGAAACCCTGAGACTGCTTGTCATTATGAAGAGCGGTCTTAAAAATGGATAGATGGTTGTCGTTTGCAGCTGTGTACAAATTGCAATCGGTATTGGGTTTCTTGACGGTACAATTTTTTGGATCGTGTTAAGATTTTTTTTTTGGGGTGGGGGGACCATCCAATGTCCTGGTGTAATTTGACTGAAATAATCGAGACATTTCTTAATTTGGCATAGTTCTTGGACAATGTGATTTTTTTTGTCCTAGTGTCATGGTTGCTTTAAAAACAAGTCCATACATAGATGGCAATGTGTCTCCTTTTTTTAATGTCCAAACTCTGTCAGGGATGAGAGGGCTGCCTCAGCTCTGTTATCATTTTCTATGCCTTTGGAGTACTTCTCTGGATGTGCCTCTTGGTGCTCGATCTTACAACCTCCTGCTATTATGACAAGAATGGAAAAATGGAAAAGCATATTTTAACCAGGCTTCACTGTGTGGTTCCCATCATGCAGGGTTGTGCTTAAAACTTAGTTGGTGACCTTTCTCTCTCTCTCTCTCTCTCTTTCTTTTCACTTATTTTTTTCTGTTGAACCTATCCTCCACTCTTCACTGAAAAATTCATGGTTTTGTTTCCTTTCTATGAACCGCCAGCTTTCCCCAATGAAGCCTTGGATATTTGTAAGATGTAATTGGTGTCAAAGAAGTGAGATACCTTTGGACACCAGTAAGGTTTAGCTTGGGTTTTTGTGTCAACTTTTTTTGCCACATGGTCATCAACATGCTCCCCGCCCCAAGTCAAATCTATTATAAGTAATTTATTTAGAATGTAAAATGAGTTGGAAATGATACTGAAGTGTTTTGGGAACATACATTGTTGTTAGGATGTCACAAATGATTCTTTTGCAGTTCAGTGAATCACAGAAGTTGCGATTAGTCCACTAAACAGATCATATTGCAGCTGCTCTTATAATAACTCTCATTAAGTTAAAGCTTAAATTGTTTCAGGTATGTACAAATGAATGTGAAAGACAATTTAGACGATAGTATATTAATCTTTTATGAAGCTTTGCAGATTGTGCCAACATTCCTGACAACTTAAATTGCAGGTGATACTGTGGCCTTAATTATTATTATTTTTTTTTAGGTGTAGAGGTTTAGTGCATTTTAAAATGGAATAGACAACTCACGGGCAATCCAAGAATTCCTTGCACCTCTGACAAACTAAACAGTGCTTTCCACGGCAAAAATAATGCCAGCAGGAGAGTTGCCGGTCATGGCAAAATGACCACTGCCTGGATTCAAAGGATAAGCGGGACAGAAAATTGATCGATTTATGATTCTGAGGAACACCCTGGGTTCTGCCATTCGACAGTGTACAGCGAGGGATCCTGGAGGTTAAAATAAGTTGTTTTAAATTGAAGATTTCCGTCATGCTACGAGTCCCGTGTATATTGGACAGACTCTCTGTGGTTGGTGCAAGCTACAAAACAAGTCTAAAATTAGCGACGGTATAACCATACACCCCGTTGTAATGAGGAGACCGTAAAACGGTGTCAACATTTGAATAGAGGGTCGCACAGAACAAATTGCACCATGCTAGTTTTTTTTTTTCATGACCTCAATTTATCTCCCACCTTCCTGACTCAAATACTGCAGAGCTTAAAATGAAAAGCAAGTTTTTTTCTAATTTAATTTTGTCCATCAGCACTATTCTCGGGTTTGAGTGTTGGGTTACGGCTGCCTCTTCTGTCTTGTTGTTACGTTCAGCACAGCAGGTTTGGCAGCACTACAAAAAGCACATTAGCACACAGTTGTGTGTGTGTGTGGGGGGGGGGGGGGACACGATCGTCGTTCATCTGATGGAGACGTAGACCGGTAAATATGTGAGAGACCAGTTTTACTCTACGTCTTTTATCAGTAGGCATTTCGTCGTATCAAATATGTCCAAGGCTATACACCATCCAAGTATTGTGAAACTGGTTTGGACATCGGTACAAATACCCTTCACAGCATCAACCCGGCTCCCCACGCACTAACACACCCTTTTCAAGCTGTATGTGCGCATTTATAGCATTATTTAGTTTCCTTCCAACAATGCTGAGTCCGAGTCTGTGCAAGACCCATTAGAATGTTTTCTACTAACTGCAATAGAACAATAAATAATCTAAGAAAAAGGCAGATCACTAAATATTACTAATTATGCTATCCAGAAAGTTGTTGGAAGCCCACCTTAGTCTTTCAAGCTAACCATTTATAGGCAGCCATCATCCATACCGCCATAACGTTTTTTATGAGCCAGGCTGCAAACCAGGCTAAAATACTAACACCCCCCTGAACTAACATGAAACTGACATAAATGTCAAATCATGCAATTGCACCAAAGCTAAACCCGAAAAACATTGTTGTCGAAGGCAACAATGTATCCCATGGGAAATTCTCCAATTTCTATGATCTACTGTCTGTTCACTCACTATAAAACTGTTATTCCAGTTTTTCTCCATTGGCTTGCCTCATTTCTTGAAGCAGAAATGACATTCCTAAAATGATAAGCTCATGTGGCCAAACAGTCTTGCAGTTCTGCGCAACATTACGACTCAGTGCGGCTCACTGGCAAAAGCACATCTCGCTCCCAAAACTGTTCCCACCTGCTTCAAAAACTGATTCCTTTCCCTCATTAAGACTCAGTGCCATCAAAATTGCAACGCGCTTTCTCATTTGCTTTGGCTCATTTGCATTCACTTAGTGCTTTTGTCCAAATCACCTGGATGG
Organism: Hippocampus guttulatus; assembly: GCF_054856545.1. Lineage (NCBI taxonomy): Eukaryota > Metazoa > Chordata > Actinopteri > Syngnathiformes > Syngnathidae > Hippocampus > Hippocampus guttulatus. The sequence continues at coordinate 12,879,940 of NC_141269.1, forward strand.
TTCAGCACAACACCTACCTGCAAAAGCTCGTATTTCTCGCAAAACAGTTTGCCCATGAGTCAAACTAAATTCCTTTCTCATATAAAAAGTCAGTGTCCCCAAAAGACATTGTCCCTTTAGCATTGCGTAAGCACTGCAAGTCAAAATGCCTCGATGTAATGTTACGATGGCAGAAGTCCAGCTAACAGAATGGATTTAGGTAGAAAGATAGTACAGTAAGAACAGCCTTGAACGTTTGACATCACACACACACACACAACTTCACATCATCTGCTTGTGGAAGGTCTATTTGCAGTTCCTTATAAACACACTCTTGAGTGTTTTGATCTTCTGTATGGACTCTTCTACAATGTCTGAGACTGTGTGTGTGCCTATCCTGCACTTTTTAAAGGGAATGAGAGGAGCCATTTTCACTGACCAAGAAATAAGTGAGCTGTGTTCACCCGACTGGCCCTGGCACCAAAATGAAGATACACCAGTTTTTTTTTGTGTTTTTGTTTTTGCCAAGCACAGTCTACATTCTGTGACCAGATTGTCAGGTGTGTCGAGGGTGAGACAACTCCACGCACCGGAATGAGCAGTGAGGTGCGATGCACTTCTAAACATGCGAGACTCCTCTTGCCCCAGCACCAAAAATTAAGTTGCACCTGTTTTTGCACCGAGCGCACAGACGCCTGACGACCAAAATAGGGCCCTTGATCTCTTTGTCTTAGAAATACGATGAACAGCCTTTGGCTTTCTTATCAACAGTTCATTCTCCTTTTTCAAAACAAAAGCAAAGCTCTGATGTTGAACAATAGAGCCTGCCCCACAAGATCAGTTGCCGTTCATTTCAAACGTCTCTGATGTGATTGAGGTCAGCGCTCTCAAGTTTTTCCAACACTGTGCTCACCCAGCGTTCTTTTATGGACCTTAACAGATGGACCTTTCACAAATGGCTTCCACCGAGTTAGAAGCATAGAATACAAAAATGTCTTGGTACGATGAATAATTGAGGTTCAGGGAGACTTAAGGGATCTTGCCTGGCTTTTGATTGACTAGTTTAGGAGGTGTGTCCCAAGACTTTTGTCCATGCCCATGTACTAGTTAAAATGAGTTAGACCTCCAATTGCCAAACAGACAGCAATTAAATGGTCCGGTGCGACTGAATGGGCAGTGGGAAAGACTGAATTTAAATTTGTATCAGTGAATGATTTGATGAGGTAGTACCCGCATGTAATTGGTTGTGTTGCTGAACGTCGATAAAAACATCTTATGGCATCTTCAATGAACAGCAAGGACTCACTCACTGTATTGGTTTTGAGACGGTTATGTGCTGAGATTGGAAACAAGGAGGCTGTGAAGAATCGCATTAGAGAAAGCAGTGGGGAAATTTCGCAGCATAAACAAAATTCTATTTCTGATTGTTAAAAGGTCATTTGAAGGCAGGCTGATCAAATATTTTGTAGGGCAGGCGCTCCAGCGCAATAAAAGGCACCCTTTATCTTAATGATTCAAAATTTAAGAAAAAAACCCCAGGAGGATATTGTAACATTTGTATTTGCGTTAACACAATCCATACAGAAAATCAAGTAGGATTGACTTGAATTTAAATGAGGGCAAAAAAAAAAAAGATGCAAATGTTCGAATATAAAACGTATTCAATTGAATCTCTGCCCTAAATAAATCAAATTGAGCATCCAATATATTCGTTAAAATATTTATGAGGGTGGTAAAAAGAGCAGGATCGCGCTTCTACTAAACAGGAGCATCCTCTATAATGACATTTTTATGACCCTGTCTGGTTTATTTGTACAGTACGTCTATCATTCCACTTCGAAGAAACTCGTGATAATGGTTCAAGGTCACAAAGAAAAATTACAGAATTTGAATTTAAAATAAAAAATCTATATACCGGTAATCTAAAATGTTGTTGATTATATCTGTTCAAGTTAGATTTACAGTGGAACTTCTTAAGTCGAAGTTCATGACGTCATATAATTTTGATCTCACAAGCGCTCGCCCCACGCCATTCTTCTTATTCTCATCAAAGTTAGAGTCCTTTTATTTTTATTTTTACATTAACTTCTTTTTCACAACTTAGATGGTTAAAATGTGTTCACTTTCACATCGTCGGAACACCTTTGTTAGCCATGAGTAAGAAATAAAGACTGGTACTATAGAAAATACTTTCTATTTCCATGATTTCGAAAGGGAAATTTGAAATCTGGAGCGTTGCACAACAGATTTTCCACCTAAGTGTTTCCGCTGTCTATCTTTGAAGATAATCGTGTGTGGCTTCAATTAAAAACCCTACGTGTAGTGTGACGACAAGAATTCTGTTTAGGAAGCGGGATGCCTGTTATTCTTACAAGGCATGCTAACAATAATTGGATGCCCTCAAACTTGTCCGAAGTCTAATCAGTGTGAACAATTAACAACAGACATACAATGAAAAATTGTCTTGCAATTAGTTCATCAAAATGTCTGTTGTTTTGGGGGTGAATTCTTCCCCTGATGAAGAGCAATAGAAAGATAAGGGCGGATTTTTAAAGGGTGGATTTTTCCACCAATTGGATGCACATTTGGTGGAATTTAATCATGGAATCAGTTTGGCTCACCCCCTGATGCCGTTGGCTGCCAAGTGTGAAGGTGGCATCTATTTGACTTTAAAAAAAAATCCAATTAAGGGAAAAAAAAACTTTAAGACAGCCTTGAACGATAACTGATGTAGCGTATGTTAAGCCGGCCACCATCATGCCTACCAAAGAAAAAAAATAGTCATTGCTGGAATTTAGTCAATATTGACATTATCTCTAATGACTTCTCGGGCACCACTGTTTACAACATTAGATTTTCTTGGCTGTTATAAACCAAGCCTTGGCTGTGCCTTCTTTTCTGTTTTTTTTTTTTTTTAATGTTTCGACCAGCCTCAAGTGTGTCAGCTAAAATTTTGTGAAATTGATTTGTGACATTAAATACGTACTGTGTTTTCTCGCCAATCCATCTGCTTTAGAAGATGACTTGAATAAATTGGCCCGAAAAGCACATTCACCCTCCTCCTGACTGTGAAACATAAACTGGTTGCTTGGTGACTGGTAGCTGCCACTAATGTTCACTATCTCTATTTAACGTCAAGACTTGTTCAAGGTAAAATGTAACCATTATTTCTCAGGTCTTATCACCTTGTTACACACCAACTAACTGCGCTTACAGATGCTTCCAACTGGCAATTATTTCGTCAAACATGTTATAAATGAGTTCGCTGTATGAAAGGAGTGCAACGAAAGCCTCTGAAAGCCCCAAGGAAACTTTGACAGCTTTGAGGATTTTCTTTAGAAGGACTTCCTTTTCATCCATCACAATAAAAACGAATGCTCTCTGGACATTGCCCTTTATATACACCCATTCATTACTTTTGAAGGTGAGTTACTGTACTCCATTCATGTCAATACCGTACTGCGTAGAATGATTGTCCATACCGACTGCTGTCAGGCTGCTAAATAAAAAATAAAATATGTGAAAAAACAGTAACAATTGTAAATACCACAGCCACCTTGTACCAGTTGCATATATGCTCATATATCTATATTTATATTGCACTTATATTGAACTGTGTACAGCTCTCTTTATCTACATTTATTTTTCTTCTTTCTACCCCCCGAAATTGCTGCTGTCGACTGTAAGTGGTCGGGTTTTGTGTTGCTAGCGGGAGGTGTATGGTTCTCAAGGACTCTATGACTAGCGACCAGTCTACAGTGTCGTCTCTTTTTGCTCTGAGTCACCTGGGACAGACTGCAGTCCCTGCCGGGGGGGACTGGATTCAAATTTTGTTTGGAGCTCTCCTCTGTGGAGCTTCTCTCCAGGTACTCCAGCTTCCTCTCAGAGAGTCTAATACCCCTTTCCCACTTCCGCAAAACCACGGGTAAACACGCATTTTTGGGCAGTGGGAAAGGCTCACTGGCCAGTGTCGATCCGTGTCCACCAGCACGCCATGAGAGGCAGGTTGTGATCGCCTCCGCTCCGTATCGCTTGCAGTTTGAAAGCCTGACGCGGGAGCTGCGTGATGACATAGGGCGTTACGTGATGCGTACTCCTTTCAATTTCGGCCAAAAATTCACGTCGCCTACGTTGTCTCAGTAGTAGCAAAGAGTTGATCCTCCGCTGCTTTTCGACCATTTTGAAGACGGTAAAAAGCATGATAAAAGAAATAACACTCGCTTCCATGTTGCTTTGTTTACCACCAAGAAATCTGTCGCACTATCATCTACGCCAGACATGTCCAGCTCTTGGCCTGGAGGGCCACTGCCCTGCCTGTTTTCCAGCTCTCCCGCCTGCAACACACCTGATTCAGATGATCAGCTCATCAGCCAGCTCTGAAGCAGCATTAGAACGATCCTGATGATTTGAATCAGTTGTGTTGCTCCTGGGAGAGCGAGAAAACAGGCAGGACAGCGGCCCTTGAGGACCGACTTTGGACACCCCTGATCTACGCAATCACAGCGTGGTGACGTAACCAGACGCAAAGTGGTGGAAGGGGGGGGGGTGCAGAATCGCCTTCTGTTGATCAATAGGAAAGGGACAATATGCCAATTGGTTGCGTGTTGCCACGGATCACAACTATGGGAAAAGGGTGTGAAAGTACATACTGTATTAGATTCATTGAACACAAATTGCTCATAGGTGTAGATCTGAGTGTGAATTATTGTCAAACTGTCAGTCTTCATGCGTCCGCCCTGTGATTGCTAAATGTCCTAAATCAACCACTAGCGACCCGGGGGCCACATCCGGCCCGCTTGAGCAAAGTGTCTGGCCCACGAGACCAGCCCCGATGCCGACTCAGTGACGCTTTTGTCAAAACTGGGCTGAAGTGGATGAATTGTTCCAAGTAGCTCAATGGGCCACTTTGTCTCCAGTCCCACTGTCGTAGACGCGCTATTGTGAGAAAACCATGTGATCATTGCTGCCATTTGGGCAATGAGAGCTAGCACTAGTTTTATGTTCTGCTGACAAGTGACGAGCAAGTTGCTTGTCGTTGCAAAAGGATTAGCCAATCAAGCAAATGATAGGCTTCCCTAACGCGGTGTTCTTTTACTTTGTATTTTACTTTCAATTTGAGCTTATCTGAGATGGTGCACCAATAGAACCCGAGAGCATGTTCCATTTTATGTTCTCCTGAAGCCATGTCCAGGTCAGCTGCACTTTCATCACGTTCCTGCTTTGGAATTGTGGCAAGCACATTCTTGTTGTTGGTGATGAATTTTTATCGGTGGAGCTAACCAGCATTGCAGAGATTTGGTGCCTTCATCAATCCATCATCAACATCAACAAGTCATGCTGAATAGACCTCACCGGAGCTCCCTCTGCAGCCAGGTGCTGGAGCCCAAGCTTTGCACATCGAGGTGATGATGCAGCACCAAACAAGTGACCCTCTATACGGAACATTTCGGGTGAAGCTTCCATATTTGTCCCACCACAGAAACCGGAGGTAATCTTGATCCCTCGGTGCAACGTGAACTTAATGGAACACCCTCTCCACGTCACACAAGATGGCCACTGAACTCCACACGACTACTACTACTTTGACTACTGCTGTGACAGTTGAGACGAGTTTTTGACCATGACACCTTACAGTTACATGACCCCGTCCCTACAAAATGAGATTCTAATGCCAATCTTCCCGTCAAACCTTCTTCGCATAAGAATATGAGAGGAAACAAACATCTTATTGTAGGAATGAAACACAAGTGGAAACAGCACAAAGTAGCAACAGCAAAAATATTGCCAGTTTTACCAGAAAATATGCACAACATCCTTTGCTGTCTTCATGAAATGAGAATGTTCTCCACGGTGCTTCCTCCAACATCGTATTACGGCTTCATTTACTCCAGCGGCTCCATTGCCTTTTTTAATGGCCAGGTCAGTCACCTTCAACTTGAAGGCTGCATTGTTGGCAGTCCATCAGATTTTCGGCATGATTGAGGGTGTGCACTTGAGGAGAGCAGATCTGCATACCGATCTTGGATGTGTGGGGATTTGATGGAAAAATCAGATGAATCCTCACCGCTGCAAAGTTTTGGACTCGATTTTCAGGGCCGCATCATGGGGTTATGTTGTGCTCAACCCCACCTCACCCCAAAAACATTTTGATGAAGGCCATAATGATTATGTTATATTAAATGTTACATTAAAGTGGACCTGTTCCAGTAGAATATATGGCCAATAAAAATGATCACATACAGGATTTCTTTGCAGCTACAGTGCCTTGATTGTGTTTATCTGTTGGACTGACACTGGGCTGCTTTCACATGTTCACATGCTGTGATATAATCTTTAGGCTAGTGTTTTTTTTTTTTGTTTTTGTTTTTGTTTTTTAAACGGTTGGTATGCACATTTCAATAAGAAGCGGTCAGACTTGGAGCTTAGGGCCTTTCTATCATTTTCTTTCTGCTTTTCCAAGTTTCTCTCCCGCTTTCATTCTTTTGTTCAAACCAAGTAATTCACGTGATGCATCAGTTCTTCATGGAATAAAGATTTCGGTTTGGGGGGAAAAAAAACAACATCTATCTCATATAGTCTGACGTGTAAAGGATTTTTTTTCCAGACTCATCAGCAGCATCAGCTGTGCAAATGTACTTTTATCAACAGTAACCCTAATAAATTGAAATACATGACCATTTCTTAATTTCATGGGCAATTTGTGCCACATTTTTAATCGAGTCTGTGTGTGTAAAACTATGAGTCCTTTGCAAAACACGGTGACTCCGGTGGGATATTTTGAGCACGTTCTCTATTAAAGGCCTTTTGCTGACCACTGACTGTCAATCTGTCCTCTTATCTTGTTTTTCTTTTTTTTCTGCTCCGCAAGAGCAGACACCTACAGTGGAGTACCAATGACAGGAACTAATAAATCCTGACAGGCTCTTGCCGGAGCACATATTAATGCCTTGCTATGCGGCAGGCCAAACTTTCAACAAAGCTCTTTACCCTGGGCCTTTTATTTACTGACCACAGACAAGCCGACAAAAGCCAGCAGCATTTAAGGTTAATGACTTGCCGACCTTCACTAAGGCTGGATTTTCCCATTTCGGGCCAAATGAATCCAAGCTGTGTTAAATGCTCATCTTTTGTCTGTAAGGTCTGACAGGATGTTAAGCCTGCCCTTATATAATATGTACACCCACTCCTAAATGATCAAACCCCTGCTTTTTTATCTCGAATCTGCTTTTTTAAGGTCTTATTCAGGTAGCACTTCATCTCATTTTACATTCTTGTCACTGTGCACTGCTGTCGGTTTCTAAGGCTTAATTTGCAGAAGTCTTTGCCGCCACAGGTGGCTTTTCAAAGTGACAACTGCAAAATGCCGTGCAATCTCAGCCCGTGTTTTAACTGTTTCTGCCTTAAGCCACCACAACATGCCCCAAAGCCCTTTTTGGCACCCTCGTGTAAATTCCTCTGTTGTCAAAAGTTTAAGGCCCTCCATAAATGTGTAATTGTAAAAGTGGATTTGTTTAATATGGTGCTTAAGCTTGTACAGTGGGAACAGTTACCGACGACGAAGAAGTCATTTTGTTTTACGCTATGTATAGTGCACCAACGTTCACCTGACAGGAAGACACCCAGCAAAACGGGTTTAGCTCAATTTAAATGCTCTCTCATTCAAATGGGCCGCAACCCTTCCAGAGAGGCTTAAATTCTGAGCGCCTTCCTTCATGTCTATGAATAAATGTCACGCAGTGGGGATGCTAAACACTCTCTGAAAAGGTCAGATAACTGCTTTCTTCTTTTCGACGCCAAAGATTTGGCACCTGGAGAGTGGGTGCTGAGTGTAAACCCATTTTGCACGATCTTTATATTGATTTGCAGGGAGTCTTGAGAGGTTTATTAGAATCGTTTCAAATATTAATGGAAAGTATGTCAATGCTGTAAAAGCATTTGCAACTGCAACTGGGGATAGGAAAACAGCGCCGCATACATTTGTACGCCGGGACCTCAAGTTTTTGCCGGGATCTTGGTATCAATGACAACAGGAATGGAGGGGGGGGGGGGGATACCTTTTCATTTATGTTGCTGGAACAAGGGCCTGGAGAGCACCCACTGTCTCCCGGCTTGCCGCTCCTCATCAGAGCTGCAATAAATCAATTTTCATCTTCACACTAGCCTACCGCAGATCTCCTCTCTACCACCTCTTCTCTTTTTCTTTTTCTTCACATTGCCTCCTTCTAATGCCTTCAATGGCTTCTGAAATCCAAGATTAGAGCAACTTTGCAACTTATTAGTTATAAAGATAATGTCCAAGAATTCCAAGTACACAGTCATCATTTTACAGAAAAATAGTGATACATTTTAGAGAGCAAAGTAATAACATTGATAAGACCATTCACGATCATCTTGAGGTGTGGCACCATGAATTTGTGAAATGACATTTCCTGTCTCCAGGTTATCTGATGCGTGAATGGAAAAATCCTCATCGTGTAAAGAATCAAACAACAACTGCACGCCATTTGGTTATAGCTTTGATGTCGAGTCATTCTAATATCCCGTTCCAAAACTGCAGCTAATCCTTCCGTAACTCTATGAATACGATTTTGGAGGTGCTATCTTCTTGCGCAATTGGCAAGCACCTCTGCGGAACACTTGCTCACGCGCGATCACAAATCTTCTTGAACCAAGGCCCCCTGCAGATTGATGTGTCACTCCCTGAACAACCACTCTTGCCCCCTTTCATAAACGATGGCATATGAGTATGGTTGCAATATTGTCTCGAGAATGCCAATTCAAACTTTAGCTTCTTACGTGTAGGATTTAAGACATAGGATCCATGTGTTCGAAACAAATCTTTTTAATTTTCCTATCACGGGCAAACGGGATTCGACAACAAACGGAGAGGGGCGCAGGTCTCGTGGTACTCAACTATAGCACATAATCAAGTATGTACTGTATTCATTTTAGCAAAGTGTAACATTCATCCATCTTTTGCTCATACAACCTGCCAAGTGTCGAACCAAGTGAAATATCTCAATCTACTTAAGTTGAAGGACTATACACAATACATATTATTTGCCTCCTCCACATAAAATTTCTTTGTTCAAAGTAAAGATTATAAAGGGCATCAAGTATGACCATGCAAGAATTTCCAAGAATGAATGATTCATTATCAAATGACTTTGCGGTAATTAACTTTTCTCTTGGAATCTACGGGAATGATATCATCTTGCTTTATTTAAAGGGGAATGCAAAATCATCACGATTTGTGTTTGGATTTTTTTTTTTAATTAATGCAATCCAATCTGATTGTTTTATATATTGTATTATTTCCCAAATGAAAGAAGAACGGAAAATGACATTTATGGCAAATAATACCGAGGTTGTCACCATTTTCTAAGTGCTTGGAGCTATAACAACACTGCCAGAGAGCTATGCAATCATAAAACAGAACGTTAAAGTTAACACTATGATTGCCGCAAAAAATTGAGCTTCCAGCAAATTCTTTGTTGTTACTACCTGCCTGAACTTCCCAATAAAATTCACTGATGATGCAGTTGGCGTCCGTTCGTAAACAAGATGGATATCCTAAGCTCTGTGTCATATGCTGAGGCTACGCCACACCACATTTTAGGCTTTATGCTTGTGTGACATCCCGTGTCTTGTCACTGTTGCTGGAGTTTGACAGGAGTTGTACATCAGTTCCGATATGTTGACAATGGAGCTATCGACCGTTGTCTCCTAAGCGGACCCAGGTTAAGGATTGGATATCTTTTTCCAACTGATGCAATTGATAGTTTTTTTTATTTTTTTTGCAATTCTTCTTGACTTTCAAACATGATCTCACTATATTGTGCAGGGGTCCTGAATGATGGTGGCTTAGGAGTAGAGTTCGGAAAGCAGTCCTTGAGTTTCAACATTTAGCATTGTTTGTATGTTCTGTTTCGAACCTCAACCTCATGGTTTGCCCTGTCAAATTGCACACCTGTTGTCAAACCGACAGCTCTCGGAAAGAACTTTTACACACGTGTAAACATTGTAAAAATGCCAACAAAAAATATGGGTGATGGACAGTGTCGTCTATTCAACAATGAAATCTTGGTGCCTCTAAGGGATCACAGGCGCTGACCTGGAGCCAGTTAACAGAACAACACTCTTTTCAACTCCTCATTTTCTCATTCCCGTGCATCTGGATCATATGAGTGCATGGTGACAATTGGCACTCACCTTTCCCAGACGTGTTTTTCCAGCATACTGTCCCAAATTTATATATGTATATATATATATATATATATATATATATATATATATATATACTGTCATACCTCGGTTTTCCACCATAATCCGTTCCAGAAGGCTGTTCGAAAACCGATTTGTTCGAAAACCGAAACACGCTCTTTTAAAAAAAAATTCTTGATTGAACCCGTCTGCTCACAATGGAACGCTACACGAGGAAGCGTCACTTCCTCGTGTAAGGAAGGCGAGAGGAGTCGAGTGGCGCATTCAAGTGCGCTCAGTTTGGTCGAGAACCGATTTTCGGTTAGTTGATTTGCTTCTGAATGGGTTTGTGGGTGCACTCGAGTTTGCACCCATATTTGCATGTGCAAACCATTTGTAAATCTGGCTCCAGGTGCATTTGCACAAAATATCGGTAAGATCGATATTGCCAATACCAGCTGAATTTTTACTCATAATTGGATCAACAATTAAATCAGTGGTATCAAACTTTCGTCCTTTGCTTGGCTAATGTTTTGAGGGCTTGAATGGAAAAAAAGTCTGACTTGATTCTCTGCTGACATTAGGCCGAACTTTTCAGCGGGCATGCCGTCTTTTTAACCACTTCCCCATGGCTCAGCTGACATGCCGAAATTCCTTTCTCTCATTATTAATCACTCAATAAAGACGCTGAAAAATACCTCACAATTCTCTGTCCTCTTGTCTCCTACATTCTGTTTTGCCTTGTCCCCCTCCACCCTGTACTTTACAGTCTAAAACATTGCTGATAAATTCTAAATATCCGAGGCCATTTTTACTTTTCAACACCCGATGAGTTCTGTTTCTGCGCTCATCAGAATGTCAGGTCTGTGCTAGAGTAAGCAAACATACAGGCAGCAAACAGCAGCAATGATTTGGCAGAGAATTCGCAGCGGTTGGGGATGAGCTGTCAGATGCTCTGCTGAGCTAATGATCAGCGGTAGATGTTTTGGGAATTGAGAGTATCTGATTCGGGACGTTTTAAAAATGTGTTTGTGTAAAGCTGCCTGTAATTATTTATTCTTTAAGCCTGACTTCGTATGACCGACGGGATACACCCGATTAGGTAACAGTTGTTGCTTTTTCAGTGACATGCTTTTGTCACTCATTCACGACAGGATGCTGAAAGCCAGTCATGAGAATGACCAATTCGTCCAAGATGATACAGTTCGAATGTCAATTAGCCTCCTTACAAATTTTAATGCCATTTTCATTTTATAGTGGGCACCTGTGGCTGAAATGTACAGTATCTACAGGCATTTTCGCCTAATATTCATGTTTGCTTTTCATTGTCACACACACTCACACCCACACACACACACACGCACACTTTGGCCACTGAAAGTTGGGGCCGAGAGTCACCACTCAATATACTGATTGAACGGCTTGGATGCACTCTTCCCTTCTCAAGTGTATTTCTTCACTGCCAATAAACATCTCACAGGGACTTTACACTGCAGGCTCTTTGGCTCATTGTCACATTCACGCGGATTGCACCCATGTATGGTGTTTTTCATTGACAACCTTCATATTGCTGCGATGATCATTTGCATCTTGTTGAACAAACGGACAGCAGTCCTTCGATTCGACCCTTGAGAGTCCATCTGAAATGGCGTATTAATACAAGAATACCAAAGATATTTTGTGCCAATAAAAATGCCTCACCCGTTTGGAAAATGTAGGAAAAGACAGATTGGATTTGCAGCTCCTGTCTGGTTGGCATACATCTTATCGCAGCAATGTCAAATATGCCAGATCTACTTCGGTCACTGCAATATCTTTAGCAGCTTGTCCCTTGCAGTCCATAATCACAGAGCGTCTGCGAGTCCTTGGTTTCACTTTTCAGGCAGCAATCTGTCATCCATTGTAATATCTGACAAGGAAAGAGGAAAAAAAGAGGGATCCCATTGGTATGAAAAAGAGAAAAAAACCTTTCATGCATCTGTATGAAACTTGTCATTCTTTCAACCAAGTGAACTTCTGTGTAAAACTACCAGACCCAATTTTCGGTCCATGCGGCCTGCACGGGCTGATGTTGACATAATGGCTCGCCTGTATTATCATCATATCACGTCTGACACCCACAACCATGGCACAATGTTTCATGTGTTACCTAAAAAGAACTATCTTGTGGCCAGAGAAAACAAGTACTACTCAATTGTCGAATGTGGATCTGTTATATAAATGTACATTATTGCTGATGCAGAATGTATGGATTTGACCTTAAATGGTGTCTCAGTGCAGTGACCGTGGCTTCTTTTAGCATTTGCAAAAATGTTGCTTATTTTCATGAGGGCATCCAAAGCTGTCTTCTCTGAATGTCATTCGACTCAAATAATGGAAGATAATCACCGATTTTTGAGGGTAGTCCTTCTGATTCCAATCTTCTGAATGGCTTCTTTTGTGATGATTTTGTTTCATACACAAGTGTTTCTTAGCTATTCTGTGTACCCTGCTCTATTATCTTGGCTTGTCTCTGTATTATATTTTCCACAATAATGTGATTTTTTTTTTTTGTCATGAATCTACCTCTATTTTAGACACTTCAAAAAATAAGGTTCTAAATGCAGCTATTACTGTCGTGGTAAAGGTAGTTATGTTTGCTTTTAGCATCATCAAAAGAGCTACAGCCTGTATTTTTCTCCCAACTAAAACAGTTCCCTGGTATCTTAATCGCATGTACGTGACACGCTTTCATGAAAAATGCCTCAAAGTACAAGAATTACAGAACACTTCACACTCTAGTTTTGTCCTGCTGAAATTAGTCTGTTTTGAGGTGACAGTCCTGTCTCATGCAAATGACCAATTACTACCTTAGCCCATCCACTGTTCCGGTAGGCCAATGGCAAACCAATTTTTAGCTAACACTAATTTGCACATCCAACAAAACCCACTCCAGCTCTACGTACCTTTTGACCTTTGACATAGTATCTCACACAGTGTGTGGTCCACTCATGGCTTGACAATGGCAGACATACAAAATGGCTCATGGATACATTTTAAGAAATAGGCAGATAACAAAAACAAAACGTGGTCTTTGAATTTAAGTGGGTAGGTCATCGAGACAACCAACTATTGACAAAGTAACAATTGAAAGGTAAATTACCCATAAAGTACCCACTTTAATGACTGTGTTGGACTGTAGAAAGAACCCAAGTAGGTACTGTATATAAAAATGTTAAAAATATATAAATAAAACCAATTCAGTAATTTGTTTTGGAGAAAACTTGCTTGTTTTGCTGTGCTAACAGACATTGTGACCATGAATATCATTAATTTATAATGTAAAGGTTTTCCAACTTAAATTACTGGATTAATCCAAAAGAAAATTGTTCTTTTCTTTAAAAAAAATTTTTTTACAGCGTTTTCTTTATGTAAGCACTTGTCATAGCTCCTAATTAGCTGATATCGTAGGAGGACTGGGGCTTTAGCTGTCAATTGTATAATTGAGATAGCAGCCATAAACGTAAGACGCCCATAAAGACATTGTTTCTGTCATTGCGCAGTCTTCTTAATGTCTTACTCAAAGCCACGCGCGCACTTGCAATGAAGTCCAAAAGGAAACGCATTAACCACTGGGTGGCGCTGTGACACTCCCCATATCTTTGCTCTCCTCTTTGTTCTTATTCTTTTTCTTCATGGTTCCAGGCTGTCTTTGACTGTTCTGTTATCAGTCCAATCCTACCAAATGCCTCTCTTTGCTGGAGCTGACTGGGCCAGCCATTGAAACATGTAATTATTTTTGTCACAATGCCATATAGTTGTGGTGTGTGTTTGTTTGTGCTGTATTAGACACATAGAGGTAACACACCTCACTTCTTTTCAACTCCGTTCCAAATAGTCTGCCTCCATTCAATTTCAGAATGATATGATCTCTGCCAGGTGGCATGATGACTAAGCGGTTAGCACAGTCGCCTCACACTTCTGAATGTTGAAGGTTCCAATCCGTGGTCTGGCCTCACCGTATGGAGTTTGCATGTTACCCTGTTGTTTGTGCACCGGGTGCTCCCGTTTCCTCCCGCATGTCTGAAAAGGATGTTGACTAAAGACTGTAAATTGTTCTCAATGTGTGAATGTGAATAGCTGTTTGTCTATTTGTTCTCTGCTTTTGGCTGGTTCACGGTGTACCCACCTTTCACCCAAAGTCAGCTTGGATAGGCTGCAGCTCACCCATGAATGACCTGAATGAAGACATGCAATATACAGTATATTAAATGGATGGATGGAAATAGAGTTCATTGGAAAGACAAGAGATAAAAATGAGCTTTCGAATGTACGTCTGCACAGGCGATACTATTAGACTTGTAATATCAAGGAAAAATGCATTTTACAGACTACATTTTTTTTGGGGGTGGGGGGTGGGTTTGAGCCTCGCAAACATACACACAAACACTTTCTGGAGTAAACCAATAACATTCAAGTGTTGCTATAGCAGCTTTAATACAGAGCATGTCGCCAATATTCACATTTGTTCTTTAACCAGTAACCTGCTGATATACAGTAGTTTAGATTGGTTGCATCCAGATGCAGAAGCGCTTACATTGTCTTTTATGAATTGTGTTTTGAGATTTGGAAGGAAGGCAAGGGATATCGAGGTGACGGTGTTTGAAACGGAACAGTTTGTTATGTTGACCTTTAATCTAGCACAATGTGCTGCTACACTTGTGCTAACACGATACATAATGTGCCAGATTTTGTACACCCACATGGCAGACTTTTCAACAGGTGACAAGGATGGAAAATAGCAACAAATGTGTGAACATTTCTGATACACTTTTTTTTTGTTAGTTATTGTATTACTTGGCAAAACAAGTCTGTTGTTTGTGGTAAACCATTATTATGAGTGGTAAGGATCACTGCACCTGAGCAGAACTATACACTATACTGTACATCTACCAACCATGACATTTAGACCGCTTGCACAATTTAATAGTGTCCCCTCCAAAACCTGTCAAAACTTCCCGCCCAACCCCTATTATCATGTAAGATAATTATACTCCACTTCCAATTAATAGAATTACAACCTCTCTAACAGTAGGCATAGAAATGAGCATTTGTATTTCCGTAATAGCAGAAATATTGATAAACCACTTACATTGGAACACATTCTATTGTGCTTGAAGTCACAATAATAATTGCTCTGCAGATAAACAAGTCAATTTTAGTTGTCAAGTGTGCATATACAAACAAGACATACTGCACAGATGAGACATAAATGCACAGAAAGTGTTTCTTTCTTCTGACTTTTATTGGCATTACTCTGATTAGTGTTTGCCGAATGTGTTCAGTGAAGCCAATATCTCAGTTTTTGGATGCACTGGAGAAAAGGAATTTGTCTCTGCTTTCATGCAAATGTAGTGTTTGTAGACACCTCTGTCATCTGACTCGTACTGCCGCAATGTGCCCTGCAAGGCGAGAGAGTCTGACATATGGCGACGCGAGGCCCGTCCTCCCTCCTTGGGGACGACAGCAACCTTGCATCTTTCTTCTCATGTCTTCTCGCATCACAGACCTTCAGACGTTGCATGATCTTCAGGGTTCACTTACGATGAAACTCTTTCTAAGATATTCGCTATTTGCAGGCACTCCCAGGTAACAGCATACCAAGCACAGCATTGTTGTGCTTGATGGGTTCAATTTCGTGTACGTTTCCCCCGTCCAATGCTATCACTGGTTGCTTTAGCCTTCCCAACACAATCTATGCCCACCTGCTGTAAATGCCCCATCTTAGATATTTCATGTTTCAATTGGTCTAGAAAATGGGCTCCCATTTTTTAGCATGCTGCGTGGAACACCGACCAGGAGATTGTTTTCCAGTATTTTCCCCTGGCTGATGGATCTGAGCTGAGAAGGTGAGAGTGATCAATGAGTGGTTGTGGGCCCTACTGGATACCGAGAGCCAGAAGTGACCCTTGTTTTCCTTCCAGCAGGAAAAGCTCTTCAGGCTCTCAGTCATATTAAGATGCTCTTCTATACCGGATTCTGACTGCTCACAGGATAGTTATACCATGTGACTCCTTCGGGAAGTCTGTCAAGAGTTTGCTGTGATATTCTCGCTTGCAATACGCAGTCCTCAGTCTCCATTCAAAATGTATATATGGTGTTTTTTTTTTGTAATGGAGTCACAGTCAGCTCAGTTTGAATAAATATTTTATAGTTTGTGTAATACAGTTTGCTCTCCAAACTCCGTTGCATTTACAGAGTTCGGAGATAGTTTGGAAAATAGAGCGACAGACAAAGAGAAGCGAACGTGATGAAAGATTTAGGAGAGGGAGAAGGATAAGTAAGAGGATGGAGATAGCAAGGAAGTGGAGGATTTCTCCTTTGTGGGAACGCTTTGATTTGATAACTCCTAATAAGTTAAGCTAAACCTATCTAACATTATTTCAGACACACTGGGTTTGCTTAGCAAGAACAGAATCTTTATTTGTTTATTTTGGTTCAAATGTGAGGGGTTGATAGTGTGCCCAAGAATGTCACTAGGAAAGGCAAACATTGCTGTACCATAGAACATATAAGCTTGCGCTTGCATTTATATACACGTCAGCATTTTCTGTACCAAGTAAAATTTCCAAGGCTGGAGAGAGGCTGCGCAAAAGAAAATTAATAAGAATCCCTTAACACCAAAAACGGTTGAGAAACTCTTATTTCTGAATAGAAATGACTATATTCTCCCCTATTCTGTACATCGTTGTCCAAGTTACGTAAGCATAGGCAGTGCGCGTTTCCAGGTACCACAAGCACTTTCACTGGCCTATGCCTGCTGAAGCCTATGCCATTTTCAGAAAGTGACAGAAAAACATTATTGGCCCATCCAAACTACCATATCTCACTTCAACTCAACTCAACTTGATTTATAGCGCACTTTATAACAACCATCGCTGCATACAAAGTAGACTGCACGTGGATTCTAAATTTGTCATACAATCACAAAGAAAGTTAAAATAATGAATTAATCACATAAAAACACGAAACAACATAAATCACGAAACATCTCATGCTGAGACTAAAGCCGCAGAATAAAAATGTGTTTTAACGTTTTGCGAGACTGGGCTCGCATAACGTTGAGCAGGAAGTCATTCCAAAGAGCGGGACCCATAATGGAAAAGGCTCTCTACCCCCTCTGACCTTCCGTTTACTCCTCGGTACCTACAATAGCGTCTGGTCAGCTGACCTGAGGCACAGGGCACGTGCATGGGGATGGAGGAGCTTCGAGAGGTAAGTTGGGACGTGCTCATTTAACAATTTAAAAACAAAGAAAATAATATTGAAAAAGAACTTTAAAATGGACAGGGTGACAGTGATGGGAGGCCAGAATTGCACTTATGTGCTCCTCCTACCAGCACCAGTTAGCAGGGGAGCAGCAGCATTTTTGACCAACTGGAGAGACTTGAGGGAGGACTGGCTAGCTTCAAAATAAAATACAATACTGTAATCCAGACGAAATGTAATGGAGGCATGGATCACCGTTTTTTAATTTGTTGTTGTTGTTGTTGTTTTTTTTATAAGATCACTTACATGTTTCCGTTGGACGGTGGAACTTATTTTTAGTGTTCGACATCCCAAGCCCTGATGAGGAAACTCAGGGCAGATGGACAGCATAAAAAATATGTCTATTCAGTGAGTTTATTCCTTGAGAAATGAACCACACTTGGCCCCTTTCAAAACAGCTTAAACCCGTGTAATGCGTCCTTGGGTTTTCAGGGAGCGTTTGCTTACCCATGGTTTCTGTCAAAGCTCATTTCCTCTTGACAGCTGTAATAGTATCATTTGCATGCGTGCAAGCATATGTTTTGCAAAAGAGTATGTGATCCCTGCGGAAGAGCGGATGGATGCAGTTAGGGAGCTGGGTGCCGAGGCCATCTTGCTTAGCCTGCTGCTTCTGCAAACACGGACAAGCATAACTGGCAGGGAAATGATTGCTGGATTAACGATTTCCAGTGAGTTCGGTGATGTTAGTTTGGCAAGCAAAATTGGCCAAATTACACTGTAATTAATCATCTGCAAACGATCCGATTCATTAGACACTAAGAGGTTCATTCGCTCCCACTGTTTTCAAGGGGAAAAAAAAAGCCTGAACACAAAATGCCCAGTATCTTACAGCGGTTGTCCCCAACTCTTTACAATGACAGTAAGTCGATGGACCCTGTGCGTGACTTGTGGGATGTTATTGTGCACCTAAATTTAGGCTTCATCACAACACCATAAATGTGTCATGATTTCATTAAAATTAGAATGTAATGATTTAACACATACAGTAAATATCTGTTTGCGGCCAAGTCCCGGAGGCCCAAATGCTCACTATGGTTCGGCCTGCACTCTACCACAAATGCCAGAAGATTGCTCCCGACACTGCATGTTCTGACGATTTTCACGTTGAGATGAAGGTGTGACAACTTTTTCAAATTCTCTCAAGGCTTTCTATGAATATGATGCTGACAAAGGCAGATTGCAAAACCTTTTTACCCAGGGTACAAAAAGAAGGCAAGAAAGCGGCGTGAAAGCAATGTCAACCATTGCAATTACCATTATGTTATATTCCCATCAAAATCGGTTATCCTGTTTCAGCTCACTGTGGACAAAATGGACGTTAAATGCAACAACATTTCAATGGGAAACCAATAATGTGTGCGTGGACGTGCGTGTGTGTTGAGTACTCACTGCGGAATTTCATTCATTAAAATCACTTGTTGAGCCAATTATGATTAACCTCTATCACTATCCTATTATTGTCTGGTATAGCAATGATTAAAGGGTGATACCGTGGTGGTCAGTGCCACATTGATAGGAATATATCTAGAGAGTATGCTAACTGTAAAAAGAGGGGACACACCTGACTTATAACACACTTTTGACTGGTACTGCATATGAAAAAATGTCAGACTGTCAGATTTGTGACTCCCTGTCGATAGCATAAATCCTCTTTCCAAAAGAATAAAACTTCTCAGCAGTCAGGGCAAGTAACTTTTTTAACTTGACAGCCTTTAATGTTATGTGATTGTATTTGTACAAGACAAGAAAACACTATTTTGCACGCAGACCGCCAAATGTAGGTTTGGTGTCCTAAAGATAAAAACTGTGTACTTGTAGTTATACGCATACTAAATATTTGGACGATTTGACAAACCCTTCTGGCAGAAATCATAATGTCAGTGGCAGAGGCAAATAAAGTGGTGTTTCCATCACCACCATTTTGCCATGCTACTGCTCACTTTGATCATACCTGATCTCGCTTCAATTGGTCCCTTGAGCGGCATTGGTGTGACATTTCTGGAGTGATTACAATGACTACAACTATTTACCAGTGCTAAGTATGACTATTAGAGTCGTGTATGAGTGTAACCCAAATAAATGACCACAGAACAAAGACTCAGTTTGTTGCTTATCAATACAGTCTTCCCCAGTGAGGTAATTGCCACCTCCCCCCGAGCTGCCATCATGGCAGAGTAAACTTCATAATCCCCCTAAATATCAAGGCTCATTTGCTGTGTATTTAGCCAGGTTTGTTGTGGAAGACAAATGAAACCTGACACGCTTGAGAATAAAAATGAACTGTCATTCAAAAGCCATTCACAGGTGCCAGAATGAACACGTTCGCAAAAAACATCAGACAGAATTACATTCAGTCCACGTTAGATAAAATATGAACGAGGAACTTTCGTTCAACGACAGTCAGATTGCGCTGCGCACGGAAATAGGGCCCACAGTGTTGGGGAGACACTGTATTACAAATAAATCATACTACCAATGTAGCAGCCGTGGCAAACTTTTTAGAGTGCTAATGCTAGCTTAACTGCACAGCATTCTCTGTGACTCTTTGTGGCAACGATGCACTTTCATAATTGCATGCCATTGTGAATGGCTGTGTTTGTGAATTGTGCTTATGGAAGTCAGCGAGGCTTTTGTCAGAGACTTGGGAGAGGAGGTGGGTAAATGAAGTGAGGCTACGTTCAAATCTTGCCACAGTTTTAAAACAGCAAACTCCTTTCTTAATTTACCGTACTATAATGGAATATTTGGCACCTTTTAGACAGACCCAAAAAGACATCCCGTACAAAACTGAACCCAACCATACTACTTTGGAGAAGCAGGTCCTTTTGAGTTTGAGCAGCAGAAACTTGACTATTGAAAAGGCCAAAATAAAAAACACATCGATGATGAGCATCTTGGGTGAAATTTCTTTGCAGGTTTCTAACTCACCTGAGGGAAAGGGAAAGTTTCGGCTATTTTCCATGTTTATTTCTGGGTGATGGGGTCTGTCAGCGGCGAGAAAAGCCAACACAGTGTATCTATCTTAGCAAAGCGCCTAATTGGACAGGACCGTGCCAAGTTTGTCGAGGGCAGAGCGCCAATGAAAGCTGAGGCAGGGCTTCGCCCTGCAGCAATACAAATGAAATATGGTGACGGCAGAGAGCTGATGAAGAATTTAGGAGGAGTAAAGTGCTTTGTGCATGAAAGTATAAGTGCGACCGCAAGTTAAGCAACACACTGTGTGTTATTGTTATTCCCTTGCATCTCTTTATATTACAACTAGCTCATTTAGCCACATTGTTTTTTTTTTGCCCCCCCGCCCATGCAGATTACAATTTTCCAGAGTCCTTTCTGCTCACTTGCATTTGTATGTCTTTCACATAGTACCATACGCATGCACTCACTAAGCATTTTAGGTAGTCCTCCAGCTTCCGTGTTGATTGTGACAAACGGCCCCTTCCGCGGCACAAACACCACATAATCAGGGACACCGAGGATCAGCATCTACCCGCTGTCCCGCCATAGGAAATAGGCCACACACCTAATTAGTCATTTACCTCCAAGTTGATGACCAGTTTGATGTACCTGGGAGGAGATGGTGTGCATATTTTTAATGTCCTTCAATTTCCAGTGTTTTGGAAATTAAACAGCCCTAAAAGCTTTGCAGGGTTAATTTCACCCTAAGGTATCAAAACACCTTACCCATTGCGAACATTCGATTGCTTTTCAGAACCTGTAAAGCAGTGGTCACCAACGTTATGCCCGTGGGCACAAGGTAGCCCCAAAAGACAACATGAGTAGTCTGCGGGCTACTTACCATTGAGAGGAAATTGTGAATTTCTCGGCATGCTGTAAGAGTGTAAACACTGGCAGACATTTAATAAAGTCTTGCATATTTTTTTCCTTATTGATTACTGATTATTGTTGAATGATTTTTATTAATAATATTATTAACGGTAATTTGAGCCAATATGTTCTATCAGATGTGTCTCAAACAGGTCGTCCTTCAGATTAATCAAGACTGTACCTAGGAAGTAGTTCTCATTTTCAAAAAGGTTGGTGAAACCTGCTCTAAAGTAATTTTAGAGATTCATTGCTAAATACATGATACATGTTTGAAGATAAATGCAGAAAACATGTGCAAAGACTTTGTCGAATACTCAATTTGTGGCGATTCAGCGTTAAACTGATTTTCAACATTTCAGTTTTCCTGATTTTTGGGGACGTGGATAAAACAATGCCCGGTCACGCACTTGAGCATCCAACATCCACTATACAAAACAGCACAATTGTAAGTTTTTAAGTTACATAATTCCTCAGAATGTCACGATCACATGATTAGAAATTGATCATGGGATTTTTAGCTGATCCAGTTTAAAAGCTCGGTTCCATTATTTTTGGAAAATTCCAAGGTCAAACCTTTACCAAGAGTCAACGGGGAACAATATTTGCTCCCTAGAGCAGAAATTGCATCACTGAAAGAAAAGACAGAGCCGAATGAAACAACTTTACACATCATTACCAATATCCTCTCTATTTACCTGGCCCACTCTATTAACCAGCCGTCACTGAAAGAAACGCAAATGTCATGTTGTCAATGATCCGGCTTGTTATGGACCACAGTCCACAGAATAGTGGTTGAACAGTAACTGCAGCAGGGGTGCCATTTTATTCAATGAATGAAGTAGCAGTGCACAACAAAGAGTCATTTTTAATGTCAGGGTGTAAGGAAGCATTTAGCCATTTCAAAACAAGAATCTAAACAAGGAATTATGTTTTGTAGGAGCGATTGTGTTTACAGTGTACAATAGCTATTCCATGCATCAATGACGCCACATGGGTGTCGTTCTTTTTATGCATTTGTTCATTTGTCTTGCTGCTACTCAATGTGTCAAACGTGTAGCTTCAAGTCTTCCCGGTTACAAGCGATATTTGCTGACTGGGCACTGTTAAGCTGCTTGAAGCTGTCCTGTGAGCAGGAGATCACACAGTTCTTAGCTCTCAGAACATGTCTTGTTATTGTGTTGTGTTTTTTTCAGTTATCTGGGCCCTCAGAGTGAGGATTTGCAGGCTGTGGGAAAGCGTTTTTGCCAACGTTTTGGATATCTTTAAAGGACAAACCTTTACTTTGAAGACCTCTAGTGGAAGATATGCATACAACTCGATAAGAAATACATGTTAGGGATGCACTGATACCCCACGCCCCCCAAAAAAAGATGTAAAAATAAAATGTACATCTTTCAGATTCAACCCTCAATTTTCCACCAATTGTTGTTTTGAACAATTTTGCATTCAATACAGTGAAACTCCTCTAGAACGAAACCTACATGGGCGAAAATACCCCCTTATGTGAAAAAATCTTCATGCATTAACACAATTCCCATTCTCCTGCCCCCCATACGACGAAACCCCCCCCTGTTGCGTTATACGAAATGATTTTCTCTGCTCCAGCCTCGCGAAGACATGCACTACAACGAAGTCTTATCCAACAGCGACCTCTACTGCTTCGTTCTAAAAAAGGCAACAGCAACCACCACACTGGTTTACATAGTGAAAGATGTTTATTTCGGTCACAGCTGCGAGTTTCCTGGACTCAACATACTCATAGCTGCTCTGCCATTGGCTTACCGAGCATCATCCTGGCCTCCGATTGGCCAAGAGGGACCTCACTGTCTATGTGTGTAGATACTGAAGCTAGATCCGTAGCATCCGATTAGCTGCTCACAGTTAATTGCTTATGGCTCGCCGGACATTCAAATAAATGAACGTTTCCTCGAATGCTTTACTTGTTATCATGCTAAAAACACCCACGGGACGCTTCGTAGTCCTCGATGGCCATAGTTAGCTCTCGAAGGCTAAAAACCTTACGCTAACTGGAGCGCTTCTCTCTCATTAGCGCTCCAGTTGGCGTAAGGTTTTTAGCCTTCGAGAGCTAACTATGGCCATCGAGGACTACGAAGCGTCCCGTGGCTGGCTTAAAAGTTCGTTGCGTGCCAGGAAGTATTTGTTATTGTTAGATTCAGATGAGGATGGACGTTGCATTGCTAAAATGGCTACAAAACGGATCATTGGATGTCAAGCAGCTAAGACAAGAAGAGCTCTGATGCTGGAAGAGAGGTTAAAAGTGATCAAAATGAAAGACGGAGCAAGCAAAATAAAAGACATTATCCAAGAAATTTATGTAAGTGAAAATGAATGCTGATCGTAAATTTCACAATTTCTTTCCCTTTTTTTCTTTCTACACTGACAATATGAAGTGTCAAATAAGTGTGTGCTCATAATTATGCACTATTGGAATAAAAATAGAGTACACATACAGTATGTTTGTGTGTGTGAGCGTGTGTGTGTGTGTGTGTGCTTGATCTGAGATCAAATTTGCTACAGTGAAAACCCCCTGTTGTGAAAAAGTTCTTGCTGCAAACATGATTTCGTTGTAGAGGAGTTTCACTGTAGGTATTCTGTGCATTTCACCACTGCTCTAGACATGCAACTGAATTTTATTACAGGATGTCTTTCTGTGTAAAAAAAAAAAAAAAGAAAGTTGAAGTAAAGTTATTGATTATGAGAAAGATTTTAGGGAGCCTTTGCCCTTGATAACTTGATAACAGGCTTGAGAATACAGGTATGCGATCCTATGAGAGCCCTGCATTTCTCGTGAACTCATGACTACTCATTGATATGATTGGCCAGGAATTTGGAGGAACATCAAATACTCATCCAATCACCTTTCAGAAAACAAAATATTCATCTGGCACGTAAGGTTCTCCTGTTTCATGTCATGATTTTGTCCGTAGCTGAATGTATCATCTATTAGGTATGGAAAGAGGTTTATGGGAGGAAAAACAGGCTGTTGTTTTAAGATCCAGACTGGATTGTAGGAAGTGAAGAAGTTGTCTGATGGATAGATTGAGAGCACTTTCTATTGCTTTGGCACTTCTCCAGAGAGTAAATGGTAAAGGTTGAAGGTCTTACTTTCCTCATGCTCCTGTCAGCTTTTTATACCTGTACCCTCTGGGAATGGGCAACAAACGTGATGGACCTCCTTCCTGAAATCTCATAGCGTGTTGCAGTTCATGCGGTTATGCAGGTGCTAACTGCCTTTCGTCGAAAGAAATATATGCCCTCAAGAAGGGAAATTGGAATTGGTTCAAGGTCTGCTGCAGCAGGGATTGTGGTCGATCTTCAGCGAGACGTTATTTGCCTATCTTAAGAGTCTGTCCAGATGGTGAAGCTGCATGTGTACTTCAATCACTGCTTTCCTCAGTAGCACCGAGTGAGGAGAGCTATTAAGCGTTGTCGGCAGCCAGGGGTCATTGAGTCCAATTTCAGATTTTTTGGGGGGGAGGGGGAATTCATTAGTTTACTAGATGTTTGCTTCTGATGCTGACTCACGAATTTTTGTCACTCGCCTTGGTTTCGGTCTGCACTGTCTTGCGAAACCCCTTCCACGCCGGTGGGCCAGCGCGTCGACCTCACGGTGCAGAGGTCGGGGTGCGATCCCGGCTACGGCCTTCCTGTGTGGAGTTTGCAGGTTTTTCCTGGGCCTGGGTGGGTTTTCTTCGGGTACTCCGGTTTCGTCCCACATTCCAAAAACATGCATGGCAGGCTGATTGAACACTCTAAATTATCCTGCGGTGTGAGTGTGAGTGTGAGTGCGGATGGTTGTTCGTCTCTGTGTGCCCTGCGATTGGGTGGCAACTGGTTCAGGGTGTCCCTCGCCTACTGCCCGAAGACGGGTGGGATCGGCTCCAGCACCCCCCGCGACCCCTGTGAGGATAAAGCAGATCGGAAAATGGATGGATGGATGGATGGTTGTAGTCTATGCTGTAGTCTTACTGGCAGCCATCAACCTGACCAAAGTCAGCGCCAAATAAATAAATAATTACATCCACATTGTGCTGCAACTGTGCTCTCATGATAAATCACAATTTTATGCTACAACATAAATGTTTGTTGGGTTTGCATACGTCAACTTGATACAACAAAGACTTGCAGTGGCTCTTGGTTACTACACTGAATAAGATTTGTTTCTAAGGTTTGCGCCGTAGTCGGATGCTGGTTCACAAATGCATTTGGCTACGTAAAGAGATTTAAAAATGTTTTGATGGTTCTGCACAGTTCATGTATAAGGAGTATTTCTACATGTTTTACATATTTCCAAGTCATCTCAAATGTGCACTGCTGTGGGGGCGGGGGAGACACGGTGGGGACAGACCAGTTGCTCCCTTCTTTGCTTCTTCAAAGTTGTGAAGAGTAACAGTGTGGATATTTGACTTGAATTTCATCTCACTTAAAACATAGTACAAAGTGGATATTAGTGATGATAGTAACATTTCTGACACGTAGACGGTGCATTAGTGACACGCGTAAATGATCTGCCGTCATCTCTACAATGAGGCGTGATCCTCTCATTACCCCAAAACATTTGTACCTCCTCCCGCCTCGCTATTTCATCAATCTCTTCAATCTGGGTAAATTAATATTTAGGAACTGAAGTTCAGTGCACTACAGATTGTTTAATTTAAATGAAGAAAATGTTTGAAATCCTTCCAAACTCTGTCCGAGAGACTTGCCTCAGGTTGTGAGAGGTTAATTTGCTACAGTTACTGTGGTCATGCTTTTTATTGTTTATCTGTTAATGTTTGAAAGAGATACTTTTAGCAAAGGAAATCTACAAAACCCACTTGTCTCAGACTGTAAATGTACTCAGCAGCAGACTACAGAGTTAAAACATGATCATGTTGTATATACCTTATATGCTCACCTGTAATGTGACGTATGTAGAGGCACCGGTTGTTGACTTGACCTGACATGTACCTGTAAAACTGAGAATTCAATTTATTCTTGTCAATAACTGTATTCATGTTGTTGAAATGTGTCCTTTTTTTGGAAGTGATATTTATGTACAATTACTTGGCCATTCTATTCATTTCATTGTCTTTTGAAAATTGCTTGGAACAACAAAGAAATCCAAATTATTTGATATAAAGCTTTTTTTTTACAGTAGTGAAAATAACTTTTATTTTAAAATAATTCAATTATTAACTTTTTTTGTTCCCAACACTGATGAGGGAGGATACATTTTGTATTACTCTAAAAGGAAGTGATGAAAAAATTGGTTAAGAGCGGTATCAAGTGTATAAACGTATATATTAGTGTTGTTAAATGTGTGTGTGTGTGTGTGTGTGTGTGTGTCCATGTGTGTGGGGGAGTTATAATTCCAAGAAAATTAGCTTCGACTGAAGCTCTACAGAGGATCACAAGTTGATTAAGCTCCTGGTGTATTCATTTAATTGGACCAAAATAAACAATTTTCTCTGTTGAGATAAAGACAACCAAGTGAAGACACAATTACTTGCATGTTGATGCAGTTTCAACTTGCCTGCCAGACACAGAATTGATATTCAAGTCAGATCTAGGGGCAGGAGCCCCAACAGACAGCAGTGTAGTTTTGCTACAACCATTTATTTTAGTGAGACATTTTCTCCAAAGCCTTCACCTGGAAGTTGCATAATTTGTACAGGAGTTGCAAATGGAAGTGTGCCCCCGCCCCACCCCACATAAAATTTAAAAACTATTATTACTTATGGGTACATGCTGGACTGGTCGCCAGCCAATCACAGGGCACATATAGACAACCGTCTTAGTCACATTGTGTAAATTAATTAGCCTGTAAAAATAATCCTACAATGCACATGCTTGATTTTGCAATGTAGGAGGAAGCTGGAGTAGCTGTAGAAAAACTACGCAAGCACGGTAAGAACACGCAAACTGTACACTGTAGATTCAAACCTTGAACCTTGGAAGTGTCAGATAGACATTTTAACTACTCGTCCACCATGCTTCCCTCTCGTCATAGAAATGAAAGCCTTTGTGTGCACATACTGTCAGAGTTTAACATCAGTAAGAGGAATGAATCTGTCGTATTCGCATATTTTATTTTAATTTTTTGAAAAATGTCCTTCATCGTAAAATGACCTTCCAGCTTGAGCCTTCCTGGCAACAGTTTTGTTTGCACACTCAATGGAATTCAACACCCATCTGCTCATCAGATGGTCAGATTCAAGAAGCTGCCATTTCTAATCAGCTTCGACATCCAGCAGCTTCTCCAAGGACGCTGAAGGCAATTATTGTAAAAGGCAATACTTGACATTTAACTCCACATTGCCCGCTCACTTTTCATGAGCCAGTCAATCGCTGACATTCAAAGCAGGCTCAGGTGGCTGGATACTGTCATCTCACTCAGACTCAGACCGTCAGCTTCCATCAATGGCCCAAACCTGTGGCAGTAAGTTCAGCTCCACTTGCCACAGGGCTTGTGATGTCAGGCTAAAAGGTTGGGTTGATCCCCGATAGATTCCAAATGCAATTACTGGACTGACCTCAGGAATTAAAGTCTCACTATCTCCCTAAATGGGACACAATTATGCAAACCCTGCATGTTCTATTCATTGTTGTGGGTTTCAGAAGAGGAACCTTGCCATGTGGCGAGGTTATTAACACTCAACAAGCTGCAGGGAAATGACCAAGCCCACATCTGTGATTACACTCTGCAAAAACAAACAAACAAACAAACAAAAAAAACCCACTACACCCATGTAGAATCATAAGCATTCGCGAACTTGAGGTTTTGCTTTGTGATGAGCATCAGTTTGGAAATCTGAATGTTTCGTATATCGTAGCGGAAACTAGGGCTGTGCGATATGGCTAAAATGTAAGATATTAATATTTTTGATAGATACCTAAAAAAATATATTACTAATGGGTTCAGTGAAAACTGCATTTTTTAAAAGATAAAAAAAATCAATCCAAAAGGATGTGGAATGCTTTTTTAAAAAATGTCTTTTAAATCCTTTTTTTTTTTTAAATTAGGACTTACTGACAGCCATCAACATGACTAAAGTCAACTATAAATAAATAATTAAATTCACACCGTGCTGCAACTGTGCTCTAATGATAAAATCACAACTTTATGCTACAACAGAAATGTTTGTTGCATTTGCATGTGTGCGTCAACTTCATCGTGTGTGTGTTGTTCTGGACCAATTGTCCATGTTGTCAGGATAGGCACTTCAGGATGTGGATCGATATGTTGTGTGACTTGAAAAAAACAAAAAACATTTAACCACTCACCTCTGCACTTGACGATAGTTGTGTAGGCATTGATACATTGGCGATGTGATGTGTGGACCCCCAGCGATATGAACTGCCAGGATCCCCCTTTGAAGGTCCCCATACAATATGTTTCAGTGTATGAGTTTTCATCAATCCACAAAATGATAGTGGCAGTCAACGAAGACGTACGTTGTGATAGCGCCTCGCTGGTCCATTCAGGCACGCTGCCCGTCATCCAAAACAAAGACAAAGCCTGTTCCCTCGGCAACATTCTGGCACTCTTCCAAGCACTGAAAAAAGAAAATATAATGTGAAACGCATGAAAGCTCACTTCAGAATCAAAGTCAGGAATTCTTTATTCATCCCTGGAGTCGTTCCAGAAACCAAAACAAAGATGCAGACATAATTCCAACATGTTAGGTCGATATTAAGTACCATGAACAAGTATCTGCGCCCTTTCTGATTTATTTTTGTGCAAGTTTGTTACACTCAAATGTTTCCCATTATAAACCAAATATTAGTCAAGGACAACACAAGTAAACGTAAAATGCAGTTTTAGTCATCCACGGAGAAAAAAAAGCACTCCATGGCCCTGTGTGTGTGTGTGGGGGGGGGGTTATATTGACTTCCCTTATGTTTGTCTGATCTTAATGGTTTTTTGATCTTCAATATTAAATTGGTGAAAGTGCAAGAAAATGAGAATTTTCGAAGGGCAAATACTTTTACACAGCACAGTATATGAGACATACCTTCAGCTATTTATTTCAACACATTGTATGGTGCTGTACAGGGATGAATTGTAGCTAATCACCTTTAAAAGTGGCACAAAAAGCTCCTGAAGCTCTCCCTTATAAATAACCGACACTGTGTGAGAGGTGTCACATTTCAAGTGAAGTCCCATTTATTTAAATAGCCCTTAATCAAACAAAAGCCAACACAAAGACAATACGAACATGCACTTGACTGAGGTAACAGCTATGCCATAATATATTACCACCGTCAACATCAACCATTTGTATAGTTGCTCTAAGTCTGTTCGCCCAAACACCTCTTCAACTGTTGATTAATATCAAGTTATCAACAATACCAACCCATTGCATTTACGTTGTTCAAATCAAGCAAGTATATTTGGAAGAAACGGCATTTAAGTGACTTGCAGCTTGGTTGTTGGTGGCAGATGGGCTAATTTGAGTAATTAAAAACCTGCCAATCTACTGGGACTTTCACACGCAACCATCTTTTGGTTTTATGGAAAATGAGCCCCCCCCCCAAAAAAAGAGGAACTGTCCAGTGAACAGCAGTTCTCTCCGTCTGTTAGGGTTATTTTCTCACATTTTACAGTAGATTAATTTCTGGACACAGTCATGTCAGCCAGAGGCAAGATTCTTACAGGCTGGATTAAAAAGAAACCATTTTCTCTTACCAAATGGGATGGAGTGGGGGGTGGGCGGGGGGATTGGGGGGGAGGGAAAGAAAAATCTTTGCGAAATTACTCCTCAGATCCCTGGAATATTTTAATATTTTCTTTTCAGCTAAATGATACCACAAGTGGTATTTTTACAAAACTATTTAATATTCTGTAGGTGAGTAAAATACACTTCAACATTTAACAGTCACAGTCCCTCCTTGTCTGGTACAGTTCCTGTACTCTATTAAAAAGTGTGTGGGGTTGGGGGGGACAAACAAACACTAACCAGAATCCTGTAGTGGCAAAAGCAACACCTCCAACTTGTGGAGCTGGTTGTTGCCATGACCACCTTGAGCCGCACTGGTTTAAGAGAAAGTAGAATTGGCACCACATGTTATAGTTTATCAAGACCACTGAGGAGAGGAGAAAAGCAAAGATGAAGTTTGCACTCATTACTTTGAAATTATGGAACTTGGATTAAATTACGAAATGCATTTTATCATGGGTAACTAGTAACTGCATCAAAATACATTTTTAAAGTAGCCCTCCCAACCTTGAATATTTTAATTCATACTTTTAACAATATATTAATACATAGAGGAGGCAACCCACAGAGCCCAGTCCCTCCGTGTTCCAGGGCCTCCCAATCCCCGTAGAGTAGTTCCGCAGCAGCAGATTAAGTGGACCCCAGCAAACAAAAGGAGTGACTCCGACGATGACTACCATCATCTTCAGCTATGCCTTAGAAAGATTTCTGCGGGTGGAGAAAGGAAAAACCAAGCCGATCTTCTACATCATGAACCACAGGGACACTAAAATACATCCCCTGCACCAGTAGCTTCGTATCCTCAAGAAACAGTACAAGACAGCTACTGATGAGGAGAAGCAACCATTAGCAGAGCTGCAAGACATCCTGCAGAAGAAGCTGATGATCCTCCCCAGAGTAGAGTGGCACCGGAGACGGACACCTACTAATGAGGAGAAGCAACCATTAGCAGAGCTGCAAGACATCCTGCGGAAGAAGCTGATGATCCTCCGCAGAGCAGAGTAGCACCGAAGAGAGAGTGCCAGGAAGTGAGCAGACTTCATTGCCAATACCTTTGGATTCACAAAACAACTGCTTGGGCACAAGGGCAGTGGACGGCTTGAGTGGTCAACAGAGGAAGTGAATCGCTTAATCCAAGACATGTTGACTGATTCCTTGAGAGAGCAAGAACTGGAACCCAACAAAGCTCTCATCAACCTCACTCCCCCAACAACAGAGTACAACCTGAGGGAGCCAAGCCTGAAGGAGGTTGAGGGGACAATCAAGGCAGCTTGTGCAGCATCTACTGGACCTTATTTAGTTTACAAGCGTTCCCCAGAGCATCTCCGGTACCCGTGGAAGATCTTGAGGGGGATTTGGAGAAGGTGAAGAGTTGCTGACCAGTGGAGGTGTGGTGAGGGAGTATGGATGTGTGGATCCCTAAAGAGGAGAACTCAAAAAACATCAAACAGTTTCAGATTGTATCACTACTATCCATTGAAGGGAAGATGGTTTTCAGCATCGTCTTATGAAGACTGAAAGAGTTTCTCTTCAGGAACAACTACGTTGGCCGCTCAGTGAAGAAGGGAGGGATCCCCGTAGTTCCCGGCTGCTTAGGTGTAGTTACACAGCTTATCAGAGAGGCCCGGGAAAACAAAGGCAACCCTTTTGCCTAGTTGCGAGCTACTGTACAGCACAGACTGGCCGAGCTTGCTCTGTACCGCCATCAGTGTTGTGTCCAAGGACCGGCAACCCGAGGCCAAGGCCAAGGACTTGGAAAATTTTCCGGGGCAAGGCCAAGGCCAAGGACTTGAGAAATTTTCCGAGGCCAAGGCCAAGGCCATAGACCAAAGACTTGCCTCCGAGGCCAAGGCCAAGGACCAAGGACTGATTTTG
The DNA here is from genome assembly GCF_054856545.1 of Hippocampus guttulatus. NCBI lineage: Eukaryota > Metazoa > Chordata > Actinopteri > Syngnathiformes > Syngnathidae > Hippocampus > Hippocampus guttulatus. The sequence continues at coordinate 12,911,853 of NC_141269.1, forward strand.
AAACTGAGGCCTAGCCGAGGACATGTATAAAACAATGCTATCATACCACTTGGCAGGTCTTCATGATTTGCAACACCCCTCCATCATAACCCTTTGCACTCCCTAACGCTTGAATGAAGTGTTTTTATTCAAAGAGTAGAACAGTCAGGTTACGTGCTATTTATACTGAGAAAAAAAAATCATATGGTATACATTTATGAATTAATGTTTTAGTGCAGTAGTTTCTTAATATGAAGTAAATCAACACTCAACAGGCATGACATGGCACGGAACACAAGTTGAGAAATGACTTTGCATAGAAGTCAATCACTGACTGCAGAAAAAGCGATAATCTCTCAGTGATAATTTTACAGTTTACCGGCAGCGAGTCCCAGGGACTCGCTGATCAGAAAAGTATGAGTGCCATTAGGGATTGAGAGAGTCCCAAATTTCGAATTCTGAAAGGGTCTACTTATTCAATTGCATATGATAATAACACAAACAACAACATATACATACAATGATAAACAAATGCTGCAAACATTTAAATAATTCAGGAGCAGGCCTGGGGATTTCGGAAATTCATGGTAACCGTTTTTCGGTCCCGTCGGATTACCCAATGGGAAACCACGATAACAAATGTTGGGTTCCGTAAACGTTCATTACGGGAACCCATTTTTCTATTTTGACTGATATTGATAATCAAGAATTCCGAAACTCAAAAGTATAATGTTTCAAGGGTCAATGTTTGAAAACTATGCATTAACAATGAACATTACATCAGCAGCTGTGTACTCCAGGTTTATTCCAAAAAATAAATGGATCAAAAACTGGTGTACTCACGTGGCATCATCAGAGTATTTTTTCCAATCTCACACTGCAAAGATTAATTGACTGGTAATCATTAATACAGGTAAGTATTGATGTGGCTTGACATCCTCTTCCCAAGATGAAGCATGTGTAATCTACGATCAATTTGACGAAAGAATTTAACACACGTCATCATTAGTTCTACCAACAGTTAACATTAGCATTACTACACCTTGTGACGAATGTTTTATTCATAAAGTTACCATGCTACAACCAGTAAATTAGACAATAACCAATACTGTTTCATAATATTTTGCACAGCGATTAGCCTACAAATCTAATGACCAATTTGCCTCGTAATCGTGCCTCGCGCCGTATTTCACTCTCGCATTCTGTGCATACGTCACAGGTGAGTTTAGTGATACGCCCTTTGGACGATTCATACGAAAAATCAGACAAGCATTCCCATTTCTTAAATATCGTAATTAGTAGACCTTGGTGAGTTTTTTTCGCCGCCATCTCAAACTTTCATCCGCGCCATTCCTCATTTTGCGGACTAAAATAACAACCCGCATGCCCACATAACGTCATCTGTTGTGTCCCCCCCCCCCCCCCCCCCCCCCCCAACACTGAAAACAAAACAAAACGAAAGTAAATTAGAAGAAACACACTCACACACCACACCACATCACAAACACACATACAGGCGCAGTGAATTCGCGTGGATCACACAGTCAATTCAAGTGCGGTGACTATTATAATTAAACTATTTTTCGGTACCGTGAAAATGACGCCACAGAAACGACACGCTACTGGTAACGATTGTTACTGTGAAATCCTCAGGCTTGCCGTAGTTTTTTTGTTTGTTTGTTTGTTTTGACTGAGAAATTTCCCTGCGTCCCAAAAACGCACATTGTTTGGAACTGTGCGTCCCGTGAGAAAATTATGCGTCTAGGACGCGGGACACAGAGGTAACGAGATGGCTGAATCTCTAACCATTCTCTGAGTACTACAATTATTACCACTACCACTAATACTACATTAATTAATACCTTCTACTTCACAATAATAATTATAAATAATTAAATCAACCATGATTTTAAACTATGTATTATCAATATTCATTATTCCAAACATGAGAAAGCATTCAGCAAACATAACTTGAATCGAGCAAAAGGACTTCAAATCCCAAGGGCCAAACCCGGAAGTGAACTGCCGACATTATTGACTCCAGCAGTAACGCAAATTACTTGGTTCAAACAAACATTCTAGTGCGACCGCACAAACGTGACGACTGTGCAAAAATAACTAAATAAAAGACACCACTGTTACAGAAAGGCTTTACACGCTATTTAAACTGCCGATCGCGAACGCAACAAACCGTGATTGAAACTAACTGTGATGCCGCTCTTTATACGTTGCGCTAACTGTTACCTGTCAGTGGCAGACCCGCCCCTCTTAAAGCGCCAGAGTTAATCCATCAATATGGGTTTCCTTGGATGGAATTTATTAGATTCCTTCGTCATTTTTGCGGTCCTTATACAAGGGATTCGAGGCTCTAATCCCTCATTGTGTCCGAGGACCGGCAATCCGAGGCCAAGGACAAGGACTTAACTCCCGAGGCCAAGGCCGAGGACCAAGGACCGCCCCTCGGTCCTCGAGCCGGTCCTTGAGGCCAAGGACTGGCTCGAGGAACACATCTCTGACCGCCATCATGTTCCCAGTAAGATCAAGGACCTGACCCTAGATTACTGCAATCAATTCAGGATGAGGGTTACTTCTAAGTCAGAAGCTTGCAGCGCAAGATCACCTGGACAAATATCTTGTAGGCAGGTATCCATCGGGTCCGCTTTCTCGTTCAAGCTGTCTACGCTGCCCTGCCAAGCCCAGCAAATCTTCATGTCTGGGGGAAGAGCAAGACACCTTCCTGCCTTCTTTGCTCTGGAAGAGGGTCTTTCGAACATCTCCTCACTGCTGCCCAAAGGCTCTGGCTGATGGCTGCTGTTGTTGGTGCCATGACCAGGTGCTAAAGGCAATTGCTGAGAGTTTAGATTCAGGCATCAGCACCAACAAACACCACCACACACATGATCGTTACCTCTGAGGCTTCAAGACATCTGATCATCCTAGAACTTACGATGCCCTGGGAAGATCGTATTGAAGAATCCAATGAGAGGAAACGTGCAAAGTACCAGGAATTGGTGGAACTATTTTCGCACCCAACTCAAGTCTAGCACAAATCACAGTCTAACCGTGGGCATGGTGGTTGCTTTTTATTCATTTACTTCTTTTGCACTTCAGAAGACAGAAGAGGTTGTTTGCACCTTTTATGTGCCATTGTGGGATGGAACACAGCCGACTCCCGGCCACTCGACGCTGTGCTTTATACTACGAAAGAAGAAATTGACTCGCTGGGACCCGTACATGAGATTGGTGTGCACAAGGTGCGATTATACAGGTAAACTCCAAGATCTCCCCTTGCATAGGATGTAGTTACATGGGACATGGGAATTTGTGTATGTTGTTTTCATTATTACTATTTATGTTTTATGTTGCACCATAAACAAAATTGGTAATATAACTTTCACTGACAATGGCAATAAAATTGATTCTGAACATTATCTATTGGATTTTGCATCTGGTAAAAAAAATGCTAATGGCAGAGGTTCTATGAGTGTATATGCCAATATAAGCTAACATACGAAGGTGTTTCTGGAGACGGAGTTGCCATCTTCTTTGTAACGTAACTGCTCAGCACATTTTCTACATCCAGGTTGTGGAGCGTGCAGGCTAATTAAAGCCTCTTCCCTGATGCATTTGGCTTTGATTTTACACAGAGCATCTGAGTTTCTGACCTGCAAAGTATGTGGTGAGACAGCAGATAGCAATTCTTTGTATGCTATAATTAGTGGTTCTTGTTAAAGTGAATTGAGATCCCACTTGGCCCAGGAGACAGTCAATTAGCATTCCTCTTTTCCAGCTTTTACAGCATCCTATTCCAAGGGATGAAATGACACTCCTCATATCACACAACAGAGTGATACTATCATATTTCCTGTGGTGTAACCAGTGTGGATCACAAGGACACGTCATGAACGCCAACACACTTGTTATGGCATGTGGTGCTTCGATGGAGGTTGTATTTTTGTATTTAGTGTCTTTCGTGATTTATTGTCGAGGGCACACAAAATGACTCCTTCAACCTCATTATCAATTACTGCATTCTTCCGATGTACAGTATATTGCAGAGGAACCTCCAGACTTGCACTGCAAATGTCAAACAATTTGGAGTTAAACCAAAATATGACTCAAACTTAAACAAAACGTGGACATATATGAAATACTGAAAGCAAATGGTCAGTGTAGTGACAAATTGACACCTAATTTTGTGTCCAGGACAAGTCAAGCGCAAAGGGCAGTCAAACTGTACGCGCTGGTGGAACTTTCCTTTTTTGGGTATTTTCATAGCTGGGCACAGGTAAAAAGGGCCGTTTGCACCATTTTGGGAAGGAACGCAGTCAACTTGTTTGTCATCCAGTGTAAGCGGTTCTCCTCATTTCCCGTAAATTCAGCGCAGAGCCGCACAGTCTACGTGGCGGAAGCGGACTCTCTGAAGTCCATGCAGGAGATCGGCGCAAAAAGTATATTTGAAAGGATCTGCAAGATCTCAACTTGTGAATGATGTAATTTGGCCACACTAAACGTAGCGAAAAAGCCACTGGTTTGGCAACTGTGAAGACACACGTCCTTCCTCTTACTCGCTCGTACCACACAGTATCATCACAATAAAAGCACCACTTTCAAAATAAAATACTGAATATTTTATATTTTATTTTCACATGGTAAAGACTTTGCAAGGGCTGGTCAGAAACTGTGGACGGGCCAGATGTGGCCTACGAGCAGTACATTGCCTGGGCCTGAAGAAGCAGAATGTTTCCAGCACACTGGGAAAATAAATTCGCTCAAGCCAGGAGGAGGTGTCAAAGTTTAATGTGTCATGGCTGTTATTAATTTATCAAAGACACTATTAAATCAAACATTTTTGTCAATAGCGAAGAGCAGAGCCTTCAGCAGACGACTGGTGCTTTTTTTGCTGTGCCAACGAAAAATGCAACTTCCACCAGTGTCATTTTGGCAGCTAGGAAAACCTTGTCTCAAAAGGGGTGTTCAAACGGCACACATTTGCATCAGTGCTGCACCAATGTATTTTGTTGTGATATATCTTACACCGGTGTAAATTTTGTGCAGCGTTTACATGTATAAAGCTGCTTACTAAAGTGTAGCATGTCAACCCCGGTGCAGCCCCACCTGCGTTCACACGGCCGTTTCTGCGGCCGTGCAATACCCTAGTAATAATACGGAAATAAAACATGCGTATGCGTAAGTGTACTTCCTTTTCCCAGTCTTGTTTGTGACATATCGAAAAACCATGGTTTATACTTCTCCAGACAAATCAACGCTGTGGTCTATCAGACACCATAAAAGGATGAGAGAGAGAAAGGAAAGATACCCAGGATGCAAGTTATGCAATACCCGTATGTAATCAACTCTTCTCATGCATCGTAGCGAGTCAACCCCTGTAGCGTTCACACGGCCCATTTTATATCAGTGCTGCCCCGCAAACTAGCATTTACTCCGGAGTAAAAATTTAAACCACCTCCTAGGCAGGGTTAAATTTGCTCCGGTTTAAGCTGTTTTCACGGGCTACACTGGTATAACTTTGTACATGTGAACGCTCTATGGGGGCAGCACCGGTGCTACACCAGAGTAAAAGTTGCCATGTGAACACCCCTATCGAGTCATCATAGTTAGAGTGTCTCACTGCTCAATGGAATGATCTGCTCTGAGAAAATGCAGCAATTCAACAGCTCCGCCTTGCCCATGAGCCCTTATGTACAAAGTTTGGACTTTTTTTTTTTTTAATTCCGTCGCATGTCACCAGCGCAAATGGCACAGACACCGCATTTTTGTTTTGTTTGCTGTCACATGCAAATTATATATTTTGTAAAAAGGAGGATTTGACTACCATAACAACATTGCAATTGTAACTACTTACGACTAAAATAACAATCAAATCTCGATTCATAATCCTGTAATGGAAAAAAGAAAGTTAATTAAAATACAGCGACAAATTGCAATAATGTGATTTCTGCTCAGACTCAAGGTCAGACTATAAACTCCTGCAGTGCAACTACACCACAGTAAACTACAACCACATTACTGTACAAAAGTGTTCAATTAATAGCCCTGTGATTTAAAACTGAACATTATTACCTTTTCTGTAGCAATTTTTCATGCCATTTGGTGGTCGTATTGTTGTGACTAGTTAGTGTATAATTGTTTAGCATGTTCTTGCTCCGCATTGGTTTGGGCATGTTTAGTAAACACTAGGGGAAGAAAATGTGACCATTGTAAAAAGTGTAGACACCCTTCGCGTATGTAGTGGACATAATGACCTGCACGAAACCAGGAAAAAACCCACAAAAAAATGTTTACCAGGGATATAGAGTACATAATGAATACTATTAAAGGCCACTAGACCACACGGTAAGTGTGTATGTGGCCATCAATGATATTTCTGGTGGCCAATCAGATACAAATGTTCCCCACGGCTGTACTGTGACGGTGTGTAAATTTATCAAATGCGGCACATGGCCGGCGTGTATTATTTGCCTAATGTCTGCTCAGTGATCCCTCAGTTCATGAGGACAAGAACTGTCTCCCCAGTTTAAGTTTTGTAAATGTCACAATGTAGTGAGGCTATGTTCTCTCGCGAACAAACGAAGCTTTTACTTTCCTAAGGTTTCATAAGTCTCTTTGTGGCTTCCAAGTACAGCAGGGATCAGGCATCGCTGTGTGACTCGCTTTTCAATACTTCAGACGGCCATTATGAAACGTCAGAGATTTTGCTTGAGTGAAGCCTAAAGTAGTAGTACTTCAGAAAGATGATAGTGAAGTGTTTTCATTGGAAACTAAACCCACATGCAGAGCATTTTCCACACTTCATCTCAAGTGTTTCTTCATCCAAGCAGTTCTCAAACCTCCTGCCAGCAGTAGGCATGCCCTGTGGACACAACCTGCTGTTTGCACTTACATTGTGTTTTTGTCTGTTTCAAAAAAAAAAAAAAATCTGCTCCTAGCTTTACTATCCCATACACTGCCACTCTCTATCACCATTAATATGAGACTTCTTTGTTCTTTCAAAGTTGAATGTAAAAATATTCCACGTACATTTCTTACACGCCATTCCTAACTACAAGAAGAATATATATATATATATATACACAGTATATATACACACACATACATACATACACATTTTGGAGGTGCAACTCTAAACTTTAAAACTTTAATTTTTTATGTTTTGCATTATAAACCTCCCCACTGAAAACAAAGGACTTGCCCATCCGTGCATGTGTTCAGTCTGTGCAGAAGGGAGTCACTTTTAACATTGCTGTAATGTAATAATAATAATAATAATACATTTTATTTATAAGTACAACTGAGTTACATGATTTTCCAAACTTTTCACAAATGGTTCGGCCTCCCGTATTCCAAAAAAGATGGGCTCATGCTGTGTGGTTCTTTACAAAATCACCAACTACTAATCTGGCATGCATATTTGAGCATTTTTAGTCATATTTGCAGGTCAATGTGATGTTGGACTGTTTGATCTCATCTCTTTGTATGACTTCAAAAACACATGCAAAAAAACAAATTACACAAGTTTTAGTTAAAAATGTTTTTTCTTTCAGAGTTAGAATTTGTTGAGAATCTATTTGGAAAAATGGGGACATGTTTTTTTTTTAACTGTATATAGTACATGCAAAGCAAAAGTATTTTAAAATAAACGTAATCTTTGAAAAAACTATAGATTTTTAAAAATCTATCGATCGATCTAGCTAGGTAACTAGCTAGCTAGCGAATATAACATCAAAAGAGAATAGCAATCTATCAAGTTTGAGGTGTTCAGAAGTCATTTAACACACTGAAGATACTCCTTTAGCAGCCAGTTTAATAACAATATCCAAACTCATGAATTTACAAACACAGCAGCTCAGAATTTTACCTTGTGAGAACTCATTAATCATCTTTGAATGGGTTTCCCCTTGCACTCTTCGTCTTTCCTACTGTATGGCACCTGCTGTTAAACCACAAGACATTGTTTTTTTTTTTATTATGAGTCGAATGGATGTTATGTGTTTTGCTGTAATACATCTCGTTACATTGTCCACATGCCCCTAATAAAAGATCCGGTGAGTGTAAATTAAGACTGAGAAACAATGAAAATCATCAGGGTGGATTTTTAAGACTAATTTGAATAATTCAGTGAACACCTGACATTAACCTTAAAAAGAGCACAGTATCTGCATTTCATCACTGTTCATCTGCCAAAACATTCATAAAACTAAACATCCATTTTGCATCGCTACTGCAGTGAGGACACTTTGAGCTAATAATGTTGGGTAATCTCAGTGATAATGCGGAGGCAAAGACATACGGGCTTTGTGTTTATCGCACTAGTCTGTAGCCTCAGTCCTGGGTGACTAATAACTTAGAGTTAACTACAGCAAACTGCCTACACCCATCTGTTTGCTACACAAGAGGAACACCATTTAGATCCTGACCAGAAGACTCAATGAGTCTCTCAAGTATCCTTCCTGATCAGACCCTTTTAGTTGGTATGCGCTCACCATGTTCTTGTTGCATAACTTTTTTCATCTGAAATGCAAAGCTGTGCTTTCTTCACAAATTTTTGGGTCATAAATAATGAGTACATTTGATCCAAAAAATTGCTCAAGTAACCAATGGTGTAAAAATGAAGCACATTACTACCTGCCGCTGGGTTTTCATGGACGTTTTTTTTTTTTTTTTTTGGTGATTCCGAAGGTCACTGGTCAGCAATCTCCATGTCAAGGTGATCTGCCAATTACATGTGCCACTACATTGTTCAGAACAGCCATTTGTCACATGCACAGCTTTGTGTAGACATTATCTAATTTATCAAGACGGAGTTCAGTCGTCTACTGAGCACAGTAGTTGACATTGTTTTTACATTTTTATTCAAGAAACAGCAAGGTTACAACAAGTTACTAATATTTAAAAAAATGCTCCGGTAGTAAACCGCCATTTTCAAGTGCGTAAACGACAAGGCATTTATGTCAAGACAGAGCATGTGCAACCTGGCTATTTCGATTTAACTGTATAACTGATGCCTGTTGGGATCGGAAAGAGAAATACACCACCCCTGTGAGGCGTGTAAAAGTTTATTCGTATTGGGCCTTCTTATTTCAATGGGGTGTTCATATGGAAGATTTTAATTCTGTTTGGTTTAGTTTCATTCTACTCGGAATACAAGGTTCCATGTAAACTGATTTCAAGCACCTGCGTGCCCAGGTAACCAGAGTGACTAATGAGGTGGGAGTTGCTGACTGGTAGGGGCAGACTGACCATCTGGCATATGGGGGGGGGGGGCAAAGCGATGCTATTTAATTTTTATTTTCCATTTTATACCCCAAGAGACCGGCCCGCTATTTACAAGGAGCAGCCCATCAATCCATTTACAACATAGACAGCAAACTGAACCGGTCAACATCAGTGGCAGAGCTATGTGTTGGGGTGGTCAAATCCATGTCTGAATACCAAATTAGTGCTGTGAGTGAGACTAAAATCGTGATTGTTAAAATGGTAGTAATTCATTGATTTCAAGGTGGAGACTATTTGTGATTTTGATGATTATAGTTCATGTCTCTTGTTACCTGTAGCATTTAAAGCTTCAATTGTATGTTTCGCAGTGTGGGATGGTTGTATGAAAATTATTTTACTGGCAATGTACGGTTCTTGATTTTATATCTTTACAAGGCGTACCTTCTCAATCCCTATTATTTCAGCCCAAACATCACTCCACTACTTCCTTTCTATATTTGCGCCTTTTTAGGAAAATGTTAGCCAAGGTTGGATTGCTTTCTCAACTCGATGGATTTCATGTCACAATTCGTTTGGAACTGTTTCAGCAGATTTGATTTTTACGCAAGCGATCACGATATGCTGGTGTCACACCCTGACGCTAGACCAGTGGTTCTTAACCTGGGTTCGATCGAACCCTAGGGGTTCGGTGAATCAGTCTCAGGGGTTCGACAGAGCCTCTGCGATGGAGGTTAAGACACACCCGACTCAACTTGTCAATTAGTTATGACACGCCTGCTCCCAATGATCACATTACATTGCTTGTCCAATCGGTGATGCGGGAAATTCGCTCAGTATTCAATGTGTGACTGTCGTGATAGTACGTCATGCACGGTTCATTTTGTGCACAATCAAAAAAACGTACTTATGTCTTGAAATGTTCTTTACTTTTTTCAGTTTTTAATAAATGTGTTTTTTTATGTCTTGAATTTGTAAACTATCATATTTTCATTTTTCACTAATGAAGGGTTCGATGAATGTGCATTTGAACTAGTTGGGTTCAGTACCTCCAACAAGGTTAAGAACCACTGCGCTAGGCATAGGGACATTTCATTGTAATTTTCATCACTTATTGAGTTTGTTTGGACAGTAAGATGATATGTCATTGCATATATGAATGCGTAGTCTGGAGGGATGGATTTTGTGGTTCAAATTGTTTGAGAAAAGTCATTCTCGATAGCAAAACACTCTTACAACTTTAAGAAGTAATAAGATAAGATAAGATAAGAATACCTTTATTAGTCTGGCAATGGACAATACAAAGAGAAGAGACTTTTACAGCATTTTTGTAGTTTAAGACAGTTGATGAGCATTAGATTATATGTGTGTGTGTGGGGGGGGGGGCACACACGTGGTGCCCAGCATCTTCACATCAGCATTCTGAGAGCTTAAACGCGGCTGAGATTGAGCCTGCAGAGTGACAGGAGGTGAATTAGAGAGTGATTAGAGGTGAATTCTAATTCACACTCCCATGTGTCTGCCTGTCACTCTTAGGACATGGCATTTGCAAACTAACAAGAAGAGTGTCAGACAGGTTGCAGCACAAACACACAGATGTAGAAAAATGGTGGTGCAAAGTCACTATAGATCAACCAAACCACTCCTGGCCTTCTTTGAGTACAGCTGGCAGGTAGAGGTTGCTAAAACTGCTAATTGGTCATTGTAACTGACAGTTAGTTATTATGGTGGTTAAAACAGAATCGACTAAAACAGAGTATTTCTCCAAAATGGTGGTGCAAAGTCACTATAGATCAACCAAACCACTCCTGACCTTCTTTGAGTACAGCTGGCAGGTAGAGGTTGCTAAAACTGCTAATTGGTCATCGTAACTGACAGTTAGTTATTATGGTGGGTAAAACAGAATCGACTAAAACAGATTTCTCCAAAATGAACAAACTCTTATTTGAAACACTGATGCAATCATTGCACTTGGCATTGTCTGTCAGGCCTTGCTAGCCAGTCAGTATGTGAAATCACTCAATCTCAATTAGTTCTCTTCTAGAATATAACTGATAGACAAAAATTTGCATGTCAACACATGCAAATCTTTGTGTAATTTATGACCAGCAATGTCGGTGACACATTACAGTTAAATGCTGCTTCACCATGTATGGTTTGAACTCTGCAGACATCTGTGTACTTCTGTGTATGTATTTCATTCATTTCTTTAATGCTTTCAGGACCTACACCATTCATTAATTTATATCTCAAAGTATAGTAATCCTTTACAGAACCAAGGACCTGCCAAATAAGGAATCATTCCATACATTATATTGCTCATTATAACAAACAACTCAAAATCAAAACCATAACAACTGTTTTAAGAACCATCTGTCCTCCACCAGACATGGAATAATCGTAATTCTTCTGTGCAATAATGCTTGTACCTCTGTGGAAGTTCCTGCACCCAGTTGCGCTGTAAAGATTTCTGCAAGAAGGACATGAAGGCTACTGAGATCAACAATGACTCACACATAAATAAAAGCATCAATGGTGTGATTTTGTTTGCTAGCTGGCCCACGGAACTTGCAACCGGCTCTCAGGACTGTACTGAAAATAACGTGCGCAGACCTATGTGGTGAATATGGCAATGCGGGCACGAAAGTGTCCTGCACAATTTTCAAAGACACTGTGAGGTTTTTTTTTAACTACCCTGTAAAATATGACCGTATTTGTAAATAAGCAGCAGCGCACAAGTATAGAACCATTTCCAAATGGACAAGAAAACACAGGAGCCACAAAATGAGCCGGGTGGACCTTTCAATATATTATGTCAGTACATCCAGAATGCACTGTCTGTAGGGTAATACAAATAATCCACCCCCACCACCCCAGCCACTCCCGCAGGATTTTATGTGACCACTTGAAACTGAGGTCTGGCGACCAATGGTCTCACGCCACTCCACTTCTAATATATTAATCAGCCGGGGTTTGATTTTTGAGCCTACACAGTGTAGGGGCACATTAACTAAAAATTATTTTGTAAAGAAAAAATTATGTGTATGTGGGGTTTTTTTTAAATCCAAACAAATGCACATTTACTGTTGCTGTGGCAACACAGCCACCTCAAATGTGAATTAGTCAATTCATTAATAACTGAATATTATGTTTTTGTTCGTCATTCATAAACACAATGCAGCCTGTATCTTCTGTCTAAATGTACCTCAAAAGCAAAACCCTCATTAAGATGTCACACACAATGTCAAACAATTCTATACAGTACATCCAGATTTATATAGCGCTTTCACAACCTGAGATTTGGGCTGTAACCACCCCAACGATAGCTAATTCTGCTTTTGTATGTCCGTCAGGCATCCTTAAATTGGTATAGGGTCATTGTGTGACTGTCAACAATATCACATATTTTATCGTATTTTCTGCACTATAAGGCACACCTAAAAGCATTCAATTTTCTCAAAATGGGCCTCTATAATATGATCCATCTTCTTGGATGTAGTATTTTAAATATTCTGTAAAGCGTTTTGTTATAGCTGCAGTGGTTGTGAAAGCTCCGATATAAATAAAGCCGTATTGCATTGTATTCCCTTTGGCATACCTCCATCTAGTGGATGCGTAATACAATCACAGCCACTATTGTAGTTTATAATCTGTGCCTAATAATGCGGTGCACCCTAGATATGAAACCAGTTTTAAAACAGTTCATTCATTGAAGGTGCGCCTTATAGTGCGGAAAAAAACAGTTACTTAAAAAAATGATGAGTAAATCAAGGTTTTATGTTGCCAACAATTTGGGATAGAAATAAATTCATTTCTTGTGCATTGAAATTAGAGCAATTTGGAAGTCAATCAGTGTCCCGCAACAGATTGTGTTCCACGATGACATATTAGGTTCAGGTGAGGTGAGCGTCCCGAGACCGTTTTTATCATCTGTCATTTCTATGTATTGATGGGTTCTGTTGTTCTTCTCAATTCTTTGAGTGTCCCACTGTTGGGATGAACCTTTTATGATGGGGCTAACAGAGTAGCCAGGAAATATCAAATTAAATGAAGCTGCGAGTAGGGCTGTCAATGTGCATCTCTTTTTCACCTTCGGGTCTCCAGAGAATGACGTGAGGACACTCGCGCTGACACTAGGATGAACGGAGAAAGACAGTGTGGAAAAAAAAGCACAAAACCACGGTAAAATATGAGCCAATTAAAACATCACACTTAATCTTTCCATTCAAATTAGTTCCATTAATCCTAATTAAGTCACCACATTACATTTTCCTACTTAATTACATGTGCTACAAAGGAATAATTGCCTTGAAGGATGCATATCATGATCCATCATCCCTCCAGAGTGGTGCCTAATTTATCCCCCAAATTAACAAAGGTGAGTTTGTCCGAAGAGTGTTGATAAGCATGGAAATGGGAATGAAGTTTAAAGGATGCTCTTCTAGATAATTACAAGGTTATTTGTTCCGACAAAACTGTATTGTTTCGACATCATTGTTTTGCTATAAAGTAACACATTAAATTAAGAGAGTCAGGGGCAAGTTTAAGGGAACAATAGTTTTGTTTGCTTTTGGTTTGTGTCATATTGCTGTGATGCACAATGTGTGTTTATCCACATTCTCATTTCTTAAAGTCACAGTTTGACAGGATGTGAAATGACACTTAATTGTTTCCCATTAAGATTGAGCACACAAACCCATGGTACCATCTGGTCTGGCAGTGCTTAAGTGTCACTCCCATGAATACCTTTAACGTGTACCGTTCGACACCTACTGGGAAGATTAGTCTCAATGTAGACATAAACAGACGTTTTATCTGGGGGGAAAAATGGTGGGTTCCATACAAGAAAAACTATCATACCATTAAGTGGTGTTTTGTAATGCAGCTTGAGCACCCGTTTGTTTACATTTCCAAAAACTAATAGGAAACTGAATTAAACCATTCCAGGGTCAAACTGGTTGCCATTATAAAAGCTGTGATGGACCAGATGATGAATACGTAGAGTGGGATCACTAATTCGATTTGGGAAGTGCGTTGGGTCACACACACATTTGAAGAAATGCACGAAGGAGTGGCACCCAAATTTCGTTGTATGCAATACAATGACATTAAAGGCGATTCTGATTCTGATTCGGAGCTGCACTTTAGCTTAAAAACTAGTGCATCTTAATTTTGGTGCCTCATTTTGCCAGTTAAGTGTTTGGGAGTTCTGCACTGAAAAAAAAAATGCTGTCTTGAATTTACTCAGTTTGATTTGTCAAGTGACTGTATGAAATAAAATCATCTGGATGCAGATACACTTTTTAGGAAGACTACTTAAAAAATGTATCTAAATAATTTTGTGGTTACAGTGATCCCTCGCTATTTCGCGGCTTATTTAGCGTTTATCGCGGCTTCGGTGCATCGCAGATTTTTTCAAACATTCATTAATGTATTTTTTTTTAAGTCCGCAAAAATCAGTGTCTAAGTGTTGTTTACTGTGCGTGCTAGTCCGCAAAAATCAGTGTCTAAGTGTTGTTTACTGTGCGTGCTAGTGTGTGCGCACTCTGCTCAAGCGCAGAAGGTCCACGTGGGGCACGTGCGTGTGCGTGCACGCATGGGCACGCAGGTGAGTGTATGTGAGTTGCTAAGAAGAGAGAGAGAGAGAGAGAGAGAGAGAGAGAGAGAGAGACTTGTAAGAACAAAAGCAGGTCTCTCCTTCCTTAATGGTCAAAACAACCTTAATTGACGAATCATAAACACGTCTGCTGCACGCCAGCGGATCGCTGGCCTGTGTGCGTGTGTGTGTGTGTGTGTGTGTGTGTGTGTATGTTAGTGCGCTCTGCTCAAGCGCAAAGGTCCACGTGGGGCTTTTAAAAAAAAAAATATATATATATATATTAGAGCTGTCAGTTTAGCGTGTTTTTATTGGCATTAATTTAAATGAATTTTAACGGGATACATTTTTTTCTCGCAGATTAACGCGGCACACGTCACAAGCGGATGTTACGTTGCTCTATAAATACGCCAGAAACAAAACAACAAGCGCTGCAGAAGTCCACGCCCATGTCTGTTTTGCCAGCCACGGCAGCGCGAGACACCGAAAACGGATACTTAAAGAGTTTATGAATGGAAAGTTTACCTTTAAAAAGTTGCCAGATTCTCCACTGACAAGACCAAAGTTACCTGTTCTTCTCTCTCTCTGTATTATACAGGTGTACGATTGTTAAGGAATTATTCCGCTAGAAGTAGTAGTAGAGCATTGTTGAGGAATTTCATCTTGCTATGAGAACTATTGACACTAGTCTCTGTCCTGAACATCTGCTGAAGTACTTAAAACAAAGAATGTAGTGTGAAGTTTAGGTCCTATTTTCACTTGGTTAATTAACAGCCCCCCAAGGGTTTTCTTGCCTCCACCACCTCTTAAAAGTCCCTGAAGGCTGTCAAGTGCCCTCAAAGAGGAACCCTAATCTCAAGATCTGTGACCAGCAGCAGTGGTCTATACTTTGTCATCATATCAAGATCGAACTTTGCTTGGCCTTCTTTGTCTCTACTTTTTACGTAGTTAGGTTTAATGATTATGGTGTTATTCCTCTCTGTTAGTTGTGTATGTTCAGACACTTGAAAGAAACAATGTAGAATGCTGTTGAAGGTATTTCCTGCTCACTGTTTTTACAATCACCTTTAGTGCCCTCGAACCCCACCACTTTAGGGCCCCCCCTCCACAGGACATGTTTAACATCAAAAGAGGAACTGTTATCTCAAGTATCTGTGTTCCTGCCATCACACCAAATGGTGGGTAGTGGTGGTCTGGTCTCACCTCACCGCTCCCAACTTCTTCCAGCCACACCGGGTCAGATGACATGTTACTTTCTTTGTTTCGGGGATTTGCATGAGAGGCGTACCTCCCCGCCTCTCATTATCATATTGTCTCTATATAATCTCATGAATGTGTTTCTTTGACGCTTCCTGATGAAATCTGAGACTCACGGGAGCCCGAATCGATTCGTATTGCGTTGTGATAAACTGAAGAAAAGACGACGTGGTGTTGGGTCTTCTTCCACCTTATAGAGAGATAAAAGAACCTGTGTCCAAGGAGGACCAAGAGCAATTTGACCGCTCCCATTCCTCAACAACGATGTATGCCACTGACGCGATTGTTACTTGTTTGGAAGGTTACAGTGTTCTGTGTCCATTTAAATAGAGCAGGTGGAGCTTCTCTGTGTTCGTCTGACAGTGACAGTGCGCTGCAGTGGTAGCGACCTAGCGAAAATAAAACGTCTCCAGTGTTGTCATCGAACCAAGTGTAGTCATCCGAAATGAGGTCTACACAAAACCGTAGAGAGACTTCCGCGCAAGAAGGACCAACACAATCAACATAGCCTGACTGTGTTAGGGGGAGTGAAACCCCCCTCTTTCAGAATGGTTTGCCCCAGCAGCACGGGGAAGTGCGTGCGCTTGTTTGTACGGCCGGCAGTTTTGAATACAGCGGCACATAACGAACACTGGTGTCCGGTGTCTCGTTATTCTTCAACAAACATACAGAAACAGACTGCTGTGTTCAAAGCAAACTTGAGAAAAACGAAGTATGCAACCATGGTTTAAATCCACTATAAGATGAGTACTAGTTTACCTTAGATGTGCACTTTATAATGTTATATTGCTCTGTTTTGATTTCATAAAAAAAGCTGTTAAAGCAGCTGTTGTGTGACAAAATATTTTTTTCACTGTTGTTGATGGACAGTAATATTGTGTGAGAGATTATGTGTGAATAACTGCTCCAAGTGAAAAATGTTCATGTAAAATTGAAAATCGAAATTGTTATTTCAGTAAATATTTGCATTTGGCACATAGAAAACTGCTTCATGATTCCATGTTGATGAGAGCATTAAAATGTGGGAAAAATAGGACAAAAATGTAAAATGAAATTCAGAAACGATAAAAAATGTGAGTAATCACAATTAATTAATTTTTTAGTTCATTCGAGTTAATTATGACAGTTGCATTTTTAATTAGATTAAATATTTTAATCGTTTGACAGCTCTAATATATATATATATATATATATATATATGTGTGTGTTAATTGGTCGCTACTTCGCGAATTTTCGTTTATCGCGGGTGGTTTTGGTCCCCATTAACCGCGATAAACGAGGGTTTACTGTATTTATTATTATTATTATTTTTTTTTTTTACTGCATCAAGCTGCATGAGACTCCGCACATCCCAAAATCCTGCGCAGTGTTAGACCACATTTCGCACTAGACATGCACTGGGCACAAAAATAGAGACCAAAGGATAAACACTTGTCTGACTGTCATCTTGTCTTCCAAATATCCCATTCTTAAACACCAAAACAGGAATGGCTTGTGTTATTTCTGTTTTACATCTACATGGAAGAGTAACATTTGATCTATCAGCAGGCACATGTTGTTCTCTCATCCGAATGTAGAACACATTTGAATATGGATGAAACACACCAATATGGGGTGGTCGCCAATAAATAAAAAATAAAATAGATGTGTTTACATCACAGAAGTAAAAAAAAAACGCAGAAGGGGCAAAGATGCACTCTTACTCGATTGAAGAATGGCTGCGTTCAGGTCAAGCTTCATTGAACTTGTCACTGTGATTGTTTTGAAAGCAGCAAACCCAAACCAAAAGTGTCTCATGCCGTGAGGACCCCAAGCCTGCCGCCTGTGTTGCTGCTCACTCGCAACACCACAACCACACATTAAAACAAAACATGCAGTAGATTCTAATTGAGCATCCAGTCCTGAGTTTAATCTTACTATATGCAATTTATAATGTTACATTTTTGTGCAAATATTATACAGGTTATCAAGATGGCGGCTGTGCAGCATTTTATGAAGCTTCCAGGGTTAAGGACCTTTACAATGACGTCAAAGCCCTTTTTCGTGACTTTCCAACACCAATTACACATATGAAGTGCAGCTCTGACCAATTATACCTATGTAGAGAGATCAAGACAAGCTTTTCAACAATCATATGATCCAAGCCCACAGTCAGGAGCATCGAGGTGTGACCCAGTGACGCTGCCTCTGTCCTTCAAGACATTTTTTAGTTCACAAATTGGCAAATGTTCAGGGAAGCAGCTACTCAGGAAGGAAAAGTGGACTTGGAGGAATACACTTCATCCATACCGGGCTGCATCTGAAAATGTGTCAATGAGGTCTCCCATCACCAATACCATCACTATATACTCAAACCTGAAGCCGTGGCGGAATGCAGAAGTGAGAACACTGCTCAAGGCTAGCGATGCTATATTCAGAGAACATGAAGTTCCAGCGCTCGGGCAGCAAAATGAGAATTTGCTACGGTCATCAGGAGGTCTAAATGTTCCTGTGCTCAGAAAATGGAGCAAGTGCAGATCAACCTCTTGACATCGAATATTGGGCCTCCATCAATAAGTGGGAGGAGGGGGTCTGGTTCTGAGTGGTTTCACCTTGAATGTATGGAATGTTGCCTTGGGCTTTTTGACAAGACTCCTTTTCAGATCATTGTAACCAACAGGGACTTCAAACAGATCCGGAAACCGGTTGGAAGATTCAGTCAATGAGATGGAGAGGGAAAGTTGAGAGCCAGTTGCACACAAGCAGTGGCAAAGTCAAATTTAAATCCACTTCCTTATTATGCCACAAACTCAATCTATGCGAGGCTTTTTTGTTTATTAAGACAAGTACTGTATAACCCAAAATGTGACGATGCACAGGAGGCCGGATAAGCTTAAGTGGATTTTTGTTTGACACGTTAAGGCAAGTGATTGTCGAGTGCCCGTACTGGGAATGAGGATTCTGAAGGCTGTGCGGTCTTGTTTTCTTGTCAAGTATGGGTTTCGTAAAAAGTGTGCTCTTTCCAGCTCCATTTCTTCTTTAATGTGATGAACAACTTTTAATCAAGCCAGTAAGTTAATGCTTCGATGAACCTTCCAGCACCAAGCCATTACTATCTGCTGAGGTGGCTGTTTTTATAACTGAGGTGAGAACAGCAATTCCAGTCACTCAACTAGGCAGTATCAATCAGCAGAGGTGAAATGTTTAAACTTCTTCCATGAAACTGGACGACGGCACTAAAAAATAAGGCCAAATGACAACGTGTGTGCAAGTAATAGAATGTCTCCTTCAGAATTCAAGTGGTGTAGAGTCCCTTGAATTTTTCCTTTTAATGGACTGACATTGAACGCAAGCTCTAAGCTCTTGTGTACAGTTATCGATGAATCTCCATACATTTTATCAGTGTACTCTCCGAATACTTCAGCTTCAAATGCCACTGATTCTGACAAAAAAAAAAAATCTCTCAATCTCTCTATTGACACACACACGCGCGCACACACACACACACACGCACACGCACACACACACGCACACACACATTTAACATCGGCAACGTCCGAGCTAGGATGACTCTTTATTTTAATTGCAACATCCGAGGTATCACCGGATAGTATGAATGGTCTTACTGAAGGACCAACCTGGATGTTGCTGTACGCCTTCACCAGAATTTGAAACTCCGTTCCCAATGTTCAAATCAGTGCATCACCTGGATTGATTACAAGAAAGCCTATGATTCGATGTGACATGAATGGATACCGGAGTGCCTGCCACTATTTTACATCAAGAGAATCTTAAGATCTTTCATCAAGAACTCAATGAGGCTGTGGAAAACTCTGGAGGCCAATTCAAAGCCATTTAAACTGATGAATATCAAATATGGCATATTTTAAGGCGATGCTCTATTCCTGCTGTTCTGCATCGACCAAAACTCACTCAGTCAGATCATAACTAAGAGTGGCTTTAGATATTGGTTTAGAAGTGGAACAATGACTAGCCTGCTCCTCAAAGTAGAGGACATCAAGCTGTATGCCAAGAACGAGCATGACATCAATGCCCTCATGCACCTCACAAGGATACACAGCAACGACTCAACTCAACTGTATTTATATAGTACTTTAAAACAACCATTGCTGTATAGAAAGTGCCGTACATGGAGCAACTAACATATGTACAACAATAAAACAACACATTTATAACAGAGACAGTAGAACGCACCAAACAGTATGACTAAGATCAAGTCTGACTCATGCTGTGTCAAATGCCATAGAATACAAATGAGTTTTGAGAAGAGTTTTATAAATGGGCAGCGAGGGGGCTTGCCGAATATTCAGTGGGAGGTCATTCCAAAGAGAGGGACCAGCACCTTACCACAGGGAGGTAAGGTGGCAAGAGGCCATTTAAAGATTTGAAAACAAATAATAGGATCTTAAAAAGAACTAGAGTATGACTTGGATACTAGATACGTGTGGGCAGATGATATCTAGACAAGGAAAAATGATCACACCTAAAGGGATTGAACTACCTGAAGCAGCTTGAAGGGCAGACATCGCCAAACTACCTCAAAAGGGTGAAGCTGATCCTGAATAGTCATCTGAACGGCAAAAATAAGAATAAGGATGTCAACACCTGTGCCCTGCCAGTAATCCACCCCAAGTTCAGCATCTTGAGGCTGTACACAAAGTGAAAAGATGGTGGCCGAGGACTAGTGTGCGTCAGAGGCATTGTCCAGTAGGAAACAACAAGCCTCCTAGAATACATCAAGAAGATAGCCCTCGGGGGACAACCTAGTTAGGGAATACCTCAGGCAAAAGAAGCCCAGCCAATGGACGGATAAATTGAATCTGACCTTAAGAAAACATACCATTGGCTGAAAAAGGCTGAACATAAAGACACCACTGAGGCCCTTATCATGGCAGTACATGAAAAGGCCCTAAACACGAGATCAATAGAGTCTGAGATCTACCACATCAGGCAGGACCCCAGGTGCAGGCTGTGCAAAAAGCCCCAGAGACAGTGAAGCCCATGGCAGCAGGGTATAATGCCATGGTCAAACCAAATGCAAGTTGAGCATTTCTTGCGGTGCAATTACATGTAAAGACAATGCAGTTTGCTTGGATAGGCACACATCCGTGTCAGGCGGTCCGGATGAGGCATTGTGCAATGTGAGTGATTGCCAAAATCGATTACTGTAACTGTACATGTGCAAATTTGCTTATTTGCCCATTTGTTTGAAATTTGAACTCAAAGCCAAATAGCGTTGTGAATGGCCTATCAGTGTTGACAATGAACGACACATCACTACGTCCCACACACACACATATATAAAATATTATCAATAGCATCTCTACTGCCAGATATATTTATCGTGCCTGAGCCAGGAAACAGTTGACTTGGGAGAATGGTCGGCAAGGCATATCTGATGTGTGTTGAGCTGTGAACCAAGCTAGCAAAAACATTTAGCATGACCCAAAGTTTTAGCACAACCACCGGCCACCTGATTGACTAGTGATGGTCATACATGCTTTTTTTTCTGTTCCTACAACCTCCTTTGCACAATATAATCTTATTTCAACTGTTGCACTGAGGAGACTCTTCATTTAGATACACAGTCAAGCACATTTCAATCAAATATGCGCCAGGTGCACCCGCACGACACGTGCACTTCTTCGGTAGACTCAGCAAGTTCTTCCCGGTCAACGGACAATGCACATAATAGAGAACCATAAATTTTACATGCAAACGATTCCGGGTTGCTAGCCGTATTGATTCTCAGGACTCAATGCCCAACGCTAAGTATATCTGACTGACACAATTGCCTCATGCATCACTAGCCAAACTGGATGGCAAGTTTTTATCAGCACCCGCCAAAATGAATTTGAACCCGCATTTGGCCGGTCGGTGGGTGTTAATTTAGAACCTCGCACATCAGGGCCAAACATGAAAGACTGTGGACATCCCAACACAAAAACTTTTGAATTGCTGTATTAACAATGCTACAATGTGTACATACATAAAGCAAATGCATGATGTAATAATAAGATTAATACTGAACATAAAATTACTCCCACAAAATTTCAGAAAACATGTTCCCAGTACTTGTGCTATTTAATGGATGTGGCTTTATAACTGCTTTCCGAAAAATAAATTCCAGTCACACACGATAGGGGGTTAAAGGTGATGTCCAAGTGCCGAGTTTAAAGCAGCCAACTTTACATTATCCGCAAGTGGAGATCTTGCAATTTCTTATAAACGTACTTTGCTTGTGTCGGTCTCCAGAGGGGAATCCAAAAAATGCTCCTGCTATGTAGACTGCATGCCTCTTTGGCATTAAATTTAAATGAAATGAGGGAGGCCGCTTCTATTGGTGGTGAATAAAATGGGCTATGTTCAGTCCCAAAACGGCGCAAATGCCCCTTTCTAACGATATCTGATTATAAAGATGCCAAAAGAAAGAAAAATCCACCCATGCGCACAATAAGACTGCATTTTGTGATAGACTTGTGCTGGGCATGAAGATAGGTCGTTACGCGTATATATGACCATTGATAAAGCAGACAATCTCATCCATTTGAACTCCATTCATTCCATTCTTTTTATCAATCCATCTCTTTTTACAACTATGCACCATGATGTAGTTTATCCGAAATTTATTGTGATACATTTGTTAGCGCTCCAGTAAACCTGCCGAGTGTAATTCAGTAGATATAGTGAATATTTATTTATTGTGACAAGCTCATTATGATCCAAGAATTCCAATCATCAGAGACAAATGGACTGGCACTCTGCAGCTTGGATGAAACACCTATAGTTGGTGTTTGTGCGGGAAATCCTGTCACCAATTTCACCCAACAGTTTGTCAAACAGGGCACTGGTCATACTCAAACAGCGTTGGGAGGGGCAGTCATCCAGACGCAGTTCTAGGAGAAGGCGGTTAAATTCACCAAGCTGTGTGTGCGACTTACCCACTGAACAAACGCATGTGAGACATGTGGTGCGAAGTGATATTTTACGTTTAGTCTGAACCTAGGACATGATCCTGGCAGGCAAGGCATACATTGATAGGCACAACTAGGTAGCAGAAATAGTGTACCGGAACATCTGTACCAAATATGGACTTGAGGTCCCAGAGTCAAGATGGCAGACACCACCGGAGGTGGTTGAGATTCACTGGGACAGATCCAGACTGACAAACTGGTGAGAGCCAATCAGCCAAACATAGTGGTGGTTGATAAACATCTGAAGTGACAAAAGCGAGTGACAGCCATATCCAGAAAAAAGGAATAAATCAAAGTTGGAGAAATACCAAGGACTGAAAAAAAGAACAAGAAAATGTGTATAGTGAAGGCAACAGTACTGCCAGGAGTGATGAGGGCACTGGGAGCAGCAAAGATGATGTCTCCAACAGATATCAGCAACAACACAAACAACAAAACAACCCGCAGAGAAAACCGCAATACTGGCAACAGCTAAGATCCTGCGCAGAAACCTCAAGCTCACAGTCCTCTGGAAGAGGCCCTGAGAGAGAAAACAATTTTATATGACAGTGTTACTATTTTATTATTTTGTTTTTATGTTCGATCTTAAGTACAGCAGCTTGTTACAGCGGTGGTTGTTCTTAAAGAGCTCTATGAGTTGAGTAGAGTTACAGTCTTGCATTTTTTGGTTCTGTACTGCATCTCTGTGGACTTTACAAATAATTTAACATACAGCAGAGCCTTGAGGAAAGTCAATGGCATGAGCTTTCACAAGCATCAATACACATTCTTGCAGAAAGTTGCAAGTGATTCCCATCACTGACAGCTATTTTCCACTTTGAGCTACAATCACACTCCAGACTCAAGATAACTGGAATGTTCATTGATAGGAGGACTGATTCCATCAGCCGTATAATCCATTAGGATAAAGATCACATGTGTATGGATGTCATCAGGGGTTCAAGAGATTTTGCAACCCACTGAGACCAGAAAAGAACTGTCTAATTAATATAACGTAATTACCATGACTTCAAAAAAAAGCCTCATTTGTGTGTGCAAGACTGCTTTCTGTTTTAGTGATGTGTCTCACTGTGATCTTCTTGCTCTATGTGAAGCTTTTCTACCGTTTCGCTTTCATCCCTGTTCCCTGAGCTCAGAGCCCAGTCATGATTCTTCACTCCTGTAATTAATTCCTTTCCTGAACCCCCTTTTCTCTCTCTCCCTCATGTCATGACCCCTTCAACTCCATTGCTGCGACGTGATGAAATCAAAACTGTCCTCAACAATCATCTTTCTTCTTCCTCACTTGTGTTTTTTTGTTACTGTTTGTAAGGGGGGCCTTACAAACGTAAACAATTAATGAAGGGCTTAATCAAACTTGGTAAAGTATCCTCACTGTGATGAATTATGACCTTTTGTGGAGCGTAAGCTTATTATGAAAAAATATGCAATGTTTATGGAAAATACAGAGTGCACAATGTGAAAGGTTTGCGATTGAATTAAAATTTTGTCTTGCTTGTTGCGCCGTTTTGAAACTGTAATCTTGACCTTGCACCCCAAATGCACCCCCCCCCAAAAAAACAATAATAATAATAATAATAACTAGCATGGACGAAATCCAATGTTTAAATATTGAGGAAAAATATAGTAAAATATAGAGTATGGATATTCTGCAACTGACCGCGGACCAGTCACCTGGAATAGGTTTCTGCTCACTCGTGATATGATTGAGAAAAAGCATGACACGATAGACACAAGGTCAAAATTTTGCATTCGCAATTATCAGCTGTACTCCATCTCAATTAGAGATTGGTCACCTATCTTAGAAAGATCCAACAGTTTAGCAAATAAATGAATGAAAAGTAGAATGAAATGAAAAATAGTAAATTAGTGCAGGCTGTCTAATTTCCTTTCATGCAGTGTGGGAAGAGGATGAGAGCGTCACAGCAAATGACAACCCTTTCATTATAAAAAGAAATGACTGACAGCGTCAGGAAATATTCCAATGAACCTGTAAAAAGCATGTATAAGATGTAATTTCCATATAAATGGGGACCTTGATAAGTCTCATTGAATCTGAAACTGTTCTGCACAAATGTACTCGTATAAGATCAAAATGACAGAATTGAGCTTACGCTGCAGAATTTGCATTTTGTCGTAGACTAATTTAACAGTTTTTTTTTTTGTGAGCAAGCCACATTTCAAATGCCAGAACGGAGGTGTGGGGGTTTTTTTCTCGTCAAAATGACAAAATAAATTTCAAGGCCATCCCAGCATTCGCTTAGATGAAGCTAAGTGAGTGCAGAAATATCACAGCACAGCTAAAACCGGATACAATGACGTGAATAATGAAGTATACGCCGGCATGTATTGGGTTCGCAGAATACACTGAAAATTTGAATACTTCCATTTCTCTCATTGTGCATATGTTTGACTGCCACCGATTAGATGTAGATTACAAGGTTGTGTGCCTGCCTTTAGGAAAGGCAAGCACTGATTGAAAAGCTACCTGGTATGCTGTCGGGTTCACCTAATTGAATGCATGGATGGCTGGAGAAATTGATAGTTTCTGGGCAAAGTATGTTGTACAACCAATCCCATGCAAATTACAATTGTATCTCAAAGGATACCAAGTGTAGACCAAACTCACTTGTGCGTGTGTGTGTGTGTGTGTGTGTGTGTGTGTATCACACGCAGGTGCCACCTGACATACAGTCAAATACAGAAAAAAAAAAAAAAACGTTGTATACTTTGTACTCAGACCTCAATGACATGTCCCCCATTTAATTATTTCACCAATCGCCATGCTGTGTGTGTGTCTGTTGTTTTTATTTAAATGTTTTTCTTGATTTGGATGCGTCTTGGCTTGTGCGGCAACTGTGTGTGATGTGGAAATGAAGTTCTTGATAGCGATTGACTCTCGCTGACGAGGGACAGATCGGGCTCATGTGGGGTGGCCTGAAATACTGGCGGAAACCGAGACGGACTGAGGGACCTTCCATCAGTGTGACGGAATGCCCACATCTTTTGTCAGCCTGACAGAACGCCCACCTCTGTGTGTGCGTGTGTTTTCGGATTGTGTTCAGTTACGACCTCGCCTCATCTGTACGTCCAGAAAAGAAAGCCTTGTTTAAGGAGTTCTTTTTTTTTTTTTTTTTTGCTGGCTGTGTAGCTTTACAAACTCAATATGTATTGAGGACAACACCACAGTCCACAATTCTGACGTGACTGACAGATTTATAGATGTGACTGAAAGAGATTCACTTTTGAGAGATGAACTCAGGCTGGCTGTTGCGGCTAGTCCATGGTGTTTTGCTATTGGTACAAATTCTTTGGAGAAACTCGGTTTTGCAAATGTCAATAATTGCTGCAAAGTGACTTCGAAAATGTCTCAATATATTTTCATATGTTTAATTTGCACACACCTATGTCCATTATTGGAAATAAAAACAAAGTGAAGTCCTGATGTTGCATGCTTTCCTTCCCTCACTGCCAAATTGCAAACTTCTCAAGTGATACAAAGCTATTATTCCACTTGAAAAGTATTCCGCTTTAATTTGTGATGGATGGATGGAGGAATGCATAGATAGATAGATAGATAGATAGATAGATAGATAGATAGATAGATAGATAGATAGATAGATAGATAGATAGAGTTTTCTGGCCATATCAAGTTTCAAGGATTGTGGTCAAACTTAGAAGTACCACATAATGTGTAGTCATAGCTCAAGTCTTGGCCTATCAGAGAGAAAGGTGCCTCCTCTACCATTGTCATTTCTCACAAGAGATGCTGCACAGAGCCTTCAGCTGTTCAAATGTCGTCCAAGAAAGCCGTCTATGAAATGAAGGATCAGCAGGAGATAAGAGCATTCTCTGGCCTCCTCTGGCCATTGCACTAATGTGTCGATTCCCAGTGGAGGATTGTCCCTTGTGCTCAGGAACAACCAAAGAATGCTCTGTGTGTTTCCACATGAATTGAACATTGCTCTACTGAGCCTGTGCTAAATCAGGGTGAAAAGGCGGGGATTGAGACGTCGGTAAAAATCCAGCAGCGCTGAACAAGGGTGGGTGCAGATTGTCTGGCCTCAATCTAATTAAACACGCTCAGTCTCAGCATATAGATTAGTCTGAGGAGGTAAAAGGTCTAGGAAACGATGTTTGGACACAACATAAGATTTGAATTCTGAAAAACACCTTGGGAAAGTTAATCTAAAATAGGTAACTGGAATTGATTACGTCTGCGTAACTGAAAAATCCAGGTTGGATTGTTCAGAAAGCCCGAGACAAAAAACCAACAACAAAAAAAAAATCAAAAGAAAATTAAGCATGGAAAAATCGAATGAACCGATCTGATCTTGTATTAATTATGTAGACATGCCAAATTATGATACCTCTAAAGTAAGCCGTCATGGAAGTTCAGCGGGAACAGTACATTAAAAGTAAGAGGTAAGTACATACTATGTGGATATAATAAAACATTTTTCAAAGGATCCGAGACAAACAATATTTAGCTAGATTTAGCTTCATTCCACAATACTACATATACTGTATCTGCTCTACATTCAACTTCTCATTCCTTCTTAGTCAAAATATGTTACGTTTAAATGACAACATTTGACCTTTTGAGTCAATTCTGCTTGCTTGACTTTCCCCCTCAGAAATAAAATCCCTCTTTCATGGCACTTCAAAACAAGGTTGTTGATAGCTGTTGGGGGAAACAATCCCACTGTTATTGTAGAGCTGATTAATTACAAATGCCTTGGATGACTATTGGCTACTTTGAAGTTTTCTCTACTTTTTGGTAGATCAGTCTTCTCCCAACCCAAAGGTTGTGGATTCATTCCTCAACCCTTGTGACAATGCTGAAGTGTCCTTGAGCAAGACACTGAACCCTAATTTTCTCCAAGTGGACCTGGCATGGCAGCAGGCTACAATTGGTTTCTGAATGTGTGTCAATGGGTGAATGTGAAGCTTTGTAAAAGACTTTGGGCACCAGATGGTGTAGAAAAAGACTTTGACCCATGTTCTCTTATAGTTGTGTAATGAAATCTGACATCTCCATTACAATCATGACACCAGTACAATGATTGTTTTG
Source organism: Hippocampus guttulatus (assembly GCF_054856545.1). NCBI lineage: Eukaryota > Metazoa > Chordata > Actinopteri > Syngnathiformes > Syngnathidae > Hippocampus > Hippocampus guttulatus. The sequence goes on from NC_141269.1 coordinate 12,939,967, forward strand.
ATTTTGTGGTCAGAATGGAGCTCGGTTTACAAAATTCTTTGAAACTGACAAATCTGCTACTTTGAACGGCTATATAGGTAGAAAGTGTGGGAATCAATAGGCAACACGCAAAGGTATTCGGGAACAAAAATAAGCTTGAAAAAAATCTCTATTGAGAAAGCTAAAAAACTTGGAATTTTTATTTATTTCTTTATTTTTAAATTATGGTCCCTCTCTTTTCCACAATCAAGGCCTCAGTCCCATTCACGTAAACTAGTACTTGGGGGGCAGCTCTAGTTAATAGAGAATATTTTTATATTCTATTCAACGTTGTTTAGAATTTTAAAAAAATCTATTAAAATAATTTTTCATAATCCACATACATATAAAATAATACAAGAAACAGACATTAAAATAGAACAACATTCCACTACTCTCATTCAGCCAAGGCACATATTTTATATCACAAAAATAACACATCAAATATAAACGTCACAAAAGTATATACTGTATATTGAAATAATGATCTTGCTTCAATTTACTCCAAATTTGACTTTGTGAAATCAGAGCCTGTTTAATCGGACAGAAAGGGAGAGTATTCTTTTGTTGGATGAATGGCAACAGGTGGCTGCACAGATTAATTGTACCTTGTGCCATTTAGCGGCAGAAAATATGAATGTTTTTACCTGTCATGGGGCGGGGGCTGGGGGTGTGTGAACAAAAATATATTATTTGTAGTATATAAATAATCATTACATAATTTCCAACAGCACACCTGATGATCTGTCACAGCACACAAATGTGCCACAAATGTCACAGTTGTTGGTAATTGCTTGGGCTTGAACACACCACAATATTGATGATACATCAACAGAATTCAGCGTTCAAAACAATGATATGTAAATTGCAGTTCAGTTTGTAATTACACTAGCCTACTAATTAAAAGCAACAAGGGAAATATACAGACTTCATTAGAGTCGTTCATGCATCATCCCACCATAAAGTGAAAATGAGAACATGTTTCATTTTCATGTGGCAGAGAGCATGTACTTATTTTGGGTTGAATAATTCACCAGACAGCCTCTTGCATGTTCATGCTGCAACGAGCCTCATGAAAATCCACTAAAGTGGCTCTTCAGTGTTCGCCCTCTCCCACAGTGTAATAAACAACAAGGGGTCTGATGAGTTTAAGCATTCAAATTTCTACTTTGAAGTTTAGTCGGGGCAGAGGCACACGTTAAAATATTCGAGGGTGGGCAACTTTCTGTACATTTGTCAGACCTGCTCATGCATTACCCACAGCTAACCTGTGCTTGTGAAGCAAGTGTATGAGAACAGAACTAACAGACTCTACAGTCCAGCCAGTGTTTACCTCCCTTTAAGATATTAAAGTGCCACAAAGTACGAAGTTCCTTGGACTGGGTAGCACGAGGACACGAAAGCATCCAAGATGAGATATGTCATGTTTGATTAGGTGATGCTATTTAGGAATATTATTTGCATTGGATATCAAAGTAGAGCCCAGACAGCCTTGACATTCTCTAGCATCTAATGCTACAGTATATTTACGGTATAAAATCTGACAAATCATTTTTATAGCGTTTCCTGATTTCTCTGCAGATGCCGAGTGATGATGTGAATCTGTGTGAGAATCGTCATCTGTCAGTCCAGGTGCCCGGTGATTGACTGAAAACCTGGGTATAGACTCATTGAGGTCTAGATTCTGAGTCACACTCAAAGTTAAATATGAGCTCACAGACTAATCATATGCTTGTGTCAGCTCATGATGCTCCTTAGTAGTGTGCCAGAGTCGCTGTGTGCTCCTTGCAGCATCCCATGATGAATGATCTCAGGGGCCCGGTTGTTCAAAAAGTGTAATCTGGATCAAAATGCAAAATAACATCTGAATAGCAAATGAGCCCTCAAGTCTCCCCCTTGAGCATTGTCTTTCCGTGTCCCTCCCCCTTAACCCTTTCAGGGACAGCGGTTACTTCAGTGGACAGTTGATCATGTCATTCTAATCTCTTGCTATAGGAATAATTGCTCTTTTGACAAGCACTATCCGTTAAGGCTGATGAGTACATAGTGTGTGTAAACAGATGTGACCATATGATTTGTAGGTGTGCATAGTGGATGTGTTTGAAGGAGACTGCAATCATGGTGTTGGCCATGACAAGCAGTAGTTTTTACTGCAACAAATACATATGGGGGCCGAACATATCCGATTCAGCAAGGGCCAGGTGTTCAAAAACGTTATCTGGATCAAAATAATCGAATCAAATCGTAATCCCAGTGAATTGAAACGAATCAAATCGCTCCACGTTAAAATAAACCGTTCTGGAAGCGAATCGCACCCCTGTTGTATCGAATCATCTTTTATTGGGGACACGCACACTCCTAGAATGAACAGAGAGAGAAGTCGGCCGACCTATAATCGGAAACAGTGAAATAAATTGGAAGAACAGCACAAATAACCTACAGCTGCAGAAAAATTGGCAGCAGAATGGCAATGGGAGCAAGCAAGGAACCAACTCAGTGAAATAATCCCTTGCTGCCATCTGCCACAAGAGCACCGAAGGCTCTTACTAATTAATATCAGCTGAGGTGTGCTGCTGTAAACTCTGCCCATCAATGATTAGAGACTACAGACAAAGGCGCCAAAGCAAGCAGGCAGAATAAAGACCACTTTATGTGGACAGATTAGTCTCGCAATTATTCACACAAATGTATTTTCATATGTGTTTTTCAGAGACACAAAATGGTGATTGTTTTTAAATGTTATTTGTGTGCATTTTTAATTTAAGACTGCTTCAGAATATTAATAATATACAGGTACCGTGCAAAGAAAAAAAAAGCATAAACCTGAATGGTTTTGTTGTGTTTTCATGCTGGTCATAATAAACTTCATAAAAGATGGGATGAAGTCGCATTATCCGTTCTTCAATTTCCAATTTTGTAACAAAAAAACCCCAAAACAGCAACACCAAATTGAACAGAAGATTGTCGTTCCAGTTCAATGGAAACCAAAGCACTGCCTCCAAGCGGGCAAAGGAGGGATCAACACACAACTTTAAAAAAACACGTTTGAAAACCCCCAAAATATTTGTGGATCTGGGAAAAATAAAATTTGAAAATCACGGCTATAATTGTGTGAATATTTTTTTGAGAAAAATCTCTCCCCATACCTTGAGACATTGCAGGATGCAGTGCCCTGTCGCCAAACCCACTCATTGTGTATGTGGCGAGGGGCTGAAACCACAGAATGAAACAATGCTGGGCGTCACGGAGCGCCGTGGCAAGACGACCCCTACCACCATGGCAAAGCGCCTCAAGTTGGATATGTTATTATTCGAGAGCGGGGTGACATCAGAGAAGAGCCTCCGGGAGGAGAGGAGCTGACGCAGTGATTATTTTGGGGGACTTATTTACACGTAACAGCACACGTTCCCGCCTAGCCATCAGTTTTACTCTGCAGCTCGTCTCGTCTTCCTCCATCCTAAAATGAGCAAAGTCAGGGCTTTCTTTTGCAACAACAAGAGATAAATTTTGTCAAGGTGTGGTCTCAGCAGCGTTAAAGAAATCATTTTTTTATTTGCTGGTAGGCGGTTATTTTGTGAAAGTGAAACTGATAGGATGCTCAAGGTGCAGGTTGCACTAAAACAAAATATTAATATTAATAACATGCACACAAACACACAAATCTTTTTTTTTTTCCTATTTCCCCCTACATCCCTCGCGATCGACTTGGGACCAGTCCGTGGGCTACCGGTCGATTGCGATTGACTTGTTGGGCACCCCTGCCTTGAAGCAACAACAAAATATAATACAGTATCAGTCCATAGAATTCTTTGGTAGCTCTTGGTATGAGCAGATGATGCATATTATGCACATTAAAAATAAGGCCGATATTTCTAAAAAGGCTTATCTATGGAGCAAAGATCGATTGCACGGTGTAACCTATCAAAGAGGTTCTGAGTTTAGTGCTCTCTTTCTCTGACACATCAAAGTGAAGCACAGGCAACGCTAAAGTCTCTGCGTCATGCCTGATAAGAGAGAGTTTCCATTAAGATGCTTCGCCTCACAGGGATTAAAGGAGAAACCCTTCCCACTTCTTCTTAAAATGGTTTCCCAACGCTTTCCTCTTTAACATTCCACCGCATTGGTTCCGGTGCTTCCTCATATACACCGTTCAGTGGCCGGGTCAGGGACATCTTCTCCCCCCTCTCCATTCAACATTTGAAGTCAAAGTGTTGCCCCATTGGTGACAGTACATTGAAGTTAAAATGGATGCCACATGTTTGGAAAAGCACCTAACTGACCAGTTCCGCTCGCTGAGTCACACCCTCCAATAGCTCGAAATGTTGATAGAATTTTCGAGAGCAGTGGCTTCAATTGAAATTATTTTATGTCTCCCAATTCATTTAACCTGCATGGTTCATTTGAGAAATGCATTGCCTGTAACGGCTATATTAAAGGGGTGCATTTATGATCATATCAAGGCTGACCGTTACCTTATACACTTGGTTATTTTCTGCATGGCCTATTGTAGGATATGCTTCGAACTTTATGGAGGGTGGATGTCTTGCTAGATTTGAACGGCTCGTGTTCCCACTGTACAAATGACTACACCTGATGATTAAAATTTTGCACTGTAAAAGCCAAAAGAGCCAAAAGTATTATGGATTTTTGCAAAAAGCATTTATCATAGTAAATGTGGTGAACCTCCCTTTTCCACTTTATACCGATTTAAGCTTTTTAACGTCATTGGGTTCTAAATGTTCATTTGTACATGTTAAAAAGTTGAGCAAAACAACCAATAAAACAGGTTTCATAACATCACATCTATAGGGAATAGCTCTGTTTGCTCAGTCAAATGCAAACAACATTGTGAGCATAATGTTTTGAGAAAATCATCACCAAAGGTAAACAGAATATGAGTGATGCCTGCGCATCATAATTTGCCGCCTAAATTAACGATTAAATATAAACAACGCCGATTTCAATGTAAACTACCAATACAATGTTTTGATGAGATCTTGAATCTATGTGTATTATATTACATATACCGTCAAGATTTATCGAAACTATTTTCCCCGCACTCACAGTGAAACCTAGAAAGCCGAAAAACCTAGTTGATCGAATTAAAACGGCGTGAATGCAAACTAACTGAGATTACACCATGTAAGCGGCCGAAACAAAACCTTTCTGGTCAATGAAAAAGGGGCTTTTTCTTGTTTAGCGCTTTTCTACCTTTGATGTCCTCAAAGCGCTCCAACACTGTCTCCTCATTGACCTCGTGAGCAACTAACTGAGGCTTTAGTAGCTTGCTCAAGGACACTTCAAGGACAAAGTCACAAGGGCTGAGAGGATTGAAACCATAACCTTCAGGGTTTTTGACAACTACTCCACTACCTGAACCATGCCACTCGACCTGTGCTGTAACGTTTCGTGCTCTTTAGTGCATGTTTTGTCCCCTTAGTCATGGTTGCCATGGCGAGCACGGGTGTGCAGTGGCCGTTGTGTTGTGACCGGCATATGACGTTTCACGGGCCCGGTGCATGGGGTGCATTCTGCTTTGGTCTCTCTTGTCCCCCAAAGATGCCCATGGCCATGTTTCGACCGTGGAAACGAACCAGGATCGTGGCTGTCGGCAATATCGTGGAATTTGAAAGCATCTGCTTGTTATCAGAACAATGTATATGTTCAATATCCAGTCATATCTTTGAAAATATATTATGTTTCTGGTACACATTTATGGTGTTTTAATTAAATGCGTCTGAAAGTAAACTGCTTGTTACATAAACGTTGACATCGGGCAATGACAATAACAAACCACATAATTCATCCGACTGCTCTATTTCGAAGTCATGAAATGATTACATTTTGAAGGGAAAGTTTAGCGTTTTACCATTCCTTCCTGCAATACAGAGAAAATTGGGAATTATTGTTATTATTCATGCATAACTGAGCCAGAGACTGTAGATGGCAAGAATGCAAACTGCAGTCCTCGCTCATCAATGATGATCATGTTCGTGGGGAAATCAAGAACTCACTGACTGTCAGATTCCACGTGATATGTTATTATGACTGTGGAGCTTTTGTTCAGTCTGATCGGAAGAAATATCATCTAAAATGTCTTTCTTCACCTTGTCAGCGCAACAAAAACTTTGACACAAGTGCATCTTCCTTTAAACTAATAAGAGTTAGCTTGTTAATGGAAACTGCTGTGATCAAAATATGCAATTTTCATGCATACTCCATTTATATTTCATAACTGACTTGAATGTTTGAAAGGTACGGACAGTGTTTTATATTCACAATACATCACTACACATTCTTCTTCAAGATCTTATTTTCTTTTAGTTTTCAATCCGAGGTGATTTTTAGCTGAACAAGCGCACAGGCAGTGCCCGTCCTTATTTTGACTTTGCTATGCGCCTCATGTTCTACACCATGGACAGGGCTGCAGATGAGAGGCCAGGCAGAAGCGTGGTCATCTCTTCTGAGACCTTTTCTCCATATGTTAACGCAGGTGCAGCAAAATCTTTGCTCGGCTCGTCAGAAGTAAGCAGAGGCAAACGGTCACTGAAGGGAGCTCGCATTTCCTCACTGAAAGCTCTAATGTCAAGAACGAGAGTGATAGAGTGCAGCAGGAGCATATGAGCTGAATGACGAGTGATCTGAGTACGAAGGAAGTGTGTGTGTATATATACACACACACACACACACACACACAAGGAAGGTTAACAAGTTGCAGTCATATTCGTTTTTGAGGCACACGTATGGCTAAAAATCTTAGAAGAGACACATGCAATCTGAATGCATAAGGGGTATTTTGAATTTAATGGTTGCTATGTCCATTTATATAAATCATCGGTGATGTGACATTAAAGGCTCGGAGTTATTTTAAGGCGGATTACAGAGAAGCGTCAACATACTGTGGGCTGTAAGCAAGCACTAATTGCTTAGTTACGAATGTGCTTTGTCCACTAATCACTTATTTTCATAAATACCTTCGACTACAATTGTAGGCTTTGGGCTGCTGGGAAATGAAAACAAAAACCTTAAGCAGAGTCTCAAGATCAACATTTTGGACCAATCTGTTTTTGTCAACAACAAAACTAATCACACTATTCGACTGATTTTGTGAAAAACACATCACACACACACACACATATATATATATATATTTACACACCCAGAAATATGGTGGGAAGCCCCGTCATCCAGCAAGGGCTCAGAATAGAGCTGCTACCAAATGAGGTTACTCAGACATCTGGTTAGGATGCCCCCAGGTGCGTCCCTCCCAACAGGGCCACCACGGATGAGCCAGAACGTGCTGGAATGACTGCATCTCCTAGCTGGTCTGGGAATGCCTCGGTATCCCCACAGAGCAGCTGGACGAAGAAGCCACGGGCACCACTGGCCAACCCACGCCTGGTAATGGACAGTTGATTGACAAACGCCGTTTTCACACAGACCCATTCGACTGACAGACAAATACAATTTATCCCGAGAGAAGCCAGGAGCTCATTGCAGCAAAGCGGAGCTTTCTGGATTGGTAGAAGGAAGGGTGGGCTTCCCTGCCTAAGGTGCAACCCCGGCAACCTGACCCGTGAAAATCAAAAGAAAATGATGATGAATGGAAGGATGGATGGATACCATTAAGCCTCATTATATACCTTTTGGGTTCTAATACTCCAGAGCGCCTCAAAGAATAATCCGACATTTGCTAATATGCTGATCAGGGATCTTAAAATTAAATAACAGTTTAATTGTCTGGACTATAATTTTAGGTTTCATTTTCTCACATCGCTTCATCATGGTTTCTGCTGTTATTAAATGTGTTGAATGTACAATTGAACCCTAAATTAATTACACCCTGGCCAACTTTATGTATGTTGAAGGTCTGACTGGAAATGGCACAAAAAGTTTCAAATGGCTTCAAGAAGTTTTTGATACTGATGGAAAATAGTTGCTTCTTTCGTACAATTTTACTAATGAATTTTACATGGCTAGGTGCAGTATATTTCTTAGTATGCGTGTCCACCTTATCCTTACGTTCCCTTCTGTTTCATTTATTGTTTCTCTACAGCACATCTGCAGTCTCCTGTTACCATAACAACATGTGCCCTTCAAAACAATTAGCATTCAACACTGTCTGCCCTGCCAACACAAACCGCATCCATCGATATTAAATCACCATCAAAAAGCTCTGTGGGCTCCAAGATAAAGTGCAGTCCAATAAGAATGGAGTATAGTTACTTAAGCCCCATGTTTTAGTGAGGACTCTCTTAAAACAATACGTCTGCCAACCATAGGTAGGATCGAAATAGCTCTGGGCTCTTTGCACACAATATGAATGAATATGAGGAGAACATTTCTTGCCGACACAATTGTGCATTCTTGAGGACGAGGGACTGTTGTCTCACAGCAAGAAGGTTGTAGGTTTGAATGTACAATTGGTCTGTTTTCTCAGGGCACTTGCTCCCAGAATCTAAAATATGTTAGATTAAATGAATACTAAATTGTCTATAGTTGGAAATAGTTTTTATTTTGTATTTTTTTGTCTAAATAGGGAGCCCCTAGTTTAGGAGGTTCCCAATATTCAACATTTCATCGTTACAAATGGTGTGTTATGCACTGGTTTGAACAGCGACTTCGGAGTGCGTCATCACATGGCACAAGGTAGCGTGCTTATTTTACCACCGTTTTTTTTTTTATTGTTTTGTACTTGTTGGTAAAAAGAAATGTAGAAGTAGTATCTCATTACACTTCTACTCAATTCAATTGACTTTCTGCTGCATACAAAGTACCTTACATGCCATAAAAAATCATCTTACAATACCAAAGACAGTTAAAACAATACATCAATAACAAAAAACCAACAAACACAATAAAACACTAAAACAATGCTGAGCCGTATGTTGAGTCAACAGAATAAAAATATAGACAACTTCAGAAATGGTTCTCTTCACCTTGGCAAGTTCCACGCGCATATAATTTTCAACAACAAATGGGGGAGGGTTTTATGGGTAGTGGCTGCTTTCCATCGGAACCCGGCCAGTCTTGGTGCCTCCCAGATGGGCTCTACATCAAGCATGGTCAACATGTCATGCAAATTGACGGCTTAGTCTCACTGGCTTTGTTAGCATGGCCTTTACAATTAGAGCAACTAAAGGCATGCCTTGGTACCCAAAAGTGCTTGTTGACAAAAAAAGAGTGAACGTTGTAGTCACACCTACGCATTACTTCATGTGAAATGGGGTTGCCCGAATAAGGCTCACTGCATATCCACCCACTTGGACTGTGGCTTATGTGTGTGCATTTCGCCAAACTCAAACCCCCAAGTTGGGGATGGTGGATCTGCCCAGCGTCAGACTCATGCTCAACTCTGTAACCATCAAAATGACTCGTGCTACCATCATCGCAACTCCAAGGAAATCGGCTGTGGCCTGAGGCGGCAACGACTCCCCCGTCATCGTGTTCGAGGATGAGGCGGTAAGGTGTGAGGAACCTGACGTTCCCAGTTCAACCTATGAGGTAGGGTGGGTGGGTGGGGCTGATGTTGACCCTCCCTTGTCCATCTGGGACATCAATGCTGTTTTACCCGGGTCAGAAAACCTTGTCGCCAATGACCTGCCTTCTGATGGTGACCCCTGATCCCCCTGGTGGAGGCCATTGGCGGCCTTCCTGTTTCATCAGCGCCTGACACCCTCAGGTGGGGACGTCTTGTCCCGATTTGAGGAGGCCCTGGACGATGTTTCTGAGCAACCGGAGGTAGCTACGGCCTCCCGCCTTGTTCCCGAGAAAACCCACACAGGCATCGGGAGAACATGCAAACTCCACACAGGAAGGCTGAATCGAACACTGTACCTCTGCACTGCGAGGCCGACGTGTTAACCAGCTGACCATGGTGCCATCCATATTAAAACATAGTTGATAAAATATGACAGATAGATATGAACATTTGTATCATAAGTATTGCCTGCCTGTGACTGACATGCTAACACATACAACGGCCAGTATGTACAATCTGGGAATCTGGGAAAAAAAATCATACTCCCCAAAGAAAACCCACGCAGGCACAGGGAGGATATGCAACCCCCACACAGGAATTGAACCCTCAACCTTTGTACTGTGAGGCGGATGTGCTAACCAGTCAGGTATAGTTATAAATGAGCTTTCGTACATTGACAGCAGCTGCAAAAGTCAGACCTATGTTAGGGAGGTAGAAGGGAAAAGTGAATAGCAGTTACCCATCTAAATATCCAACAACAGAGTCAGACCCAGAACAAAAGCAGCTCTCGCACCAGCCCTCCCTCAAAAAGCGACACCACAAGCCTTCTATCTGGTTTCAAGATCTGTTCAGCTGCACTGCACACAGTGTCTTCAATTGAGTTTGCCTCTCCGAATACATTTGCTCAATTAAAAGGGACTTTGTTGCAGGCTGGCAGTCAAATGGAAAAATTAAATCATCATTCCAAGTATTCCGGCACCCCGGAGAACGACTTGGTTGCCGAGAGATGCTGAAGAATGCCCTCCAAACATCTTAATTGTTTAATGAACCCTTTTCCAACAACGGAATTGTGTTTTGAGTCATATAGCACCCAAAGATGCACCCAAAGTCAAAATCAAACAAGCCATGAAGAAAGCCCCATTTGAATGCTCGGTTTAATGTCACGCTCTAATGAGCATGCTGTGAGTGATACTAAAACAACAAGCCTGTTCTATCAAACGGTAACATAAATGTCACTAAAGCCGTACTATATCACTGCTGTTTGTCTCTGGTGTTGGCAAACTTCCCCAACAATGCTCGATCACATTTGAGTTCAAAATACATTTTCACGAAACACTGGAACCTAAAAATTCCCCAAAACACATCTATTGTGGGACATCAGTCCACCATTGATACAATTGTATTTATGATCATCAAAACAAGAAACTAAACCACCATAAAACCTGTTTTAACAGTATGTGCATTTAAATCATGAATAGTGTACTAACCCTTAACTTTGTTGAGTGACTGACTGACATGGTATAACTTTCATGCAGAGTGAGATATCATCTTGTGCTTGCAAAGTATGTATGAGGGATTTTACACCAGACGTTACAGCCCCAGATTGCAAAGACTGACTATCAAAAGGTGGTATATCAGAAGAGAACCTCACAGTCGCCTCGAGTTGTAACTGGTACCTCTGCCAGTATTAGGCTTCAGACTAATATATTCTGTTAACGTTGGTGTGGGGGTTTTTGCATGTAGTTATTTAAAATCGTAATCAAAATCTTTAACATTTGCAAAACAAAATCGATTCTATGTTCAACAGAACTTTGAAACAGTAATCCATGCCTTCGTCACATTTCCATAGGCAGAGCTGACGTGGTGGCCGTGCCCTGTGATGGGGAGATGATTGACAAACACTGTTTCCACACAGACCCATTTGACTGACAGACAAATACAAGTTACCGCAAGCGGACCCAGGAGCTCATTGCAGCAGAGCAAAGCTTTCTGGATTGGTAGTGGCAGCTTGCAATGTCAGGTAGGTTTTCCATGATTGCCGTATCGATTTGCTGTTTTTACTTAATTTTGAAGCCTCTCAGACAGTTTAGTCAAGCTGAGTTGGGTTCCCATTAGTTATTTGTTTCAATGACATGATATTTATCTATAAGGTTACTTCATTTAATAATATTTCTTGTACAAATATCTGTTGACTGTCCAAGATTTACTGGAAGTAACTTCAAAGTGGAGGAAAGAAAAGGACAAAGAAAACAAAACAACAAAAGTCAGCTCACAGGAATGGTCAATCAATGGAATGGAATCACAGCAACTTGAAAGAAAAGCAAATCTCACTTGGCCTCAAAAGATTTCAAGCATCTCAAGGGCATCCCCCGAGAATAGCTGAACATGTTCTTCTTTAATTTAGGTTTCGAGTTCTGCCGTGAGCACAGACTGGATGGGCTGACAAAAGTCCAAGTACTCGTCATCTATTTCTTCAACTCAGTTGAAATGACTTAATAAACTGCTCTGACAATAACATTCTCACTATTAAGAGACAATGAATCACTTCCTGCCTTCAACTAATTCCAATTTATCTTCAAACCCAGCTGCTGTGGAGGTAGCCTTGGAATCTATTTAATCACCTGGAAGTTGTTCTAAAACTGCACCTCTTTCGAGGAACTGCACTCTGTGTCTATTTTAAATGTCTCACCTAGTCGAAAAATCACGTGAGTGAATGTGTGATGATTCAATGCAACTTTTAGTCGACTGGTTAGCACGTCCGCCTTAAAGTGTAGCGGTCGTGGGTTTGATTCTGGCCCCGGCCTTCCTGTGTTGAATTGGCTGTTTTACCCTTGCCTGTGTGGGCTTTCTCCAGGTTCTCCCGGTTTCCGCTTCCATCTCAAAAACCTTTCACGGTAGGTTCATTGATCACTCTAAACGATGCTTAGGTGTGATTGTCAGCGCAAATGGTTGTTTGCCTTTGTGTGCTCTCTGATTGGCTGGCAACCGTTTCAGGGTGTACTACTGCCCGTAGACACCTGGGATAAGCTCAAGCAAGCCCGTGACCTGTGTGAGGATAAGCGAATCAGAAGATGGATGAACTGAACTGTTTTTATTTTTCTGTTAAATTTTCAATGTTGGCCTGGTGGCAAAGCTTATCGCACAACTTTTAGACTGTCGTCAAAGAATTTCACTAATGCCCAATGACAGCTGGATAAGTTAACGTTCACTGAATAACTACAACAACAACAGAATGTACCTGTATAAAGAAGGAAAGTATGTTTCTCAGTAAGCGATTGAGGATTTCAATTCCATTCCATGTTTTAGGTGTCCCTTCCATATTCATTTTTGCTTCTTAGGATTCAGTACATGGTCCATCTATGCTGTTCCCAGGAAGGATTCACTGCCCATAGCCACACACCCCCACTCCCTCCTCCCGACCATCACCCTCATGATAGTGGTGCTGAGAACCGCAAATTGTGTGATGTTGAGATAGTTGTCAAAATTGTCGTTATACCTCTCCCCCTCCTTTCCAAAGAACTCTCTTGGATCCCTGGGATTATTTATCAAAGCAGTAGACTGATCATTTCTACTGCAAGTCAGCACTGCGTCATTGATCTTGGCACACCGGGGACAGAATGGGGGGAGGTAGCCTTTAGCTACATCAGCATAAACATCGAAACACTGTTGGATATTCTGTCCATGTGCAATTCCAACAAAATATTTTTTCACACGAAAAACATTCACAACAGTGCAGTGGTGATTGTATTCATTCATTTTGAATGGATTATTCAACACCGTGCATGAGAAGAACTCACTAGCTTTAATTTGGTCACTGCATCGATTAATTTTTCCACACAGGTGCCCATTTTCAACGTGACATTTGGTACCCGGTGGCTGAGAGAGAGAGGGGGGGGGGGGGAGTGGCTCAACGATGAGAGAAGATTGATGTGACTTCTTTATTATAATATCTGTCTATCCATCCATCCACCTCCCTATCTACATAACGTTTCCATAAATAGTTAATAGAAGCATCCTTGCTGTACAGACAGAGGGGGCGTGTTTCTGTCAGTCACCAGCAAAATCGACGTCTATCAGTGAAGGACTGACAGACCTTCTCTGGTAACACGTTAGATTACTGGTTGCTCAAATATGCAGCCTATATTGAGTAACACACTACTTCATAACACATTGCCCACATCAATGTTACTTGATGAATGAATGAAATATATTTCTGTTTACATTAGTACATGATCATTTGTTGATTTCCACTTGATCACACCACACATGATGATTCAAATGGAACACTGGGGCCTTTACATATGTGTGGAATTTGCCAACTTTACTATTAAGTTGACTATTATGGGGGTTATTTACAATAATAAATATCACATAAACATGGCTCAACAATATCAACGTGACGTTGTGTATTTATTGTGACAGTTCATTTACTCCAACCATAATCTTCAAAATGATTTCCATTAGTTAATTTATGAGGCCATCAAGGACAGAAAATCAAACAAAAAACATTGTCAACATGTGTGTTTTGATTTTCTTGCCCATAGTTACGTAACATGGGGGCCAATTTACATAATTTACACATACCGGCCGCACACCAAGTTTCTCCATGCATTGGCTTGGTCAAAAGTCTGTTTTCATACACCACAGCAAGACAACACTCTCTGAAACAACATCAAGCCAAAAGCCAATAGGTTTTGTTGAACGCACAGATTCTCTTAAGCTAATAGTGTTTGCTTCTGTTAACAAGCTTACTGGATTGCACTGTAAAGTTGTGGATGCAGTGTGCTGGATATTTATTTTTGAGAATGTGTCCAATGCATGAGCCAAATGCACAAACCTGCAACACACCTTCATAATTATATGAGGTGAATTGTATGACGTGCTGCCACTACAAGTGACAATGCTTTTGTCTTCATGGTCACTTCTTTTTCTCCCTTACGCCAGGCTTTGCTTTCACAATTAGAAGCTACTTGTCTCGTTCAACGACCTGTCTGTCTGCCGCTGGTTGTCATAGCACCAAAAGCCTACACGAGAGGATAGGGCCATCCCCTTAAGTATCAGAAAGATTTAAAAAAAAAAAAAGGCATGTACCATGTAATGTAATTCCAGAACCCTGTTTTGATGAAAGAATGCCGCAGATATGTTATTAAGACACCTGGAAACGGCAGAATATGTCTCCTTTAAAGTCAATGTGGCATGACCGGGATGTGTGTTAAATTTAATTTAGCAGGCTGTGCACAGTTTAAAACTCAGCAGAGCAAGCAGTGTAATGCATCAGGTCGGAATGTTGCTTCATTTAACTCCATTGGGTGGGAATATTCTTCCCTTGCGGAATTCTATCATGGTTTATCCGGTAATGATTAAACTTCCTCACTGGATTTAACAATTTAAATAACATTGCTCTTCTTTTTTGGCACTGAATTCAATCCGTCAACATATATGCCAGTTCACACTTTTGTGTGGTGGTATTTCAAGGAATTTGTGAGGTATCATGTTTGAGTATGTGAACAGCTGCTCTCTAAACAGTTTTTGAGGGATTTATCTTCCTCACAGCCAAATGCATCTGTGCTCTTTCACTCACCCACCATATAGCAAATAGGAGCCCAAACACACACACAAACATACTTTTTCAATTTTATTACAAATCGATTCTTAATAGATAGGCTGGACACCCGCTATTTGCAGGGGTAGGGACCCAGCCGGTCCATGAATAGCGAAAATCTGCCTATAACTGACACCCACTGAAATCCACTGATCATAAATAAAACCAAAGAATTATTCTGAAAACGCCTGATAAACATTCAATATGAGCTCAATTAATTCGATCATGTAATTTTATTTGCCACTGCTTTACCCAGTGTACCTCTGTCGAATGCACTGATTTGCATTTACTTGCTTACAGTCAATCATAGTGATCAATTGTCACTGTTAGCCTACATCATTTTGTATACTATGATCAATTTCTCATTTCTTCAAATCATATTTTTTAAAAAAAAAGCCACAATGACACAATCATCTCTTAATTCTTCACAACGTGGATGGCAGTTTGTCCTTGGTGGAGGTCTGCCCTTGAGCAACGTTCTAAAAAAAAAAAAAATAGGTGTCATGATAACAATGCTAAAACAAAACTAAAATTCGAATGGTGGTCCAAGACTTTTTCACAATACTGTAGGTCAGTTAATGTGTGGTGGCGCTCATGAATTGTGCTTAGGAGAGAGCTCACCTATACAGCTGTGCTAATTAGCACCCCATATTAGCACCCCTATTCTCCCCAAAGCAATATGGCGGACATTCTCACACCAAAGTGACCCACATATATTTCATAAACCGTATTAATTCCCACCTCTGGCGATAATTGCTGGAATCTTTTTATTGTAGGAGCAATAAATGTTGATAGAGAATGACAAGCCTAGAGCATTTTCAGGAAAGAATGACATTTTATTTATTTATTTATTTTTGTCAAACTTGGCACACGGTTTTGGAGCTGTTGTGGAAACGCTTTTTTTTTTCTATTGTTGGGTGAAACTTGTGAGATAGAATCGGCTCCTGTTTCATTTCAATTTTATATATGAGAACGTTCCGTACCACATCAGAAAAATGTACGCAGAGTTTTGGCAGACCTGTCATCACTCCAATGATTTTATGTCAGAAAATAAGACATGACTGAGATGCAAAAAAGTTTTCGATTCAATTGGAGATCATACTTATTTCATTTCCTTATTAACTCCCTTCTCAGTGATCATTTGGCTAAATTAATAAAGCCACTTTTAGAGGTACTGCATGTTAATGACTTTACCCCCTAGTAAAACTATACCTTCCCGCATATATAATTTTTGACGAGGTAAGAGAAGAACTACTACAATCTAATGATACAAACACAACACCGCCTATGTTTGACCACTGTGAGAACTAAAAAAATAAACCAATAAAAAACAGGTCCCAGACTATTATCTGTAGTCCTGCAAAAACATTTCCATATTTGCTAAAAAGGAGCACAACTCACCAAGGTCAAGCAGCAAGAAACATACGACAAACACTGAAAGCACAATTCTGCAACTCCTAGAAAATGGAAGAACTGACCTGGAGAAAATACAGAAAGACACGCACGAGAAACTGGTGAAGAACTCGCCCGTCGAAGGGCTCACCCAACCAGAAAATGGTGTCTTAGCCAGGGGACTGAATTTGGAGCTTTCACAGGAACAGATACTGAGAGGTGATCTTATAGACGCGGTCGGTGGCAGGAATAGACCTTGACCCTGTCCTGTGTGAGAACACCACCTTCCAAGAAATGAGCTAGCGGCATCGCAAAAGAGACGCCGGGGTATCGTTATATTCTAACCGCTGACTAGATTATGTATGCATTCAACTGCTCACAATGATGGGTATTCCTGCACAATGAAATGAGATCCAATATCAGAATTGTGTCAAAAATTTGGCTCGCAGCGCGACACGGACCTCCTCCAATGCCCACTAATCCGAAACATGTTGATGGAACTCGTTTGATAATTCGTGTGAGGCCTGCTTGCTATTATTCACGCTCTATTGTCGAGTAGATTGCGATAACCCAGACATTTCCTTTTCCACTTGTCCTCTTGGGAAGAATGGGTGAGCCGGAGCCCAACCCAGCTGACTTTAAGATGATTTAACCTGACATTCATTTTCACATCTGCCTCGTAATCTGCTTGAAGACAATTTAGAGTATTCATTTCGCCGAATATGGATGTTTTTGGGCCGGCACGTCAGCCTCACACTGCAGAGGTCATGGGTTTGATTCTGGGCTCCGACCTTCCTGTGTGGACTTTGCATGCTCTCCCCGTGCCTGCGTGGCTTTTCTCCAGGTACACCGGTTTGCTCCCACATTCCCAAAACATGCACAGTAGGTTAATTGATCCAATCTATATTGTCCTTCGGTGTGATTGTGAGTGTGGATGGTTGTTTGTATATGTGTGCCATGTGATTGGCTGACAACCAGTTCAAGGAGTACCCTGCCTATTGCCGAAAGGTAACTGGGAATGGGCATCAGCATGCCCGCAGCCCTTGGGAGGATAAGCGGGTCGGACAATGAACGGATGGATGGATGTTTTTGGAATATGGGAGGGAGCGGGAATTCCAGAAGAAAACCCATGGACAGGTAGAACATGTTAAAACTACACAGGAGGACGGCTCCGGCACAGATTCAAACCGAGAACATTTGAGTGTCCATGCTACTATGACAATTCAAAGTGGAAATAAATTATCGGATCTGCATGTTCATTTGTATTCTCACCTTTTGCAGGCACAGACTCGACCGAATCAACTCATTTACTGACATCAAAAAGAAAACACACCGGTAGCCTTCACGCTTTGATGCTGAGAAATCAAAATTGAACAAAGGTATGTTTGACTTGAGTAGTTTTTATTTTTTTTACCCTGAAAATGTTGGCTGTGTTGGTAATTATATGCCCTTAAAGTTTTGTTTTGTTTTTTGCAATCATTCATTTGACATTCCATCATTGTTGGCCTTGTTTGTATGCACAACTGGTAGAAAATACATCCTCTCATAATGTTTTGTCTAAACCACAAGGCTCATTTGAGTGACAGGACAGCTGACATGAAAAGGTTTTCTAGGTAGAAACTTGTGAGCTCGCTAATTGGAACTGGAGACACACTGGACAGAAATATCTCATTTGCACATGACAGACTTATTTTCTTGTGCAAATTTTAAACAGTAATATTTCAGCACAGCAGTGCTGACAGTTGGGAACATTTGTTGGGTTTTTTTCGGTCCTCCACCTACTTCTGTTGGCAGAAATGCCTCATAATGTCTTGTTACTGTGACTAAATCCAAAGGGGTTTTCAAAAGGTGTAATGGAATCTGTTCGAGTCATTCATCTGGCTAGATACACATAAACGAGCTGAGCAGAATATTTTAACATGAAAACAGTAGCGTGCTACCATGGTGCCATCGTAGTATGGTAAACATTACAATGAATGCTACAATTTTAAATTCTTGTTTTATGTCCTTTTGCAAATAACATTCCGATAATGTGTCATTATTGATCATTTATTATGTAACCTGTTGAGTGAAAGGAAAAAATTGGGATATCAAATTGATACAGCAATGTATATTAATTAATATTTTGTGTGTGTTTGTGTGCGTGCGTGTGTGCGTTTGGGTAGTTTCTCATTCCAGGCAGAGTTTATCTAGCTTCATCATAGCTCTCCCTTAGGCTTTTGAAATGAAAAAAATATTTTGCCAACCAGATGCATACTAAAAAAAAAAAATTTAAAAAAACCTCTCAAAACTCCAGTCTAAGTTCAACGATGTACAATTAATTTTTACTGTTAATTTACTTTTAATTATTAATCTGTATTAAATATTAAATTCATTTTGGAGGGAAAGAAAAACTGCCATCTATGGAATCTGGGGGTGCATTTTTCTTCTTGATGCGGAGCCACCACGGAATATGCATGGGGCTCACTGCAAAGCGACAAAATACATTATATACATCACTCGTCACATAGAATGGATTAATCGTAGGAGCTGCAAACCTTCATGTTTATGATGAACAAGTGTGGCAGAGGTGGTGATCAGTTGCCTGGCTTAGAGTGCTTACATTGGGCTTGCACTGGAACCGTGTTTTTTTCACAACACAGGCTATGTGTGTGTGTGTGTGTGTGTGTTTTTACACATTTTAAACAAGTAAGCTGATTTGGATATGTGCAAGCATGCATGTTTGTTATGATAGCACAAAGAGCAAAAGGGTGCTTAAAAAAAGAGAAAAAAAACGATGATATAAAGCAGGGGTGGCCAACCAGTCAGAGACGAAGAGCCAATTTTTTTACTGTGTTACTGCAAAGAGCCACATCATACCCTTCCTCGCGCGCGCACACACACACACACTTTTTTGGCCAAAGATCGACTTTTGAAGCGACCAACTTCACACGAATGACCCGATCGCGCACGTGCAAGCATTCACACACACACACACACACACACACACACACACGCACACACACACACACTTGCGTTCGCACGCACGCACTCACACGGGTGCCCACCAGTGCACTCGCGCACATATGCACGCACACCATGATGAGCAACAGTCGGAATGGGCCGAAAATGAACGAAAGCTCAAGATACAAACGAACAAATCTTCCCCCCCTCCCACCCATTTCCTCCTCCCACCCATTTCCTCCTCCCACCCCTTGCGGTCGACTTGGGACCAGTTCCCTGGCTCCCGGTCGATTGCGATCGATGTATTGGGCACCCCTGCCTTAAAATCAGAGCTGACTCGCTTATTAGCTTAGCACTTGGCGCCGTTGTTTGCGCATGAGCGGTGATGCAGTCATCTGATTGGTTGCCCTCTATGTCAATCAAGTAACGGGAGTGATGATAGGCTGACGTAGTACATTCTCTGTAGTTTGCACCTTCGTTTGAATGGCATCGCCACTGCCGAGGCATTTTTGACGCTTGTCGTGTGAAAGCCTGGGAGCCGCATTGAACCGGCCAAAGAGCTGTATGCGGCTCGCGAGCCGCGGGTTGGCCACCCCTGATATAAAGGATATTTTAATTAATTTGAGGGAATTTATAGAGGTCCAAGGTTCATTTCGAGGCTCCGGCTTTCCTGTGTGGAGTTTGCATGTTCTGCCTGCATGTGTTTTACAAAAACATGAATGGTAGATTGATTGATAATCGTCCATAGGTGTGTTTGCGAGTGCAAATGCTTGTTTGTCTAACTGTGCCCTGGGACTGGCTGGCAACCAGTTGAGGGTGTACCCTGCCTACTGTCTGATGACCGCTGGGAAAAGCTCCATGGATAGATCTGCAAATAGAAAAGAAACATTTCGCTTGACCAATATGGCCGCCACACAGACATGGCAACTATATTGGATGTTCTTCTTCTTCTGTAGAGTATCTAGTTTTGTCTTCATAATCAACTCTTTCAAGTAACCTCAGGTTTTTATTTGGGAGTGTCTCCTACCTGTGTCATTTGGTTTCATTTGTCCTTCATTATCCCTTCAATTATGTAAATGCTGAAGTTTCCCTCTCAGTGGCTGCTAATCTTTGTACCCAACTACTCTCATATTTTTGAATTCGTGTCTCCTGGTGTTTTTGATCTTTGTTTAGTCTTATTTGCTCTCCTGCTTTGTTTTCTTCCCACCCCCCTGTCCCCGCAAACCCCTTTATCT
Source organism: Hippocampus guttulatus (assembly GCF_054856545.1). Lineage (NCBI taxonomy): Eukaryota > Metazoa > Chordata > Actinopteri > Syngnathiformes > Syngnathidae > Hippocampus > Hippocampus guttulatus. Next base: position 12,960,638 of record NC_141269.1, read on the forward strand.
TTGGCTGACTCTCCGTGCTTTAATCCTTCAAAGTAAAGCTACTCAAAAAGATCAAGATTCTGTCTCTTAGTCATGCATTTACCTGCTTTTGTTTATTATTCATGTGCTGTAACTAAGTCAACTATTTGTAAATCAGGAAGCAAGATATTGTAATACATTGCGTACTAAAAAAAGTGCACAACACTATTTGACTACTTTATTCAGCATAGCAAGCCCAGAAACCTCCCTTTGAAGAGAAGTTCTAATAAGAAGATTCCTGGCTGGAGACATTCTATTTTTGAAGCAAATATGAATTACTTTGACTGCCATACAGGCAGTTCCTGTCAACAATAAGGTCAGCAAATGTGCTGAAACATTTATTTTGTTGCATTGTTATCTTGAGATGGCATTTACAACCTTGAGAGACATTGTAAGCATCCGGATTACAAGGGTTTTTGAAAATGAGTCTCTCTATTTCAACTGTAATAAATTTATTGTTTTGTAAATGTCACATGCCATTCAGCATTTTTGGGCGCATCATTTGGTGGGGCTCTGAATATTATTTATTGGCCGTGGTGGAGGTCTGCACACCTTTAACTGTCACTGCAGTTTGCAATTGGACATGACGTAGGAAAAAAAAAACATCTCCAAGAATTCTCAAGTCAATCTACACATCAACTAAGCAGAAGCAGAGGAAGTAGCTCCCGTCCCACTTGTTTCCTTTTCCTGATCGTCGCTCTTACATTAGTTGGCCATCAGTTGCGGAGTACGTTGACTGACCCTGTGATTCGACCACAAGGACTGTGTTGCCTAATGCAGAAATGCAGATAATCACTAAATACACAAACACTTCGATGTAACATTTCATTATATGTAACATTATACGGGGCATGTGTATATATACTGTATATATATATATATATATAGAGAGAGAGAGAGAGAGAGAGAGAGAGAGAGAGAGAGAGAGAGAGAGAGAGAGAGACTTGAAAGGAAGATAAGGCTCATATAATAACCTTCATAGCCCTGGGGAAATCAAGCCACCCTGATGTGTCGGCCATTGTGGGAGCTGTGCGCCTGAGTCCACTTTAAACACAGGAAAACTCTGCTTTTATTTGGTGCAAGGTCTGTTTCATGTGGCCCCAGCAGAAAAAAAAAAAAAAAAAACAAGGAATCCTTGAATCATGTGTGAGCGGGGGAAAACAACCCCCCCAAAAAACATCATGCATTATGTATAGCAGTCGTTTTCGGGAAGCATTTAGTTTCTAGGATCACGGCAATCTTCAAAGAGGCATCTCCCCGCTTTCATTTTGTGCAAACAGCAACACAACACTCTTCTAAATGGTCCACGTTTTCAACAATGTTCGCATTCATCATGATTGTCATCAAAAACGAAATTGTAGATCAGTCACAGCAGAAGCAAACAAATGTGTTTTTCTGAGATTTGGCGCCCATGAGACTGATTTACACAGCCGAGAATATTTTATTCTGGTAGCAACACAACTCGTCTCGCTCATACTGCAAGGAGGGGAGATACCGATTAATCAAGTGATGTTATCATCCACTCGCTAATGAAAGCAAGCTACGTCTTCTCTTGATCATTTCACTTATTTCAGTCCATCGCCATCGCTCTGGAAGTATTGATATTTTGCTGACATTTGTAGCAGTCATATAAGCCTGATTCAGCAATGCTTTGCCATAAATAGCAGTGATCTATAAAGACGCCAGGCTGGTGCTGTCACTGAGAAATATCAGTGTTCTCAACAATGTTAATGGGGCAATTCTGAGTTTGTGCAGTTGGGATCAGCTTTGGTGGTCAAAATAGTCACTTTCCAGTTCACTTGGGACACTTTCTTTGTTTTGGGTGTCTCCGATAACCAAATGAATTTGTGTCAGTAAACATCCAATCCATGAAATCGGAACTTCTACTTTCATTCTTCAAGAAAAAAGTTTTACTCCACAACTGCTAGTCAGCTCCACGTCTATACCATGATACATATTTTATGAATTCAAAGTCCATTAAAAAAATTCAACTTGGTCGCATCGCTTATGTTTTCGAATTAATTTTAGACAGCCACGGCTCAACACAATTCAATAGGATACACGACAAGCGCCGTATGGAAAAAAAACCCTACTTTACAAAGATAATGATGGTACATTTTCAGTGACGCTATCAGAGGTATTAATTTAACAATACATTTATTATTGTGGTTGTACTTAGCAGCAGTATAGAACTGGACTTAATCATATATTACAAGCTATATATGATATGCTACCATATGATATAATATGATATCGTTTATATCATTATTTTCAATGTCCTTCGCTGGCCGCCACTGATGGAATCCTGTTGAGTTTCTTTTCTTTCATTTGCTTACGTCCGGAAAAGCGATGGGCTGACCCAGCAATGGGGAGTGGAGGCGAAGCCGCATGGTGCGCTCACAGTGTTGATCAATATTTTGCGCAATGATTAATTCACATTCGTTCTCGCTGTTAACTGCGAGTCATCCGCCGCTAAGAGTTGTCAGAGTTTGAGTCGAGACATCTACTTGTACAATTATACTGGAAAAAAAACAGTACTTGATTTTTGGTTGCATATCATTAAAATTATGTTAAACTAACACATTTTTTTAAACCACATCGTGTGCAACTGATATATGTAAATCCAAAGGATTTTTTTTACCGTGCCTATCCGCAGTATTCTAACTTCTTTGTCTCTTATCTATATTTCTTTTTTTTGCGCTCCTTTTACAAAGTGCCTCTAGTGTTCAGATTGAGACATCACAGTCTTGATAAACAAGGACCTTTAGTAAAACCGAACAAACTTGTGTTTCTCAACCTCTGGAACATTTCATTTATCTGCATTTTTGCTGGTTGAATATTGGCATATTTCTATTTATTACATTTATAATTAAATATTTGCATGTCACTGCATTTCTTGAAAACTGGTCTTACTACTATATATTTGAAATCGGATTAGGCCACTGGATATTTGTGCTTAATTTGTATTAATATTTTATTTGTTGGTTTGTTTATTTAATTTGTGCCTCAGACAGGCGAACGTTATCATTTAAAGAAAAAAATACTATATCAGGATTTATATTCTTTGCTGTATTTAAAATGATGTATTTTATCCAAATGTGTCCATATATCATAGCACTAACTGATAATATTCTGAAATCCTTCAAATTAAATATCACTTACTACCACAGGTACTCTAAAGCCTTATGCAAGCTGACTTGGTGCAGACACCCTGAACTGATTTCCATTTATCAAGCATTCATTTCCGCAGCCACATTGTGACACTCAGTCACGACACGACGTATTGATAACTGTGTAATTGACTGCTACAATGGTAAAGCTGGTCAATTAAAATGCTGTAATAATAAACTATTTTGCTATTTAAATTCACATAAGAGGTTTTGTTGGTATTTGTTACTTCTGGTACAAACAAGCAAGGCATCTTGATGGAGTATACATGCGTAAAAATGAAGGGCAAAGCAAATATGACTTTTTTTTAATGACATTCTCCAACAACACTGCGTTGCTTTGTATCCTGTTTCAGCAGTTTTCAGATTTTGGCAGAGTTCACACAAACCCAACTTTGTGGATCAGGCATGAAACATCATGCATACATAATGCACTTGTATTTGCCCAATTTAGAGTCATGTGATAAGATCTGATCTTTGCTGTCTTCTATAATCTGCTACACTCATTACAAAGAGATTAATATTTGATTCCATAAATCCCGAGGCAGGGTATGGTATATGCAGATGAATATTAATTTGAGATGATTATTAAGAGGACAGCCCGGTGGCCGACAGTTTAGTACGTCCGCCTCACAGTGCAGAGGTGCAGGGTTCGATTCCGGCTTCGGCCTGCCTGTGTGGAGTTTGCTTGTTCACCCCGTGCCTCCGTGGGTTTTCTCCGGGTTTTCCGGTTTCCTCCCACATTCCAAAAACGTGCATGGCAGGTTAGTGGAACACTCGAAATTGTCCCTAGGTGTGATTGTGAGTGCAAATGGTTGTTCGTCGACGTGTGCCCTGCGATTGGCTGGCAACCAGTTCAGGGTGTCCCCCGCCTACTGCCCGAAGACGGCTGGGGTAGGCTCCAAGTTCATCTAAGGCACAGACAGATCTGTTGAAATTACTTTTGGAGAAATAAATGAATCTGGCAGTTACTTTATTGACATTCATTTGAGTTTAGTCCCTGTGATAAGTCACAATGACAACTGAGCTCATCCATCCCTATTTCGAATTTTAAAAAAGGTGAATATTGTCTGAGCAACCAATATCAGTTAAATATAATTAGAACTCTAGTCGATTACCTGAACAACAATAATTATTTAGCAAATACTGATGGAAAACAAGTGCTGTTATAAATTATGATATGGTACCTGGATCTTTTAGAACAAAGGTGGAAAACACATTTGAGCTCAGAGGCCACATGGAGAAAAATCTATTTCCAAAGGAGCCGGGTAAATCAGGTAAATCATGGTATATAACGTAAAAACAATTGGCATCAATCATATGCGGATTTTTGCTATTTGTGGGTCGACCTTGTCTCTATCAATCAGCAAGCTCTTATCTTGTTACAAAAGCACGAGCGCTGCAACTGCCATGGTCCTGGAAAAAGCAACCCAGCACATTGATGTTGGTACCAGTCATTGAAGGCAATGCATGTGCACGAAAAATAGGTCACATGTTGATTTCACAACCGATTTTCATCCTTTTATGTCAACGCCAAAGCATGTGGGAGCGAAACAGAAACCACATCTTTGATTTATTTGTTTTTTTTGTAACATCCTTGAAAATGTAGTGTGGCAAGACTTTTCCTGTATGTGCTTTAATCTCCAACTCTCCAACCGTGTCACAACAAAATGACGATAGGTTGTGTATAAAATCATGACATCCAGTTCAATTCTTATCTATCTATCTATCTATCTATCTATCTGATATCTCAGGCTTCAAAGTTATGGTAGAGTTATGTGTAATGTAGAGACCAGACCCTTCTCAAAGGTACACTTTACAAAATCATCTCATGGTCTGGATTGAACCGGGTTGTGGCCACAATGTGTCTGTCGCCAGGTTTACAAGACAAAAAATTTAATAAAAAAATACAGCTACCTGTTGATGTGCCCTTTCAGCCACAGACACACTTTCGGATGAATGTTTTGGCAGGTGTAAATGAATGTGCTGTTCAGTGAACATGTTTTGGATATAAGGTGAACTAAAACGTCAGTTTTGTAACCAATGAGTATTTCACACGCCACATTTTTAATGTCGAATCTACCCCGTGGCTCAGAAAAACCAACAACACATGAACGGACCCACACACACACACACACACACACACAAGGCACCTCTCTCACGAGTTGAATCTGATATTGGGAATAATGGTAAACTTTCCTCCCCCTCCTCTCTCTCTCTTTGAGAGAATCACTCTTTGTGTGTGTGTGTGTGAGAGAGAGAGAGAGAGAGAATTTCTAATTTTTATTTAATTAACAAAGGCCTGCGTTTACTGGCTGCAATACACTCAACTACCACCAGGGGCACCACACCCGTTTTTGGGGTTGAATTTAAAAGGCTCAGACAGACAAAATGCCGTGTTTGATTAGAAGTATTCGACATTTGGCTTGGAGGTAAATAATTTTTATTTAATGAAACACACATACACTCACACAGTGCACAATGCAGTTTTATGATGGGCATGTTTATTCTCTGAAGCTACGTTTGAATTGGAAGAAGTAATCCATAAGGAAACTAACTACGGTGAAAAGAGTACCAGAAATGAATTTAATAGGATGAAATGAAACAATAAAAGCAAATAAATATTTACAATCTGCCCATGAGATGGTGTTAACTTTCTCAAAAGGATGGAAATGGGACTTATGGGCAAACTAAACCATTTAAACCTAATTTTAATCACCAAAGTTGTACTGGTGATTTGCAAATGTTGCAACTCACTGACTGTCTCTGAAAAGATAAGCTGTGGTAAGTGCGTCCTGATTTCAAGTCCCACAGTCAGCTAGCTGGCCAAGTCGTTCGAAGAAATGAGGTAGCAAAAATAAGTTGGAAAAAAACAGAAACGCGAGGGGAAAAACGAAAAAAGTGGTCTCATAAAATTTGACAGACACATTTTGGGAAAAAAAAAGAAGCTATTTTAATGACAAGGACCGATATACTTATCGAATGCAACAGAATAGGTTTTCCTGGGAGATTTAACTGTGAAAGAAATTTATGCACCCCCCCTTTTTTTTTTAAATAATAAAATCCATTAAAATGTACCTGCATTTGTCCATTTGTTGTTCCCACTGCGCAGGGCCACCTTTGTGCTTTGATGAATTACCCTGCATAGTTTGAGAAAGTCCTTTGCGAGCTCATATTTGCGTGTGCCCTGAATTAGTCTGACATTTCATACTTGAATGCCTTCATGACATTTAGTTTAAGGAAATATCATGGTCGGCTGAAGTGTCCTGGACTAACCACAAAACACACGTGGCCCTGGAATACATTGCAGCTAAGTGCCGGCACACTTTCACATGCTATTACTATTATTGAGGACATGTTTGTAATTGTTTTCTGTGATATCTCTCAGTTTTGCAGTCATTTTATCAGCCTTTCAAACCATACGTCTGTTTCGTATGAGTGGAATATTTCCCTGAAGCATTTCTTCATGATTGCTTTTCTGGGGTTGTTTATTTTCTGTCTATAACATGGAAGGTAATATGTTGAAATGATGAAAAAGATTTCTTGATTGCCTTGAGATTGAAGCTGTAATTGTCTTTCAGATTTGTTTTTTTTTTTTTTTTTTTTTGCTCATCATTCTGGACTGATGAACCCATGCCTGGAACCGAAGTAAATTAAAGCATATTTTCAAACTTAAATGACAGACTGTTGTATAGAATACATTGGACAAATATATCCACATGATATTCACATTGGAGTTCGGAGAAATGTAAAACCTGGATCAAGATGGCTCTTGCAATGCTAGCTGGGTAATATAATCTTTCTAAATGTCTAAAATAAGTCCCTGTTCTTCTGCCAATTCCAAGAGCAACAGCTCCTTTAATAGCCAATGAGGTATTAACAAAGACAGCCGCAAAGTCCTTTAATGTCTCTTTCTGAATGCCAAGGAAGCTCCTCTCCTGCGGTAAACAAAGGCCTGCTATCTGCACCTATTTGAGATAGCATACAGAGGCATTAGAATGCAATTTTACTGCTGCCTGCAAGGTATGTGTTCTGGAAAATATATGTGAACTTTCCCCCTCGCCGGATAAGATGACTGAGGTTGACAAGCAATCTATTATAGTCGCAAAATGGGAATCTGTGGCCGTGATGTTGTGTACTGAGTTGCTGCAACTCGGTTACGCTGAGTGAGTCTATTTGGAAAAGCAATTGAAAGAATTTTTGTTCCCTTGATTTTTACCTGCAGTTGCGTCACAGATTGCAGTGACTCTCTCTCTCTCTCTCTCTCTGGGATTTGCTCATGCTAGGTAACTCTTGCTGAAGAAGAGGAAGAAAATAGATCTGTACTTAGTGCGATCGGATGAACATCATCCCCTCCTACCATTGGGGATACTAAAAGTCACGTTTCCACTCTGCGGTACACTTCAGTTCTACTCGCCACGGTTGACTTCAAAATCAAGCTGGGGTTTCCACTGCTGGGGTTGCAGGCGCGCAGCACACAAATGTGACAACATAACTCAGTTCAGTAAACAGAAACACTACACGGTGGAGTATTGCTGACAGTACCTGTAAACAATGAAAATGTTTGAATCCCCTTTGTGCTGTAATCCATAGTCTGCCGATACATATGAATAGTTCCAAGTTAGATACATCGGGAGTGTTCTTTGAACCGTGATCCAAACCTCTTGCAAACTTTCTCTCGTGCGCCATGATTTACCTTTATGGTTGGCTTTCTGATGAGTCATATCTGATCCTGATGGGTTTAAGTCCGTCGGATCATCTGAGAGATTTACAGTTGCTTTATTGATATTCAGTCCCTCCTTAATGTATTTAATTACCTGGTGAAAAGAGAAACTTGTGCGCATTATCAGGGAGTTAGTTGCATAACGCTGAAAGCAGTGATTGCCCTTGGTCGCAGGTCTACTGTTTCTCCGGATGACAATTTAGAAATATTGTATACAAGTAGTAACAAGTACAGGGTGAGTGAGGGCGAGAGGTCAAAACAACAGCAGTGTGGACTTGTCATGTGTACTGGAGCCATAAGGGAATGGCGAGTCAGAGGCTAAGGAGGGTAAGTGAGGTTGATACAGTGAACGGGTCTGATTTTCCCCCTCCCCACTCTTCCTCTCCTTCGCCTGAGAAGCCTTTGTGGTGACTGCACAGCCGAGACACAGGAGGCGGAGGTGGCAATTAAAACGTGTCAAGGAAGTTCCCTCTCACCTCCATCTGTCAGCTAAAATTGATCTACTTTGGAGACCTCGCCTCTTTGTCACCATTCTTCATGACTAATCTTGTCATTAAAATGTTTCTGAATGTCTAGTTTTGACTTTCCCCTATACAGCGCCATTATTTAGAGCATGTGGTTTGAAGTGGTGAAATCTAAACAACTACCGGTAATTAGCTAATGGAGCAATTAAGTGAATGGGTGGTTGAAAAGCAAACAACACCTCTGAATTCTTATGTTTACTGCGGCATTCACAATGTCAATTGAAAGTAAACACCTATCAGCTTGGTACAATATTGAATATAATAGATGCTTTTGTCTGTGTCACATTTTCTATAAAGTTAATGAAAATGCCTTAAAGCATTTTGATTTTACAATTAGTCTAAAGATCTGGCGGGCTGGTCCAAGGTAGAAATTCTCAAAGTAATCCTAGCGAATGAATTATTCATGAAAAAAGTTATGTCCCACTGGGTGAGCACATTCCTTTGAATGCAAATTTATAGAACAACTAGGATAATAGAACGTTTGAGTGTTTTCGAGGAGGATGCAAAGAAGCCGGTGAAATCAAGGTGTCCTTTTGTGTTGCTTAACAGCAGAAAAGAAAGGCCGAGTCAATTTATGTGACAAATCCAAATGTTTCCCTCTACGAGTGGTGATGCTCCAAATGCAAGTGAACGAATTTGCAAACTGTTGCTGATGGACATTCTTTGCTTTGACAATATTAACAAACATGAAACATTTGGTTGTTGGAGACTACTGAGCTGACCTGTGGAGTACACCCTGAACTGGTAGTCAGCCAAACACAGGATTTTAACTTGTTGAATTTCTCATTACTGTACAAAGCAGCCAGGTCAGTAACACATCGGAGAAAATAAATAATACATATTTTGATGACTGTTCGGTGCATTCTATCATTAAAGTTGTTGTTTTTTGTTCCCACTGGAAATGCGAGTTACTGTACATGGCTTCTTTACGAAACAAACCAAGTATTGATGGACTTGCATAGAAAAGGGCTCTATTATCGTAGACACAACACCTGTGCTCGGCTGTAAAAATTGGCGCATCTTGACTGATGAGCCTCCTTTAAGCGCGTTTGGGGAATTTGGCAGCTCACGCCGCGTCATGCTGTATACTGTGTTTTACAGTGGACCTCTTAATGGAGATGCTATTACAACACACCCAGGGACGATATGCTGCCATTATTTAGCATGATTTGCCTCACTGTAAACAAGCTAAATGTTGAAGTGAGGGAGTTTTCTCTGTGACATGAACAGGCTATTATGTCGTCAAAACTGTCCTGCGGTTTGATGGGCAGTGTCGCTGTGGGTGTGAATTCATATGGCATGCTAATTACCTGGAATGACAAGATAATTTTGTGCTGCTGAATGAAACCATATTCTACTTTTTAATTGATTTAGCTATACGGACATCATCACTCGGCCGTATCGGCTCTGCTAGAAGCCATTCAAAGTTGGATTTAATTATTTCCCTTGCCCTTGATTTTAAAATTGGTACACTAAAGGTAATTATTTTCGATGAAATGAGTGTACTGTTGGGAGCGGGTCTACATCCTTTCTCATTAAGTATATGTAATGTAAAACATGTTTGAGTGAACTTTCTGTTTTTTTTAAATCTTCGTCTAGTTTCAAAGGAAGAGGTCAGTGTGTTAATTTAGCATGTGTTTTATCAGGAAAGGAAAGCCTCATTTAGATTGTAAAGTATGAAAAAAGATTTTAACGTAGCTAAAAAAAAAAAGCTGATTGCGCATGCTGTATGCATGGTAAATTGAGCAATGGACCACCTGTCAAATTTGAGAATTACCAACTAAGTTACAGTAGAAGGCATTAAAAATTAGCAAGTACAGAGAACAATCCCTCAGAATTTGTTGGGTTTTTCTGTATTGTCAGTCAAGCTTCCAGCCCGTAGCAGACTGATGACCACTAAATAATATGGCCTCAGATGATGAACCTCTTGTCTAGAGCCTCCACATGATGCTTTGTGTTCTTGGTTGTTTCTGTTTTCATTCCAGCATGTACGTTGTCTTATTTCCTAGGCCACTCTCATGTATGCACTTGTACATGTGTCCTTAAACTCCCGAAGCCTTTGTTGTTGAAACTGTTCATTTGGCATCAGGGATAATGGCCTCTGTCAGCCCATTAACAGTTGGCCCAGCAACCTTTCTGTCACATCCTACGTCAGCCCATATTTCCATAACCTTGTCATTTTTATTGCAAGCATAAATTGTTGTAAGGTCAGCCAAGATGTGCCAGTGTAGACAAAAACAGGGCATGAGGTTAATTAAAAAAGCGAAGCCGGATTAACCCCTTGCAGCCCGACCAGAAACCCTCTGCAGCAGCGTAAAAGCACCCGTCGTCATACAAGAATAAATTGCATGTGAACCGCTTTGCTGCCCATCAGTGACCTGTATTGAACAGTTAAATGTAGTGTGGCATGTAGTGGAGCCATGAGCAACGTAGACTCTTGCTTTCACTTTTATCTGCCACTAAGAGTTATGCTGGCCTCCTTGTAATGGTTCCTCCAGGCTTGAAATTAGCCCAATTTACGCCACTCTGCAGTCTTGGTGCTGCAAACCAACTGGTTTCAGCACCCCCCGCTACAGAGAAGCCATACGGTAGAGCAAGCCAAGGACATAAGGGAGTATAAAAGTTGTCAGCTTACATGACCAAGTAGTGTTGTGTGAAATGACTTTAGCCCGACATTGTTAACGCTGAGCGGGCTGCCTCCGCCATGCTCGATAAAAGCAAATAAAAGGCCAGATAAAGTGCTGATGGAATGCAGTGTGTGTGTGTGGGTGCAGGGGTATAAAGTTTGCCATCAAATCTTTGGCCTCTATTATAGGCAGTGTTTAGCAACAGAGACACACCCTCGGCTCCATTCACCCTTTAAGACTTTGAGTGCATCACTCTCGTTCCCTCAATCCATCCCTCCACCGGCATTTTCTCAGAACTTACAAACGTTAACTCAAAAAATGCTTTGGTCAACATCTGTGCGTCCTGCTCCAATTGTTATCTTTCAATTGTTTATTTATAAGGTACCCTTTCCCTTTTAGATTCGTTTCTATTATTCAGTACTCTGGTGCTTTCTCACCAGTCACCACAATCGCGCATCATTAGATCAGTTCAGGCCGCCTTAAACACACTCTGGTGTGAGTTCTCTCATAGCGTGGCTTGTTTCATGAATGAATGCTGTTCGGGGTGTAATTTGCAACACAGACAACACTGACTTTGCTCCATATAGTGTATTTGCATAGCACTACCGCTCCCAGTGAATGCTTTTGAAGGGCGCCCTTCGCGACAACCTCAAGCAAGTACTATCACAGGCAACATTTACAGCACATATACAAAGAGGCCTTCTTGAGTAGGTCGGCACAGCAGTAGTGTTGGATGTGGCAAAGTGAAGCTAATTATGAAGATGCCTCGTTCACCTGCTCCTTGGAGGTGTATCATCAAGCAAGAATTCACTGTAATAATAAACATCAGTACACAACGCAGGAAACACAGGATTATGTTTCAGAATCATCGAGCAGGTTTGACACTGGACTTAATCAGATAGAGGCTTAACTTTGCAAGTTCCCTTTTGGCAAATGGTATTAATAACGGCAGGGCAAAATCCCACAAATGTTGCCAACGAGATCATGCGGGACAGCAAGAGATGCGAGAGATGGGTGCGTTTTTGTCAGAGATACTGATTACATCTGATTAGATTTTAAAAAAGCAGCTGTTCTGCAGCAGTGGGCAGTCTAGGAAATAGGACTGCACACTAAAAACCGCATGAGATGTTGAGGCGTGATCAACGAGGAGTGAAACTGATCACATTGTTTTTTTTTGTTTGTTTGACTGCCAGTTTGTGTTTACAGGAGCATCTTTGGCAGTTACACATACAAAACAACTGACCTCCATTGTCACGTAATAAGCAGTTACATTGGATGCTTGCAATCCAACATTCAGAAGCAACCAAGTCAGACGCAAAAATACAAAACACAGTTGGCCTAAACTCACGATGAAATGCTCATGCAGTCGAACAGGCCAAGTTGGGCAACCCAAATGCAGCTCCTGAACACTTTCACTAGCCCACACTCCGATAAGGCATGGATACAACCTTACACAGTTTTTGTGACTTTCAGCTTGTCCCAATGTACGGTACATTACAGTCAAGGTTCGACTGAATGCTTCCTCCAAAGCAGTGATGAAATTGTGAACTATTTTTAATTGATAATTTTGGTTGTGCCCTGGGATTGGCTGGCAACCAGTTTGGGGTGTACCCGGCCAACTGCCCGAAGTCAGCTGGGATAGACTCCAGCACGCCTGGGACCCTCATAAGGATAAGCGGTTCAGATAATGGATGGATGAATGACTTTGGTTGAAAAAAAACAACAACAAAAACCCCCCAAGATATTTTATAAAATGGAGACAGAAAGTAAGTAATCGTGGAGCAAGAAAAATCAGTGAAATCTGACGATGCTTCGAATTCAGTGGCAATATATCAAGTACACAAAATGGAGATTCATAGGCAGAGTAACTGTGGACAAAATCACTTGACATATTCGACTGAATGCTTTCAGCCTAGTTAGGGAACAAATCCTCTCATACAACCCAGCCAAAATATGTACAAGGACCTTTCATGCTCAACAAAAAGCAATACGTGGCGAAACGTGATGGATTGTCATCTTCATCTTTTTACTGCTAACCGCTTGATGGATACATGCCCAGATTATATAAACTAAAGAGATTCAAATGACTGTTTACCTCACAAAAAGCAATACATCATATGCAAGATGACAAGATAACTGCTATCATCGGACGGGTGCCCTTGAGGGCCCGTATTGATAAGACACTCATTTGGAGAGACCGTGTTGAATTTCTGCACCACCTGCAGGCATACTTTTCACATGAAGTCGGAGTTTATGTTCTCATTTTCAAATCCTGTCCTATGAGGAAAGCATCCAGAGATGCATAATGACAGTGTGGTATGGAACGCTGTCTGAAACATAAACTCATCCTCCGCCGGCTGCTGCGCAAGAAGCTGAACACCGTCCTCTCCGCTCCATTTACTCAAAGAGTTGACTCATAACAGAAGGGCAAAGAAAATAAAGTTTCACCCCATGTTCATATCCTTGGCTCCAAGTGAAAGTTTCGATGATTGATTATAGGGCTCACTGCATTTATTTTGCAGGGTCTTTTATGTCTCGTGTGTGTGTGTGTGTGTGTGTGTTTGTTTGTGTGTGTAGTCATGCATTCAGACATGTATTCATGGGTGATATATAATAAACAGGAGTGCACCGAAGTGCAGGTGTCCATGCGCACTGAAAATATTAAAAGCCCACCAGATTCGAGTGTGTCACTCCTTATTTGCATACCAAGCTTTCTGCATTTTCTTTTTTTTGGCAGTGGGGGAGCAGAGTGATAGAAGGACTTGTTCAAACCAACAAATCTTTTTCATGAATGTCCTGAATGGAATCACTGAATTCTTTTTTCAGTTCAGTTGAGCTCAGTTGCAAGCTTGTGCCGCACATGAAACGACTCCACAACTGGTAACACTCGCTGAGCGGCAGAGGGTGGGGGACACCGACAAGGTAGCGGGCTACATGGGCATCCTGGTCTTGCTGCACAGAAGTCGTGGCAGTTCGTCAAAAATATGTCTTTGTTGTTGTTCAATGTTGGTCCATAGTGCAAAAAAACAACAACTATATACCTGTATGTATATATATATATATATATATATATATATATACACACACACACACACGCACACACACATTATAATCGGGTCCAATGCTCAAAGTCAGTTGATCGCATTGTCTCATAGTGCACATCAAGGATGGGTATTAAATGTCCCAACGGGGCCATGTGAGAAAGTGAAATGGTTGTCGAGAGCCAGACCAACATGTTCAAGTGTGAATTTGATGTCTTTTTCTTTTCTAATAAGATGCCACTTACGTATAGCTATGGTATACAGTATCTTGTAATTCAGAAAACATTTTTGGACCTTTCATACTTCCAAAACTTGTATTACTGAATATTTGTCACATCTCCAGTTAGCCTGTCTAAACTGAAACACAAAGCCATGAACCTACTGGATAATTATGTTTCCATCCATTTTCCACACCGCTTATCCTGAACAGGGTCACGGGGTTGCTGAAGCCTGTCCCAGCTGACTTCTACGCCCTGAACTGGTGGCCAGTTAGTCGCAGGGTACATGACCAGTAGAGTAGAAATGTAATGGATTTGCATCCCACAACCATTCACACCCACATCGTCATATGAGAATCGATACCACGCTGCCCGTACACAAGACAGGTGAGTATGCCTAATTAATTCCGTACCATGCTAAAATGTTAGCTGCTCACAGCTGTGAATGCATTTTTGGTCTTATGTTTTTGATGCAAGACATGCTACGTTTGAGTTTACATTTATTTAAAATTGCCCTACGGAAAATGTTCCTGACAATAAAATCAAGTTTGCTGCTATGCAAATTTTGTCACAGGGTTGGGCGTGGCCTGATGACTTTCACTATTTTAGCTCAGGTTGCCGCGTCTCACACCGCCAGTGTCTCGTTTCCCCTCGTGCCTCTTCATTGGGTGCTGTATCACTGCTGCGTCCGAACCCAGTTCTTTGTCGTTACTCTAGTGATGGAATTCACTGCCTGTTGATGATTTTGGTTTGTGCTATTGCATATAAAGATTTCTAGCTTGCCACTTCCATTTTCGGCCTGGTTCTGGGCCCAAATTCTCTTCACTCCATACACATCCTCGCATGGGTTTTCTTTGGTTACTCCGGCTTCCTCCCACTTTGCAAAAACATGCAAGTTACATTCATTTAAGACTGAAAATTCATTAGAAGTGTGAATGGTTCTTTGTCTTTGTCATTGTCTTGACATTATGCCCCACAGTTGACTGGACACTGGTCCATCTTACCCAAAATCATTTGTGACAGACTCTAGCTAAACCGCTATACAAAAGAGACAGATTGATAGAATCAGTCCCGTTCTTCAGGATCAGAATCATTTTTATTGGCCAAGTATGCAGAACACACAAGGAATTTGTCTCCGGTAGTACAGGTATCATCATAACCTCGTTAATACTTAAATGATCGCTGGACTGAGATCTCGAGTTTCATTGACATCTCACACGAATGATGGTGGCTAAGGCTTCAAAGGTATTTTTTTCTGCAAAATGTTGCTCTAATTGATAATCCTATGATGACTTTAGTTGATGCAAAACAATATTGTTTTTTTAAACAATATTTGTGTGGGCATGTGTTGAAAGGAAACAGATGTTTTGTAGCTGATACTTGATTATATTTAGTCAAGAATTGGTGATGAGAACATAACAGCAGTATGAATAAAATGCATTGCTTTGAATGAGATACCCAAGACTCACTAAACCAAGCTTAATACAAGAACTTAAATTAAAGCAAGGCATGTCATCAAAATAAGTTCCTCACAACTTTTTCCAGGTCCGCATTACTTTCGTCATCATTGCCCCCCACGCAATGAACAATAAAGTGGCAACGTAGCCAAGAAGAGGCCACTTTTAAACAACATCTATTTGAAATCTTGTTTCATGTTGAGATTCCTTTTCAAATGTAAGTACTCTCTCCTCCTCAAGTTTCCTAATGTGGTCTTCACATTTTCTGCCTGTCACATGCTTTGAGTATTTTGGCTTTCTCACTGCAGCCGTTTCGCCCTGGGTCCCTTGGCACTCCGTCAGACACCTCTGCAGCTAGTTGTACTCATGGTGCTCAGTGATTGCTTTGCCCTGACATCAGTGTGACTGTCACTGATTATGAAAAATTTGCTCTCCCTGTGCATGGCCCCCTCTAGTGAGCTCGCTCGTCTGCCTTCACCGGAGCCTCCGTTTGCGGTTGTTGCTTTGTTGTGAAAATGTGACTTTTGCCTATGCTTTGAATACTAATCATAACAGGGGATATTACAGTGTGGTACCAGCCTGAGTTATTTTGTTTGTATTCAGGCACAAATTAATTGTTGAGGGCAAAGCTTATCAAGAGAAGACATGGAGATAGTATGGACATTCCAGTCGAGCTAGAATACCAATGCTCTTGTGAGATGTATTCCGCGTACAATTTCTAATTTATACTGCTGGGCAAGGGGCAGACAGTACCTTATAGTCACTGTTCATCTCCTTGTAAGTAACCCCCCCCCAAAAAAACAACATTTTTTAAAACTGCAGTTATAAAGGGCAATAGTCAATGCTCTGACCATACACTAGATTTTAAATAAATGATAAAACTTCTCTATAATTATGAATACATACATGTTTAACTCATTCACTCCCAAAGACGTTTTTAAACGTCTTTTCAGACTTGGTCCAGAATTGGCTGGTACTGAATGAGTTAATGGCTGTATGCTGATGTTGAAATGCGTCTTATATTTGCTGGTAACATTTTTATTGTGTCCACAGTCCCACAGGTTAGTTAAAGTAATTTCAAAATGTTTTGGCCTTTTGACACACATAGATGTATTTTGGTCACTTTTTGCACAACTTGAATGGGAAAGACATGTTTTTTTTTTTTAATGACTGCTTGGAGACATAAAGAGCTGGCGTTGACATTTTTTTATTTGTCTTAGCGCCTCCTTATGATGTCAGAGGGCCCTATTTTTGTGCCCAGCTCAATTCTAGCGCTGAAGGCAGTATAACTGTGCGCATGGGTGGAATTTTCTTTCTTTTGAAACTTTTGTAGACACTTCGGGAAGTAATGTGCATTTGTGTCGTTATGGGAGGGAACCCAGCCGGCTTGTTTTCCGACTCAGAGAAGCGGCTCCCCTTATTCCCTTTAAATTCAGATGACATTGTGGTTGACTCAGATCAGTGTATAGAAACAATATCAACTAACACCCCGGGGTGTGTTGGCTTGCATGGAATGATAACCTTTCACCACATATGAGTAAACTACTGTTTGAACCTCTTCAGGCTGCTTGTGCATGATTGATAAAACAGGGAAAAGCGCAGGAAATGGATCTACAATTAGTGTGAGTAAAAGAGGACAAGTCTAGCAAAATACTCCCTCCTCTATCAACTATTATTATTCAAATTCTGTCAGTTTTTGTTCACCATGTGGGTGATCACAGTCAATAAGTGAGAGTATGGGAAATATTACCAGCTAACAATGGGGTGCAATGACTGGCAAAACTGTCATGTGACAGGACCCGACTGTGCTAAGAAAGGGCCTTCCAACTGTTCACCCTGTGATTAAAAAAAATAAAATGAAATAAAACAACTTGGACTGTGACACACTTAATTACGATGTCACAATAATAAAAACACCGCACATGTTGAAAAGATGCATTTGTATGGTATTCATTGTTATTTGAGTGAGGTTTTGAGTTTGCTTTTGGTTTTGTTTTTTTGGACGTGCCTCTGTGTGAGTCTGTTTGATTGTTCTCGGGGTGTGTGTGGGGGGCATATCGAATACAGTGCAGGGCTAGGGTGGGGGGCTGGGGGGGCATATCTGACAAGGTGCAATGGGCACATCAGTCCAATCACTGTATAGAGGTGGGTTCTAGGACAAGTTGGCTGCCAGGAGGATTGAAACGATCTCCTGTTTTAAATTTACACTCATCACTAATACCAGATGCAGCTAGCACTTGATTTTAGGTTTAGGGAATAACGGAATACATGTACCAGCCTTACATATTCAGGATATAGGAAAATAACAAACAAGCAAACACACATTTAATCATATTATGCATGTATCTATTATGTGAACCGTTTTATCTTTTGGTACATTTATTAAAAATGTGCATTATTTTTCAGGAGTACATTGTTAATATGGGGAGAGATAGGCCACAGTCAAGTCCTCGCCCACTCTCAAACCAGTTGGCCATACAAGCTTTCCCAGAGAGAAGTGGATGACTGCTCACAATTCAGCTAAATGGACCGCCATTGCCCATCCCACGTAAGGTTTTTATTAGCCAACAAGGAAATGACAGGTCACTGGCTGGCGGGACGTGGGTTGGTCTGAACACGATTAGTTTCAAAAGTAACTCAAAGGAAATGGATGATGACTGTTTTGTAGTATAGTCACTCGAGGACTGATTTATTCATTTGAATTAACATTTACTGTACAAAGTGTCAGCTATCAAAAATCGGACAGCTAGTTACCATGGAGCAGCACTAAGAACTAGCGAGCCCAACACCCGTAACTTGTAAATAAATACAGAACTAATTTCTGTCATGAATCACCTAGAGCTTTTCCTTTTTAAACGCTTTATTACCAATGCATGCTAAACTTTTTTTTTTCCATCGTTGATGTCACAGAACATTGTCATCATGTCAAAATTACAAAAGTGTGTGCATGTTTAGATTGAGGAGTTTGCAGGTAAAAGCTTTAAATATGTTATAACAATCTCACTAGTCATGTTATATGGAGAGGTGTGAAAAACCTCTTGAAGTGAGCAAATCCAATTTCCCTCACTGGATGAAGTTATCCATCTATATCTATCTGTACAGCATGTCTGCCTCACTGCTATTCTGCTTTGGATTTGAATTGCAGTTGTTCAGGCATCCTCCCATAGATGCTACCAATACAAAAAGGCATCTGATCCATACTTCATCCTCCTTTGCCTTACCCTGCTAAATTTTGGTTCTGTCTATTTGTATCACTTTGGGTCGTATTTGTTAACCAATACTTTTTGTGTTTACACTAAAAGTAGCAGTACTTACACAAAAACTGTCAAAAAGCCATAGCATTGACATGTTACATAATGACCATTCTCTCACAATTACACACAATTAAATGAATACCATTCCCACCTAAAAAAAAATAAAAATAAAAGTGTTGTTGCTAAAAACAGACATTCAATCGTCTGCAGGTCCAAAGACTATCAATGACGAACAATGTCCTGAGGTGATTCGTACATGAGCTTGGCAAGTGTTGTTTGAAAAGCAATGTCAACTTAAACAGATGGTCGAGCGATTGTGGTACATTAATGAAAGGTCCCCGCATCACACCAGTTATCTGTCTTCCTGACAGTTCATGTTCCTGTTGAGGACTTATCAAAGTTTCCCCGTAATCCACCACCCCCCAATTCCAAGTTTCCTGACACATCCATTGCCGAGAACACTCATTTTAACATCCTCAAGGCCAGTCAAACAAGCAGGAGGTGATTATGACAAACCATCTAGGGACACGGGCAGGATGTCGTGCTACCTTACATCTGGGAAAATACAGTCAAATCACCCTCACACAAGCACAGATTGAAAGATTTCAAACACATTTCTTTAATAAACAACCTTTTATATATCAGTTTCACTTTGTTTTTAGCACCCCATTCAATGTGTTATTTTATATAAAATGAATACAAACAAAAGGAAACGGTACCTCGTAAAATACTTGAAAAATCAGTTAAAAGCAGTGAAATAATAGCATTTGTATTTGTTTAACAAAATACAATAAATACTAATTGGAATGCTTTTGATAACAACAACAATAATTTGAAACACTTTACAACTGAAGACGAAAAACATTTAACATTTAAAATATTTTTGTTTATTATTTCAGCCCTTGTGAGCTGTAAAATCTCATTGAGTATTTAACGTTTGGTATTCCAACCACGAGAATGATGGAAGCCTCGTGATTTGATCCGCTTTAATAAAAAAACTAACTTAGACGGACCTCTGATTGTAGTTAAGTAACATAGCAAAATGATTTCACCCCCAGCATTCTTCTTTATATATGTGCACTTTTATAGTGATAAAAAGCCCACAATATTTGGAGATTTGTAGCTATTAACATTTACCTCATCGAGGAATTTTTTTTTTCCTCTTTGAGTTTGAAATGTCCGAGTCCGACTGTATTTGAATACACCTTGCGTGTTCTCATTTGAACCACCTAAGTTGAGTGTATTGTAAACGCTACGTCAAATATTCAGTCACAAGTATACTGCATACGGCTGTTAGTTGGTAGTAGTCTTACACAACAGTAATTATAATGCCACATATACCACTAAATATAGACAAGAGCGCAGTCTCCGTGGTGAAAATGCGAAGGGGGTTGTGACCGCCTCTGCGAGTAATAGCCAGCTGAAAGGGGAAGACACCTTTGATAAAGCAAAGAGACCGAGTTAAATTATCTGGCCGTTAACGCGGCAAAGTACACATCCATCCATCTATCCCAAAACATGACAACAACAAGGAGACAACTCTTACCTTTGAAAGTATTCAATCTACCTCTGATGTATCATTGATATATTTGTGACCACATATACATGTTTAAAAAAAAGTTAGGCATTTGTTAAAAAAAATGTAACAACAACAACAAAGCAGTAAAAGATGAGTCCAGTTCACTTTGTCTGGTCACCCATCCTTTTTTTCAAATTCTGAATTATGGCTCAATCGAAAACATTTGAGTTTCTATCCACAAATGGATAGAAACCCAAATATTACATCAAGTAATCCTAAATAATCCGCCATGACGAATGTGAACAAGATGTGACAAAAGAGCCTATCCTTAGTAAAACTCAGAAGCAGCTCATGTTGCTCTCAACCTCTTGTCTTTGAAACTATTAGTACATTTGTTCATAATTGAAGTTTGAATATTTATATAGTTATAGGAGTGCACTTATCTCATGGTCAAAGGAGTTTAATTTATTTATAGGGTACACACTATCTGGAGCAGGCTGAACTTAACAGCAAGTGCTGCCGAGAGCCAGCAATGGTTTATTGCTTTTAGCTACTGCTCTGTTCAGCTCCATTTTCCATTCAGTAGTCATTTGCTTTGGTTTTCCCCAGCACGGTCATGTCTCCAGACTCCGATTCTTTGGCTGCGTAACTATTGATCCCAACACAGTAAAAGAACATGTCAGGATCCAGCACTCATTGTTGATGTTACAAAAGTATGTATTTATATTCAGTCCCTCTCGTAATTATTGCAGTTCTACTCGAATCAACGACTCCCTCGCCCCGCCCCGGGTATGCTGATAACTGGGGATGCCGCTACACCGGAGCTAAAAGTGGAAATGTAGCTGCGTCTGAAATCTGTGGAGCCCCAGCATTTTATTTGACATTCTAACATATTTATAAATCAGCTTGCCGATGTATCGGTCTAGCCCCCCTTTTGCCCCAGGAGAATATAAATCCCGGAGCTGTCCCTGCTCATAACTCAGGAAACAAGAAATGAGCAGACTTTTCTGAAACATTCATTTTGACAGATTGCATTTTGATTTGCCTTTATATTTTCCTCAAATAAACATCGTATAGTCTAATTAAATTTGGCTATAAAACATGAGCATTTTTGTTGAAACAAGACTTCTGTAGCTGTTTCAAACATCAAAAATTGCTCGACTTCAATATGTGTAACACACATGCGCGCGCACACGCACACGTACACACACGACCATATGTTTCTGTGTTGGGCAGAAAAGAAAGCATTAAATCAGGGATTAATGCTCGTGCACTGGGAAGGAATGTTCTCTTAAAGGAGCTGCTCACTGGTGCAGAATGTCCTTCTCACACCAATGAATCACATATTTTGATACAAGGGATGCTAACCCTGCTCTTTACTCATTACATCTCTCTTCACTAACATGCCCCACTGACACATGCTATACCTGGGCCATCAGGGAAGAACACAGCGAAACTGGGCGTGCTTGTAAACGGAGGCAACTCTAAAGCTTTACATGGGATGACTTGTTTACAGGATGGCCATCACGGACAGAATCCCAAGACAACATCTGTGAGATCATGCTGACAAGTTGAGCCAAAGCCATGGCAGGCTGCGGAGACAAATATAGCTCAACCGGCACTGTCACAGTGGGACAGTACAGAGATGTGAAGCTATCTCGACCTTCATACAGTTGTCAGCGATAATGGAAAGAAAACGGGCTGTGAAATGTTTTCTTTTTCTTCAATGGAAAGTGGTTTAATGCATGTTGTCTTCACTGTCCACCACGTTGTTCAGACAATCATCTCAGTTCTAAGATGGACAGAAGCACAGTTGGAAATGTTTTTAAGGGTGAAAACAATAAACGAGACTAAACAGGTTAACTCCATACACATTGTTCGGATCAGAAAGTGACACCAATCTCATTAGTGTTCCAACAAAGCACATGCTTTAAAGCAGGGAGAATCAACAGGCGTCCCGGCCACCTAATATTGTGGCCCCCAAACCGTGACAACCCTTTCCTAGATCCGTCAAGATTGGTCATTCTCATAGTATTAGGTTATAACATGATGCAGCTAATCTATGGATTTTTGCATCACAGACTCATATTCAAAATCTCAGAATTGTTTGGCAGACAAGATGAACCGCTTTCTCACTGTGCTGTAGAGATTTATAGATTGATTGGTTGATTGACAAAGGCCATTGAAAACAATTGCTTACTTACTTACATGAGGTAGGCTGTTTTAAAATTGTTCCTAAAGGTGACCAGGACATGGGAGAGCACCTTACATATGATAGTCAGATAGACAGACGGAGACATACATGCATACTAGGGGTGTAACAAAAAATGATCTGAGCCGGAAATCTGTGTTTTGATTTAAAAGATGTGATTGCATGCACCTGAACCGAATCAAATCCTTCTACTTTGAAATATATTGAGATACATCTTGAATTGCTTTTATTGCAAAGATATACCTTCCAATGTAGAAGGAAATGGTACATTTACAGTACAGATAAATTCATTCCAAGTAAAATGATAACAAGAACGTCTCGGCATCATACCCTCTCGAACTGAACCGTACCACTTAATCGAGGCAAATCAAATTCTATCAAATCGAACCGTCCTTGACTCATTTCGCAGGCCACATTTCAAAAGATGAATCAAATCATCTTTTGTGGAGAGATGCACACCCCAAATATGCAATGTCATACTTTAACTTGTCGGTTTCCTTATCTGGGACTTTTTTTAGCTTATTTAACTGACATGCATCGGTGTTGTCTTACGCCTTCTCCAGAGAGAGTTTCTAAGACGTACAAACAAACAAAGTCGAGTAGTGTCACAGTTGTCCATAGATTCGTCCACTGCCGGGGACATCAGGATCCCTCAGTTTCTCGAGAAAGTTGTCAAAACATCGTGGCCAAAGCATCTACTGGTATACAACAGACGTATGGATTTGATGAATGCTATAATGCTATAACCTGTTTTTTATTTTGCTTTGAGCAAATATTACTTTTGTCATTATTTATATATTTGTCATTGAAGCAGACCAATTCATGTGGCTTGTGCATTGGAGGCGACATCTCAGTGACTGTCTGGAAGGGAAGTTTGCGCCTCAGTCGGTAACATGTGTGCCCGATTATTCATTTTGTTTATTTGTGCACATCAATGACAAAGTGATTAGGGGCACATGTATTATATAAGTGACATGTTTTCAATAACTATTTGCTGTTACATTAGAATGCGTTATTACTCTTCTACTTGGTGTTAACATCTATCGAAAATTCAGTCAGCTATTGCCACTCCAGGAAATGGTGAAATGTGTCATTCAGAATAATGGCATAATATTACGTCAACTGTGTAAATGTGGCAAACAGTATTTTTGAGCAGATTTAAGTCCTCATTTGATAATTATGGTTTATGACTTATCCATTTAGATCATAGAAAACCCACATGAAGATCCCAATCGTGATAAGTCTGCTTTGGATTCATTTGCAGGGCTCACGGTTTATTTTATTGCACTATAAACATGGAAATTCCATTTTATTTGAATTGTATTTTTGTTGGTCTTTTGAATGGAAAGGACAATTGCTTTTGAATAATACAGTATTATCCCACGCGACGTGACTGACTTCGATAAAAGGATCATTAGCTGATTGAACACTTTTCTTTGCGGTCCTTGAGTAATTATTTTGGAGTACGCCTGTTTTTGAGTACCCCTGCTTAAAATGAACACTTGCCAAATTGAGTTACTGCATTGTTTTATCATAAAATGCACCTGGACCTCATCTTTCAAATTCCCAGGAACACAATGATGAATTGGCTTGCTGTGATTCTGCTTCTTTGCACCCATGCAGACTCTTAAATAGCCTGAATCTCATCTATAATAAAGTTTTCCCTGCAGTCTTTTATGCTTTTAAAGATTCAGTCATGTAATAAGTCTGAAAACTGAACTTTGTTTCATATTTATTGGATGCAATGCACACAAAAAAGAAAAAGTATAATTACCACAGCTACACTCATTTGTAATTTTACAACGACTTCTGCTGAAGCTCTGTGTTTTGACAAGCTTTTTAATTGTGCTAGGTTCAGACCTGGTCTCGCAGGTCTTTGTTCGCCGCGTAACAACACGGGGGTTGCTTCGAGCGGAGAAGAGCAGGGGCTCCGCTCACAATCGGAAACATTTTGAACATTGCTAGTTAATATAATGACCTGTGGATGCAAAATGCTACCTTGGCTGATAGTTCAACAGCTGTAAACAATTCAGCCAAATACAATATTTGTCAACTGACTGCACGCAAAGCCCTTTGAGACTTTTTGGTGATTAAGGGCAATATAAAGAAATTTGACTTGACTTGAATTGACTCTCGTCAGGCACGCCAACTTCCTCGCTCTCCATTTTCCAAGCATGCTCCTTTTTTGCTTGGTCCTGGCAAATATTACAAGTTGGCTGTGTCGTTTGCCTCTCGATCCAACAGACTGCAATATTTTTTGCACATTATAAAATTGGATATGCGTCGCCAGAAACCCTCAGCTCACATTTGGTGTAACCGCAGCATTTGACAGGTGGAACTAAATTTCCGTTGATTCTTCGACATGGAAGCAGGAAGTACTTCTACTTACACTATGTGCGCCCGCTAATGAGAGAGAGTGAATCAGAAGGAATTTGAATTAAAGACAACAAATTCAAAAGCCAACGTCCATATCTAAAGATACACCAGATTAAAAGGTAGAGTCAATTTTTGAGAAAGTGAAAAATTGTAAGTGCACCTTAGAGTCCAAAAAATATATAGTACAGTAATAAATGAAAAGACAACAGACATGGATTTATTACAGCAACTGATGAATGCCTGTGAGGCAATAAAATTGGCGACCCAGTAAATAACTCACCTATGACTTAAGCTATTTCTGTTTTGAAAGAGCTGTTTTAGGTGAAGGTTTTCAGACCCTTGGCTGTGAAACTTAAGTCCTTCCACTTGTCTATCTGCTGTTAGCATCACTAGGCAAAGCTTTGCTAAATTAGGTGCCCGATAGTTCTGAAGATTGGCTGAGCTCCAGTGATTGTGAGGTGGGCAAAGAAAACTAAGGCTGGGTGACCACATCTACTTTGCACAATTTTGTTTGGAACAGCAGGGTGACACATCGAGTTTGAAACCAAAACCTACATTGGTGCAAAATAGATTGATGAGAACAAGAGCTATCTTGAGCATTTTTTTAAACCACAGTCAAATAGCAAGTACTGACCCACCACGAGTACGCCTGCAATGATCCAGGTTCTAAATCTTCAAAGAAACTTCAACATCTGGATTGTATTTGGTCATGCTGGCTCTGCTCTTTATTCATTCTTGCATGTTACCTCAGATTATCCAGGTAGAGTTCATCCTCCAGAACAAGCATTCACCTGCACCTCAGCTATTTTGTAAATCTATGCAAGTAGTCATTAGATACTGTAGTGAGTGTTTATGGCTTACCCCCCATGATGAGAAAGACAATTCTTTTGCATTGCAGTAGTATCCAAATGTAAAAGCAGGATCCCATACAGTCACAGCACACTAGGTGCTTCCTGGCACCAATAGTAGACCGACACAACACCCCCTAAACTTGTCTCAGGTGATTATAATAGAATGGCGAATGCTGAGTCACTGCTGCAGTAATTTGAGTAGACGATATATGGTCTTTGCACAAAGGAGCAATTTTCAGACACCCAATGGCAATGAAATAAGGTTGTGTTCTTACGTCATGACAATTCAGCAGCATTGAATTCAATCCTGTTTATGTGTTTTATATGAAAAGCAACCCTGCAGAGACTAAAACTGTGATGACAAGCCAATCAAATTTATTTGCCCTCTCTCTGTTCCGTGCTTCATGTTTTCACAAATAGGCTTTGCCGAGTAGCTTTCCAAGGAGCGTGAATGTCTTTGCTGGGTCAGGGAAGTGTGGAAAATATTTCAATTTACTCCAGTGTGGTATTGATGTGGTATGTGTCACATTGCTTTAGCATGCCTCCAATGTATTTTTTATACAAATGAGGCAATAAAAAAAAAAGAGAAAAGAAAAACCCTGCATCAGGGGAATAAATCGTTTGTAACACCAATGATGGTGTTTAGTCGTGGTACGTTTCGTGTTTCACCAGCACTATGTGGTCACAGTCTGGCAGAAAAGAGAACTGCTGTTTTACCGTACACTATGTACTGTACATAACGCTAAAGCAGTGCTTCGCCATTATTTTTTGATCTGCCACCCCAAGAAGGAGAATATATTTCACACCCCCCAGCTCACTGTCGCAACTATAACTAGTATCATTTTTTTATAAAAATTATTATAAGTACACCACAGCATAACAGTGTTTCCTTATTAACATAAAAATGCAAAAATATCTATACATCTAATGAATTCATTTATGAACCTTGTTTGTATTCCTTGCCTACACTCTGACAATGACAGCGACACTGCCACCTACTGTAGTGGATGTGCAGTTACACTTTTTTCCCGTAAAACAAAAACGAAAAGCATGTTCCCTGGGGTCACGCACGCCTCGCCTGGCATCGCGTTCCTCCCAGGGGGTACTGCCCCATTATTTGAAAGAAAACAGACATTTGTGTTAACGTTTAGCTTTATGACACTCATGGGCCATTAAAGTGCAGAATTACACTCAGATGTCTGCAGGGGCTTCTTTGTCGGCAGTCGACAAGTCACAATTCTAAAACCATTGCCTTCAGAGGGTCAGGGATTCTGACTGTACAGCTAAGGAAGAACCATATTTATTCGGATCAGTTTCCGACATCAAGGGAGTACAGATAGATCCAATCTGTTAAGGCTTTTGACATTATTCGTGACATTTTTTTTCCACCACCGTGCTGGTTTATGTTTGGAAGAGATTGGATGTAACACCCAAGAGTTCTTTTTTTTTTCCACACTCTACTCAATTTTTTTACCATTTTCATTTAAAGCCAGTGCATAATCCTGCGTAATGTCGATTGGCATCTGAACCCAGGTTTTACGGACATGGCTTACAGTCTTCAATTTATTTTATTCCCTGTTAATTAGTTAGAGTGCTGTTATCATCAGTTACCCTAGTTCTGTTGCAATTAAAAACTTTGGACGCTTGTCTCTTCCAGTTTAAGTGAGCGAACCTATGAATGCATTTGCAATTTCCCCCAAATTACCACGAGGGAACATACCTACGAGAAGATGTTGAGAGGACTGGCCAGCAAAAGACATTCCTAGCTTCAGGAAATGCAGAGTTGCTTTGAATGAACAGAACACAACCCTTCTGTTTCTACTTAACACTTACATATTCCCGCAATATGCAGCCTAATTACATATACAGTAATGTAATATGAATTTAAGAATCATAGGACAGTACAGTATCGTATAAGACAAATGTCTTTTTCGGACAGTGATGCATTTTGACACAATTTCCCCAGCTACAGCATTATAGACACAAGCATTCTAAGCATTTTCTTTTCTTTTCTTTTCTCTTGCCATTGTAGCTGTAATTAATTGTTGGTCTACTTTTCGTGATATAAAAAAAACAACAACTGAAATTTGAACCGGGCGTGAAGACTTCTTCTATCCACTGTGTATGGTGTATTTCATGCATATAATCATGTGGTCACCATTATTTCACAGAACCGTTTTCCCCTGACAGAATTGGCTAATCACTGCCTCTGTTTAGTGCAGTGAGCCTCCCAAAATGTATGTAATATTCACTGCTAAAATTTCAAAATCACTTTCTTATTTACAGCTCTAATTGGATAAATCAGGCACACTCAATGCTTGCTTTCCAATCTTCTCAAAGCTGTACTTACTGCTCTCTGGTATTACTCCATTCCATCGTTTCATTCTGTATTTTTGTTATTGCATTAAAAGTTGCTGCAGGGTTTTTTTTCCTTAAATAAGAATACAGATCTTTTTCAGGCACTTGAACATTGAACATGTTCCAATTGTTCCTGATCCACAATCCCTTTTTGAACTTTTGCACCATATTTTATTTCCCTCTCCGCTAAGATGTGCTCTATCTTTGAGCGAATGGGTAAGTGAGCGAGAGAGGCGGGGAGAGCTCACCAAGACACTGTACTCGCCTTTCCAGTGGCTGACTGAGCCAGTGATGGAGGACATGGACTGCTGCTGCAGAGTCATCAGTCACAAACTTGATAAATGAATATGTGGGGTGCTGTGAAGAGAGAGAGAGAGAGAGAGAGAGAGAGAGAACGAGAACGAGAGAGAGAACGAGAATCTGAGCATGAACTCTCCTTCTTGGAGCTCACAGGTCTACCTCCCCATTTTTAATGAATCATGGCGTTGATGTGTGAAGGAAACAGAAAATGTGCCATTTGGGGAGAGAAACTATCAACCTGTTCTGTCTTGTCCGTTGTCTGGGATTTGAGCAAGAAAATCAATTTGTCATGACACTTCGCCGATACAAGTAATTCCCTCCTTCTTTCCCCTCAGCTTTTATCTGATATGCACACCAAATACAAGCCCCGCGCTTCCATTTTGGGACAGACGAACACATGCTTCAAGCTCATCTTTCAGAATTAACCAGCATACTGCACACAAAATGTGGTGGCTGTGGAGCGGTGAGCCTGCTTGTCCATGAGAAAGTAAAAATGTGGCAAAGCGGATTAACTGTAAATGTCTCATGGAAATGTGCCTCATAATGTGTCTCCGCACAGTACTTGGGAGGAAGAGGGGGGAATTTATTGTCAGGCAAGAGATCCAGTCATGAAGGCCGACCTGACAACGTTTTCCCTTGGTTCAATCAATCATGCATCCTCCGCAAAGAGGCGCCACCACAAGGGGCACTTGGAGGTTTTGCCAGCAGATTCGTCACAGCCAAGGCGCATTTCTCTGCCTGCGCCAGCACGAAGATGGAATGCTGAAGTCAGGAGGGAGGGGGGAGCAATAGGTAAAGCAAAATAAAAGTAAATGATGGAAAGGCAGCGGAAGAAGAAGGCAACGAGTGAAAAAGAAGCGATGTTCAGTAGTTAATAATAACCCTGCCACATGAGTTATCCAAAAAGAAGCCCGTAATTTAAAGAGGTAAACTAATGAGCGACGAGCGGTTACTAGATACATAAAAGGACACTTCCTATACAATCTTATACTGTATATGCGTGTTTCATTTATTCACTCTCTTTATGTCCAAGCCAGCGTTCCATCAGAATGACGCTCTCTAAGGTCAGACTTTACATTTGCGTTTTACTTCAGTCTGCCAACATTTTCTACAATTCTAATCCAAACCCTTCACGAAAGGATGACAATCTAAATTGTTTAATCACACCTTCCATTAATTAATTGCATGAGAACGTTGACGATGTCAATTGTATTTCATTGCATACCAACATAATTGGAAGACTTGTTTGTCTACACATCTGCTGCATTTTTTTGCTCTGATCAAAATCAAGAAGACTTCTTAGAATACATATTTTCTCCCCGCCACCTTCTATTCTGCCAGCGTGTTCAACTCTGGAGGTTGATCTTTTTATGAGCATGCTGTTAAATGTTGACTGGATAAGCACACATTGGCCTTTAAAAAAGTGCATTAGGAGGATTAAATAAATGTTTTTTTTTCTTTTTTTTACTATTGTTAAAAGAGCCATTTTGTCCTCTGGGACCACAATTAAAGCAATGCAATGCACAATAAAAGGTCTCTTGTCTTAAATGTAAATGGTTCTAATAGGCCATTAATTTCCAAACTAAAACCACTAATGCGATGATGATAACGTCTACATTTGTACAAGGAAAATGAACCTCATAATTCTTGAAAATGGGCACTTTTGTAAAGTGAGGATCCCCAATAATTATTTTCATCAAGCATAGAAACGTTCTGCTGTGGCTGCGCCCTTCACGGCTTTCTGGGAGCGCCAGCTGGCCACTAGACAATCTCTGTGGTCAGGATGCGGCCATGCTGACGATATTCTTGGGGAAAGCTCTGGGTGGTGGACTGTGCCGCTGGCAGCTGGGAGTGAGGAGCTTGACAAGCATGGCATGGTCCACTCCAGCACCATCTGGCTTACAGCTTCAACGGAAAGTTTATTTTTCAACCTATTTTCATTTGTTTTGTGCCTTGTCAATATAACCATACAAAACCATACCATTTATGTTGTCATTATTGAAAATGCATCTCTGCGTTTATTTTGGGCCACCCTCATTAATATGCAAATTGGATATTTCGGTTCCAATCGTTGGAGCAAGTCTTAGATTGCAGTGTGACAGAACAGGTGGTCATTGTCGCTACCTTCTTCTTCTTCTGGTCAGTTAATCTCTCGTTGCAGTGCTCAGGGGGAACAACACTCACTGCCTCAGCCTTTGCAACTACGGTCATGCACCAAAACGATGTTGATTAACCGAAATAGCCAATTTGCTTGAAATTTTGAGTGGAACCTTGCAGTGCGACTGCTTAGCACGTCCGCCTCACCGTGCAGAGGTCCGGGGTTCGATTCCGGCTTTGGCCTTCCTGTGTGGATTTTGCATGTTCTCGCCGTGCCTGCGTGGGTTTTCTCCCATACTCCTGTTACCTCCCACATTGCAAAAACATGCACGGCAGGCTAACTAAACACTCTGAATTGTCCCCGTGTGTGATTGTGAGTGTGAATGGTTGTTTGTCTTTTCTGGCCCTACGATTGGTGTCCCCCACTTACGACCCGAAGACAGCTGGGTGACGCTCCAGCACGCCCCCCGACCCTCGTAAGGATAAGCGGGTCAGAAAATGGATGGATGGACCTTGCAGTTCCCGCCAAGTCCTCATGATGGATATTTATTGTCAAACCTGTTTTTGTGTAAGAATGCCCTTTGCGCAGGAAATAAAAAAATGCAGAATGATTTTATTTTGCTGTTTGCTTCAATCCCTTTGTTGGTGGATTAGGATACTGGATCTCTTATACATGCATTGAGGAATGTGTTACGAAAAAAATAATTTTAATTTTAATATTAAGAGCACCGGATTGTACCACAGTAGCATTGATGACAAATTGTGGCCCCCTCCTTTGTTGCCCATGACTGCCCTAGAAGAAGTCTTGGCTGGTTCCGAATGTCAATAACTAGTCGTCCGTCAAGGATTATTACAAATGAGTGTACCAGGAATGGCTCATGGAACAACAATTTTTATTTGTCTTTTTTTTTTTTTTTTGACTTGAAAAGACCATCGGTTTTAAAAACAAGTAACCACACATTCTCTCCCTCAGGGAACCAGTCTTTGTTAAACCTTATTAACCTCTACAATGAGCAGAGTGCCGGTTCACAGTCTCAGCCACTTAAGTTTGAGCATGACCTTACTTTGGGCTTACAACTGTCTAATGTGCCATAGCTTGGCTGCTTTCCATTGCAGACTCTCATCCACCCAATCAGCCCTGAGTGGGAGCAAATAGGACAGGAAGGGCAAGACCAAGTCATTTAGTGAATTTGCCAACTTTCCAGGACATAAATCTACTGCTTCATTAGTTGTATCGGCACATGATGAGACAACGCATAATAGCCCTGTCTTAATTGTCGCAGTTGCATTATAATTACTAACCATTTAATATTATTTGTCTTTTCATTTTCTACCGCCTGTACTGTTCAAGGTCATTGGTGAGCTGGACCCTATCTTAGCTGACATTGGGCCAGAAGCGGCGATTTGGGTCTTCCCTGGACTCGAGTTTTCCACCAATCCACCTTGCATATTTTTGCTTCGGGAGGAAGCCGGAACAGCTGGGCAAAGCGTGCGCACACACAAGGCCTCAAAAGTTTGCAGAGCGTTATTCCCCCTCCCTTCCCTGCTCCTCTCCCCCCACCAAGATTGTGCCTTTTAACAAGACGGCCTCTCAATATAATGAAGATCCCTTCAATGTCACAGCTGCCTTCAACCTTTGTCACTATGTAAGGGGATTTTATCCCAACTGCATATCATCAAGATTGCATATATCAGGTTTCATTAGTTTTGTTTTGGGTTTTTTTTTTCAGGAACAACAACACACACAAACACACACACACACACGCACACACACACACACACGCACGGGGACACGATTTGACACCGCCAGCCAACATTCTTCACTGGAGATAATGTATAAAAATGGCCACGTGATGAGTGGTGCCTGGTTTCCTCCAAAAATGACTTCTGGCATTCAAGGCAAAGAGTTCAATCTTTGTGTCATCAGACCTGAGAACTTTGTCTCTTGAGAGTCCTTCAAGTGTCTTTGTGTAAACTCCAGGTGGGTTGCCCTGTAGAGTGTGTTCCCATCGGGCCACTCTACCATACTGTTCTCCTCTTTCCCCTGAGGGATGTTGGAACTCTGACAGAGTGAGCATCAGTTACCTCCCGGACGAAAAAGCCTTTCTCCCACTGGTCATTTAGTTTAGATGGGCAGTGAGCTCCAGGAAGTGTCCTGGCGGTTACAAATACCCTGTTATGGATGATGGAGGCTACTGTGTTCATTTAAAATAAGATTTCTCTTTCCCCAAATCTGTGCATCAAGACAATCCAATCTCAAGAATCTCCAGAAAATTCCTTTAATGTTATGCCTGGTTTGTACTCGGACATGCTCCGTCAAACTGCAGAACATTATACAGACAGCTTGTGTGTTTCAAGAATCATGTCCAATCAGCTGAATTACCACAGGTGGACTCAAACTAAGTTGTTGAAATGTCTTAAGGGTGAACAGCGTAAACAGGATACAGCTTCGTGGCAAAGACTGGTTTCTTACATTTTTATTTTTAATGAACTTGTAAAAAAAATATATACATATATATATATATATATATATATATATATACACATGTGTATATATATATATATACACACCACAGGCCAATGGCAACCTCGAACTGGCAACAAGGAAAGCGGCTACGGCCAAATACCTCCAGCGGGTGAGGCAAGTCCTAAGAAGCCAGCTCACTGGCAAGAATAAGACCCAGGCAATAAACAGCTATGCCCTGCCAGTAATCAGATACCCTGCAGGAATAATAAGGTAGCCAAAGGAAGAGATTCAGACCACAGACGTTACGACACGAAAGCTCCTAACAATGCATGGAGGGTTCCATCCCAAATCCAGCACCCTGACGTACTCAAGAGAATGTCTCAGACAATGGGGAACAGAGGATGAGGTGCTGGAAGAGGGACCTACATGGGATGTACCACCGGACCATAACTGAAGTGGCTGATCTCAAGAAGTCCTATCAGTGGCTAGAGAGGGCTGGCCTGAAGGACAGCACAGAGGCACTCATCCTGGCTACTCATGAGCAGGCCCTGAGCACCAGAGCCATTGAGGCCCAGATATACCACACCAGACAAGACCCAAGGTGTAGGTCAGCCTTCCTCAACTGGCGGACCGCGATCCACGACCGGACCGCCGACCTCCTCTGTCCGGACCCTCTGCAATTTGTATAAAATAATAAATTATAAAGTGATTTTTACGTGATACATTTTATATTTTTGGACTATAATCTGCGCATTACCGCGATCGCTTGTTAAAATTATCCGTTGTATTCTTTGCGTGCACTAACAGATATATAGCGCGACTGTGTGTGTATAATGTTTGACTAACTGGAGACCCTGGCTGAGCAGGGCATGTCGGCGATAACGATGCGCTGATTGGCTCCTCTGAACTTAAGGGGTGCCCATACATAAGCGTCAGCATATACGATGCGCTGATTGGCTCCTCTGAACTTAAGGTGTGCCCATACATAAGCGTCAGCATATACGATGCGCTGATTGGCTCCTCTGAACTTAAGGTGTGCCCATACATAAGCGTCACGCATTCAAAATGGATGATTGTGTCAGGAAACAGACGCATGCGCGACGCCACAGTGTGCTCACAGCTTCAGCCCAGGAGAGCCGCACACAGACAATTAGACAAGACGAATCGCGGGAGGTTTCAATTGTGTGCAGTTTTGCTCCCGTCTACCCGGGGATCTCTGCAGCTGTTTAACAGAAGAACACCGTAACATGGTAAATGAACATCACAATGGTGTCCTCAAATAATATTTGCATGCCTCAGACGTTGCATTCACCTTTAGTGGAAGAACAGCACTGCACATTCCTGTGCTCCCTTGTGTCAGTATTTAAAATGGTTCTTAACTCCTCTTCTAATATATTTTTCAGTGATTTCAGAGGGGATGTGAAAAGGGGAATTGTACAAATGAAAAGGATATTTTTGTTTTCATGTTTAGTATTTATTTTGGTAAAATTTGTATTTTGTTTTGTTTTTGTTAAATTAAGGGGAAAAAAAGACTACTGTTTAACAAAGTTAAAGTAAAAATGCCTTATTTCCCTAAAAGGGCTATTTCTATTATTAAGCAGGCACAACTAAACAAAATAAAAGAGTTCCTGTGCCTCAACACAATACCTCTCATTATTTGCTGTGTACTGGCAAAGTGAATAATTGTTATTTTCATGCACCCCATTATTGGTTGGTTGTGAGGAGTGTTGATTTGTATAAGCTTGTCTTGACCATACTAAAGGGGCATATAGCCCTGCTCCCCATGACCGCCGTGCATGGGACCGGACCTTGGTCTTATTAAAAAAAAAAAAAAAAAGTGGACCTACAGCATTTCTAGTTGAGGACCACTGGTGTAGGTTGTGCAAAGAGGCACCTGAGACGATCCAACACATAACTGCAGGGTGTAAGATGCTGGCAGGGAAAGCCTACATGGGATCTCATAACCAGGTGGCTGGCAAAGTCTACCGCAACATCTGTGCGGAGTATGGACTGGAAACCCCAAGGTTAAAATGGGAAACACCTCCGAAGGTGGTGGAGAATGACAGAGCAAAGATCCTGTGGGGCTTCCGGATCCAGACTGACAAGATGGTAATGGCGAACCAACCAGATATCGTGATCATAGATAAAGGGCAGAGGAAAGCCGTTGTAGTGGATGTAGCGGTGCCAAGTGATGGAAACATCAGAAAGAAGGAACACGAGAAACTCGAGAAATACCAAGGGCTCAGAGAGGAGCTGGAGAGAGCCTGGAAGGTAAAGGTGACAGTCGTGCCTGTGGTGGTCGGAGCACTCGGGGCAGTGACCCCCAAACTAGATGAGTGGTTGCAACAGATCCCGGGAACAACATTGGACATCTCAGTCCAGAAAAGCGCAGTGCTGGGAACAGCAAGGATACTGCGCAGAACCCTCAAGCTTCCTGGCCTCTGGTAGAGGACCCGAGCTGAATGAGGGACGCACACCACCCGAGGGGTGAGACGAGGATTTATTATATATATGAGAGAGAGAGAGAGAGAGAGAGAGAGAGAGAGAGAGAGAGAGAGAGAGAGAGAGAGAGAGAGAGAGAGATAATTACAAAACAAAAAATGTAAACGGTAAATTTATTGGGCGGACATAAGATACGAAAATCTTTATTTGTCTCACAATGGAGAAATTCGCAATTTACAACAGCAACATTTTGAAGGGAAGAAAGTAGAAAAACAGTATTTGCATGCATGAGAAGATGAAAAATTTACTTGCACTGTGTCAAATTTTCGGGGCAAAATGCCTCTGGAGACTTTATGTCTTCAAAAGGTTTCCTTTGTTTAATAATGGTCTCATATTTCAGTATGTTGTTATACTACTGCAATGTTTTTGTTTTTTGTATACAGCCTTTTTTTCCAAGCCAGAATTAGTTCCAGAAAATGTCACTGTACTCTTTATGGATGAGTGTGCATCACATTTAAATTCACATTTGATTCAATAGGAAGACACGCACGCTCGACTCCCAAGGTAGTGGAGGAGTACCCAAGGGAATCCAGTAAATAGGACTTGAAGAACTGGTGTTCATTTCACCAAGAAATGTTGATGAAAAAAAGTGTGAGGAATGCCCTCGGGGAAAAGATGAGGAGATTAGATGGAAACAAAGTCGCTCTGGTGTTGAGTAGGAATTCATAGCAAAGTCATATTTTAGAGTCTGGAGTTACAAATCTCTCGAGCAAGCTAAAAAATAAGTTAATGCTCCGCTCTGACAAAAAATATGCCTCTCTCCCATCTCATCCACACTCGATCTTAGATGGAACAGCAAAGGATTACACAATGATGCCAATAGTAGTCTTGCCTAATTCACATCCCCTGCTCCTCATGGGCTTTCCCAGGCCAGATATGATGTATAGTCTCTAGAGAATGTTCAGAAAGGCCTCCGTGATGCAGAAGAACACACATGAGCATACTTACATCTACTCTTGGAGAAAGAGAAGTCAGAATCAGAGCATCACAGTGCCAGGAAGAAACTCCAGACATGTTCTATGAATAGAAATGTGACCTGAAGGGTGGTCTGCTTGATACTTTTTCTCCAGTTCTGCGTTACAATTTGCTCAGAATTGTGTTTGCTGTGATTGGAAGACCAGCACCTTGTACCGGTGCACAACTCAGACATCTCATTAATATGACGACAGATATTAAGGATAACTGCCTGCTTGCATAAAATACATGAACGGAAACAACAGGAAACATGAAAAAAGAGCCACTGGGTCAGAAAACTC
The DNA here is from genome assembly GCF_054856545.1 of Hippocampus guttulatus. NCBI lineage: Eukaryota > Metazoa > Chordata > Actinopteri > Syngnathiformes > Syngnathidae > Hippocampus > Hippocampus guttulatus. Next base: position 12,997,605 of record NC_141269.1, read on the forward strand.
TGTTCGTCCAGCCATCCATCTTCTTCCACTTCCGACTGGCCAACAGCAAATTTTAATCAGAGCTGACTTTATGTATCCTTAAACATATTTGTGACGTTGATTTAAACCATTTTTGTTTTTTGAGATGTTCACAATACAGATTTTACCATGCGTTGTGATTCATGGCTCTACGTTTTAGAAAAACTAAACGTATCTGTTGCTGCCCATTTCCAGTTGACAGCAAGAGACAAAATGGCCGCCCCATGACATGGACAAAAATGGGTGGATTTTGCATCTTAATTCAATTTCCACCAACACAATACCCATCAGAATTCAGCATTTAGACTAGTGGGGGAGCATACAACATTATTGCAAAGAAGATGTTTATTTAGCTTTCACAACAGCTGCAGCTGTGACAAAGCGATTTACAGAACATTTCACATAAAATGGCAATAATAGAATAGAACACAATGAAAAACATTGACAACAAAACAATTGGAACAACTATTCCTATGTACGCCTTGTTGGTTGAAGAAGTTCTAGATGAAAGAGAAGAGATTAGAGGATGGAGAAATTATAGCAGAAATTAGATATTTAGTGTCTGTATGAAAGGAAAGGACATTTCCGAAAGTAAAAACTAGTATTCCCCGGCCAACCTATACGAAAGGATACTCAACTCAACCGTATTTATAAAGCACTTTCAAACAGCCATCGCTGCATACAAAGTGCTGTACATGGAGCAACTAACACATATACAACAATAAAGCAATAATCAGTAACAAAGATGGTAGTAGGCACCAAACAGTAAAACTAAGATCAAATCTGAATCATGCTGAGTCAAATGCCAAAGAATACAAGTGAGTTTTGTGGTGGGTTTTAAATGGGCAGCGAGGGGCTTGCCGAATGCTCAGTAGGAGGTCATTCCAGAGAGCGGGACCAGCAACGGAAAAGGCTCGATCCCCTCTGAGCCTCCGTTTATTTCTTAATACTTCTAATAATGTCTGGTCCGCAGACCTGAAGCATCGGGCAGGTGTGTAGGGGCGGATGAGCTCAGAGAAGTAAGGTGGTGCAAGGTCATTTAAAGATTTGAAAACAAATAGGATATCTTGAAAAGAACTCTAAAATGTATAGGGAACCAGTGAAGGGATGCCAGAGTAGGAGTTATGTGCTCCCTCTTACGAGTACCAGTCTACCTACTACCTACCTATCTTCAGATACTATCCACAAAAATGTTTCAGGCAGCAACGTTGAAAGCAACAGGGCACTTACATAGTTCACAGATTATGTAAAGACACTTGAGTTTCACGCTAAAGATTTACAATGAAGAACATCAACAGTGATCCTTCACAAGAACAACAAATAGAATATTTTTCATTTTATTATCAAGCTAATATTTTGCAGGTAAAGTCCGCAAGCTCGAGACCTAAGTCAGCAATACTCATCACATATTGATTGATGCCAGTTAGGAAAAGTGGAGTTTAATTCATTTGAAACAGTGCTGTCCTTTCCTATTCATCTCACCATGACCTGATGACGTAATCCAACAAAGATGAAGTAGAGCTGGCATAAAGGTGAGGAGATTTGCTTCTCCGAAGAGGTCCCTGTAGTGACTTTGGCTGAACGGTTTGTATCCAGGCACCTTCCCAAAGCATTTGTAGAACTATCCTATCCTGCACATATTTCTGAGTCATCTCAATCGGATAGGACAGGACAGGATAGGATAGGATAGGATAGGAAAGGAAATTTGCTAGGCAAAAACAAGTATCCGAAGAGGCCCCATGTTTGTTGATCTCTCTTCCACAAGCGAACCATACAAAACCTGTTTTCAGGTCTGGAAAACAAATGCTCATTTTCACACTGTTCTTAAACTTTGATAAAGGTTCATGTATATTTCAACAAAAATGAAATATGATGTCACCCTTTATCCTTTGGTATTAAACAAAACGCTAAGTGCTCAACACCTTGAAATGAACAAAGATGAAAAAGAATGTATTCATTAGGATGTGCATAAATTCCCTTTTACTGTGAATTAAAATTCATGTATGTTAAATGTCATTATTAATTTAAACTGTCAAATCTGTTTTTGATTCCCGGTTACCCTTTATCTCTCTGATGTTCTGTGTTGAACAGGATACGTGTGCAATATAGATGACTGACCTATTTAAGATAAGCACAGAGGAGGTTAAAACAAATAAAGTGAGCACTTTGTGTTTACTCAGCTCCTTTCCTATGCTGGGTGCCTGATTGGCAATGATCTCTTGAACACATTTCAAACTGCCTTTTCCACCGATATTCGTAATACTAAAGACAGCTTTTTGCCCCCATTTTTATCTCAAAGTTTCGCCTGAAGATCATTTTCACCAATTTAATGCAACATCAAGAATGGCTCACGGTAATTAAATTAGTCATAGAATCAGTTAAAGGAATCCAAAACCCGACACTTTTTAAAGACCTATAGCCAAGATTACCGGTAGTTTAAAATGTTCCAAAGAATATAATTGACACGTGGTGTTATTCAAAACCTTGCACTCCATCTTCCCTGCTTTTGGACAGCCACACTCATATATCATAAACACATATCGGATACTTTGGGACAGTGGCCCCCAATCACCCATTCGCAAGCTGCTACTGGTCCGCGGGACACTTGGTGATGGGTTGCACACAGTTTGCGCAGGCAGCCCAAGTACCATTAGTAGTTAAGCTGCTACACACCGTGCATCCACCGAACCAAAAGCAGCAATCATTCATATCATCTTTTGATCATGCACACAAATGACCACCCCTGAACAAAGACTCCCCCCCCCCCACCACCACTCCTGCCCCCAAATTGCAATGTTTACTGTATTCCAAAACCAGACCTACTCATGTTTGATGTAAGTAAACAATGGACCACTGTGTGTGTGTGTGTGTATACCACACACATATATACATATGTACACATATACATATATACACCCACACATACATGCATACATATATTAGTATGTATGCATTCGCATTTATGCAAATAAAATAATGCGGCTGGATAGCTCAGTTGGTAAGGCATCGGTTTGGCATACGGGAGACGGTGGTTCGAATCCCGCTTGGGGCAAAAATGAGCACATCCAGTGTGGGTCCTTGGGCAAGATCCTTCACGCTAATGCCTACCTCATACAATGATGAGAGACAATAAAACGAATATAATGCCGGCTCAGACGTCGCCCGGCCAAACAAGGTCTGCGTCAGCTGCTGGGGAACCAGAGCACCTTGATGAAAAATGGGCTACTGGAACAAAGCGGAGATGGGCGAGATGCGATAACATGGCTCTGTTGGAATGCTACTACTCAAGCAACCCTAGTCAGAGGGGTTACATGCAGAGAATGTGGGCTAAATGGTTACTTCGAAACCCACAGTCACGGTTGACCACAAAACAACTAGTAGCTCAGTGTTCCAACATCCACAAATGCCAACTGTTGTCACAACTTGAGATTGATGAGGTACAACGCAGGTTCCATGGTGAAGGGCCCCAGGCTGCCAGATCAGAGGAGGAGGTCATACCAGAGATTGGGAGGCAAGCCCCAATGAATGAAATGCTGAGCGAGGCAGCAACTGACCTGAAAGCTAAGATCATGGCGAGAATGAAAGCTGGGCAACCTAGAAACCGATTACAACGGCTATGTGAAGTACCACCTGAAAGCCTCATGGAAAGTGTGAATGCAGCACTGAGGGCGATCCCTACCGTAACAATCACGGAAACCAATGAGCTGATATACGCTTCAGCATCAGTGATCCTAGAGATGCTTGGCTATAAGAGCAACCATGGAAGCCATGAGACACGTTATCCACCATGGAAAAGACGGTTGGAGGCTAAGATCAAGGCGGCTCGGAAAGATGTGAGTCAATTGACAGAGGCCCAGAGAGGTGTGATGAAAAGGCTGACACCCGAGAGGTACATCCAGATGACCATACCTGAAGCACTCGAAACTGCCAAACAAAGGCTACAAGCCTTGTCCAACCACCTAAAGCGGTACACGAAAGAGAATGAGGCCAGACGAATAAACAGGCTGTTCGCAACACAACCTGCGAAAGTGTACGCTCAGTGGCAGGGTCAGAGCTGACCCACCTAGACTGGAAACTGAAAGGTACTGGAAAGGCATATGGGAGAAGGAGGTTGCACATAACATCAGTGCACAATGGCTGGTGACCCTGAGAGAGGAGCACAGACACCTCCCTGAACAGAACCCAGTTACCATAACAGTGGCAGACATACAGGAAAGATATGAAGAACTGGACAGCACCAGGCCCGGACATGGTCCACACCTACTGGCTAAAGAAACTCACAGCACTCCATGAGCGCCTAGCAGCACAAATGAACCAGCTGCTGAGGGATGGGACTCACCCAGGATGGCTAACGGAAGGGCGAACGATCCTGATCATGAAGGATCCCTCAAAGGGTGCAGTCCCATCCAACTATCGGCCAATAACCTGTCTCTCCACAACATGGAAGCTCATGTCAGGCATCATTGCGGCTAAGATAAGTGGACACATGAATCAATACATGAGCGAAGCACAGAAGGGCATTGGTAGAGATACCAGAGGAGCCAAACATCAGCTCCTGGTTGACAGAACAGTCGCACAAGACTGCAGGTCCCGACATACCAACCTGTGCACAGCCTGGATTGATTACAAGAAAGCCTATGACTCGATGCCACATACATGGATCACTGAATGCTTGGAGTTGTATAAGGTGAACAGGACCCTAAGAGCCTTCGTTGCGAACTCGATGAGGATGTGGAAAACCACACTTGAGGCCAATAGCAAGCCACTTACCCAAGTGTCCATCAAATGTGGCATATACCAAGGTGATGCACTCTCCCCACTGCTGTTCTGCATAGGACTGAACCCCCTAAACCAAGTAATCCCCAAGACAGGTTATGGATACCGCCTCAGAAATGGAGCTACGATCAGTCACCCCCTCTACATGGATGACATAAAGCTGTATGCTAAGAGCGAAAGGGACATAGACTCCCTGATCCACACAACCAGGATCTACAGCAGCGACATCGGGATGTCATTCGGGCTTGAGAAATGTAGTCGGATGGTGACTAAGAGAGGAAAGGTAGTCTGCACTGAAGGGGTCTCACTCCCTGAAGGAACAATAGCAGACATTGAGGACAGCTACAAGTACCTCGGTATACCACAAGCCAATGGCAACCTGGAACTGGCAACAAGGAAAGCGGCTACGGCCAAATACCTCCAGCGAGTGAGGCAAGTCCTAAGAAGCCAGCTCAATGGCAAGAATAAGACCCGGGCAATAAACAGCTATGCCCTGCCAGTGATCAGATATCCTGCAGGAATAATAAGGTGGCCAAAGGAAGAGATTCAGATCACGGACGTTAAGACCCGAAAGCTCCTAACCATGCATGGAGGGTTCCATCCCAAATCCAGCACCCTGAGACTGTACGCAAGCCGAAAGGAAGGAGGCCGGGGACTAGTGAGTGTGAGAGCCACTGTCCAGGATGAAACATCCAAGCTCCATGAATACATCAAGGAGAAGGCTCCAACGGATGACGTACTCAGAGAATGTCTCAGACAATGGGGAACAGAGGATGAGGCGCTGGAAGAGGGACCATCATGGGAGGACAAGCCCCTACACGGGATGTACCACCGGACCATAACTGAAGTGGCTGATCTCAAGAAGTCCTATCAGTGGCTAGAGAGGGCTGGCCTGAAGGACAGCACAGAGGCACTCATCCTGGCTGCTCAGGAGCAGGCCCTGAGCACCAGAGCCATTGAGGCCCAGATATACCACACCAGACAAGACCCAAGGTGTAGGTTGTGCAAAGAGGTACCTGAGACGATCCAACACATAACTGCAGGGTGTAAGATGCTGGCAGGGAAAGCCTACATGGAACGCCATAACCAGGTGGCTGGCATAGTCTACCGAAACATCTGTGCGGAGTATGTACTGGAAACCCCAAAGTCAAAATGGGAAACACCTCCGAAGGTGGTGGAGAATGACAGAGCAAAGATCCTGTGGGACTTCCGGATCCAGACTGACAAGATGGTAATGGCGAACCAACCAGATATCGTGATCATAGATAAAGGGCAGAGGAAAGCCGTTGTAGTGGATGTAGCCGTCCCAAGTGATGGAAACATCAGAAAGAAGGAACACGAGAAATACTAAGGGTTCAGAGAGGAGCTGGAGAGAGCCTGGAAGGTAAAGGTGACAGTCGTGCCTGTGGGGGTCGGAGCACTCGGGGCAGTGACCCCCAAACTAGATGAGTGGTTGCAACAGATCCCGGGAACAACATCGGACATCTCAGTCCAGAAATGTGCAGTGCTGGGAACAGCAAGGATACTGCGCAGAACCCTCAAGCTTCCTGGCCTCTGGTAGAGGACCCGAGCTGAATGAGGGACGCACACCACCCGAGGGGTGAGACGAGGATTTTTCTTTTTTTATATGCACACACACATACATGCATATTAGTCACGGTGGCTGACTTTGCAAATTTTTATTTTGCTAAATAGATAAATAAAATAATAAATACTAATTCGGGGTTCGTGTGCGCGGCAGCATATTAATGACATTGAATGTGGAATAATGCATACATCTATGTCCTGCACGGTGATGAGGCTTTGGGTGCCTTGTTACTGTCAAAGTTGATTTCGTTGCATGGAAATAAATCCACAAACGGAATTGAAACATCATGTCAGTCATTAAAACTGTAATGTAAGTGTCACTCAGGCGAGAGTGCATGTCTAATTTTCTAAATGGATAGCCATTTTGAATGTTTCCGAAATTTCGTGATTGGTTTTAATGTACTTGATTTTAAAACAAGCAAATGGCGTATTTATTTGATTTCCTTTGTTACTTTCTACTACCCGGGAAGCACTCAGAGTAGAGCCGTGGGTCCTCCGCATTTAGAGGCACTACATGAGGTGGCTTGGGCATCTGATCAGTTTTTTTTTTTTTACGTTGAAGCTAATCGTTGAAGTTCCCGTAGTCATATAAATGATTGAACGGCTGGTAGGCAGCAGTCTTTTGGTGAGAGCATTAGCATGGCCTGTGAAACAGATGCTTCAAAACCTGTTAAAATAAGACGCTGTCACTGAAGCTGATGCAACCAACACTGTTGCCTCATTGCTTCGTTGCACGCCCAGTGGCTTCACATAAGCTGGCTTTGGTTTGTTGTCCAGGACATCAAGTCAGTGGCTCATGAAGATTTGGGAAACACAGGAAGGAGAGCAACAAGAGCATCTTTCACACAGCCTAAATTCTGGATCGTATGCTTAAGCACCATCTTCTCTCAAGATTCCATGTAGCATGAAGTGGGTTAGCCTCCTTATTTATTTACATACTGTACGTTATTGATTTTCAAATAAATGCCACCAAATACATTGTACTCTTTTTCGATCAGGCACTTCTTCAAAAATATAGATTTGCTGTTTTTATGAACGTAAACCACACATTTTATTGTTCTCAAGAAATGCAGAATGCACGTTTGCTATGTTACATTGTTTTAATGCACAACAATTCCTGTGTAAACTATTTTTACACTTTATTGACTATTGATTATGTTGAACTTTTCAATAAAGTATTACCTAACATCAAACATTAATGGCAACTGCTCATATATACGCATGCCATACTTACACAGTGAAAATAGCTGATAAGTCTCTCATCGGATTAATATCCTATACTATTGTACTTTATATTGGAACTTGATTTGAATCCAAAAAGCCCATACATAGCCTTTCTTGTCCTAATTGAGTTCTACACTGATGCTCTCGCTCTATGTTTGACCTCATTGCCAGCTGCAAATGATTAGCTTGCACATGCCGAATTGATAGTTCCATATTCAGCAGAGCTATCACGTGTGCCTTCCCATTGAATGGTGTATGTTGCTGCTGCTAAAAGGTTAATCAACTGATCTTTTCTGCATTTGATGCTTGAGGAATTTTGTTACATAAGGGATGCACGAATGGACACACATCACTTCTAATCATGTGCATGTGAGAAACTGACACTCATCATGGCTGTTTGTCATTCGAGTGCATTTCAATTTGTAAATGGTTAAGATTGACTATTGACTTTAGGGCAGGTGGGGAGAGATTGGGGGAGGTCAAAGCAACCCTTTGATACTCATTTGGATGTTTAATAATAATAGGATGCTTTTAAAAAGCAAGGGGTGCACACATATATAAGCAAACATGTTTTTATGCTGTTTGAAGCATGGCGGCACGGTGGTGGCGACTGGTTAACACGTCCACCTTGCAGTGCAGAGGTGCAGGGTTTGATTTCGGCTCCGGCCTTCCTGTGTGGATTTTGCGTGTTCTCCCTGTGCCTGTGTGGGTTTTCTCTGTGTGCTCCGGTTTCCTCCCACATTCCAAAAACATGCATGGCAAGTTAATGGAACACTCTCAACTGTCCTTAGGTGTGACTGTGAGCACGAATGGTTGTTTGTCTATGCATGTCGTGCGATTGGCTGGTAACCAGTTCAGGGTGTACCCCGCCTACAGCCTGAAGACAGCTCGGATAGGCTGCAGCACGCCCGCGAACCTTGTGAAGAGGAGCGGATTAGAAAATGGATGGATGGATGGATAGTATGAAGCATCAAGTCTCAAAAGGGGTTATGAAATAAATAGTATTCGCACCAAACACAAATACTATTTAGGATACCACTGAAAATGGTCAAATAAGAAATGACTATAACAGGATATTACAACACTTAGCTCTTTACTCGCAAGCTCTAAGTGGAGGTATTCATAATTGTATACTGTTCATTTTAATTCTGTGTATGTTAAATTCCAGGTATTCTTTGTAGCTATGACAGTAAATGTCATTCAAAGAACATCTTGTATTCATGCTTGAGTTATTTCTGCCAAACGTGAAAAGAGCTTCAAATATTCCAAATTCATCAGATGTTCTACTTTTCTCCAAAGCTGTCTGCATTCCCCAGCGATTCTAAAATTGGAGCCTATTTCTGGGCAATTGTATTCAGGTCCAAAGCTGAAAAGGACTGGCATATGCAGTGGCCCTCGAGGGACTCTTCTAGTGTTGGCCGTTTAATTAGGCATGGTACCAGCTTGGCTCACCAGTATTTTCCAATATGTACATTCACCAATAAGACAGTGAAGCAAATTTCAACCACTACTTGAATTAAGTGTCTGGGGTTAAAGTGCAATGGCCCGCCTCTGGTAGAATTCGAGAGAGAGAGAGAGAGAGACAGAGATATTTTTTTTTATTGAACCATCGACAAAAAATGTAATTGAGGTACAGTATAATGACGTCCAGAAAGCAAGGCAAAAAGGAACATGGTTTACAATGTTGTTACCTAATCCAGGTTTGTGGGTCTGAATGTAACAATGATGTTTTCAGATTTAATCTGGGGAAAAATAAAAATTTTTGGGGAAAGCTACTCAATTTAGAGTTCTTTCACAATAGGACATAGTGAACTGCCACAGAAGGAAGATAACCATCAAGCAGGACATTGAACTTACTTTGACATACAGTAGGTAAATGGCCCACAACCCTGATTTGGCTGCTTAGTATAATTACTACACGCCTCATGTCCATTTTATTCATACAATTATTTAAATAGAATAAAGGAAGGAGAGTGAATATTTAGTATAACGTAAGCTATTATTATTATTCATGTGAAAAGACTCAGCTTCCAAACAGACAAAGTAACCCCCCCCCTCCCAAAATAAAAGTTTAGCACTGGTAAAAGCACAAATGTGAAGTCTGCTCGTAAGTATTGTGTAGCCTCTGCGTAATACCGAAGTGTCCAGGCGCTGTGTGAGTTTAACCCTAAAATAATGCTTGTTTTTAAACTTTGTGACTATATTAGTCACCGATTTCTTCAGGGAGGAATGTTAGGATAAGCCCAAGGCAAACGTGTTTTGGAATTCAACTGCCTCCTAGGATTCATGTCTAATGTCCCTTGGTACATCTCCTTCTCATTTATCATACCTATATCAGGGGTACCATCTAGGAGGATACTTCATGAATGAAAATTCCCTCTGGGAATTTGCTGTACCAGATGACACAAAGGTGTTGAGGAAAAAAAAATATGAACAACTCCTTCACTTTTTGATAAACTAACCAAAGACGATGTACTGTACACCATAAATTGTCCAATACTGGGTGTTGAGTAATTTAATTTTCACTTATTTCCGAGTAAAGTTGGAAAACAAAATGCTGCCTTTTTCGTAATTTTTTTAGACATTTCTTGAAGAATTTCAAACCTTCATGTTTTTGATTGCCTGCTTAGATTAAAAAAATATTTAGAAGTTAAAAAAAGTAACAAACTATTCATATTTGTTTTAACTTATTATTCAATCTATGTGTGGAATCAAAAGTATATTTTTATATTTTAAAGTCATTAACAAACATTTATTTCTTCTTACTTCTTGTGTCTGTGATAGAGAAATCTATGAGCAAAATTGTATCATGTTTAAAGTTTCATTTAATTTGGGCACGTCTAGGTGTTTGGGTGCGTATGCAGCGCCCCCAAATGCCTGTGCACAAAGGCGTCGGCCATCTGGGCGGAAGGCTTTTGAAGTCCACAATTATCATGTCAAGGCAAGGGGGCGAACAGAGGGAAGAAGGCTAGACTTGGTCACAAAGTGGGAATAAACAATTCGGGAACAAAGCGTTGTTGAACAACAAAAGAAGGTTTGAGAACGCCTGTCGCGCCCAACATTTGTCATCTGCAAAGTCTGCAACTTGTTGATTCATTTTGGACCAGACAGAAAGGCGTCAATGTACCGGTGGTTCAAAGCTTAAACCAAGGTAACCAATCACTACCCAGGGGCCGGACCGGGTGCGTGGTATGCAAATATCGGGGGCAGTGTTTTTCTTTTATTTTGCATATGTAAACAAAAGTTCAAACTGGCGGACAGGGAACTCTGAGCGTGATTGCCGGGGCAACAACTGTCATTCGCCCTCAGAGATCCCTCCTGCCATTAAAGAAGACAATTTTCACTGTGTGCCGAGTCATTTCTTTAACTTTGTCCGAGAAAAACTCTGACAGTCTGCTACATTTGTAAGTTTGTGTACGGTATTAGTGGTAACTTGAAGACATGTTCAGCTTTGTCTGTGCATCCTCAGGTCAAAACTTGAGCCAGGAGCATGCTGAATGCCACAAAAAAAATGTTAGATTTTCTAGAGGATATTGAAACAGTTATTAGTGGCTCCAGCAAAGCTCAAATATAATTATTTCCGTAATAAACAATTCCTTGAGCATGTGTGGTCATGAACACAAGTGTGCCTTCCAGCTTCATTGTTTTTCTTTTGACTACAAACTTCACAGTTTCGGTTCATACTAAGTCCAAGCTGGAGCCACAACAGTAGCTTGCTGTTTTCAGCAAAAATAATGCTAACCTGCTCAGCACTTCACGTCAGCCAGACATATCTGGCATCTTGCGTATAGCAGCAAAAATGCCAGAAATTTCCCTGAGCGCTACATGGAGATCAAATGCAGTGATAAAAGCATAACATTGCACCATATGTGTTGGATGTGTAACTGCTGTAACTGAATTTTGCCATGTTATCTTGATAGCTTTCAAAATAGTTATAGCTGGGGAGTGATGAGATTTTACTGAACTTAATGGCCAGATCTCTTACCACCACTTAAGTGCACCCCGCTTCGTAGTGTATTCGCCAAAACTGTTTAGCTACAGATACAGTATGTACATGTGCACTTCACCCTTTTGTGATCAGCACTAGGTTGATTAATTGATTGATTGATTCATTCATTCATTGAGCATCTAATTGGGCAGCGCAGTGAAACAAAGAAATGAAGATAAATCTTCAGTTTTAATATTGCCCGCCCAGATGCAGATCACTGGGTCTCCCCTCTGGAACAAGGCCTGGAGGTAGGTCTCGGCGCACATATGCATGAATGTGGCCTGGCCAAATGCAACCCAGAAAGCCAGCAAAGAAGGTGTGCTACTGATCCCAGGCTAGAGAAGCTGAAAAGCGTGAGCTGGTGTGTGAGGTCAATAGGTTCTGACTCAATACACAGGTTTTGCCTTGAGACACAGGTTGCACATGCGTTACTGGTCTTCTCGAGAGGGAACTAGATTCCATTTCACCGTGGAGTTGCCCCAGGTGAGAGATGCCAAGCAAATAAAGAAAATTGTTTTCATGGGTTTCAAATAGCCAACACTAGCCACTATCATTCCAAAAGGTACAGTTTGATGTAGCTGAACTTAAAATGGTAAAACAAAGTGACAAAAATACAGACCCAGGTGGACTCCGGTCACCAGCAAAGAGCCCAGAGGAGCCGAGCCAAGAGCTTTCACTGTAGCGTTATATCCTCGATGTCTGAAGCAAATGTTGGTGAAATATAGAGACATATAGAGTACTGTATATCAAGACAGTTCAAGACCAATTAACTCAGCTAATGTCTGCACATTAGCAGACATAAACAGTCAATTTAAATGTGTGTGGATGTGTGTGTAAAATGCAAAGAAGACACCACGGAACAGTTGTTAAGATGTAATTTTCTTTGCCTCTAAGGGGGGCTTTTTCTGGTGACCAGTCATCCTGATTCCAAAAGAAGAGCTACGATGTTGCTCATGCCTTCTCTGCTTTCATCCCGCCGAGAGCCTCCTTGAGGGAAACGTAGAAACAAAATGAAGAGGCTATGAGAAGACATGGAGCCCAGCAAGTCACAAGGCAATGTGACCCGAGGCAAAATAAACAAAGACTGCTGCGCCTCCATGGTGATGCTCGTCCATACATAATTAATCAGCACGTTCCTGAGGATTAAAAGGAGCGTGAAAAAGCATCCGGCTTGGCGAGGAACTTATCATGCTGCCAAAAGCTATGTTCATCACAACATCTTTAATGGTTTTAATAGGCCTCACCCACCATTTGTCTCACAATAATCAATGTGAATACTCGCTGAGAATATATAAAAGGAAAAGTCAAATGTGTTTTACTTCAAATAGGATGCAATTTATTTTCTGCATCGTATAAGATACTGTACTATATGATACGTTTTCAGATTCACCTGTGCTTCTCTAACTTGTGTTTCTGTTGAGAATTACCAACTTGTTAAAAAAAAAAACTCGACAAATGCATAAAGTGCCTTGGCTTGAGTAATAGTGAATTGGAAGTTCAACTAACCATTCAGAAAACACTTAAATGTATACACGAGTTTTACTCCAAAATATACATTTTAAAATAAATTGATCAGGGTTTACAGCAGAATGAAAACAAAAACATTTTCCTTTCTTTTTTTTTTCCCAAAGTGTTGACCTCATTTTTAGCGTCATGATATTACAAAGGATGCTTTTCAGTTACCTGAAAGACAATGTAAGAAACTGTCACAAACAGTTCCCGATTCTTATTTGTTAGTTAAGATCGTTGTTTATGGAAATTGACACCAAATAAATAGTGTGAGTATCGATACCATAGTATCGATACACCCATTGCTAATCCTCCAGTGCTTTTGGAACCATAGCGAGAGGATTACTGATGCAAACACTACATACAAAAAAAGAACTTGGAACAAGTTTGATTTCATTTTTCCAGCAACTCATAAAGCAGGGAAAGCCAATAATGTCCCACAAGTGCTTGCTGCAATACGTGACCTGCCCACAAATTCTAGCATTGCCTCTTGACTGTTAATTCAAATATCTCCAGAAGTACCACACTGATTAAATCATGTGGCTACAAAAAAAAAATGTCAGGCTTGACGTGCACACATTAGCAGGAAACTATTTACACTCTGCGCTTATTGTACTTCATGCTGTGTAAGGCTGCCTTTATGGGGGACTTAGTGCTCTTTCTGTGAGCCGCTGTGATCTGAATGTGGCCATTTCTGTGAGATAGTGCGTCGCCTTTGTGCTGCTGTGACAGACAGATTTTATGGTGCGACTATTGATTTTTCTGAAATTGCTTCACATTGTTACCTGGGTAAATCGTTTACATGGTTTACAATTACAGATTTTGTAGGTGGAACCTAAAAGAAAACGGGAATCGGCACTCGGTACTGGCAGACCCGTCGGCACAGCTCAGTCGTAATGGGGGCACATGAAATGCGGAGGGGGGGGATTTAGGATTAAAACCATCCAGCTAGCACTTACTTTGTTCTATTACATTTGGATATATTCGCGTAGCACACCTCGTAGTCTTGAATGGCACCCTTTTCGACCAACGCTGGCAACTATTATCAAAGACAACATTTAGAATACATATACACAAACGATTTATTGAATACGTTGATGCCACAGCCGTACATATTTCACAGACATGTCTTGCGACAAGCATCATGGTGTGCAGGCACGGACCCCCTATGGCCCGCTCATGGTGACGGGTCTGAGTTCAGGCTAAATTTCACGATGAAATCCTCACTGGAATGATTTTGTTGTTGTCAGTCTAGCTTGTGCAAATGGCCTTATAGTTGCCTCTCCTTCTGTTTAGTCATATCAGCCAACATTCACTTTTCTTGAGAGCCACAGAACCAAATATTTACCGGTACCGGTTTCTGCCCAGATTGCCCAGATTACCCCATCCACTGAAGATTTAACACACATTCATGAAATGGACGCACCCTGACAAATTTAGTGGTGCATGATTCTCCCAGAAACTTACGCATCTTATCCGCACTCCAGAGGCTGTACCAAGGACTAGCACTCCACCACTCACAACTGCAGTACTACTAATGGGGACAATGGTGAGTTCGATTTGGAATTGTTGTATTTCATGTACAGTATACCGGTCGTGAAATTTATTGAAGAGATACACCTGCGTGTGCGCGCACCGCGATGTGTCGTTAGGAAACGCTTAAACAATATCTGGCTCCCTTGCTCTCGCAGACGCACATTCAATCATGAGCACAGTCCTCTGATTAAATTACTTTTATTGTGTTTATTAAATGCATGCAAAGCAAGCTCCTACAAAGTAGCCTGTTAAATGAGCCGCACACTGCACTGGCAGGGATCCATGTAACTTCCGGATCCCCACAACACAAGTTAGTCCGAATTTAATGTGTGGTTGCGAACGAGTTTCCAGATCACGCAGAATGGCTGTGTCAGAAGGCTAGTTGAGAAAATCGCCACACCTTGAAAGTGCGCAAGAGATTGACTGAAACGTGAACTGGAAAATATGCCCGTAAATTATTAGATAAAGCATAAGAAAGTCACTTCATGGTAATTTGTTATCCCTGCTTGAATTTACCTCACATTTTTTTGGGGAACCGTTGTTGGGCTCTTACTTGATAATTGAGTTCAGAAAAGCTTGGAGAAGGTCTCTTGTCATTAAGTCCCGATCAGGTTTGCAGCCGCTCTTCTGGCCCCCCGGGCTCGGTCCACCAAGGATCGGATTAAAGCGAAAATGTCATCATTTGTCCAGTGTGACTGCCATTTTTAAGAAGATCTGAAGAAAATGATTCCAAAGGTAGAAGCAAACAGAAGGAAGATAGAAACAAAATGATAGGACAGAACAAAGTAGCTGTCTCTCACTCAATAGACCGCTCTCAGTCACAGTGTGGCAACCATCACCCCTCTGGGAAATTCTTTCACATAAAGACTCAAAACAATCAAACATCCCCCTGTTATATAAACATTTAGGACTGTTCTTTCTTCTTTTTTTTTTTTGGAGTCAGTATTCAATGGTTGTGGCTGCACAGTGGACAAGTAGTAAGCACATTTACAGCAACGAAGTTCAGAGGTTGGGGGTTGGTAATGACAGCAGCGACCCCAATGAGGAATACAGGTATGGCAAATGAATGGTTGCACCCCATAGTGTTCACATTGGACTATGCTACTGAAACTGTGCCAGTTGATTGGACAAGAGGGTGATAATGAATTGTATATGAATGTGCGAGGCCGAGGGTGAATCACAGGCTGTTGACGTCTGATATGGTTGTCATCTTTTAGGGCATGTTGGTTTATTTCCGCTGTGCTTGACTTGATACTCATTAACACCCATTCATCATTTAATTGTCAGACTTATTCATCCACTCATACATAGATAAATTACCCCAGAGCATGTTGGGCTCACATGTAAATGGCCGTGCTATTTAAAGTGTGTGGTTCAAGGGATACCAACATCATTTTAATGTCAAGCAGAATGCCAGCCAGATGTTGCTGCTTGAGTGGGAGCTACTCGGGCTGGGCGTTTCACTAAATTACCTTGATAGACTTTAAAGTTGCGAGAGATTCAAAAAAAATGTTTTTTCGAGCGATGGCCCCAAAGAATTTAGAATTTACGTTTACAGTAGTTTCAAAATGTTCGTATCTGCGTGTTAAAAGACAGAACCTGACAACGTATAAGAATGATGTCAATTATTTTTAATTACACAAAACACGCATATTGAAAAATAGTCATGAGCCAATCAATGAAAAACTTGGCAGAGATTGTTGAAATAGGTAGTAAGAAATAAATATGGAACAGAAATTCATGCCGGCCAAATAGACAGAAAGTTCTGGGGTCAAATAATCTCATTCCTATATATGCAAACTAACCTTATTCTTGTTTGGTTTGCTGATATTCTCCCTGTCCTTGTGCAGTTTTCTCCAGGTCCTTTAGAGTGAAAATAAACCTGGAAGGATTAGGTGTTTCAGTCTGGATAGTATAAGAAAAACCTGCCAGTGCTGCATTTGATTGGCATCAGCACAGCTCTTCAGAATAAACAATAAATAAGTAAACACACACAGACTGTCCCTGATTTTGTGTCTGCAACAGCATCAAAGCATTGTGCGCCTACATTTTTCTTGTTCTCAATATTGCTATCGCAGCAGCATCAAAGAACTGCTGTTCTTTATTGAGAGTCAGATGCATTCATTGGTGTGTTTCAGGTCGGAACCATCATACGAATGGGTCACGTGCAGATTGCTTGGCAGATACTGTTGTGAATATGAGCATCTTAAGACATGGACCCATGTAGAACTCTTCTCCGGGAAAATTGTGATTCTAAGGAAGGAGCCCCTTCAATCATTTGAATGACATCGGACTTAAAGATGGGTACGATGCGAGGTTCATGATCACATCAATTTTTTTTCCAACCCACAAATGACTGTTTTATGTCCCGACACAATCCTAATTTTGTTAAAATATTCCTGATTCATTCCAACTTCGGTGGATTATTTCTCTTTTATTTGTGCAAGGAACCCAAATGATGACAACGGATCCAAAAGGCTGCGAGAGTCAAAGGCCATATCAGTAGTGCATGTTATTTTGTCAGCAGTGGCTTTTTTATTTTTTTATTTATGTATTTATGCTGATTGTTCCAAGTCACCTCTGACAGCGCAGTGTGAAAAATAGTCTTTATACAAAGAAATACGACCATTTCTGAAAATAGTCTTACTTAAAAGTAGCAAACTTATGACTCAAGAGTCCCTTGAGATGCAGGGCACCGCTGCCAAAATTAACAACATGAGACACGCTTTAAATTATTATTAGTGGTAGCCAAGAGGGTTGATCACAAAACGACTTGGATCGCTGAGAATCCCACATCTTTGAGAGGTCTATTTTTCTATAAACCTTCGAGAGATCCAACAGCTTCATCAACCGTAGCTCATAACACCTTACCGTAATGACAGAACCTTTTTCCTCCATGTAACTCAATAAATTATTCATCCTCTGGTACTGTCTCTTAGTTTATTGAAGACTTGCCCGCTGGCCAGTTGTGGAACAAACTCATTAGAATATCATAGTATGGGGCACAGTTAAGTTGACGCTAAAGAAGTTGTCATGAGTCAAAATAGGAACTTTAATTTTTTTCGCAAGTGGAAAGGGTTGGGGAGGGAGGGGTGGGGGGTGTCATCTCAGACGAATGATTCCATCACTGAGATATGGTGGCATAAAGGATGTGCAGTATTTGTCAGAAGTCGGCATATCAGAAAGGTTTTGAGCTCTCTTTGCTTGGCTTCACTTGTTCAATTTCTCACTCTTTATTTTCCAACATTTTATAACATAAACAAAATAAAATATATTTTAATATGTCCTTTTCTACCATGGCCTTTTTTTTTTTACGTCATGCCATTTTTTTAGCACAATGACTTGCTCTGTCAATCAAATCACATGAAGCGCCGCCAGTTAAGTGACTGGCTAATCCGTTCCATGAGCAGACATGAGTTGCAGCAGTTGCAGTATCGATTCAAGCGTGGAGACGCCTGAGGACCATGAGACAGAATGGCTGCGGGAGAGGAGTCCATTGATCACAAAACGACTTGGAGAACTGAAAATACCAGATCGCCGAGAGGTCTGTTTTGCTTGGTAGAGTCTGAACCTACATTTGTTGAGAAGTTGTTAACTGACACTAGTTTTCTGTAGCGTTCCACTATTTATAATGCAGCGCCGCCTCAGGGATGGTAAGTCAGAGGCACTCAGTTATGGTTTTCGACCTTGCCGCTTACGCGTGGGGATTTTTCCAGATTCTCCGAATATTTTTGATAATATCATGGACTGTATATTCTGAAATCCCTAAATTCCTTATAATTGTATGTTGACAAGCATTCAAAAACCTTTGTGATTTTTGATCATGCAGTTGTTCACAAAGTGGCCATCCTTGATTGTTAAATACTTTGGGGATGCTCCTTTTATACCCAGTGATGACACTCGTTTCCAAATAACCCATTCACCAAAGGGGTCTCTTTTTTTTTTAGCATTCCACAACTTTCCCAGTCTTTTGTTGCCCCTGTCTCAGCTCTTTTGGAACGTGTTGCAGGCACCAAATTCAAAATAAAAGATTCTTTGGGGGGGAAAACAAAAAACAAAACAAAAAAAAAAAATCCCAAACAACATTCATCAGTATGAACATTAAATATCTTGCCTTTTAGTGTATTCAGTTGAATATAGGATGAAAAGGATTTGCAAATCGTTAAATTCCGTTTTTATTGATATTATCTACCACGTCTCAACATTGGAATTGGGGTTGCTGTCATGGCATGAGTACGTACATTGGATCGAGTCAGTGACAAGTTTGAAGCAAAATCAGTCATTGTTCTCGAGCCTACCTACACTCACAAGCTGCTCACCATTATGACACACACATACACACACACGCACCCATACACACTTACTCAGAGCCAACATGACAGCTTGGTCCTGCGATGCAGAAAGTGATAAGCTCATCTTCAAGTGTATGTGGCGCAAGGGGGGGGGCGAGAAAATGAAAATGAGAAAACGAACGAAAGAAGGAAATGAGTGCAGTGGAGCCAGAAAAATGATGGAGGGGGGGAAGCAATGTTGGGCGGTGGGCTGAGCAGGTGGAGTGGGGGGGGGGGGGGGTGATAAGACAGGATAGAGAGATAAAATGAGAAAAAGGCAAAGCTCGCACAAGAAATTCAGGCTTGAGGACCTGAGCCAGAATGAGCAGACAATGAAGATGAGTAAATGATACTCATTTGGACTCTGGCGTGTAATCACAGAATAACCATGTGACAAGAGATACAATTACAAGTCTGCCATTTAAAAGAATAAAATTGAGACATTTGGCATGAAGAGCCTGTAATCTGAGGCCTAACTGCCAATGCGTCAGCAGAAAATGTATGTATGGTCATAAATAATCTTTAGCTAAAGCGTCACCAAACAGTTTCAACCCCTCCCATCAGCTTCACACCTCATAGCTCTGCACCAGCAACCAATTTCCCAGCGCATCGATTGGTGGTCAATTCCAGCCTGGAAGAGAGATGCAACTCTTCTCCTCCATGGATTTTTATGTCACAACGATGACTGAGTGCAAATAACCACGCTACCATCATGTGCCTCTTTTTTAAACACACGCAGCGCTCGGATGAAGTTATGTGCTTTATGGGCAGCACGCAGATGAGTTCTATGTGGCCAAAATGAGACCGCGGTTTAGAGGAGGAAATGTGTCACTTGTTATGGTAATTGTATAAGGTTAACGGTGCATTTAACTATCCACTATAAGTTCAGCTCATTAAGCCTCCCTGTGGCTCTCTTGGCACATACACACAGCATTAAAATAATGTAGTGCTCTATTTTCAAATATATGATCTGATAGATTTCTTTTTTTTTTGTTAACTCATTCATATTAGATTATAGCCATACACAAGTGTTCTTCTAACCCCAGAGAGATGATAGGTGTTAAGAATTAATTGAGGATTTTACTTTTACTTTTCTGTGCGATAGTCCATTGACATTGGGTCTGGACGTGGCTGATGCAGCTGTGGGGCAAAACGCTTGCCGTCTGTTTCGAC
The DNA here is from genome assembly GCF_054856545.1 of Hippocampus guttulatus. Taxonomy (NCBI): domain Eukaryota; kingdom Metazoa; phylum Chordata; class Actinopteri; order Syngnathiformes; family Syngnathidae; genus Hippocampus; species Hippocampus guttulatus. The sequence goes on from NC_141269.1 coordinate 13,017,747, forward strand.
TGGCTGTGTATTTCCGACATTTACAATTCTGGAGTTGAACGGCATCACTTTTTTTTTCCAAACTAGAGAAAGCAATTTCTGGAGAAATTGATTATGAAGGCTGTGAGGCTGAATGAATAATTGTGGAATAATATCAAACAATGTGGAGTGATATTGAATGACAGAGTGACATAAACAAACAACTTCCTGTGATGTGCCACCATATCAGTTTTATTTTTGTTAATACTTTATTTGTGAACACGAAGCTGATACCATGCTTAGGGTGCAGTGTAAACAAAAATATATAATAATAAAATGCACAGGGGCACGTCCCCCCCCCCTTTTCCCCCTACACCTCTCGCAGTGTTCCTCTTTTTTTGTTTTCTTTCCAAGGTAACTGTGAAAACCTCTTTTAAGTGAACAAAACAAACAAAACAAAAAAAACCTAGCTTGTCAGGTTACAATAAGGCATTTCCACTTTTAATTACTTTTAGATGGATACAAAAATGACACACTGTTCACTGAATAACCATCCGTCCATCAAACCTTCTTTCCCATAAGGCAACATCAACTACTCAGTAAATTCCTTAAAGATACTCTCTCAAGTGACTCATCCTTCATGAACTGTCTGTCACCCCACCAAAATATTCATTGATTCATTAACGTGGAGATGATGCTTATCCTGCACAGAATAGTGCAGGGGCTGGAGCCACGCCAGCGAAACAGACCTTTTAAGCCCTGTAAAGGTCACAAGTCTCACACATGGCTAACACATGGAGACAACCATTCACACTCGGGTCTTCACTTCCTGGCAATTAAAAGTCATCAATTAACTTAAACTGTATATTTTATACGGTGGCAAGACGCCTCAGTAAATAGGGAAAAGTGACTTAGATCGAGAAACTAAGCACTAGCAGGTTGACAACTTCCTTGGTGATGACGGTGCAAAGCACTTCACAAGTTGACTTTCAAGATTTTTATTTTATTTTTTTTCATTATTGTGGAACCTCTGAAGTCTAATTCAATCAGCTCTAAGATGCTGGTCAACCTTCAATTTACTCATATTTAGAATTTAAATTTCTCTTCAGCAAAAGTGAAAAATAGAAATGATCTGTTTAACAGGATGATATTTAGTCAGTCAATAAGCACATTTTTGATTTTTTTTTTTTTACATGAAAATTAATTACAGGGCGGCCCGGTAGTCCAGTGGTTAGCACGTCGACTTCACAGTGCAGAGGTACCGGGTTCAATTCCAGCTCCGGCCTCCCTGTGTGGAGTTTGCATGTTCTCCCCGGGCCTGCGTGGGTTTTCTCCGGGTACTCCGGTTTCCTCCCACGTTCCAAAATCATGCATGGCAGGCTGATTGAACACGCTAAATTGTCCCTAGGCGTGAGTGTGAGTGCGCATGGTTGTTCGTCTCTGTGTGCCCTGCAATTGGCTGGCAACCGGTTCAGGGTGTCCCCTGCCTACTGCCCGAAGACGGCTGGGATAGGCTCCAGCACCCCCCGTGACCCTAGTGAGGATTAAGCGGTTCGGAAAATGAATGAATGAATGAATTAATTACAGAAACATAGATAATATGCTATGTTTCTGATCCACTGGTGAAAGGACACTTTGATCCTCTCCTCTTTCATCTATAACTGCTTCAGACAACAAAGTGTATACAGAAAAGTGGTGAAGATTGCACGACTGTCTGTGTCCTATGTGTTGTGTTGTGTTATTTTGTTATTTTGACTTCAAAATGGCGCCGCGTGAGTGGCTGCCTTTCCAGCAGGTCCTATATTTTGTTGTTCTACTTCTTCCTTTCATAACTTTGCTGCTGTGAATCGGGAATTTCTCCATTGCGAGACTAATAAAGGTTTTCTTATCTTATAACATTTTTATATGATAAATTAAAACACGCCCTACGGGTATGCCAGCTAACAGTGGAGCCAGTTCGTAGCGTAAATAAAAGTGCTTTCCACAATTTGAGGACAACTGACAAGAAATCATCCATCCATCCATCCATCCATGTTATAATCGGCTTATCCGCACAGTGGGCGGGGAACACTCTGAACCAGCCAATTGCAGAGCACACAGACAAACAACCATTCACATTCACAATCATAGCTAAGAACAATTTAGAGTGTTTCATTAACCAGGGTACCCAGAGAAAAGCCACGCAGGCACGGGGAAAACATGCTAACTCCACACAGGAAGGCCAGAGCCAGAATTGAACCCTGCAGCTCTGCACTGTGAAGCGGATATGCTCTAAAACAGTCACCCACGTGTGGAGTTTGCATGTTCTCCTTATGCCTGCGTGGGTTTTCTCCGGGTACTCCAATTTCCTCCCACCTTCCAAAAACATGCATAACAATAGCAGGCAAGGGGTTGATAGTTTGTGCAAAGAAAATTACTCGTGGAGAAAACCCCTCTGCAACAATCATGTTCATTGCATTGTCTGTGACAAGTGCATTAAGTTCATGTATCACACAATAAATTGACAGTGTTTGTCCTTGTGTGTCCTTCATGTAGAGCTCTAGTTTGCGAAACAATTTTTCATTTCCCTCCTAGAAGCATTGCAATGTGATGTGATGATAACACAGCTCTGGTTGGAGCAGGATGTTCAGCTGTCTGTGGTTATGGCCACTCTGTCAGCTTGAGAAAGTGACGCTTGAATGTTACTTTTCATACAGGGCAGCAGCGATGCATTTTTCTGAAAAATGTGGGCGACAGGGCAGCCAGCCATACCTATCTATCCATCTAGCAATATCCATCCATCCAGCCATTATCTGATCACCTATCCTCACAAGGGTTGTCGTCATGCTGGAGCCTATTCAAGCTGTCTTTGGGCCGCAACTGGAGTACCCCAAGAAAACCCACACAGGCACAGGGAGACCATGCAAACCCCACACAGGAAGGCCGGGCCTGGATTCAAGCCCACGACCGGGCAGTAGGCGGGATACATCCCAAACTGGTCGCCAGCCAATCGCAGGGCAAACATAGACAAACAAACACCCGTGCTCATACTCACACCTAGCGGCAATTTAGAGTGTTCCATTAACCTGCCATCCATGTTTTTGGAATGTGGGATGAAACAGAAGGCAGAAACCCACGCAGGTACAGTATGGGTAGGTATGCAAACTCCCCACAAGAAGGCCGGAGCCAGAATCGAACCCCGCACCTCTGCACTGAGGCCGATGTGCCACCCTATATATATATATATATATATATATATATATATATATATACAGTAATCCCTCGTTTATTGCGGTTAATGGGGACCAAAACCACCCGCGCTAAATGAAAATCCGCGATTTCTTTTTTTTAAGTCCGCAAACGGTCCGCAAGAAGCTGCAAAACAACAGCGAGTCACATAGAGCAACATATACAGTACTGTACTCCATGCATATATAAAAAAATATATATATATACTGTATATATATATATACAGTATATATTTTTTAATATGTTTGAAAAAATCCGCGATGCACTGAACCCATGATAAACAAACCGCGAAGTAGCGAGGGATCACTGTATATATACAGTATTTATATATATATGTATGTGTGTGTGTGTGTGTGTGTAGAGAAATAATATATATCTATTGAAAAGAGGTGAAAAGAGAAGACTTGGAATAGTCAAGATGTGAAGAGACAAAATACATATGAGATGGAAAAATCAGGATTAGGTTACAATTTTAACGTGTTAATAAACAAGATTGGCCTGGTCGAATATGACCTCAAGGTTTCTCAAATGAGGGCACACATTTTTGGAAAGTGACCCTTATCTTAGAAGCTAAACAACCTGAAGGAACAATCAATATGTTTTCACTGCATTCAAGTGCCATCTAGTCCTTAATTGCAGTCAAGTAATTATGCCGTGCACTTATCTCATCAGTACTATCCAAACCATTTTAGCTCGGCAGTGGCCAAGCCAATCATTTTAAATCGACACTGATATTTTCTGCTACAGTATTATGGAAATCATTTCTAAAAAGAATACTTTTGGTTGGTTATTATTTTTTCCCTTCTTTTTCAAAAGGCGATGCCGAGTGATGCTGTGTCATAACAATACAAATGTATTTTTTTTTCTCAATCCAGCATTTGCTTCAAATCTTTTCAATTTACGATAAATGACATAAATATGACAATTAAATGCCCATGACATAAATGCATTTTCAGTGTAATGGTTAATGCCTACTATTTTCCATGCAGGCGCAGCCTGGTCAATTCTCGGCCAGTGCCCTAAAACCCAGCCACTGCGGGCCTCAAGCCCAGTTGAAAAAAATATGCATGAATTGCAACAGCAAGTGCATCCAGAGAGGGGAAGGGGGAAACAGGCATATAAAAAAATAATATAAAAAATCATGCTCGTGACTCACCGTGGCAAGCCCTGATGGGACAAGCCTTCACAACAACTCATGTTTAAAATATGTGCAATAGTAAATTGAAACAATTTTGCCGAATTAGATAGCTTTGTTTCAAAACGATGTTGCGCACTTACCAATTAGTCTTTTCAGAATAAAAATAACAGCACATCAAAAAAAAAAAAAAAAAGATAGACATAAGCAGACAAAAAAGCTTTTCATCAGACAGCAATGTTACATTTGATGCTGACAATTTGTTCAAAGGCTGTCTGGAAACCTGCTTTGCATTCTAAAGTGAAAAGGCTCCTTTGCTCTTTCACCTGCGCCAATGATTTAGGAGGGCTGGTCATGCTCTGATTCCATTAAATTCATTAAATGTGCTTCAGCTACTCCCTTGCTTCATTAATGAATCAAAGAGGTAGGTTAAAGATAGTGCTATGCTAATATGCCGTGTGTGAGACAGCAGGAAGATTGAGCTAGACGTGCAGTGTGAGAAAGCGAGCGAGAGGTGCTATGAGGAAGCCAGGGGAAGCGAGGTCGGATTCAGAAGTCGTTAAGGTCACTTAAGATGAGGTCTCCTGCTGCCTCTGTGACATTCAGGTCATCAGTACAGAGCTGTGAGGACCAGAGAGGCGATAAACAGCAACTGAGTGGGTTGTATAATGATGCCCTCCTTTCTGAGAGCATCCAAATTTTGTGGCGGCACACAAATGCTTTATCCCAGATTCCAAGATTTGGATGTGCAAGCTGGAGGATCTGCTCGTGTAAAAACATGTGATCAAGTTTTGTATAAATTTGCAAGTGCAATGCTCATTAACAATACAGTCCTGGGTAATGATTAGCATTGGAAGATTTGTATGCACGTTCCATATTTTCCGCACTATAAGGCACACCTTCAATGAATGGCCTATCTTAAAACTCTTTTCATATGTAGGGCGCGCATTGTAAGGCGCCTAGAAAAGAAGCTACAATAGTGGCTGTGGTTGCATTATGCCTCCATTCGACGGAGCTATGCTAAGGGAAATACAATAGAATCCAGCTTTATTTATAGTGGAGCTTTCACAACCACTGCAGCTATAACAAAGCACTTTACAGAACATTTAAATACCACATCCAAGAAATCAGAATATTGATCCATATATAAGGCGCATCAGATGATAAGGCACACTGTCGGCTTTTGAGAAAATGTAATGCTTTCTTAGCGCCTGATAATGCGGAAAATACGGTAAATGCTTAATGTGTTAACATCTAACCATTTTCTATTCCACGAAAACGTTTCAGGGCTACAGGTGAAGTGAAGCCAAAGCCAGCCGATAACAGGGGATAGGGAGCTTCACCCTGGACCCAGTCATGAGTCAAAGACAAATCGGGACAGACGACTATTTGTGGGGGCGTCATTTGGCGATCAGTGACTGACAGATTCTGTGAATTTATTAACTGTGTTACAAGGGACGAGACATTTGCAATCAACACTTTGGATGACGAATGCATGATTGCAAAGCATGCTTGGTCCAATAACCGGGTGGAGAAATGAAAAATAGAGGCACAACTCAAACACTGAAAGAAACTATTTATTTTGTAGCTTTAAGTTGTAGTGTTTTATTAACTGCTTGGTTCTATGAAATTGTGTTCGTTGACAACAATAAACACCAAGAAGTCTGAGCATGCATAGAATAGAAAATGATTGCAAACTGAAATATTGACTTTTAAACAATCAAACAATGTGGATCAATTTGCAGAGTTAGCAAATCATGTTGCTTTATTTTTCTGCTTTGAATTAATTAGGGTTGAGTAATATACACTCCCCTAGAGTAATGAAGCGGTATGACTAATTCCCTTTATTTATTTATTTATTGCCATAGGCTTAAAAAATTCAGTGACATAAAAAGATGAATATGATTTTTATATATATATATATATATATATATATATATATGCATGCACACACAGACCTGTGCGTAAATGATACCCTGATGATGATATGTGACATCACTGCAACATACCACGTTTATTCCCTGAGCCAGCTTTAACCGTTTTTATTGTTGTTATGGTTTGAAATAGTAAATCCGTTGGTGATTTGTCTTGACGCAGTAAGACTTAGTTGAATAAGGACGTGATACATAACTGATAAATGAGTGATGAATTTATTTATGGGGGGGAAAAGAGCTGGAGTCATGAAGTACCTCTTTATTGTGCGATATTCCTTTAATAAAAGTGCACATAAAACACAATACATGCATGGGTATATGAGGCCCTGTAATAACATTTATTATTCTGCAATGTTAAGCATTAGGGTGTCTGCTAAAATGGTCATGCCACTGTAGAGTCATCGAGGCCATTGTTTATCTTGCACAAACCATAGAGTGGGCCAAGTATTAAAAATGCATCATATAGCTTCTATACTGCTTTCGCTGCTGTTTCTATATAGTTTACTGGTGGTATAGAGGTAGTTGATGAAATGCATCAAAATTGTGGGCATTGTCTCCTGTGCTGATGATCCATTATGAGCAAAGCACACTGACCAACCCACAGAAGTATGCATGGAAACAACTACCCAAAAGAAATAGGGGGGGCATGTACAGGAAGGAAAAGTGCCCAGCTGGCACATTTCCATTGGCCCAATGCGTGTATATGATGCATACGCCACGTGCAAATGAAATGTCACAATGGGAAAAAAGGCAAAAGCGTTTTTATACTTGACAGACGTCTCTATATGTAAAGTACCGTAAAGTTGCAGTGTATGGAATGAAACTACATTCTGTCCACTGCCATAATGCTCTTTGGGCTTAGCACCCAATTTGCATATCACCTTGGACAGTTTAAAATCATAATGGTCGTTTTTACCATCTTCCAAAGGTTTAATGGGGATTTTAATTAATTCACTGTACATTTGGAGATGATATTACACGGGACAGAACATGCAGTTACTTTTACAGTTACCATTACTGCAGTTAGACTAACCCAGGAAAGTTCCTTTTAAATCAGTCAGTGAAGTATTTTTGTGCAAGGGTCGCTTGACAATGTCAAATGGTACTTATCCCCAATATTTTCACCAAATTATTATTATTATTATTATTATTAGTTTTGCCTTCACAGAGAAGCTTGGTTTCTTGCATTCAAACTAATGTCTCCCAGTGAATCCCAGTTGAAAGTACCTATTTCTGTAGATTTTTTTTATTTTTTTTTTTGGGCAATAAAAATGTCTATTTCTCCGTCCTTGAATGCCTTGGACAAAGCCTCTGGAATGCTACTGTCTACTGCCACACGGGACAATGCAATTTAACTTACCCACAAAGTTAAAACAAATGAATGCATGTTTTTGTTTTGTTTTTCTGGGAGCTTTGACTGCTCCCATCCCTTCTGAATTGTTGGGTATTTGTCAAACAATTTAGCAAATTTCACTGCATATCAGCGGCAACCGTAGAAGACACATTAAAAGATAAATGAAAGGGGGAAGGTTTCACGGCTAAATGTCTGGGGAGAACACTGGAGTTGACAAGGATGTAGTAACATCAAACACTTGCATTATTGTTCACACAAACAGAAACAGCCTACAGAATGCCACACGAGGAGGGGTGACATGTTCTTTTATTATTGAACCAATTACCTCATGCATACCGCTGACAGACGTCTTCATGAATTTTACATAATGCTCAGGCCTCCCTCCGCTTTCACCTACCAGGATTGAATCCCTGAAGCAGGCAAGTGGAATGTTTAAGTATGAGAATCACTCAGGGATGAAATGTTTAAAAAAAAAAAAAAGAAAAAAAATCACATTTACAATGTTCCACATATACTGTTCAATTCGAGAAAATAATGCTTGGTGTTTGCTTGTTCGTTTTCCATCGTAAACAAAGGTTGCGCCGTGGGGCGTATGCAGCCCACGCTTAAGGTGGCTCAAGCAGCCCGAGAAATATCGTTGGCAAGAGTAGAAATTACAGTGTATCTTATTCTTATTTTCCAATATTATCTTCTAACCTTGAGAGGCAGACCAGCGTGATGCACACTCAATTCAACAGCACACATGGAAGACACAAAAAGTCCCATCATGCAGTGCATTACTTGGCGGGTAGTCACAGGGGTGTTTCCTCCTTACTTGTCGGTGCTCATGCAGGTCACTTATTTTTGGAAATGAGTCAGTAATTTGGAAGCTGATTGAAAACACGATACCATGCATTTTGTTCTCCAAATTGTGTGCCTTTTGCAAGCACTTTTGGTTTGTTCCGCACTCTCCTGATTCTTTGTCACGAGCATCCAGAGTTGTACGTTGACAGTTTTGCCTTTTGTTAATAAACCTTTTTTGTACCTAGATCTTATCCATATCTACGTTGGAAGGATCCGCCCCTATTCGGATTGTTTCGGAAACTTATGAAATTTCAATCTTTATTGTCAAAGAAACCAACACAGGCATTTAAATTGTGTATGTGTAAAAATGATGTCCTGATCTGATTGAAAATTACTTTTATGGCTTTACAGTAGACCAACCAAGCTTACAAAGTGGGTTTAATATAAAATTAATACTGTAAGTTGATTTGATGGAATGAGGTTTTCACAGGTTAAGGCAGTAAATTCCATTTTTTTTCTGTTGAGGTAGTTTGACATTTTTCTAAGAAATTGTTTTATTCAAGTCATATTGTGCTTTGTTGCTGATTTTCAAGACAAAGCTGAATATAAATCAATCGTGTAGTTTTAGTGATTTATCCGATTGGTTTTGAAGAATTGTTGTAGTGCCTTTCACAACGAATGTCAATAGAAAATAAACTATCGCAAATTACATTGCTTGGTTAAATTCGGAGGTCTATGATCAGAATCGGTGCATTTGTGCAAAACGCAGCGGTAACTTCTGATGCAGTCACAAGATATTGTGGCCTACGTAGTGTAATTTACAATCCATTCTCATTTATCACAAAAGAATTCTATTTGTGCGATGGTACCAGTAAATGTCTGTTGGATTTTCACTGCTTTCTCATTTTATAGTTCAGGTTGAAATACTGTGAGCAGAAACGGGTGTGCTGTGCACATTACGGGTTAGGGGCTGATAGCTACACAATATGCTACAGGCATGTGCTCTATCCCCAATTTTACATAAAATTGTGACTGCCTTTGTCGTCTTGGTAGATGCACAAAAAGACAGATTTAATTTTCATCACTCTGGTAGAAATGCTGAACAGTCAACACATTGTATTATTTGTTTATCCGTGGGCCATTGATTGGTTGCCTGAACATTCTTTGTTTAATTCCTTGTATTACACTGGCATGATCTACTTAGGACCAGTATTTATCCATCCATCTAGCCATTTTCTTCTGCTCGTCGAGGGTTCTATCGTGGAGGCAGCAGCTTTAGGGATGTATGTCTGGACCATCACATCAGGAAGGAGTCCTGGAGGCATCCTGTTCAGATGCCGGAACCCCCTCATCTAGCTCTGAGCTTCTCACCCTATCTCTAAGGACGAGACAGGACACCCTCTGGAGAAAACTCATTTCGCCCGCTCGTATTCAGGATCTTGTTCTTTCAGTCACGAGCCATAGCTCATGTCCATAGGTGAGGTTGGGAATGTAGATAGGCTGGTAATTTGAGTGCTTCTCGCCTTTATGCCTATCAGTCTCCCATTCCATTCTGCCTTCACTCTTCAACCCCAATAAACTTGAACTCCTCCATCTGGGGCAGGATCTAATCCTGGATATGGAGAGGGCACTCCACCTTTTCCATCTGAGGACCGTGGTCTCAGATTAAGAGGTGCTGATTCTAATCCCAACCGCTTCACATTCATTTGTGAACCACTCCAGTGAGAGGTCAAGATTGTGTCTTGATGAAGACAACACAACCACATCATGTCCAAAACATCATCCAGTACCTCCACCACCCCCACAAGATTCCTGGGAGGACAAGGTCGAACGCCTTCTCGCAGATTCCAAAGTACATATAGGCAGGCTTATTGTTAGGCGAACTCTCATGCAGCTTCGAGAACATTGCCAAAGGGTGTGTAGCTGGTCTGCTGTTGAACGGCCAAGATGGAAACAACACAGCTCCTTCTATATCTGAGATGCAGATACTCCTTATGACAGTCTTACTTACGACCCATCCATCCATCTATTATCAGAACCGCTTCATTCTCACGAGGGTCACGGACTTGCCGGAGCCTATCCCAACTGACTTTGAACAGTAGGTGAGGTACACCCTGAACTGGTCGTCAACCAACCGCAGGGCACACATAGACAAACAACCATTCACACTCACAATTACACCTAGGGACAGTGTTCACTTAACCAACCGGAGTACCCAGAGAAAACACAGGCACAGTTAAACATGCAAACTCCACACAGGAAGGCAGGCACCCGGAATCGTACCCATGACCTCTGCACTGTGAGGCGGACGTGCTAACCAGTCATCACCGTACCAGCTCTCACCTATGAGCATTTGTAAAGTACTGGAGTGTTCTTTCTTTCTTCTTCTAGTCTACCAAATAAGTTATTGAATCACTATTTTCCCCATCTAAAAGCTTTACTGATGACAAAATGACAATTACTTAATTAGCATAAGATCAGTGTGCAGTGACATGTTCGTGTCAGCTCTTGCCTGATCAAGTATCACATCGTATCTAGGGAGAATATTTATGACAGGATTAACACATTTCAACAAGTGAAATCAATCACGATGATCTATGGGATGTCAAGCATGTCATTTCATCCCACTGGGGCACAAATGCAAAGATGAACATAAAGCTGCTAAGGCAAAACATGACTTTTCAGCCTGGGGCTTCACATCTTAAAAAATGTCATTGCTTTGTACTGCTGTTTTTAACATGCCTGAATTTCAGTTCAAAAGTGTCAAGATTCACTTGCACACAAGTTACAGCATGTTCTGTGGCATCATGACCAAGCAACTTCATTTTATTTTCACTTCAGCCAGTACGGAACGAGAAACAGCACTTAAATACAAACTTGTGTTTATAAATCTAAAGAACAGCTGGCTAACTGCCCTGTGTTGTTTTATGCCACAAGATGACGAGGCCAAGACGTCCTATCCTTCAAACAGCAGCAAATTTAAATGCTTAAAGCATTCCAAATAACGCCAGCCAAGATATTGGGTGGCTTGATCCAAATATGCAGATTTATCAGTGCAGTCTTCTGAGCTGTGAGCACAAAAATGTCACACCAACAAGCAGCTGTTGAAATGAATCTGAATTCAAAACAAAAACCAAAAAAAAGACATGCAGTACATTGAAAGGTTATTTCAGTGTGGACCCCAAATGATAAACAATAAGCAAAACCAAGAATATGCACTCTACCAGAAACCGACACATCCAGAAACAAATTGGCAAACCAACATAGCTCAGCCGGAAGCATAGAGTGCTAATAGGCCTTGCTGATGGCTCTCAGCCCTGCCTCCATCACACGGATGATTCCTGTCACATACACAGCCATCCAGTGTGGCATTTAGAACCTTAATTGACCCTCCAGAATAAAACCATGAATCATGCAGTGGAAATCAGGCCCTATTTGCTGACTATATGGTTTCATTATCTCTCATGAGCCACTCAAAGTTAAATTACATAACAGTAATAAATATATACTGTATATATATATATATATATATATATACATATATATACACACACAGATAGATCTTATCTTATAGATAGATAGATAATGTATATAGATCGATAGATAGATACACACACACATTCTATATACTTGTAGTTATTTTCCCTTCAGAATCAGAACCAAAAAAAAACTTTCCGTTATTGGATACTCAATAGAGACTCCAATTGTACACTGCAGCGGCGGTATCAAGCTAGCAAATATCAACAAAACACATCTTTGGAAAGGGGAAAGGCCATCTTATGGGACAGAAGAAGAACACCTTACAACTTCAGAGAAAAAAGAAACATGAGTTTAAGACACAATATCAGATGAAAATGCGGGACTATTTTTCCGGGTGATTGTCATACACCAAGCCCTCTCTTGTCAGCAAGTGGCAACATGCCTGCAAATCAATGAAGCCTTCTAAACTGCTACGGCACATGGAGGCAAAGTATGATTTTTCAAATGACGGCCACCATGAGAAAATGGCAAAGTAGACTGGAGAAGTAACGCACTTCAGGCGTCATTGACTCACGCCAACCCAATCCGGGATCGGCTTGTTGAAGAGAATTTAAAAAAAAAAAAAAAAGATAATTTGCCAATTTGTCAAAAAGGTCAAGCACCGAAAAACGCGTGTTGTCTTATTAATCGGTGACTGTTTCTTTTACAGAACGGCAAATTGGTCCGTAGTCAATTGACGCACAATTTACAAATCGGCATTAATTGGTACGGCCCTGACACCAGCTGCATCAAAGTTATGTGAATCGCTGCACTTCCAATGTGCACCAAGATCCTCAAATTCAGTCAACTATTGTCTCAAATTGTAGCAGAAAGGCTCACAAAATGATTAGTGTCCAATTTATGTTATATTCTCTCACTTCATCAATGCAGTATAAGACATACATGTACTTCCACCCATTCAGGCATCCATGCTTTTTTTTTTTTTTTGTATTAAAATGAGCCATGGTCACAAGTATTGGATCTGCGTTCCAATTTGAATAATGTCACCAAAGGTCAGTAGCAGCCACTTTGGCAGATCGTGTTCCTCGTGTGATCTTTCCCTGGAGAACAGCAGGCCACTTGTGCCACTTGTAAGTTACTGATCCATTTCTTGTAGAAACTCTTTTTGGCTTAACTGTCACTTTGGTTACCACAGCAGTCTTAGTAGGATGGCTCCATATTACATTCTCAATTCTTGAAAATCAGGCATCAGAAACGGAGGAAATGACTTACGCTTCACTGAGGCCTGCATCATCTCACTTGCTGATGTATTTTTGTGTAGAAAGGCAAAAAAAGAAAAAAAATCCCAAAGAGCCCAGTGTGTGTGCCTGCTGCCATATTTTTTTTAATGCATTGTTCATGCTTTACCCAGGAGCCTGCTGACAGCTTGCTGCTAATATTGGTTGTTACTCTGCAGAATCAACTTTAGATTTACTTCAATTTAACATGTAGTCACCATCTTAAATAGCCCTCAGCGTTCTCATAAATGTTGTGTACTTTGTTGGAGTTTTGCATTTTAAGTTTACTTTCATTGAACAACCAAACATAATTTCCCTTCTTTGTTGTCCAGCAATTTGGTTGCAAACAACTTTTGTCAGTGCCAGCCCCCACCACCTGCAGGTGTGTACAAATAAACTTATATTTTTGCCTCACACTGTACACAGTAATTAACAAAGGTGACAGGTGGTGGCTGAAACAAATGTAATTCCAAGGAGTGAAATAGGTTATAAGGTCATTTACAGACTAAGCAAGGATTTGTACCAGTAACTCTTAGCTTTTTATTTTGTTCTCCATTTTGACAGGCAGTAGAGCAGATAGAGACATGGAGCACCATCAAATAAGACCCCGGAGGCCATGAAAGGGCAAAAGTGCATCCATGTTTGGCCTCTGTCTCTCATTCCTTATCTGCTTGGATCAATAACAAGCTCTTTAGCCACAGGTGCTCTCCAGGGAGGCAGGTTAAAAGACACCTCCACTCAGTACACTGGACATTGTTCCCGAGCAGAGTAAAGGATACACCGACTGTATTACCGTATTTTCCGACCTATAAGGTGCACTTACAAGCGTTCACTTTTCTCAAAAGCCGACAGTGCACCTTATAATCCAATGTGCCTTACATAAGGATCAATATTCTGATTTCTTGGACGTAGTACTTTTAATTTTCTGTAAAGTGCTTTGTTACATCTGCGGCAGTTATGAAAGCTGTACAAAAATAAACCTGTCTTGTATTGCACTGTATTTCCTTTCGGGTAGCTCCATCTAGTAGATGCATAACACAACCATAGCCACTATTTGTAGCTGCTAATAAGAATAAGAAAACCTTTATTAGTCTCGCAATGGAGAAATTCCCAATTCACAGCAGCAAAGTTATGAAAGGAAGAAGTAGAACAACAAAATATAGGAGCTGCTGCTAATCTATGCGCCTTATAATGTGGTGTGCCCTATATATGAAAATAGTTCTGAAATAGGCCATTCATTGAAGGTACTCGAAAACGCCTTATAGTGTGGAAAATACGATACATAAAGGGGCCATATCATGCGATTTTAAGCCTTCCACTGTTAACCAGTGTGTGAAAGGACACACTTCTCCTCAATCTTTGCAAAATGTAAAGTGTTTACCTGGTGGCTGCTTTGAGAATTTGGGTGTGTGTTGGGCAGTGCTGGTGGAGGGGACTGGGACAACTGGCTTGGCTGGTACTCAAACCAGGCGACGGAGGGATATGTGGAGCATCGTTTTCGGGAAGTAACGTTCCAACATGACTGGTGTTGATTGGGAGGTGTGCGCACATCTTGCTCTCAGCATCTCCTGTAAAGAAAGGACAGAAAATGCACACTAGTTGTATTGTGCAATATGGTTCAAGCAGTTATGTAAGGTACAGTAATTTGGATGTACATATAAAAGTGTATTTAAAAATAAATGAATAAAGTCGGAAGATGATTTGGACTTTTAAACATACAAGTAGCTTGCATGCTGAAAACAAGTGGGCACCCCTGACCTGCACCAACTACTCCCAAATAGCTACTTAACAATATCTCCTTCTCCTGACCTACAACTGCACCTCTACCCACTTTAACCAATACATCTCTTCCCGCTTTAACCAATAAACACCTACGTGCTTCTACCCATACTGATCTACCAACTGACAGACACATGCCTAACTCTAACAATACAATCTGACTCCTACATTGGGCCGTCAGGTCAAAGCTTATCACACTCTGAGTCTTGAGATTCATGCTGATGGATAAACAGTGTGAGATTGTCGAAAAGTGCCCATGTTTATGATTTGGATTCATATATTTTTAAATGACATTATTATTTATTTTGTAGGAGTGACATCAACAGTAAGTACATGAGCCTATGCAGTACTATGGGGAATATTCTCCTTCATCCAGGTCGTTTCCTTCTCGGGGCATTGAATCGATCGGAACCGGACTGTTCTGGTTGTCGTAAAAAATGTTTCTCCTCTCATTCGAGCAGGTTTCATCAGTTGATACAATCAGGCTTGGTTAAGACTGTACCAGCCTGAGTCAATGTAAAACCCAACTTTTAATGATCCCAGTTGGAACCACGCCCCAAGCTACGAAAGGTATCATTCTTTTGGTATGCAAAACATTAAGACATCCATCGTTACGATGCCTTGCAGAGAGACCTCTGTCGGATAACAAGATGGCAGGTGGAAACTGCATCATTAATATTCCATACATCCATTATCCGAACAGTTTATCCACATTAGGGGCCCATTCAGTTGTAAAAAGGTAGTGGTGCTGCCTGTCCAGCCAAGGGGACTGTGTTTTTGTTGTTTGTTGGAGGGGAAATCATTGAGTCTCTTTGGAATAGATACAATACAATACAATACATGCTGATTTATATAGATTAAAAAAAATGTACATGTATATACATGTATATATATATATATATATACTGTATATAGATGAAAGGTTTTTGTTTTGTTTTGGGGGTTTTTGGTTGTTATTCATAGCATTTAACTCCTCATGACTGTCGCTATGTGTCTCTTATTGATAACGGCATCCGATTTAGCTTATTAGTTCATTACGCCACAGAAGTGCTAAAGCGCGAACCACTTTGCTTTTTGAAGCAAAAAACCTTCGCTGATGAAAATATGAATTTAAGGCTTCATTCAACTCACTAGATGGTCTCTAAGACAGTATATGATCACCAACATCTTGAGTGATATTTCTCTTTGAATTGCCACTCTATTACTCAGTAGTGAAAACTCTCCATCTTCCACACTTCTAAATCCATCATTGTCTTCTGTAGAGAATTTTCAGATTTAGCAGTTCTGAAAAGATTGACTGGATCTGTCACAGAAGTTGAGAGCCTTTACTGCAACAGATTCACTGAATAATAACATTCATGGAAGGGAATAGAAGGGATTTAGATGGCTTTTTAAATGGTGCACCTTGTGAGAATTGTATTATGCAAAGTGGGCTCTGAAAAATATCAATATTCAGAGATAGGGTAGACTAGTGGAACTGATTTATGATTATGGATTAATGACCTGGGTGCAGAACCCACTGTGTAACTACGAGGCCCCCGCCTTCTCTGCTTTGCATCTTTCTCATACAAGTCTAGTTACTTTAAGAAGAGATGCTGATATTCCCGGAGACTACCAAGGTGCTGTCTGATCTCCATCCCCGAGTGCTCTTTTATTGAAATTCACAGGAAGGAAGGAATTTGCACGCTCAAGTCTACCCCTTAGCTCCGGGTACTGCTGGTACCTTAACATGCATACTTGCTTGGGCTATTATGGCCCTCAGCACTTTCACAGCTCTGTTTGAATTCACTCTGCCACTTCTAACAGAATTTCACTTTATTCAAAGATGGGCACCAGAGGCTTCTCCGAGCTGGCTGAAGGGGATAACCGCCTGCTAACAGGTTGACCATCGTGAATAAAAGTCAATTGTTGGCCTGTTCCTTGCAAGCTGACTTCAAGGCTTCAAGGCACGGTAAGAGGATTTGTTCCTTGGACATAAAGGATGTCCAAATATTAGAGCTGCTTCTTTTTACCTCAGCCAAAACACGATTTGGATTGAAACTCCATCCAAATAACAATAATTCGCTATGGAAAAACACTTTTAGAGGATTCTTAATCATGTACCATTGTGTATGTGGAGGATGAACCGTGTGCTCACACCGTAGGAACATTTTTGAAAATAAAATTACTGTCATAGGCATTGGTTGGAATTTCCTCATCTTTCATCAAAGACTAACAGTGGTTTGACAAATAATATTTTTCTTGTGATTTTATATTTTTATTTTTTTGCTCTGCCTTATTGATTTCATCACTGGAAGCACTGACTAAATGTCAATTCACCCCCTATTATCTTGTTTTACCTTACTTTTATTGTCCCCTAGTTGGGCAGTCTCTGTTGTTGCATTTCACTGCACCATTGTTTCTTTTAATAGCGCTTACTCTGCATGTTAACATTTGTCAGACACAGATTGTATTTTCCTTACGCTCTTTGTGGGGTTGCTCAGTAATTACAAGTGCAGTATTAGCAGTAACAGTGTGCAAACAAAATGAACCTGTCAGTGTTTCACAGTGAGTCACTTGACCCGGAAAATACTTGGACCAACTAATGTTGAGCTTAATTGTATTCAATTCTGATAGCCAATGAGAAAATAATTTTCCCTACAGAGAACATTCATCCATCTAGACATGAACCCACAACCTCAGAACTGTGAGGTAGATGTGCTATCCACCAGCTCAATGTGCTGTCGCATAGGGAACCATGAAAATCAAAGTTGCATTGTGTGTGCTGCAGGAAACTATATCTAAATATGAGTTAAGTGAAAGTGCAACACTAATTCGTGGCACAGAACAGCTCTGCCCCTAGTCATCACGGTAACGTAACACCGTTCTTATGGCACACCTCAAAATATAGTTGAAATTTTCAGGAAAAAAAAAAGGCCGACTGACGTAGGCTCCAGGATGCCCGTGACCTTCGTGCAGATCGGCGGCTCGGATAATGAACGGGTGGACAAACGGTTTATTGAGTTAGCATTGGTGGTTAAAACTGATAAATGCTATTGATGATTTCGTTTGCTTGTTTGATTTTTGGCAAGAACACTGAAGATAATAATCATGTCTTCAGTTAATACAGGGTCAGGGAAAATGATCAGACACATTTGTAGGTTAAATAAAAGGCAAATAAAGTAAAGAAACAAAAAAGTGTTTTTATTTTCGTAAAGTACATATAATGCCATTTTTCTTTGTTTCTTTATAATGCCATTGTTTTTCGTTTCTTTTTCAGTTGCTGCCATTGGACTGGTGAGCACCAGTCCAATTCATGGCAGCAACATTGCGCTTTCATTGTGGAAACATTTATCAATACAAATGAATCTGTAACTGCAACACAACGAGCATTCCGTTTGCACTTGGATCTTGGTCGACATGATCCCGTACCAGCTCGAAACACGATCTTGTTATGGGTTACCAACTTCAGAGCTACTGGATCTGCATTGAAAAAAAAAAAATCAACCGGCTGACCTCGCACCGCCAGAACTTCCGCTTAATTCTTAAAACATAACAAAACTGAATGGCATTAAATGTACTTTTCAATAATAAAAACACATTTTTGTTTCTTTACTGGCCTTTTATTTAACCTACAAATGTGTCAGATCATTTTGCCTGACCCTGTAGTTAACTAAACCACGAGATCATGATCGAAAGACCTCAAAATGAAAGTAGTAACACAAGTAAAAACTAGGCTTTTTTCAATCTGAATTTTTGGAATCTATCAGTGAGTTTGAGAAATTCACGAATTCGATCAGAAGATGGCACAATATCACACACACACACACACGCATATATGTGTGTGTAAAAATTTATATTTACTCTCCAGTTAACCCCTGCCAAAGCAAATGTGTTGGGGGGATAAAAGATTTAACCCCCGTCCCCCAAAATCTTCGCCCCCTCCCCTCAATAAACATTAAATATAATATGTAATGTTTACATCTCCTTTGACATTAATGAAAAAAATGCATGAACATTGCCAGCGATGGAACTGGCTGAGGCTTTTGCTGAAACAATTGCTATTTCGGTTGGAGCCGTAAACAAGTCTGTAAATGTATTTATCAGCGACGCCAAGTAGCCTACGCCTGCTCCTTTTTAGCTCATATTGTTTTTGCCTTCAATGTTCGTCCACTTTTTACCTGGGATGTGTGTGCCGTGTATATGACGAAGTCGTGCATTCTCAAAGCCGTTTGACTCCGGTACAGCTGTTCAGATCCGGCTTTATGTAGGTGAACTGCATTGACTTTATATGTCATCGCGTTGTGCGAATGGTGTACCTCAATTCACATTGGGTGTGACTGCAGCATATCTCACATCCTCTTCGAAGCAAATGTTTCCTGCGTCTTGCCAACGGAGCTATTTTCATGTTAGTTGAAGCAACGGGTAGTCCTTGTTACGTCTGTAGTGGGCCGAATGTGCATGGCCGGAAGTTTACGTAATTTATGCTGAGTGATGAAAACGATTATGAATTAAAGAGATGTTAAAATAAAATAAATAACACATATAGCGTATCTATTTCTTTTTTTAATTTTTGAAGTAGATAAAATGTTTTTGGACATTTTTATCAGTTAAAAAAAAAACGACATGAACCCTATTACGTTGTGATTGGATGGTTGAAGGTATGTAGACGGAACACTTGTCTCCCACCACAAAGGCTTTCGGTTCACATGACACAAAACAAGGCTAAAAATAGATGAGCTTTCGGGCTCACATATTCACTTCGGCAGCACAGTACAACCCCGGAATGAACGAGGTTGTGTTTGTTGTGGGGGGGGGGGGGGGGGTTCGCGGATCTGATCAATGATGTCATTGAAAGATCGCGAAAATTAGGACATTACGGCCGATCGGCGATTTTTCATGAAATACAAATTATCCACCGATTTGTTTCCACTCGATCAAATAATTGTAAATCCTAGTAAAAATCCAGAGCAACACACCAATGACACCTTACACCTAAATACTGAGGATATCTTTGCTGCAGAATAAATGAGAGATCCACTGTGAGCAGACAGTATATTAAAAAAAAGCAGAGAAGTGCATTTAGCTTGTACAATGATGCATTACTGCATCCAAAGTTGCATGTAACCATTGTGTTTGCGTCCCTTTTACGCTGTCATCCCAATTTAGGCATCTATCTGTCAACATTCACATCAAAGCGACCCGGATGGGCCTCACAACCTATCCTCATAACAACAGGAGATGTTGCCTTATTAAAAAATAATACGAGCTGTTTCATGAGGCATAAAATGTCTAGAGGAACATCTGTGAAACAAGTTGTGTATTAAATATGTAGGAGCAAGATTCAAAATTCCTTTTTGCATGGGATGGCAGCGCTCGAAAGAGAATCCAGAGTGTGGGCCCCCGAGCTCATTCAAATGTTGCCATCCTCTCCGCTTGACAGCCAAAAGAGAAGGAGCCCCCTCTCCAGCCTCCTTATTTCCAAACGTCCGGAGGGAGCCACATCTAAATCTTCCTTCCACTGTCAGAAATGAGTGACTCTGGACATTTTCTTGAATCATAAAGAAAAAAAAAAAGCAAAAAGAGACTCTGCGGTGAAGCATTGTGCTATATTGTTTTCCTTGAAAGCATTTATGGAGGATAAAGAGTGTTCATTAAGGCCGTTTTTGTTCTGAAGAGACGACGGCCCCTGGAGATGCCGAGGCCCCACTGAATAGGAAAAAAAATGACACGGGAATGGTGGGAGTGTTCCAGCCATTAGATTAATGGAGCTGCATTTCAAAGGGTTTCTTTACTGAATTTCAATACAATTTTGACTCATTCATGAGAATTATTCCAGGCACAAGATATTGTTAGAAGTACCGGAATCCTTTAAAATGGTGAAATTTTACTGACTTGCCTGTTTCTTTTGTAGCACAATACTGTAGAATATATTAGTACATCACAATATAGCCTGGGCAATGGCAGCACAGTGCTAGAAAAACCTAACTGATGATCACATACATTTTTAACAAGGACTTTATTAAAAAAAAAAAGATGAATGAACCCTGGATATGACTGCTACCGTTTTAACTGCACATGCTCCAGTATGCAGCCAAAGAAAGGAAATCCAAGTATTTACCACGACGGTAACTCAGTAGATACCCATTTAATGTATTTACAGACAATTTTCATCTTACTATAGAAGCTCTTTCTGAGGGAAGGAATGGAGCCATATGCAATACAATACAATATATACTGATTTATATAGCGCTTTCACAACAGCGGCAGCTGTAACAAAGCGCTTAACAAAACAGTTAACATAAAGTAAAATAATAAACACAACACATAAATAATAAACACAACACATAACATAAAACACGGACAGTCATGCAGTCCTAACCACTTTTCCATCACACGCTTTGTTGTTTGAAGCAGTTTGAGATGAAAGAGGAGAGAATCAAAGTGTCCTTTAACCAGTGGATCAGAGACGTCATGCTCAAAATGTGCACACGTCGGCTACAAGCTAAGTTTCAAAGTCAACAAGAAGCTGTAGCATCCATTGACGAAAAAAGAGATTGGTTCACTTCTCCTGTCCCATGGAAATCCATTTCAATTCCAAGCGGCGACTCTCGGTTCCAAATACGCATCGGCGCTCTGCGCCAACGCTCCTCTCTCCTCATCCTCAACTTCAGCATCCATCCGCATCTCCACTGAACAAAACGGGGTTGTGAAAAATGCTGCCCATTACAGGCGCAAAAAACACAAGCGCCCCAGGTCTGTCCAGCATTCCTCCCAAACAAAATCTGTGCTGGTACAGGCGTGCTGCCCAGAAGGCACAACCACCAAGCACAGATACTTCTCCTTTGACGAATGTCGTGGCCAAAAAACGCTGAAAACAGTCCATATCAGGTCCACACGATGAAACAACAAACAACATGTGACAAAACAAAAGACAAAAAAAAAAAAAAAGAAGAAAAAAGCAAGGCTCTTGAGGAGCACTTGCCGAAGGCTGCCTACTCAGGCGCCATCTTATATTCATACATATGCAGACACTAACGCTAAATAGAAACTGCACAACTAGCTGCTGGCCGCAGTGACTCGATGCTAAAATACACACAATGCAAATATAGGCATTAGCTTCCCGTTGGGACCTAACAATCTCATGCAAATGACAAAAAAAAATCAACAACAAAAAAGGTACCGGTAATCTCTGTTTTCCAATTTGACTCCAAATTGGAATTTAAGAAGGCCCCAGTGGCTATGTTGAGCTTGTTATCAAAGGCGGAACTCCTGCGCTGAGTTGAGTCACACAGGGGATGTGCGCTTTTCACATTTCCTTGAATAGAGTGAACACATATAGGCTGTATATTATTGATATCCATACAACGTGCAGAAACAGATGCTCATGTTTGCGCAAGACTGCTTCCACATAAAAGAGGTGGCAATGTCATCAAAAGGAATGCGCAACAGCGCAAAAACCTGAAAGAGTTTTTTTGCTCTCTTGAGCTCTGAGGTTCTGCAGCATGAAAAATGTGGCGTGGGTGTAAAATGCTCTCCTGGTATCCGCACCGTTTATTCACCATTCAGATCGCGACCTTCCAATAAATACAACAAATCTCTGCGAGTCTTTCAAAACGGATGCATAGTTTTAGATTACAATCGAAGAAATGTATTCTGATGAGTCGTGATTAAGGTCTTCTCTGAAATGTGTCAGCTTTTGATTAAAGCATGTGGATTTTCCCTTTTTTTTTTCTGGTCAACTTCACAGTTTGGACTTTGAATAGCATTTCTCAGCAGTGCTGAGATGAAAGACTCCATTCTGAAGTGCTTAGCGCTGGTGTGCTTGACCGGCTGCCTTCTATTTCTCCATCAGTCAGAGACATTTGGCCAGGCATGTGTGAAAACCTCAGTTATCACATGAAGAGTTTGCTCTCCGACCACAGGACATGTCCAAGCACATTATCATCCATCAGACCATCCCATTGTGGATCTTTTTTTTTTGAGTCACAGGAGGATTGCAAGTAAACAGGCAAATGCACTCATTTGTGCCTTGCATGCTCATGAGATGCTGCTCGGAATCAGTGCAACTGAATGTAACCAGCGTCCAATTCTTCAAAGCCACACATTAGCCGCACGCCATTGAGGGTAATTGGGTAGTTTTACTCTCTTGTTAGTAATACATGAAAACACTTGTACAAGGTGATTCTGAAGCTGATTCTATACACATCTCGATACACAGGTTGCAATTTGAGGCAGAAACAATATCTTTTGGAAAGGAACAGTTCCCCATGGTTAGGCTCAGTTTGCGAGAGATGCGACATGCTATAGTTAATTATTGTATTGGTATTTGTTGATAGAGATGTTCATCATCGAGAGCCCAGTTCTATAAAATGACACAACGGCTTTAAGGCAATGTAAAAATAGCACCAAAGTCCTATGTCACTCTATTTGACAGGACAAAAAAAAAAAAAAGACTTGCAAGCAATGGTAGCTTCATATTAAGTACGGACTTTCTGTATTTATGTGTTACGCCCTAAATGTACTTGTTGTAAAAGTTGATTCTTAATTTTTCTACTCGGGTGTCTCAAACTACTGAAGCCAAATTGTGGGTTTTACATACGGAGATGATACTGATTCTGACAGCTGAATGAACACCATTTTGTTGGATTTGATCAGAAACAAAATTTTATATAGAGCAGAATGTATTCAAAATATCTTTACATTTCAGAGGGAGAAATAGAGTACAGTGCGGTAAATTGTAAAATTACAGTTCAGTGTTTGTGGTTTATCTTATAGCCTTTTTTTTTGGTAAGGGTAATTAAAATTGTGACTCAATTTCCCCCCACTATAATGTACAATATTTGTGTCATTCTGACTGATTCACTTGTTCGACTGCTGCCGGCATCTCCCTCCCCGTTCTGCCACAGGCAGGTTGGCCCCTTTAGGGTGCCTGAAGGTGTCAAAATGGCCTCAGTAAAACATGTGGCCTGTCGAACTGTCCATTCTGTGCCTTGACATAAAAAGAAGCAGCATATCTTCTCCAGCAAAAGAATTATTGTGTCACCCCACAAAAAAATGGGTACATGGTGGGGGTGAGGGGAACACTCCAGGTGTGGCCACCATCATCCCTTGAGAGAACAGCCTTAAAAGGAAGATTTATGTATGAGGACAGTGGTCTACCTCCGAACAGCAACTCTGGGAGGCAATTCTTGCACACTCACCCTGCGATACAGAAACTTATTGGTATCTCATAACTGTTGCACATACACGTCATGATTTCGAACACTAATGTGAGTTACCTTCAAAGCTATCATTATGGTACGTCAGTTAGTAAACCATATTATCTAGTTGGACAGGTATGATGTCATAGTCATTTGGAACACAGTGTAAAGTCAAAGTTTTATTTTATTTTTTTCATTGACATTTTAGTACAAGCATATGTGTGAATCTGAAGCTGTCATTGTGAAATTGTTAAAAATGTTGTGTCAATGAAAATGTATCCGGGATTTATTTATGTTTTTCTTTTCCCAGATCAATATTCAAACAACTCCTCATTGGAGTTGCATTTGTTGCTCTTACTTTTCTTTTTCATTGCTCATAGAAGCCTCAAAATGGGCCATATTTCCGTGTTCAGCATAGATTCAGCATTATCAGCCTTTGCAGGACAAGGCTCCAACCATAATACTGATTGATAGCCTCACTTAGAAAATGCAACAGATGCATTTAATGGGTAGTCCAACATTTTTATAATTAAAGGAACACCTAAGTGCCTTTCTCTAAGCTGTCTGTGCTATTAAATGCAGCCGAAATGGAATCGTAGAGGGAAAGTGGTGGAAAAGAAATAGCACTCTAAATCCATCAGTGGAGAAAGAGAGATGATACCATTGTACTTATTCCTCCCCATGTATGATCCCGGCACATTAGGGTTCCATTATTGCGGGACACAAAATAGCAGATATGTTCAGTAAAAAGATGGAGGAAGATGCAAATGCCAAACACATGAGAGACATGAGGGAAGATACGATTGAATATTTGATGGGTGAACAAAGTCCAAAACAGAAACCTGGAGAAAACCCACGCAGGCACGGGGAGAACATGCCAAGTCCATACAGGAAGGGCAGAGCCGGAATCGAACCGTGCACCGCTGCACTGCGAGGCCAACGTGCAAACCAGTCGACACCGGGTCGCCCCATATCAAACATTAATCACAAAATATTTTACAGCAGTGCCTCCATCGAACATGACTTGTAACAATCCACATCAACTTATACAAAATAATGTCATGATTTTTGTCATGCATGACAACAGCTTAACGACCACTCTATGGATGACTGTTTCAAGAAATGTTTTTCAAACCTGCTCTCGAAGTGTGACAATATTTATTTTTGAATTTGAAAGTGCATCTCATCATTGCCAATTAATAATTGCTGTAGTTTGCAGTGAACACACACTGATGATTCTGTCTTTTAGTCTTCTCGTAGCCTTTTTTTAAAATCACTTCGAATGGTTCAGCTTAGGCTGACACGGTGAAAAAGTGGTCAATGTCATCAGCTCACAGCAAGGAGGTTTTGCTGACCGTGGGTGTTTACCACGCTCCATTCGCTCGTATTGCAATTGATTGCTGATCCACCACAATCTTCTACTAGGTTTTATTGTAGGCTAGCAATGGTGTGTTTTAAAGCATTTTCACTCAACTTACATCTGCGACTTTTGTGGACCCCATTTAATATTTTCTCACAGGTAGATGTACTGCCGTAATGTGATTTCACCAGTTAATTGAGTCATTGTGTTGTTCCAAATCCATTGTTAGAGTACCGCAAGAGTTCTATTCTCCCAGGAGAACCGTTATTCTGTTGTGCTACATTGTTCAGTATACTGAAATGCTTTCAAGTGAAAAACAGTTCCAAAATCATATATGGCAAAGTCAAAATAAAGTGAGCGGCTGGACAAGTTGTTGAGGAGTCAGTGTGTTGTACACTTTGTGCACGCATGTGTTCGTGTGATACCCGGAGTTAAGATTTATTGAATATGGAAATATCACCCACTGTGCGCTCTGTGGCTTGACTCACTTTCGCTGCGGGAAGCTGCTGATGCTTTGGACTTGACCTTGTTGTGGAGGTCCCATCATGCACAGTTGTTGTCATTACTCAATTAGATCGAATTAGGCACTGGGTAACATGATGGCAGCACGCTGGGAAAACTGAATACAAATTATATTCCGGGCAGAGGCAACGTTTGTTGTGGCAACATAGGCAGTCACAACAGGTCAGTTTAATGTGATGATACCAAAAGCCTCAGGATGTTGCGACAGAAGCAAACACGCGACTCGCACAAGTTGTTTGGCTAATGAGGAGCAAGGTAAGGACGTATTCTGCATTGCTCTCTCGGCGCCGCGATGTTTTGTTGAGGATGTCAGTGGGTCAAGTTGTTGTGGCTCCTTGCTGCATGGGCATATTATAATTGAACCTATGTCATTGCATTTACAATGTTCAATAACATTTTCATTTCGACTAAACCCACAATCACTCCTGATGCTGCGTCATCGGTAATGAATGAGGTCACTGTGTGAAAGTGCCTCGAGTACCCGGAAGGTAGAAAACTACTATATAAGTGAAATCATTTCTTTTCCTTTGTCATTAAAATAACCGTAAGAACGGAGACTATAAAATAAATAAAATACAATAAAAACAACAACAAAATGGAGTAGAGAAGATATTTCCACATTGGATAGACAAATTAGCAGGCATGCAATATGTCTTGTTGAAACACGTACTGATGACTTACTGTAATTATACACCAAGCAGAAAATTGTTTCTGCGCCCAGAGTCTGGGCTTTATAGAGACAGGAAAAGGTGTAATTTGTATTTTACACGATCGGAAGTCTGAGTAAATTTTGACATGTACGTATTCGTATCAAATGTGCTGTGTTCTTCATTACTTGAAAAATGGATTCCATGAGGAAATCAGTCCGGAATGCCACGAGATTTCACTGTACAATAATTCACAGATTGAAGCCACACTGTACTGAATGTAGCAAAGCAGCCCCAGGACATAAGAGTCTTTTCTACGATTCACATTAGTTTCACTATTCTTTTTGAGAAAGCCTTCATTCTTATCTAAAAAAAAAGTCCCGGTTTGTCTCATTTGTTTCTTTTTCATTCCCTCACAAGCTTTGCAGCTTGTCGATACAGTATGTCTTGTGGCAAATGCTATTCTCAGTCTTTGATGGCACGGTATCAACAATATTAGCAATGTCTGTAAATTTTACATTGAAATCAATAAAATTCATCGTTCCCATTCAATTTTGACCCGCTCACATCAATCTTATTAATCAAATAACAACAATCAGCTTTCCTCCTCACTGCACCATGTTCCTTCACTCATGTAAAGGACAACACAATGTGAATTGGGAGGTATGATCTAAATAAGTGCTACGTGTAAGTCCATGCATGATTTCATTTGGCATGCAAGAGAACACAGAGAATGCCAAATGCCTCCACTGAAGAGACTCCATTTAAAGTCGGACATTAATGAAACAGTTGCTCAAATGATAATAGCATCAATGATGGCCGAAATAAGTCTTCTAGCCACATATCTTGGTCCCTTATATGTGATGGAATTGCCGTTTGGAACGCCCACCAGCTCGGCATAACAAGGAGGTCGCGCTCTCCTTCCTCATTCAATTACAGACAGACATAAATCAAGCTGTTATTCCAGACAGTTTGGGCATCTGCTGACCGCTTTATTATGACCTTGTTCATATTTGCAAAGGGTACTTCTACGCTGTTGCCTTTCTATTCCTTGCCCTGTCTGAATTAAACAGACACAGTGTTGGCTCATTAAGGTGCCATCTGGCGGAAAGCAACATGAGCAAAGAAAACGGAGTGTGCACCTCCAGCCGGGTCAAGTTATCGCCCGTTCACAATCGGCGATGGACGTGATCGACTGGAAGTTGTTACATAAGAGATGGATAACGATACATGGGAAGCACGGAACACTGCGATGTCCACAGTTCCAGAGCACATCTATTTTCAGCCCTCCAGAAGTAAGCGATACACTTTTTGTACGACTCAGAACACAATGTTGATCATATTTGAATGCACCCAAAACCTGCCCCCAGCATAGAAGGAAAGCAAAGAAAATAGCAGCTTTTCACCTACTGAAATCACCTAAAATCAAATCAGAAAAAAAAATAGAGGGGATGTAAGGTTACCGCGGCGGCTTGAAAAAAGGCATTGGGAGGGTGGGGGATCAGGGGAGGACTTTTTGCCAATTGAAATTAGGGCTTGTGTTTAGTGCACTTTAAAACGGAACCACAATACGATGGATGATCATTTACAATTTCAACAAGGGAACTAGGAATAACCTTTCATTGGTCAGAATACTTGCGGACTCTTTCAAATGTTCTATATTAGTGCATGCTTTGATGTTGACAAAAAAATCAACACTCATGAACACAGGTCGAGATGTTGTGACATTCCCAATTTTCTGTACATGCATTGTCTTGGACAGGAATGTTGCCCCCACCAACGCAGTTGCCACTGAGACTCATCGCTAACTAGCACAAATAGCTGACTGAGATGACTGTCCCTGTTCGTCAGGGAGTAATCAGCCACAACGTGCTTGCTTTTTTGATGCTGGAGGATCACTGCCGTGCCGCCATGGAAGCCAAATTCTTTCTCACAGGTTTTGCATCACATTCCTCTGTACTATTTTTGGTGAAATGCTCAACATTTCGCACTCCGTCATCAATGCGAGTCCCTGTCTTCTAGACCAGTAGTTCTTATCCTTGTTAGAGGTACAGAACCCAACCAGTTCATATGCACATTCACCGAACCCTTCATGAGTGAAAAATAAAAATATGATTTTTTATTTTTTACAAATTCAAGACATAAAAAATGCATTTATTAAAAACAGAAAAAGGTAAACACAATTAGTATAAGTGTAAAGTATACAGTATGTGTTTTTAATTGTGCACAAAATGTACCAGCCGGTGATGGCCAAGAGGGCATGTCATAAGTAGCTGACATGTTGAGTCGGGTCTTAACCTCCGTGACAGAGGCTCTGTCCAACCCCTGAGACTGATTCACCAAACCCCTGGGGTTCGATCGAACCCAAGTTAAGAACCACTGTTCTAGACTGAGGAAGAGTGTGACAATTACATGGACATAAATAATGCCAATATAAAGTGGACACACATCACCTACACATCGCCAGATTAGAAATAATATCCTTTTTTTTTGTTTGTTTGTTCTAGTTGACACATAATTGACCATGTCCAAAGTCTGCAAAGTTTAAATTGAGTTTATACTGCATATTCCCCATCACTCTCAATCATATCTGCCTTCAAGATGCTGACAAGTTTCTTCCTTTTGGGTAAGGCAGGTCCTTGGTTTATTCATACTCCCTGCTCATACAATATCTTCAGCCCCTGATTCCTGAAAGAACATCATAAACAACGTTCTTTTCAGCAGGTGGCGGCTTGACTGACAAGCTGCACATGACGTTTTGGGGACTGGTGAGTAGCACGGTTGACTCCATTCAGTCTAATGAGCATCATTTGTCAATCCCTGGACAATATGCCTATCCTTCAAAATGTAACATGTTATAA
The DNA here is from genome assembly GCF_054856545.1 of Hippocampus guttulatus. NCBI lineage: Eukaryota > Metazoa > Chordata > Actinopteri > Syngnathiformes > Syngnathidae > Hippocampus > Hippocampus guttulatus. The sequence continues at coordinate 13,047,247 of NC_141269.1, forward strand.
TGGTGATATGAAAAGGTAAGTGTCCTTGAAGGGATTTCATTGCACTGAATGGTTCGTGTGAAAAGTTAATGTCCGCATTATCTATGTCGGTGGAATTGTCACACAATTTCTCAATGTGGAAGACAAGGTCTCACCAATTCATGCGAGTATTGAATTGCAAAATAAATAAATAAATAAATAAAACGTACAATTTTCTCATACGGACTACAAGAAATGGACTTGCGTATGTAATGTTAATTGTTTTGTGTCCACATTCTTCTGTCTGTGTCTGCTGCCATGTAATTTTTGAAGGTGACCCAAAAACTCTGCAAGACCACGAACATCTGAACAGTCATCAGATGAAGGCATGTCAATGATGAAACGTTTCGCCAACCAGCCAGTTGACAAAGTGTCAAAAGGAAGACAATGTTCACGCACCGAGAGCTTCGACACTATCCCGACCAGGAGAAAGGGTCCTTGTTAAATATGTCTGGTTGTCACGACCTCCTGGTTGAAAAACTATGAAATTGAATGCCAGAATGGAATGTTTGTATCATACATTCATCTTTAGCACATGCATCTTCATGATGATAAGGACATTTTTTGACCACAAATGTTATTATTCTGGATTTTGATGATTACCTGAATGCATTTACAATTTATGAGGTTTGATGCACTGTTACTACGTGTCCGACCTGATATTGCTATTGGCATCATGAGGGGCAATTTTCACAAGAAAATGATGAAAGAACATTGGCTACGTCCACACTGTATGTGATGATGCCCAATTTGGATTTTTGCTACATTTGAACTTTTTACATGTACTCCTTCACATTACAAAAACACATGCGACTTCCATTGTGAACGTACCGCATCCATGATGTAAAGTGCTTGCGCATGAAGCATGATGTCAAGTGTCATGAACGGAAACAAAACGACGTCACCTGGCACAGTGTTGACCCACGTATCAAGGCTCATTTTGTCATCGCCTAACCCCAAAGTGGCGAGGGTGGTGGAAGTAGAAATATTTCAGGAATGTCAGTCTACGCTACTTGATCTCCTAATTTAATGGAGACGTCTAACGTCATTGCCCGCCTAATAAATCTGCATGGCTGAATTACTACTACCACAAATGTTCATTTTATTCTTAATGTTTCAAGTGGGATTAAATTAAAGTCAAATGTAAATTCAACAACTCTTACTCAAAACAACTTTGCAGATTCACTAACAATGTCTCACGAGTATTTCTTCTTACCCACTCATAATGCAGGCGCATCGTATACATATCTGATTTACATTCACATATGAAAGAGGCCCAGGTCGGATTTGAAAAAAAAAATCTGAATTGTACTGTTCATACTGCGCGGGGGGGAACATACATTTTGCATATGAGCAGAAAATCTGAATTGAGCTGCAGTGTGAACATAGCCATTCATGATGCCCTACTTCTGCTTTATATGAGCTGTCTGAGATGGACTAAATAAAAACTGTCATAAATTGGCATTTGTAATGTCTTTTACTTAATGTATTGAGGCATGGGGGATCTGTGGAACCACCTTTTGGCACGTTTGGCTCTGACTGAGAAGCAACAATATTGTTGCCTGTCTAGTGTGAGTCGGGTAGTAGTTTCTCCATACTTTTGACACTTTGACACGTCTTTCCCAATGACTTACATTAGCTTGCATCAGAACAACAAAGGAAAGGGATATCGTATGCTGCAAGAATATATTTTTTCCGCATTGTTACATATCCGAGTTCAGAATAAATTCCTGCAGTGACTCAGATATCTGCTCTGTGACGCAACTCATCTGTGCCTTCTTGTACGAATGTACCGTCTGCAGAGTAGAAAATGAAATAAATGAATGAAATACAAGAAAAAAAATCAGCAATTATGAAAAAAAACCCAGGATGAGTCCATTGTCTTCTACTCAGCTGTAACAAAGTTTACCAAAATAAAAATAAAATTGGAATGAATGTCCTTCATCCAGATGTATAATGTTAGGCCCTGGTGAAAATATTTTGGAGCCCAGACCTCTACCCTATACATAAGCGCATGCACACAGGCACGCACACCCTTGGACACACACACACCCGCGCATCCACTCAACAGAACTGCTCTTGTCACCATGTATTTTTGCAGGGTGTCTAATTTTAATATTGTGGTTTGTATATTGAACACGGACAATATCACAAAAAAAATGTTCCAATACATTACATTCTGTTTTACAACCAAGTGTGTTTGAATAAATGCAAAATGCTCATTGTGGCACCAAAAAACCCCAAAGCAAAACAAAAGAAAGAAAAAAAACCTAATAGGTTACAAGTACTTTGCTGTAGATTTAAATCCCAATAATTCGCCTCCATAAAAACAAAGCTGCACTCAGACATTAGAAGCTTATGGGCCTTGTGCTCAGCAAAATAATTTTACGAGTCTTTTTCCTTGTTTCTTGTCCCCAGGGAATTGTACGGTAGGCCTATAGTACACAAGCCAGTTGCTTTTATATTGCTTTTTGCATTGGCATCAGGAAGCAGACTAAAATCGTAGCGTCCTGGATGTGTGTACAGAAAAGACGCTCCAACAGGTCAAAAGGTGGGCAAAACTGAATCCGCCAAATTCGTCCTCCGAGGCTGTGGTAGCGGGAACATCTCCTTTTGATCGCCCAGAGAAGTGGGACACGGGTCAATGGCGCTTTAGTGAAGAGGCTAGCTGGCAAGCTATCGCTCGACTCTGGCGGGACGCTAGCTTTTGTCTGACTTTAATTCAGTCTGACAAATTTTAATAAATCCATCTTAGTCGGTTTTTTTTTTTTTTGCGCTCTCCACGTCATGTCATTAAGACTCATTGTGACTGATAAGTAATTGGGAACATTTGCGTTTCCTACTCCGATACCAGCCACCCAGTATGACTGGCGCCTCCAAACGTAACACTAGGGTTTGCCAAACGTCATGATTGAACACTATAATAACTTCGAACTGAAGTGCTTTTCACATAAAACATGGTCCTGGGTTGATCACAAACACAAACACCTCTCGAGGTCATTAATGGCTGCTCCACTGCCAGCGGATGTGACGACTTATTAATAAAATGATGCAGGAGTGACTGTCCCACTCACCTGATGCTTATGTATTTTTCTTACACATTTTTCACAATAATCCCATCATGTTGCAGTCAAATGCAATCACTGCTTTGTCATGTAGCTTTGACACTAGAAAAGCATTCACTCGTGTCATTTGCAAAATGAATATAATATTAACTTGCATCATTTGCAAAATGAATACAATGTAAACAGACAATACAGTATATCGTACCTTTGTAGTACTACAGTGATGGGTCGCCGGGTGATTCAGCTACTGGCTTGTCACACATTTACGTCTCTGTGATGCCATTAGCCAGTGACCTATAGCAGCTCCTTTAGAAGTAATAACATAAGAGATTCATTTGGTAAATTTTGGTAAAAAAAAATAAAATTAAATTAAAAAAAACAACAACAACAACCTACAATCCGGGCGATAATCCAGTGATGTGGCGGAGGAGTCTGACATACTGTACATTCAGCTGTCCACAGCAACAAATGTCCTGGCAGGTGCAAGGAACACCAAAAGGAGACATTGAATGTATGTGTTACATTTATTCATTAGAGGTTTCGAGGCATCCATTTTTGTTTCAACCAATTTTTTGCAGTCAACACAATTGAGCTGGTCAACTTTTTTCCCCCAGCCTGAATATAAATAGAGACATTGCGTTTTAATGGGCATATGTGATGATGGATAAGGATGTAATTTACAAAGAATAATGTTATGTTAGCCATGCATGTTTACTTCCGGCCCATATCTACTAATAATTGTTTTGTATCATCGGCAAAAGCCCAGCCGTATCATTATTTTTAAAAGGACCTAAGATTGGCTGATACAATCGACTGGCTGATTAATCTGTCGGGGCCTAATTAATATCTTTGACAAATGTTGCTTTTGCAGTTCAAGTTTTCCATGCACAATAGTCACAACTATGTAGAAAATAACAGGATCTTTTTAGCATTACGAGGCAAAGCAACACATTTTACAGTGAATGAAATAGCTAGCGAAAACATCCTTGAAGAAGAGCTGAACTTGGACTTCCTTCGTTCAGAGTGAATTATTAAAAAATAAATAAATAAATAAAACACAAGGCTCACTTTTAAGCTATTTGCTGGACGGGTGAAACACAGGCCAAGGCATCAGTCATAAAATTTTGGGGCGTTTCTGTTCTGCACGTTACACACAAGGCCGCTTTCCCAGTGAGGACATGGTTTGGCTCATAAAATTCAATGCGGCCATTCTGAATGATGACCCAAAAATTAATAGTGCACCACTACAACTTCAGAACTTCATCGTGAAGAATAGTAAGGCACGCTTGTGAAGCAATTAGAATTTTAGCTGTTGGAGGAAAGAGGGCAATGAGCAAGACAACAACTTTGAAAGTATTTTGCAGCTTGTGGCCACAAACTGTTGCAACCAGTTGACTTTTTTTTCTTCTTTTTCCAGTGCTCTTGCCGCAAATAGTAACATGTAGTGGTACTCACATCACACAGGGGTTATTCAGGTAGTGCAGCTCCCCAGGGTGCTCCACATTTCAGGCATGCCGTGTCTCCAAGCATGCTTTCAAGAGAATAGAAGAAAAATCAGGAAACAAAAACACATCAACAAATGAGGATAAAGAGTGAATGGGGGCAAGGAGGAACAGAGAGAGGTCTGCCAGAGCCCCACAATTTCACCTCCAACACACAGATTCCCAGATGATGGTAATTGGTTATTGATGTGTTTCCATTGATCTTTCTTACATTTGTCAAAGTATAGCACAGTGCTTTAAGTAGAAACAACTAAGTGCCTGTACTCCCCTTATTCGACTGTTGACAGGCAATTTAGGTAGTGGGTAACATCAAACATTAAGTTAATTAATTTTAAAAAACGATGATTAATAAGTGTCATCATACAATGAGTGTGTAATTAAATTGCGGTCCTCAATTAGCAAATAAATATGATATCGGGATGGCATTGCGTTGATGTTGAAAGCGACCATGTAACGGGAATAGGGAGAGAAAAGAAGTCTGCCTCCAATACCCGCTTATTTACATGGACACTGCAAAGAAGAAGAAATCAAGCTAAGCACAGCAACAACTAATTATATTATGGATGACAATATGCCACCAACGCGGTAAGAAGACCAACTTCAAAATAAAGCACATGATATATGGACATCAATGACTTTGCATGTTTTTATTTTGAAGTTGCTCCAGGCAGTGTGTCATGGCACAACGGCTGACTTGACACTGTTACCCACTTCAATGACTCCCCGACGTCCTGAAATAACAATCAGTTGTCTAAATAAACTAAACTGTGACAACTAACTAAAAACAACGTAATTACGTTGATGCTGTAATATACGGCGCCTGTTGCTACAATTTTGCGGTGGCTGCAGGTCTAGAAAGCACTAAGAGCACACAATTGCTCCATATAGGCTGGTGAGAGCTGTAGGCGTAAATGACTCCGCACGCTTTAATGCTGCCTGACACAGTTGCCATTCCAAATGATCACTTTTTAACAAAGCACGGTTTACTCAAGGGTATTGTTTTCAGCCATCAAGAATCACTACGGTGGTTTCTCACGTCACAATGTCTTATTGATCCAAATTTATGCCTATGGGGAGAGATCTGTCTAAAATCGTACTCATGTTTCTTGAAAGGAAATTAATATGCTTCTATGCACAGTTTAAATTGTAGGGTAACATGTTGAATAGCTAAAAATGAAAAACAGTTAATAGTTGATAGAGAAATCTATGAGCAAAATTGATCATGTCTAAAGTTTCATTTAATTTGGGCACATCTAACCCCCCAAATGCCTGTGCACAAAGGCGCCGGCTACCTGGCCGGAGGGCTGTTGAAGTCCACAATTAGCACGTCAATGCAGGTGGGCGATTACGGGGGAGAGGGCGAAACTCGGTCACAAAAGGGGAATGAATAATTCGAGAACAGCGGTTGAGCAATAAAAGACGAGTTGAGAACACCCGTCGCGCCCAGGCGACATTGACCATCCGCAAAGTCTACAACATGCTAATTCGATGTAGACCAGACAGAAAAGGCGCCAATGTACTGGTGGTTCAAGTTTGAAAAACAGGTAACCAATCACTACCGAGGGGCCGGACCGGGGGTGCGGCATGCAAATATCGGGGGCAGTGTTTTTCTTGTATTTTGCATATGTTACAATAAAATGTCGAACTCGCGGCGGCGGGACTTCGAGTGTGATTGCGGAGCAACTAACCGTCGTTCGCTCTCAGAGATCCGCTTCCGCCGATATTGAAGACAATTTTCCTGTGTGCCGAGTCATTTCTTTAACTTTGTCCGAGAAAATCTCTGACAATGGTTCACTGTGTTCTTATCCAAATACCCAATTATGCTATAGTATTTCCAGTAGGATCTGTGCAACTTCTTGTTTTGAGAAGTTGAAATACTCAAATTACTGAAGGAGTCGTATGACTATCACAAAGAGCAAGAGACAAATAGAACAAAGCGTACTGTGAGCTCATGTGAAGTCCCGATACGCCCTCTAAAGTCCCCATACCACGAGAGGGTAAAATTGAGAAGTGCTGGTACGCCGCCCTGGTGCGTACCAGCCCACTTATACCACTCGTATAGCGTTAAGAATTTTTTTTTTTCAGCATGGCCAGTGACATATAGTGGAGGTTCTCTCTCGATTTTTTTTAAGCAGTGCATTTTGTGAATACAGTCAGCAACCTAAGATGTAATTGTAGGCACATTCAAAAGTTTGGGATGTGAGGTTTCACTTGGGCTGTTTTTCACAAGTGAGTTGTTACAATTAAAGATCCGTATTTTTGGAGTCCTTCTTTTCAGCCTCAGGGTAGCACCTCCATATACACCATCAAACACCTTTGGCACCTGGAGGAACCTCTGGCTGGTGTAAAAAAGTGTGAACACCCAAGGTCGATACTGGATGGGGCCCCAGGACAACTCTGGACTCCGTTCTCCTACAGCTGAGGCCAGGTTAGGGTGCCAGGAGTACAGACCCCAGCAGCTGCATTGCTGAATTATTCAAACTCAATGTTATTTATATGCGGAATGGGACCAAAGGGGCAGAATAACGCTTTTATTTTCCAGTTTGTTATTCTTTCTCAGACAACGAGGAAGCTCCAAAAAAAACAAAAAACATTTTTTTTCTTTCTCTTTCAGTGCAGTCTGCCATGTTGCATTTTGAGCACACAGATGTATGCACACAGGGATTACTGTTGCTAGACAGTGTCACAGAAAGGAATTAATCCCTCCATTAACTGGACTGTGTTACAATGTGTCCCATGTGATCTGTTTCCTAAATACAGAGTACTTGGGTGATGCACGGATGCCTGATGCATGTCATGTTTAATAGCCATTAGCAGCACACGAGGACACAAAACCAGCTGTATTCATTCTCATGAAGTGAACCGATTAATTCTGCGAAATGCATGACATACCATCCTCGTCGATACTTTTGATTTCAGATCAGCGGAGAGCTGAAGGTACGACAGGATGCCGCCTAGCACGGGGGCTGCATGGGAAAATAAATTTGTCACACTCTCTTAAACGGAGCTAAGTGGCATGGAGTTGGAGTCAGGGCTCAGACAAGCTCATTTGAGGCAGCCACTAGAATTTTTCCTCTTTTTGGAAAGCTGCTGGCTGTGAACATCCTCGGATTTCTCGCTTTGCTGACTGAAGGTGTTTTCAGCCCTTCAGCCCTCCTGTTCTTAGCCTCCATCCCTTAACAACCCAACGGACTTAAGAGGGATCGACAAGGACTTCATTGGTCAAAATGAGATTATGGGCCTTGACATAGTCAGCAGTTGAATTTGAGACCGTGACACCAATGAGTTGTAGTTTACACAGTTCATCATACAGATGATGCTGTAACAGACAGTGGTGTGATGAAAGTAAGACTCCAAAATTCCATCGCGGGCTATCAGCCTACTCAAGGACTTTCTATGCAAGAAGGAGTTAAAGAAAACTGTTTGTACCTTTGACTTGATTTCTGAAAAGCAGCACCGTTCACTTGAGTTCACCACTGGAGGGTCGAGTAAATCCTGATCAGACTGTGTGACAGGATAGCATGGAACTCAACAATGAATTAACAGGGTGTCCGCTGATCTTGAAAAAAAAACTAACAAAACGTCTTTCCACAATTAAGGCCTTAATTAAAATGACACTTGATCCTTCAAGCCACCATTCAAACTAACGTCAACTTTATATGCTTTGCTCTGAGACACACTGCATAAATGTGCAATTACATATTGTATATTATTGTACATGAATATATATTTGTAATACTTGATACAGCAAGTGCAAAAAGTGCGGATACCCCATTTAAATGAAGAAGGCGTCACATGAGCCAGCGCTATCTGGATATAAGTCACGCCCACGCATCGCTCTTTGGACCGCATTTATGGATCATTCTTTGAGAACAAATGTGACATTCGGTCACAGAACAGACGGATGGATCCCCAAACCACCTTGGAAAAAAACTAATTTGGTGACCGAATGTTGCTTTGTGCATTTTGCTGCAAACTCTCATGACATCACACAGCCATTTGTACAACCTATCCAATTTGGTTCTAAAACAGGGATCGTAAAGTGAGTGAAAAAAAGTTTGAGTATTTTCTTCACCCTATCTTGACTTGTTCTTAATTATTTTTCTTGTGTGTGTGTGCGTGTGGGGCGGGGGTAACAGAAAACCCACTCTCGACACTCTTAAGTGAGTTTATAAAGCAGCCAGCGTTGGTCGGTAGCCCAGATAACACACTTTAACCTGAGCATTAGTCTTTTCCGCTGAGGCCAACTTCTGTTTAAACACTCTTGTCTCTGGATTTAATCACAGCCAGTACCTTCATTTTTGTTCACTCCTGGATTTGCAAGTTACAACAACTGAAAATAGCTGCAGAAATGGAATTCTTTTGTGACAGGAAGTACCCATTTGCAGTGGAGTGTGCAACGCAGGGGGAAAACAAACAAACAAAAAAAAACCAGCATGCTGGGTGATGCAAATTGGAAGTGTTGTGTCCTGCAAATGCAACACTAATAAATAAACATGAACCTTTTGAGGGCCAGGTTGAGCGATTTATTAGAGATAAAGGGAGCACGGATTTTCAGAGTAAACCACACTTAGTTAAACCACTCGGTTCATATTTATACGCTACACAACTTTCAGTCAAGGTTATCATAGTTAGTGATGTCATCATTAAATATCTTTTTTAAAAAAAGGCAACACCATTTGGATGCTTTGGATAAAACACTGTATCAGAACAAGGAAACTACTTCGATGCTCACACTTCAGGGCATCTTAAACAGAAGTTATTATTTCTATTTCTACTGGTTACATTTTGTGTTAAAAAAAAAAAAACAAGAAAAAAAGTCAAGAGGTATACCAACCCGCAAGAATCTCTTCTCTACAGCACAATCCAGGAGTACGTGTATACAAGCAGCCAGTTGGCGCCGTGTTAACGCTGGTCAACAGATTTTTGCAAAATGTCTATCAGACATGCAAGTAAACATTTCTAGTTTCTATTTTTTTTTTTGCGCTGATTCAGAATGTGCCCTGTTTTTTTTTCTCTCTCTGGCACATCAGATTTTCATCCATCCATCCATTTTCCGATTCACTTTATCCTCACATGGGTCGCGGGTGGTGCTGGAGCCTATCCTAGCCGTTTTCGGGCTGTAGGCGCGTTATACCCTGAACTGGTTGCCAACCAATCGCAGGGCACACATACTGTAGACAAACATCCATTCACACTCACAATCATCACACGTGGGGACAAATTAGAGTGTTCAATCAACCTACCGTGCATGTTTTTGGGAAAAGTGGAGTACCTGGAGAATACCCACGCAAGCACATGGAAAACATGCATATTACACACAGGAAGGCCAGAGCCCGGATTTGAAACCCTGGACCTCCACGCTCTGAGGCGGACCTGCTAACCGGTCAACCACCGTGCCTCCCTGATTTTCATAATAGTAATAATAAAAAAATGTAATATATTTAATAAGATTGATGAATTCAGGGTTACGTTCAACAACAGGTGTATTTTTTTTCTGAAGGTCATAGCTAAAATTATGCATGGTAAAACCTGTATTGCACAAGGTTTTATAAGTCAAAATTAAAAACAAAAAATGGAAAGATTTTTTTAAAAACCTGATGTGTTAGAATTTTTTTTCTAAAGGCATTTTTGAAATCAGCGTCAAAAATACATTTGACTAAGATTTGCTGTTGACCAGTTTAATGAGACTATAATATCAACCGCCATCATTTTTCAAAACCTCTTCCTGATACGTAGTTTTCGTAAGTTCCATATTTTTTGTCACAGTTTGGCTCTCACATGTTAAGCTACGATAAGACTGATAAATAGTGTTACTCGCACGTGTGTGTGTGTGTGTGTGTGTGTGTGTTTTTGAGAAACACACAAACAGAGAAAGGAGCGCAAATCAGTCGTGTGTGTGCGCGCACGCGCGCTGGATGTTAGAGACCCACAGTCTTCACAGGAGGCCGAGTGTGGCAGTTGAAAATGTACTGTCATTCTCCTGAGGTGCAGAAGAGTACACACGCAGGGAAAACAGGTGGGCTAACACAATGTAAATCTTTTCTTGGGTGCTTTTCTTCTTTTTAGAAGGAGTCCATGGCCTTGAATTCGCTGAGGGCCTGGACAGGGGAGATGTGTTTCTTCTGTGAGCCTCGTCGCACACGAGTCTGGCACTCCTCCGGCTTCTCCCTTTTCACCAGCGGCTTCTTCTCCGGAGCTTTCATGCGCCAGGACACCACGGGCGAGTTGACGGCGGCGGTCCCGTACACCTTCTGGTACTTGGTGGAGGCCACGTACGAGGCTTTGACCGTCAGCACCACGGCGTTCATCAGGTTCTTGGCGGCCTGGATGAGCGAGGTGGCGCTATCCAACTGCAAGAGAGAAACACTTAAGGTCAAGTCCAATGAGTCAGTTCTTCGGCACGTTGGCTTGTTTCGCGCATGAGGAAGCATTCGCGCTGCTAGCTGGGAGATCTTCACCGCGACTGTCAATTAAGCGGGATAAAACAGAGCGCTCGCGATGTGACGTCTTCCTTTCGCGGCCGCTAATGAGCGCAGGCGGGGTCAGGTGTGCTCTGTTTCCGTCTGTTTTGTTTGGCTGACATTTAAGGGTCGCTGGCCAGTGGACCTGCTCGGACCACATGCGGAGACAAGTCAACTGCGTAGTTTTAATGAGTGCGGATTCCAGCCGACCACCATGAAAGGTTCAAATCATAGCAGGGTGCGTACATCCAACATGGGATAAACATGTACACAAAAGATCAAAGAAATAATGATGAGGGTGCAGGGAAACCCGAAGACCAACAAATGAAAGTCTCTTATTCCAAGTAGACAAAAACGTTCAGAGTTGTGTAGTGTGTGACAAGAATAAAATATGGCATAACGGCAGGCCACATCCGTAGTATTTCAAGCTGGTTTCTCCCTGAGGGGCAAATGCTTGCGAGAGTTTGCGCACGTCGCACCCGTTTTTTCGTCAGCGTTTGTTCAATGCGGCGAAGCCGTTCGCAAACAGTTTTAAGGATCACAAACAGTTTTTCATGTTGCAAAGAATCGTTGAACATGTTCAAAATTTGATGGCAACAAGAACATTTGTGAATGTCTTGAACGAAACCTGATGACAAACTCCAGCGCAAAACGAATATTTGCTACGCGCGCAAGCACTTGAGAGCCTTTGCCGCATCCTCCAAATTAGAGGAATTAGATGCTTTTTTTGCAAATTTATTTCATGATCTCGTGCTGCCATATATTGGCGGCTCTTTTTTGTGTACAAGTACGGATGTGTAAGACTCAGTGTGTAAACAGGCACGTGGAATCGGGCGAGCCTTGGCCACACGTTATTGTCCTCGCAGCAAAACTCAAGTCAGGGTCCATTGAAAAGTCGATGTGATGGCTCAAAGGTTGCACTTTTTGTTTCTCAAGGGGAAATGATTTTAAAATTTGAAGCTGGATTATGATTGACTCAAAAGGTTCGGCTCTACATTTTTAAATGTGTTGCGAAGCATTTTGAGCAGAATTTTGATGGAACGGTGGTAAACAGAGACAGTTATTATTGTTACTATTGTCATGATGCACAGAATTTTAGATCCATAAAGGATAAGACGTGTTGCGGTGAAGAGAGGTGCCACAACCACTGTTGGTCTACAGAAGACAGATTCAAGCGAGGTAGAGACTAAGGGACCGATCTCAAGGTTTAGGATCTAATTCCTCCTGTTTACAAATGTGGAACAATGTGAGGCACACCCAAAAATGGGAAAAGATTGCCACGCAGGTCATTTAGGCCATTTATGGTAGGAGTACTGTATTTGCAAATCGATGAATTTAGCACGTGCAGTGTGATTTATCAAACCTGAGACAAATTGCTCGGGCTGATTTTTAATACCACGTCTTAAAGGCGGTGCAAAGTGCACCGTGCTGCAAAACCAGAACGAGGAGCCGCAGGCAAAAATGAAAAGCGATGAGGGAAACGGTTGTTTTCCACTTGCGTAAACAGTTTTGAAATGACAGAAATCAAAATTATTGTGACATATCATCTCATCGGCAATGCATTGTTGAAGCCTCTGATTGATATAAGGGGGGGAGTCAGTCACAAGAAGGAGGCGGGTCAAAATCACCAAACTTCGTTCAACTCTGCATTTCCTTATGTTGGGGTTAAGAGCACTGTGACAGTTGGTGCTGCTCCAAATTTTGAAGATGTAGGATGGGCACATACATTCAATTGCCACACACTTGTGACACTTTTTCGTGCCTCTGTAATATTTATTTGCCTTTTCTACCATGTCTTCCAATTCAAACTTCATTTTGCGATTGCAGTGCTCGCCCAAATAGTGAAAACTATTCAGGCTACCCAAAACCCAAAACTCTATTTTAAATATGGCGATCTCCACCATCTTTATAGCAGTAGGCAACAGTGCACGCTATCTATTCGAGTGAGTGTTTATGCAATTTAACAACTGCTATTTGCAATCTTCATAAAAGATCACACAAGACAAAAATATCCCACCAACAACAGTGCATGCAATCTCTCGGCGAGAACACAAGATTCAGCACATGCTCTTTGGCGTTTTAGTAGTTCAGGTTCTAAGTCATTAAAAAGCCACAATTTGCCGATAGTTGCTGATTTGTTTGAAAAGAGTTCTTTCGTGATAAATAGTTGACATGCTTCAGCAATACAGGCTAATTGGACACTTAAGTTGAACAATGATAATAGGCTCCATGAGACATAAAAAGCCACCGTGCATTTTAGCAAGTATTATTGAATAGAATTGGCTCTTAAACAACCGCATCAGTATTTCATTTGGATGAGCCATCGCTTGGTCCTCTAACCGTCACTCTGACCTTGAGTTGAATGCAGTGGGAAGGGTGAAGCACGAAGTTAAAAAAAAAAAAAAATGCTTACGTGTCGCGATGGCCCACAGGTGAGAGTGAGTAGTGGACATACTTACCCCTGACACAATGAGCTCCCCGCCCAGGTTCTGCACTTCAGCTTTCACTTTGCTGCAAATATTGAGCTGATGACAGTACAGTGCGATTCTCTGCAGGTAGGCCAAGAGATCTTGTTTGCAGGCCGAGTCGGGACACTGGATCGTAAAAAGAAAAACAAAAGAAAGAGTTAATAATAGTCTCGAGTTGCTGCTGGCTTCTTACACAGCAGGCATGTGTGGGATGAGATGCTTTCCTGTTCGGGCCAAAGATTCTCTGATTTGTTCTGCGCACCAGAGTGTGTGTCGGTTGTGCAAACAAAATGGTTGAGGTTGAGGTTAGCATATTTTTTAGACACACAGGCATAAAGCCTTTTATTTGATTTTAATCAACAGGTCACCTTGTAATCCGTGCAATTTATACGTATGTTTTTGTCAACTACTTCCTGCTGTCGTGTCTACGAATCATGGGATATGTCGTCCTACTACATAATCCGGTGGGCAGTCCGTATACGGACGGAGTGTTTCTGGCAACGTGTACAAAGTGCGACAATATCATTGCGGTCTGTCGGCCAGAGAGGTAAGAAAAAAAAGAAGCAGACGCTATTAAATACACATGGTACAATTAGAATCAATTTGACATACAGGTATAATGCTTCAGAAAGATAATGTGCCTTATAATCTGGTGCACCTGATGTCTAAAAATGTATACAAATAGATAGAGTTCATTGATTTGAGCCTAATAATCCAGTATGGCAAATGGTCCATAAAATAACATATTTAAAAATGTCACATTGTCAGCTTGAAGGCTATCACATGTTAAATGTGCAGCAGGTTAAAGTCCTTCTGTTGACATCATGCACCTGCTCAGTTGCTCTGCCAATGACTATTAAAGTTATGAGTAGGATCAAGACAATAACTGGTGATGTCACCCATGTGCCAAAGTTGAGATGTCATGCGTTAAGGTTGAGAGTTGTTTTTGCTTCATTGTGTCATTGTATATGACGAATGACAAAAGGAAAGTGGATCTCATCAAAACCTTATGGGATGATGTGCTTTTCTGCAAATTGAAGAATCTACAGCTTTATAATTCATGAACAGACCAATAAATGATCTGATGTCATGAGAATTGCTAATTAAACACCGCTCTTTACATCTGAACAATTAATCGACAGTGCGCCCTCATTGTGAGGTTTCAAATAGGATGTTCTTAATGGGAAGTGGCCACTGGTCTTAGAGCAGTGGTCCTCAACCACCGGGCTGTGGCGGCGCTCACTGAAGAAAGAATAAAATAGTTACAGTACTCCCGGTTTATTTATTATCCGAGGCTGAAAATAATTTTACGTTGAAAAGGACACGGTTTCTCTCCATAACATTCATCGATTACAGACTCTTGACTCATGTCAAGTCGCTATCGTAATTCTCTTGGTCGTGTGATGCTAATATCACAAGCTAGCAAAAGGTGTATTTCAGGAGGACGCTGCTAATTTTGTTACATAAAAACGTGGCTTCACTTGAATTTTTTTCTGTCAACAAAATATCCCCGTTTTTGGGTGTGTTGCTCGTATCATTCGGGCACATTATATTTTATTTCTTCGGTGGTGTCTGTTGTTTTACCAGAGTAACCATATTACGACATTGTTGTTACCCGTTATGGTGGTAGTGCTGTTGGTAAAGTGGATTCATGTTTGTTGTTGAATCATTTTATTAATCTTTTTTTTTTTTTTTTTGCATCTCAAAAGCAAAGAGTTTAATTATACAAGTATATCTGTTTTCATGTTGTGTCGAATTGAAAGCAGCAAACAAAACAGACAAAAACAACAAGGCTCCATCATTATGTCAATGATAACTCAGCAGTACACCAAACTGCGGAGAGTCAAGATGATGTTGATGCCAGGCACTTTATTTCTGTGGCGGAGTGATGAAGGACAGCTTAAAAGGAAATTGGAGTTCTGCTGCAGCGAGACAAAGCCGATCATAAAATACAGATTTCTGCTGATTCTGATGAACAACAGTGTGCACTGACAAGGCTCGGTAGCGATATTACCTTCGGTATGTCTCGCTTCATTCGTCCTGTGACTAGGAATGAAGATTGGCAAACAACTGGCGCAACAGCTGCCCCCCTGTTTCTGGAGCGACAATGTGTCTGCAGCTTTCAAAAGTAAATACTTTTGGCAAATTTAATGAGCAGATAAGCGGTGCACATTTGCACCCTCATTATCATCTCCTCACAACGTTTCAGTGCAGTGTGTTTTTTGGGGGGTTATAAAAAATATAAACTAGATTTGCATCTTGGTCACTGCGCCACATGCCCTTAATGCAGGTGCTTTGTAATAATGAACACTTTTTTCTTTCTACTTGCAGCTTTAATTTCAATTGGGATCCCGACATTGAAGATGTTTTTGCTCCTTCCTCCACAAACATTTTGTGGAAATTGGTTGGGCAGTTTTTCTTTAATCCTGCCAACTAACTATCCATCCATTCTTCCATTTTCTGATCCGCTTTATCCTCACAAGGGTCGCGGGGGAGGCTGGAGACTATCCCAGGCTTCGGGCAGTAGGCGGGGGACACCCTGAACCGGTTGCCAGCCAATCGGAGGGCACACACAGATGAATCCACGCTCACACCTAGGGACAATTTAGAGTGTTCAATCAGCCTACCATGCATGTTTTTGGAATGTGGGAAGAAACTGGAGTACCTGGAGAAAGGTACGGGGAGAACATGCAAACTCCACACAGGAAGGCCGGAGCTGGGATTGAACCCACGACCTCTACACTATGAGGTCGACGTGCTAACCACTGGACTACCGGGCCGCCAGTAGAATTAAAAGAATGCCTTCTGACATTGTTTGGTGTAGGTCAGGGGTGGCCAGACTTATTTGACCGAATATCTACTTTTCGAACAAACCAACCTCCCGCGATTGACCTGTTACCGCAGACACGCACGCACATACACACGCACGCCATGATGAGGAACAGCCTGACATGGAGGCATGCAAGGCACTTTGGCAGCCTGTTCACTATCGTAGCTCACGCGTACCATTTGAAAATGCTTTCCTCGGCCCTCCAGATTGCCATTCTTTGCCCGTGCCCTTGGTAAATTGTACATGAAACAAACTCTGAATGAGAAACGATAAAAGATATAACGCAAAAGCTCCGATCACAAGCTGCAATAGCAGACTGCTGAGTGCAAACAACTTCCGGTGATGCAGGTCACGCGCCACCGTAGGTTAAAGATTTACCTGCTTTATTTTATCTTATTTTTTAAATACTTTTTGTGAAAATGAGACCGGCAGGATGGTTAGGGTGCAGTGTACATTAACACAAAAAATATGTTACTAACATGCACAAAGATACACCAATGGTTGTTTGTTTTTTTCCTCTACACCCCTCGCGATCGACTTGGGATCAGTCTGCGAGCTACCAGTCGATCGCGATCGACAAAAAGGGCACACCTGGTGTAGGTTATTACTGTATATGCAGTATACATTTTGATCTTTCCTGCTGATCTTTGAACAAGAAGGAATCTGAAAATAACCACCTCACTTTCAGCTTTCACACAGTTTGCACACACTGGATTAGAATAGCTCTATTCTGGAATCTTTCCGAAGTCTTGGCCAACTAAGCCTCTGGTGATTTGAGAACCGCATCAGCTACTCGAACACAGTGAGCCTAACTGGGAAACAAGAGCCTTCTTTTAGACATGAATATTAAACGTTCCTAACTAGAGCATTCAGAACCACTGTGCAGCACATTTCCTGAGCCTGCATGCTCGGGCAGTGGAGGGCAGAAAACACTTTGCTATGATATGAATACACCCCCGCCAGTACTCACTTTGATGAACGTCATCCTTCATTCAGATCAAAATGTATTATATGATGAAAAATATACTATTTTTTAACCTTACAAGTGTCATTTGAAGGAGTGGTTTATTTACATTGTTTGTGGCAAGGACCACTATGAGAGCAGTCGAGCAAAGGGCTGCCAGGAGCTTCCCGTAAGTGTCTTGAGTGTAGCCTGCAGTGCAGCTGAATCGCAAAGAGCAGTCAGTGAGGCAAAAGGAAGCATCTCCTTGGGCGTGATCACTGCTAAATGCACTTCACACTGCTGGCACATGAACACATCCACGCATACACGTTGCTGCCTCGGGCCTGTTTGATGCACACATGACACAATTGTTCCCGTTTGTACTGTTGACTTCCAGTCCATTTCTACCAGAGGCTGCCTGTTGAAATAAACACGATGGCTCATTGACTAACCAGGCACTTTTTGTCAGCGTGGTAAGCTGAGTGCTCAGACCACTCTGCCTCTCTGAATGTGTTAAAATTTGTTTCGATTATGTGGCTGTGGTGATTGTGTTCTTATACAATGGACCGAAAGCAAACACAATGTGTTCCTGGTGTCCAAGCGACAGCCGCACGCTGTCACAGGATGTCAACATGCCAAATACAAGCAATGCCTCACATGGAGGCTGCTCATAAAGAATAAGAGAATAATTTTGAATCACTTTCAATCTTCCCGGGGCCCGTTTTTCCCCCTTTCCCCAGTTATTATAATACTTCCTTGAAGTTCTTGTTTCCCTTTTCAGTTTAAAACAAACACAAAAACCAAACAAACAGAGGTGTTAAATAGAAGTTGAGCATATTTGTAATGAAAGCATAGTGATAAATCCCACCTTGATTTATTGACCTTGGGGGGGGGGGGGGGGGGCTGACTGGACCACTGCAGTGATTTTAAAATGTCACCTTCTTTTATCAACAAAGTTAGATGTTTTTGGATTTGGACATCCATGAGTTGATACTAAGAAAATAAGACTGCTGAGTTCTCATGAACAACATAAAAATTGTTCTAGGGGAGGGTCACGTAAATAAATTCAGTTTCAGTGACCAGGATAGCATTATATGTTCATTTATGCATTCATATCACTGTATGTGTTTATTTGCTGTGCATCCGTAACTGTTAAAGTGCTCAGTATAGAAATGAAAAATCTGCTCGACCAATTAATGACTTGCAAAGGTTTATGTTACCTATAGAGTATTACTGGAGTGTCAGCACAGTGACAGGTACTGGAAATATGTACTATTTAGCGGCGAAGGGGACTCGAATCATTGTGACTTTCACTTTAGTCAACTTGAATTACTGTTGTGATGATTTGTGACTTTACAACAATGAAACAACTTGAGACTTGACTTGGATTTAGGACTTAAAGACTCTGAACTTCAGTTGCAGGTAAAATCTAAAATTGCCGTATTTTCCGCACTATAAGGCACTTCGGAGTATGCGTAACACAACCACAGCCACTATTGCAGCTTCTATTCTATGCGACTTATAATGCGGTGCACCCTATATATGCAAGCCGTTTTAAAATAGGCCATTAATTGAAGGTGCGCTTTATCCTCCAAAACGCCTTATCGTGCGGAAAATACTGTAATTTGGACAAAACTAATAGAAAGAGCATTCAGAAAACAACACAGGTGCATTTTCTTCCACTCATTCTCTTGAGGGTCTTGAGGAAGTTAGACTTTATTTCAGGTGACTCTGTGTGAGACGTGTTGTACAACCTGGACTGGGTGCCGTCCGTCAAGCATAGAGCAATCACACAAATAATGGGGAGCCATGAAAAATCCTCACAGAAAGGTCATAGTTGAGCTTAGAAGCGATAACTTTTGACTGTGACATACTTGCTAATCACCCGGGCTGGAAGGCGCACTCACTTAAGAAAAAAATGTTTTCTTATGATGACAGCCAATTGCTGTTCCATTACCTTCACCACTCCAAAAAGGTAAACACATGATAATTCTAGCCTTAGTCTGAAAAGGGGGCACTCAGTGAACGGTATGTACGAAAGTCAGTGGAAAATGAAAGTTTATTAAGGTAAAATGGCTTTAGAGGGCGCTTGAGGTTTTTCCCGTCAAATGCCGTGCTTAAATGACTCCGGACGATCTACCCAATCACCACCGCCACCCCCCCCCCCCCACGCTTTGGAATTGCCAACAGCTTCACACACTCATCAATAGGCCTGATGTGGAGCCATTGTGACAAGGTTTGCTACTTAAGGGACCTGTCTGAAAGCACTGAAGCTGAATTCTCAATGTCAAGGTTCAGTGCTCTTGACAAGCACAGGTTACCCCTCAATAATGTGCAAATGCAAAATACATGTCGTCTACATATGGAATAAGGACAAGTAATCAAACTTATGCTGGTAGTTACATAATATGAACATGCTTGATAAAATGGAACTGTTGTTTCACCGAACTATAATAACAGATTTTTTTTCTTGAGATGACAAATGTGTATTTTCCACGTAGGAAATGGAAAGAGGAAACAAGTTCTTTCAGCCATATATTATAAATTATATTATTAATGTATGTTTTAATTCAAGGCAGGGGTACAGATTACACATGCTTTTTTTTTGTTTAGTTTTTTGCTTTGCACTTGTGATGCTAATAGGAAATCTACTTCACAGTAAGTCACTGATGCATGAATCCACTTTTCCATTTGCCATTCCGAGGTACACTGTGCCAGTTTCCGCAAATTGGGGCTGATTGGCGAAAATTGCTTTATAGTTTGGGGTAATGGTGCCACATGTTGCTTTGGCATACAAAGTGAGAGTCTGCGAATGCAATATTATAGTGACAGAAATTTTATAAAACACCATTGGTGTGGATGGTGTTTGAGTAATCTTTTTTTCCCACGAAAAGTCATTTATTAGGCAGGTTTACATGCAGACTTTTTGGGTTACCTCAACTGAAGATCTCTGGTGAACTTGAATATGACGTGATCTTTTCTATTCTGGTGGATACATGTGCCACCCCTACATTTAACTGTAAACATTACATGATTTGTCAAGATGGAAGCAAGTTATCTATTAAGCACAGCAATTGTGATTGATTTTACACTTTTATTAAAGCAACAACTTGATAAAAACAAGTTACAAGTAATGAAAAAAAATAGCCCTGTCTTTGCAGACCAGCACTGATTGGAAGAAGCCATTTACAAGTGCGTAAATGTCAAAGTCGCTGAGCATTTATGTCAAGAGACAGCATGCACAGACAGAACGCAGGCTGGCTAATCCGATTGAGCTGTATACATGACCTCTAATTAGAATGGCAAAAGAAATTATCGTAATAATATCGTTTTATCGTGAAAAACTCGAATTACTTAAGTGCTTGGGTGACTACATTTCACAGAGGCTCGCTGGAACTGCGTGAAGGCGGAGCGTGTACAAGTTAGAACAGCAAAATGGTAGGCAATTTACTCAGTGTCTGGAGAAAAATGAACAGATTGTTATGGTTTTTACGGCGTTCCGTACATCAGCAGGGAGGGGTGGCCTAGTTAATATTAATGATAAGCGATTCATAAAATGGATTGATATAGTATATTGAACATGCTTAATATTACTAATGTAATTTGATTTCCCAATACAGTCCCGAGTTTTGAATTGGACTTTTGAGATCTGCACAATAAATGTTGTCAATATTACATTGCGGCAGAGCTCATCTTATTTATTTTTAAAAATTTCCATAAGACACATTTTTTATGCATCTTATTTAGATTGCTATCGACATTTAGATACTAAGCTTCTGTTTACATTTGATTATTTTATATCGTCACACTACTGGATGCATTTCTCATTTGATGCAGGTCTGTTTCATGTAACTTCAAAATAAAGTGAGAAAAGCAGCCAATAGTGTGTTTGATATTTTTAAATAGAATCACTGAAAATATATCATGGGATTTTGTTATTATGATATAAAATGGCCTACAGCGTGATATTTTTTTTATTTGTATTTTTTTTCCCATATCACACAACCTCGGAGTCAAAAACCAAATGCGTACAAAACTGACAGTGAGTGAGTTTCTTATTGAGGACATATGACATCAACATCTTGGGTTCCACTTTGGTCTATTCTGGCTGAATAAAAGCAAGTCGACAACTTTTACTTTTCACTTGGAGTTATGTGGTGGGCACCCTACTTTTTCGAGGCCCCTGTCTTATTTGCACAAGCATGTATGCGCATTCTAACAATTGTTCAAACCCCGACACAGAGGTTTATCTCAGGTTATTACTTAAAGCAGGGCTGCCCAAGTCCGGTCCTCAGTCCTTATCCTGCCTCTTTTAGATGTTTCCCTTCTCAACATACCTGATTGAAATGATCAGCTCATCAGGAAGATTTGCAGAATCTTGATCATGAAAAACAGGCTGAATAGACGCTCTGGAGGGCCGCACTTGGGCACCCGTGTAAGCATAACTAAGATCAAAACACCCAATGACAGAAGGGACTGACATCCGTAATTGGAAACAAATGTTCTTACCCATGTTGGCCGATAAAAGTGTTTCGCTACTGTACAAAGAACATTAAAACTCTCAGCTTCCAAGCTTGATTGCTTCAAGTTATTCTCTGCAGTGTAATATGCTCAGGAAAACAAGACATTGTGACATGAGGGGAAGCGCGGTGCTCTGACTCACATTGCCTCTGGCCAGTTGAGTTGCTCGGAACACTCGAAGGCCAATTGAAGGGACATTCATTCAGCTCAGAGCTGACAGCAGAATGCTTGTTCATGTACAGAATATGAAGGATATATTTTTGAAAAAGGCCAAAAAGTGCAAAGAAGCAGCACTCATAAAAGCACAATCCGAACTTGCAGAAATGACTACATTAAGTATTTCTTTCTTCAGACCGTATCTCACTGAGCGATGAAGGTTTGTGAGTGCTTGTGGTCGAATTTTGAACAAGTGCAAAATATCTGCGACAAGAAAAAAAACTGTTCAAGAGAGTTTGTGAACTTCTGGCAAACACCGTTGCATCTTTGTTGCAATCTTGAATGAACCCTGATGAAGAAACGACATTGGCTATAGGTGCAGACACTCACAATACTGTATAGAACAGATTACATTTGCCATGTAATGTATATTGCAGAGGAGCTTTGTTGACAAAAGAAATGCATCTTGCTTTTTCCATTTTAAATGTTGATGGTAGTGCAAATATTTGCCGGCTTTGCGGCAAATAAAACAAGCTCGCACAGTAATCATGACGGCAACAGTAATTCTTCCAAGACTTCACTCTCTGAAAACAGTGACTCTTGTTGTAAAAAGAGCTGACCTTAATAAATCAGTTAGTCTTGTGTCTCATCTTATTCTCACTGCTTATTAGAGGTTGATGAAATGAATAAAATTATGCATTACCTCCAGTGGTGCCAGCATTCTAATAGCCCTCCCACTTCATTTGTACACACAATATACACAGTGAACACGCCTATTTATTTTCCCTCCCACCTTCCCTTGGCACAGCACAGATTGATTAGATATTGAAAGTGGTCTGTCAGCGTGTTTTAGAGAGGTACTCATCTGATAATGGATGCAACACCTCAGCCGCGAGCTAATTATATTAGAGACATAACTTGGTTCTGCTGTCTTGCTCTCAGTGTTGGCCCCGTTGGGACATAAAGTCATAGAGCAAAACAGCCCACAGCGACAGTTTGGCATGTCAATTCCCGCACCAAAGATTACCATTTGCTGTGCTCACTTACTCCAACTCAATATTTGCCATGATGATAAGTCAAGAGTGGCTTTTAGACTGATGGAAATGATAAAAATGGAGTTGCACGCCTACCTGATCAGCGACGGCACGGGCCAGTTTGTCCATTCGGGATCCTGCCTCTGCTATCTTCTTGGCTGCGTTGATCACATCTGAGGAGTTCTTGAGAGGGCCTTTGCCCCTGCACGGAGGGGGAAAAAATGCAGCTACAGAGGACATCCAGAGTAAATGCTATAAAATTTTATCTTGCTCTCACTCGTATCCCGTAAGCTTGGGGATATTGAAGAGGATATTGGAAACAGAAACAGCAAGCTTTCAGTAAACACAAGCCACAAGACTGAAGCAAACACTGATCTAACATATGTCTCTCAGTCAAAGGAAAATTACAAAAATACCTTGATACAACAAAGGATTTCTGGGATTTTGCCTTAAAGGATGAATGGATGGAAGTTTATGACCAAGGACCATCCACAGGCATGGCATAAATAAAGAAAAGGCTTTGAACATCCTGAGACACTTTACATATTGAGTGTCAAATGTGGGGTGGAGTCAGAACCCTGGAGCTGGTGAGGAAAATTCGTACTTTTAAGGATGAGGACCATCCAGTGTAAATAGAGACAAGTGTTGTGTGTGTCTTGTGGGAGTTCCGAAAGAGATTTTGTCGCAAAAGGCCATCGCTTTTAAAATTGGATCAATGGCTGTTTCACAACTCCATCCATGTTGCCAAATATTTGACCGACATGGGCCTCAAGACAGTTCCTCACCCACCCGGCCAGACCTTGCTCCCTGCGAATTTTGGTTGTTCCCCAATGTCAAGGAAACGTTTGAGCAGTCATTTTGAGACCATGGAGGAGATGAAAGAGACTGTGACGAGGGTCTTGGACACGTTCACACCAGAGGACTTCCAGTGCACCTTCCAGGAGTTGATACAAGCACATTGCAACTTTCAAGGGGCCGAGCGTTTCACACTTGTGTCCCCACAAAAAAGTCTCCAAACCTATTGACTGCACCTTGTATGTCATATGTAAGGGGAGATCTTGCAGTTTACCAGTCTAAAGTCACTTTAAGTATGCCATTGTCTTGCATTGCGCTGAGACCGCCCTGATTTTAACGCATGTTGTTATTTATTTTATATGTGTGTGTGTGTGTATGTATATATATATATATACACAGCAAGCTTTATATATATATATATATATGTATGGAACATTGCGCTCAGACCGCCCTGATTTTAACGCATGTGGTTATTTATTTTATATGTGTGTGTGTATATATATATATATATATATATACATACATATATATATGCAAGACAATGGCATACTTAAAGTGACTTATATGTATATATATATATATATATATATATATATATATATATATATATATATATATACACACACACACACACACACACACCGGTATATATATATATATCTATATATCAATATATATCTATATCTATAGCGGCTGGATAGCTCAGTTGGTAAGGCATCAGTTTGGCGTACGGGAGACGGTGGTTCGAATCCCGCTTGGGGCAAAAAATTAGCACATAACACCATCCAGTGTGGGTCCTTGGGCAAGATCCTTCACGCTAATGCCTACCTCATACAATGATGAGAGACAATAAAATGAATGACATGCCGGCTCAGACGTCGCCCGGCCAAACATATTTACCTGCGTCAGGTGCTGGGGAACCAGAGCACCTTGATGAAAAATGGGCTACTGGAACAAAGCGGAGATGGGCGAGATGCGATAACATGGCTCTGTTGGAATGCTACTACTCAAGCAACCTAGTCAGAGGGGTTACATGCAGAGAATGTGGGCTAAATGGTTACTTCGAAACCCACAGTCACGGTTGACCACGAAACAACTAAGATAAGAAAACCTTTATTAGTCTCGCAATGGAGAAATTCCCAATTCACAGCAGCAAAGTTACGAAAGGAAGAAGTAGAACAACAAAATATAGGAGCTGCTGGAAAGGCAGCCACTAGTAGCTCAGTGTTCCAACATCCACAAACGGCAACTGCTGTCACAACTTGAGATTGATGAGGTACAACACAGGTTCCATGGTGAAGGGCCCCAGGCTGCCAAATCAGAGGAGGAGGTCATACCAGAGATTGGGAGGCCAGCCCCAATGAATGAAATGCTGAGCGAGCCAGCAACTGACCTGAAAGCTAAGATCATGGCGAGAATGAAAGCTGGGCAACCTAGAAACCGATTACAACGGCTACCACCTGAAAGTCTCATGGAAAGTGTGAATAAGAATGCAGCACTGAGGGCGATCCCTACCGTAACGATCATGGAAACCAATGAGCTGATATACGCTTCAGCATCAGTGATCCTAGAGATGCTTGGCTATAAGAGCAACCATGGAAGCCATGAGATACGTTACCCACCATGGAAAAGACAGTTGGAGGCTAAGATCAAGGCGGCTCGGAAAGATGTGAGTCAATTGACAGAGGCCCAGAGAGGTGTGATGAAAAGGCCGATACCCGAGAGGTACATCCAGATGACCATACCTGAAGCACTCGAAACTGCCAAACAAAGGCTTGGAGCCTTGTCCTAAAGCGGTACACGAAAGAGAATGAGCCCAGGCGAATAAACAGGCTGTTCGCAACACAACCTGCGAAAGTGTACGCTCAGTGGCAGGGTCCTAACAACAGAGCTGACCCACCAAGACTGGAAACTGAAAAGTACTGGAAAGGCATATGGGAGAAGGAGGTTGCACATAACAGCAGTGCACAATGGCTGGTGACCCTGAGAGAGGAGCACAGACACCTCCCTGAACAGAACCCAGTTACCATAACAGTGGCAGACATACAGGAAAGAGTCTCAGATATGAAGAACTGGACAGCACCAGGCCCGGACATGGTCCACACCTACTGGCTAAAGAAACTCACAGCACTCCATGAGCGCCTAGCAGCACAAATGAACCAGCTGCTGAGGGATGGGACTCACCCAGGATGGCTAACCGAAGGGTGAACGATCCTGATCATGAAGGATCCCTCAAAGGGTGCAGTCCCATCCAACTATCGGCCAATAACCTGTCTCTCCACAACATGGAAGCTCATGTCAGGCATCATTGCGGCTAAGATAAGTGGACACATGGATCAATACATGAGCGAAGCACAGAAGGGCATTGGTAGAGATACCAGAGGAGCCAAACATCAGCTCCTGGTTGACAGAACAGTCGCACAAGACTGCAGGTCCCGACATACCAACCTGTCCACAGCCTGGATTGATTACAAGAAAGCCTATGACTCAATGCCACATACATGGATCACTGAATGCTTGGAGTTGTATAAGGTGAACAGGACCCTGAGAGCCTTCGTTGCAAACTCGACGAGGATGTGGAAAACCACACTTGAAGCCAATGGCAAGCCACTTACCCAACTGTCCATCAAATGTGGCATATACCAAGGTGATGCACTCTCCCCACTGCTGTTCTGCATAGGACTGAACCCTCTAAGCCAAGTAATCACCAAGACAGGCTATGGATACCGCCTCAGAAATGGAGCTATGATCAGTCACCCCCTCTACATGGATGACATAAAGCTGTATTCTAAGAGTGAAAGGGACATAGACTCCGTGATCCACACAACCAGGATCTACAGCAGCGACATCGGGAAAGCGGCTACGGCCAAATACCTCTAGCGAGTGAGGCAAGTCCTAAGAAGCCAGCTCAATGGCAAGAATAAGACCTGAGCAATAAACAGCTATGCCCTGCCAGTGATCAGATACCCTGCAGGAATAATAAGGTGGCCAAAGGAAGAGATTCAGACCACGGACGTTAAGACTCGAAAGCTCCTAACCATGCATGGAGGGTTCCATCCCAAATCCAGCACCCTGAGACTCTACGCAAGCCGAAAGGAAGGAGGCCGGGGACTAGTGAGTGTGAGAGCGACTGTCCAGGATGAAACATCCAAGCTCCATGAATACATCAAGGAGAAGGCTCCAACGGATGACGTACTCAGAGAATGTCTCAGACAATGGGGAACAGAGGATGAGGCACTGGAAGAGGGACCATTATGGGAGGACAAGCCCCTACACGGGATGTACCACCGGACCATAACTGAAGCCATAACTGAAAGCCTACATGGAACGCCATAACCAGGTGGCTGGCATAGTCTACCGAAACATCTGTGCGGAGTATGGACTGGAAACCCCAAGGTCAAAATGGGAAACACCTCCGAAGGTGGTGGAGAATGACAGAGCGAAGATCCTGTGGGACTTCCAGATCCAGACTGACAAGATGGTAATGGCGAACCAACCAGATATCGTGATCATAGATAAAGGGCAGAGGAAAGCCGTTGTAGTGGATGTAGCGGTCCCAAGTGATGGAAACATCAGAAAGAAGGAACACGAGAAACTCGAGAAATACCAAGGGCTCAGAGAGGAGCTGGAGAGAGCCTGGAAGGTAAAGGTGACAGTCGTGCCTGTGGTGGTCGGAGCACTCGGGGCAGTGACCCCCAAACTAGATGAGTGGTTGCAACAGATCCCGGGAACAACATCGGACATCTCAGTCCAGAAATGTGCAGTGCTGGGAACAGCAAGGATAATGCGCAGAACCCTCAAGCTTCCTGGCCTCTGGTAGAGGACCCGAGCTGAATGAGGGACGGACACCACCCGAGGGGGGGTGAGACGAGGAAAATTCAGTATGTATATACACACACCGGTATATATCTATATCTATATATATACAGTATATATACCTATATACTGTATATATATCTATATATATATATAGATCTATCTATCTATCTATCTATCTAGATTTGTTGCAAAATGGAAAGAAAAATCTAGAAGTATGCCTATCTAGATAGATAGATAGATAGATAGATAGATAGATAGATAGATAAGAGTCTGTCCGTACAATGGCTTCATCACAACTCTATTTCCCCCGCCCTCCCGCACAGTGCTGGGGAGCAGAGTCATGTTTCCTTGACTTCAAAAAGCAAGTGAAGAGCAAGTAGGCTTGTTCAACAATACTTGACACATAGATCACTGTGCGTGGTGGAATGAAAAATCCAAGTGAAGGTAAGCATAAGCAAAATTGTGGAGCAGTGAAGGGCTGTTAAATTGTATTTCACTGATCTCTTGTTACCTAGTGAAGTCTGTCATTTCCATCATGATCATACACATCTGCTTGGCGAGCACAATAATGTCGTTGCCATTGTCATCCCATTTGGCCACCTCTGCGTCAAGCTTGCATTTCTCCTGTCTGAAGCTCTCCACCTGCTCAGCAATCTTGGCCTTCTCCTCCTGGGGAAGCTGTGCCATGATGGCCTGCAAAAAAAAACAAATAAACAAAAAAAAAACGTAACAGTACTTGACAAGCAGAAAACGGGTTGTTCTGTAATAATGAATGAGTTTTATACACTGGATGCCAGCAGAGAACAATTTAGGTGAAGAGGCGCGATAAGGATGGGGAGCAGAAATGAGGAAATAGGTGAACAAGAAGAGGGATTAGTGAAAAGAAAACGATATAGAGGACGAGGCAGTTGTCGTGGCTTTTGCTCCTTTTTTATGTTAATGCACCCGACCAAAGTCTCCCCCCCAAAAAAAAAAAAAATCAAAACTTTACATTTAAAGTCGGACCTTTTGAAAACCCTTGACATCTTATACTCATAAAGAGCTAATACGTCTTCTCTTTCACTTTTTTCCCTGCCGTGCGAATACATTTTTTTCCTCCAAGCGGCCTTTAGGGGCAGGTACAAAATGGCATAAATCTTGTGGCAAGGTCACAGATGCAGTAAAAATCCTGTATTATTTGGGAGCTAAATGTATAATTATCTCACGTATTAAACCAGAGGATGAATAATTCATTTTTTTTCCCAACATTTTGCTAGGGTAGTGGGAGTACCCTCGTTTCCATTAGGTCGATTATATTGACTCAGGAAGCAGAAATAAATGAGTAGAGTTCAGAAAAAAAGCTACCCTTGTTTTTGAAACCTCATGTATTATTAAATGTCCTGCCAGATTTTGTATTCTCTTACTGAAATAGTCACCCTAAGTTTAAATTCAATTTCATTTCCTCACAGCAAGGCTGGTGTGTGGGGGTGCCGGGTGAACTCAGTGAGAAAGTGCATCACTTGGTTCATCATCGTCTACAAGAAGCGTCGGGAAGAAAAAAAACGAAACATAACAAAAGCAAAAACCTTGTCCAAAGTTTTTTTTTTGGCCATTATTGTTAAAGACAAATTAGTGCGAGATAAAAAAAAAAGAACAGAAAGAAAGATGAAGAAAACAGATGCAGTGTCCTTGAGCGCTGGCCTGGTGATCAGTGTGTGTGCACAGTGCTTAGCTGGGAAAAGACAGAACAGCATAATACAAACAAACAAAATTGGGCCCTCAAGGCCTGTTTGGAGTTCCGCTATTACTGAAGCCAAAACACACAACATCAGTGTGAGTGTGCTCCCTTTAAACGGCATGCTGGGTGAGAAAACTGTGCAAATCTACATCTTCTTGACATGCATTTCCAGTACAGTGCATTGCATGTTGTGTGTAGAACTTATCTATAGATACACACTCCCATCCTTTCATTTGATTTGACACATGCCTCAATTACGTGTTTTTGTCCCAGATACACACCACACAACCGGATATCCTTCATACAAGTAAAATCATATTTATCCATATTCAAATCTCAAAATCATAGATAAGAGTTTGCATGTTCTACGCGTCCATGCCTATCGCAGCTATCTTCAGGCAGGAGTCGAGGTACACCTTGAACTGGTTGCCAGCCAATCGCAGGTCACACTGAGACAAACAACCATCCGCTCTCACAGTCACACCTAGGGACAATTTTGAATGTTCCATTAACCTGCCAAACATGTTTTTGGAAAGGGAGGAAACCGGAGTACCCAGAGAAAACCCACGCAGGCGCGGTGAGAACATGCAAACTCCACACAGGAAGGCCAGAGCCCGGATTTGAACCCTGGACATACGAACCAGTTAACCACTGTGCCTCCCTGATTTTCATAATAGTCATAGTAACTCCACACAGGAAGGCTGTAGCTGGAATCGAACCTCTGCACTGTGAGGTCGACGCACTAATCACTTGTTCCACTGGCCCGCCATTGTTGAATCCATTTTGAACATTATCATCATTTAGCTACCATGCATTGCCTCCATGCAGGTACGGGGGGCCCTCAGCTTTCACTTGAGTCCATAAGTATTTGCAATGCATGACATAGGTTCAATAAACATAAAAGAAAATCAACTCTGCACCTATCGGCCTTTTTTCTTTCCATTTTGCAACAAAGCAGAACTGCGTCGTTCATGAATAAGTCACGCATGAAAGCTTTTGAGTGAACATGTTGAAGGGAATCAGGAATTGATTCGTTCCTTTCTCAGTTCAGTTAAGCACAGCTGTGAGCATGCCAGCGGGAGTGAAACTGCCACGGTCTAACACTCTTGGAAAACCTGGGCGAATAACGCAGCCAGCGAGCAGGCAAGGGAGAGACTGTACTGAACTCGACTCGTGATTCGATCATGGTGAACGGACGGCAAGGATTACTCAGCGAAAAAGCACCACTGGTGATTATGCCCTGCACTGATACTGCCCAGAATTATTCGTTTTCTGCCAATGAAAAATATGCATCACACTGACACTAATTCCACCCTGAGTGATTCTAATCGTTACTTCATCAAAAGGATATACGGGGCTTCCAACTGTTACGGATTGTCCGTATTTTGTGGGGGCACTCACGGGAAACTAACTTGTTACACGTGTAAAATTGATTGTTGAAGATATTTTCAAAAATCATGGGTCACATATGCACGCAAACCGGTTGCTAACAAGCAAAAAGAGTTCATAGATAATTGCAAATTTTATTTGACGATACCCCAATCGCAGACACGGACAGCATAGTTCTGCTGGTAGGGTCCTGTGACGTGTGCTCACTCATTAGCAGCTGAAGCAAGCAGAAGAATCTGATGTTAGCCAAAAGCTAATGATTTGAGGCGAACTCCGATCACCGCTCGCCTTAATACAATCCTATCAGCAGCGAAGAACAAGGGTGGCGACACAACGTGAAGCCTCATCGCCAGATTATTATGTCCAATAATGCTTAGACAACAACTGTCAAGTCAAGTCAAGTCAAGTCAACAGTATTTATAGAGCACTTTCAAACAGCCATCGAGCCATCGCTGCATACAAAGTGCTGTACATGGAGCAATTTAACATGCACAATAAACAGTAAGACAAATCGGTAATAAAGGCGGTAGAAAGCACCAAACAGTAAAACCAAGAACAAATCTAAGTCATGCTGAGTCGAATGCCAAAGAATACAAGTGAGTTTTGAGGAGGGTTTTGAAGATGGGCAGCGAGGAGGCTTGCCGAATGTTCAGTGGGAGGTCATTCCAGAGAGAGGGACCAGCAACAGAAAAGGCTCGATCCCCTCTGAGCCTCAGTTTAGTTCTTGGTACTTCTAATAATGTCTGGTCCACAGACCTGAGGCGCCGGGCAGGTGTGTAGGGGCGGATGAGCTCAGAGAGGTAAGGTGGCGCGAGATTATTCAGAGATTTGAAAACAAATAAGAGGATCTTGAAAATAACTCTAAAATGAATGGGGAGCCAGGGAAGGGATGCCAGAGTAGGAGTTATGTGCTCCCTCTTACGAGTACCAGTCAAGAGGCGAGCAGTGGCATTCTGGACCAGCTGAAGGCGCTTAATGGAGGACTGGCTGACTCCAAAGTAAAGGGCATTGCAGTAATCGAGCCGGGATGTGACAAAGGCATGAATTACTGTCTCAAAGTGTTCATGTGAGAGGAGAGGTTTTATTTTGGCCAGCTGTCTAAGGTGAAAGAAGCTGGATTTAACAACGGCACCAATTTGCCGATCGAGTTTGAAATCACTGTCAAGTTTAAGGCCCAAGTTTGAGACTGTTGACTTAAGATAAGGAGACAGGGGGCCCAAGTCTACAGGATGGAATGTACAAGGGCCATTCATTTTCATTGAATTTCAAGAAATTTTGTGCCATCCAGGTTTTGATTTCTTCCAGACAGGATAGGAGTGGCCTTAATGAGAAGGTGTATTTCTTGCTCAGTGGGACATAGATCTGGCAGTCATCTGCATAGCAGTGGAAGGGAATACCATGTTTCCTTAAGATGGAACCCAATGGGAGCAGATACAGCGAGAACAGCAGAGGCCCCAGAATTGAGCCCTGTGGAACACCACATGACAGGGGAGCAGTGCGTGACTCAAAGCAGCCAAGGCTGACACAAAAGGTTCTGTCAGCTAAATAGGACCTAAACCACTCAAGAGCACTGCCGCCAATGCCGACCAACTGCTGCAAACGAGTCAGCAGAATACTGTGATCCACTGTATCAAATGCTGCAGCTAAGTCCAATAAAACTAGACACACGTGGTCTCCAGAGTCATTTGCCAGGAGGATGTCATTAGAAACGCGTAACAGGGCTGACTCTGTGCTATGCATCGTCTTGAAACCTGACTGGAAGACCTCCAAGATGTTATGTTCATCCAAGAAAAATTTCAACTGCATGTGCACCACTTTTTCCAGAATTTGCATGTGTAGTGCAGAATGAGCACTGTGCTCATGAAAACTGAATTCACAGGTGCCATGACACTTTACAGCAATTGTTTGTCAAAATGGCAGTTGTCTGATGAAAGTAACAGATGTAAAGGCTTTTTTGTTTTTTCAGGCTCAACTATAACGAGTAAAGAACCATAAATTGCATTAGAAAGTGCTTCTAAAGGGGAGTAAAAGTGAAATTTGCAGTGGAGAGAATCAATTTCTAAATTTAGGGATCTAGTTTTAAAGAGAGTGAGTGTGTTGTCTGGTACTTCAAGTCACTTTGAAATTGGTGTGACAAAAGAGAAAGGAGGACAAGAGGGAAGAGCTTGGAAGAAGCAAAACGAGACCGCCGAGGTAAACGCAAACCAAGTGAGACAGCACGGGCGAGCAGCAAGGAACTCGGTGAAACCCTCCCTCGCTCCCTCCTTCTGCACTCTCTAGAATTCACTTATCCTCAAATCCCTTCCACGACTTTACTGAGAACAACAAGAAGTAGGCCTCGAGAGCTTAACATACTTGCAAATCCAGCCGAGGGAGTGTTGTGCCAATACACACAGCGAGTCCGTCTGCAGGGATTAGAGTGTTTTCCGGTTTTCTTCACCGAACGCGGCAACCCAAAATGACTTTAATCTTGGTTTATTTCAAATAAATTGCCCAGACACTGGAGAGTTCAATTTTATGGATGACCTATCAACGCTGTCAACCAATCAGTGTGCTAAGTGATGCTCTGAGCATGCTTACGGAGTGGGTGGAGTGATTCATCATTCATCCATACCGTGCTATAGGTCCAGTGTTTCTGCTGTGAAGACCAAAGTATCATAAATGAGTGCATCCGTCTCATCGTGCACAATGCCTTACTGGAATAACACAATATGCATGCACGAAGTAGAACAGCAGTGTCAAAGGGGACGATCACTTCAAATCACCACATGTCAAGCCTCTTGGGACTGTCCCACGAACGTTATCACATGCCGCATCTTTCTCCAGTAACACATTCTGTTAAATACTCTACGATACGTCCCACGTGTCAGGCAGAACGTAAACCTCAGTTGGCCCATGGTTGTTGCAATGTTGCAAAGGTATTATGTGTCCTCTTGTCCGATCCCATACAAACACAGCTCTGCAGTATGCACTTAGCATTGCCATGAGAGGGCAGGGAGGGTTGTCCTGACATGACAGGCTGGGGCCAACTGGGCACATCACCGGCGGTTTGCGGCAAACACATCTTTTATGGATGTGCTCGTCTTATGCATGTGTAAATGTTTAGTCTCCGAGGGCATGAGAGCGTCTAATGGTGGGAAACAAGCAATATCAGTTAAGACTGTGCGGGCGCAAGGCCACAAGTATCGAAAGCTTTGCATAATCTAGATTAAATCCTAAATCAAACAAATCAGTTTGGTTCACGCTTGCTGGCTCACCGTCAACGGCTGTTGCGTTGAGCCACGTCAGCCTTACATCCAATTTATATCACAGCCTTCACACCAACACGCGATGACAAAGAGACATGCTGTGACTTTCGACTGTTCCCCAAATGAGCTGCCCACTCACAGCAAAGCTGCCTGCCAGGAAAACTAGTTTGGTGCTGTGAAACAACTTTGCGTGGCAGAGCTGGTGCATTTAAGCTCAGATGGCTCGACAATGTTACACTGCAGGAGCCTTAGTGGGAGTGTACAGTACATACAAACGACTCAAAACACTTCACACCCCGGATCCCTGCAGACTCCCCGGAGCTACATTTTGCCATCCAAATGCCAGGTTCTGTTCATTCGGTTCATGGCCGGATTTCCAACTTGGTGATCTTCAAAGTTTTTGTTTTTGAATTCTTTGGAAGAGTTGAACTAAATTATTGAAATGAAAAACCTTGCAAGGGTTTCTGCACAGATTAGATATGTGAATGCTGTTTTACTTGGAACAAAACACCAGAACCCAACATGAGATTCAATGGTGTGATAGTGTTCAATAATAGAGCTGTCACAGCAGCATCATTGTCATCCTCTTACAATCCAGTTGTTCCTTGTTCGGTACTGATGCAACGATGGCATTGTGCACATAAACCACATTTAGATACCGAATGCTCCTGTAATCTTTTTTTTTTTCTTCCTAAATTAACAGCTCGAAATACAGTCGGTGAATGTTTGCTCAACTCTAAAAAGTGCGTGTTGTTCTGACAGGCCCCAGACAGCAAGATAATCTTCAATTTTGAGAATGAAACCCAAAGACTACTAGCATACTACTTCCTAGCATACTACATACTACTTAGCATGAAAATATGCTAAGAATAATTATACCGGTACATATATTTTGTCAAGAGTACAGAATTTACGTGCTATTAATAAGATGCAAAAGTAATGGCAAGGGAGCAGAGTGTAATTGAAACAACTTTATGTGCAGTTTCACATTTATTCATTTAGAATTTAAACATGCTGAATTTAGCATCATCAAGGCTCTTGCGGTATTTTTTGTTTTGTCAAAACTAAAGCTAAGCTAAGGTAATATTTTTAAGCACCATGAAAGTTAGATGGTTAAGCAAATTTTACAAGCCCGGTTGTGCAACATGTGTGCAGTAACTTCAGGTTAAAGCACA
The DNA here is from genome assembly GCF_054856545.1 of Hippocampus guttulatus. Lineage (NCBI taxonomy): Eukaryota > Metazoa > Chordata > Actinopteri > Syngnathiformes > Syngnathidae > Hippocampus > Hippocampus guttulatus. The sequence goes on from NC_141269.1 coordinate 13,082,391, forward strand.
CTGGTTTATAGTAGGGAGAATATTTTGCATCTTCCATCGCCTTGGTAATGCAGTATGGCATATCAAAAGACAATGCTTATTGATGATATGGTATAAAACCACTCAGCCACAATATGTTTGCCCCATAGTTTTATTTATTAGTCTGTTCTTTGTGCATAAACCTGATGCACAGAGCATGAAGGCCAAAGCAGTATAATGCAGGCCAGCCCCACCGAGAGAGGCATGGGGCCAAGTTGCCCGCTAGACATTTACAATTCATTCAACATGTAAACACACCGCTAGAATTTTTTTTCTACAGTTTGGGGAAACAAGTACTGATAAGGTCCCAACGGTCGTTAAGGTGGACGCCAGTGAAATAAAACCATTGTGCATCAGCCCTGGCATGGTAATCTATTGTATTGTGACATCTGAGAGGAATTTTCTTAGGATTCCTTTAAAAGGCTTGTATCGATTTTTCTTAGGCGGATACCGACTTTTGGCAGAAAAAGATAAAGATGATTGATAAATCAGCTGATGAATAAAAAGTATATATCATGCATAAAATAACACTGTTGTTTTTCGACCAATGCATTTCAATGGGCGGGGATATTTATCCATCCCATAATTGTGTATCATATTCAACACACATTTAATATTGCACTGTTTTATTATTATGATTATTATTATTATTGTTCAAACCAGGGTGGCCCGGTGGCCCAGTGCATTGACCTCACAGTGCAGAGGTACCGGGTCCGATTCCAGCTCCGACCTTCCTGTGTGGAGTTTGCATGTTCTCCCCGTACCTGCGTGGGTTTCCTCCCATATTCCAAAAACATGCATGGCAGGCTGATTGAACCCTCAAAATTGTCCCTAGGTGTGAGTGCTTATGGTTGTTCGTCTCTGTGTGCCCTGCGATTGGCTGGCACCCGGTTCAGGGTGTCCCCCACCTACTGCCCTAAGACAGCTGGGATAGGCTCCAGAACGCCCTGCAACCCTTGTGAGGATAAAGCGGATCAGAAAATGGATAGATGGATGGATTATTGTTACTTTTGGTTGTGTGTAAAATAGTGACAGTCAGGTCAATTAATCACAAAACGAGTATTGCTAACCTAAGCTTTGCTTGTAAAAAATACAATTTGCTTTGTTTTGAATGACAGGTCTATAAAATGAACTTTTCAACACATATCATCAAACCTCCAGTATTTAGAAATATCATGTTATGGTATAGGGCCTTCGCTTATGAAGGCGCCCGAGTAGGCAGCCTTTGGCAAGTGCTCTTCAAGAGCCTTGTTTTTTTGTTCTTTGTTGGTGTTTTTGTCTTTTGTTTTGTCACATGTTGTTTGTTGTTTCATCGTGTGGACCTGATATGGACTGTTTTCAGCGTTTTTTGGCCACGACATTCGTCAAAGGAGAAGTATCTGTGCTTGGTGGTTGCGCCTTCTCGGCAGCACGCCTGTACCGGCTCAAATTTTGATTGGGAGGAATGTCGGCGCCATTGACTGTCGGTGCTGGACAGACCTGGGGCGCTTGTGTTTTTTGCGCCTGTAATGGGCAGCATTTTTCACAACCCCGTTTTGTTCAGTGGATATGTCGGCGCTGTGGGACAGTCGGCATTGGTGCGGCTGGATGGATGGCTGCTGAAGTTGAGGATGAAGAGAGAGGAGCGTTGGCGCAGAGCGCCGATGCGTATTTGGAACCGAGAGTCGCCGCTTGGAATTGAAATGGATTTCCATGGGACAGGAGAAGTGAACCAATCTCTTTTTTCGTCAATGGATGCTACAGCTTCTTGTTGACTTTGAAACTTAGCTTATAGCCGACGTGTGCACATTTTGAGCATGACGTCTGTGATCCACTGGTTAAAGGACACTTTGATTCTCTCCTCTTTCATCTCAAACTGCTTCAAACAACAAAGCGTGTGACGGAAAAGTGGTTAGGACTGCACGACTGTCCGAGTTTTATGTTATGTGTTGTGTTTATTATTTTACTTTATGTTAACTGTTTTGTTAAGCGCTTTGTTACAGCTGCTGCTGTTGTGAAAGCGCTATATAAATCAGCATGTATTGTATTGTATTGTATTGTATAGCTGTATGTGTCACAAATCACTTGTGTACAACTGCTGTAAGAGTACATAAAGCGAAAAATCATTGGCAAATGATTTTGGATGATTTTGAAGGGCAAAATTGCCTGATGAATCGGTCAGGCCCTAGTTTGTTGATTAATTCAATTTTGTAATTCACATTTTTGAATTGTGCGTAATAGAAATACTCACACTTGTAAGGATCAATTCATATTGACTTTCATTCTAAGTAATTGAACATACAGGAGATGGATGATACCCCCCTCCCCCCATGTCAAGCAAAGGCATATTTACTCCATTGAGTGGCATAATAATTGAGAAAGGGATTGTTTACTTACCCGAGCACTCTGTCCAGCGATAAGCTGGTCATCTTCAGTCTGGACACTGGTCCTACTACGAGTATCATAGTCCTCTTGTTCAAAGTCCGAGTCATCTTCCAGCTCCTCTGGTGTCTGTGACAGTCATCAGAGAAAGAAAGAAAATGAGCAGACCTTATAGACAACATACAACGCCCAGTTATGTAAATTATTATTTGTGCTCAGTGGAAACTCAAATTGGATGCTCCAGAGGTGGTACAACTCCGAATTCAAACCAAATGGACAGGCAAAAAAAACAGGTGTGCAGATTAGATTATTACTTCAGCAAACTTCACAAAACGTAAATTTGTTGTTTTGTTGACAGTTTGTCCCTAAGAATGACAAGTATGTGAGTGAAGAATAACGTGAGAGGAGAATCAACATATGTCATCACCTGTGATCAAACTTCTAGTGCTGTTTTTGTAGTTTTCAATGTTTGAAAAATGAATACACTCATTTAACAAATGAAGACTGATTTGTGAAGCTGTGACACAACATCGACGTACCTCCTCCTTGGTCATTAAATGAAAATTGATTCATTGTGTTTACATTTCAAAAATAATATTGCTGCAAGCGGCTGGCAAACCAGTTCAGGGTGTACCTCGCCTACCGCCCGAGGTCAGTTGGGTTTAAGCTCCAGCATGGCCGCCACCCTCCTGAGGATAAGCGGCTCAGATAACGGATGGATAATAACACCGGTAAACCTATTTTCATACTTTTTAGAGTGTCATTTTAAAACGGAGGCGGCCCGGTAGTCCAGTGGTTAGCACGTCGACTTCACAGTGTAGAGGTACCGGGTTCAATTCCAGCTCCGGCCTCCCTGTGTGGAGTTTGCATGTTCTCCCCGGGCCTGCGTGGGTTTTCTCCGGGTGCTCCGGTTTCCTCCCACGTTCCAAAAACATGCATGGCAGGCTGATTGAACACGCTAAATTGTCCCTAGGCGTGAGTGTGAGTGCGCATGGTTGTTCGTCACTGTGTGCCCTGCGATTGGCTGGCAACCGGTTCAGGGTGTCCCCCGCCTACTGCCCGAAGACGGCTGGGATAGGCTCCAGCACCCCCCGCGACCCTAGTGAGGATCAAGCGGTTCGGAAAATGAATGAATGAATGAATTTGAATGAAACGGCCCATAAAGTAACTAAAGACTTTTTTGTATGTATTGAAATGATGTCCTTTCCTTGAAAATACAAACAAACTGAAGATCACCTCATTCCGCCGCTTACATTTTTTTGTTGAAACGAATGTCGAAGGGATAAATAAACCATGAACGGAATCTGATGCCAACAACTGGACGTGTTAGTGCTTTAAAATGTGCGGAAATTGTTTCTGAAGGCGCTATGCGGCAGCCACAACTCCTCAAAAGATGACTAATACTATGTCTAGAAGGACATTAGAACTGCATGAAAAATCGCAGCCCCCTCATTAATTTAAATGGGCCACGATGTGCAATGCGATGTAATGTGACATTGCACTGTGTTGTATAATCACACCTCATCACCTGCTGATCCTTATCTTGCAGGGTACATGAGGCAATTCTACTGTTACGCTTGGGACTGTAAAATTGTGAGCCGTATTTTTTGTGATGGACTGAAAGATTAAAAAAAGATATATATATATATATATATATATATATATATACACAGTATACTTTATATATATAAATAAACAGACTGCCGTATGGTGGAAGAAACCCTAGTGAATGCTGAGAAGATACAAATATATGAACACACAACTATATCAGAGCGCCCGTCGTGAAAACAAGAACCCGACCAACATCATGATGGATGCTCACATTTTTGGTCGGCTCGCTACATTTTATTGTTATGAACAGAAATATGGATTGCTGAACTAAATTTCCCATTTTACACCCACATTTCAACTGGCTCACGGGTACTCTGTGAGAAGGCAGACATTGTGTAACATTCATCCTCCGGATTTTATTTTTTTCTGTTCAGGACTCAGAGTAAATATATATACTTTGACATTTTATGTCTGCAATGCACGTGATTTTTTTTTTTTAAACGGTTGATTTAAAAATTCAATTCATTCATCCCTGAAAACAATTATGATAATTTTGCATTAAACACAGTTTGGCTGGTGGCCCAATACACTTGTTCAGCACTGTAAATAGCCAGCCCTTTTTCACATTTTTTGGTCTCACTGCATCTTGATGGCATGCCTTAATGGATATTTAATGGAGTGATCTGTCTTGTTGGTTGGACAGAGAAAGGCACATCAAAATAGCCACGAAAAACAGTGTAAACACGATTCCATACGGCTTTGCATTTAATGTATTCATAGTTTCCTGCTACTCTTTTACGTGCATACGCACCAACATAAAGGGGAAACCGAGAGCTATGCTTTTTAGAACTTTCATTATAATTGTATCCTCTTCTCAATAACTACCTTGGAATTCTGAATAGTGTACTGTGGCAAATTGGTTTCTTAATCTAATGGCAGCTCATAAAATCTGTGCAGTAATAATATAAAAAAAAATCCTAAAGAGATTTTTCTCATCTGAAGTGGGAGCAAAATAAGACCTCTAACAATATGCGCTCATAAAGCCTTATAGCTGTCCTCTGTATATGATAGACAAACAGAGAAAGTTGTTTCCTTGTAGGAAGAATTAGAACATGGATGGGATTATGAATCCAGCTGGTCCGCGAAAGTTCAAAGCCGCCTGTTTTACATTATTTACCAGCATCAAATTATTTTCCATAATTAGATTTTTTTTCATGAGTTGCACCGGGAAAGCTTCCAGCCTGCATAAAGTTGAATAAATGAATTACATGGTGACTAGAGAAGGGCCGGTTCGGGTACAGAATGCAGATAGTTTCCTTTCAGAGTGCGACGATCACATTGTTATTCATCTTTCCTATTGTGATACACAGTTAAATGACCTGCAAGATTTATTGCACGCATGCGACGTCTCTGAAATGAGATATATTAATGTAATATTTGTCAGTGCTGAAATGTTATTTATCCCAACCCAGGAGGCCATATGATGCCTATAAATACAACTTTATTCATAAATACGTGTCATTTTCTATAAATAAATTCGTAACAGAAAAATCTTGTGAACAGCATATCTTCGACATGATGTATTGCTTCAGATGGATCCACATCAGTTTTTGAAAGATAACACTGTTCAACAGCAAATTTGAACCAGAAATGGCTTTCTGCATTCCGAACGTTACTACACAGGAGTATTAGGAGCTGCAAATTAAAAGCCAAAATGATGAGAATCATGAAAACTAAATTGAAACAGTCAAACACAATAAAATATAATTTGACGAGAAAGTATGAAGTTACAAGTAATTTAAAAAAAAGGCTTTATGGCAGAAGAAAATGCATCCAAACATTTCAGAGTATCAGGTTTTAATATGACAAAATGGAGGAGCATATTGACATACCCTTATCATGAGGACAGCTTTCCTGATGTCCCGGACACCATCGTAGACCAAACGGGATGCATCGATGAATTCATTCTCCTCAAAGGCCTGTGGTGGGTTTGTACTCAGCGCCTCGATTGCTACTTCCACTTGTTCGGCAAAACGAGGCATGACTTTAGGAAGAAAGTGTGTGGGAGAGATTTAGAAACTTTGCAGGGAGGAGTAACGTGACACTCCATTTGACATACAGTGCAAAATGTTGTTTTGCGTTTAGTAAGTGCCAACGATTCCAGTAGTAGTACCATGCATTATCGTTCGGGTGAATATTTAAATACACTCAGCACGGAGACTCTGTACTACTGCAGTAAAAATAGTCCCACCAAACAAACCAAAAGTGGCATCATGCAACCTCCAATGAGAATTTGAAAATAGCATCCTGACAGTCAGATACCAGAGCAAAGATGTGTCACAAAACAGCATCGCTATCTTTTCAAAGGAGGTTGACTTGCCATCTTAACATTGTGACTTAAGACTCGACGCCGTCGACACACAATTTGATTGAAGTATAAAGCTTGACGAGTGCTAAAGAAAGAATCAAAATAAGCAGGTAAAACAAAGTGAGCTCTGAGCTCTGAAAGGCTGGTTCAAGGATTGGGTCATTGTTTATTTGGCTGTCTCCCCATTATTATCAAAATCATACAAGTGGTGGAAGTTGCAGAGTATTGTAACTGTTTTCCCCTTTGTTAACATTGTGAAATTATCTCACCGCAGTACAGCCTCTCTTGTGCAAGATTTCATCTAGGCTAGAGAAGCTATCACTAGTGTTTTGCCACGAAATGATTGTAAATTGCAGGTGTGTTTTTGTGTACACAGTTGGTTGGAGTTTCCTGTTTGTGTGGCACACGCTCCCGTGCCATTTATTGCAAAGAAGAAAAAAAAAGCCAACTTCGCCTGTCAAATCACAAGGCCTAAGGAGGAAAAATGATCAACACACTTTGAGCGGAACAAAAGCCAGGCAGTAAAAAGAAAATTCCTATTTGCCTGTAAAAAAAAAGGTTGGTCAGAGGTGACCGAGGCGATGCTTGTTACGTGTTCAGTTGAATTGTGCTGAAATTAGAAATGATAGCTTACAAAAGGAGAACAACGGTAGCTGTTGATACAAAAGATCAAAATAATAATAATAATAATAATAATAGATTTTATTTATAAGCGCCTTTCAAGACACCCAAGGACACTTTACAATAACAAAAAACACAAAACAATACGGGTTGAGCAGCGGCAGCCAAAACGCGCCAGCGTTCACTCAACCCGAAAGTCAGAAAGAAACAAGGGAGGGAGAGGGGGAGAAAAAAAACCCCCACGCTCGAACTACCCTCATTTGAAAATCATACACTGTTATTGAATACAGACCAAGACAGTCTCAGTGTCATTTTGCCATGAATCACGCAATACCTTACGACTAAGTGTGATTTCGCAGTGAATTGCGCAAGAACTTATTTTGCACTGCATGGCGCGAGGACGAGAGAGCGGTAATCAGTGCCAAAAAATCATATCATTTTTATCGTCTTTGCTCATCAGAACTTCAATGTCCATAGATTTCATCCCAGTTTTTATTGAATGAACTACATCTTCATGTTCATTAGTGAAGTTTAGATGTCCAATTATGAACAAAATGCCTTGTCAAATCACATAGTTCAGGTCGAAGGCAAGTCGAGTCATTCCCAAGTTTTTTGGCAGCAAGTCGCAAGTCCAAAAACAGCTAATTGAATCTGACACGAGTCAAGGCATATGACTCGTGCCCCTCATCTCTGAAACATAAACCCACAAACCCTCATGCACTTTCTCAAATTTATGTCTGTCATCTGTCATTGCTTTTCAATAATAATACAAAATGTTGCCGTCGTTTCCCTCCATCTGACCATTCATCAATGATTTTCCGGGTACTATTTTTTTTTCCTTTTATAAGGTAGGCTACTTTGTGTATGATGTTGTGAAAAACATGTTTTTTTTTCATTAAGAGATGACAGAATAGTTTTTGGTAAAAATTGTCAGAAACCGTAACAATTTTAATCAGGTTGTAGAAGAGATGACAACAAACAAGTCAGGCAGCTCAGCGGGTGTCCCCGCACATCAATGTGTGTGATTGTTTTCATCTTGACTGACTTTCTCTTCATCGAAGATGAATGACCTGAATCAATTAGTCATCTAGCATTGCAGGTGTACACATTTGAGGCATACCTCTTTTGGCATTAAGCTATGTCTCAACAAACATAAAAGGCACTACAAAATCTCTCACTTCCTTCATTTTTAATTTAGTTTAATCCACTTAGTGGAGCAGCATAAAATAGGCTTTTGGGAATTGCTGGGAAGGCATTTTAAATAGAAATATTTAAATTTCTGCAAGCTCTTAATGAGCAAGGTTGCTGATGGTAAGGAGCAATTTCACTCATTCCGGTTGAGAAATGATGAAGGGAATTAAATGTGACCATGTAGGAATGGATTTTTTCACCCTCCAGGCTTAGGCACAGTTTTAAGTAGGAAGTTACGCAAGAACAATGAAGAACCCCTAGTGCAGAGATGGCGTGCCCCTGTGAGGTGTTTAACAAGCTCTAAATAGCTCAACCCATTTTTTAACTCTTTTTTTTTAACTCATCCTCAATTCCACACGAACACAGTTTGAGTAGTGAACTGCAAAAGCAATCATACACACGTCGGCATCAGTCCTGAGTGCATGGGAAATGTTTGCCTGTATCTCTCGGTGCATATGGAGTCTTTTAAAATTATATTGTTAAGCCCGAACAATGCTTTATTACTTAACAACAGGTTTATGAATTGAACACCTTATAAAGACCACCGCAACCAGGAAGCAGAATGTACCTAACTGAAAAAAAATACAGTACGGACCAACCATCTATTCTTTGTTCAAAACTGCTTGTCCTCATTTCAGTCACAGGTAACTGCAGCCTATCTCCGCTGACTGGAGGTGAGAGGTCGGGTAAACCCCAGATTAGTCGACAGTCAATCACAGCACATAAACTGTTTGGACAACCAACCATTCACATTTACATTCAACTAACATGCATGTTTTGCGGAGTATCTGGACAAAACCCAGGCAAGCTCAGGGTGAACGGGAAAACCTCTCAACAGAGAAGTTCTAACAGACTTTCAAACCCACAACTCGCGACTGAGGCGGAGTTGCGAACCACCAACTCGCCGTGCTGCCATATGTCATTCAATACTACCGGTAATATTTGTTTGATTTTACAGCTCCCCATTCAACTACTTTAACCCTTAGATGCATATGTGGGTCAAAAATGACCTGGTGAGGTTTTTTTTCTTAAATTATCTTCGGACTGAAAATTTATTATCATTTCATATTCCAGGTATTCCTCAAAAAAAACCAGTTTTTTTATATAATGTCATTCACAATTTTAACTTACATTTTATACATTTTAAGAAATTTCAGTTTTTGTATTGCTACCCCAAGTTTCCATAAATGGGTTAAAAGTGACCTGTGTACATTTTCTATGGAATCCAATGGGAACCACTGATTCTAATCAACTTTGGCTGTCAGCAATACATTGACTGCGGACCACGCAGACTATAATATCAGAAGTGTCACCCCTCAGGAAGATTATTTTACACTGTAAGAGCTGATACGTCTAAGTATTGTCTTCATTTGATTTGAATTGGCCTTCCGCCTGGAAACAGATCATATGGCAGCCTTCCGCTATGTATGGGACCTGTTCCTGGTCAACTGCAGACAGCGATTCATCCCCAGTGATTGTGTCACTGTGGACGAACAGCTTGTGCCATTCAGGGGTAGGTGCAAGTTTCTACAGTACATGTCAAGCAAGCCTGCTAAGTACGGCCTAAAGATCTTCTGGGTTTGTGATGCACGCATCCCCTATGCAATAGATGGTATAGTTTACACGGGGAGACAACCAGGGGAAGACGTTCAGAAGAATCTGGGCGAAAACATTGTCCAGCAGGTGTGTGGTAGATTTAGAAACACCGGTCGCAACATCACCATGGATAACTTTTTCACCAGTGTGCCACTCGCGCAGCATCTCCTGGAGAAGGAGCTCACTATTGTGGGGACTCTACGTCAGAACAAGCCAGACATCCCTCCTCTGATGAAGTCTTCCAAGTCCTGGGAGGTTTACAGCACAGAGTTTGGATTCAACGACAGCCTTACCATGGTCAGCTATGTCAGAAAGAAAGGAAAAGCTGTTGTGCTCCTGAGCACGATGCACCACGATAAAGCAGTGGATGAACATAGCAAAAAGAAAAAAACAGAAGTGATCAAATTTTACAACGAGACGAATGGAGGTGTAGACACCATTGACCAGATGGTTGGCAACTACACGTGCAAGTGGCAAACACAGAGGTGGCCCATGGTGCGATGGTACAACATAATTGACATCGGCACCCTAATTGCCTACACCTTTTTCATGGCTCAGCACCCATATTTTAAGAGTGGCATCACCAATGCACGACGGCTGTTCCTCAAAGAGCTGTCAAAGGAGCTTGTCACACCACACATGAGGAGTCGACTGGAAAGCTGCACCCAACTGCAAATCCCGATTATTGACGCAATGAAAAGGTGCGGGGTGACAAAAGCCACCACCCAGACACAGGAAACAAATACACAGGGCCAACCAAAGAGAAAAAGGTGTCAGATCTGCCCAAGTAACAAAGATCGCAAAGTCAGCAATAGGTGTGGGAAATGCAATGTACCTGTGTGCAATGATCACTGCCAGAAACGGGTAGTTTGTCTGAATTGCATATAGTGATGAGACAAGAAGGCAAAACAGGCAATGCATACACACAGACAGACAGACAGACAGACGCGCGCACACACACACACACACACGCACACAAAATGGATGTTCACATTTTTCTATTGCTGTTCTGGGTAATTTTTATTTTTTCAAAAATGTTAAAAAATTAAAAATAAAGATATTTCAAATATGAAATCATTCCTGTATGGTCCTAAATATATTACTAAATTTTATACAAGTGATTATTCTTAACCAAAATGACAAAAATGTCTAAAAAAAGCATTGATTGTATTATGGGTCATTTTTCACCCACCTATGGAAGAGTGTAGGGTCCAGTCACTCATGCATCTAAGGGTTAAACAAATGTCACCTCGGTATGCTTGAACCCTTTCATGGACAGCGGTTACTAAGTGGACAGCTTATCATGTTGTCACATTACAGGCTGGACGAAAGGGTTAAACATCCACTCCACATAGCACTGTGCTTACCTTTTGAAAAGGGAACACCATTTTTGAACGATTTTGGCTAACAGACAGTATGAAACGGCTCTCTTTCCGTTACAATGATCCCCAAATGTACAGGCATGACATGTGGGCCACGGGGAGAATGCAGTATGTGTTATTACTCACTATAATTACTGACTAAATCCCATTTAACATGCCCCAATGTAATAACTAGGAGTAATGCCACCGCACCTCTTGTAATGGCACACTAAGTTAGGCCATTTATCAGTTTTTTTAATCTACCCTCTCCAGGCACCACATTAATTATTGACTTTAAAATGTGCCACCCTCTTTTTGCAGAGGAGATTAGTTTAAACATGGGGAGTTACAGTAGTGCGCAGAAAAGTGTCTTGTAAGAAGAAGGGAGGAAGAGGAGTTTGACCGTAACCACTTCCCCATTAAGCTATTGATTCCTCCTCCTCTCAAGGACACGATTCAATCCTGGGCCGATGTGTAGATTGTCTGTCAAGAATCTATGGCTCAGCTATACACACACAAGAGTTGTGTGCCTTGGCTGCAAGTATTTGGCCGGCCCATTCATCTGATCACATTCAATATAGGACAAATTGAGACAAGGTCAGAGGTTAGGCAGTTGTGATAAGTGTCCTAGTGTTGATGTGGATATTGTCACAAAGATGGACAAGTAGTCATGGACGTAAACAAAGACAAAGTTAAATGACAACCGGTCACATGCAAACAGAGATGGATGCATACACATAGGCTGGGTGAGGGAGAGTCCATTCAATGGCAACTAAGATATTTATGAAACATAAAACCCATAAACAATTGCCACATCGGTAGATGGGATGTGTCACATTTTGGTGAGAATCCGAACAAAACCGAACATGCAATAATTAATTTTTATTCTTTCACAATATGGTCCACTTGCATTGGGGCCAAATAGGGCAGTGACCAGCCAGGTTGAGCAGATGAAGCTGCATCTGCTGGTCATGGAACAATCCGGTCTCACATGTCAAAGGTTAATGACGAATGTCTAAGATTGTTCGGGTCTTTGCGAACGTCTCTTGAGAGATATTCTAGTTAGTCAGTGTGTCTGAGGAAACGTTGATGATTCATCTCAAAGGGGATTTGCGAGGTCTGAGGTCAGTGACATTGACCTGAGCGTGGACCTGGCTGGATGGGATTGGGATCAGGGCTCTCAGGTTGTTCCTCAAACTGTTCCCTCAAGGTTGGAAGCATAAAATTCTCCAACATGTCTTGAAGGTAAATAAGTAAGACACGAGTTTAATGATTATCGTTGAATAGTTGAACAAATCCATATCAATGCTTTGGTCCACTTGGCACATACTAGATATTCCAGAGTAAATGTTTGAAGCATGCGCACCACAAAGAAAGGAGAATGGGGGAGGACATCACATCAATGAATTCCACAAAAAGCTCGAAACACTTAGTGAAATCGTTGGTGACAGCTATTGATTTTCTGGAAGAGTTGAGTTAATTGGACTTTGTACCCTCTAAAAGTGTGTGGTCCTGCATCCCTATCCTTTGTTCAGCGACATTGAATCATCTTTCCCACAGCTATAGATTTCCCCTTGACTGTGATCAAATCCATAGACTTCAGACCTTTGACGGAGTGAGGGAAGCAAAAGTTCAGGAGGATCAATAAGTGCTTCATGGTCCAGATCAATTGTGCATTGTAGCCCTTAAAAACAGCCCAGCTAGAAACACTAAACTTAGACCAGAAAACAAAAAGTTCATTTTTCTTTTTTCTTTTTTTTTTACATTCAAGAGCCAACATGGGGGAGTCATGTTTAGTATTTCCCTGCTGCATCATTCCAATGTCACCATGTAATTAAGACTCCCCTAATTTACACCAACCAATGCAGTTTAGCAGTTAATAGATAATTTAACGGACACAAATATTCCTCGAACCAAAGCAGACTGAACATGACACTAAGAGTAAATATACCCACATACTCTTTTATCTAGTGCAGTGCAGCTCTGAAACCAACAGAAAATGTTCAGGCATCTTTTATTGTGACTTTTACTGCCACTTGGATAGAATGCTATGTGCTAAGCGACAGTGTGTTGTACGACTTCAACAATCAATATCGTAGGGAAGCTGACTGTATTTTTCAGTCAAAGCTCTGGGGAATACGGTGCGTGATGCAACCGTATGTGTTAGATAAGATCCCTAAAAATGACGACGACAAACTCAACGAAAAAGAAATACACATAGAACACAATGACAAGTCCGATGCTGCTGTTAACTCAAGCTCGCTACTTCATGGAGGATTAATGGAACAGCAGCAGAATATTATCGTCTTAATGTGAGACAAGGTTATCGTCATATGAAATTAACCTTAAGTGCCCACTGTACTTTATCAATTAAATACCTCAATCAAATGAAGAGAACCATGCAATAATAGAAGCGAATGTGCCTATGACAGCATTGAACTAGTGCTGCAGGAGGTCCATTATGGGGGGTGTCAGTGCCAGATGAGACTCAGACGGATGACTGTGTGAGCACGTGGCTTAACTGATGCTGTTCGCAACTTATCAACTCGCTGCAAGGATAGATCATTGGTTTGCCATTTATCCCCGGCACATGGTCGCAACAAGGGAAACAATAGATATTGTATCGTATAGTATAGATAAGTGGCAATAATGGGAGCGACAGAAGGAAACGAGGAACCTGTGGGTGACAATCAAGAATCAAACCATACAGAGGGCTGTCTTCCCGAGAAGTGGGATTGCAATCTGATTTGAATCGCACAGACAGGTAACTATTAAATGCCATCTCAGCTCTTCCCATTTGCTTATTCTGCCACTGCAAATGGTGCATCATGAAAGTCTACCACTTTTTGCTGGTACATCTTTTGGATCCTGCTGTAGTCTTCAGATTACCAGCAGTTCGCCCGGACAAGGAAGTATACATCTATGATATAAAAATAAATAAATAAATCACAGAAGATGAAATGAGTAAACCCAAGGGCACACCAACGTGGACAGGTGGCATCCAGGGATGGTAAAACAGCCAAATAACGGATTTTGGGACACTGAACATCAAGGCCACCTGCCTTGATGTTCAGTGTCATGATGTCAGTGTTCATAATTTACTGACGTCACTGGGAGACGGACAAAAGCCACTCAATTTGCATGAAAATGTCGAACACAATCAATGTTTTTCAAACAGACTAATGAGGGTGGTTGGCAATGCCACTTTTATTGTTTTAACATGCAGATGAGCCCCGAACGATTGAGTTCTAAGAACTCTGCCTGGCAACGTGCAAATCATTTGTTGTCGTATTGCTAGGCAATTGAACTGCTGCTGCTGTTGGAAGAGACATTCAAATGAAAAATCACAGAGCGGGTAAGAAGTAAGACAATTGGTGCCAAAACACTACCGGTAACAAAGAATACACCTTGAATTAAACGTGAGTGCATTTGTAATGTACTAACCAGTTTCAGAAAGAAGCTTGATGGACTCCAGCACACGCTCAGTGTAGACGCCCGGTTCATAGTTCTCCATCTCCGCATTTATAATATGCACAACTCGAGCAGCTCGGCCCCTAATCGCTCCGGCTGTTCGGTCCAGAGTGTCCACGTCTCCCTCTTGAAGCGCGATGACGCATTTGTTTACATCCTCAAGGATGTGGTTTTCTTGAAAGAGGCGTAAATAAACAGTCAGTGGAACTGAACGACGTCTTCTCATTTGACCACTCTCCACTGGGTTTATACCTGACACAGACAGGAAGTCATCCACCGAAGTGATGTCATCCACGGCTTCGGTCAAGATGCGCACTTGTTTCTCCCACTGGTCCTTGAAAACATCCATGTTGTCCTGGGCTACTTTACTCTGAGGTCTGGCAGCCAAAGTGAGGGCAGCATTGATAACCTGTCAAGACAGAGAAACTGTCCAATCCCACTGGCTCTCCGCGTTGAAAGCAAAATTGATGCTCTATAAGTTGTCATTTTACCCATGTTTTTCAAGTACTTTAAAATGTAATATTTAATTGTCCAGCAAGATCTTCAGCCAGAAAGTTTAATGCTTGTACATACTCTGTCGGGGTTAAGCTTTTCAAAGTTAAACGCTATCCTTCTCCCTTAATGTACAGAGGGATACTACTGCGCATCAGATAATCCATATGAATTTGAAACCTCATCATTTTATTTGTTTCACACAAAGTTGGGTCCTCTGAGAAAAAGGCCCACTGTTAACCCTGGAAACAATGGATTGATTTTAACTTCCACTGGTGCTTACATCTTGAGAAACAGCACTATAAAATCCTCCTACACATTATTGATGGATGGCTCCCCCATTCTGCCATCTTGGATTCTTTAAGTCTCAGCTACAATCGATTTGTTTTAAAAAAAAAAAAAAAAAAAAACATGGATCCTTTTAAAATGCCTTATAGACATAAGCACTCAACGCAGGACTTGTGCGAATGCTTTACGACATGGGGAACAAAAACTCACCTGTGGACAAAGGCTATCAATTTGGGTTGCAGCCATTCGAACCAGCTTGACACCCTCTTCATTATTAGAAATGGAGCAAGCCAAGTTGGCCACCTGAATAATGAAAGACAAACAAAACGGGGAAAAAATCACATCTGCGCTATTTCATCCATCCATGCATTTGCTCTCATGGGCAGTCTGTTGCAACTCTCACATTCACACAAATGGACAATTTAGTCATCAATGAAACTACCATGTATGTTTTTGCAATTTGAGAGGAAGCCCCACACATTGCATTCTTCTGTTTTGTACGTCTGAGGACAGGGGGTAGTGTCACACTTTACTCAGAAAAAAATAATGTCATAAATGCTGAGTTCAACTCAAGCCATATCTACCGGTACATGGTATGCACGGATAATATGTCAATAGCCACAGAAAGCATAAAGTATGCTAACCTGGATAAAGAAGTGTAAGCTTTATAAGTTGCCATCTCGAACGCGCTTGCGACCCATGACCACCAGTGAGCCGTCCCATTCGCTTGCTGTAACGAGGCACTTTATGCTTGTAAAAATTTAAATTCCAGACACAAGTCAGTGTAGTCCATTTAACTGCAGGTCAGGCTAATCGTGATACCCATTTCCCCTGGCATTATGTGCTATTTTGTTGTTTGTGGCATAAACACGAGTTTAAAACCTGCAATAATAAACTTTTACATCTCTTGCGTCTTCTTTATGAGCAAGTGAAGTCAACATACCATTAGGCAGGATCAGTCTCCGATCATTTTCATCACTTCACACTGTAGAATGGAACAAAAAAAAAGCTACAGTGCGAAGATGGCCAGTTGTTTGAAAGAGCCAAAGACATGGCTGTTAGCAACAAGGGTGCCAGTCTGCATTAGCGCTGCTAGTGCTCACATGTCACTGTTTGAGGCAAATTGAACGAAATCAAATTTGTGTTAGACGACTCTGGCTTAGAGCTCTGTCTCTTTCCTCATGACAGCAATGAGCGCAGTGATGGATTGCCGTCCTTTTATGCGAGCGTGTGTGGAAGTGTTTAAAGAGTCTGTGTGTGAGTGTGGGTGAAAAAGAGAGAGGGGAAGAAAGGTGGCACTTTTCACATGAACGTGAGTGGTAAAATGAAGATCACTTTGGGAAACAATTTAATAGAATGTTTTGCATTGGGGCCATGCATTTTTATGCCCTCAAAAGGTGCATCATATTTTATGCGTTTGTTGTCCAATTTACCATCTAATTGCAGTAAGACCCAGTTTCATCCCTGTGCTTATTTCGCCACAGACCCACGTGAGTGTGAGAGGTAAAGAGCTTTGTGGAGGCTGGAGAGAAGCCCAATAGACCCACTCCCACTGCCTCTTAACCAACGCACAGAGCTGGAAAAGGTCCAAGGCTGCAACATCAGCCAAACTCCTAATTATCTAAGAAAGTGCTTTGGCTTTGCGTGTGTGTGTGTGTGTGTGTGTGTGTGTGTGTGTGTGTGTGTGTGTGTGTGTGTGTGTGTGTGTGTGTTTGTACCTTAGATAGGAGAAAGGAGCGCAAATCAGTCGAGAAGGTGAGATGGATGGGGAATGTGCAGTCAAAAGTGTGATCCCCTCCGAATGATCATTCTTCATTTTAGCGTTGAACTATTGATTTTGTCATTTCACTCGGCCTTGAATAATCTCTTCAATTCTAATTTGATGAAGGCCTCCACTGCATTTGAAAGGATGGGCATTCTTTTGCCATGCTATCTAAATCACCTAAATGGAGCCGGGTAACTGGAAATTGATTGAAATGGTTGCGTCAAAGAGCATAGAAGGTGGCTAATCAATCAAACAATGTCCGAACTGTCTACCTTTATTGCCATTCTACTGTATGTATAAAGTCACAGTCTCCATGTGCATGAAAGATCTGTGGATGAATCGCTGAACTTTTTGAACATTAGGCGGAGCAAATAGCAGGGGTTAGCGTCCACAAATTGAAGGTTGCTGGTTTCATCTTGAGACCTCATAAAATTAAATTAAAAGGGTCATATTGTGGTTAACACACTTTGACTTCCATACAAATAGTCATCTATCAAGTCTTAAAATGCCACCCCGCCCCACACACACATTCCGGGTCACAGCCTCTGAAAGTAAAAGCAAAAGGCGGAGTGAGCACTCGCCTGCTTGCTGTTACACACGCACTTGCTCGCAAAATGAGGCCTCTATAATCACAAAGATCAGGTTCCGACGCCGGTCGTCATGTTCATGAAAATATGTGGTGGACTGAGGGCTGGCCAATGTACATGAGATATTCTAAAACAGGTTGATTTCAGCAAGACAACCAACAGCATGTGTAAAGCATGCTGGAATTGTGGATTTTCAACATATCACGTGTTAAAAGGACTCCTGGGAATGGTTTGACATTGTAAACTACATCAATCGTACATCATGGGTCTCCTTTTTGCATTTTTGGGGAAGATACGGTTTTGCTCAATCGTGATCTTGATTTGCCGTGATAAAAATCTTTGTTAACATGGAAGGAAAAAAAAACCCCACCAATCATTCAGCTAATTCATTCTGATGTTACAATTCTGTTCACTTCTTCAGCAAGGTTCCATTTTTGGAACATTTAAGCTGAATTCAACAAAGACGAGAAGAGTGACACAAGAGGCAAAGGACAACCCCACCATTGTTGATTGTTTGTCTCCGTTTTTACAAGACGAAAGCTCAGTTTGAAAGACGGAAAAAAAGCATGCTTTTAACCATTTTATCTATTGTTGCATAAAAGTGATAATTGTCTGTTTGTCAATCTTAGGATGTGAGTATGACTACTGCCATCCTTGAGGCATGACTCTGTTAGACTTTGTCTTCGTTGGCACATGATTAGAACTTGATCTGATTTGTTTATTGCTGTGACCTTTCCATGATTCTATGTCCTTGCATTCCCTTTGTGCACACTTAGACCAGTGAAAACATTATAAGGCCAAGTTTGCCGCACATACTGACATTTGTTTAGGCTATGTCACTCCCTGTCCGGGAGTGACAGAGTGAAAAAGTACGGGGAATCATTTTGGACAAATAAAATCTTCAGCCACATCTGCTATCATTCTCGTCTCATCCTGGTACCATCTTTCTGGTGATTAAATCTGTGAGGAGTTGACTCACAGTCCTTGGTCTGACCATTCAGAGTATTGAGAGCATTAACGATGAAAGAAGCTGACGTTTGGGCGCAACATTTCAGCTCGACTTTGATTCGTGTGTCAGGTGACCAATACAATGCAGGTGGAAAATACTGAATGGGACAGTAATTTTGCACTGCTCTGTTGTGGCATTCCATTATTTAAAACAATCCTATTCATATGTTAAAGTACATTTTTAAGGAGTATGAACTGGAACCCACATCATATTCGTCAAAGGCTCTCTCTTGGGTATTTCATCGTCGTGAAATGCTGAGCATTAATGTTTTCTCCAAAGAATTCATCATCTTGAGTGCAGAGAATGCACCTTATTTTACCATTCACGAGGAAGGAACACTCCCTTCCCCCTCCCAAAAATAAGAAATTAAGAACTGCCTTCATAGTGGGGGGACTATTTAAAAAGTGCATGCTGTTTCAATGGTGCATTGTATTGCAACAACTGCTGTTTTAGTATTGGGTTTTGTTTGGTCCATTGCTAATTCCTGCTGTACCGATATATGGTCAGCTAACACTATATTGGCAGGGGCCTTCCATCAAAGCCGTGTTCAACATGTTTTAAAAACAGCATATTTTATCAAATACCTTTAGTGATTCACTGATAAGGGCATGATGCATAGGAGCGTAACTTTATGTATTATTCATATCTCCTGACACATCAACATGATCAGTCAGGATCTAATCATGTTCTACACACCCAAAAGATTTTAAGATTTGCTTTGACAAATTGTAAAATTTTCCAGCATGTTGCAGCAGTCCCTGCAGTGATTGTCCCGCGACACTTGAGACACAAAATTAAAAAGTGAGCATAAATGAGAAAGGGCAAAAATGTTACTTCAAGGCATATTTGATTAAAAGTAGTCTCTGTAGGATTATTTTAGAGTGACAAGTGCTGCACGCTCCATTTCAAGTTTCTCCAATCTGACAGATGTGACATATAAAAAAGCTATGTGATACAAATGATTGCTTTATTGAGGAAATAGATATGCCATTCCAGTTGGCTGAATCAGATGAAAGAATAAATAATTTACAGTACATTCAGAATCCGAATATAAGATGGTGTTTTTTGCATTCAAATAAGACCGAGGCTTGTTGTCCGAGCCTAAAAAAACGTTTCATTTTTAATATTGACCAGATTCCTTCCGTTGCATTCATCCATGACATTGCTCTGTGGTGTCTTGTCATGTCGGCGTATTTCAGGAGGACGATGCCAATAAAGTTATGTAAAAATGTGGCTTGATGTTTATTTTTATATCAACAAAATACCCCAGTTTTTGTGTGGCTCATATAATTCATGCACTATATTTGTTCTGTGGTGTCGGCAGCATGTTCAGTGTCACCATAGTGACCGTATTAAAGTGTTGTTGTTTCCCATGTTATGGTGTTGCTGCCGCTAGTAAAGTTACATAAAAGTAGACGGTGGATTCATGTTTGTTGTTGCAGCATTTTATTCATGTGTGTATGTGTGTGTGAGTGTGTATATGTCCATGTACATGTTCCATAAATGGTCATTCATGAAAACAATTTTCAATAGCTGACTCGCAAAGTGTTTTGAATTATATTAAATTAATGGGGGCGGGGGGGTCCCCTTTATGTTATCCAATTAATAGTAGGAGTAAAAATTCAACGGCAATGGAAAAGTCTCTTGAGTGTTGACATTACAGCATGTGGTCGCTGATGGTGTAGTGGTACATTCGCTTGACTTGTGTGCGGCAGAGGCGATTGCTCTAAGACTGCAAGGGAAGCTCAGCTTCCCCTAAAATGTCAAAAAGTAAGCGATCATATATATATGTGTGTACGTACAATTGTGTGGACATGTCATTGACTAAATAGGCGCGACAACGCGCTCAACTTTTATTCCGAATCAGCTTCTTATTACTGGTTACGACGCGACTCTCTTCTCATTCATTTCCGCAGCTTCACTGTGCTTTAAACTGTGTGGATTCTGAGCGACCCCGTGACCCTAGTGAGGATAAAGCGGTTCGGAAGATGAATGAATGAATGAATGATTCTGAGCGTCTACAGCGCGGACGCTGGGCGTCTAGAGAGTTCAGCGTCAGTTGTCCCAATGTATTGAAACGAGACGAGTCATTGGATAAATGCTGGTTTTGTCCCGCCCATCGGACGCTCAGCGTCTCTGGGAGTCTATGGACAGTGGGCGTGTATTGGCTGTCCCGGACGCTGAGCTTTTCTGCATGATGATTGGATGATCTGTCTGAGGCTGAATCTCTTTTTGATTGACAGCGAAATGAGCCAATCACCGACCTTTTGGTGTCGGCATTTGTGGGAGCATTTTTCAATTCTCATTCTGTTCTGAGTTGAACTGGAGACTTCTTCTAATCCTCTTAGTGACACTCTCTTTGTTGAAAACGACTAGCGACAAATTAATCTTTTATTTCTGGTGGGTTTTATTGTAGTTGCTGTAGTTGTAGGACACTAGTTAAGTCCCTGGAAAAGACACCTTGTTGGTATGACAGGGTCACAAATATTTTTTTGGAAAAGGAACAGAGAGTAGAATTCATGTATAAATAAACAGACACATTTCATGATGTCGGTCAAAATTGAGCTGCCCCTCCTTGACAGACCAGCATCCGCCACTGGTGTGCGGGTAGCGTGGGATCGGTTTCCGCTCAGTGATGGTGTGGATGTGAGTGTGAATGGTCATTTGTCTCTATATGTGCCCTGTGACTGGCAAAAGTCAGCTGGGACAGGCTCCAGCAACTCCACGCGACCCTCTTCCGGATTAGCGGTCTTGAAGATGGATGGATGGATTACAACATGTTTTGATTTTCTTATAATGTTGGGGAGGCAGTTCAATTTTGACATTCAAATAAACATGACCTATTTTATGCTGCTTATACAGACATAGGCGCCGACAACATAGAAACACATACGCGTTTAGAACGCGCACACGCACGCTCACACATATGTATGCTTACACTAAGATTAAATAAATCGGTCTGTCAACATTTCAACAGGATGGAGCAGGTATCAGGGGAATATCATATGCAGACTGGAAAAACAATCACAGCCTTGCACACAGGGGTACTTCTACTTGCCTTGTCATGCAGTTGACAGCTCCTAGCAGTTTCCCACATGTCTGCACATACAATTGCGTGACCCGGAGGGGACAAAGGTAAGGCGCGAGGCACTTGGCAACGCCAGATGTCGACACAGTTGAGTCGACAGGGGAAATGAAACAATCAGGGTTGTTCACCCACTGTTATTTATTATGAACAATGCCTTGGAAAATCAATGGCTATTAAGAGTGTACATACATTGCCCGGGGAGGATGGACACCGGACGCACCACTGCATCAAAAGACATCCTTGGGGTCTATTAAGCAACAATAGTGTGGAAAAACCTTTTCAAATTTGTTTGTTATGATATGGCTACACCTATAAAGAAAGATCTTTACTGGGATTTATAATAGGAAGTACGGGATACGTATACATAGCATGTTGCACGAAAAAAAAAACTATTTTTTTTTTAATACTGGGTTTACACAGGAGTAATGGGGGGAAAGTCAGTCTACTCTCTTCATTTGATTGCACAGCATAGACAGTGTATGACTTATGAACTGAGGGAACAGTTGTTTGATTACCGACTATGATTGCTTTGTCTCAGTTTTACCATTTTCCTTTCCATGCTGGTTGGAGAGACAAAGTCTGTTCTCTCTGCAGAACTCAACTCATCATTTTAGTCTAAATGACAAGCTCACTGACAAGTACCTGACAGAGAGGCTCTATCCTATACACAGTTGATTTGTCAGCCTACTGCCGATGGACACTTACTGATACTTGAACACACGCACGCACACACACATACACACACACACGGATATTGTGATATTGTTGATGTGTAAACCCAGGGATTCTTGAAAGAAAAAAAAAGTAATATGTCCACCTTTTATGAGACTGAAGATTTACTCAAGGTGTGTGCTTGCAAACAGATGTGGAAGCTGCTCTGCTAACTGGGCGCAATCCCTGTTGTGTCTGCAACACACCCCAAATTACCTTGCAGTTCATT
Source organism: Hippocampus guttulatus (assembly GCF_054856545.1). Lineage (NCBI taxonomy): Eukaryota > Metazoa > Chordata > Actinopteri > Syngnathiformes > Syngnathidae > Hippocampus > Hippocampus guttulatus. The sequence goes on from NC_141269.1 coordinate 13,105,098, forward strand.
TTACACAGTGCGGGATGACTACTTGCAAATAGAAAAATTGAGCACCCACAATTTGATCTGGAAATACCCATTTTTGCTCGCTGATTTTGGCACGTGCAATGTGGGTATGAGCAGAGTGCAGACAAAATGAGAGGCGGTGGCAAGAACTTTTTTGCTTGTGTAAACTTTTTCAATATGTCTTCTATTATTGCCACGATATGTCGTCAACTCAGCAATGCAATTTTGGACCTTCTGAATAGTGTAAGGGCTGACTTGGTGAAGAGGGAGTCATTTCATTTTCAACAATGACAAAACCCTGGGAATCGGTGCTCGCCTCCCCAAGAGCGTTTTTTGGTTTTGAACTGTCTTTAAATGTTTATGCAGGATGGTCACATGCCTGGGCCCCAAATTGTCACCTACTAGGGGTGAGGCAAATCAAACAAGCATGCCCTTTATGTGGTTGCTGGCTTCCTCAAAATGCACTTGATTTAGAAATATCATGAAGAATGTACTGTATATATATATATATATATATATAGTATATACTGTATATATATAGCGGCCCGGTAGTCCAGTGGTTAGCACGTCGGCTTCACAGTGCAGAGGTACCGGGTTCGATTCCAGCTCCGGCCTCCCTGTGTGGAGTTTGCATGTTCTCCCCGGGCCTGCGTGGGTTTTCTCCGGGTGCTCCGGTTTCCTCCCACATTCCAAAAACATGCATGGCAGGCTGATTGGACGCTATAAATTGTCCCTAGTGTGGGCGTGGATGGTTGTTCGTCTCTGTGTGCCCTGCGATTGGCTGGCAACTGATTCAGGGTGTCCCCCGCCCACTGCCCGGAGACGGCTGGGATAGGCTCCAATACCCCCGCGACCCTAGTGAGGATATATATATATATATATATATATATATATATATATATATAGTGGCTGGATAGCTCAGTTGGTAAGGCATCGGTTTGGCATACGGGAGACGGTGGTTCGAATCCCGCTTGGGGCAAAAATGAGCACATAACACCATCCAGTGTGGGTCCTTGGGCAAGATCCTTCACACTAATGCCTACCTCATACAATGATGAGAGACAATAAAACGAATATAATGCCGGCTCAGACGTCGCCCGGCCAAACGGGGTCTGCGTCCACCATGGAAAAGACGGTTGGAGGCTAAGATCAAGGCGGCTCGGAAAGATGTGAGTCAATTGACGGAGGCCCAGAGAGGTTTGATGAAAAGGCTGACACCCGAGAGGTACATCCAGATGACCATACCTGAAGCACTCGAAACTGCCAAACAAAGGCTCCAAGCCTTGTCCAGCCGCCTAAAGCGGTACACGAAAGAGAATGAGGCCAGACGAATAAACAGGCTGTTCGCAACACAACCTCCGAAAGTGTACGCTCAGTGGCAGGGTCCTAACAACAGAGCTGACCCACCAAGACTGGAAACTGAAAGGTACTGGAAAGGCATATGGGAGAAGGAGGTTGCACATAACAGCAGTGCACAATGGCTGGTGACCCTGAGAGAGGAGCACAGACACCTCCCTGAACAGAACCTAGTTACCATAACAGTGGCAGACATACAGGAAAGAGTCTAAGATATGAAGAACTGGACAGCACCAGGCCCGGACATGGTCCACACCTACTGGCTAAAGAAACTCACAGCACTCCATGAGCGCCTAGCAGCACAAATGAACCAGCTGCTGAGGGATGGGACTCACCCAGGATGGCTAACGGAAGGGCGAACGATCCTGATCATGAAGGATCCCTCGAAGGGTGCAGTCCCATCCAACTATCGGCCAATAACCTGTCTCTCCACAACATGGAAGCTCATGTCAGGCATCATTGCGGCTAAGATAAGTGGACACATGAATCAATACATGAGCGAAGCACAGAAGGGCATTGGTAGAGATACCAGAGGAGTCAAACAAGCTCCTGGTTGACAGAGCAGTCGCACAAGACTGCAGGTCCCGACGTACCAATCAATCAATCCACAGCCTGGATTGATTACAAGAAAGCCTATGACTCGATGCCACATACATGGATCACTGAATGCTTGGAGTTGTATAAGGTGAACAGGACCCTAAGAGCCTTCGTTGCGAACTCGATGAGGATGTGGAAAACCACACTTGAAGCCAATGGCAAGCCACTTACCCAAGTGTCCATCAAATGTGGCATATACCAAGGTGATGCACTCTCCCCACTGCTGTTCTGCATAGGACTGAACCCCCTAAGCCAAGTAATCACCAAGACAGGCTATGGATACCGCCTCAGAAATGGAGCTACGATCAGTCACCTCCTCTACATGGATAACATAAAGCTGTATGCTAAGAGCGAAAGGGACATAGACTCCCTGATCCACACAACCAGGATCTACAGCAGCGACATCGGGATGTCATTCGGGCTTGAGAAATGTAGTCGGATGGTGACTAAGAGAGGAAAGGTAGTCCGCACTGAAGGGCTCTCACTCCCTGAAGGAACAATAGCAGACATTGAGGACAGCTACAAGTACCTCGGTATACCACAAGCCAATGGCAACCTGGAACTGGCAACAAGGAAAGCGGCTACGGCCAAATACCTCCAGCGAGTGAGGCAAGTCCTAAGAAGCCAGCTCAATGGCAAGAATAAGACCCGGGCAATAAACAGCTATGCCCTGCCAGTGATCAGATACCCTGCAGGAATAATAAGGTGGCCAAAGGAAGAGATAGCTCCTAACCATGCATGGAGGGTTCCATCCCAAATCCAGCACCCTGAGACTGTACGCAAGCCGAAAGGAAGGAGGCCGGGGATTAGTGAGTGTGAGAGCCAATGTCCAGGATGAAACATCCAAGCTCCATGAATACATCAAGGAGAAGGCTCCAACAGATGACGTACTCAGAGAATGTCTCAGACAATGGGGAACAGAGGATGAGGCGCTAGAAGAGGGACCATCATGGGAGGACAAGCCCCTACACGGGATGTACCACCGGACCATAACAGAAATGGCTGATCTCAAGAAGTCCTATCAGTGGCTAGAGAGGGCTGGCCTGAAGGACAGCACAGAGGCACTCATCCTGGCTGCTCAGGAGCAGGCCCTGAGCACCAGAGCCATTGAGGCCCAGATATACCACACCAGACAAGACCCAAGGTGTAGGTTGTGCAAAGAGGCAGCTGAGACGATCCAACACATAACTGCAGGGTGTAAGATGCTGGCAGGGAAAGCCTACATGGAACGCCATAACCAGGTGGCTGGCATAGTCTACCGAAACATCTGTGCGGAGTATGGACTGGAAACCCCAAGGTCAAAATGGGAAACACCTCCGAAGGTGGTGGAGAATGACAGAGCAAAGATCCTGTGGGACTTCCAGATCCAGACTGACAAGATGGTAATGGCGAACCAACCAGATATCGTGATCATAGATAAAGGGCAGAGGAAAGCCGTTGTAGTGGATGTAGCCGTCCCAAGTGATGGAAACATCAGAAAGAAGGAACACGAGAAACTCGAGAAATACCAAGGGCTCAGAGAGGAGCTGGAGAGAGCCTGGAAGGTAAAGGTGACAGTCGTGCCTGTGGTGGTCGGAGCACTCGGGGCAGTGACCCCCAAACTAGATGAGTGGTTGCAACAGATCCCGGGAACAACATCGGACATCTCAGTCCAGAAAAGCGCAGTGCTGGGAACAGCAAGGATACTGTGTAGAACCCTCAAGCTTCCTGGCCTCTGGTAGAGGACCCGAGCTGAATGAGGGACAGACACCACCCGAGGGGTGAGACGAGGATATTTATATATATATATATATATATATATATATATATATATATTTCTCCCCCACCAATACTTCCATCACTTCAAATTTCATTTTGCACATGCAGTGCCCTGCCAAATATTTCAAGGTGGCCACAAAATCATCTTTAAGGACGGAATACATGCTGTCCGCAATATTCTGGGTCCAGACAACAAGCTGGGCTGCAGGATCACTTTCCCTAGAATTCCCCAATAAAGTGATAATCACGAAACAATTTGAATCAGAATTTACTGCCAGAATATATTCTTTCAAACCCAGCAGAAGAAATTCCGGTGCATGGCAATTTAGCAAACAATTAGTAATTTATTAAAAGTCCAACTCTGCAACCTGTCTTTCCGATGCTCCGAGGATCTACGTAATTTAGTATCGGAGCTGTTTGCCACCCGATGAAATGCAATCCACTTCACCATCACTGCCATCTCCTTGACAACCATGGTTGAGTTTGCGAAGAATCCTGACAGAGTGATTTACAGCACTCTTTCCTCTGGAGTCGTGGTTAAGGGATGGATATTCCAGCGGAAAGAAAAGTGGCTGGCTCGCTTATAAATATGTTAATTTTGCTGCTGGCTGTTGGGGAGGTAAACCAGCACTGCTAGTAGGAAGACATTGGAATTGTACATGAGATAACAAGTGGGGGCCGATGACGACACCGTTCAGATAAGCACAATAACGTGTGTGCGGCCACAAATGTACACACGCACTGCACCAGAAAAGAAGAGCGGAGGCATTTGATTTAACACAACAGACGATGCTAGCAATCTTATTGCAGTATTCCGAACGTTGGTTGTTGACGCCCTCCGTAGTATTAAATGTAAAGGAGGCATGGTTCTTCACGTGACCTCCTCCACAGCCTTCAAATTCTGGATGTCTTAATGAAGGAGGCCATAGAAGGAGAAGGTGGGCTCATTGACAATAATAGCCACAGTATAACATTTTATCAAGCCCAGAAAGGGTGGACACGGGGTGGTAATTGAAAGTCATATGAACAAATCATAGTTAGTTGTACAGATTGAATGTAGGTTTATTGTGAATGTGTGTGTGTGTGTGTGTGTGCGTGCGTGCGTGCATGCGGACAGGTACCACATGGAATGGGGGTACTCTGGTACCCCCTACAAAGCCAAAAGAACACAGCGTCTCGAAGGTAGTCCAAGTACAGTGCTTTAAGATCACTCAACATCTCCATTTTTGTTTTTGAAGCTATAGTGCAAGCACGGGAGCCAGACTGCCTTTTTTGAGCCAGACTTGCTCCCCTTCCTCGAAGAAGCTTTTGATTTCTCTTTGCTTCCTCTCTTTCTGTCCTGCCCTCCATATAAATGCTGGCCAAGCAGTTGGGCTTGGCACAAAAACATAATTATGAAAATGGACCTCTGGGTTGTTTGGTTTAATCTATTCGTAGAGTGCCCCGGTCCAATGCAACAGGGGCTATTCGATTCGGTTGCAAAGAAGCGACATTGGGACAGTGCAACCCTTTATATTCTAAAGAACGGTTACATCAGACACCATCTCAAACATTCCGGGTCCAAATGATCAGAAATGCACCCAGCTCAGTCCAGACTCACAATTTATTGTGCGCATGTGCTTCCACATCAAAGTTGTTGCCTCTTGTCAAATACGGAATGCCATCATTTTTACACTGAAGGCTCAGACAGCAATTCACCTCTCCTCCACTTACACTTCAATGGGCAGTCAAACCAAAATGGCACGAATAATTTTCAAGCCAGTCAAAGAAAAAAAAAAGTTGTAATTGGTAATACGTATTCAAGCATTCATTCATTATTGCAGAGGGGGTCTGCATTGAGTTTTAACATTCACAAAAAAAAAAAAAAAAACACCCCAATAATAATAAGTATTTCGTGACATCCAACGAGCCGCCAACAGCTTGGCAGCAACTCCAATAACAAATAAGATTAAGATATCCTTTAGTTGTCCCACACTGGCGAAATTTACAGTCTACAGCAGCAAAAGTGTGGGTAGAAAAAAGAAAAACAAAGTGTTTGCATTTACAAAATAAATATTTCAGTTTCAATGTACACAGTTCAATTAAGTGCTTTAAGACTTAAGGGACCAAATATAATAACATAATAAATCAGTATACGCATCTCTATCTATCTATCTATCTATCTCTGGATTTTGTGACCATTCCAGCTTGATAGATATATCGGGGTGGAACGGTCACAAATCCACGGTTCTGCTGGTATCTTGGGTTTCGGTTCAGTATATGTTGACTTTTAGAAAGGTCTTGCCTTGTCTAGTTCAAAGTGGAAGTATGTTTACAGCATTTTTATTAATTAGTATGATTGTTTTTATTGTATAATTTTTTATTTATTTTTTATCTTACCTTTTAAACATCAGAAATATATTTTGCATTGAAAAATGATTGAACAATTAAATGCTCTTCTATTGGATGGTACAATCAACCTGTCCATCTAACTGGTGCCATTCATCCCAAAGAATAAGTCTTTTTTTTCAGTATTAATACTTTTAAAAATATATTTTTGTTGGGTGTTTAACCGTTAGATTTTTCTGATGTAAAGTAGGGTGGCTCAACAAAGGTTGGTAAACAATGATTTTATAATTATTCTCCCAAATAAATGCTTTTATGATGTCTTATATGATGCACACAGATTGATGTATTTATACGAGTGTAGCCATTACAAGTTGTACTTTCTCCAATGAGCGATCTCTGGTGGATGAATAATTATCCATAATCTATACACACAGCACGCTAGTGTCGCTGTCAATCTTGGCACTCGAAACATGTTTTTGGTGCCGTTAGCCAGTCTCTTTAAATACCTGGCAGGCTAAGCGAACGTTCACAAAAACAGGCAATGAAATAGAGCTGAAAGATTAATTGCATTTTCAATATACTCTAATGGCAATAACACAAAACATGAATTGCTAATCGCAAAGGCTGCGATTTGACTGGCGATTGGAAGCGCAGCGGACGTGAGCAGAGGAGTTCAGAGCAGCTCTGTAATTAAAGCCTGCCGCCTTCGGTGCGCATAATTTTCGGTGAGTTTTCCGTCTCATGAGACCTTGATGCGAGTATCTAACATGTTTGATCTTTTTTGCCTCGCAAGGTAAAAAAATAAAATAAAAAAAGAACAATCCTTCAACGTGTGTGTTGTGTATTTAATGTTGTTTCAGTTGCCACCATACGGCATGTTGACAAGTGTGTCAGTGTGTGCTTGACAAATAGGAGTGTCTCTGCAGTCACCGTGTGAGTCTCAATGGCTTTCTGATGTGCGCTGCCCATGAAAAATAAAAGGGTTGACATAGATCTACATGTTTCTGTTATTTAAACACACACACACACACACATGCGCACATGCACACACCCACACACGCACACAACACACGGACACGATAGCGTGCTGCCCGACTGAGTGGTGACCAATCAAAACACATCCTCCGGCCCGATTTGAAAATGGAAGTGCCCTACTAGGTTGTCAGCTGTCACATATTAACCCTTCCAGGGACAGCGGTTACTACAGTGGACAGCTTACCATGTTATCAGGTTACATAAATGCATGAAAGGTTTAAGAGAATAAATGCCTCTGTCTATATGTGGCATTACGTCGTGTCGTCATGGATGTCACGGACGCAGCTGAACACAGATAAAATGATTTTCCTCCTCAATTAATTGATGAGGCTTTGCTGCCGCCTCTTGGAATGCCTGCTGGTTCTTTTGCTGTTTTAGAAATGGAAGATGTTACGTCATGGTAGCAAGTATAATATTACTTTTCCCATACTTATACATACCTGTCAACTCATACGGTTTAGCCATAGTTCATACGGATTTTGTGGTGAATCTTACGTATATGGCCGTATCGCACAAATCATACGGATTCTGAAAATTTACGTTTTTTTTTTCCTTCCCCCTAACAGGTAGTTCCGTTTGCTTTTGCCCAGAATGGTGCTAGTCTACTCAAATGCTTTCATTTCTGGTAACTTTCCACGGTATGTCTAACCAGACATTATATTATGGAGATCTACAATAAATATCATTGAAAGTTTTGTGAGTTTTTTTCTGCCGTTATTTTGACATATAAAATGCTTTGGTATGTTATAAGGATTTTTTGCTCTTTATAAGGATTTCTTTTGGTAGTTTATACAGGTTGGCACTCCGAAAAGTTGACAGGTATGCTTATAGCATGTGTGATGTGACTGACTGGAGATGATCAGATCACAATGCTTCCACATTTGCTTATTTTTGATACGAATGTTTTGGATCCAAATGAATTCTGTAGGTGTACCTAATTAAGTGTCTGCACCACTGGATACAATTGGTAGAGTTTCAGCCATCTTCTGTTTCTAAGTGGGCATGATGGTAGTTGATCCAAAGACCATTCCAAATCGCTTACAAAATGTGAAAACAGCAAGACCTTGACATTTCTCCACGCCACATCCTTCTGCCTTCTCACATCAATCTGATGCAGAAGAAAAGCATAATTAGTCCTACCGCATAATAGATGCATGCGGTGGGAAAGGTCAGCAGTCGTCAGACCTTAATGTCTAACCTTTAACACGGGGATGGTAGAAAGAAGATGAAATTACATCAAATGAGCAGTGGGAATCACTTTTTGGAACACTGACTATTTACGTACGTCAATCAATAAATGCTCATTTTATATCAGCGAGTGAAACATGGCGGGTGAAATGCAAAGATCAAGGGAGTGCAAAAACGACTTTTTAAACGACAAGATTCCAGATTGCTTGTCAAATAAAGGCCGTATATCTATTAAAACATCACAATGGCAATGAAGGTACATTGTGTGAAGACTTGTTTTCTTCAAGGTGAGAACATGTATGTTAGAAGCGCCGCAAGACCACCATCACTCACTTAGAAGTACAGATAAGACTGTCTGCATTATCACAAAGTTGTCATTTACATATGAATAGTATGGCTTGTGTTATTCCTTGTGAAATAATATTTTTGTCATCCATCCAATTTCTGAACCGCTTATCCTCAGAAGGATTGTGAGCGTGCTATCCAAAATGTCATTGGGAGAGAGAGGAGTTACACCCTGAACTGGTTGCTAGCCAATTGCATTCTTTAATACATAAAAAATAAATCAATCACTCAATAATAATAATAAAATATAGTTGGCCCAGTGGTCCAGTGGTTAGCGCGTCGACCTAGCAGTGCAGAAGTACCGGGTGCAATTCTAGCTCCGGCCTCCCTGTGTGGAGTTTGCATGTTCTTCTCGGGCCCGCATGGGTTTTCTCCGGGTACTCCGGTTTCCTCCCACATTCCAAAAACATGCATGGCAGGATGATTGGACACTCTAAATTTCATCAGATATTTTGCTGCAATCTCTGACTTGTGCCATCAGAAGATTAAAAAAAAACTATTATGGGTGCCTTCCTTTGTGGTGATGACACTGTATAAAATGTAAATAATACATGTGGAACTTCGACACACTGTACCATAAAGAAGTAGGAGGTGGGAGACTGTTAGAACCATTGCTCCTTCGGGAGACATGCTTGAACATTTCCACTGTAAATAAGACTTTCAATCCTCACTTTCCACCTTGAAAAAGCTGTTCGGTATGAAGAACTCATTAAAACATGAAGCCTTTATCGGAAACAGAAGCCTTAATGCTTCTGCCTTATGACCAACCGGGACCCAGCCTGCAGCATTTAAGGCTATTTCCATAACACATATAAAACAGAAGGCAAGGCTGTCGGAGTCGCGATCAGGGCAGTTTCACAGCTGCCATCCCAGGAGTGTTGTTACCGCACTGGGTAATTGGATATTCAAAAGCAGGCCTTCTCTTGAACCCATACTGACACCAAGCTGCAGCTATAATCGCAATGCTGATCATATTTATCATATTCATGACGGCGGACTGATAGAGAAGTGCCAGACAACTATTATTTATGGGTTCCAGTTTGAACAAGGGGATATGACATTCTGAACACATTTCTGATTGGCAGCTCAGAGAATAGGCATTGTGGCTCACAATTATCAGACTAATGTCCTTGGTTAATTTATTTAAACACAACTTGTCAAGAAACTAACAAGACCTTGACCTTGAAGAGAGTGACTGTCCCAGTAATATTGCAAATACTACCCCTATTACTACTACGACTACTACTGCTAATAACTAGTGATGGGTCCAGCGACACCGATGCGTTGACGCATGCGCCGGGCTCACAGAGCAAACCACGTGTCGGTGTATGTGCTGCTTCATTACGTCATGTGATTGACACGTGAACTGCACCGGCGCAGTTTAGACTGCATCGGCTGCGTCGACACAGTCCAGGCTGCTTGGCTCGGCTGTCATATAATAGGCTATTATTATATGAGAAGTGCTTTATGAATGTTTGTACTGTACGTCATACTCCAGTTGATTGAGAGGTCCCGCCTATACGGGGGAGTTCCAGAAAGTGACTGCGAGTGAGCACACCGCATGTTTAATGACTCTGCCACGTTGTTATTAAAAGTCACATAAAACGTAAACCTTGTCTGCTGACCATCATTACATCGGCTAGGCTAGCTTAGCTGTTGTCGTAGTGCAAAGCTTAATATGTGGCGTGGGTTGGGTCGGCGCCGCGAGTACGTGCTCGCGCTCACGCACGCACAGCAGAGAGCAGCGGACTATCGACTGCTGAGACGCGCTTCACTCGAGTGACGTTGCTACAGTACGTGCATATTATGGAGCAGCTTCTGGACAAACGCAAATTGTTCGCCGTGTAGAGCCATTTTAATCTCCTTTTGGAGAATAAGGTATTTATTAAAATCTCCTTGTCTCACCGAATGCCTCTCGGATTTTTGACATGTCTTATTCCATTGTGTGTGTGTGTTCTCCACAACAGGGGAAATAGCATGCATTAAACGCAACAGACTAAAATTTAAAACACTGGAGCACCTTATTTTTCTCAATCAAAATTTGTGAAGACAAAGCCCACAAGCATCCTCATTCACATGATTTTCACATTATTGAAACATTGATACAATATGAATGCATGGATGTGAATGATATTGTCAAGGGTCAATGTCATTTTTATTGTCTTATTAATATGCTTTATGTATGACATGCAGCAGAGATGAAATTTCTTCCTCTCCATCCTCAGTGCATATATGCATGCAAACATGCTGTGCATTAAACACACACAGCTAAGAAAGGATAGCAGCTACACTGTATAAAAAAGACATGTAATCTGAACAGTATAGACAATATAAACAGCATAAACAACAACATAAACAATGGCGCTTGTGGCTATTGTGGGTAGAGTGAGGTAGTGCATTGTATACACTTCAAAGGAGCGTTCGCGCGGAGCGCCGATGCGGATTTGGAACTGGGAGTCGCGACTTGGAGTTTGAAGCGGATTACGTGGGACAGGAGAAGTGAACTAATCTCTTTTCGTCAATGGACGCTACAGCTTCGTGTTTGCTTTCAAAACTTAGCTTGTAGCAGACGTGTGCACATTTTCAGCATGACGTCTCTGATCCACTGGTGAAAGGACACTTTGATCCTCTCCTCTTTCATCTAGAACTGCTTCAGACAACAAAGTGTATGCAGAAAAGTGGTGAAGATTGCACGACTGTCTGTGTCCTGTGTTGTGTTGTGTTATTTTTGTTATTTTGACTTCAGAATGGCGCCGCGAGAGTGGCTGCCTTTCCAGCGGCTCCCATATTTTGTTGTTCTACTTCTTCCTTTCATAACTTTGCTGCTGTGAATTGGGAATTTCTCCATTGCGAGACTAATAAAGGTTTTCTTATCTTATCAAATCAGTCTGTTCAGTCTGTCAAGTGGGTTGGCTGCAGGGATTTTGAAGGTCCAGCAGGTGGCAGTGGTCAGCGACACAGTATCAGCACAGTACCAACACAGTGTGTCATTGTGTCGACATGCCTCATGAGGCTGATATGTTATTAGTAATAACATATCAGTGAGTACAGGCGGAACTAAATTATCACTGTTTGTGGAACAGTGAAACTCCTCTACAACGAAACCTACATGTGCAAAAATACCCCCTCTAGTGTGAAAAAATCTTCATGCATGAAAGCCATTCCCTGTTTTCTGCTTCCCCCTATCACGAAAAGTCCTCCTGTTGCGTAATACGAAATCCTTTTCTCCACCCTTGCCTTGCAATGAGGTTCACTACAACGAAAACAAGCCTTACGCAAAAGTCTACTCCAACTTCAGCCTGCCACAGCCACCGCAACTGCTTAGCTCGGAAACGGCAAAGGCAGCCACCACTCTGGTTGTTAGTGCGTGGTTAGAAATGTCACTCGTAGTTTCAGACACAGCACGAATGACGTGCACTCGACGCCACTCGAGTGAAGCGTGACTCAGCAGTCGATAGTCCGCTGCTCTCCGCTGTGCGTGCATCAGCGCGGACGTGTACTCACTCACGTCTTTTGCCTTCAACCAATCAGTGCTGACGCAACGGACGTTACACATCAAAGAGCTTTGATCTCTTTCAACAGCTAAGCTAGACTAGCCACGACAAAATGTTAAGCTAGTGAGTTGAGACGACACCACACTCGAGGTCGGACGGACACGCTCTCCAGTCATTTGTATGGTTATCTCCTTTTTCCTCTTTCTGTCCAAATATATACAGTATATATTTTTCTACCAACAACAGCTGTCCTGTCCACACCGGGGTTTAGCCATTGTATTTATAAAGAGACCTAAATCTCTTTAAACGTTTCATTGCTTGGTATAAAATGGATCTTTGCAGACCAAGGCTCTTCACAAGGAGTTAAGAAAAGAAAAGCTTGAACACTTGAAGCCAGGATAAAAGTAATAAAGATGAAAGATGGAGGAGGCAAAGTAAAAGACATTATGCAAGAAACTGATGTAAGTGAAAGTGAATGCTGATCGTAAATTTCACAATTTCTTTCCCTTTTTTTCTTTTTACGTTGACTATATGAAGTGTTAAATAAGTGTATGCTCATACCTATGCGCTATTGGAATAAAAATTAAAAGTACACATACACGTTTTTGTGTGTGTTTGTGTTTACGTCTGAGATAAAATTTGCGACAGTGAAAAGTCCTCCGTTGAGAAACATTTCTGGCTGCAAACATGTTTTCATTGTAGAGGAGTTCTACTGTATCACAAGGTAACAACATTACTCATGTACCCACGTCAAAAGTACTGCAAAAAATTATATTTTGGAAAAAACAAATGTAAAATCAGCAACCTGATTTACCCTATGCTAGGCCCCACAAAATGTTAAAAACATGAATAAGGAACTCCATTAAAACCATTTAAATAATTACGGCCTTTGTAATTAATGGACCTGAATGGAAAATTAATGGAAAATGTGCTTCGATTCAAATTGATTTTGAGTGATGAATAGCCATATGTGAGCATGAACAATAAAATTCCACCAAATGCATTTTCTAGATTTAACAGGTAAGGTCAATTTTTAACGACGTGCCAAATACGAGTATAATTTGAAGGCACATTTTGAGCTGACAGTGTTCACAAGGCTCAAACTCTCACATTCAAATTGGCAATTATGGCGTTTTAGAAATCCACACACAATTCCAGAAGAGACAGAATCACTATTTTTTTACTTGAGGACTGAAGTCAAGGATAGCTGAACTTCAGAGTATTTAAGGGATGAGTGGACATTCACTGGTTGTGCTTTTGGATCCACTTTCTTTACTGCTGACATGCAACATGAACACACAAAATCGCACACAAGCTTCCTCACTCATTTGCCCTTTAAAAGGGGTCATGCACATACGCAGCATAGCATATTGCAGAAAATATGGTGGTTACAATAACTACAGTTTGAAGGAGTGTATCTCTTTGAAATATTATCATGGTTTGTGTTGGTAAACCATTTTATGCCGACTGGTTTATCTGAAAGAAAAAAACAATGCAAATGGAGACTAGCAGACAGATAAACCAACTGACAGCTAATGAGAGAGAAAAAAAAACAAAGAAAAAAAGCCTAATATGAAAAAACTTAAAGTTAAGAACGAAACTCAGCATGCTATTTGTATAAAACGGTTCATCACAACATCAACAAGACCTTCCAGAAATCTTGCTACCCAAACAAAACAATAGAATGGCGCTTGGAAATGGTGAAGCAATTAATATCTGGAGACAACCGTGCAACAACTGTTGTGCAACGTTCGTCTTCCATATTTACACTTTATAAGCCATTGCTAACATCAGAAATATTTCACTGGAGCATGAGCTGACTTCACACAGAATGTGGTGTTTTGACTAAGAATTGATATGTTGCAGTGCAAGAACATCTGTAAAGCACTTTACTTGTACAACACAGTTATAGCAATTCTAAAATGTATACATAATGAAAGCTTAATGGCCATGGAAAAGTTAATACATTTAATTTTAATGCAATTACAAATAAACCACATGTTTTATATTATAGCCATCGATCCATTTTGTCCTGATCATCAGGATGGAAGGTTTAGCAACTCTGGGCGAGGGGCATCGTAGACTGTGGACAGATAGCCAATAAATGGAAGAGTAAACAAAAACTTTCATAGTCGCACCTTGAGTGCATTTATACACGGGGTCTCAAACTCGCCAGACAATGGGCCTGAGAACAGCCTGCACATTTTTTAAATTTATTTTTTTGCCGTGTCATTACCCTGAGCGTTTTATGTATTTTGTATTCACTTATGTGATACCGTAGCTCAGGCTTGTGACAGCTTTTGGTGCTGTTTGTTGCCAAACGTTCGCCAAAACATATAAAAAAAGTTAATCACTTGATTGAAACATGGCAACAGGTGAAAGACAAGTCAGTATGGTGTGTGAAAGGATTTCAGTTGGACCGACGAGCACGTTTCATCGTGGTGGATGAGTACAAAAAAAAGTCAGTATTGTGTTTGAGAGATTTTCACTAGTTTACATTTGGTTGCTTCAGTAGTAAGTGTGAAAGGTTACCCTAAATAGAGAGATCATTGACGCGGTCACACCGTATGTGGCTGCCATTGTAAATTGAGCGTCGCAAAATGTGTCAAATCAGTATACTAGAAGCTGAATGCCCCGGAACAGTTTTTAATAAATATATGTGTGACATGGACAGCAAAAGTGAGTTTTGCCGTAAAACACTCCACCAACACAAGTGAGATATGCTGATGAGACTCTATTAAGTGGATGGCTTCTTCTGCCCCATTAATCAAACGACAATACACTGTGACTAAAAGCAGTTTAGCGGGACTTTCACTTAGCATGGAACGATGGATGCATTCAGGCGCGATGACAGCAATGGATGCAGTGAAAGGAATTTAAGAGACTGCAACAAGTGCAATGGTTTCCATGGTTACGGAACGACTCACCCACCAAATTTGTGCAGAGAAAATAAAAATAACGATGACGAGATACTGTGAGCTGTTGAAAACTCATTTTCTGGAAGAGTATCGTTCTCTTCGGTTTGTGTACAAACATCTTCATTTCAGATCAATCTCAATTAGCGCTGTAACTGTAGATTTTGATTAATGCGCCCCTCGATTTTGAAACAAAGCAATCAATAGCTCATTTTGAAATAAATAATGGCACACAGATAATTAAGTGTACAGCAACTGTGGTTTTTGGACGTTTATTTGCCCACATGGGGCTTAAAATCAGGGGTTTAATCTAATTTCGGGGTCATTAATATTTGCCAAATGTGGGTACGTGTAGCGCTTCGAGACTAGCCTGTGATTAAGGGCTATACAAATAAATCAGATTTAACTTGACCTGAACAAGAAAATTGTGCTTCCACGGGAACCACAAGACACTTGCCATCTAAAGTCAGGTTAGCAAAAGCAAAACATTTCCTTCAATCTCTCCTACTCTTCCTAAACACGTGGTAAAAAAAAAAAAGTTGACATATTAATGTTTTGCATCCAATGCATTTTGAAGAAAATGATTGTGTCATCTTACTTTCAAAAATGGCGCGACTGGCCGGCTTTGGCCTGAATGCCTTGCGATTGACATCATCATTATGTAAAGTACATGCACAATGCTGGTGTCATTATAATAACGTATGGGGATGTATGTTGAAATACTAAACATGCATGCAAGAAAAAAGGGCATTGGTTGAGTTTCATTTGCCATCCCTTTGACATCCACCTGCTTCTTGGTCAAAGTATCACCTTCTAAGTTCAGTAAGGAACACCGTTCATTTTTAAACCAACCCTACCACTACCATTCAAACACACAGTTTATGTGAAACCCTTTTTACGGAAACACCAATTTCAACAGATTAGATGCTCAAAGATGAAAATCGAGCTCTGCAAGTGAGTCAGTCCCATCCAGTCAAGACAGACCTCTAAATGCTAAATCGCTTCATATGCTGTTACACTTCAAACTGGGCCAGTGGAAAATGATTATGATATAGCTTCAGTTCAGCTTTGCATAGTTTGTTGGACAAACATCTCCTACTTTGTGACACCACAGGGAATGTAACTGCTCTGTGATGTACTCGTCACATGCGGCACAGGAGCAATGGCTGTTTGTTAGCCTGTGTCCCACTGGAGATGTCCAGTTCAGTCTATTCTCCGAGGAAATGGCCACAAGAAGTTGACTGTCAGATAAGAAAGCTGCTGGCCCACAACAGCATAGGGTCAAGAGTGGAAACATCCCACACATCAAGCGAAAACCGGGCATCTTAAGGAAATGTCTAATCGGTGGGGAGTCCAATTGAGATGTGAATTGGCTGTTAAAAACAAATACCGACTCAAAATGTTTTGATTCGTGTCATAACAAATCCTGGCATATTATCTCGTGTACTGTCACAGGAATGTATGAATGGCAAAACTCAACTCTCAGTATGTGTGCCATACAGTATGCATGCGGGAAGTGAGATACTGTGTAATTGGAAGTTTTTGTGCATGAATGGCAATATTTAGCTGGCTAAGAGCAATATATTCAACTGCTAGGCAGTGTATCAGCGCCTCCGGTCTTACTGCGCTGTTGGCCTCTCACGCCAATAGAGCAAACCACCCCTCGCCCCAACACACACAAATTGGGGAATTTTGGTTGTGACCCAGCAGATGTCCATGCATGAGTGACCCGAAAGAAATGGACTGCAGCCAATACGCATAACTTAAAAAGAGGTACTTTGTAGAAAGCTACAGTGCAGAAGCCATTCGGACTGTGACGCACCACCACCTCTTCCGTGCTTCAAGAGGGGAACACGCTTGGTAGTCTCCTGGTTAGCATTTAGCACCAAGCTTGCTCTAGCCTTTAAAGGTGTCTGCGTGGGCACTCTCAGACCCCTTTGAGAGCCAAGCACCAAGTGGTTGCCTGTCCTGTCACTTGGAGTGACTCCAAGTGACTTGCTCTTTACACATGAGGCATATTTTATTCAGCGATTCCAAAAGATAACTCGTGCAACATCATCATTTTTTTAGTTCTGTCTGGCTTGTTGCCGGAAAGCTGCATCAGTAATTACAATGTGCATCAGTGTAAAATATATCAAAATCGAGGCATATGATGTTAAGGAGTCACACGAAAACAACTTTACAAAAATAAAGCTCGTCATAACCTGTACACACAAAAGTAACTGCGATTGCAAATGAAGCCTTGCATATCAATCCACTTCCAACGTTCTGACATTTAATGATGGCGATTGATGAACTTCAATGCTGGTTTATTTAAGCATGTGATGCATTAGTAGCGAAGGCACTAGAAATAGCTGAGCAGAATGTTTACATATCCGTGTTTGTGTAATGGAGCGAGATAAACCAGAAACTGAAGTGCATCTATTTGCACGTGCAATGAACACAGCCCGGAGCATACAGATGATAGCCCAGGTCCGCTCCCACTGCAGCAATTTGAAGCATTTTCATCCATGACAAAAATAAGGTCTTTAGTTCATCAAGATTTGAGCAGTAATAATAATGATCATCGAAGCTTTGACTTCAGTCAGCCTTTTCGCCATAAGTCAGCTGGCTTTGGCTAAGGGTGCCTGTGACCCTCAAGAAAATAAGTTCTACAGAAAATGAAAAGGTGGATCAACGCTTTTCAAAGTGAAACAAACAGAATTATATAAAAGTTGTTCCTTTTTTTTTAAACACCAGCAGGGAGTGCAACACCAGAAATTAAAAAACAACAACTTTATTTTCCTCCCTAAATCCATTGCAATAGTTGAAAAGGTTTACATATGCCTGAAAAAAAAATGCTACCTTCACCTGCAGGAGTAGCCGTGAACAATGACGAACGATGATGCGAGGAGAAAGTATGCCTGAGAACCAACCATGCCTCAGAAAAACAGCCAAAGCTGATTTACGTTTGGCATGGGATATGTCGTTTTTTGCTAATTACATTGCTATGTCTGCTTGAAATTTAAAAAAACACATATTATATTTTTTTGTTTGTTTGATTTTTGTTCCTAAATTATATCAGTGCCTAAATAACATGCCTGTGAATTATTTTGGTCGAAATGCCGCAAGGATCAAGAAATATATCCCCACTTCGAGGTTTCTTTTTACAGCCCTCTTGAAAGCAGCAGATTTTATTTTTATGCACACGACACAGTTAAATTACACTTGTTATTGTGTGTGTGTGTGTGTGTGTGTGTGTGTGTATGTGTGTGTGTGGTGGGGGGAGCATTGTATATTTCAGGACGTTACTATCACTGTGACATGATAATAGGGTGGAGGGCATGCAGGGACGCATTTTTGCATAGGTACTCGAGCTCATAATTCAGTTGTAGAATGCAAGCAGTAGTAAAGTAAGTCTTCCATCATATGCCACTGCAAGGTAATGTCTGAGCAGGTAAAATCTGCACACAGAGGTATTTTAGGAGGTTTATGCATCAACTTCCCATTAAGGCAAAAAATAAAAAAATAAAAGACATTGAATAATTGAAAAACATACATACATGCAAACATAAATCAATAAAAGAATGAATAAATACATCATCCCCGAATTCCGATCAAGGCTGAATATTTGCGAACATGTCACTATTTAAATCCACATTATAAAAGAGATAAAAATATTCCCACCTAAATGACTCATGATTAAGTGTCATTTTGATTTACCATTCAACAGGGTGTTTGTTGTCATCGTGACCAACCCCACTGTGCAACTGGAACACATTTTGGCACAATGTTAACAAACACGTAGAAAATCACAAAATGTCAAGCAAAGAACACATGTTGACCTTGAGCATGGAAAGCAAAATTCATCCACCATTCAACAATGATTGCTCTAAAATAAATAAAGAAAGAAATAAAGTGCCTTTTCAGCAATGCAGTTAGCGAGTGACACTGACAATTTTGTTTTACATGGGGACTTTTTCACCTTAGCTTTTATTATGGTCAGTACAAGACAACGCTTTTCTAATAAGTCTTCATATAGTTTCCTGTCAAACAAAGCAGCGTTTCTATCCACAAATGGATTTGCTTTGTTCAATATGCTGTACATTATACCAGCTGACACACTGCACAATCAGTGGCCTCTTTCTTCGTTACTCTTACATCATGTAATACGAGCCGAGATCCGCATTTTATTGTAATGAAATTTAGTATCTTTTTTTTATGAACATGGGCTAAGGTGGTGTTGGTCGACTATTATAAACAGCAAATAGGTTGCTGCACAGTTGAGAAGCACATAAAACTCCAACAATAACTATAATAGCGCTCAGAAGCATCCTGACCTTCACCAAGGCCAAACTATTAACAAAAGTGCAGAACACTGTGGCTACAGTCTGGTGCAAGGTGGATGACACAAGATAAAAGGAGTGTTTCATTTCTCGTAAAGTGTACCTCAATCATTCTTCACACAAAAAATGAATTACTTAACCCGTACCAAAAATAAGTGTTGTCGCTTGAAACATATGTCCATGGAAATTAGAAATCCATTCAACTCATTTAACAATTAACTAGCAATCTTGGCCCACAAGAAAATTTTTGATTAGAGTTAGACTTATTTCTCCTTAAAGTTATCAGACAGTGGTGTACACTTAATTGCAGAAAGGACCAGGTGTTGATGAGTGCTAAAGATTTCAGACCTTTAATCTCTTATAAAAACATCCTTCCATCCATTATCTGAGCCGCTTATCCTCACGACGGTCACGGGCGTGCTCACCTGATCTCAAACTAGAATTTACAATTTGATCAGGAATAAATCCTTTTTTAATTTCTACTAAAAAACTACCGGACATTTACTGTGTCAAGGGCTGTGTTCACTCCGCAGCTCAATCCTGAATTATTATTATTATTTTTTTAATCTGAACTGGGGCGGCCCGGTGGTCCAGTGGTTAGCACGTCGGCTTCACAGTGCAGAGGTACCGGGTTCGATTCCAGCTCCGGCCTCCCTGTGTGGAGTTTGCATGTTCTCCCCGGGCCTGCGTGGGTTTTCTCCGGGTGCTCCGGTTTCCTCCCACATTCCAAAAAACATGTATGGCAGGCTGATTGGGCGCTCTAAATTGTCCCTCGGTGTGAGTGTGGGCGTGGATGGTTGTTCGTCTCTGTGTGCCCTGCGATTGGCTGGCAACTGATTCAGGGTGTCCCCCGCCTACTGCCCGAAGACGGCTGGGATAGGCTCCAGCACCCCCCGCGACCCTAGTGAGGATCAAGCGGTTCGGAAAATGGATGGATGGATGGATAATCTGAACTGGCAGCCTCTTTCATTTGTGGGTATAAATCGGATATGTATGTGATGTGTCTGCAGTATGAACACCCATCCATATACATCCAATCTATTCGTCATGGCTGGTGTGAGTGCTTTCAAGACTCCTGACAATCGTCTGTGACTCTGTAAAGTTCTTGGGAGTAGCATTATTCACTTTTATCTTTAACTTAATCCCACCTGAAACATGAAGCATAAAGTGGACATTTGTGGTGATAGTAGTAATTCAACGATGCAGATGGTTCATACAGTATGTTATGCATGGCAATGACGTGACGCCGTCTTTAGGAGACATCTCAATGAAATGAGGACATCGAGGAATGTCCTCGATATACTGTATACGCAAAATATTTCTACCTCCTCCCGCCTCACTCACTGTATTCCTATTAGAATTAACCAGAATGACCAAACGGAATGAAAAAGCTCTATATAAATACGACAATCGGAATAAAAATACAGACGGAATTTCATTTGGATTCACAGTAGTGGTAAATTCCTTTCCTCAATGCGAACAAGCGTCATGTAAACGGTTCAATCAGAATAATCAAGCTGCGTCCGGCCTGTGTATGCTCTGTCAGAAATGCGGAGTGAGGACGTCATATACCCACTTTATGGTGGCAGCGTCTTACCAGAGCTCGTCTGCGACGGGAGAACTTATTTTAAAGTACTTAAACTACTGTGCATAATAGACGAATAAACTCTAGCTTGACAAATCACATGATGTTTCCATCAATCGCCACGTGTCACATGGCTGTCATATCCCTGAATTGATCAACGTGGTTAAGCATGTCAACGACAGGTTGGAATAGATCATGTCAAAGGTGAACACGTGACCATATATCTTCCTTCTGAATGATTTCAATCAGAATGACCAAAATGTCTCCATGTAAACTCGGTTATAGACAAGAGGTTGTTAAATCAACACTCAATGTACGTATCATCGCAGATCTTTATTTTATTTTTTTGCCTCACACGTTTACATACAGTACATGGTCGGATGTTAGCATACGCCCACTTAGCCTCAAATACGGGTTAAGAGCATCTACTGATGTTACAAAAAGACAACTGGTATTACCGAAACATTAACATTATTTTTGTAGCCATCAATGGAGTTAAGTGCAGCTGTGGCAGTTGGTGGTAGTCAAATACATTTCTTAAGCATTCCATTCCATTCCATTTTTGTTTTCTTTTTTGTTTGACTCTTGATTTTAACCACTGCAAAGTATTTAGTGAATTGGACAACGTTCTGCCCAACACAAGGTGGATATATGTGAAAGGCACCACGTCTTATGACGAGCTCATATAACTGCTTCAAACCATTGCACTTTAGCTGTAATAAACTATCTGGCACAAAACCATCTTTTTTTTCCCCCCTTCACTCACCTAATTAATCAGCAGTGGGCAGCGCCTGACATCCTGAGCTTGCGTTATTCTGCATTTGTACTGTGCTAAAAAGCTGTGGCTCTAATTAGGAGGGATGATCTATTTTCCATAATGAGAATTGATTGCTTTTCTTCTGCACGACCAAGCATTTTCTATCTTTCCCTCATTCTTTTCAAATGAAGGCCCCGGTCTCTCTTGCTTGTTCTCTTAACACAGACACACGTCAGAGCTGTACCACAGAAAAGGACTAAATGAAGCACTTTGTGATTAATGGGCCTAATTTTCAGAAGATTTGATTTGGCGATGACAGCCCACTTCACCTCAAAAGCCATTTGATTACCAGATTTAGGCACGAGTGAAATAGTCAAAATGCTCACAGTCAACTGTCTCACTACATTTTACTGGTCACGTCGTGACTTTCGCAGCTGCATTAAAACAAATATAGGCTTTGAAGAAATAATGACAACAACAACAACAACAACAATAATAGTAAGAAAAAGAAGAAGAAGAAGACTCTACTATTTACTATAATCCAGTGGCAGACCATGCATTTAATCCCTTGTCTTTCAGTGGGGACTTTATCTACTAATTCAAGGAACACGCCAATGAATGTTCATTGTCCTTCATTCTATTAGGCAGTGTGTATAAACATCCATCCATTATCTGAACTGCTTTATCCTCATGAGGTCCATGGGCATGCTGGAGCTTAGTGCAAATGTCAATTGCATCCGATTTCCTGAATAAAAAGTTCAAACCAATTAATTCCCATGCCCTACATGCCGCCATATTGGAACTTTTTGGATCAGGTCACGTAATCACTGTGACGTGTTGAATGCTGTCACAAGCTACCGTTCATTTTGGATTTGTGACAAAGTATTCCCATAATTCGATAGCACTCCTAACCAAGTCAGGTTTCATTGGTTCGTTTGAGAAAGAAAAAAAAAAAGATTTACGGCGGCAGTAGCTGGCAAATGCAGCCACCTTCATGGTCCATGAAGCAGGTGCAACTGTTCCATACAGTTGCCTAATGTATAAAAAAAACAAAAACAAAAAAATATATACCGGTATATATACTGTATGACATATTGTCACTAAAATACACATTTATGCATGTCCAAATGATACTCTGAAAATATTAGAATGAAATTTAGCATTATTCTTACTCTCATCTCTTTTCACATCATAAGGTTGCCTCTTCAAGTTGCATTGTAGTGAGAAAAAAGATTTAATGTACATTATTTAATGTACAAAAACCATCACTGATTGTCATCAACATTTATGTGCACATGTATATGCATATACAAATCATGTTCTGAAAATATTACAACGAAACTTGGATTGTATGAACCTCACAAGGTCCTAAGCGTTGCAGTGCTTCAGGAGGGCTAGCTAAATTTATTTCAAGAATTGACAGCGTAATACATTGTTTTTATAGCACAGTAGACCAGGAAACAAGTCCAAAATGGCCAGTGCCGTGTCACAGCACGCAACACGTTTCGATGATTCCGTGAGTTGGTCAAACAGTCCACCGTGGCGGTGTACAGCATGTGTCATTATTTTGATACAGATGCCATTGACATTTGCACTATTGATGTTTACATATAATAGGATGAATGGAAACAAATATTCCGCGGTGTGTTCCTTTAATGCCATCAAAAACATCACACCACAATGTCTAGCTTTTCAGGAGAAATCTGGGAAAAATAAGACCACGTCAATATCTCCTCCTCCATCAGCCATTGTGGTAGCAAAAAAAAAATCCAATCATGTGTGCAGATCACGAGTGATGTGTTATGTTAATCGAACATGGCTGTAGGAACAATCAGAGGACAAAAATGATGTCTTTGTATGGCAGCGAGCTGGCCCTATGTGGGGAATCTGATATTTGATTCATGAAAGAATCTGTCCAATTGCTCATCTAGTTTGCAGCCAACATTACTAGCTCTGAAGCCGTTACTCTTATTTACTGTTTTCCAGCAACATGATAGCGTTTCCTTTTTTTTTATCCATTACCTCAACCACTATTGACGCCCCCCTCCCTTTTTTTTTGAGCAAGCACGTTATCTGCTAATTACAATGCATTGCTATTTCCATTAAAGAAAAATCTTTCAAAATATTCAGCGTCATGAAAGCCGAGGAAGCAACATGCGCAGTGCCTAAATTAGACATCTTGTAAAACAGTGAGCCTATGCTATAATCTCGTCGCCTCCCATGGGTGTCAGAACATCCTAAGCTTTGAATACAAAGGCAGCTGCTCTATGTGGCTGTGGAAGTCGGTGTTGATGCTGTGTAAACATCGCTGCTGATGTTTGCCACTTATTTAGCGCATGTTAATATTAATATTACATGAGAAAGGGGAGCCCTTTGATGATGTAAGTGAACCCTCAAACTAGGGCTATTCTCTTCAGGGGACAGGGAGACGGCCCTAGGAGAAGGCCCTTGGAGATTTATTTCAATTCTGCTAATATTAGCAATACAGCATGTAAGGAATTTACCATGAATAGAACTGCTTTTGTTCATGTTGTTACATCTCTAAACTGATTATAGTTTACACCACGAGCACGAGCAAGCAATGGGATGGGGGGGGGGGGGCAAAAGAAAATCATGAATGCATGTTGTTATCATTAGCATTCCAAAGTCCACCGAGAGCTCAAATGTCTTCTTCAGTGAGAATTGTTTTACAGTTGAGAACAGTAAGATATGCAAATACAAATGTCAAAATATGCCACAAAAATTCTTCACAAAATGTTGATAAACTGCAACTATGTGTTTTCCGCGGAAAACGGGGATGCCCCCCAAAAAAACAACAAAAAAACAAAAACAAACAAAAAAATAAAAATAAAGCAAGCATGAAGAAAGATTGAAAACAGATCTGCGTGAAGGTGAACACGGGGTGCCGAACCGCAAGTATGCCAAGGTCCACTCAATCTTCCTTCAAGGATTACACAGTGTTGAGGGCCAAGATATAGTTAAGCGTACAATTAAATGCAGACATTCTTCATGAATGCAATTGTACCTACAACCCATTGTTAAAAGGTACCATATTTTCTGTACCATAAGGCACATTGGAGTATAAGGTGCACCTTCAATGAATGACCTGTTTTAAAAATGTTTGCACATATAAGGCACACCGCATTATAAGGCACATGCGTTGCGTTATGTATGTACGGGCTAAAGGGAATACAATAAAATACAATGCATCTTTATTTATATCGAGCTTTCACAACTGCTGCAGCTGTAACTAAGCGCTTTACAGAACATTAAAAATACTACATCCAAAATCGGAATATTGATCCATATATAAGGCGTATCAGATTATAAGGCGCACTGTCGACTTTTGAGAAAATGTAATGCTTTTAGTTGCGCCATATAGTGCGGAAAATACATTAACTATGAAGCCATAAAACTGGATTGGGTACAATTTGCTTTTCTCTACTGACAGCTATTTAACTCGACAAGAAGAGCTTGGCTATTTGACAAGCGTAAAATATTTAAACCAATTGCGCTTAGAGAAGGATAGTGTTTGATTCAAATGCCCACAAGCATTTTGGCTGTGTATCCAGACACTCAAACCACAAGGTCATCAAGACAGCTGTACGTGACAAGACCAAAAGGGTCAGTTTTAGTCGAGAGAAAAGATGCTTGATCAGCCATTCAGCTCTCTTTTTAGTAAGAACTTTCGGATGAGTCAGAGGAAGCGTCAATACACCAAACTGGTATATTGACCAAAGTGATTTGGAAGAGCTGAGTGGGTGTGTGTGGCTCTTCAAAAGCCATCAATGCACTCAATCCATCCAAGTGATTTCGACCCTTCTGTTCAATGAACTGAACATGGTCAAAGAAGAGTTCCCAAAAAATGCATGGCAAATTTATTAGCGGCCTGTAATAGTCCTTTGAAGTGAATATGAGTGTGAATGGTTTGTAGTGTGCCTGGTGATTGACTTGTGACTTGTGACAATCCCTGGGTGTGCGCTCTTGCCCAAAGTCCGCTGGGACAGGGTCGAATTTGGCAGGACACTTCTTGGAAAATATTCACATGTGAAAGGAGAAAGAATTTAGAATTTAAAGCAACTGTTTGAAAAGACTCCTTTCCTTTTGTGTTGAAAACCTTGTTATTCACAACAACCTTTTCTGGTATGCGGAATATTCATTTTTATGCTTGTGTTTTTTTGTTGCAAGGCTAACATACTTCATGTTCTCAAAACATTTTTGAGAGGGCTAAAGTTTTCTTCAGTCTTTCAAAATGAAGCAGCAGACACAAATAAAGCTTGCCCATGAAGTAATAATAAAGAAGAAAAAAATGAATGCTAAAGTATAGTTCTTAATCATTTTAATAGAACACCACCCAAACTAACAGCATTAGTAATTACCAAAGTCATTGTTTAAACGTTTCTATAATGATACACCTGTATCGGTAGACAGGAAGCAGTTCTTTCACCAAAATTATAACTTCCATACAATTTAAATTTTGACTTTTCCGGTTCAAAAACCGAATTGGTAAATGACTTGCTTAGTTGATTGGGATGTCACATTGTAACATTGTAGAGCATGAAAGCAGAGCTAAAAATCAAAATTAATTCCATCCATCTATCCATCCGTTATCTGACAATTTGTCAGAATTGGCACATTTGTAACATTTTGTCAACAACAGTTTTCCAACAATCGCCCAGCTCTATTGCAGCCTGAACTGTGGAACACACTTACGTCTTCTTCAGTTACCTTTCCTTCTCCATTCGTTTTTCTTGCCATCACTTGAATACAAGTTGACCTTTGACCCCATCTGCCTATATGATTTCTCAGAACTATAAAGTTTTTTTTTTAAATGTGGTTTGGCAAACTTCCGAGCTGGTGTGCCTCCTTTACATTCCAGCCAAGATCCTCTGCTTTAGCTAAAAGGTTGGCAGATCACAGTTTTTTTCGTTTCAAATCCGATGGCCTCCTCCCATGGGACAGTAGACTTGTTGGTGAAGAAACACCAGCAGAATTTGTACTAGGGGACCAGGTATGGGCCCATTCAACTTCTGCCAAGTGATTCAGCACTTGGTGCGACGGCAGGTTTATCTCCCTTGAACTGGTCTGACCACGAACCAATGTGCCTGAGAGTTGCTGAAACATGACTCTGGGGACAGGTTGGGTCCTCTCCAAACCACAGTTGTAGGTTGGTTGGAGAGGGCAGGACATCGTACTGTTATGTGGTTGTGATGATGAAACATATCCTATTGGACTCTACATCCATGCAATTACAAACGATATTTTAAAAAATATATATGAATTGCACTGCATTTGTACGGATCAAGGTCAAAGTAAAATTGTTTCCTCAGAATGTTTCATACGTATATGTGTCCTCAGACTACAAACTCAACATTAATAAGTGAATGTCAAATAAAACAAGCCCATCTATGGTTTTTACATGAAGGAGGAAAAGTTACACGCATGGATGCTGTGTTATGTCTATTCACTTGCTGGGGGGAAAAAATTGAGATGCCAGATGAATCAGAGATAAAAGGGACATTATAGGGCATCTGAAGTGAAATGACTAAGGCCCCATGGGCCATAGTCAAGGATTTCTGATTCATTGTAAATCGTATTAGGTCCGACTAGTTTGAAGCATGGCATAACAGTGATACATGAAATGTTCCCTCTTTCCTCTCACTTAGCAGCTCTTATCATGCTAAATGCACTTGGTGTCATATCTTGGAAGGAAAAACAAAAAAGACCAGTTGGTGTGTATCACTTTCAGAGAGCATAGCTGGTTGATTAATTCTGCCACTGCTTTTGTCTCAGAAGTAACTACAAATTGCTCCGCAAAGGTTTGGTCTGATTTGTCACAAACACTGCCACCAATCATTGTGTTCTCCGAGGATAATGGGGCCGGGAATTGGCTTTTGGAGGGCGGGGCTGTCTTTTATGAGCACATACTTAGTGGCAAAATAACTTCTCTTTGTAACTCCCTCTTTCACAGTTAGAAACAGTTGAGATGTAATGCAAAGAATATAAATGCCAGCTTGAGGTTAAAAGATTGGTTGATTGCATCCTGGAGCACAGCTGTTATTCCCCCCCCCAAAAAAATGGGATGATGACCAGATACCCCGGAGGCACGTGCACTGACTCAGAGATATTACAAAGACACCCAAAGGGAAATCGACTGAGGATGTCAGTGCTTGCAATCAGTATAAAAGTCAGAATGTATGTATTTGGTCTGTACACAGAATGTGTTTATTGCTTCAGTGCTACATTTGAAATATGTTTTAAATCAATACCATTTCTTCATTATTATTTATTGACAACACTTCAAAAGGCCACAGCAAAAGATTCGGTTTTGTTTACATATAACAGATTACTGGTCAGACCCTGTGTTCGATTAAGCCTCCATGTGAAGGTCAGACAGGATATTATTAGCTAGAGCATTGAATTCATATTTCCGTCACCCAAGAAAATGCAAACTCCATACAGAGATTAGAAAACAAATTCTCCTAACTCTGAGGCACACGTGCTAACCACTACTATGCAATTCTTTGACAGAGAAGAAGTAAATCTACCGCATGTGAATAATTGTGGGCATCATTTGCCACCGTGTACAACTGCAATGCATGCTTATACAGTGGCACCTTGAAATTTCAGTGATCCGATTCAGTGACCAGAAGTTTTTGGAGATAAGAGCTTTTTTCATTTGGCTATCTTTTGGGTGGAGGAGGGGACTTTGACGAGGTCTAATCTTGAAATACGAATGCTGTATGGTGGCAGTGAACTCAACTCAGATAACAAAAGCAGCACATTGGCAAATTAAAAAAAAAACTCTTCACAAAGAGGCTTCAAGCAGTTTAATACCACTCCAAATTGGTGTTTATTGTCAAACTAACATGACTGTTCTGTCGATTTTTTCGGGTGTATTAATCGATGAATCAGATTTTTTTTTTTTAAGCACGTTTTAATTTCCGTCCCTGTATTCAAAAACAGGATATTATTTCAACTTGCAGTGACAAAAATGGTCTGACTATACTGATCATCGTACGACTGTTCGGGCAAATGCTCTCCTTTTAATGAAAAACAAAACAAACAAACAAAAATAAAATGCATGTCTGTTTGTTATAAAACTGCAGCCACGGTGTGATCAATGCTAATCTCTTCGGAACTAAAATTCTTGACAAGTTTGTAGTTTTTAACCAAAACCTGACCGCCTGCATGACTATGGCTCAAAGAAGACTGAGTGGTCCTGCAACTCATTTGACCAGCAACCAAAAAAAAAGAAAAAGCATTTGTGAGCAGATGTAGAAAAAATGCATCCGTGATGGTAAAGTAACTAAAAGCTTTCATTTACTGTATCATGTTAAAGAGCCTTTCTTACGCTTTTCTTACTTGTGGCTGACCACAAGTAAGAAACGCGTCGAATTAGGAGGTAGTATTAGGACTTACTCATCACACTATTTTACCAATGAGTGGAGAAGAGTCCGTATAGGCTGTTGTAAACAAACAGAGTATGAAGTATTGCAACAGCACTGAACTTCAGGAGAAAGACAAAGATGTCAAGGTCAGGGGATACTTTGATTCTGACATTAGAAAATGATGGGGCGTAACGTCCTTTTTATGTCCAGGAATATCTGTCACATGCACATTTTGCCTGCAGTGGCAATAAAAAGGAACCATGGCGACTTTTTAAAAGATTGGATAGTCATCTTGTGCTTAAATTACTAATCAGTGAGGAGTGTACTGATGGAAAGCTGGCAATGCAGCATTACTCAAATGCTACGAGCATGCAAAGTAAATAGTGACATCATTGTGGGTGCAGTGTATGAATGGAATATATATATATATATATATATACACACACACATCACAAATCCATCGACCACAGTTAAACTTCCCTGTAGCATGTGGAAAGAGAATTTAAAAAAAATGCTGAGCGATCAGGAGACATTTACCACGAAGACAGACTGAATGTGAATCATTTTCATCAGTTTGTATGAAACTGTGAATCCATTTCATGGAAACAAATACATGAAAACACATGCAACTTAACGGTACCAGCATCATTTAAATTAAGCCTTTGCTGTATCGGATTTACTCAAATTGTGGCCTCCACTCTAATAGACACCATGTTTCAATTAATCACAGAGTCCAGCAAAAACAATTAAGTTCCTCTCCTGAAATGGATGACTCTCTCAATCCCCTTAGGATAGCAGTTGGTGACTGTAATTACCTAATTGGCTATTGTTCACATACTGGTATAAAAAAAAAAGTTAACAGTTAGGGGCTCCCATCCGTCTATTAAGTATGTGACCCTTACAACTGGACATGTTATATTGCTTGATACATCATTTGCACATTTGTCACTGTATCAGTGTCACAACACTACAGGACACCTTACATTGCTTCATGACACTCTGTACTTGTGCGTCTGTGTCCTAAATGTATATTTTGTTAAAGTGGCTTGTTTGTTGTAGTGCTAGAGTGGCTTCACCTATTAGAGAAAAAGTCCTCTTGTGTTTTTAGCATACTTGGCCAATAGAGATGATTCTGATTCTCAATATACAGTGCCTTGGAAATTACCATTCATATTCATATCACTCAAACTTTTTATATTTTGTCAACATTCTCATGCCCCTAAATATTATTCTGTACAATCAATTGCCTTTCGATGTTACCTCATTAGTAAATCAAGTCAAGTCAAGTCCAACCTTATTGTCAAATGTGCTGTATGTGCAACATACAGCACAGATGAAATGTCTTCCCACTCAAAAAGAGTCAACTTATGAGTAATTTACTCTCAGTATAAATACACCTGTTCTGTGAAGGCCTCAGCAGTTAGTTCGAGAACTCTAGTGAACAAGAGCATCATGAAAACCAAGCTTTGACCACCTCAAGGAGAGCGGGTCAAGCAATCATCCTAAAATGGAAAAATAAAATAATGTGACACACCAGCAATCCTATCAAGACATGGCTCTCCACTGAAAGTGACAGAACAAGAGAGGAGAGAAGAAGGAGTCAAGAGGCCCATGGTCACCTTGGAGGAGCTGCAGAAATCCAAAGTTCAGGTCAAAGAATCTGTCTACAGGACAACTTGAAACCATGCACTCTACAAACCTGGTCTTTATGGAAGAATGGCAAGATGGAAGACTTGTTGGAAGAAAGGCACCACAAACATGTGGAAGATGAGAGCAAAGTTGAATTGTTTTGGTCTAAGTGCAAAGTGTGATGTGTATTACAAACCTAAGACTGCTCACGCCTGAACACTCCCCCGTGAAATGGCAGAGAAAACATCATGCTGTAGAGATGCTTTACTTCAGTCGGAACAGGGAAGGTTGTCAGAGTTAGCCCTGGAAGAAAATATGTTGGAGGATGCAAAAAACCTGAGAATGGGAAGGAGATTCTTCTTCCAGCAAGGCAATGGCCCTGAACATGAAGAGAGAGCCACAGTGGAAGGCGCTAGATCAAAAAAATATTGATGTGCTTGAATGTTGCGGTCAAAATTCATTGAGTTTGTTTGCAATGCACTTTATCCAATATGTCCAAGTGTAAAATATTTTGCAAATAAGAATGGGCAAAACGTTAATTGTCTACAAGTGCAAAGCTGGTAGAGACTAACCCTCCACCCCCACCCAAAAAAACGTGGCAGTAATTGCAGCAAAAGCTGTCTCAACAAAATAATTACGCAAGGGGCCTGAATAGAAATGCGCACGCCATTTTACATTTTTATTTGCTTCATACTTTGAAAACTACCCAAACAAACGTTTGTGCTCTTAAGGTGGCAAAATGTGGAACGACTTCAAGGGGAATGAATATTTTTTCAAGGCACTGCACATCTGCATTTAAATAAATGACCTCAGACACTAAGACAACATGAATAGAAAGGTAATCTTGTTGATCGCTGCTACGGTTGGTAAATCATCCTGACTAAAAATAATACCCTATGTCTACATTTATATATGGGAACATATTCATATTCATTTGCAGTGTTTGAATTTAAAACTTTAGTCCCTGAGTGTCCCCCCCACCCCCGCCCCTATCTAAACGGCCTCCATAACATTGTTATATTTGGATCAAGGTAAAGATACAGATATGGCAGAGTAATCTGCTACTCATCAGCCAGCACACTAAATACACATGCTTAGAATAAGCTATTGCACAGGAAATGTCTCTTTAGCATACAAATGAGAGCACAGGACCTGATGCAAAGGGCTTTACATTAAAAAAAAAAGAGTCCAATACCAACCATGAGAGTTGAAGAATGCAACAAAATGTTGAAGGAGATTTCATCTCCCCTGGTGTCCTTGGTTGAGCTAAGTTTGAAGGTCTGGCATAAAGGAGAGACACTAAGGGTGACATTAGTGAGGTAACCTACCTCATCAGCAAACAGTCAGGGTGGACCAAAAGGTCAGTCAAATCACTCGGCTCAAGTCAAAGGAAGCAGCGGTGTCGTCTTAAGTGACAGTATGTAAAGCAAAATGTTACTTTGAAGGGGCCATGAGAACAAAAGGGAAGTCCCACTCAAAGGCAGACACATTTATCACACGGTAGTTACGTTTAAGCCTTTTGAAAACCTTTTGAGGACCTTTCTGGAGCTCGATTTTAACTCTCACATTTATATAAGCATAAAAGAAAAAAAGGGGAAAAAAAGGAATATGAGCGGACGCGGCACAGTCACAAAGTACTTGTGGTTTCTTTAACAGGTAAATTCAACTGAAAATAAAATACAGGGATGCGTTTAACCAGAAATTGTAGTTCACTGACTATTGTTTGAAGAAAGTATTATGGAAATGGAGCTGCACTACCATTGAGAGTTGACATCAAATCATCAAGATTGGCAAATATCAGCATTCTTGAGATCTTTTTAAAAGTGGTAAAGTTTACTGAAATTCTCTTGATTCAGCAGAATTCATGCAAGTACTAAATGCACCATTCTCATGTCAGATCGCATTGCTCATATAGACACAAAGTGCCAAGAGTTGCAAAGCATGCCAAACCAATTTCCAGAATAGAAGCTTATACTACACTGTCACAAAAATAGTTCATTCCTTTTCATTGTACTTCGAACATCGGTCAACATGACTGTCACATCAGCGGTGAGCTCAAATACATGTAGATATTACTTCCTGCGGCTCGAAATAATCAAAGCTACTGTCACAAGCTGCACGGTTACCATGACCATGTCATATCCATCAGAGAAGCACCAATGGCAAAAGGTGTTGGCGAGAGTGATGTATGCACATTTACCCAACCTATTACCTGTGTGTGGCATGAACACTATCCAAGCTCCCATTTGCGGTTGTTTCATGACTGCAGGCTTACATGAAAGCAGTAACGTTATTCTGGCTGTGGAAGCTTTGCACCGTTCTCCAAATTAGCAGCTGCCTCTCCATGCATCACTTAATACAAGTCAGGATGCCTAATGTCTTCAGTTTCTTTCCGTTCAAATTTATTGGGTCTAGTTTGAATTGCCTTCCGTTGGTTAAAATCATAATTGTATCCCATATGCCCTGACCTGCTTGATTCTATATTTGCAAATTCTACATCTCATGGTGAATAAGAATGTGTGTGTGTGTGTGTATGTGTGTTTGAAGGGGAGATAGAGAGCATGTGCATATATAATTTATGACTGACCTCCACAAGCTTGTTGGCATGTTCACGAAACACCTGGGCATACTCCTTGACCTCCTTCTCATTTCCACTCTTGGCCGCTTCGATGAGCACCAACAGAGGGACATTGGTCTCCAGGAATGAGTCTGAGATGTGGTCCATCACCGCCTTTCTCAGCTGGAATAGAATACAGATGAGGTAAGGGGAGGGGGGTCAGATCAGAATATTCATTCATTAACTTCATACTGGAATGAGAGAGAGAGAGAGACAGAGAGAGAGTGAATGAAAATGTGGAAAGTAACTCTTATTTGGTTGAAGTGCAGAGTGCTTACATAGCATAATTTTTCCCATAAGGAATTTTTTACGACGGTAAGACACATTTTTTGTTTTTGGAATCATTTTGTAGCCAAGTGGCAAGGGACCGGTTGTTTCATGAGAAAGTAAATGGACCCCTGTGGTACGCACTGGGATGTCTGATGAAATGCTGGTGGGAACAGTACAGAAAGTATGACAGACAGGTGCTTTATCTTATAGAGGGATGGGCTCACTCATGTAAGACCCCTACTAGGACACGGGAGAGGGAAACAGCAAAAACAACAATTTACTACACACGCATACGATGCATATTTTTAGCGGATGGAGTGTGACAACTGGCATTTTAAAACAGTTTTTGATGAAAATGTAATTTCACACAATACCTGAATTTAGACATCACAGAATATGTCATTTTGACAAAATAAAAAATGCAGATACACATAATCATTTTCAACTATGGCATCAGTGGAACTGTCCATTGCCTCATCCATCGACCAGAAAGTAGACAGTCCAGTTAACAAACAGATACACAAATATAAACTACACTACTTCATATATCTTGGTTTATGCTTGACAGAAGTCTGTACTCTTCCAAATGACATTGACAATATGACAAAACCGCCCATCCATCCATTTTCCGAACCGCTTAATCCTCACTAGGGTCGCGGGGGGTGCTGGAGCCTATACCAGCTGTCTTCGGGCAGTAGGTTGCCAGCCAATCGTAGGGCACACAGAGACGAACAACCACGCGCGCTCACACTCACACCTAGGGACAATTTAGTGAGTTCAATCAGCCTGCCTTGCATGTTTTTTGAACGTGGGAGGAAACCGGAGCACCCGGAGAAAACCCACACAGGCCCGGGGAGAACATGCAAACTCCACACAGGGAGGCCGGAGCTGGAATTGAACCCGGTACCTCTGCACTGTGAAGTCGATGTGCTAACCACTGGACTACCGAGCCGCCATGACAAAACCACAAACAACTAAATTACTACTGCCTCAAACATTTGCCTTATACTATATAATAAGCTTGATAGTAAACACTGCTATCTGAGAAATGAAGAGTGAGCTGAGATAGAGTAAACAGATGTCAGTGATAAGCTAATAAAAAAAAAAACTTGCAAGTCACTTGGAAAAATGACAGTTATTTTTTTTTACTCCACAGAGGGAAATAAATTAAAGTAAATGTCTTCTTTTAAAACAAGATAATCCATCATTAGGACCTCTGGTGAGTCTAGATTAAGTTTACTCTAGTGGACATGACATGGCTGCTCAAGCTGTAAACAACCTGAAGCCAATGTAATGTACTATCTAAGCACCACTTTATCAAGAAAAGTAGTATAATCCCGGATCAGTGATTTAAAGAGCCGCAATGCCAGGTACAGAACATTGTGGTTTATATTCTTTGGCCCATTGGTATGGTGAGTGTTGCGTATGTTTCAGTGCATTACTACTGTTGTGCATCATTGCTATCCAGTCATCTGGTGGAAGGGATGTGGAATGTGGGCAGATATAAATCTCACATTTGCTGCATCATCTCTACACCATGTTTGCAAAAGGCAAAGGTGTGGCATTATTATTCGGGGCTTTTGAGTGGAAAATGTCCACTAGCCGCCTGATGGTCGTTGTCTTTTCTGGTAATACCTTGCCAGGACTATCACTGGAGTAACAGTGCAGCATAGAATTTAGCTATGACCATTTCTGACGAATAAATTTCATGTTTGACAAAGGAAGTATTTTGGGCAATAGACAACATGCATTTACTATCTTGATGCTATAGGTTCACACCAATTCAACAATTATATCATATTGATGAATGACTAAAAGCAACAACAACAACAATAATAACAATCCTTTAACTTGTAATGGAACAACACGAGGAAAAGAAATTCATTTGCCCAGCACAAGCGACTTCAGTAAATATTCAAATTCCTAATCATCATTGTTAGTATTGATACATGTTAATGTACTCTACTTTTCTTTCATTATTTGTCCACAATTTTCATCTGTGCTGTATGTTACACATACAACATGTGTATGTTACACATACAGCACATTTGACAATAAAGTTGTATCCAATCCAATTCTGTGATTATTGAACTCCCTCTGTTAATTGACTGTGAGAAATCGAGTAGTTCTTTTATTGAATTCAATTCCATCTTAAGGTAAAAACATGAATCTTGACAAGGCTTTGTAAGAGAACACGGATATCAGGATTTCTGACTGTTTACAGTTGCACTGTGGTTTATGTTTACCGTTCTTGTGATTCAGAACACATTGTGTCGGATACCTTGGGGTCAGCATAGGAACAGTATGTTATTAAAATGTCAAAAGCAATCACGGCATGACGGGCTGGAGTCACGGCTGAGAGGAAACAGCCTGAGCAAATCAAAAATCAAGTAATAACTCTCACAGAAGATATCTATTAGCGAGTCTGGCATTAAAGAAGAGGAGAGGAAAACTATTAAGGCTGAGTAATTGATCATCAGGGGTCTAAAAATCATACGCCTACCGTAGAATTAGGCGTCAATCACTTTAGACAACAATGGAAGCAATTTGAAAGTCTCTCTCTCTCTTTATATATATATATATATATATATATATATATATATATATATGTGTGTGTGTGTGTGTGTGTGTGTGTGTGTGTGTGTGTTGTCTACATGGGAGAGTGGGGTGTTTGCTTTTGTCCACATGCAGAGCTTGTCGATGAAGTGCTGCGCCCACAAGTAAAAACACAACAGATGCATTTACTGTCTTCTGGGGTTTCGCTTTTTTCTTCACACGATGGGCTAGTAGTAGTAGTAGTAACTGGTAGCTAGTACTGTAGGTAGTAGTTCCCACTTAAACAACCCAAGCTCTACCCTCGGTAATCATAGCAATAAAAAGTCAGTAAATGCCCCACAGTAGATGAATCTGAGGTGGGCAGTGGCTAATTTTACCCGAGACAGAACTGCCTCTTCTAATTAGCAGGTTAAAAAAAGTTGTGTTTTAAACTGTGTTGCGATTTTAGAGTATTTTGACGAAATGTCAGACACATACTTAAAGCACAAGGGGGCCATGTTGAATTGTGAGAAAAAAAACGCTCAATATATGGCTTCAAGACGGCATTGCTACATCATTTGTCAAGATCTTCAATGAAATCTTGCAAATTTCACTTGAGAACTCAAAGAACTTCTGGATACTAAACAACATTTTTCCCTCTAAATCTTGAATTTGTACTCTGTGGCAGCTGTTCTGCCTTAACTTGACAACCCATAACAATTAGGAACAGATGTACCCATCAACAAACTAATGGCAAAAATGGAAATGATTTCAACATCCCATTGAGGAGGGCAAAAAAAGGGAGCCAAACAACATGTGAGGCTGTCATGCCATGGGGAATCCTAGAATTAGCCATCAGTCAATAGGGCCTACAGAGATGACTTGACAGATGCATTCATTACGCACAGAATGATAAGGGCTAAAACACATGGCTCATTTCAAACAACTTATTCAGCTTGGTTACTAAATGCATGCCAATTAAAGCAGCAAGCCATTTTGAACACTCACTCTTTTTTCCATGGTACAAATCCATCCTTGTCCATACTTAAGGCCAGACACGTTGCACACTCTCGTTTCACCCTTGCAAACATAAATTGCCCTCCTCTGCACTTAGGATTACAGGTGCGGTTTTGAAGGCAAAATCAAAGTTTGGATTTAAAACGTAACTCATTTTAGTGCATATATTTTGCTTGCAGCCAACAGCAGTCACAGCTAAATCGTCATCTCTTCCGAACAGCAAATCTCTCAGCAAGCCTGACAGTTAAACATATTCCTGCACGTCAAATATCAGCAAGTGTAGGAATATAATACTTCCAAAGCATGAAGTTCAAGTGTTGACTGTAAATGCAATCCACAGACACTTCAGTGTACTGTATACAAACACAACATGGAAACTTGGTATGGGCATAATATTTGAGTAACTCAATGACATTGGTTGTGTCATCATTGCATTGAATAATCACTTCTTAAAGCAAATGAAGCAAATACGCACTGCAACCAACAATGCCATTGTTGATTTAGGATCAACAAGTTTGCAGGCTAAAGAACAACACACATCAGTGATGGGGAATTGAACCGACCTTCTCCAGGCAGCATTATTTCACTCAGTAGAACACTGGCACTAAGAAGTAAGTTCAGAACAGCTCAGAAGTTTATATATCTGACATACAATAAAACATTGAACAAACTGGGTGAGGTGGAGCCGAATACAACTGACCTTGGGCAAGGGGCGGAGGGGAGTGAGAGATGCAGGAGCAGTCAAAGGAAACCCACAGAGATAATTTGCAAATTCCAAACAAATGGCAATAATTTCAGCCCAAATGTAGTGACGGTTAGTCAGACGTGCTGACAACTGCATTACAATCAAACATACATTAATAATAATAATAATAATAATAATAATAATCCATCCATCTATCCATGTTCCGATCCGCTTTATCCTCACAAGGGTCGCGAAGGGCCATGAACGCCTCTCGAGTCGAAGGAAGAAGAAAAGGCACGGAGACGGACAGACGTAACTGTATTTCTTGAGACTGTGAAAAAAAATTCATAAAGTGTGCGTTTTAAAAAAAACAACACCACAGCTCTCCTTTTTTCGGAGCTGCAACAAAAACTTATTTAATAAAGCAGCGACAAAGTTCACTGAACCAACAGCTAGTTATAACATTGTAAGCATGTCTCCAGCAAGGAGCCATCTTGGGGTCGACATATTACCGTAATGACCATACACAAGGCGCACCGTGAGAGAAAATTGAAGACTTTTCGGTGCGCCTTATAGTGCGGAAAATACGGTAATAATAAAATACAAAATAAATTGTCTATCAGTCCATCCATTGTCTAAACTGTTTGTCCTTATGAGGGTGGCAGGTCAGCAAGAGCTCACCCAAATCTGACTTTGTGCAAGAGGTACACTGTGGACTCTTTGCCAGTATTCCCCCCTTGCTGCCATATTTAGAATATCTAGCTATATTTCACTCTGAAGACATGGATTTGGCAGTGGTGCATACAAGGTTGACATGCGCGGAGTACACAGTGAGTAACAAAACGCTTACCGTATTGGCCCGGATATGAAATAAGACTGAACAAGTGGGGGTCGTCTTATATTCAGGGGTCTAGACATTATACCCATTCACGACGCTAGATGCCGCCAGATATCATTGAAGCGAATGCTGAACTTGACTCCCCAGGCCAAAGTGAACCCCTGCCACGAAGAATAAAAGTAAAAATAGCAGTACCACGAAGAAGAAAAATAAAAAATAGCGGTAAGAAGGAAAAGAGAAGAAAATAATAGAAGAGATAACAGAAATTGGAGAAAGGTAGTGACAATTTGGAGAAAAGTGGGTCGAAGATCGGCCAGGTTAACCGGCAGCTGAAGAGTAGTTATGATGTAATTTACATTTAAAAAAACAGAAGCCATTCATTTACAAATGTGATTGCACTTTAGATTTGAATGAGGCAAAAGAACATGCATTTTCTCTCAAATATTTTGTTATAATCATTTGTTTCAGATGTACTGTAATTATTTTCTGTATAAAAATTAATTTGGTGTTCAAAAAGTCTTTTTTCAAACTTGAGTCTTGAAAAAGAGGGGGTTGTCTTATAATCAGGGCCGTCTTATATTCAGGCCAATACGGTAATATTCTCTTGTACTCACCACAGAAAGCCATAGAAAACAATGCTGCACATTGCTGGTGTCATCAGAGTGTTTGCTCCAACCTGCTTTCATTTCCACAATACAGACTGGCATGTGTGCTTGTCTGCTCATTGATCCTGCCTCTTAACAATAGAGACCGATTTGCTTAAAATGCCCACAAAGCAGGCAAGCTCCTCCCCAATGGAAGGCCCTGTCCTTCGATCAAGCAAAATGACACCTGATGCGGTGTAGTACAATATCATAGCTCTTTGTAATGCCTCGATAGGTGCTTTGGACCCGTTCTGTCAAGCCAACTTTGGAGTCAATAGAACATCCTGTTTAAAATGAGTACTGCCTGCCAGCTCATCAAATGGCCCCCTGGGAGGAAGGAAGTTATAGTTTCCCATCTGGAATAATTCCCTAGTCTTCAAAAGTTGCAGAGGACACATTCACAACTCTTCTGTTCGAGTAGAGCGAATGTAGCATGACACCCAAGTTCAGTTCAGGAGCAAACTGTAAATGTCTGTGAAGCGGAGGAGGGGTGGAAAAAAGAAGAAAAAACTTGACGCTCAGTTCAAATATAAGCCGACCTGTTCTCAAAGAAACATTTTGAATAGAATGTCGACAAAAGGGAACGTGTGCAGTGAGTTCCCATTTCTCTATTATATGTGCTGTGGAGCTGTTCACAGTCGAAAAGAATGACTTGTCCCCGCTTCGTTTTCTTGTGTCATTTTCACCTTTCTCTTCAATTTCCTGATTCATGACAATAAACATTTCCGGGGGGTTAAAAATCTGAAGTAATGCAACAGTTTGGATGTGAACACGACTACAGTCTCAAGCAGATGATGATTTTACCTCTCAACATGCATGCGCTTTGTCATCTCATTATAAATTACTAAGCAAAAAATGTCATTCCTTTGATAATTTCAAGATTCAAACTCAAATGTTTACATGCGATTAGAATGTCCAAGCTAATGCTACTCAATCTTTTTTGCAGTACTACTTCAAATCTCAAGAAATGGCAGTGAGTCTCGCTCTGCCTGTTTAACCCAATATTGCTCCTCATTCTTTTTTTTGTGTCGCTGTATGAATGGCACAGAAAAGGGGGACAAAGTATTTCCGCCAAATTTGAGAAATAGAATTAGAGCTGTACCAGAGGCCTGATTCGCTGAGCAACTTGCTGCACTGAGGTTGACTGCACGACCCTAACCTGAAAGATCAGCAACCACTGCGACACAATCTTTAGCCTCGGTTGGGACCAAAATTGGTGCTGCGAGAACAGCTTGATTTATGAATCTGGTGACTCCCCAGTTTTGAGGTGGCATACAATGCTTGTCATATAAATCTACTACTCAAATGCTCGGCTTTCTCTTTCTACCTTTCTTTGTTTGTCTTGGCTTGCATTACATGGAGTGTATCATGCCCTCTCTTGAGATGAGGTTCGAGCTTCAAATCATAAAAAATAGAAGTGTTCTTATTTTAGTCATTACACAACCACGTAAACATGCACAGAAACTGCAGGATTAAAAAAAAGCAATTAAAAAATAGAAGTGTTCTTATTTTAGTCATTACACAACCACATAAACATGCACAGAAACTGCAGGGTTAAAAAAAAAAAGCAACGCCCTGTTAAATTTGGTTTCTTTTATTTTTGGTTTGTTTTTGGTATTTGCAGAAGGAAGTGTCATAGTGTTGGATCAGAGGTGTGGAGTTGGACAGTTGTATTGAAAGCAATAGCTTGGTTTACATGGAGGCATGT
Source organism: Hippocampus guttulatus (assembly GCF_054856545.1). Taxonomy (NCBI): domain Eukaryota; kingdom Metazoa; phylum Chordata; class Actinopteri; order Syngnathiformes; family Syngnathidae; genus Hippocampus; species Hippocampus guttulatus. The sequence goes on from NC_141269.1 coordinate 13,146,112, forward strand.
ATTCTGATGAATCTGAATGACCAATCTCCATATAAACACCTTCTTCAGAATAAAAAGGCTGAATCCAAATGCAATATCATTCGGATTCACAGGGGTCGTATAAACCTTTAGCCAAACCGAACGAGCGTCATGTAAACAGTTCAGTCAGAATAGCCAAGCGTCTTGATGTAAATACTACGTAATGTCATCAAAGACGCACGTTACAATGCCAGCGTCTTACCAGAGCTGATTAGTGAAGGGAAGACTTGTTTCAAAGTACCTGTAACTTGTTTTTAATATGTTACAGTTGGCAGGTTACCAGCGATCTTCAATCGGAATTATTTCAATCAGAATGAGAAAAAAAAAACATTTACCGGTACCTGTATGTGGAAACCCGACTAATGTCACACTAAAGGAGAGAACGATTTTTATTGCTTCATATGTGTTTCTAATAGCAGTGATAAACTTTTTTTCCCCAATGTTTTATGGGCACTGAAAATGCTAAAAGATGACTTGAAGATTGCCTAAATCAGGGGTGTCAAACTCATTTCACATTGTGGGCCACATAAGGCCTCGGTAGATGTGAAGTGGGCCGGACCATTAAAATTATGTCATATTCTGCTATAAGTAACTAACATAATATGTCTCTCCTTTGTTTTGGTCTAAAGAAGCACAAGAACATCAGTAAAATGTTGATATTTTATGAACATATCTTTTACAAAACATTTCATGAAGCACCTTAGATTTCCTTAGACAAATGTGCAATTTACTTTCATCATTCACATACTGTATATGCATTGCAACTGATCCCACTGATTGTGCAAAGGCACAAAACCTTAACAAGTAATTGGTCGTGAAAAATATAGTCATGCATTTTAAGATTCAACGAGATTTATAAAGAAAGGAATTTTTAAAACATTTACACATGTGCATATAAAATCTAAATGTAATCCCTTCCTACACCTTACAAACTAAGGAGAGTCCTATTAAATGTGTAAAATATAAGGTATTCACATGTCCTTGATAGCGTCTGCTGTGTTGGGTCTGTCTCAGCCCTCTGTCTTCTTCTCTTCTGTTTTCTTCTTCTCTGATCAAAACAATGTGTCCCCTAGTGGATACTCCACCTTACTTAAGATTTGCACCTTATTAAAAATATTCATTCCGTCTCTTTTTGCATTTTTTTCACTTTTAAATGATCCTGCGGGCCTGATCGAACCTCATTGGGGGACGGTTCCGGCCCACGTGCCATATGTTTGACACCACTGGCCTAAAGGTTTTAAAATGGCATAGGTTTGAGCAATTAATATACTCAGAGGAGATTGACAAAGGCGCAATGGGTTTTTCCAACTTTAAGATTTGGTTGCTATATTAATTCACTTTTCAAACCTTTCTAGCAACTTTTTTTTCCCCTCACAAAGCAACGAGCCACTTTAATTCCTGCTGCGAAACAGAAAATGAGTCGAATCATTTTTGAAATGGCATTGCATACGACAACAAAGGAGCCCTGTGAATGAAAATTGCAGAGTAAATTGTGGTGCACATTGGCAAGGATGTGGTACCCATTTATATGTTACAAAAGATGTTATTTTTTGAACCTGAAGTATTCACTTCCGAGCCATCAATATTTTTCACAGGTTGCATCACCTCACCTGTACAGCTCTTAATAATAGGAGTGTGACATTGCTGAATAATGATTGATTTTGCGATATTATGCTGTTGGGAATCCAAGATGTTAATTTTAAGGATTGTCTTTAATTATATAATCTAAAGAAATTGCTATTTTTTCCAAAAGAAAATGCTTATTTTAACACATCAACTTTTTTAATCTGAAACGAAAAAATAAACTCACATTTCTCTTGATGTTAATGCAAGTTAATACTGAAAAAATATATGTCAAAGCCTCTTTTTTAGTTGTCAGGAGAAGTAAAGAATACCAAATTAAAATTACCAGTTTTTTTTTTTTTTAATTTAAAGGGCATTTCCCCAAGCCGTGAAAGAGCTACACTTTGTATCTGGACCCGGTTATCTTGAAAATACTTTTAATTATTACATTGCTTAGTTATTTTGAATCATAAGTTTGATCAACTTCTTTTGTGAGGTAATTTCTGACAAAGTAATATGATATTTTGCTCTCTGGTAGGACACCACTAAGGACATTGCCTACGTTCATAATACATGACTGGATTTAATTTTTTTTTTTAATGTTGACCATCACAGAATGTTAATTTAACATTTTCGTTGGAAAAAGACATTAAAGAATCAAAGAAATAACACAAACCTGCCGACGTAAGTCTCTGGTCTTCTTGGTCATCTTGTCAATAGCTGAGTTCAGTGGATCACCTTTCTCTTTTCTGCCAGTCTGTGAAGAAAACAAATGAATAAATCATACACCAGCAGCAACGATTAATGCAGTGTTATTGTTTTAAACATCTCAACAGAATATATGCAATGTCTTCAGTGCAGTGCATTTTGAAAATGCACTTTATCAAAGAACTTCGAGTGACTTGTCAGTTCTCCAATGTTACCTAGCAACTGAAACTAACGGACAAATTTCAATTTGTCTGTTGCCAGCTCCCCCGAGGATGAATTCCTCACCATGCCAATTGTTGCTTGTGGCTTAAAGAGGGAGTGTGCAACCACACGTGCATCGGACTCGATTATTTTGTGAATTAATGAGTAGATAATCTGAAGAAATGAATATATCAGGAAATAGGTCAAGGTGATGGATGTATATAAAAATGGCCATCAGATTAATACTATTCTGAATGTGGTCTTTCGAGAGAGAGAATGATTCCCGATTAACAATAACTGTTATCATGAAAATAGTGGCATTGGCATCTCCTCGCTGTGCTCCTTCAAAACCCTTTAAAAAAGTAGTCCCAAATTCCGCAGCACAAACCAACTACATTTTTACTATTATTAGCTTACCATGCCAGTTAAGAATACAGTATACAAATGTTAAAAACATGAGGTCTGGTTAATGATGGGAACTGTTTGAATCTGGAAGTGATTTTTAACAATTCTAATTCATCACTATGAAAATGGAAGCAACGATTTTATTTGCTTTTAAACCCATACAAGCATATGGTTTGTGACAACCGTTCTATTAAGCAATTAACATCGAATTCATGACTTTGTTAATTCAACATTAAAAATGTTCATTGTGTTTGTCGCACATTAAAACGGGTACTGAGATGATCAACAGCTTAAAAAAAAACACTGATCTTCCGACAAAGCAATACCAGCATACAAATTTTTTTTTTGTTGCTAAGCAACAATCCTACAGTTTTGCCCTGCATAGCATGAAGGCAAGCACCAGCTCATAAGCCTTTGCTGGGATGCGTATGCCTCCTAGCAGCGTCCAATGATGAATTAGCTCCAAAAGCATCAAGCGCAACTGCGGTAAAGAAATAATAATTTGGCTCTGACATCATATGTAGGACAGAGTCATTTTGTGCAAATTCATTGCAGGATTAGTGACAAAACCACCAGATGCTATCTTAGATACGCGGCATCTGGATTTATTCTATTATTGCTACATATGTGGGCACTTTGGAATTGTAAAGGAAATGAATTAGGTATTCAGTGTTTCAAACCAATACAAGTAGCCATGTGAATGCATAGTTGAGCTCTTCTATGCCAAAGCAAAGGACAAGACATAATGAGTCATTTTGCTACTGCCTAAAAAGACTAATGTGTCCTTTAGGCACCAGCGGGATGAAGAGGATTAAAGATGCTCAGCATCAGAAAAAATTTAATAAAATAAAATCTGAATAATGAAATACATGGTGTATTCACACAATTCAATGCATAATCAGCAACCTTAATTGAACTGGGGAAACCAGAAAAGCGCCAGTCTATATGGCAATGTTTGCAGCATCAATGCATGCACGGCGAAACAATTATTTTTGCTAAATGTCTCACAACCACGGTTTGCATTTTCTTAAAAGCAGTGAACAATTTCATCTGAGTCAAAGTGATTAACATGTCAAAGTACTGCCTCCCTGTTTTATTAGGACCCTGCTGGCATTCAGAAGGTGTTTGAATTTCTTAGAAATTGCCTCAAGTCTCATTTGACATCTTTGTGATCTTTACAACGCAGCTTTGTTGGAAATGAAATGTTGGAGTTCTCTTGTTTGGGATTTTGAAAAAGACATTAAACAACCAATTAAAAACACCACGCATGAATTTCCACATCACAAATGTTATAAACAAGGCCGATCAAAATGGTGAATCATAGGTTAGCCAATGTGTCACAATAACACTCGGCCTGGCTCAGTCAAAAGGATTCATACACCAGTTTTGGCTGACACGCATATGTGCGTGACAAATAAAGTGGAACAGACAAACACATTCCTGACATTATATTTAGTTATGCGTCTACATTTTTATTTGTGTTGGCATTCCTCCACTGCCATTCAGGTGTCCCCTGTAAGCAATTGTGCTCTGGGGTACCCTGCTAATAAAAACTTGACACGACAGTTGGCTGCTGCTTCAATTGTCTCCCATACAGACATTGATTGAATCCTTTTAGACTGACACACATTGGGATGTTAATGATTGTTATTTTCTTCCCAGTCATCATGCATGCCCAAATGATGTTTCTCAGCATCTATTCCTAACTGCCCTCATTCTTAATGCGAACACCTCACAGTACGTCGTCTCCCATGGAGACCATTCAGGACAGTTCCTAGAAATAGCATGCATGGAAATGGAAGACAGATAATTTACCCGCAAACAGTTGAGACAGACAATAGTAGAGGTGCTCCAATCGATCGGCCATGGATCATGATCGGATGATTTTTTTTTTAAACTATCGGTGATCGCAGGTCAAAGCCTTTCATGGCTGATCCATCGCTCTAAATTTCCATGTAATTGTTTCTTACCAATATGCACTCTAACCATTTAGAGCAGTTACTATTTTATTCCGCACCTCAATCATGCAACATATAGTTCTTTCTATACATCACTTTCAGCAGTAATGCTCAAAGCATTGCAAATTGAAATGAGGGATAAACCTGAATGTCAGTTTTTTTTTTTACACACACAACCTAAAGTCATGGTTTGCTTAAAAAAACACACACACACACACGTACATAACTGTAACATGTGAGATTAGAATATGACACCCATCCAATTACTGATGAACATATTCAAAATGTCATGAATAAATGTATTGCACCACGCAATGCGCGCTGGGAACTGAGTCGCTTGATGCAGTGCGTTTACTGCAACGTACTGGCAAAGTGTCGCCACAAATTTAATTTGCCCACATTTGTCCATATTCCAACAGGAAATGTTTGTGTTGGTGCATCACAATTCATTGAAAGCATCCATGCATGCACCGCTTATTCACATTTGGTTCATAGGCCAACTTGAGCCCAACCAACTGATTTTTGGGTGAAAGGCTGCGGACATCCTGGACAGACATTCACACCCAGGTACAATTAGGAGTCTTTACGGAACCTCAACTGCATTTTCTTGGAAGGTGGGAGAAAGTTGTATTACATAGAAAATGCACACAAGGACAGGGGAAAATGCAAACGCTACAAACGAACCTCATGATTGTCGGGGAGGTGTGGGAACCACAACCTCACTTTGCTGAGTGAAATTAGTGTGTTTAATTCAGCAAAAATGTGAATGTGTGTGTGTGGTTTTTTTTGGTATATTAAAAAACATACCCAACACATGCTACACATTGGAGAGCAAGAATAAGAAGAATGTCCACAAAAGAACATAAATAGTTTTAAAAAAATGGAATGTGAACAATAGTTGTATTTTTTCACTCAATAACAGTCTCCACAACTTCGCACTTACAAATTATTACCATAAAAAAGTGACAAGACAGAGAAACGATAAAACAGAGGACGGGCAGGATAAATCTGGTGGCTCATAGGCAATAACATGGCAAATCAAAGGAATGGGCAGTTAAATCAGAGGCAAAGCAGTAGACAGGTGGGGGAGGACAAGGGGTATTTTGTCTCATTGTCTCCTAAGATCAATGTGTTAAATGATATCAATTCCGGCTTCTTGTCAATTCAATTAGGCAGGAGTGAGAGGTACAATTACCGTCCAATGTGGTTACACTGTCTGCGGAACACTTTAAAAGGAAGCCACGCTGATAACGAGGGGGTGAGGAAGTGTTTGTGTGAGCCTGGGGTGGCGTTTGATAATAGTGCTAACATGTTGGTCAGGTTTACCAGCAGATAGTAGGAAGCTAGATGCTCATTAAGATACGCTGAGCTCCCTGGACTGCAGCGCCATGGATGGCTATGTTTTGACGTGTTCTCATTAAGTGGACATTAAGGAGGCACAGCAGTGGTCCAGGGAGCTTGATTACGCAACACTACCAAAAACAAAATACCTACTTGGGGCTATATTATTGTTTTGGGGGGATTTAATATGTTGAAAAAAAGGACTTCAACACCCCAAAAGTCGCATTCACTTTTAATGGCCCGAAAATAAACACACCACAGATACACCGTTAAAACAAAAATACTCATTAATATTGTCTTTTAATGTACAACGATGATTAGAATGATCAGACACCACAAGTCATGTGCATTAGTTGTGATACTGAATAATTCTTTAAATTGTATGAGTTTATGTGAAAAAAACCCCACTTTTTTTTGGTCCACTAACAGCATACAGTACATTTGTATTGCAGAAGAACTCAACAGATTGAGTGAACTCAGCCCCATGGGTTGCTTATCCAATGATTTGCAGCCATCCCCCCCCCCCCCCCCTCCCTTTCACATGATTGCCCAAAGTATCTATAACGGTGCTACTTGGGACTGGAATACTGCTGTCACTTGGAGTTAATGCAGTCGAGAATGGCATTGCTCGAGGTGGCTCCAGAGTGCCTTCTGGTACTTGCGTATGTTTAATGGCTAATGCCTGTTTGCTTACTCCTCTCATTACACAGCCTCGTGTTTCGACTGTGGGCCTGTCATTGGCTATTAGCATCTTTACAGTCAAGCAGGCTTTGGATGTGAACCAAAGTGGAGCTTATCATCAGACTCATCGCATGTATGAAATGAATAGGTTCCGGTCATGGTAAACAAAAGCTGAAATGCAGTATGAACACAGTAACTGTTTAAAATCAGAAGGCGCAGCCTACGTGGGCGATAGAGGCCTTCTACCGTAGAAAATGCTATTTTTTAAATTATTTATTGGCATGTCAAATTATTTAGTTAGTTACTTTGCATTCGTGACCAGGAAAATAAAAAGTGGTATTTTTTATTTTTTTTTATTTTAAGTTGTAAAATGTTGAGAAGTCTTCGCAAGTGAAATAATCTGCATTAAAGTGCTTCATTATGGTGATTCTAAAATAATGCATGTGTAATATTCATAATATATGTATTTTTATTGTACAGTGCGCACACATACACACCCACGTGCACAGTGAACTACTTATTTACTTTTTGTTGATGTTTGAAATAAAGTTGATGATGACATACCGAAACATTGCCCATTTCATTGTTTTTCAAACTAATGGTGTAAAGTGCTAGTTTAACTTCAACAGGTACGTAGAAGTCCTCACCTCCATTTTATTTTTATTTTCAGCGTGGCCATCAATTGCCATCCTTCTTATGTCATTATGGGATCACTAAGAATCCATTTTGGCCTTTGATGTGAGTGAGAAGCACAGAGTGAAGCATTTCTCTATCACGAGTACATATCTCTTTGCAGTCTTCCTGAGGAAAAAGTCCCTGGACACTCTCTAGAGATGGGATCACTTGCATAACATTTGCTGGAAAATTGTGGAATGGCATGAATGAATGTAAGATGCAGGCTCCACGAAAACAACATCGAGATAACCTAGATAGGGAAGTGTTTAAGTGTGCTGGAATAGAGTCAAGGGTTTTAAGTGTATACGTTCAAAAGAATAAGGAGGAATGGAGGAAATGCCCGGCCGGTTATCAGTGCAAACGCAGAGGATGAATTATGAAAAAAAAAGTCTCGTCCTGCAGCAACAGCAGCATGGCCAGCGAGAGTGTCGCTGCCTACAGTCTCCCTGAACTGAATAGCAAGTAGTTTGCGAGGGAGGGACTGAAAGAAGAGGAGCTGGGGAGAAGATACATGAGGGGCGGAGGGAGGGGGAAGTTGGGTATGGAGTGAAGAGGGTGAGAAAATGAGAGTGGTGTGATATCTGTAAGAGCAAAAGTGTGGTAAAGAGAAAAAGAGTCAATGGGGTGAGAAGAGGGTCTGAGTATCATTGATGTACTTTCGTTAGACTGCAGAAAGGAAGAAAGGCTATTTATCACCCGTACGTTGTCTCGGCTCATGCACGTGCCGTTGGGGGTGGGATGAGTTGCATTTTATTTCCTTTGAAGGAAGTGCTGTTTTAGTTTCAAGTGGAACATCACGGGTGATGGATCCAACAAGGAATCAGTCAATCCAAATTCTGGATCTGTTCTTAATGCCAGGAGACCTATTTCATCACAATTCTGTCTTCCTTCTGTTGCATCATTCCAATCTCGGTGAACAGTGGATCGGAACAAACAAGGGACATGAACTGAGGGATTTCTTTGAGGACAGGCAGGGGCACAAGCAGGTATTCATTGTGAGGTTTTGACTGCAAAGGGTTAGTAACCTTAATAACTGACCTATTGTTGTCTGTTGTCACCATCTCTGCACTCCTCAAATAATATCTGTTCACTGGCTTTTCTGACTCCAAATTTAAAATAGCACAATCAAGATCAAGCAGGAGGGGCGGTGGGAGGGTAGGCACATTTTGTGCCTCATGAATTATTTGTGGTATTCATGAAGCACACAGCCAAGACATGTGAATAGAAAATGTGCAGTGCTGAAATGAACCACCTCATAATATATTGTGCATAAACAATGACAGATTGTGAAGATAAGGGCAAAAACTATGTATACCATGGAACATTCCAAGTCATCAACAGACTCTTCCATAAATATGGGGAATTGCAAATTTGTTCAACTTTTAAAAATGTTTCTGAGCTACATTTGCATCTGCTCCAGAACTACATACCGGGGGAGATATGGAGAGGGATGAGAGACAGATGTACAGTAAGCATACTTTATAAACAAGCCAACTCAATGTGCTTCACACACCCAAATGCACAACACCTAAAAGCATCTACAAACAAACAGCTGAAGCCATGAAAGACTTGAAATTTCCAATGTTCACAAAATAACTCCTTTCCTCCAAGTAGGAAGTGAACCATTTTCAGATTGGTCTACCCAGGTTTCCAACCTGTGCAACAGTATATCATGGTCAGCAGAATCAAATGCTGCACTGAGATCCAATAAGACACGCACTGACACCTCCCCATCAGTGTTCAATCTTACATCATGTAATACTTTATAAGACCTATTTCTGTACTGTGATGAGGTCGGAAACATGATTGAAATTTATCAAAGAGTCCATTTGAGGTGCTGAGTTGATTAAAAAACACTTTTTATAAAATCTGGGCTCATAAGTGGCCGGACGGCAGCTACTTTTAGGGGTTGAGGAAGCTCACCTGAGTGAAGTGTGTGTGTGTATATATAAAATTCCTCATCTCACCCCCCCCTCGGGTGGTGTCTGTCCCTCATTCAGCTCGGGTCCTCTACCAGAGGCCAGGAAGCTTGAGGGTTCTGCGCAGTATCCTTGCTGTTCCCAGCACTGCACATTTCTGGACTGAGATGTCCGATGTTGTTCCCGGGATCTGTTGCAACCACTCATCTAGTTTGGGGGTCACTGCCCCGAGTGCGCCGACCACCACGGGCAGGACTGTCACCTTTACCTTCCAGGCTCTCTCCAGCTCCTCTCTGAGCCCTTGGTATTTCTCGAGTTTCTCGTGTTCCTTCTTTCTGATGTTTCCATCACTTGGGACGGCTACATCCACTACAACGGCTTTCATCCGCCCTTTATCCATGATCACGATATCTGGTTGGTTCGCCATTACCATCTTGTCAGTCTGGATCTGGAAGTCCCACAGGATCTTCGCTCTGTCATTCTCCTCCACCTTCGGAGGTGTTTCCCATTTTGACCTTGGGGTTTCCAGTCCATACTCCGCACAGATGTTTCGGTAGACTATGCCAGCCACCTGGTTATGGCATTCCATGTAGGCTTTCCCTGCCAGCATCTTACACCCTGCAGTTATGTGTTGGATCGTCTCAGGTGCCTCTTTGCACAACCTACACCTTGGGTCTTGTCTGGTGTGGTATATCTGGGCCTCAATGGCTCTGGTGCTCAGGGCCTGCTCCTGAGCAGCCAGGATGAGTGCCTCTGTGCTGTCCTTCAGGCCAGCCCTCTCTAGCCACTGATAGGACTTCTTGAGATCGGCCACTTCAGTTATGGTCCGGTGGTACATCCCGTGTAGGGGCTTGTCCTCCCATGATGGTCCTTCTTCCAGCGCCTCATCTTCTGTTCCCCATTGTCTGAGACATTCTCTGAGTACGTCATCCGTTGGAGCCTTCTCCTTGATGTATTCATGGAGCTTGGATGTTTCATCCTGGACAGTGGCTCTTACACTCACGAGTCCCCGGCCTCCTTCCTTTCGGCTTGTGTACAGTCTCAGGGTGCTGGATTTGGGATGGAACCCTCCAAGCATGGTTAGGAGCTTTCGGGTCTTAACGTCCGTGGTCTGAATCTCTTCCTTTGGCCACCTTATTATTCCTGCAGGGTATCTGATCACTGGCAGGGCATAGCTGTTTATTGCCCGGGTCTTATTCTTGCCATTGAGCTGGCTTCTTAGGACTTGCCTCACTCGCTGGAGGTATTTGGCCATAGCCGCTTTCCTTGTTGCCAGTTCGAGGTTGCCATTGGCTTGTGGTGTACCGAGGTACTTGTAGCTGTCCTCAATGTCTGCTATTGTTCCTTCAGGGAGTGAGAGCCCTTCAGTGCGGACTACCTTTCCTCTCTTAGTCACCATCCGACTACATTTCTTAAGCCCGAATGACATCCCGATGTCGCTGCTGTAGATCCTGGTTGTGTGGATCAGGGAGTCTATGTCCCTTTCGCTCTTAGCATACAGCTTTATGTCATCCATGTAGAGGAGGTGACTGATTGTAGCTCCATTTCTGAGGCAGTATCCATAGCCTGTCTTGGTGATTACTTGGCTTAGGGGGTTCAGTCCTATGCAGAACAGCAGTGGGGAGAGTGCATCACCTTGGTATATGCCACGTTTGATGGACACTTGGGTAAGTGGCTTGCCATTGGCTTCAAGTGTGGTTTTCCACATCCTCATCGAGTTCGCAACGAAGGCTCTTAGGGTCCTGTTCACCTTATACAACTCCAAGCATTCAGTGATCCATGTATGTGGCATCGAGTCATAGGCGCATATATATATATATATATATATATATATATATATATATATATATATATATATATATATATATATATATATATATATATATATATATATATATATATATATGTTTGCTATACTTCAGTGAACACAGAAGCATGCTGACTTCCCATTACTTAAACCCCTTTATTCATTCAAACCAGCAGTACCAGTTAGAGGAGTCAAAATAAATAAATAAATAAAACAACTGGTTCATAAAGCATCTTGAAGCTTCATTTTCCAATCACTAATTTTAGTTGCTGAGCGAAATACTTTTTTTTTTAAATTGCTGTATTAAATTCTGACTTTGTAATTGAGTTATTCCTGAGTGACTTTGAGTGTAGCATCATTTTATGTTTTGCTGATTTGTGCCGATGTTTCACCTGATAGATTGTACTTTTTTACATAAATAGCAAGCAAATACATCGCATTTATCTGTTCAGATGAGTTATGGCGCTTTTGATTTGAGTGACTAGTGAGTTTATCAATCACAGCAAATATAGTGCGTGCATTGTAGAGAATGTTACTAATGATTCAAGAAAAGTGTTGTATACGAAAATGTTAAAATTACCAAAACATTGTAACAGGTCAAAGTGAACAAAGTTTAGGTCTATTCGACTTACGCTCTGCTTTCCTGCATTTTGATTTCAAAGTAATTATGCTCCTAGTGCACATCCGAGGTGTTTTTGGTCAGCAAGTAATTTTAATTGGAGCAACAGGATCAGGACATTTGAAATTTTCCAGGTGAACTTGTCCAGAGGTTCAGTAAAGAAAAAGAAAAGTGAAACAAGATAGAGGACTAAATGAAAGACAATTCCTTCACCATGTGTGTTACTGGCCAACAGGCAAACTATCCCGTGTTAGATGATTGTCATCATTTGTTTACATTCAAAGTTCGGCAGTCAATGGAAGCAACGGCGTACACACTGTGATTGCGGGATTACAATTTCAATATCTCACTGCCCCCATACTGTTCACTGGAGGCTTCAATATTGTTCCTCTTTCTCATCAATGAACAACTTCACAAAGGTTGAATGTGGAACAAGAGAGAAAACAACTCTGGACATTGAAACACAGGAGTCTATGCCAAATGTGTAGGGAGCCGTTTTTGTATATTTAATAAGAACATTTGTATGTATTTAATACTCTAAGTGAAAGCACAATAGAAACGAAGATGCACTGTATTGTATTAATTTGTTTTATTTGTTATTATTATTATTGTTATTATATTGGAATTCATAATTAGTTCTCAAAGTTTTTGTTTAATATTCAGTCTTTTGAACAGAATTTGTTACAGCTGTGGTTGCTGCAATCTCTCAGTAAAGCTGAGTTGAATTGAGTTGAGTAATTTGTCGAGATAAGGCAACCTAGCTTGGTGCTGACGACCTTTCGTGCAGACTTAACGAAGCTCTGCTTTTGTCAAGAAAAAAAAAAGGGTTTTCTTGAAGATTGTAAGGAGCTCACTTTCTGGCGCACAGATATCATCTATTCTATTGTGGAATTGTAGTTTTGGATGTCCTCTGTGCATGAGTTCATAAATTCCAGTTATTCAAACTGTATTGTGAAAGTAATCAACACTGGTACTTCCACTGCATCTGAAATAAATAAATAAATAAATAAAATAAAAATAAAATGTAAAAAATAAAGTGTAGCGTACGAAAGAAAACCCAGACATAAAATACAGACACCTACTTCAGCCCTGATCCCAACATGCCTGATGGTGTCTGCACTCCCTGATCTTAACTGTCAAAACGAGCTCACTGTTTGAGCTCTTAACCAAACTGTGAGAAGTGCACAATTGCAGCGCCACAAGCATGAACCGACTGTCAGGAATACAAGCTATTCACACACAAGAGCTAGACACACTTTGGTTCCATTACATTCTGTATCTCCTACATTTCGCCTCCAAAAAAAGATATAAGGCTAGCATTAAAAAAAGGCCTTCGTACTGTATATCGCCACTGCATATTTCCTTAGATCATTACAGCGTGTAACAGGAAAATGCACATAGATCACAAAGGCTTAGAAGAAAGATGTGTTTCTGTAAACCTGTACAATGACGAGTCAAGTTGCTAGCATTGGTGGGCAATGAGTTGTGGTGGCTCTATTCAGGATAATTAGAGAAATCATCTTCAAGTCAGACTGGCACCAGTCTAAAATCAAACAGCAAATTAAAACACGATGACTCTAGCACAGGGGTGGCCATTACGTCGATCACGATCGACAGGTAGCTCGCGGATTGGTCCCAAGTTGATCGCGAGGGGTGGAGAGGAAAAAAAAAACCCCAACAAATATTTGTGTATCTCTGTGCATGCTAGCAGTATACTTTTTGGGTTAATGCACAGAGCGGTTGCGATATAGCCTTTATTATTATTATTATTATTATTATTATTATTATTATTGTCAGGCAAAGTGCATTTCATGTACAATTCACCGATGGCACTTGCAGATGGGATTTATGGAGGGCCGAAAGAAGCATTTTAAAACTGTACGCGTAACAGGCCGCAAAAGTGAGTCGCATGCCTCCGCGCCAGGCTGTTGCTCATCATGGTATGCGTGTGTATGTGCGTGCGCGTGCGCGGTAACGGGTCGATTGCGGAAGGTTGGTTGATCAAAAAGTAGATCTTCGGTCAAAAAAGTTTTGGGCACCCCTGCTCTAGCACATAGAGTAAACGGTGGTCACCACAGAGACAGACATTGTTTGGGGAACACGGGAACACGCAATTCTCTTACTCTAATGATACAAGGTACGCATTCCTCACATTCTGATTCTGCACAAGCGATGGAATTACTATGGCGGATGTCATCCTTTTATCTCGCCTTTGTCAGTCCACCCACCAAAAAATAAATAAAAAATGGCATCAAGTATGCGCTTACAAAACATGCAATGGCCATGTGGTGAGGCGGATTCAAAGCACAAAACTAATTTACTATTACTAGGACTACTACTTGATGCCTGTTCCTGAGGGTTGATTCAGAAAATCACTCTGAATGCCTTAACATGACTCTGAGAGTGTGTGGATTTGGAGAGGCAGTGTACTCCCTTCGACAGTAATTTCTAAACACACCCGGTGTCATGCACTGTTTGCGCAGTCAAAGTGCCTACAGCGTGCTCTGGTACTCCTTTGTTGGGCCACTCTGAATACGCGAACAGCACATTTGCACATCACTCGAAGGGTCCGAACGGTTTGAGTGAAGCAATGCCCTGAGAGTATTTCTGAATTGACCACTATTCATGTTGATAGCAGTGAACCAGTTCTGCTTGGATTTGAAACTTTTGCTTCTATTTATGGAATGTTTTTTCTTTTTCTTTTTCGTTTAAAACGGCTTCCCTTCACTAGAATCTTGCGTCACATTGTAGACAAAGGTAGAATCTTCATTAGGAGCAGAAGCCGCATGCTAAACTAGTGAAATGTCACACATTAGTTGCCGTGACTATTTCTTCTTTCTCTTGCATTTCCTTGACTTCTACTTTAAATTGCCAATGAAAATATGGATATCTGAGCGTTACTACTTACAAATGCAGTCCGATAAATGGTCATTGTGAGCTTCCTTATTTTCCGGAAAAAAATATGCAGATTATGCCCTTGAAACTATTGGGTGCCATTTACCAAACTATTATGAAACTGCATATGTTGAGCCTTCAGAAAGACACCTGGATCAGTCTACATTTGAATTATTTAACGGTCAAACGAAATAAATATGAACACTGATACGATCACAGACTGACAAAGGCTGGATTTGCCTGCTCAATCACTTATTTATTTGTGTATTACACAAGTGAACATACTGTACTGTACTTAGCAGCTCTTAGCCTATTCAATGAAATGCCTGCTGCAGCTAATTTTCCATTACCTATATAATTTAGTAGGTCTAGATATGCTGTGGTATACAGTATATATATAATAATTGATATATAATATCAAACATGTTTAACATTTGTTTAATTTTATTCTTTTCTCTTACAAGATAAGAAATCATAAGAAACAAGTACTATTTTTCAGGCAGTGAATCCCTCTTTTTTAAAGTTAAGATGATGAAACTATTGCAAGATGTATCATTAGATTTGCTGTGAGAAGCAGGGTGGAGTATGGTTCACACTATGTTCATTAAAGTGTTCCTCATATTGAACAAATCTGTCTCATCGTATCCGACCACAAACCCTGACTTCTAACAATTTACTACAACACTGTTGCATGTACTGCAACTGAAATGGGTTATTTATGATTCGGAAGGGCCTCACACTGTGAGGGAATACGTCAAATGGTGAAACACTCAGCAAAAGAGAAGACGAACATCCACTAGCGCAAGGACAGCTTGTGGATTTTGTTCTCTTGTCAGAGGATTTACCTTCCATTGTCTGTTGCCAGAGACAGCAGTCTGCTATTTAATCAAGGAATGCCGTTTTGAATCCTAGTGGCTTCAGGATGTGATAACAACTGTTTTTCTCTCCTCTTCAGACCGCATGATTATCCACTGCCACATAGGAAAAAAAATCCATGATCTGGACAAGGATCTTGTTATCTGAACATTGTGACATGTATGTAAATATATGTTAACAAACGACTCCAGCTGGATTATCAATTCGAGGCGTGCTGTGCTTTTTCATGACACTTATTACAGCAAACTTTTACCGTTTTCGAGCCCCTATTAAAGAGACATGCATGGAGATGGGGGTCCTGTATCATATACAAAAGCTACTGCAAGGGGGGGGGGGGGCTTTCATTTCATTATGACTCGAAGTGGAGCTCAGGGATGTGTGCCAACTCTGCAGAGTTGTGCTGCTTATCAAAAGCAAACACAAATTTGTGCATGGTGGAATAACGCTGCAGCGTTGCCGAACAGAAGCATTCTATAACACATTGATATAAATAATCAGGAGGCTTGCCAGTACTGCCCAACTGCCTGAACAACTACAGTAGATCTATCTCTTATTCCTGCCTGTTATCATGACCTTGCTCCCATTTTTAAGTAAATATGCCACGTCCTTGCCTTCGCACAGACCATACGATTGTGCCATTCACCTCTCCAGTGGTCGGCTGTTCAACATTTCGCAGCAGGAACGAGTGGTAATGGAGAAATACATCTCAGAGTAATTGGCTCCTGGAATCATTTGACCCTCGACTTCATCTGTAGGGGCAGGGTTCTGTTCTGTGGACAAGAAAGACAAGAGCCTGCATCCAGGTGTAGACGACAGAGGACTTCACAGCCTCACTGTCAGGAACAGGTACCTGATGCCTCTCATTGACTCTGCCATCACCACACTCCATGGTACCACCATATTTACCAAAGTGGACCTGGGTCAGGCTTACCACCAAGCCCATGTTTAAGATGGGTACGAATGGAAGACGGCCTCCAATACTCACCGTGGCGACTATGAATACCTGGTACGTGTATCTGGAAGACATCCTGATATTTTCTATTATATTATCTATTATTTCCCAGTCCCAACAGGAGCATCTTGTGTGGCAAGTTCTTCAGAAGCTTCTTGAGAACACGTTTTGTGTGAAGCCAGGGAAGTGCGAGTGCCATGTCCCCAAAACCACCTTTCTGGAATATGTCATTGACAAAGGGGAGATTCAAATGGACCCAGCTCAAGTGGCTCAAGCCCTACTCCCGTAGGCAGTTGCTGCCCTTTCTTGGCTTCACAAATTTCTACTGGAGGTTCATCAGAAACTACAATAGCAATGCGACCCCTCTCAGTGCCCTCACATCGTCAGTCAACGCTTGTCGTTGCCCTTCATGGACGTGGACACAAGAGCATTCTTTCTGCTTGTGCCTTGTGGCACTCATGGGAGGGGGTGTTGGAGTACTGTTTGGTCTCGAGGGTGTGCACCTTGAGCCTCACCCTTTTTTGTGTGTGTGTGTGTGTGGGGGGGGGTGATCTTGTGGGATTGGGGAGATGAGTGCTGCTAGGGCCAAGTGCAAATGATCTTCACCACACCAATGCAGTACTTAAGTTGGTCACGGTCTCCTCCTCGTTGCCAGATCAGCACACACCATCACAAATTTGTGCATCCAGTCATTTTTCTTGTGTTTCCACCAAGTGGTTTTATGGTTCTAACTTTGCCTTGTTCCCTGCATTCCTGACCTGATTTGTGCCCTGCTTTTTGGCTGCCAGCCCTGTCCCCTGCAACCAATTGGATTCCATTGATTTGGACTACTGCTACCACGACCAATAAAAGAATCACTCTTTCTGACAATCTGTCTCCGTCTTTGCTATTGGGCCTTCCACACACACACACACACACACACACACACACACACACACACACACACACACACACACACACACACACACACACACACACACACACACACACACACACACACACACACACACACACACACGCACACACACACACAAATATCATTTTAACATAATTTTCTTTTTCGTAATTTCACACTTGATGGGTGGGCAGGTATTGCAGAGACTCAAGTCTGCGAACAATTAAAAAGTAAATTTTCCATAATGTCTCATTTAAGAGAACATGCGAACATGAAAAAATATATATATATATAAAATGAGAGTTTCACATCACATCCAACATCACTACATGTGCCTAATTGCCGTTACTTGTCAATGTTAAAAGGGATATGTTTAACAACTTTTTATAATTGTTTAAAAATTAATAGTGTTGTAAGTGTGAAAGTAGCAAGATTTCTGAGGAGTAACTATCATCTGTACACTATCACCGCTTAGATACAGTATTCACATGAACAAAATGTTGATTATGACGGTTCATGGGATTAAACTATGTTTTAAAAAAAACTCCTTGTACACATAAAGTCTATATTCATTTCCATTACTGTATATATGTGGTCAAAAAACATAAATCTGATAAAAACTACTGCGTTTACCGGCATGCCCTGTAAATGTACGTAAATGCTTTTACTGATGCTGTAGATTGATTTCATAAATTATGTAGCTTCAACAAAATGAAATATACTGTCTGAATAAAAACCCATGAAGGCACACAAACATGCTTGAATCTTTAAAAGTCCAGATTACAATGCTCTACCAATGAGCTGATAAAAGTTATTTTATCTAGTGCTTTTGGCGCAAGCTCAATTCCACTGGAGGGGTTTCTTTTCCCATTGAGAGAAGAATTTGTCGATGTAATTGAAAGATAAGTGTTACATTTTTGGGGTGCTCAAGTGAAAAGCTTCATGTTTTATTCATGTACATTTACAAAATAATAAGCACAGAACAATTTGCATATTTGCTTTTAGCATAGTGTCGTGTACCATTTTTGATCTGGCATTTATTTGGAATGTGACGTGTACATATTTTGCAATCCATTCAGATGCAGCTTAATTCCTACAGCTGTGAAATGTCAAGTATGAACCTTGGACTTTTTGGGGGAGATTTCCAACTCGGTCATTGCGAGGAAGCAAGTCAGAATAGTATGAAAATCATAGCAGTGAAACAGCATTTGATTTACCAACACGTTAGGTCAAGAAGACAACCACAATAAGGAGCAGTGCATCATGATGACATTTTTGTTTAAAAAAAACAAAACAAAACAAAAACAACATGAGAAAACCCCCTCCTCAGTTGCCATCCCTGATATGTTTAGATGTTTTGTTTTTGTTTTCTTGACAATACCTTGTAACACAGAAGAAGGCAACAGTTCTGTGTTACCCAAACAAAGTTTACCACCACGACCGTCACCTAAAGTGAAAATTCGAACAGAGTGGCTCAGATATTCAGCAGCCAAAATGTCGACCCAATTGAGCTCAGCCATATTTCGTGGAACAAATACCGTATTTTAAACTTCATCTTCATATTTTTAAACAGTATTTCCTTGACTGGTACTCGTAAGAGGGAGCACATAACTCCTACTCTGGCATCCCTTCACTGGCTCCCCATTCATTTTAGAGTTATTTTCAAGATCCTCTTATTTGTTTTCAAATCTCTGAATAATCTCGCGCCACCTTACCTCTCTGAGCTCATCCGCCCCTACACACCTGCCCGGCGCCTCAGGTCTGTGGACCAGACTTTATTAGAAGTACCAAGAACTAAACTGAGGCTCAGAGGGGATCGAGCCTTTTCTGTTGCTGGTCCCTCTCTCTGGAATGACCTCCCACTAAACATTCGGCAAGCCTCCTCGCTGCCCATCTTCAAAACCCTCCTCAAAACTCACTTGTATTCTTTGGCATTCGACTCAGCATGACTTAGATTTGTTCTTGGTTTTACTGTTTGGTGCTTTCTACCGCCTTTATTACCGATTTGTCTTACTGTTTATTGTGCATGTTAAATTGCTCCATGTACAGCACTTTGTATGCAGCGATGGCTGTTTGAAAGTGCTCTATAAATACTGTTGACTTGACTTGACTTGACTTGGTTACCGGTATTTTTTTCAATACTCTTGTGAAGAGGTACAGCATCTCAAGCTACCTGAGAACAAAGTAAGGACTTAAAAATCATCTGAAAACTAATCATCTAAAAAATAATAATAATAATAATCTTTGGCTTTTGAATCAGCATGAGACTTGATTTTAGTTTGACTGTTTTTGTGCTTTTTACTGTCTTTGTTATTCATTTATTGTTTTATCGTTTGTTGTTGTATGACTTATTGTTGCTCTTTGTACAGCACTTTGTATACAGCGGTGGCTGTTATAAAGTGCTCTATAAATACAGTGGAGTAAAGTATCTTGGGTGCGTTCAGAATTACGCTCAGAGAGTGTACTGACTCACTCCGACCATTCAGAAAATGTGGAGGGTCAAGGCAACAGTGATGCCAGTAGTGATCTCGGCACTGGGGGCAGTAAACCCTCAACTGGGTGGATGGCTCCAGCAGATACCACGAAAAACATCCGACATCTCCATGGAGGAGAAGGCAATCCTGGGAACAGTTAAGAAGCAGCACAGAACCCTTAAACTGGCCTCTGGTAGAGCACATATGCTTGAAGAAGAGACTGCCCAGGTCGGTGAGGAGGTGTGTGTGTGTATGTGCGTGTGTGTGTCTGTGTGTGTGTGTGTGCGTGTGTGTGTGTGTGTGTGTGTGTGTGTAAAGTCATGTGTAACACTGTTTTGTGTCCACTACGTTGTTGTGATTATTAAAGTAGCACTATCAATTCCAAATGCATTGGGGTTTTTTTTCACTTTGATGATCACATTTTGTTGGGTATTCAATTAAAAGATGGATATTCTTGTTGAACTCCGGAGACATTTGAAACTTTCAAGATGAAGGGCTTAGCGTACTAAAGATGAAACATAAGACATCCTTGAACTATGTATTCATCTGCCTCCATCCTATTCACAATCCAAGGCTTGGGGACTTGCCTCACACAAGGATTCCTAATTATTCAGATGCATAAGTCAAAATTTTCAAGAATTTCAAGCTTAGATCACAGACTCAGTTCGGCTTGTCATCACTTCAACAAGAGTGAGTCATAGATCGACGGATGCTTCTGCTTCAGTCGTCATGCTTTTGAATAAAGGGACGATGCTGCTTTGGACGGTGGCATTCAAAAACTTGGCTTGCTGGTTTCCAGGTGAATTTTTAGTTCAATGTTGAACAGGATAACACAACACAAGTGTTTGGCAGAATAAGAAAAATCAGAGGCTATGTTATGTGTTTGGTCATCTGGGAAGCCAGAAAATTGACACAAAACGAAAACCAAGCTTTGAAGTCTACTGAATAGAGTGGGACCCCTTATATGTTACACACACTTCAAAAACTGAAATGTCATCTTGTGTCATCGGATATGTCAGCAGTATCTTACCATGACGTCACAAGACCTCATAAACTACATCAAAGTGGGCACCGTGTGCATTTTGCTTTTTGATAGCCTTTTTTGGGTGTTTGCGACGGGCTGTAATGATGGTGTCACCTGAAACACACATTCTTCTTCAATTGCAATTGAACAAATTGTAAGTCAAGCTGGGTTACGAATACCTCACGGTATGTTTGATACCACTGTACCTAAAATTGTATAGTATTACTTACGGGCACGTACTATTCTCAGAAAAATCCTTGCACACAACAACTTGGATAGAAATACTGGCAGGTGTAGAAGCCCACTCTTGTTTTAGTTTAAAAAAGGATGTTTGACACTGAGAGTGTGACTCCTCTTTGCTGTGACATGGCTAAATCACTGTCTGCTCTTTTGTCTCCAGGGGCTCACCTTGCTTTGGACATACTGAAGCTCGAAGCAATTCAGACGCCCATCAAATCTCAGTGTGACTCACTGTTCATGCACACATCCAAGGGAGAGGGGCCAATGAGTATTTAGCTGGGTGAACTCTCTGTGAACTTTCTGCTGAAAATTAGTCTCTGCTTTTTTTTAATAATGCAGTGCATATAAATATCACCTCGTATGCATTGCGGTACAAACTAGTCATTCTTTAATGGAAAAAATGTCTCGTTGTTCAGTTTATTGTCCCAATATGTCTTTAGGCAGCTGCACGTGAACCCACTATCAATGTCTCTAAACTATGAAGATGGATCTACGAGACTTCTCTGTTCTGGAACATTGATGATGCGTGCAGAGGCAAAATGTGCATCGCAAATCATCACAAAAACATCAGTGTACCTTGGGAATCTTCCTCCTGTCAAATCCTCTCTTTAGAACAAATTATATTGCCATACCTGCAATCTTAACCACTGTAATACTAGTTGGTTGAGCACAACACAACACTGTGACCGAGCGGTACATCAGCCGTGAAGTTCTGAAGTCAGGGTTTCAAATCCAGCCTGGGATAGGCTTCAGTTTAACCCTGACAAGTGCTACAGAAAATGAACAGATGGATCTATTGTACTCTCATCCACAGTTACAGTCAATTCACTACAGTGAATAATCCAACTCAAGTCAGCCCTTTGTCCATCGATAGAAACCTCAATCTGCTCGAGGTTGTGGTCCCTTGTGTATACAGAATCATATCTTCCAACATCACTGACAGTCACACTTGTATAAATATCTCCACCACAATCCTTTCCCAGCAGCCCATCGACATTATCTCAGAAATGGATGGGGCAATTAGTCATCATCCACATTGTTTTGTTGGGCTCACACAGTCAAACTGATTCAATAAATTATTTCAATAATGGGCTTCGAATCATAGATGCAGTTTTTTCTTGTTGTCTTTTCAAAGTAAAATATACTTGATGAAATTTCTTGTGTGTATATAGAAAGACAGACAAGACAAAAAACTTTGTTGAGTCACATTTATTTGAAATTATGACTCTGATAAATGACTAAAGTCAGACATGTCATGGCATCTCTAAGTATAACGAACTCAGTGAGCACAATAGGTCATGGGCAAAACGCATACTGACATCAGCAATGGAAATGCTTGCAATAGATCATCGCCTATTTCATCAATGAATCACAACAAGCCAACGAATGTTTCCAATCAAAGATGTCCAGAGAAAAAGCATCTAGACATTATGAAGTTATTAGGAGATGGATTATGCTAACCATCTCATGCATGTGTTGTTTTTTTTTTTTTTTTTGGGGGGGGCTAGATTCTTTTTCATCTTATTCATTCAATTACACAAAGAAATGGTTTGCCACTGGATGCGCAAAACAACAAAAAAAAAGGTTTAGATTCCATTCACTGTATGAATATTACTTCACAACTGTGAACTCATACAGCTGTTCTCTCACGGTGAGGTCAAAGAAGGCAGATATTAATTGGCCCGATGGGGGTTAGGGGGGAAGAGAGAGAGAGAGAGAGAGAGAGAGAGAGAGAGAGAGAGAGAGAGATGCATTACTTAGTGCTTGGTTTAAACGCAGCCCATTTGGAATATGTAAATTCCTTGGGCAGAGAAAAGAAAATGCAGCAAGAGAATGTAAGGAGTTAAGAAGGGAGAGGTGGAGGAAGAGGAGGAGGGGAATAGCATGACCAAGTGAGTGAGCAATCAAAGCGGGGGGGGAGAGAGAGAGAGAGAGAGAGAGAGAGAGCCCTCCGAATTGTGAGTGGCTTACGACACTCAGTGAACAGTCTGTGTTTCTGCATGCACTGTCAGTGTACCGGTCTGCTGCGAGGGATTGCGCGCTCCTTTGCCTTCCATATTTACCGCCCCTGCTTGCCTACCAGCACTAACCTTCAGCACCCTCTTCCAGTCGGCTGAAAAATCACTCGGAGAACACGAGAGAGAGTGAAACCTGCGTGCCGCGAGGAATGCAAGAGGCACTGATGCGATTTTTTTTTTTTTTTTTTGGAATCAAGATGAACAACTGACATGGAATATTGTCACATAAGAATACCGTGAACTGATTTCACCTCTTTATTTGATTTGATTATTTATTTTTCTCACCAGCATCGACCACTGAAAGCATGATTAACCGCTGGGACGGATTTAAACCGTACAAGTTAACGATTGCTTCCAGAGATGGGCGATAATAAATATCCTTGCAGACCTGCTGAAACTTAAGCAAGTCGGGGAGGAGAAAAGAAAAAAAAAGCTATTTCAAACAATGTACTCTTCTCCTCATGATCATTGCAGCAGAGGACTGCAGAGAAGCTGAGGAGACTGAGCTGAGGCACGCAGACTGGGGAACTTGCGCTTTCTACCATCTCCCCACTTGGATTCCTTCTCTTTCTGTCTCTTTCACTTGAGGAGAACTAAGACATTGTAAGCCTGCCAAGGATCTGGTGTCCACTGAAAGGAGAGCGGGGAGGGGGTGATGGTGAATTTGTATCACAGTGGGGTCCTTTTTAGATCCACACATAATTAGTGTCGGGGCACAAAGCGAGACGCTGAATGGAGATTGTCAGCTCTTGGATAGGGGTGAGTAGGAATCTTTTCAGATAAGATCAATCCATGAGGACATATTTTTTTCATCTCTCCTCTCCACCCACCGTTTGATCTATACCATAAACGAAGAGACTTTATCTTTTGCATTTCGGACAAGGATTTTCTTAGCGGACTGAATGAAAAAAAAACCAAATCCTGTGTTAAGCTAAAATACATACAAGAGGGCAGGGGGAGGGGGAAAGCAAACGAAAAAAAAAAGTCAAATATGATGCGCGACATATGATGTGATAGGTGGACAAACAATATCCAGAGTGAATGGACATTTGCTTGGTCAAATCCCTGGATATTTATGCTGATGGATTTCCTTTTAATTGGACTGTATTTAAAGTGGCCGGTGAAGAAGCCCCCTGGGTTGATCCTGTGTTCATTGAGCATTTTTTTAAGACTGGTTCCCATGGTGGAGGGGGTTTGTCCGAGGCTGTGTCGCTGCGACAGCAAGCTGCTGTACTGCGAGGGCTTGAACCTCACAGACATTCCCCAAAATCTGAGCAGCGCCATGGGCTTGTCCATGAGAGAGAACAACTTGACTGAGCTGCGTGAAGGCCAACTGGCTGGCCTGTTACAGCTCACCTGGCTCTACCTTGACCACAACAACATTGACATTGTGGAGGAGGCGGCATTTGACAAGCTAAGACGAGTCAAGGAATTAGACCTGAGCAGCAACCGAATTGAGAGTCTGCCAAATGGTACCTTTAGGCCCCTTCCAAACTTGCGCATCTTGGACGTCTCGTACAACAGGCTGCAGGCCCTCGAGCCCGACTTGTTTCATGGCCTTAGAAAGCTCACCAATCTGCATTTGCGCTACAACACTCTCAAATTTGTGCCAGTGCGGATTTTTCAAGACTGCCGGAGCATGCAGTTTCTCGACTTGGGATACAACCAACTGCAGAGTCTGGCACGGAACTCCTTCGCTGGACTCTTCAAGTTGACAGAGTTGCATCTTGAGCACAACGAGCTGGTGAAAGTCAACCTCGCCCATTTCCCTCGCCTGATCTCTTTGCGTACCCTATATATGCACAATAACCGCGCAACTATTGTTGTCAACACCCTGGAATGGACATGGCATTTCTTGGATAAGATTGACTTATCTGCCAATGAAATCGAATACATTGAGCCACATGTTTTTGAGAGTGCACCCAACCTCAAGGTATTGATGCTCGACTCCAATCGGCTGACTTCCGTGGATCAGCGCATCTTGGACTCGTGGTCCTCCCTGAGCAGCATTACCCTGGGAGGGAACGACTGGGAGTGCAGCCGCAATGTTTGTGCCTTGGCCTCGTGGCTGAGTGCCTTTCGAGGCCAACGTGACAATTCACTGCTGTGTTCAAGCCCAGACACGGCACAAGGTGAGGATGTCTTGGATGCTGTCTACGCGTTTCAGCTCTGCGAAGATCCCCCACTGGAAGTTACCTCAGCGGGGCTGTACGCCTCCACAAGGGACCTGGTCCAAGGAGGCTCCGTGCTCCTTGGCCCATTTACCGCCAACCCTTATGATGGTGAGGACGGTGCAGTGGTCACCAGTTCTTTCACCGTCACAGTGGGACATGACGACCTGGAGAGTACCATGCAGATCCACAAGGTTGTGACTGGCACGATGGCACTCATCTTTTCCTTCCTCATCATTGTGCTCATGTTGTACGTGTCGTGGAAGTGCTTTCCAGCCGGAATAAGGCAACTGAGGCAGTGCTTCAGCAGTCAGCGTCGTAAACAGAAGCAGAAGCAAAACATGCAGCAGATGGCTACAATTTCCACACCGGAGTACTACGTTGACTATAAGCCCAACCATATTGAGGGAGCTTTGGTTATCATAAACGAATACGGCTCCTGTACTTGCCAACAGCAGCCTTCTCGGGAATGTGAGGTGTGACCCGGGTTGACCATACGTTGCCACCCTCATTGACGATCGGCTATGTTTTTTTGGGACACACTGGAACAGAAGGATTCGATGTATATTTTGGCCAAATTTTACGCAGCTTCTCACTGTGATATGGAATGAGTTTGCTTCATGCAGCCCATCATTTTGCTGTGGATTTCCTGCTGTTTCTTTACTGATTTGAGGCTCCAAGGCAAAATGGGCTTCTGACTTTGGGAACTGTCCATATTATAGCAACACTGAGAGGAATACATTAGAAGCTGTGCACACTTTTTTGTTTTTCCCATGACTGATGGATATTTTAGCTTTAATGTGTCTTTCTACTACAGGACATGCAGTTCAGCTGTGGACACACGCACACACACGCGCACGCACACACACACACACACGCACACACACACACACACACACACACACACACCACACACACACACACACACACACACGTATGAAATAAAAACATTTGTATTATGGCAAACAATATTTGACAAGGATTTAACACATAAAAAACATATTTAAGTTGGATTAAAAATGTAAAGAGACAACTGTGTAAAAATGTTAAAAGAAGTGCAACTGTGGATAAAACTGAACAAGATATTTCTTTTGTAAATGCAAAAAAAAAAAGTTCAAATAAATGACTTGCTATTCACAGTGAAATCATTTGTATGTGAGACACTTACGAGACAGGATGGATGACAACTGCGCTTGGCGAGTCATACCTCTGCAATCCTTTGACCAAAAAAAAAAAAAACTGCAAAACTAGCTCACCAACTAGATATGTAAAGGGCAGAGAGATATTTTCATCTGAAATGTAATGTCTGTGATCTACATTTGACTCAGTCTATTTTTAAGTCACATGTGTGTTGCTTTATGATTCACTGTGTTGGTTCACGAGCAGTGGCGTTTGACTGTCTTTTGCTTTAAAATAACTTGATCAGGTGATTACATTTTGATCAGTTGGCACACATTTATGTGATATTATCTGTGTACCATCAAAGTAAAACAAGCAAAATGTCAAACATATAAAATCTGTCACTCATTGCTTCTTATTTTTTGGGGGGCTTTTACCGGTGGTGTCACTGAATCAAGCAGAGAGAGGGCGACTAACATCTAACGCAGACTTATTTAGAATCAAAATGCATATTTGAATCACTAAAATTGAATAATCCACCAGGGGGACTTGAACATAAAAGAATCTGTGTTTTCATATAAAATGTTTGTTGTACACATTTTGATGTGTATATACATATATACAGTAGGTACAGTATATACAGTATATATATACTTTTTTTGTGTCGTGTACAGATGTTGTGTTTCCTCTGTTTTTTGACACAAGCTGCTGTATTTTGTGGGAGGAGGTGGCGACTGTAAGACGGAGATGGAGGATCGCAATGGCTGCAGAAAGAGGGAACAGACTGCTCTCTAGTGTGCATATATTCAGAGTGTCGATGCCTTTTCTACACTAGATTCTGACTCTCAGCTCCCACGGCAGCGGAATCATAATGACTTTGCAATGAATTTTGTGGAGGAAAAAAAATGCAGCATCATTTTGTGTTATTTTATATCAATTAAGAATATGTTTACAAAGTGTTATTCAGCAGGAATAAAACAAACCAACCAACAAACAACGAAACAACGAGTTTCTCAGAATTCACTCAAGACAAAAAAAGGTGACGTTTTGGATAAACAGGGCCAATGGGGATAAAAACAACAATCCACATGCTTGAAACGTTTGTAATATTTTGCCGGGTTTCACGAAATTTTTTTATATACTGTACATTATTTGAAGGTTGGCTGTTACGCTTGTCCTTCAGTAAAATGGTGAAATTACAAATATTTCAAGATGCACACAATGATTTGCAACTAAAAGGAAGTCTACTTTCAAACACGATGTCCATTTGCTTTGTATGAAGGTACATGGTCATGCCTCTGTAGATATGACTGAAGGAAAACATATTTTGAATCAGCATATCTAATACTTCATAAACCATTCCAAGTTTTCAACCAACATCAATCCCAACTAATGTTGAGGGGGTGAACTATTCAACTTTGACGTAATTCATCAGTGAACATGCATTGGGAGAGGGAGACGGGGGAATAATGGTTATTAGTTGCCATGTGAGATTTATGATCCTGTTCTTATTTGATCCATTTGAAGACTCAACACGGCTGTTAATCATAAGCTGATACCCTGCAAATGCAAAGCGCTGCATGCAGAATGGGGTACAAGGATGAAGAACTAGATTCAAATTATTCTCTCATTATCATTTCTGTCAAGTAATTTTGTCCTTAGCTGTCCTTCAAGGCATGTCACAGTCTGTTCGACATGCAACAGATGAAGCTTAACAGTGTGAAGTTTCATTCATTTGAATATTGGATGGTGTCTGGCATTCAGGCCAATATAGGCACCACCATTGATTTCTGTTCACTTTTTTTTTTCTTAAATAAGCGACAAGAACGGAAGGTCATTGAGAAGAACTGAATATTTTAAAAGCTTGGAGCGCAAAGGGCGGACATTCAACCACTTTTAACTTCTCTACATTCCTGCTCACCTTTACCTTCTCCTTCCCTTTTGCCCTGTCTCGCACTCTTTCTCTCTGACAATCGTAACTGCAAATAAAGGGGTGGGGGGTGGGGGGGGGGGGGACACAACAACGGCGGGGGGGGGGGGGGGCACAACAACGCATTTAACCAACAATAGATCATATCTCTGTCTGAACCAAGCCTGGAGTGAACTTTCTCAGAGGAGGAATACCTATTGGCAAACTAGATTAATGATACTAAATGAACATCAACAGAGTCGGATTTTAAATGCAATACCCAACATTATATGTAATATAATGTAGTCAAGACACTGGAGGATTGTAAAACAATTGATTGTCTTGTAATGTGTGACTTTTTAAACCTCACAATGTTGCATTCTATTGACACTCGGGGCAAGTGAATGTGGGACTTCGTTTCAGGAAAGGGTTGGTGACTTGCTTAAGGGTATCTATCACACCAACACCTAGTTGCAATTTGCCACAAAGGGACTCATACTGCAACCGTTTGGTTCGAAAGACGAGCAGCTGTCGCCCCGCCATAACATGGTGTTCTGATTTGACTGTCTGACATGACACATTCTGCTTTTTTTTCACCATTCGGTGTTATGAGCCCAGCTGCTTGCCAGCTGCATGACATACAATACATGCCCATTTTTAGCTCTTCGTGTGCACAACCGAGCACGTGCACACGCAATATGCACTCAGATGCAAAATAGATCAAGACATAGTGTGATGTAGGTCAATAATGTTGGCCATTTACAATGGTATGCAACCACTGATACAAAGAGTAAAGGTCACAGCAATCCAAACATGAAACGTGGTGAAGCGCACAAAGAGGAACATTCTGTTGAATGTGAACATTAGGTAAAAAGGTCAATCATTACATTTCAAGGACCGTAAACAATACAAATAGTTACAAGCTGAAATAGATGCAGTTAAGTCTGTCTAAGCATGTAAATTTGCCCATGAGTTGTGCTGAAAATGAAGCATGACAGCATGAAACAACGTGGTCTCAGAACTACAGTATTTGGTCTGCAGGTCTAAAAAGAGCAAAATAAGAGTCACCATAGTACCATAAGTATCAACTCTTTCAACATAATGCACCCCCACAATCATTTTAATTGAAAGACATTTTAAACTGCTCAGAAAAATATCCACAATGGGGCTTGAAATACCGAGTAGCTGCCGGAATTGTTGGTCCAGCCAGCACTTCAACCAGCCTCTAAACACAGACTTGCATCTCATATTTTGACAGCTAGAACCTCCGACCAGTCATGAGTGTTTAACGAGCTGGAAGGACAACGGCTTTGTGCCATAGCGTGTGCGCTTATGACAAAACATCACTCCATAGACAGACCTTTCAAAAAAATGGCTTGCAGCAAGCACCTTGACACAAAAACCAAATCCTTGAAAAAACAAATTAACCTAGCTTCCTGTGAGAG
This sequence comes from Hippocampus guttulatus, assembly GCF_054856545.1. Taxonomy (NCBI): domain Eukaryota; kingdom Metazoa; phylum Chordata; class Actinopteri; order Syngnathiformes; family Syngnathidae; genus Hippocampus; species Hippocampus guttulatus. Next base: position 13,176,025 of record NC_141269.1, read on the forward strand.
GTATTGATTGAGCAACATTCTGCCGTGTCATTGGGGGCGAGGGCTGTGCTGCATAATAAACATTTAACACCCCCTCATAACTAGATGCAGAGCTAAATCACGGGTGGCATGTACTGCAGCAGGCTGCAAGGAGATGGTGATGACGAATGGCAATGCGTTGGCGGCTTTGCACTGCTTCTTTTATAACAGGTGGGTTATAATCAGGATCGCCACACGAATAATGAACGCCACTGTCTTCAAACCTAAAACCCTTGTCGGACCAGTTTTCTCATTGCACAATCCCCGATGAATGTCACCTTTTTCACCATGATATTACGACATGAAAAGTCAAGGAGAGCCATTTGTTTGCATGCTATGGATTCATTCAAAGAAGTAACCACAGGAAAACTACATTTCAAACATTGATGGGATCGTGTTATTTTCAGTAGTATCCACATCTGTGCGTATTGCATTTCTCATACAAGACCCCCCCCCCCCGCCCCCACCCCGCGTATCCAAGGACCAAACTGTCAGGATATTTATCGAAACGGACACAGGTCCAAGAGGGCACTTCAAATGACATTCATTACTTTGGCTAATTCTGCGGGCAGTCTACAGCGACCACCTCATTTACATGCATTATTGCTTCCACTGAATAAATAATAATGGCAGAGGAATCATTTTTCTAACCAACATATGGCACAGTAGGTAGACCTGTGGCTGTGGGGGCAAGCTTGGAACCTGAATACTCATTACACTGACTAAGACGAAGCTAATAGCACTGCAAATTAATGGTCATTGTTATTGTTATTATCATCATCATCATCATCGTGGTCATTATTATATATGAGGTGTTTTGTTTTCGATTTACTAAGTCTACGTCCATTTTTGCTAATGCTTTGGCACAGACTTAAAATAAAACACCAGGGTCAGTCAGTCAGATAATACGTGGCAACAGCTGGGGCTACATCTGGGACTCCATTTAACCAGTCTATTAGCACATGTGGGTCAGTTCCTAATATTCAGAGTATTACCGAGGCTGAACTAAAAAGCTTTACCCAGGACTGAACTGAGGATTTTTTTTTTCCAATTGTTATCATCCGTACATACAAATCTAACTTGTTTTGATAAGTTGTATTCATAGTTGCCCCGCTGCTAATTTAAGCATGAGTGGGGTTTTTTTTGTTGTTTATATGCCCCAAATTATTAATATGTTGGCCAGATTTTCTGTTGTTGTTTTTTTTTTTAAAGAGGTGTTAATTCACAACTTTCGTTGTTTTTCCACATTTTGGAAAATATTTATATCCCTGAGCTTACCAAGAATCATGGTGATTTCTAGCACATTTGAGCGCATGCTCATTCATGATTAATTAACTTATATGGAACTTTTGTCAAAATGTAAAAATAAACAAAAGCCCCACACCTAAGAATTCCCACTTTCTCGTGTCTTTCTTGTGTTGCCATTATAAGAATTGAAGGGAATAGTATCATCAGCTTGTATTGGGAGGAGATTTACATGTATTTAAATGTTTATATGAAAGTATTTAAATGTTTATATGAAATGTCCTACTTTTGTGTTGTGTCAGGCTAAGAAGAAATCATCACTATTTACTTATTTATTTAGTCAGCAAGAATCGACACAGCAGGGTAATTGCCATGGTGGGCAAATGCACAACCTTTTAAAAAGCTATAGAGGCATCTTTTTCAAATGAACATTCAATAGTCAACGTATTATAAATGCATAAGTCCTCATTTTACAACACTTTAACACATAATAAAAATACTCTCAAAAGCCTTTGCCCACAAGGCAGCTATCAGCCCTTCTGAATCACCATTTTGCTAAATGAATCACCATGACAACTGCATCATGCAGCCCTATTTGCAACCACATCGCCTCATACAAACCGAATCGCAGAGATGCTTTGATTATATATTTCAAAGGCAGCAGAGCAAAACTGTAGGGCCTCCGTTTTGAGCAAAAAGTTAACACAGGTTAAAGGAAATAAAAAGAGACAGCATTTATCATTTCCTGTTTATCTGATCAGTGTCAGGGTGAATAAATGCTTTTCTCCCCACTCCCTGCTGCCTCTCTCCTCCCAGTCTGAGAGCAGATTGGCATCTCGAGCAGCAAATGAGATTGGCTGCATAAACGGGACTGCTCCATTCTCCGAGTGTCAATTGCATGGAAACTGTGTTTACTTAAATTTAAAAACAAAACAAAACAAAGACAAAAAAACTGCACTGAAATGCATCCTGGGTGCAATACGTGCAGAATCAGTGCTTTTTGGTCAGGATTCACACTGGGGTGTTTATGTAGCAGTTGAGTAACATGAAAATAAAATAGATGCAAAAGATGCACTTACCTGTCATTGATGAGACAGTGATCCAGAATGAATGTAAAGAGAGAGAGAGAGAGAGAATGAGAGAAAATGCTTACTATTAATACAGTATTCTACCGTTGATGCATTGATGGAATCAAACAAAACATTTATCATCTACCAAAACATATCATTGAATGAAAAAAAAAATCATCCGATACATGCAAATATGAGAACAAACAGGTGCAGCACTGAAAATAAGAGTGAAACCAAAGCAAACCCGACAGGTTGAAGTGCAGAGGAAATGAGTTCATCCATACTGTACACGTATTGTGTGCACATAAATACAATACAGTATCTGAACCATCGAACCTCCTCCTGCAGTAGAGCGAGGGTATAATCACACATGCAGGGAACCATACAGTGGCAGGAACTGTAAGAAAATCATCTTGAAGGAAATGAAAACAGATACACATCACACAGCTGTTTTGAAACAGCCAGCACAATTCAGGTAAGGCTCTTCCTAACAATGGTTGTATGACTTGCAGGTGGCTGGGTCGCATGAAAGCAAAGGTAAAGGTTTGTGGGTTGGAAGATGGGAGCTCAGTGAGACTAATAGACACAGAAAGTATGCACGAAACAATTCTACACTAAACCCAAGAAAACAATATCTTATTGCAAACACACACACACACACATGCTCATTGGTGAATCTTGATGGGGGTATTGCCATGGCTTGGACTTTCATGGCTGGTTCTGTCACGCGCTCACTTGTCTTTCTTGAGGATGTAACTCATGATGCTAGCAGCGGAATGATTTATGAAGTCTACAAAACCATTTTGTCGGGCAATTTATATTCCGGTGTGTGTGTGTGTGTGTGTGTGTGTGTGTGTGTGTGTGTGTGTGTGTGTGTGTGTGTGTGTGTATAATAAAATTCCTCGTCTCACCCCCCCTCGGGTGGTGTCCGTCCCTCATTCAGCTCGGGTCCTCTACCAGAGGCCAGGAAGCTTGAGGGTTCTGCGCAGTATCCTTGCTGTTCCCAGCACTGCACATTTCTGGACTGAGATGTCCGATGTTGTTCCCGGGATCTGTTGCAACCACTCATCTAGTTTGGGGGTCACTGCCCCGAGTGCTCCGACCACCACAGGCACGACTGTCACCTTTACCTTCCAGGCTCTCTCCATCTCCTCTCTGAGCCCTTGGTATTTCTCGAGTTTCTTGTGTTCCTTCTTTCTGATGTTCCCATCACTTGCGACCGCTACATCCACTACAACGGCTTTCCTCTGCCCTTTATCTATGATCACGATATCTGGTTGGTTCGCCATTACCATCTTGTCAGTCTGGATCTGGAAGTCCCACAGGATCTTCGCTCTGTCATTCTCCACCACCTTCGGAGGTGTTTCCCATTTTGACCTTGGGGTTTCCAGTCCATACTCCGCACAGATGTTTCGGTAGACTATGCCAGCCACCTGGTTATGGCGTTCCATGTAGGCTTTCCCTGCCAGCATCTTACACCCTGCAGTTATGTGTTGGATCGTCTCAGGTGCCTCTTTGCACAACCTACACCTTGGGTCTTGTCTGGTGTGGTATATCTGGGCCTCAATGGCTCTGGTGCTCAGGGCCTGCTCCTGAGCAGCCAGGATGAGTGCCCCTGTGCTGTCCTTCAGGCCAGCCCTCTCTAGCCACTGATAGGACTTCTTGAGATCGGCCACTTCAGTTATGGTCCGGTGGTACATCCCGTGTAGGGGCTTGTCCACCCATGATGGTCCCTCTTCCAGCGAAGCACAGAAGGGCATTGGTAGAGATACCAGAGGAGCCAAACATCAGCTCCTGGTTGACAGAACAGTCGCACAAGACTGCAGGTCCCGACGTACCAACCTGTGCACAGCCTGGATTGATTACAAGAAAGCCTATGACTCGATGCCACATACATGGATCACTGAATGCTTGGAGTTGTATAAGGTGAACAGGACCCTAAGAGCCTTCGTTGCGAACTCGATGAGGATGTGGAAAACCACACTTGAAGCCAATGGCAAGCCACTTACCCAAGTGTTCATCAAATGTGCCATATACCAAGGTGATGCACTTCCCCACTGCTGTTCTGCATAGGACTGAACCCCCTAAGCCAAGTAATCACCAAGACAGGCTATGGATACCGCCTCAGAAATGGAGCTACGATCAGTCACCTCCTCTACATGGATGACATAAAGCTGTATGCTAAGAGCGAAAGGGACATAGACTCCCTGATCCACACAACCGGGATCTACGGCAGCGACATCGGGATGTCATTCGGGCTTAAGAAATGTAGTCGGATGGTGACTAAGAGAGGAAAGGTAGTCCGCACTGAAGGGCTCTCACTCCCTGAAGGAACAATAGCAGACATTGAGGACAGCTACAAGTACCTCGGTATACCACAAGCCAATGGCAACCTGGAACTGGCAACAAGGAAAGCGGCTACGGCCAAATACCTCCAGCGAGTGAGGCAAGTCCTAAGAAGCCAGCTCAATGGCAAGAATAAGACCCGGGCAATAAACAGCTATGCCCTGCCAGTGATCAGATACCCTGCAGGAATAATAAGGTGGCCAAAGGAAGAGATTCAGACCACGGACATTAAGACCCGAAAGCTCCTAACCATGCATGGAGGGTTCCATCCCAAATCCAGCACCCTGAGACTGTACGCAAGCCGAAAGGAAGGAGGCCGGGGACTAGTGAGTGTAAGAGCCACTGTCCAGGATGAAACATTCAAGTTCCACGAATACATCAAGGAGAAGGCTCCAACGGATGACGTACTCAGAGAATGTCTCAGACAATGGGGAACAGAAGATGAGGCGCTGGAAGAGGGACCATCATGGGAGGACAAGCCCCTATACGGGATGTACCACCGGACCATAACTGAAGTGGCCGATCTCAAGAAGTCCTATCAGTGGCTAGAGAGGGCTGGCCTGAAGGACAGCACAGAGGCACTCATCCTGGCTGCTCAGGAGCAGGCCCTGAGCACCAGACCCATTGAGGCCCAGATATACCACACCAGACAAGACCCAAGGTGTAGGTTGTGCAAAGAGGCACCTGAGACGATCCAACACATAACTGCAGGGTGTAAGATGCTGGCAGGGAAAGCCTACATGGAACGCCATAACCAGGTGGCTGGCATAGTCTACCGAAACATCTGTGCGGAGTATGGACTGGAAACCCCAAGGTCAAAATGGGAAACACCTCCGAAGGTGGTGGAGAATGACAGAGCGAAGATCCTGTGGGACCTCCAGATCCAGACTGACAAGATGGTAATGGCGAACCAACCAGATATCGTGATCATAGATAAAGGGCAGACGAAAGAGGTTGTAGTGGATGTAGCGGTCCCAAGTGATGGGAACATCAGAAAGAAGGAACACGAGAAACTCGAGAAATACCAAGGGCTCAGAGAGGAGATGGAGAGAGCCTGGAAGGTAAAGGTGACAGTCGTGCCTGTGGTGGTCGGAGCACTCGGGGCAGTGACCCCCAAACTAGATGAGTGGTTGCAACAGATCCCGGGAACAACATCGGACATCTCAGTCCAGAAATGTGCAGTGCTGGGAACAGCAAGGATACTGCGCAGAACCCTCAAGCTTCCTGGCCTCTGGTAGAGGACCCGAGCTGAATGAGGGATGGACACCACCCGAGGGGTGAGATGAGGATTTTTTTTTTTTAATATACACTGTATATATATTTTTTTCCTGATTAGATGGGGTACGATATAATTCAAGCATGTAATGATTTTAAATGTAACAATTCAATGTCATTCCGATTCAATTTGATGTTATACGGCCGTGTCTTATGCATGCAACAACATGCGAAAGCTGTTGGAGCCACATTGAGAACGTCAAGTCACTCACGAGTATGTTATTGACTGTTTGGAATCAATCAAGTGGATGTGCTCTTTATGTTGAAACATCACATCTTGTTTATTAGACCTTCATTTCAATAGGTTAAACTACACAAGTTGATTAGCAACACAGAACAAAATGACTATTTTCCAGGCATGTAAAAAGAAAGAGGATTAAAGTGTCTACACAGATCTGCCTCATTCTGACCCATCATAATCCATTAAGTGTCAACTTCAGCAGCAGTAATTCAATCAATCTCATAATAGAAATGGTTGTGCGGAGCCCCCGCTGTGGGGCTTACTGATAGTGTGCTAAGAATGACAAGGTACATTAAAATGTTCTGGAGCATGCAATCCCCCCCACTCCCTCCCTCTCAAAAAAAAAAAGAAAAAAAAAACATTGGTTGCGGTCTGCATGCACCAAGGACATGCAACAGTAAGGTCAAGATCAAACATCGGTGGAATACTGAATAGGTTGTGGAAATTCCGGGAACCCGCTCATCCTCTCATTTCTAAAGGTAAAATGTCTCTGGATAGGCAAAAAGTAGAATACACCTTTGGAAAAGTTCTACAAGCGGCATACTGAAAAAGGGCACCACAATAGAAAATGTGACAGTAAAAATGTGCATGTCAAACTAGATTACTGGATATATTTTATTTCACAATAAGATGACTGCTAAGTACAAGAGCCCTTTCCTCTAATCTAAACCAACCAACAGCAGAAAACAATACACTCATCAAAATTGGATTTTATGGATTTCTCCTTTAATCCAGTGCATGTAATTTGGTTTTGGGATTCAGAGGGTGACATCTTAAAAATTTGCAATGGATCAAAAGAGCAGGAACCCATGAGAAATCAGAATATGGAGCAAGAATTGGGTGTTGAAAAGCCACGTCGGAGAGGAGACGAGGCCCCAAACTGATTTGGGCATATGCGTTTAGAAACACCCATTAAATGGGTTACTAACATATTCCTCCCTTATTGAATGATTTAATTTTAAACACATCTCTTTGAAGTCCCAGGTTATTACCATTGGGTTGAATTAAATCTTGGGCCAAACTATGTTTGCCAATGAAACACAGGTCGGCTAATATAAAGGGGTATGTGTTCACCTCTGTGCATTGCATCGTGATAAAAACAAAATTGGCTTGGCACTTGCTGTGATGGCGGCATCAAATACATACTCCTGGAGTGTGACAAAAATAAACGTTTGCATACTTTGAAGGCGCGCTCAGAATCGTTGGACGCTGATGAAAAGTAAAGACATTTGGGATGGATCAAAATAAATAGTAAAACAAAAATAAAATAAGCCATCAGAGTATCTATCTATCTATCTATCTATCTGATTTTCATTTCTGGCATAGTTGAAGACGATTAGATTTAGTTTTATTTGCTTCTTTTTTTAATTGTGATGGATAACAAATTGCAGTGTTGTTCTTCTCAGTCTTGTGCAAACCCAAATGAGAAGAGACAAACACCTATCAGATACATGGATACCTGAATTTCCTAGCAGACGCCAACAATCCTGCTCAACATGCAAATGACAACTGGTTTTCCTAATCATTTATTGGAAGTGCATTTTTAACAGTAGTGTTTAAGGATAATGTCTTTTTTATTTTATTTTATAATCAAATTGTCCCTAGGTGGGATTGTGATCACGAACGGGTTGTTTGTCTTGCTTTGCCCTGGGATTGGCTGGCAACGAGTACACGGTGTACCTTACTTACGGCATAACTGATCAAGACTTTTGCCTTGCATATAATCACTCCATCTCTGAATAGTAAAAATGTGTCAATTTCATTCCATTACTCATATACCCATTGAGCAAAATGTATTTAAAGCACTGCATTTAATCTTACATGGTCTTACATGGTATGTGCATACCACTGCATGTGCCAGTAGTCCAAACATGCAAATACTGTCGTGCAAGGTGGAAGACAATGCCACACAAAACACAGAGCCTGAGTAACACACAGCGATATACTGCATAGACCATAACTGTTAAAGGTATCAAGTGTCTGCTCCATCACCAGTTCAAAAGCAATATGCTTCAGTGGAATTGCTCAACCTGTGAAAGTAAACAAATTGAAACAGTGCGACTGTCCTACAAACATGTTTCAGTGAAATTAAATCAGAATTAGAGCGTGCACAGTATTACCCTACTCTTACAGTTAAAATCCTATGGATGCCCCCTTCGGGCTAATGTTGTTTTCTCCTCTGTCGAAGGCCTTTGAGACCAGTGTGTGGGAGTGGGAATGAGGATTGTTGTTTTAAAGCTGGCACTAATGAAGCCCAGGGGTACTTTATGACAACGGTAGGATGTTTGATGAGAAGGTATTTGGTCCAGTTAGTGCTCCAAAACTGGCTTACATGTGATTCCAGGCTTGAGAGCTTTTGTTTTGAAGTGTGTAAAGAGAGAATCAGTATGTAAAACTTAGTAAATGGCTCTCCTTGCTGTGCAACTTCCTATTATACTGTGCAAGAGCAAATGTATGGCTGAAAATCAAAATGATTAAAGCGCAACGAAAGCGGACATACTTTTTTCATATTTAGATTTCTTTTTGAAATCTTACTGCACTCCATAGCCCTGAAGTAAAGAATGTGAGAAAGTGGCGTGAGATACTGTTCACTCCTACAACTTGACACGGTATTCCTACAACTCATTAAAGTTTTATTGTTGGCTTCTTGGCAGCATTCAAGACCATGTGGTTATCAAGTTTAAACAGAACGTCCAGGTTTTGCTGATTTCGCTGTTGTGTTCTTTGTTTGTTGATGACAGTCTTTGAAGCTCGTACATTTTGAAGCGCACGCACTGCGTTGCCTCAGAGAGATCACATTTTGCAGCAGCGACCACCAATTTCTTCAGCAAAGATGCAAACAAAATGTCGTCATGGACAACTTCTGGCATTGCAATTGTCACACATGCCGTTGTCAGTGATGCAGTGAGTTTGTGATCGGGTGATCTGTCTCCTCTGGTGGGTTTTTAAACGGAATGCAAGTAACATAGTTCTCCCTGTGCCTGCGTGGGTTTTTCTCCGGGTATCTCAGTTTCCTCCCACATTCCAAAAACATGCATGGCAGGTTAACAAAAAACTCTAAATTGTCCGTAGATGTGATTGTGAGCGTGGATGGTTGTTCGTCTATGTGTGCCGGGTGATTGGCTGGCAACCAGTTCAGGGCATACCCCACCAACTGCCAAAGTCAGCTGGAATGGGCTCCAGTACGCCCACGACTCTCGTGAGGATAAAGCAGTTCAAATAATGGATGGAAGGATGGATGGAAGTACCATATTAATATAAGTGCTTAATATTAGTAACATTCTGAGTATCATCCAAAGGTCTTTGTGGTGTCCTTCAGGGTCCCATGCACTAATATGCATAAATATGCTCTTATTTAAGAATTACATGATAACCTATATTAGTGTTTATGTTCATACTGAACATTAATCAGTTTTAAATATTATTCAAGACAAGCAATTCGTTTTTTGTGTCTGCACAATACAATAACAACCCATGAAACCAAGTTTCCATGTGTTATTTGTTTCGTTATAATCATTGTATGCGGGAGCTAGACAAAACAACAGGGACTGAGAGTTAAAGGTTTGGAGGATAGAGAATGTACAGTGCCAAAATCCAATCGAACCAGATGGTCCCCAGAATGAGGAGCGCCGAGAGCAACCTACCTTCCCCCTTTCACAATTTACAGTGTGCATGGCACTACATCAAACCCCCCACCCTTCAATGGATGCAATGAAGCCATCTTCCACATTGCATTGGTAAAACAATTACATTTTCACTTCCAATTTTAAGGAACCCAGTTAGCTTGAACCTTAAAAGTCATTCCATTTGAATTTGGGGTGGTGGGAGATCTTGAAAAGTCTAAACAAATGTACATCAGGTAAACAAGGAAAATAGTTCATTTTCCAGAATGAAGTAATCAGTGAGAAGAATGTTTCCTTCGCAAGTGCAAGAAACCGTGCACCAACACATTCCACATTCACAGTGAGAGGAGACAAACTTGTTTCCGTCCGCTGTGGAGGAGACACAACCATCAATCAAAAATTATTAGGACATCTCAATTCAAACACATGCAGCACCCAAATTCATTGGAATTCTCACATAGGGAGTTCTGACATAATCATGTTGCATTTGCTTTGCTTTCGCCTGAGTTAACGCTGCTCAGAAAAAAATGCTTTCAGACATTGGAAGTGTGCCGCATTAACAATAATTCAACTTCAAAAATAAGCACTTTGTTTCTAAAGCTCACAACAACAAAACAATGTTATAGTCTCCGCGTCTCAAAATGAAACGAGACTGTTTTTGTCTCACATGAACATTTGGGGGAATTATTGGGTCCATTAAAGAGAAAACAAGAAGAAGTACATTTGACAAATATGCTTTGCTGAGTGAGCACTGGAGTGTTTCGGTCAAGTCCTGCCATAAGGGCCTCAGCAGGGGGTGGGGGCATGGGATATGCTCTCCAGTTATTGTTGTTTGAGAGGCCACTGAGCCTCTTGATCCCTGGGTAATCTCCAGCTATCTGTCTGAGTTATCACCTCTCCTCAAATAGGTCACCCCAGCAGCTTCCACTTTTTAGGCTGAACAACACCCCCCCCCCCACCACACACACACACACACCCTCAACCCCCATACACACACCCAGAAAAATACATAACCAAGAATCACACAAAATCAACCGTGTCCCTGATTTTAATCATGTTAAAATGCACCTAGCGTTACACATTTGGCCAAACCTATAACACCAATACATAGCAGAGTATCTGCTGAATGTATCCTTAAGGGTTTATAATGCGTATAACAAATCAAAATACATTTTTGGGTTACTGCCTTAAGGCATACATTATGGCATACATTTTGATTTAAGTGTACAGGATGTCACGATAGATGGTGGTAATTTCACCCATTAGGTCAGTCACTAAACTGATCCAGGATGTAATTGTTTGCATGGCTGGGGCATAAATACGCCCATTCAATGAAGATGGAATAAGTGACCTACTGAGTATGCCACCTTCTGATGCCCTGGGTTAAATCCCAAATGCAACCATTTGCGGGTAAATTCACATGATTTTGACCTCTGAATAGATGTCACCGAGGATGGCTGAACACTTTGTGTCCCATACTGCTGCACTTTAGATCCAATACATCACTTCCTATTATCTAGTCTCCATCCCGGTCACACTGCAACACTGCGGGCCATTGTCTTGAGGTTTGGTGGAAAACGGGCAGCATCGGTCATGATTAAAAGAACAATTCATCATCTAAACCACTGGCGCTCGACAGCATTTCCAGTATCATCAAAAGGTCTTTGTGGTGCCCTTCCCAGAATCCCATGCTCGCAGTAGACCAGACAACAAAATACTTTTCATGTGTTATCATCGCAGAGGAACGTGTTATCTTCTCTTAACCTCCTTTGTGAAATGGGCAATGCATTGGAACACAGCTTCAATTTGCTAGAATTGTCTGTCGCCACAAATGAGCTCAGAAATATGTATATTTAGCATAATCCTTTAACAGATAATGATAATGGCACACTTATGACTGATTCTGTTTCCTTAGCTGACCTACTTAAGACAAAAACTAGTATCAGCAGAGTAAATTTTGTTGTATCTACTCTGCCCGTTTTTTGTTCAAGCTGTGTTACTTGATTGTCTATGACTGGCTCTACTTGATTAAAAAAAAGAGGAAAAACAAAAGGGATGAATAAACTTGGTCTCATTTTGCTATTTGTGTGGCTTAAAAAAAATACAGACAAGCAAACGCGCGCACAAACAACCATGCACACAGTCGTGCATCGCATTCCAACTTCATTGTAGGTAGGCGGTTGCACTGACCAAAACAATTTATGTTATGTGAACCCCCATCAAACTTTCATGGGCATAATTTGTGTTAGAGATAACAGCTCTTGACAGTCCCACCCACATTTCAAGCCTTGAGGATCTAGAGCAAATGGAAAAGTAAAGCTGCAGGCCTCCTTTTTGCTGCATATGCCTGATATTTGCACCGTCACTTGCAGCAGCGCAGAGGTTTGTGGAAGGACATTTGGGTAGGAAAAACATTTGAACAAGTGCCTCTATTGTTGTTGTTTTTTTAATTATTAGAGCAGTGGCAAATCCAAAAGCTGTGAACTCGGTGAGACATGCAACATGAATGTAATTACAGGTTTGTAATTACTCATGCAGCTTCAAAGTAACAATTACCTACATAAAATCACCAATCACAAGAGACTCGCTGAATGTAATTCATCATGGGACCCATAGTCACAGAGATCCTATGATGTCAGCTTAGTGTTTTTAGTTCTCAGATTTTGGGCAGAGTAGCAAACAGCGTATCATGCACAGTCTAGAATTGCACATCAAGCAGGCAATGTGATACATTCAGTAGATTGAAGGAGAGTCTAGATTTTACCGCGGTTTTAAAGTCACAGTTTCAAAACCATTCAGATTTTCAATCAGCCGTATGCGTTTTTCTTTTTCAGGTTTTTTTTCTTTTTCTTCAGTGCAGGCTTGGTGCAGTCAGTGAGCCTGATGAATTCCCCTTGTTGAAAACGTCGGCTCGTTTGAGAAGATTTCTGGTACAGTACTGGGGATTGGTGGACAAAGAATGTGCAAAGCATGCTGATGAAGAGCAGATGCTTGCTACTGAGGCAATCCTCCCAGTACAACATCACAATTATGAGAGTGCCACCCATCCTCATAACAGCGTAGATAGATGATTATATTACTATACCACTGTCTTGAAATGAACGTTTGCCACCAGCCAAAGGATGTTTTTCATAACACTTATGGAAATAAATATAATACAATTGTATTGAATGGAAGAGAAGGGGTGTGGGTGAAACATCTTTTATCGTATCAAAATCAAGATATGCACATTCAAAGTGTTAACTTTGGAATGAGGACCATATCATTCGCGTGACCTTGCCACGCATGTGTTGCATATAAACCTCAGGTCAGCCACCACATCCTCCTTTCAAGCATGGTGATGATTGACAGTTAAAACCGGCCAATGGTAATCTTGTTGCCGAGGATGAGAGAGGCACACATGCTGAGCAAGTGATTGACACACACAGCGGCTGCTGCCGAGTGAGCACACACACACCCACACACACACACACACACACACACACACACACACAAGAAATGCACTTCTGTGCTCGCTGTCAGGTATAAATGGATGGTACACATATGTTGTGTTTTACAATATTACATCACCATATTTATAATTTCTAAATTACCAGTGGATAAAATAGCAGAGCTTGTTATAAATATGTGTGAGCAGCCCGCGTGCCGCCTCCCCAATGGGAGTGAGCCTCGCCTCAATGTATCCACACTTTCCTCATGATTATCGCCCACATCCTATTTCTGTCGTAACACGCGTTTTCGTTGACTGCCACCCCCTTTTAGTGGATTGATAAAAAGTCCGACAATGCGACATATTGAATGGTGAGGCTCTAAACCTGATCCAGGCTGGCAAGACTAAACTTTTTACACATGGTGGGTGATAATAATTCCAGATTTTTAAGAACTACCAGGCACCGATGTGACCCGATCTTTTGAGACACATCATGCATAAGAAGCGAAGACGTCAAATTTAGTGCCTCTGCGCCTGCTGGCAAGTTCCGGTGAATTAAGCAATATTTAACAAATCTTAAAGACTCCATTTGTGTACAAAATCAAACAAGGCAAAGTGAAGACTGGTTTTGGTTTGCTGTTTTTGTTTCATTTATGTTAAATAAGGTGGGGGGAGGCAAGGATGGAAGAGAAAGTCACATTATCAAATGATTATCATTATCTAAACATCTTCGGAGGACCCTTTGTGAGCAAAAGTGGGGTTGAGACAGATGAAGGCCAATCGGAACTCAAGGCTGTTTTAAGGAAGATTGGGGTTTGATGACAGCATTCGCCTTTCCCTGATGCCACAGGGGAAGTGACTTTATGAACAACACTGATGGAGGGAAGGTTAGTACAGTGGATTTATACCACTGTTGCTAAATAGATGATGGAATTAGCAAATCTGCCTTGTCTTGAAGAATATGCCTTATGTTGTGACTCAACCAATTTGATAGAATCTCTCTAATAGGCAGGAGCCAGATTGTTTCTTCTAACATATCAACATCCGTTGAGAATTCAAGATGATTCAAGTTCTGCGCCTCGCTGCACAAGGTTGGCGGTGGTTTGGCACCGTGCTCCACTTGACTAATTAAAGTCTAAACCGTGCACGTATAATTACAGATGGGAGCTGCCATTCAGCTGGCTCCAGAATGAATGCTGGACTTACAGTCAAGTCAGACATCCACATTTTCTATCAGTGCCGTTATTGAGTCACACTGGGAGCAGGCACGAGACAATGAATGTGTGGCTGTGTCTTAATGAGAAACACACTGAAAGCATAAATAGAGATAAAGCAACACAGACACCGAAGGGGATGAACAAAAAAAGACACCCTATGGTGTATGAATGTGATTTACGGAGCTATATTTAGACCCATAAGCATGGGCCCATGAAAGGTACAGTATGAAATCTCATAGCCTTTCTTACAGGAAGCATGATGCATGGAATGGAATGTTAAAAGCACAAGTCAAAGAATAAAATATCATCACTTTGATCGGCAGCTAATTATAACAAGCTAAGAAGAAAAAAAGAACCACACTATAAGTCCTGCTGAGGAGAAAGAGTTTTAGTCGACCATTTAGCACGTCTGGCCAAATTTCCACACGCTTATTTCACGTCATTGCTGAAAGTAAGCGAGGAGGAGAACACTGCGACGCCTATAGAGTCAAATGAGCAAAGACAGAAACACCTTGTAGAAGCTGAACAATGCCCGATAATCAGCCGAGTGCATGCTAACATCAACATGACTCTTGCAGAACAGAACAGCCCACCCCCACTGTGTGGCTCAGTGACAGAAAGTCATGTCCACAAGCTGTCAACCTTCCACACAAAAGCCCGCGGCAAATACTGACATAATCAGTTAAATGTCTGTGGAGTATATGACTCTTGATGAGCTTCTCCCAGGATATCTTGACTGAGGAGAAACTACTGAACAACGAGGTTAACAGTTCAAAAAGTCCAATCGTCCTTGTTTCCTTTGCCCTGAAGTTTCCCAAACAATCTCAATTTAAGTGCCATTCCAATCACAAAAGTAATATATGTTGTTTTTCAAATGTAATTATGATTTGTGCTGAGCAAAACTACAGTATGTCAAATCTAGTGCCTGACCATTGTTGTTTTTCTCTCCAACTATGCAGATTACAAATGTCCTCAATCAGGGTAATTATTTATGCAGCTACATTATGAGTTACAACCAAATAGTGCGCATGAAAGATCAGCCTGTGTGTGGATGGAAATGCCTGGAGGATTTACAGCATTACATTGCACATGTTTCTCATGCTGCATATCTCCCTCTATAAACGAAATATTATGTAATATAATACGCTCTCTAAACGATTATGTTTCCAACAAACACTAACCAATGTTTGTAACATGTGCAAGTCAATAAAATAGGATCGATTCCCACCCACTACACCCATGACCATTAATTGTCTGGGTGAAAAATGCGCACCGCCGCTGAGCTTGCCCAAACACGAAGGAGACAATGTTATTAAATACCAGATCACATTCCTCACAGCATTCACATCAAACATTTTACCTTAAAATATCAGCCAAATTGATTCACTTTCAATTGTTTTGGAACCAAGTAATTCTTTGGAATTAGTATGCTGTGAAAGTATTTTAACACACGCATTAAGGCCATTTTGAGGGCATAAATAAATCAATGTAACTCTGTAGGGAAGACTGGACCAAATGTGGAGAGCTCTTATGTGCAGATCTCGCATGTTGGACCATGCCTCATTCTCCGTGTTATTTTGTTTTTTCTTCACTCCTCAAGACTTACATAAAGATTACATATAACACCCATTAATAATGCAAGAAAGACAGCCTTGCATACAATATTTAAGCAAAATGGCTCAAATTAATAGTGTGTCAACAGGTCATCTGAATTTCACTTCATTCAAGAGCTGATTACATTACCTGCATTACACGATCTGATTGCAGTACTTGAGCTGGGGCTGCGGTAACGTTTTCGTTCAAATTCAAACATTGACGTCCTTTTCTTGCAAGCCCGTCATTTGCACACATCCGCTTGAATAAAGAATGATCCTTGTTTACATTTGAACCCCGAAGCACCAATATGATATGCGTGTGGGGAAAATACATCATTCATTTTTCTCTTTGATATCAACGTATGGCCTTGAGCTTTTGCGTGGCTGACAAAAGATGAAGTTCACGGGGTTGATCCCAACACAATGCACACACATCTCAGAAATACTGCCAAAATGTGCTCTGAGGTTCTCGCTTAAGCTGCAAAGAAACACAGATTTCCAAACTAGCACGTGGATTTGAGTGCTTACAATGGGCCCATTGACAAAGGCGAAGGAATGTCGGAATCAGAACGGAACCCTCATTCGTGACTTGACAAACAACATACATCCGTTAAATGTGTCTCCTCATGTGTCAGGCTGGTCAGTGATGCAGTAAATCCTTTCCCTGAACGAGCATGATGATGTTCGAGTTTTATTGGAGCTCTTTGAGAGAGGTGCTGACTTATTTTAACAGTGTGTCCTGAACCTGCAAGGCTGTTGAAATGTACTATTATGCTAACATTTTATTACCTCCGGTTCATTTTACTGCATGACCTTTTTAAGGGGGCTCACTTCTGGGCAAGGCCGTTTGACTACATTTACGTGATCGGCGAAGGGGAACTGTATTTAACGATTATTTAAACTCTATATTTATTTAGAAAGTCAGAAAAAAAAGGAATGGCAAATTTGTACATAAGTTCCATTCCAAAAAAAAAGTTAAGTTACTTATTAATCACGCCTAAATGTCTCAGATCCATCTAATTTTAATATGTGAGTAAGGTAACCCAAGTTAACATAAAATGCAGTTTGAAAATGACTTTATTTATCCATGTATTTATTTTCCCTTTGAAAGAGAAATCTAGGAGCAAAATGATATCATGTTTAAAGTTTCATTTAATTTGGGCATGTCTAGACATTCTGGAGTGTATTCAGCACCCCCAAATGTCTGTGCGCAAGAGTGTCAGCCGTTTCGGGCAGAGGGCTTTTTGAAGCCCACAGTAATTACATTATAGCAAGGGTGCGAACAGATGTAAGGAGTCTAGACTGGGCTTGGAGGTGGGAGTAAACAGTTTAGGAACAAAGTGTTTTAGAACATCAAAAGACGGTTTGGGAACTGGTAATAAGTGTAGCGCCCAGGCGAACATTTGTCATTGGCGAAGGCTGCGATTTGCTTATTCGTGGCTAACCAGACATGAAGGTGTCAGTGTATCTGTGGTTCAAAGCTTGACAAAAGTAATCAAATCACCGGCGAGGGGCCGGACTGGGGGCGTGGTATGCAAATATCGGGGGCAGTGTTTGTCTTGTATTTTTCATATGTAAACAATAAACGTTCGACGAGGAGCATGAGGAACTTCGAGTGCGATTGCGCAGCAACTGCCGTCGTTCGCTCTGGGAAATTGTGCTTCCGCCGACTGCAAAGACAATCTTCCCTGTGTGTCGAGTCTTTTGTTTAACTTTGTCTGTGACTTTGTCACCCTTACACAAATAAAAAAGTGTATGCGAAAAAAACAAAAAAACCAAAACTGAAATCATGAAAGGAGCAAATGCTTCTTTACGGCACTCTATATAATTACCGTATTTTCACGACTATAAGGCGCCATTAAAAGTCTAAAATTTTCTCCAAAATGGACAGGACGCCTTATGATGCGGAGCGTCTTGTCTATGCGCTGAGTTCCAAAACCTGACTGACAGCCGACACGCTGTTTATATAGAGAAAAGGCGGAAGTGACTGTGGACAGGCATGCGGCAAAGAAGTCGGCCAATCAGTGAAGGGTGGGCGTGTATATATACATATATGGAGAGAAAGAGAGAGAAAAGGCAGACGTGAGTGACAGGCATGCGGGGAAGCAGGCCGCCAATGAGTGAAGGGTGGGCGTGTAAGTGGACGCTAAAGCGACGCCCCAAGCAGGTACCAACACCTGTATAGAGTGTGGCTATGTGCATTGTTGCAAAACAACTTCGGTTTTGGTTTCTAAGAACCCCCGAAAATAAATTCTACAAAGAGACACGCCTACGAAGCTCAGTTCAAACTTTAAGCCATCGGTTATGCTTTTGGCATGCGTGCCCATCTCACAGCAGCGGTGAAAAACCAAGTCAAGCAAATGAACTCTGAGCTTGCCGTTATTACTGGAGGCTTGACTAAAGAACTCCAACCGCTGGACATCGGCATCAACCGGGCGTTCAAAGTAAAGTTGCGAGCGGCATGGGAACAATGAATGATCGATGGCAAACACAACTTTACAAAGAGTGAGAGGCAGCGCCGGGCGAGTTACGCCACAATTTGCGAATTGATTGTGGCTGCTTGGACGAACGTGTCTGCTTGCACTGTTGTTCGAGTTTTTGGCAAAGCCGGCATCTTTTCTGTGGAGCCACATGGCAATGAGAGTGACTGACAACGAGAGGGAACACGGCGTTTTTGATGGATTACCGGTACTTGCACAATTGTTCAATTCTGATACAGAGGATGAGGACTTTGATGGATTTCTGGGTGATGATTGATCGAAAAGCGTGAGTACATTGTACGATGGCTAAATAAAATACAACGGAACTCCGTTTTGCTTCGTTGCCTTTTTAAAAACGTGTTTTTAGCTTGTATCTGTATGTCTTGGCATGATACCGTATGCTACAAGCTAACGTGTTTTTAGCGTGCGCGCATGCATGCCGTATGTTTAAGCTGGCGTATGTTTTACCACTTTAAAATCGCGCCCAATAATACAGTGCGTTTTGTCTATGTGTAAAATACAGAAATAGCACCCATTAATGAGACTGCGCCCAACCATACGGTGCGTCGAATGGTCGTGAAAATACGGTTGTAGTTCAACAAAAATGATTATTTTTAAACATCACCCTGAATTGCTTTGAAGGAAATAAAACAAAATATGGCCGGCAGAAAAACTGTCAAGCGGGAGGCCATACTAAACCCATTTGAATGAAACTGACTGACATTTTGTTATTTTGCTTCAAAGAGAGAGACTCAATCCACCACGTAATGGTTGTAGTAGGGAGGCCCATTTTGCCCAAATTGTTTCAAGATATTATCCATTGATCGTCAATTCCACACAATTTGAAAAAAAAAATCAAATGTATTTCTCCAAAGTAACAGACAGATCTCTCTTTTCACTTCCATGAAATGTTGCTTTTAGTTGATGAGCATATTACTAATTTGACAATATGAAGCCACGACTGGAAATATTTTCAACCACTTTCCAAATGCAGTATTGCATAGGTGTCAAACTCAGGTCCTGGAGGGCCGCTGTCCTGCATGTTTTCCAAGTCTCCCTGTTGCAACACACCTGATTCAAATGATCAGATCATCAGCAAGCTCTGCGGAAGCCTGCCATTGAACATGTTCATTTGAATCAGGTGTGTTGCAACAGGGAGACTTGGAAAACATGCAGGACAGCGGCCCTCCAGGACCTGAGTTTGACACCTATGCAGTATTGTATCAAGGATGCACTAATAACTCCCTTACCTATGCCTTGCTGGGAAAATATGATACAAGCCTTTGCGCCAAGCATCTAAGTATCTAAGTAGCCAAGCTATCTATACTGCAGCACCGCAAGTGTGAACAATATGCATCATAGTAAGTGCTATCTTTAAGATAAGAAAAGATAAGAAAACCTTTATTAGTCTCGCAATGGAGAAATTCCCAATTCACAGCAGCAAAGTTATGAAAGGAAGAAGTAGAACAACAAAATATAGGAGCTGCTGGAAAGGCAGCAGCCAGCACATCTCAACATAAGGGAGTCAACAAAATCCCATTTCCCATGATCAATCATCAACTGCTAAATGAAAGTGTGATTATAGCTTTTATTCATTTTTATGGATCACTCCCAATCCTCTCGTCTCCGATGAAATAGAGATGAAAAAAATAAGTACGGTAATTTGCCAAACAGGTTTTACCAGCATGCCACCATGAGTGGAGCAAAGGATAATTAGGGTCTAGTTCGAGGAGAAAATACAGCAAAGGATTGAATTTTAGCCGGAGTCGAATTCCTTCTTGAGCTCCTCGGTTTTAACGTGGCAGCCACTCTTCTTCTTCATCCTTCGAGCTCTCTGAAGGTTACTACTAAAGCAAATCTGATTGAAAGCAATAGCCATTTGAACAAGCATGAAACAAATCACAAAAAATCGTATTCATTATATACAGTATCAGTGAATGACTATAATGAGCTCCATGATAACAGCTACATTATCAACTACTGTGTGTGTTTGTCCTAGGAGCATATGAGCATCATAGGTAGAGATATCATCAAAGACATGGAAATATTCGTCTCCTTTCCTAAATCCCTTCTTGGTTGTTCCCATGTCTGCTATGTTCTTGCTTTGGAAGGTATGCTATTTAGGGCTGCAGCTATTAAATATTTTGGTAATGGATATCCTCCCGTAAATTCAATTAAATAATCAGGTATTTGAATCTAAATAAAAAAGATATAGCTTGGCCATCACTGAACGCTGGCAACAGGCGCCATACAATACCGTGTCAGCATAATTAAGTTGTTTTTTTAGCTCCCTTAATTACCAATTGAATGTTATTTCAGGATGCCGTTGAAGTCGGTAGCAACAGTTTATGACAGCAATTAAAAAAAAAAAAGGCCCAAACAGAGTCTACATAGACGAGTCAAGTCAGTTGTTATGCCGTGACACGCTGCCAGTAACATCTTCAAATTAAAAAAGAGTACCAAGGCATTGATGTCCAAATATTATTTGGTGAGATTTATTTTTAAATTGGCCTTGCAACATTGGCGGCGTGTTACTGTCATGTACGGCATAAACTATTGTTGCTGCAGTTAGCTTGACTTCCTCTTCCTGACAGTGTACACGTAAATAAGTGGGTACCAAGC
The DNA here is from genome assembly GCF_054856545.1 of Hippocampus guttulatus. NCBI lineage: Eukaryota > Metazoa > Chordata > Actinopteri > Syngnathiformes > Syngnathidae > Hippocampus > Hippocampus guttulatus. The sequence continues at coordinate 13,197,187 of NC_141269.1, forward strand.
TGAAAAAAATGCCTTTAGCATTTTTTTTTTTAACCGAGTTACCCAGATTACTCGAGGACTCATTTCAGCCCTTATGCTTGTATTGGTTCTAGTCCCAGAATATCATATCTCACACCCATCCAGCACCGCAAAGCCAGTGCCATTCAACATTAAACAGTGTGTTGCAATGCAATCTTCTCAAAGGGAACATATTGAAGGTTTTTTTTTTTTTTGGAACACATGTACATGTGGTTTGGCCTTGAGTACCTGCCTTACCCACCAAATGTGAATTACCTCCCCACCTACAAGGCGGAGGAGGCTAGGCTGGACAAAGTTTCTTCATATCATCTAGATTCTAGATGTGTGCACAGCTTGATGTGAGTTGAGTCTAGACTTAAAAGCAGACTGCTTTTAAGTCTAGATTCTAGACTGCTTTTCTTATTGCAAATGAGCATCAACGGTTTCCCATTCCTTCCTGGGTGTGCTTTCGCTACTGATCTCGATGCAGACAGAGTCCCTTCACATCATGATGCTACTCAGCTATCATACACACACACATACATATTAAATCAGTGTAAAGAGATCAAATTTGTGTGGTGTATTGTTTATCAAAGCAACTCACAGCAAGCTGTGCACATCCCAGCACATGAATTACTTTTTATTTTTCTTCTGAGGAAAGGTTAGTATAAAACACAGACAGGTTCTCGTTCTTAATTATGCACTTTGTTGGAAAAGGCTTTGGTCATGTAGGGAAACAATGATGACAGGTCTCCTTAATGCATTTCCTTAACTCTTCCTTAACGCAATAACCTCTGCTGTAACCACCACCTGTTTTGCTCCTGGAATGAAAGCTAAATATTTGTTCGAGCCCTTTATGAGGCAACAAATCATATGGGTAACAAAATTGGATTATCCTAATGCAACATGTCTACATGGCTTATGTGGCAAAAGAGCTATGCGATTGCTTTAGAAACTTTTGGATGATGCTTTCACCATTTTTTAAATTGTAATTTTATTGTCTTGTTATTTGATGTATCCTTTGATTATAATTATTTATGATGACAGTGAAATGACAACAAAAAATCTAAAGTTCATCTTTCAATTTTTTCAGATTTTTTTTCATTTATTCTTTTTTCTTCAAGAAAATGTGTTTTCCCTGATGAATTAAACAAAACTGGGTCCAACTGTTACAATCACAAAACATTGAACTGTACATACATCTGTTTTTCAAATTTGAATTCAAGCTGTCATCGAGCTATTCATAAAGGAGACATATTAAGCATTTTCTTCAAAATGTAAAATTGTTCACACATGCATTAATAGAATGTATCCAACATTCCTCAGATAAAATTAGTGCATAATACATATGGGTTGATTCTACTATTCATTCATTCAATCATTTGTTTGGTTGTTTTGGGTGGTGGGTGGTTCTCTGTCATGCAAATCAGCCATTGCTCACCAGGTCCGACTATACTGCTGAGTATAGTCGGTATAGAGTATAGAATGCAAAGTACCACTTTAAAATAAACTACACAGATCTGATCAACTGGATCAGATCGACCAATGTTTTGTATTTTATGCAAAATCTGTGATCGGTTGTAATGTCATTATTTGATGATCAATCAATAACATCATTAATCGGATTCGCATAATAAGTCATTACAGCAAACACAATCTTGTTCATTCTCTGCAAAGTTCTGTGATGCTGTTAATAATTCAAGGTTTCTTAGCATATAGAGTTGAATTTTTGTTCAATTTTTTTCCCCAATATTTTATAATTATTTGAATACAAATTATATTTGGGGGGAGGGTCTGTTTTTTCCCTTGTTTCCCCATGTTTCGTGTGTTGAATGTTTAACAGCGTGTAGGTGAGAATTTTTAGGGTTTTATTGTTATTATTTTTTTCACAATGCATTTCAATGGGTGTCAACTATTTGCAAATAATGGCTGTTCGTACAGCGGGGATGAACTGTACAGTAAAGAAACTTATTCCAAGAGATTGGAAAAATTGGTCCATTTTCTGATCAGATCCATGATCGGTATTTTTTTTTTTGTAACTTACTGATCAGTGATCGGCTCACCAACACTGTACGTGCAAACTTAAAGCTTACTTTAATTACCATAATGACAAGTGATGGCAGTACGGCATTACAACTAGGCCAGCCGGTACTTCTTAAACAGTCTGAAGAGAAAAGTGAAGTAAAAGCAGCATTTGTATTCACGCGTTAAGTCAGTGCCTGCCCATCACACTCCAGAGAACCATCTCTTTGTATACAACCCATTAAAAAGTCAATTGTCCATAATATGTCCCCTTTAAGGCCAACACAATTGAAATAATAACTTAACCACTCCAAAATCAATTTGAGAAAGCAACAAAAGTCCCTAAACATTTAACTTTAATGATGAGCGCATGGTAAAAGTGTGTTGCAGAGACGCCACTTTGATAATTAACAATTGCTACTCAATAGCTAAACACAGCTCTGTTGACGTAATTTAAATACCTGAAAATATTTGGCCATGTCCAAATTATATGAACATTAAAATTTGAAGAGTATATTAGAAGTTAACCCAATTCAAGAGTTGACCACTTGTGGTACAGTCGTCCTGCGTGGAATTATAGTGGGGAGAGGAGGGTGGTTCTTGCTAAAACTGTTCACGTAACATGCAAATCTCATATGTCCAAATATGGTCACATTTATACATGTATTGTTTTCACAAATTGATACTATAGGTCCCATTATTATTATTTTGACGCAGTGGTGGAAATAGCTGGACAAAAATCTATTGGCGCTCTTGAATGCCTCTTAGGTCTGCTTCTTCATTACTTGTTCTGTGGAAGCGGTGTGGACTATTTGTCATCCTTATTAAAATGTTTTGGGATGTTTTTTAGGCAATAATGAGTGAAAATAGTGAGGTTAGATGCATTTACTGTCAGTTGGCGTGTTTTGTTCAAATCTTGTGAGCCTTGGAGCTAAGTCTCAATGCAGATCAATGTTCACCTAGTACATAGGCTTAGTCGGGTCATTGTTTTATGGATTACAACAGTCATTGCTTAAGCCACTTTTCAAAAGAGTTTGGGAAGATGGCAGAAAGCAGACATTTGCTCTTGTGATGTATTAAAAGGCCTTTTGCACAATGGGGGCTCGGCATGACTACAAACTTTGATGTGTAGGGATGTCCCAAGCTCTCTGTAACATTATAATCAATTACAGTGGGATTTGTATTTTTTTTTGTTTTGTTTTGGTTTGTTTTTTTGTGAACATACATTTTGAGTCATGCTGTGTTGATGTGAGTACACACACAATAACAACAAAGGGTATAATACAACATGAATCAAGTGATAATTGGGAACTAGAGCAAGCTCTGGTTGTTTTTTTTTGTTTTGTTTTTCCCTGACACATTATGATGGTATGAGGATTCCAACTGGAGTGAAAACTTGCTGAAATGTAAAAAAATGACCCTCTCCCCCATTTGTTTTTAACAATGAAACTTACATTTGCATTTGATATGTATTGCATTCCAACACGCAATTTGTATCCATAATATATATATATATATATATACACATATATACATATATATATATATATGTAGCATATATAGTGGATGTTAGCATAATAAATACCGTATTTTCACGACTATAAGGCGCCATTAAAAGTCTAAAATTTTCTCCAAAATGGACAGGACGCCTTATGATGCGGAGCGTCTTGTCTATGCGCTGAGTTCCAAAACCTGACTGACAGCCGACACGCTGTTTATATAGAGAAAAGGCGGAAGTGACTGTGGACAGGCATGCGGCAAAGAAGTCGGCCAATCAGTGAAGGGTGGGCGTGTATATATATACACATATGGAGAGAGAGAGAGAGAAAAGGCAGATGTGAGTGAGGACAGGCATGCGGGGAAGAAGTCCGCCAATGAGTGAAGGGTGGGCGTGTAAGTGGACGCTAAAGGTACGCCCCAAGCAGGTACCAACACCTGTATAGAGTGTGGCTATGTGCATTGTTGCAAAACAACTTCGGTTTTGGTTTCTAAGAACCCCCGAAAATAAATTCTACAAAGAGACACGCCTACGAAGCTCAGTTCAAACTTCAAGCCATCGGTTATGCTTTTGGCATGCGTGCCCATCTCACAGCAGCGGTGAAAAACCAAGTCAAGCAAATGAACTCTGAGCTTGCCGTTATTACTGGAGGCTTGACTAAAGAACTCCAACCGCTGGACATCGGCATCAACCGGGCGTTCAAAGTAAAGTTGCGAACGGCATGGGAACATTGAATGATCGTTGGCAAACACAACTTTACAAAGAGTGAGAGGCAGCGCCGGGCGAGTTACGCCACAATTTGCGAATGGATTGTGGCTGCTTGGACGAACGTGTCTGCTTGCACTGTTGTTCGAGTTTTTGGCAAAGCCGGCATCATTTCTGTGGAGCCACATGGCAATGAGAGTGACTGACAACGAGAGGGAACACAGCGTTTTTGATGGATTACCGGTACTTGCACAATTGTTCAATTCTGATACAGAGGATGAGGACTTTGATGGATTTCTGGGTGATGATTGATCGAAAAACGTGAGTACATTGTACGATGGCTAAATAAAATACAACGGAACTCAGTTTTGCTTCCGTTGCCTTTTTAAAAACGTGTTTTTAGCTTGTATCTGTATGTCTTGGCATGCTACCGTATGCTTCAAGCTAACGTGTTTTTAGCGTGCGCGCATGCATGCCGTATGTTTAAGCTGGCGTATGTTTTACCACTTTAAAATTGCGCCCAATAAAACAGTGCGTTTTGTCTATGTGTAAAATACAGAAATAGCACCCATTAATGAGACTGCGCCCAACCATACGGTGCGTCGAATGGTCGTGAAAATACGGTAAATATATTTTGCAGGCATAAATCACTGAAACCAACAAATTAGCAGCCATGGTGGAGGTGGTGGGTTGGACAAAGTCAAATATTATATATATATGAGCTTATTGTGTATAGTTACAACAGACTGTATCTAGAGCAGATGGGAGAAGTACTTGTACGTGCACGTTAGCTTTAGACACAAAAAGACACGTATCCATGCACTGTTTGTTCAACAAAAAAAAAATGCCGAAGGCTCACTTATATAGTGGCAAACAGGCTTGCAAGATACAGGGAGATAAGGGGAAAGAGAGAGAGAGAGAGAGAAGTAAGAAGTGAGGAACGGATGGGGGAGAGAGATAATAAAAGAGGTATTGAAATCAAGCCGAGAGATACAGATTTGTTTAGGCTGTGATGACCCAAATGGTGTGGATGGTTTGCTCCACAGCAGACAAAAAGCAATCATTGTTCTAGCACGAAGGTGGATTAGTAAGGCTTACCAGGAATCTTATCACTCTTCCATAATGTGATGTCTTCCGTAGGTATTAGCTTAATGCAAGGAATGATTAGAAATACTTCAGCATAGAATTGTAGAGGCTAATGACATAATTATCATTATGAGTTGTCACAAGCATGCTGTATGTCGGCCTTGTCTCACTCATTTAGGTACAACCAGCGGTATGGTCAGATTGATTGTTTTTGTTTTTTTAAAAAAATATTATTCATTACATCCATATGAAAAAAATAACAAGTCTGAGGAATTTTTAACTCACACGCATCATAGTAGTGATCCGTTATTTACATAAAAATGCACACCCAACATACAAGGATGAGAAACGGTTTGGTATTGTACAGTATTATTGTTTCACTGCCACTCTCTTGACTGCCACCTGCTGTTCATGCCAATCATCCCTAATTATACAGCTCAGGATATTATTAAAGTACATTAACATAAACAGGAAATTATTATTTAAGTGGACTTACTGTATTTACAGTATAAATAGGCGAGTAGAGCCATTCAAGTCAGTCGGCTTTTAGTTATTTTTGTTGAATTTGTAAACAAATGCATACATTTCAAAACCCTGAACATCAAGTGTTGTGACTTGGTCCGTGTTCTTCACGAGGTCGGTTGCTATGGTCTTTTATATGTTGCAGGGTTGGACGCGGCCTTTCATTATTTAACCTCTCGTTGCTTAGTGATACATCGCCAGAACGCCTCTTTTTCTCTTGTGCCTCTTCATCAGGCGCTCTCCGACTGCTGCATCTTGCCTTGTTCTTGTTACTGTGGTTATGCCTTTCACTACCTTCACCCATACACTCCTTCCCACAACCTCCGCTCCTCAAAGACAAACATCCTTGCCATCCCCGTCACCAGGCTCAGAACCTGGGGGGACCGAGCCTTCTCTGTCACCACCCCCACCCTCTGGAACGCTCTACCACAACACATCCGCAACTGTACTGACCTCCAATCCTTCAAATCATTTCTTAAAACTCACCTGTTCCGCAATGCTGTTGACGCCTTTTAATCTCTTTTACCCATTTCTGCTTCGTTTTTTCTTCTTCTAAATGTGTTTGTTTTAAATCATGTATACTTGGCTTTAAAATGTACGTTTTATCCCGTGTTTTAAACTCTTGTAAAGTGTCTTTGAGTACGATGAAAAGCGCTTTCATAATTAAATGTATTATTATTATTATTACCTGTTGGGTGATTCTGGTTTGTACATTTACTTTGCTGCTTTCATGTTTGTTCTGCTTCTGGGTGCAATTTATGTTCCTTACACCACATCAACATCATGAAACAATCGAAAACAAGCACTTGAAAAGACCAATGATTTGGGCGTGAGGGGGTTATACAACTGGATGTCTTGTTTCTCAAATGTTTTGGACTAAAATTGGTCAAAATCCGTGGACTTTTTCTTTTATGTATTTTGATAAGGGCTCTCATAACCATACCGAAATGAAAGAAAAAAAAGATATGACGCATGCATTCTTGCTGGACCAAAGAAGAATATGTTGGATAAACTATTTTTCTTGCACCCTCCTGGCACTCAAAAAGAGCTGATTTCTCGCTAGCAATCACCTATGACCCAGAAAAGTCTGGAGCCAGGCACTGAGCCATGTCATTTCGGATTCCCTTAAGACACAGATGTGCATTCTACTTTGCAAAGCAAAGATTCCATTTGCGATGAACCCTACAATGAATGTCTGTGTGGACTTTAATAGAGAATTTGTATTCAATGACAAGCAAACATTGGTCACCATGAATCCTTTCCGTCTCTTGTGTCCCCGCCGACACACACACAAAAACATGGCACGCATTGGTGGAAATGTATGATGTCGTGTAATGTGTTCTTTATCATATTGATTCAGTGAACACAAGGAAAGGGGAATAATAATGAAATCGGAATAAAATAGCAAATCGATAAAGAACAACCTTTTCCTGCTAATGTGATGGTCAGAGCCTTGCTTGTGGTATAAACAAAGGGAGATGATAAAACATGATCAACATCCGGTGCTTTCTCTTTCTGTGGCTTGCCATCACTTGCTTTCCTGAAATCTTCTGCAGTCCTCAAGATTGGCGGCTAATGGCTGCCACACCTTCGGCCACCTTATTGCCTCTCGAGAGACGTGTGCATGGATTCCTTTGAAGAACTCAGCGTTCTCTGCCAACACCAGACACGCGGAGTCCTAACATTATAAGTAGACGCACCTCGCCCCTGCAGTGAGTAGTTTGACAAAACACTAGTCAGACTCACAGAACAATTCCTGGACCAATTTGCTTCTACCATCGTCGCCAAGAGGGAGATGTCATAGGTGCTTTTAACAGACACAGCAGCATGATTAAATTCCGGCATTTCATCCACGCTCTCTCCGCAACTCATCGATCCAAGATGCAAACGGCACCTCTCTTCTGGGTGTCACATCGAATTATCATTATAAAGGAAGGGTTGATGCATCAGAAACCGGGGACGTCTAAATCTAATCTAATTATCGCGAAATTTACCCATTTTCTTTGAGCCACCTTCTTATACCAAGCCCATTATATATATACTGTATATACACACTGGACTGTGTGCTTCATATGGCATGATTACTTGTAAATTCAGTTACTGTGAGCAGGTAATGAACCTTCTCTCAGGGACCACTTAGAAAAGTTTTTTTTTTCCCCTTTACTAATTAATTTAAAACAGGTGGTGTCTTATTATGTATTTAAACTGAAAGACCGGAAGAAGACTGCTGAAATTTTGATTTCTTTCTTTTTAATTGAATAATTACAATTTATTTAATGACTAATTTAAGCTACAGGAGAATGTCAAAATTCACCCCCCCCCCATCCACACACACACACACAATTCTCAAAATTCATTCTCCTATGATTTTTCCCCCTGGTGATTGAACTTTTTTTTTTTTTTAAAAGTGTCATACCCATTTCCACACATACGATGCAACATGACACATCAATATATAACAGCAATTTCACCAAATTGTTGACATCGCCAAGAATAGAAAATGAGTACATTTCAATCAAAATAGCTGTCTAAATTGTACTGGCATGCATCAAATGTGTGTCAAGTTATTTAATCGCCTTCCTCAGATATAGGAACCCCAATATGAAAAGATCTTTTATGAAAAGATGTCATTTAATAGATTCAAAGTTCTTTACCAGAGGTACCATTGTCAAAGCCTGTAATCCTTCCAAAAGATGACATATGAAAGGAGCTAATTAGTCAGCCTGTGCAATTTGTTCATCACAAAGGGCCTTAGGGCTTTCTTAAATATGTACATGGACTACAGCTGAAGAGATATTGCACGTGGATGAGCTACAGAAAATAACCGATAGTTCAGTCTTCTCTCAGCAGACCCTGGCAGCATTGGGCTGAGTGTGATTCACCTTGAGGTGCAAGTAGAGAAAGAAAAAACCCCAAAACAAAACAAAAAAACAGTAGGATAATATAATTCAGGGCAGCTCAAATATGGAACAAATGGTATAGAATGCAGATATGTCCTAATGGCCATATGGTGGTGAGCATGCCAGTGTATGTGAAAAAGACATAGCAGGGGGAGCAAAAGCCAGGAAGGAGTTTCCTTTATCTGCTCATACAATAAACATCAATGTGGAAATCTAACGGCAGCAACTTGGTGCGATGTGACAACAATATTATGAAAATATTAGATTGTATTTTTTGACCTGCAACGTTAAAGGAGAAAGAAAAGTGAAGCATCAGTTGAGAATCACATCCAGTAGTACAGTATTAGAAACATTTAAATTCCAGTTAGATTCAATGTTTTGTTTAGTTAGTGTGCTTTGCACTTGAAAAATGCTACTTAAAATATTGCTGGCATTAGAAAGGTATCATGATACAAATTTCTGGTGAAAAGGGTCGTTCAAAAAGTTTTATATGAGTCAAGAGAATATTTTACATGCCATATTTTATCAAAACCTCCATTCACCACAGCCCTGACTTTGCTTCAATTCTGAGTACCGGTAGGTATGAAAGCACCAGGGGAGGTTTCAAGTTGTATGATGAAATTGAACTGGATGGTGACTCGAGTTTCACAGTGGGTGCTGGAATGAAGCTATCATTGTAAAAAGAATCGGTTTTCCACGATCATGAGTTCCTGTTCTGCACCGTTCCCTTCGGAGGTGCTTATATAAAATCCCAATCCTCCTGACCCTGCCCTTAATTTGTGAAGGGAGGAGGAGGTTGACAAGATATGCTTCTAAAACCCTCACTCTGCTGCCTATGATTCCACAAATGTTTTCATTTTATTTCATTTCGAAATGAGATCCAATTCATGTTCGTTTTCGATGTTTGTATATTTGGGTTGTTCAATTTGGCATACAAAATCCAACACGGTGAGTGTGTAATCAAATGATTGAATCGAAACATTGCTTTGTTTTTTCATTATAAGTTGCAGTTATTCTTGGTCAGGCTATATATGCCAAATGTGTCTTTACAAATGGGACGATGACAATTTCATATTGTCTGTGAGTATGCAAGGCAAGGCCCCAAAAGCTGTTTTTAATCCCCTGCTGCAGCCTGCCCCTGTGGTCCCAGTACTCTTGTCAACCTAAATGGAACAGGTAAAGCACTGAAGCCTTGTGGGGCAGGCCTCACACTTCGCTGAAACCTGACTTTAAATTGGCTTCTTCTCCCGCTGTTCCACACCAGTAATTACATTCCCCAGCCAACAACAGGAGAAATGAATGTAGATAAATAAACGTCTGAGGGGCAGAGTTGTAGCTATTTGCATCAAAGTTTTTCTTCTTTAGTAAAGACGTACGGAAATCTATGGTGTACGGTTTCGGTATAGCAGGCTCAGTCAATCAGCACGGGGGCAATAACTGCCTTCGCTACAACCCGAATCACTATACATGATGCTGATGGTGTAGTGGTACATTCGCCTGACTTGTGTTGGGAAAGCGTGGAATCGACTCCCACTCAGTGACGGTGTGAATGTGGGTGTGAATGGTTGTGCGTGTCTGTATGTGCCCTTCGACTGACAGGCAGCCAGTTCAGGTTATGGTCCGCCTTTTGCCCATAGTCAGCACCCTCCTGCGACCTGCTCAGGATAAGCGGCGTTGAAAATGGATGGATGGATGAAATCTAATCAGTGGTGTATTTCCACATTGCGCCACTGACTATGGATGAAGCATCTTTTAAACACTTTAGAACAACTGAACACGTAAAATGAAACATTTTTTGACACACTAATGATATTCTTCTTTATATCAAGGACTTAACAACATCTTAGGGCACCAAAGTAGTTTTTTTTATTTCCTCCTTACATTGCGTTTTACAACAGCAGTACTTAACAGTATTTATAATTCCACATGTGCCACTAAAAATAGAAATGCGTGAAGACTTCCATGCCAAAAAGCAAAGCGGGTCGTGATCGCATGCATGGAATTGCCCTACAATTAATATGGCAGGTCTTTCCCCAAAATTATCTGAGTTAATCTTAAAACCCCACCAACTCACTAAACAGGAAAAGCACTTCATAAAAATGAAAAGGTGGATAAATATGATCCTGATGCATCATCAATCTCTCGAGATTCAAATCTGTCTACGTCTGATGGGGTAGACTGAATCGTCATGTAAATACTCAGGTCATAAACAGAGAGCAGGAAGGCAGCTCCAGAAAATTGAATCGATTTGCGGATGCTAACGACGCGTGTGCTGTACCAAGAAATGTAAATACACTCGCCAGCTGGATCTAAATGCTTTCATCTCTATGCGCTTAAAGTTTTGGTTCACTCTGCAGCCCGAAAGGAAAACAGGAAGCCAGATAATCATGTTTTAATCTGCTTTGTGTCCACATGTCAGCAGAAAATACACTTCATATTTGTGCGTGTTGCATATTATCAAGCACCAAAGCTTCAAGCCAGTAATTTAGTAAAATGAAAAAAGCCTGAAGAGAAAATATGGCAGGATACTGCGAAGGTTCCGGATGGGTGGGAAATGCCCTGCCAATTTAAACCTCACCACGACAATCATCAGGTGACAGTTATGATTTTACTTGCAATATTGAAAATAGATTAATTATTCGCTCATAATTCTAAACCAGATGACTTTGGACATAATTAAGCATTGAGAAAGTGGTAACCATAACACTGGAGTAACGGTTCATGAAACATCTACGCACATTTAATATGGGCATTACTTTAAGCATGAATAAAAATAAAAAAATGAATGTCTGATTCGTCTGTGTCAAATAAATAAGTATACGGCTTAGACCATCTGCTGTACATACACTTGCCGGTTTTCTGTAAATTTGACATTTGGCCCAGCTCCTCGTACAACTATCGATGTGGAACATGCTGGACTCTCCTCCTTTGCACTCTCTGCGAAGCCCTCAGGATCACATTGCTGTTAGACTGTTCAAAGGTGTCACCTCTCATATCGTCTACTTCCTCAATATCAAGACAAAAGTAAACATCTGGTCAAAGGCTGAAGTATAGTGAAAATTTAAAAAAAAAAGTTTGCTTATAAAACCAAACACTAATGTGATTTCAGAAAACATAGTGATCTACTTTGGGTGGATTTTAGACAAAAAGTCTAAGGGCCAGCACGGGGGAGGGGGTACAGGCAAAGTAATACCATTTGATGAGGCTTGTGTGCTTTTGTTTTTGTTAATATGATCTGTACTCTGACTCTTCACCTGGAAGTACTGTTGTCATAAAGAAGTGTGTGAATATCGAAACTGTGAGGTGTATCAGAGCAGTTTCAGGACTAGTGTCACAGAAGAGTCAAATCTAAACTCCCAGGTCTTACTCCTCACTGGAATCGCCCTGGAGTATTTAATTGTAACTTCAGCTATCTGCTGCCATTGAACTTTTGTTGACAAACTACATTTCATCTGTGTCAGGTCGTCAAAGTAACGAGCAGAGTAAATCACGTTAAGAACATTGAAACCAGACTTCCAAAAGAGAGACATCACCTATCATGAGTCATGCTTATGTGTACAACCCCCGGGGGAACAAATGTCAGAGCCTTCAGTGGAAAAACAAGGGCGGCCAGGTCAAAGAAAGCAAGACGGTCCGATTCTAAAGTCAAAGTCATGGTAATCGCATTCCTAAATGTGAGGGGCATCAAAAGGCCAGCCAATCAACCAGCACATCAACAGAGAGATTGTGTGGTGTTTGCTTTGTTCAGGGCACAAGAAGAAGTGAAAGTGGTGGCTGGGCAGCTTCACCATGACAACAGGCTTGCTCACAATGTCCTGAGCATGTCAAGTCAAGTCAAGTCAAGTCAAGTCAACAGTATTTATAGAGCACTTTCAAACAGCCATCGCTGCATACAAAGTGCTGTACATGGAGCAATTTAACATGCACAATAAACAGTAAGACAAATCGGTAATAAAGGCGGTAGAAAGCACCAAACAGTAAAACCAAGAACAAATCTAAGTCATGCTGAGTCGAATGCCAAAGAATACAAGTGAGTTTTGAGGAGGGTTTTGAAGATGGGCAGCGAGGAGGCTTGCCGAATGTTTAGTGGGAGGTCATTCCAGAGAGAGGGACCAGCAACAGAAAAGGCTCGATCCCCTCTGAGCCTCAGTTTAGTTCTTGGTACTTCTAATAAAGTCTGGTCCACAGACCTGAGGCGCCGGGCAGGTGTGTAGGGGCGGATGAGCTCAGAGAGGTAAGGTGGCGCGAGATTATTCAGAGATTTGAAAACAAATAAGTTTTGGCTTATTTTTATTTATTTATATAAAATAAAATATTTATTTTATTTATTATATTTTTGGCTACTACCCAAGATGGCCGCTTGTGCGCCAGTGTGTTCGGCGACGCTCCTGCCATTTCGGGTTTTTTTACTTTTCGCAATGCTTGTTACCTCCCTAGCAGCGTCTCGGTTGGTTTATGATCGCCGATCGTTGTTATTGATTCAACAACACGTCGGAGATTCGGCCGCGTTTTGGCAAGACGGTGGTGAAAAGACGCTACCTCCGTTCTTGGCTAACCTGCCGGCTAATCTCTTCCGCGTTCGCTCGCCCCCTTCACAGAAGCGCCGCCGCGGCGGCAAACGTAGCGGTCAGCTCGTGAAGCTAAAACGGGATCTGAGACACACTTCGATCGCTCCGGCGTGGTGTGCCCTCAACCCCGTCGCCTCGTGCTTGCTAACAGTCGTTGGCTCTCCCATCGCGCCACGGCATTTCTACCCTCCACGCCTTTCTCGGGGAGGAATCCAGCGAAAGCTTTTGAGGGAATTCCCCCGGGCTCGGCGATCGGAAGAGGCAATCCCTCCCGTTGCTACTCCCACAAGGATCGCGTTGTTAAACGCCCGGTCGCTGACGAACAAGACCCATATTCTGAGGGAGTATTTCCTTTCCAATGACTTGGATTTCCTGTGTCTGACGGAGACTTGGGCAGGTACTGGTGAGTACAACGCTTTGCTTGAATTGTTGCCACCCGACTGTGGTTTCCTCGATACCCCGAGGACATCAGGCCGTGGTGGAGGAACGGTGAGCATCTTTAAGAACAATTTCAAATGTAAACGGTGCACATTCACCACATCGGCCACCAGCTTTGAAGCAACCTTCTTTGAAGTCGGTCGTGTTTTCCCGGTGCTCTGTGCTGTCATTTACCGTCCTCCTAAATACAACAAAGACTTTTTAAGCGACTTTTCAACCTTTCTTGCGGAAATCAGGCTGAGATATGATCATATCCTCCTAATGGGGGATTTTAATATCCATGTGTGCTGTCCGGAAAAAACGCTAGCAAAGGACTTCTTAAGACTTATCGACTCTTTTAATTTCGTGCAGTATGTGACCAGCCCGACACATGAACAAGGTCATATTTTAGACCTTGTCCTTGCTTATGGTCTACCGGTGTCAAATCTGGAAGTCCTTGAAAATGGGATTTCTGATCACATGGCAGTTTTATTTGACGTAGTCTTATCGCGTGCTGCTGTGAAATCTGCCGCTCCTAGTTTTAAACGCCAAATTTTTAACCCTCGCACTGCTGGTCGTTTCTCTGATGCCTTTAATAACCTTTGCGTATCCTCGTCTAACACAGAGGAACTCACCTCTTGGTTCAACTCATCATGCTGTGCCATCCTGGATTTGGTGGCTCCTTCAAAAACTGTGCTCCCAAAACCTAAACCCGAGCCATGGTTTAACGACATTACCCGCGCAGCTAGGCAGGGGTGTCGCAAAGCCGAACGCAAGTGGAAAAATGACAAATTGCATGTCTCTTATCAAATTTGGAAAGACTGCTGGCGTAACTACCAGCTCACAGTAAAAGAGGCCAAAAGAGAATATCTGTCGGACCTTATTCAAGCTAACCGTCACAACCCACGCGCACTATTTAAAACAATAGATTCTGTACTCAAACCCCCTCTGCCTACTTGCTCGGATTCTTCACCCGAGATGTGCAACAGATTCCTTCAGTTTTTCATTGGTAAGGTCTCTACAGCTAGGACTCCGGTCTCAAATACCGCATCTGACCCCTCTGTCCATGTTCCATGTTCAGCTGTGCTAAATTCTTTTGAAACTGTGTCCTTGGCGCTTTTGGAGGATGTAGTTCGCCAGACAAAGCCATCTGGCTCCCCTTGCGACTCTCTTCCCCCGCACTTCTTTCAGGAGGTTCTCCCGAGTGTTGGCGCATCAGTCTTGGATATCATCAACAGCAGCCTCTCTTCTGGTGTAGTTCCCCAACAGTTTAAACATGCTGTGGTCCAACCCTTGATCAAGAAAGCTGGCCTTGATCCAGATGTGCTGTCAAGTTTCAGGCCCATTTCCAAGCTGCCTTTCATTTCCAAAATTCTGGAAAAAGTCGTGCACATGCAGTTGAAAATTTTCTTGGATGAACATAACATCTTGGAGGTCTTCCAGTCAGGTTTCAAGACGATGCATAGCACGGAGTCAGCCCTGTTACGCGTTTCTAATGACATCCTCCTGGCAAATGACTCTGGAGACCACGTGTGTCTAGTTTTATTGGACTTAACTGCAGCATTTGATACAGTGGATCACAGTATTCTGCTGTCTCGTTTGCAGCACTTGGTGGGCATTGGCGGCAGTGCTCTTGAGTGGTTTAGGTCCTATTTAGCTGACAGAACCTTCTGTGTCAGCCTTGGCTGCTCTGAGTCACGCACTGCTCCCCTGTCATGTGGTGTTCCACAGGGCTCAATTCTGGGGCCTCTGCTGTTCTCGCTGTATCTGCTCCCATTGGGTTCCATCTTAAGGAAACATGGTATTCCCTTCCACTGCTATGCAGATGACTGCCAGATCTATGGTAAGGTGGAAGTTTCTCACCGAGAAGAACCTCGCCCCTCAATTTGTGAGACTTCCATGACGATCATATTACATTTTATGACCAACGTATGCAGAACACTGAGGCAAATTCTCAAGGGTTTACTTTTTTTTCCCTTGAAAGGGGAAATTCTGGAATTTCATAAATGAAATTAGAATCTATCTGACACCAAAACGAAAGTCACACCGTTAGTGTGCCCACCACACTGAGGGATGATTAAAGGAGAAGAAAATGGGGGATGCACCAAACACGTGTCCAAAAGCAAAAGGATGATGTCATTATATGGGCTTCAACATCATATTCAATTCTGTGTGTAAATGAACAGACTATTCAGCTGCTGAACCTGAATCCAACATTTCATCACGACACTCTCATGCAAGTATTGCAGCTCGTGCAGGTTGGCAGATAGTAAGTTTGCATATTTGCTGACATTCAGTGCAATAGTTTATGTAGTATGCTTTAAGTCAGGAAGTGTAATCATGAACCCCAGATAGTTAACATACCTTCGTTTAACATAGTAAACCGGGATGTGTGAACTTTTGATTTATCATCTTATTAAGATAGGCTTGCTGTAAATACAGAATGAATATAATTACATGTTACTGTACTTGGATGTGAATTAACAGGAAATATGGGTAAGTTATGTACAGTATGAAAGCAAGCCATTAAAGGGGAAGTCAAGTCAAAAATGTTCTCTTTACAATAAAAAGTTCCATGCACCCCCACGAGTCTAAACATGATGATGATGATGATGAAAATTGCTTTTTTGCAGAATGTTAATTAAGCAGCAAAATCCGCCTGTTTTTATCCATTACAGGGGGTGGCCATTTTACTGCTTGCTTTGGACTGAAAATGGTGACACTTTTGCTCAGTGCTCAGGTAACAATCAATGACCCTTTTTCTGAGTTAGGTCATGTGATGTTTGCAAGTGCAGCCCTAATTGGTCGTCACGTGAGCCCAGGGCAACTGTTAGTCATTTTCAGCAGAATGCAAGTAACAAAATGATTGCTGCTGTCAAAAGATGAAAACGGGACGATTTTGCTCCTTCGTCGATATTCGACAAACGCATTATTAATCAAAATACTGCTGAGTTTAGTGGGGCTAGATAGAAGGTTGATGTAAAGACAATTGGTGACTTGATTTCCCCTTTAAACGAACATGAGCATCCTGGAATTAACATGTAACTCCTTGATGACGATTGTGTCAAAGCACTGTTTAAATATGTTTTTAAAGGAGCAAAATAAATACATTTAAAGTTTGGCAGTTGCAATACTTCAAAATAAATATGAATTATTGGTCACATTATGATCTTATGAAATGCAGTTTAACTTCTAATGCGGTACAACATCAAGATGCTATGACGTCAGCAGAGCCATAGCCATCTGTTGTATCATCCCCCGCCCCCCAAAAAAGGAAAAAAAAAAAGAGTCAGTCACTTGTCATTTTGGAAACAATCTAAGGGAGAATGCAGAAGTTTGCTTGTTGCCTGGTTACAGTTTGGTGAAAAAGTCAAGCTGCAAACTCATCAGGGATGCAAAGGTTGTCCACAGACTGGTCAGGCGCTGACTGTATATCAGAGGACAAAAAAAGCATGCTGGCATAGTTCCAGAACTAGAGTGAAGCCTTAGTGTCTCCTTTTGTTGTAGCGTTGCCCAAAACTAGTTGTAGACCATCTCATATATATATATATATACACACACACACACACACACACACACACACACACACACACACACACACAGTATATATTCTTCTCAGAACCTTTTTGGAAGCTGCCACAGAGTCATTAATGTCTTCTTAATTTCCCAATTATTGATGCTCTTGTCAGTGTGCATTTTCTTTTGATCACCTCCTACGCTGCTTTGTTTCAGAGTGCAGGCATTAAATCTCAAAACACTTCCCCCGCAATTCATTCCCAGAAAAAAAAAAAAAACACTCCTACCTCAAAGACACCCAGGGAGGTCTTGGACAATGCATGGAAAGAAAGATGACCACATTCATTTTTAAGAGAGAAACTAAATGAGATAATCACATCCCCAATCCCAGACCAGGCACAACCTGCTGTTTCGGCCCACTCATTTCTGCATCCATGTTTCCTGCAGCAGTAATTGATTCTGCCTGTTTCTGTCCAACGTGTTGCTTGTCGTGAGAGGCCAAACCACACGAGCAGTATGACGCGTATAACAGGTACAACAAACAAAATTGTGGACTCTCGATTAAGCCTGCATTGACCGCGAAGGATATTTGACATGAACAAGACATACAGATTAATTGATGAATGATGAATAATATCTGCATGAATAGAAAACAATGACAGCACATCATTGAGATGTCCAAAAACAGTATGTACAAGACTAGCAAACACAATTCAGGTGATTTCACAATACAGCTTGGAATCACGTTTGCCTGATGCATCGGTGCAACCAGAGGGGGAAAACACATTCCATCGTGATTACACAAACATTAAACACACACAGAAAACCACACTAATGGTCTATATGTGGGCTTATAAACCAGTCAGGCCATTGATTTGTCGCTCAACCCTGAGACGGAAAACACCACCGCTAACCAAAATCATGACTATGTGGCATGTGGACGGTTTCTTTCAATTATAAGACTGATTCTCACAGACTGAATGCAGTGTCTTTTAATAGCCTGGTTGGACACACTGAGGAAATCCTAACCTACATAGAATTCTGTATTGACAATCTTACTGTGGAAAATCATGTCTGGGTGTTAGGGAAGCCAAAAACCATGGATGAACAGCCAAGTCAAGTCACTCCTCAGAGCTTGCAACACCACCTTCATGTCTGGGAACAGAGATGTGTCCAGCACTGACAGAGCTGAGCTGAAAATAGGGAATTAGGAAAGCCAAATAAGACCACATGCATCAGATTGACAAGTGAGAACCAACTCCTCAACAGCAACTCACGGCAGTTGTGGCAGGGGTTCAGCAGATCACCAATTTCAGAGGGCAAACAATCACACCTGGAAACCCAAACGTCGTCTTAGCTGAGGAAGTGAATTATATTATTCCCACGCTTTGAACAACCACCCCAGCAGCCTGCATCCATACAGTACCGGCTACTAACCTCTGATCTTGCAGGTACCAGAGGTGAAACCAGAGGTTCAATGACAAGTAACATTAGGTTACTTTTGTCGAAAGAGATTCAACGAGTTATTGAATCTGAAGGTTCACAGTTTCAGCAAGACAAAACGTATGCAGTTAGCTTCATAGAACCCAAAGTCAGTTTGCTTGAAAAAAAAAAAAAGAAAAACGAAAAACAGCGCAACATAAATCAAACACAAATGTGCAAAATATGGCTCACATTCAACTACTTCCTTCTAATTTCTTTAATTACGTGATTCTTCTTGCCACTGGATATTTGTGTTATATTTATATTTCTTTTTAATTCATTTGATTGTGTATTCTATACAAATATGTATTTTATGAAGAAGTAGAATAAAGACAATAGAAAATTGCTGTGAATTTCATGGAATTTTAATGAAAAATGCTTTATTTGGATATATAGGGGACCAAAATGGAAGATATGCTGTTGAACAAAAGTGGATCGGTGGACAGATGGTTGAATGGAATATATTGACAGTTGACCACAGCTATTTGTGGGAAATACGGACCAGGGAGGCTTGCGAACAGGCAAAAATCGATATAAAATTGGCACCCATTAAAAGGCATTGGGGGGAAAATATATACTGTATATTCTATGCATTTTTTTCTTTAAGCAAATGAATCGGTAATCTGTAATTTGTTCGCCCAAAAATCTTTGGCCTTGAAACATCCATATCTGCCCGGCCCTATCTAGGTATGGAATCATTTCTTTTTGACATGGCTTTAGTTGTTTCTTTTTATCAGCTTTGGTTTTCTCCATACTCTTTCCCTGGATTAATTGTGCCTGGCATATCATCATTACCAGCCTGTAGACACAGAGTGGGTTTTGTTATGTTTGTTTAGCGCACAATAGAATGGACGCCAGTGTGTCTGCTGTCAAGTGTTGCATTAGTAGCTCTGAGTAATCACTGTTGTATCGGCACACTTCACTCCTGGCAGTGCCACTCAAAAGAAAAGGAGCCATGAAGAATTGCTGCCTCACATCATTCATCCACTGGCGCTACCCTAACCCTATAATTTCCCACAAGTCTGAGTGGCGTGAGTCTGCAATCTATGATAGCCTTTTGGGATTGTATGCACCAGAGGGTGAGTACAACCACCAATTTCATTTTGGTGGTTGTACTCACCCTGTGTTAACCAGATTACCCTAAATGTAAATTACAGTATACCATCCTGGTGATATGATTATTAAAATCTTACATTTTGTGTGTGTGTGTGTGTGCGTGTGTGTGTGTGTGTGTTTGGGATTAAAGTGTCAAGCAAGAAAGAGGGATACACTCCAGTATGTAACGTTTGCCAGTATGGAATGATGCCAGACCATCATAAACACATTGGTCTAATTGATCTTTTACTTCCATAATCTTGATCTTTACAGACCATAAGGCAGGGGTCCCCAACCACCGGTCCGCGGACCGGTACCAGGCGGCGGCCCATTTGGTACCAGGCCGCACAGAGACAGACCAAGATCTTTTTTTTTTTGGTTTGTTTTTTGTTTTTGTTGGGCGTCAGTCAAACACACCGCCTCCTCCTACACTACCCAGTCCGTCGATTACCTTCCAAAGGGCAATATAAATAGAGCTGGGTGATTATATGATCAAGATTCGTGATATTACAAGACCAGCAGCGAGCTGTGAGCATATTTATGCCATCAGACGAAGCGGAAATGTGTGCGACTGTAGCTCACCGCCAATAAATGAAAGAAGAAGCACTAGATGGAAAGTAATAGTAACAAATTGATGAAACGTACATCGAGATGCACAGCTCATGTGCAGCCGTGACTTCCAAAGATGAAGCTATTTTGACAAGAGAAGTTCCCCCCTGGTGGGTTTCTCCAGAGCGACGAGGAGGAAATAGTCGTTGTGTAAGACAATACAAGAAACCTCTTGAAGTATTTCAAAAAGTATCACCCAAGCGATAACGTGGAAAGCATAACAATGCGAGCAGGGTTTCCACAGCCTGACTACGTAAACATTAGCGGTTTAGCCCTCAACAAACCGGATTAAAGAAGCAATCACACCAATTAATGGTGTCATCTTTTGATCAGTCACATTTGCATGGAGCAATGATGCTTACACCGTGTGAGATATCATAACTTCAAAATTATTATGTTTGCATAATTTTGTTTGTTGTTTATTATTATGCTTATAAAGTGCATTTATTATTCCTGATTGGGCCATTTCTTCATAGTTTACTGTGTCATTTTATAATAGTCTACATTTGTACTATTCGCTGCCATTGCTTTAAAGTTTGGCTGTTTTTTCAAAATGACTTCATATTCTAAGATGATGGTATCTTGTATCATTAAATTAAAGGATTTTTATTTCTTTTCTTTTTTTTTTGGTTGTTTGTTACCGCCATCCTGTTTTTTTAGCATGCAAAGAAGGTGGCCACTGGCAGTAATGCAACATTTGCCAACCTCCAACGGAAAGTAAATAAATGGAAGGGGAAGAAGAAGAACAACAAAAAGAAGTTGTCATGGCTACTAAAGTGTGACCTATCCTTAGTTGAGCATGAGGCTTCAACCACAAGGATTTAAAGAGAAACAAATGGAGGGCATTTGTTTTGATTTGCTTCTATGCTGGTCCTTCAAAATATGCCTTTCCATAAAACCGGTCCATGGCACAAAAAAATTAGGTGACAAATGTTTTAGAACATCGCACAGATCGAACAAGGCTGTGTTAGCATGGCCACAGCAGAGTAATCTTATCAGTGGGCATCAGTCAGTCTGATTGTGTGCATATACAGGGTTTTGAGGCCTGGAACATTCAGAAATTATTGCTTCGAAGGCCTGAAGACTGCTGTCAGTCAGAGTAGTAAAAATAAAATGTTGAAGTTCGTGACTTAGCGCACTCAGAGCTACCAACCGACTGAAGACCCTGATCATGTTAGCGATTTCTCACAACAGATGATTTCCTGGAAAATCACAGTGTCCCATCACCAGTGAGCTATTTTAACAACAGACCCGTGGGCCACTTATGCGGTCCTTCAGAGTTACAATGATGGTGACTCCTGCTTTAAACAGTATTTTGCCACAAAAATGAATAAATAAATAAATAAATAAAAATAACTCATGTAACTTGTCTGCCATTTCTGAGAAAATTGCAAATTGGGGATGGGGGGTGTTATCTGCTCATCAAGTGAGGTTAGGTCCTGAAACAAAAACAATGTAAGAGTTAATGTGCGGTGATCGACTATTTAAACATGAAATATGGGCAACAGCTACAGTTACTTGTTAGAGGAAAAGCTGAGGGTGACAGGCAGCGTCTTGGCCTTGTTAGCAACATAACCTCTTCTTTTCACTGGGCTCCGCTAATTTGACAAGGACACCCTGTCCAGCTTTAAATGATTACATAGAACACACAGTTAATGACGTTTTTGTTGGTTGTCTTTTTTATTTTTCAATCTCAACCAAGCACCGACTGCACGGGGCAGTTTGGATTGCAGTTTATTAGGAGCTTGGTTCATCAAGTGAGCAGATTTATGCAATCAAAGTCGTCAGATGGATATGTCTGACTTTGGCGGAGGCCTGTGCCATCCTGGGTGCCATTGGAGTTCAAACTACACTTGTTGCAATGTGAATTCCACCCCCAAAAAACAAAAGAAACCAAAACCAAATCAACACATGTTCGAAGACTACATTAAAGTGATGCAATGGTTAGGACTGCTGCCAGCAGAGGATTCTGCTCATTCAATTGTTGCGTGAGTTCTCTGCAGGGAGCTTTCAGCCACTGTGCAAAAATTTTGCATGTAAGGTGAATTGAAGACTTTATATTCTATGTGGTTGTGAATGGGTGTCTTTGTGCGTCATCCTTGCAACTAACTTGCAATCTATCCAGGGTGTACCCCGTGTTTGACCTGATGTCTACTGGGAGATGTTTCAGCGCTGCTGTAAATCAGTTTTATTCCTATGGAGCATAATGTAATACTTCATTTGAGTTGTCATGTTTTATGTGTCATGCAATTTTAAAGGATCTGCGGTGGAGAAGTTTCCCACTTACATGAAATATATCGAAATGATTCCAATCTTATGTAGGACACTGCATTATGCAATTTTAAAACAAACATGCCATTATGATAGCAGAAATTAATGGATATGGGTGTCGTGAAGGAATTTGCTAATATGCTAAAATGTCATTTTACTTGCGGCCATCCAATAATATGGGACAAAAAATATGGACAAAACATGTACACAGAAGATCAATTAAACTCTCTTGGCTGAGCCAATCACCGATCTTATGGTGAAGGCATCCTTTTCATTTTTTTGAAAAAGAACGGAGAGTAGAATTCACGTACTGTATAAATAAACAGACACATTTTATGATGCAGACCGAAATTGAGCTTCTCCTCCTTGACAGACCAGCATCCACCACTGATGCTCCCACGCCCACCCCCCAATAATTGTGAATAGCAAATTGAGAATATGTTGCAGGACGTTGTATTTTCACAAAGTAGTCTTAAATAATATCATTTGCAAAGGCTGTACTAAAGCCTAAGTTTATCCCATCTACCAATGGGTGATGGGCATGTATACCCTGGACAGATGGCCTGTGAATCACAAGAATGACACATTCATTCAGACAAGCATTCATATTCACATTCACACCTACAGTCTCCATTCTACTTAAATGAATGTTTCGGTAAGGAGGACGGAAGCTGCTGTCATCAACTGCTCTGCATAGGACAAGCATTGCAAATTCCAGAAAAATCAGTATGCCAATGTGGTTCCATATTGTTTGTGTGTGTTTATCTGGTGTGCCAATCATTATGGAGAGGATATTGTATACATAAAAGCCTCGACGTCTACTACTTTGACTTTTTTTCAGGGTATGATGCGTCCCCGCCCCTCCCTCCCGAGGAAAATGTATTCTTCTGGAAATGGTTGATGGAATATCTTCTAAATAAATAAAGGCAAGAACTCTAATTAAACAAGAAGAAGCTCTAGTTCAATAAGCATGATGCACTTCTTTATCCCAGGGCCTTTTCAGGGGCAAGTGTGCCTTGAAGTATGCAGTCTTTTACGAGAATGTGTTTTGAAAACTGTGAAAACAGACATGCATTAATAAATGCCCACTTAAAGTGCAACAAAAAGTCAGCACCCCCCTCAGGTCATTTGCAGAGCATTTGGCTTTTAAGTTAAGAGTTTAATTATAGAATGGGTAAAAGGTGGCTGCGGTAAGAATTTGAATAAATGCACAGAGAAAAGAGCCTGAATACCCTTTATAAAAGTCACAATCGTCTCTAAGATTCAAGTACTTCTGAGTACCAGCAAAAAAAGAGCAAAGTGTTGTTTTGTTCTGTTCCCAGACTATATTATGATGACATGTGGAAGACTACAGTGGAAAGTAAGAAAAGATTGTTGAAATCTACATGTTCATGCACCATCTAATCCGTCAGGTCCTTTACCTTCTTTCATCTAAAAATACCGGTTTCTTTTTGCCATATAGTATTAAGGAAAAAAAAAAGACTCCTTATCTGATTGACCTGATTATGAGCTGACAGTGTCTTCCAACCACACTGAAACACTGTTCTGCCAGAGTTCATGCTTAATTGCTTCTGGTACCCAGAATCTCCCAAATTAGAAATGGGGGCACATCTTCCGACTGCAGGCCATACATTGCAAACATTTTACCGTATTTAGCAACATGACAAAGGGGCCGCCATTTGAGGGAATTTTAGGAAAAAACAGGCAATAAGCACTTCAAACACCTCGGAAATCCTCCATAACATATAAATTCATGAGAAACAATTGATGATTTAAGTACATCAACTAATCTGCTGCGTATGCTGCTATTCTTATGAATAATGTTTAATTTGTGCTATTTACGGTAAGGCTTTTCTTTTGGGTGGGGGGGTGACATAGTTTGAAACAGAGTAATTTTAAAGAGTGCGTTTGACTGGCACCTCAGAATTTTAGCATGATCGATGTAGTTCCTGTACCTTAGTAATATGTTTGTTTTTTCGCTTCCATAATAATGCACAAAACCATATTTTAAATGTAAAAAAACAAAAAAAACATTGTGGCCATGTCTCCGTCCTTGTCACTAATGAAGCTATCGACCCAACTGCTCGCTGCTTGAAGTCACCATGAAAGGAGGACAAAAACAAACAAAAAAACAAACAAAACAAAAAAAAAAGCTGGCTTGTTAGTCAAATGTCAACTATTGTGTAGTCTTACAGTTTTGACCAAACAGCCATGAACCATTAATTAAGCTACGCATGAGACCATAAGTTCACATGGAACTCAAGTAGTCACATGGATGAATTTGCTTGAATAATACTATTCATGTCATTCAGCAAAATGTTTGCTATATCTATATATAGCAAATATCTATATATATCAATAATCTTTTGAAGAATGTCCTTATTTTGCACGGATACGGACGGTCAGGGAAGCAGCCGAGCTTATCCTTAAAACAGGAAGTCCATGGCCGAAACTACCACAAGTGACTTTCCCAACTTCAGGAATATATTAAAGCATCAAGAAGAATTTACTGTGTAGTGCCGGACTTCATTGTTGAACACAAGTGTAGGTGCACAACAATTTGCAGACAAATGTATCCTGTAGTTCCTGACTACAAGCACTCACAAGTGAAATCTTGTAAATCATCGTTCCCATGGCAACCAGCCATGATACTTTCAAATTTTGACAGTATGGGTTCTTACAGTGTATATGTCAAAAATGTGAAAAGCTTATCTTTGATGTTTTTCTTTGAAACGATTAAAACATTCTTTGTCAATTTACTCTAATTCGAGCAGAGGTGCTCAAATCCGGTTCTCGACATCCCCTATCCAGCCTGTTTTCGATGTCTCCCTTTTCCGACACATCTGATTCAATTGGTCAGCTGATCAGCAAGCTCTGAGAAGCCTGATCACGATCCTAATCATTTGAATCAGGCGTGTTGGAGGGGGAAGACATCTAAAACATGATGGATGGGGGGGCCCTCGTGGACCGCATTTGGGCAGCCCTGAATTAGGACCTTTAAATGAGCATCTTCCAAAAAAATAAAATAAAAATACATTGAAGATTAAATTCAGCATGGGGAAGTACATTCATGTGTGAATTTTGGTTTGAGGTATCTTTTTCTTCTCCTTTCGGCTTGTGCCTTTTCAGGGGTTGCCACAGCGAGTGTTTAATTTCCATCTTTCCCTGTTCTCTGCATCCTCTACTCTGACTCCAACTACCTGCATGTCTTCCCTCACGGCATCCATGAATCTCATCGTTGGCCTTCCTCTCTGTCTCCTACCATGTAGCTCCATCTCTAACATTCTCCTACCAATGTATCCACGGTCCCTCCTCTGTACATGTCCAAACCATCTCAGTCTGGCCTCTCTAACCTTTTCTCTCTCTTTTTAACTCTGCCTCCTGTCTTTTGCCTATTGCTAGTGTCTCTAGACCATACATCATGGCTGGTCTCACAACTGTTCTGTAAACTTTTCCCTTCACCTTAGCTGACACTCTTCTATCACAAATCACTCCTGACACTTTTCTCCAGCTGTTCCATCCTGCCTGCACTCTATTCTTCACTTCTCTTCCACAGTCTCCGCTGCTCTGCACTGTTGATCCTAGGTACTTAAATTCCTGTACCTTCGCCACCTCTGCTCCCTGTAACATAACGATGCAGTCACTGTTTAGTTTAATTTTGAAGGTGCTTATTTGACTAGATGTTTAGGGGGTATGCAAAAATGCCCCCCCCCTCCCCGCCCCCACACACACACGCACACACAAAAAGTTCAATATCTCCGGAACCCATCATCCAGTTTTCAAAATTGTTAGTGTGAATGTTTGGACAAAGATTAGCCAAAGAGGTCTTTATTTAGTATTTCAGAGAGAGGGCATATTCTTGGAAAATCAGCACCTCGAAGACCACAATTTAATCTGTTTTCACAAAAGAGATGCCAATTAATCAGGAGAATTACTGCCTCTCCATGGGGGAAAGGGTCAGAAAGAGAAAATCATGTATGCAAGCCAGACAAATGGTGATTTTAATTAAATCCTGTTGCAAAATGGGGAGGTTATTTCAATCTGATATTATGGAATAATGTTTATTCAAATGTTTTTCAGGAGCTTTATTATCAAGCAGCTTGATGATGATATCAAAGAGGGGCAGACAACTAGAATCCACTCGGGATGTGATTACATTCTTTGATGGGCAA
The DNA here is from genome assembly GCF_054856545.1 of Hippocampus guttulatus. Lineage (NCBI taxonomy): Eukaryota > Metazoa > Chordata > Actinopteri > Syngnathiformes > Syngnathidae > Hippocampus > Hippocampus guttulatus. The sequence continues at coordinate 13,224,047 of NC_141269.1, forward strand.
CAAAGACAAAGGCAAATAGTAAATTATACTCGAAAGGTGCTTTCACATCTACGGTTAACTTTACCTGTTCTGCATCATTTGACAGAAAACACTGGTTTCGTTCCTTTTCACATAAAAATCTAAGCAAACAAAATTGCATCACAACAAACCATATGAGATTGCTCTTGAGTTTTCCTAAATAACGGCAGGTGAAGCAATGATCAATAGAAAGAAGGTTTCTCGTGGAAGTGAGTAAAATGGTGTCACTAAAGCCCAGCAGAGAAAGGAGCATACCTGCTAAACTGAAGACATGCTTGTTAACTGTGTTAATCATGCTATGGTAACGTAATGATTATGCTGCACGGGGTCAATTATGGTGCATTTATTTGGCAGTTGGAATCAATGGCAGTGGATTGATTTCATCAGAACAAAAACTTGCCAAATTCATTTGGAAACCTACCGAGTTTGGTCCACATCTGGCTTCGACTAATGAGTTAACACAGAATTCACACCCCAGAGAGGGGGAAAACTTCATGGACAAAAAAAAAAAAACGCTGATAGTGTGACAAGCAAGTAAAGAGGATAATAATAGTCAGACAATTGTTTTGTTGTGAAAATTTCAGGTTGTTTTACTTTAGAAAATCGATACATTTAGTTCACGTCTTCAATGCAAAGAAATACTGAATGGGGCAATGCAACACCATCCCCACTGAGCCACATGACTGACTCCCATCTAATGGAAGCACTACTTTTAAAACCAAACTCAATATATACCACCGCACTGGGAATTCCTCCACACAAAAAGAAATAGCTTCCTCAAATCTACAGGGAAACCATTCAGGACCCCCTTCGATTGAATCTATAGTGGCAAGCTGCATATTTCTTGTGACAGAGCTCGAGCATAGAGACTGATATCTACTGAATATAACATCGGCTGGAAAAGCATTCAAAACCCATGTAAGGATTGTCAGGAATGTCATAACAATAAGAAACCAACAGGGATTTGCGGCACTCTCACTACTTTGTAATTCTGAAAAACAAAACCAACAATAAATAAATAACTAAAATTTCAATTAACTCCTTTGTCACTTCTCACTGGTTGGAAAAAAGAAAGGTGCTGAATCACACACCAAAATAAATTTACAAAACAAACAAACAAACAAAAAAAAACATCCATGCATCCATTTTTTTGCAATGCGTTTTTGGAACGAAGGCCTCACTTCGGCTGAGAACCGAAACCGGGTGGCCATTCTATCGCAGAATAAAAAAAGAATTCAATGCAACTTGTATTACTGATAATATGTGGACATTTTGTGTTTGTCTGCCACCCTGTAAAAAAGGTAGTGAGGGGTCAGTCTTCAATCCCATCATAACCTTTGATTTATTAATCTGACAGGGTCCATATTTCATGATAAATCAGTTTTTAAAGGTGTCTCCGGAGAACCCTCAGTCAGGATCTTGGATGGACAGGCACTGTAATGGAAACGATGTGATTTATGGATGCTTGTCTACAGTCTCCCAATTCTATTGGGATTTGGTACACAATACAAACTTGTGGCGAGAAGAAAAAATAAACAATGCTGGACATAAGGGGGAAAAAAAGTGTCTCAAAGTGTGTCCAAGTGGATGTCGAATTGTCAGAGGTGAGAAGGTGGCAACCAGCGTGTCGTTATTTACTCTTGGTTGTTTACCCATGACAGAGTGATTCAAGCAAAGGGTTAATAACTTGGTGTGACCTCAGATCAACACTGACACGCTATTCTCAAATTCTCTTACACCACCAGTAAGTACTGTACTTAACGGCTCTTCCAAAAAGATAAACATCAGTGTTCTGTAATTAGTTTGTGACACTGCTGTGCTGGACACAATAATGCTGCCTTCAGGTCCAAAATTGCAGAAGCGCAATGTAGACTCTTATGCAAGTAATCTTAACAATTTTGGGAAATCATTTGACTACAATATCTTTCCCTCAATAATGCAATTGTGAATTAATCTATGATATATATATATACTGTGTGTGTGTGTGTGTATATATATATATATATATATATATATATTTTTTTTTTTAAACAAGGTCCTCTTAAAAAAAAACTATTATAATAAACACTAACAGGTCTCTTATACATGAATGTATTTATGTATTAGGTATCCTCAAACAAAAGTAGTAAAAGACAGCTTTTGCACTTCATGCAGAAGAAAAAAGGGGTATTTTGCGATATCCAGATTTGTCTAACCCAGTGGTTCTTATAATAGTTTTACACCAAGGACCACCAAAAAATATCTAGATCCCCAAAAATCACCATAACGATCCACATGAAAATGTAGTGGCTCAAGACTGAATGGTGGACTTTAACTGTTTCAGTTCTTCACGTTTTCATAAAACACCGGTTTGTTTATTCATGAATGTGTCGTGTGTGTGGAACGAGATGGCATTTGAGTTATGACAGTTCAGTGTATTTATTGCTCAGCAATAGGTCACAAGACATGCAGTGCAGATGAAGCTCTTCCTCTCACTCATTTCAACTAAAAACACTTTTTGTACAGTTGGAATTATTTTTTCCTCACTGGCTCCGCCTCGGGCTTCACGGGTCCCACAGTAGCCACTGTCAGCTTGGACAAAGGAAGCGCAACAAGCAGTGAGCTGTCAACAAATTCTTAATTTCAAAACAAACGATTACTGTCGGCTGTAATGACAGCATAAATATTGAACTAGTACCCCAAAGTACATTTGGCTTCTCTCTGCCTCTGGCTGTTCATCTTTTCTCCCCACCTACCGATTCCCTCGTCCAATCACAAATCACACTTGGCAACCTTCATGACCTCAGAGACAAATAGAAAATATGGAGCTCATGGACAATCTCCTCAACACAACTGCAGGCTTGCAAGGATATTCAATTATTAGTTTACATGCCACCAGAGAGAGGGAACCCAACCGCCACGTAAACAAAACTGCATAGCTTGCTAGCTGCATGAGTGTGTGATGGTAATTGCAGCGACAGAGTCCCATCACTTGTTAAATGTGCTTTATTTGATGTAAAGTCTTTATTTATATTTAGAGGTTCTGACTTTAGGGCTGTATAAATAAATTTGATTTCCTCTTTGACTATTTGTACCTGTGTACGACTCACCCAGCGATTAACTGGGCTGTCTTGCCTGTTAGAGTGAAGGCCACAATTTTGAACAGTACAGATTTGACATGACTGATGGATTGACAGCATCGCTCTGCACCACTCGAGAGCATGGCCCACGGGACACAGACACTGTTAAGCTTTGGTTAACAAGCTCAGTGTGGCTTATTGGAGGAGTACTCTTGATATAAAGAGGGTACCGGGTAAGTATGTCTTATTGTTGAGGATGGCGATAAAGTCTGACCTGCAGACAGATATTCATCCAGCTGTTTCTGTTTTGCGGTTCAGTGCGCAAAAAGAGAATAATCTTACCCTTTCCCTGGCATTTTAATAGCACTTATGTCCTCCAAGAGTTCAGGACTGCACTTCAATGTACAACTTAAATTCCCAAAATTGGTATTCTTGAAGGCTGTTTGTCAAATGAAAGGAGGCTTTCCTCCTTTATTTTGGAAATAAAAGGAAAATTGAAAATTAGCTCCCAGGCAAATTTTCCAATTCTATTCAAGTTTTAAAAAGAGTATTTTATAAACCATAGATGATAGTTGCCAGTAAAATTTCCCTTGGGTGTCCAAAGAACTATCTGCAACTGATCTTCAAATGACTGAATAGTTTGTGTCCCAAATGCATAAAGGAAATGCTAATTGCAAACAAGCCCAGTAGGGTTTGGAGGTATGCAGACTAAGGTCAATGAGTGGAGCAAGCCCAGGTTTCAAAGCAAACGTGCATTATGCTCCACGCAAATGAGTAAGTTACCATTGGAAGTGAATTCAGCCCCAAGGATAAGTCGTCTAATTTCAGGTTAAAAAAACTATGCCCCCCCCCCCCACCCCCTTAGAAGGAGGTCTTTTAAGGTTTTTAAAATCAATTTCACTCTACGGTCTTCGTAGTCTCATGAAGTTACTTTTCATGTCTTTCTTTTACTTTTACATGTCTGTAAAGCTTTTGGTTGCAAAACAGTTTCAATGTTGTCAATGTACAATTTTTATTTATTTATTTTTAAATGAGCTAATTTTGTTCTCTCTGTCTTGCAAATGTTTTCAGTGTTCTGTTTGGTAATGTTGATAATGCCTTGAGAGGTTGTGCTTTTGGTCATGTGAAGCACACTGAGTTACCCTGTGAATGAAATGTTCTACATAAATAACTTGCCTAAAAATAGGGGCACTTCTTTGCTACATTATTAAATGAAAAAGCACCACCATTCTGTTTTAATGGTTGACATATTTTAATGTGGCATTAGTGCATGCTGTCCACAATTTTTTTTTTTTCAGGAGAATACAAAGAAGAACTCCTGTGCACACACACCCACTTACACACACACACACACACACACACACACACACACACACACACACACAAAACCAAAAACAAAAAAAACTGTGACTGGTCTAAATATATATATATATATGTGTATTCGTCACTGAATGGTTTGGGTCTTGAAAATAAAGTAATGCTAATTAACCTGTGGACTTTGGGCAATTGGTGGAGTGAGTTTCAAATCAAATCAGTATACTTCACACCTAAGCAAATTACTCCAATAGTCCATTTCACAATTCCTAGTACAGTCAAACCTCTGTTTTCGAACGTCTCTGTTCTTGACCAAATCGTTTTTCAGCTAAAAATTTCCAGTTTTTTATGCCTCGCATTACGACCGAAAATCGGTTCTCGACCAAATTGAGCGCACTTGAATGCAGCACTTGACTCCTCTTGCCTTCCTTACACAAGGAAGTGACGCTTCCTCGGATAGACGAGGAAGTGACACTTCCTTATGTAGCGTTCCATTGTGAGCAGATGTGTTCAATAAATTTTCTTTTTTTTTTTTTTAAGAGCGTGGTTTTGGTATTCGAACAAATCGCTTTTCCAACAGCCTTCTGGAACGGATTATGGTCGAAAACAGAGGTATGACTGTATTACATTTTCAGGACTGCTAATTAAGATAGGTACAATTAATGAGATAAGTAAATGAGACTTGATGAGGCTTGCATGGGATGTATTTAAGGGCCATGAGTGACCACTATCCCTGAGAAGCTAAGAGTTGAGTCATCACCCTCAGGGAATTTATTTGAGAACAATGCTCTTATAGACCTTAATTGTATCGTTTCCCTTACTGCACTAGCCTCAAGGAAGGTTAGACGAATTGCCGATTTTCCCTGACCCCTATTTTTATGTATATTTTTGTCGCTCTTTGCCCCTAGATTTACCCCCTGAGTCTATTCATGTTGGTTCAGCAGTGGAGTATCCACTCTGACTCTCGATCTCTGTTGTTTTGCTTTGCCTTTGTACATAGTCTTGGTTTGACTGCCGGCACTATAGCACAGACTGTGATCTAATGTCCCTGACAGCTCTGAGTTGCTATTACAACAACCCAGAACAGCAAATCATGGGCCATGCAAGATTTTTTTTAAAATATGTGGAGATAAAATACACTCCTTTTAAGATCTATTCAATAAAATTTTGTGAGATAACAACTGTTTTGGCAAGCAGACATAATCACGGTGATAATAGGAGAGAGATGGGGGAGCGGCTTGTTTTGTTCATTCTGAAATACAGGAAGGTCAGCGGTATATCATACTAGTGTAGTATCTATTTTCTTAGGAACATACAGTATATAACAATCTAATTACATTAAAATAAGACTAGTTGTTTCCTTCAAATGTAAAAACATAAACTGGTTCAAGCATACTCACGTCCTCGGAACTCCTCCGAGGCAGTTGAATAGATTTAGATTTGTGCTTGGAATCCACACTAATACAGATCTAAGAATGATTTGATGTCCACTATAACTTGATCATGAAGGTTTCAGTTTTCATGAATGAGCAATGTGTCATATGCAGTCCATCCAGGTTAATACAAAGAACCCCCAAGAAATGAATCTTTTGAAGTTGGAGATCAGGCAACTGGATATATCAGAGCTGATATTTGTACTACCCGTGAGGCAAAGCTAAGACATAACTATTGGAAGGTAATACTTAATTACAGCCTCCCACCTTTTCGATTCTCACACCTTTACTTTTTGAAACACTATTAATATTGCATTAAATTGTACTACTGATTGTCTGATACCCCAGAGTCACCTTGCCTCTTAGTGCCGACCAAATGCAGACTTCTTTGACAGTATTCTCTGATTGCCTTTGATATTCATGTCTTTCTCACTTGTAACTCCACCTACATCTGAAACTGGAAGAACATAAATGAACCAACCAGCAAAGCGCACTTGCTCTTTTATTTCATTTCATCAACTAGTCTAACCAGGTAACAGATTCAAAAGTAAAATATTTAACTTATCTAGTATGAATTTAGGCAAGGGGCAAACGTTCCCTCGTATGGTTCACTTAACCTAATCCGATCTTCACCATATGCACTGTAACTCATGTGCCTACAGGGCAGAACAATTTATGTCCCACTGCCTAGGCACTGACACGTTGGATCACTGAAACAGCATGTTGCACGGCTGCGTAAGGAGGGGCGTGAGAAGGCATGATAACAGTATTAAGCAAGGAAATACGCTTAATATGCTCTATCAATCAAAAGAGCTGTTGAGGGATCTGTAACTTTGTAATATGATTGATTCCGCAGTAGGTATATTCCAAAATAAAACCAGACAATTCACGTTCCATTTGCTAGGCTTCCAAAGGCATGTTATTTGAAGCCCACGAAAGATACTGACTGAGAAACACCGTGTCTTATACAGCAATAAATATTGAATTGTTGGCTTTAGAGAAAGACATTCATACACTCACGCAAACATCGACACACTATTAGGCACATACAGTTTAGACCTTTGGTTAAAAGGTTACCGTACTTTTTATACTTTAAGTCGCTCCAGAGTATAAGTGGCATCAGCCATGAAATGGATTATGAAGATGAAAAAACAAACAAACAAAAAAACATATTGTAAGTCGCTCCAGAGTATAAGTCTAATTTTTGGGGAGATATTATTTGTCTTTTTAGTTCAAACTGGTTTACTTTGTGGATTCTCCCGCATTGCATCGTGGCCAAAAGTAAAATACCGGTTGGTTATTGTGAGTTTTGCAGCTGTGAATCTTGAATCTTTATCGTGGACGAATGTCAGCGTGGCAGCAGCTAATTTACTTCAAAATTAGTTGCCGTGACAACTGCTTCTTCATCTTCTATTTCTTCTTCTACTTCCTTTTGGGGGTTGGCATATACTGTACTTTTGATGAATTACTGCCACTTTCTTCAGCATGCAATGCATGATGGCTACTTGTATTTTCTTGGCAGTTGGCAAATACTTTTGGTGCATTACCACTTTTGGAAAGAAGGTGAGTGTAATGCACAGAAAGTCAGCACGATTAGGCAATGGGAAGATATGCAAGGCGCTCCTTCATATCAGTTGGAGGATCAGCCAAACTAGGAAAACAAAGTACGGCAGTTATTTGCAGTGTTTTGCTCATAGAGACTGTTAATTTGCAAAAAAATTGAAGCACAATCGCTATGTGGTAGCATAAAATACTACTGTTTTTAGCTGTCAAATTTCAAAGACTGTAGCCTTCATGGAATTTAGCAAAATAAAAATTATAAAACATGAGTAATGTGAGGTGTGAAAACTAAAGACCCCACAAAGGCTTTTGCATAAATCCAAAAATATACAGCATGCTTAGCGAGTCCTGCAAGGGTTGATTCAATTTCAACAGCAACCAAAATATCTCACCAGTTCCACGAAGGCCAAACACACTTTTTTCTCTCAGCAGTGCTAAACAGCTGCTTGAGTCTCAATGTGCTAAACCAAGCCTGTGGAAAGGTTAAACTATCTGGCAGCTACAGTTTCACTGGAAACCACACACTTCCGCTGGATGCAGTGTTTGTTAAGAATTTGGGCATGCTCCATTTCCATTCATCTTTGTAGTATAGTGGAGTATACCAAAGAGGAGTATGTTCAGACTACTCGAGACAACCACTTGTCAAATGTCATAACAGTTTATGGAACAGTAATATCATTAATTGTAATAAAACCTTGTAAAAGCCATGATTATCATTTGCTGAATTTGATATTTTTGCCATTCAATGAGTGCACTATTACATTATAACCTAAATGAAATTGCAAGGCACTCCTTCAAACAAATATGGAAAATGTAACGGTTCGATACAATTATCTCTTGTCAGCCTGAAGAAAAGGTACCCTTCACAGAAATCTGAGGGGGTACTTCCTTCATATAGAAATGGAAGGCCGATCAACACACTATGAACCAAGCCCGCTTCCAATCATTCTCCAGTTTCAACCATTCACAGAGTCATTGCCTTTCTGTTCAGCGCAGGAGAGGCGTGTGGTCTCCATACACGGCGGAAGCATAACAGACTAGGTGGAGTCGGTGCAGGAGATCATCACACGCAAAGTACGTTAATAAGGAACTGCAAGAAGACCTTCACTTGCAGATAAGTCGGTGCAGGAGATCATCACACGCAAAGTACGTTAATAAGGAGCTGCAAGAAGACCTTCACTTACAGATAATGTAAAACTGGCCACTGCAAAGAGGTCACTTGGGGACAGCTGTTCACTCCCCCATCGTGCATCTGTGTGAGACACACGCACAGCAGTTCTGCCGCGGTCAGGGGAGTGCTATTAAAAATATAATTAAGGTGATAATAACAGTCGCCCCGGTGGTTGACTGGTTAGCACGCCAGCTTCCAAGTGCAGAGGTGCAGGGTTCCATTCTGGCTCTAGCCTTCCTGTGTGAAGTTTGCATGTTCTCCCTGTGCCTGCATGGCTTTTCTCCGGGTACTTTGGTTCCCTCCCACATTCCAAAAACATGCGTGGCCAGTTAATGCAACTAAATTGTCCCTAAATGTGAGTGTGGATTGTTCTTCATCAATGTGTGCCCTGAGGTTGGCTGACAACCAATTTAGGGTGTACCCAGCCTACTGTCCGAAGACAGCTGTGATAGGCTCCAGCACTCCCCACGAACCTTGTGAGGATAAGCGGATCAGAAAATGGATGGATGGATGGATGTTTGTTTGTTTTTTTAATCCCAAAATAGGTGCCCATACGTCAGGCAATTCAGAAGAGGAGTTTCGTCAACACAGATTTGATCCGATTTAATCTGTTTAAAATGCAGTGCAACAACAAAAAACATCGACAAGCTGGCCCCATTCCGGTGAACTTTGTGCATCTCAAAACAACTGTAATTCTGATACCATATATCAGATCATTTAGCGGAGTGCAACCATAAACTAGGCTTTGAGACAAAATACAAGTTTAAATCTGAGGATACTAACCACAAAGAGAGCCTGGCTCTTTGACATTGGGGCCACACTGCATCAACAACCATAGCACATTTGACCACACTACACAATGGCATTGCAATATTGCTGAAATATCGGTACTTTATATCACCATTTTCTCAATGTTACTCTGTGTGTGTGTGTGTGTGTGTGTGTGTGTGTGTGTGTGTGTGTGTGTGTGTGTGTGTGTGTGTGTGTGTGTGTGTGTGTGCGTGTACGTGTGCGTGATTGAGTTAGGGTGGCATGATATACTGCAGATTTCTTGGAGAGGTTAATCAACACAGATCGTGCATAAAATCGCCTTTTTTGTATTTTATACAGAGCAAAACACTAGCAAAAATCAATAATGAATTCCAAAAGAGCATGCAAGATCTGAGTTGTGTATAGCAATTGTGATCTGACACAACAAGCTATTCCTGTTAAAGGTCATTCGGTTGGAAGCCTTCTCAAATATCACAGCTCCCACTGATTCTCTCTTGACACAGTCACTCATACATTCACAAGAGTACAGGCATGCATCATCCAGAGGCCTCACTCATGCATCCTGTATTCATTTTATCTATGCTTATCAAAGTAATTACTTTATTCATAAACACACAGATGACTTTGTGCTGCTGTGAATAAGAAGTATGGAACGAAATTGTATTCTGTTGCAAAGTAACCACTTTGAAAAACTGAGGGTGCCTAAGGATCAATAATGGTATATGTTGTATCTGTTTAGTGAGTGAGTGAGTTCTTCTAATGAAATGTCTTGGCATCAAAGTTAATGTTTTAAAAAAAGGGACAGTATTTATGTTCATGTTGAATCTCAATAACACTGTAGAATATGTGTTTAAAAGTATTTCATTTGCAATGAGAAAAGCTGTAATTTATAGGCCATATTTAAAAAAAAAAAAGTTTGCTCTGGGTCGGCACGGTAGTCTACTGGTTAGCGCGTCGGCCTCACATAGCCCTTTTCCACCGCACTTGTGCGAGTGCTAGTGCTAGTTCCAGGCAAGTGCCCAGGTTAGCACCGGTTCTTTGTTTTTCCACCACCGAGCTCAAGCTCTCGTGTTTGAAACTGGTGCTTAATCTGGCTGCAATTATTTGTTGGGCCAGACTCTGGTGACGCCGCTTCCTGCAGGCTTCCAAAATACCATAAATTAGGATAAGTTGGACCTGATTCTCCATTGTTGTTGCAAGATCATCACACGAAAAATAATGAGTAAATAGCGCGGGCTTTTTTGGGTAATCGTCCACGTAAGCAGTGATGTTTGGACGCCTTACGATGGCGTAATGATGTAGCTCCTGTTTGGCTCTTTGCCGGTGGTAAACCTAATACGTTCTTCAAAAGAACTTGTTAAGCACCAACCAAGCACAGCACTGGACCTGGTGCCGAACGAGTACCAAGTTTCTTTTTGGTGGAAAAGGTACAGGGTTCGATTCCGGCTTTCTGTGTGGAGTTTGCATGTTCTCCTCGTGCCTGCGTGGGTTTTCTTTAGGAACTTTCCTCCCACATTCAAAAAACATGCATGCAAGGTTGATTGAAAGCTCTAAATTGTCCCTAGTGTGATTGTGAGCACGAATGGTTGTTAGTCTATGTGTGCCCTGCGATTGCCTGGCAACTAGTTCAGAGGGCATCCCCCTACTACCTGAAGACAGCTGGGATAGGCTACAGCATACCCGCGAACCTCAATGGATAAGTGGATTAGAAAATGGATGGATGTTTGATCTGTTTTATTGCGAGCAAAAAACAAAAAATCCACACCTCTTGAGCTTGCGGTTTCATTGTCAAGTACCCAAAATGTTGTCAAGCTTGTCCTTACCACTTGTAAAACCATCTACAGACATGCAGTATATTGGAACAGAACAGGCTGCTACGGTAGTACAAGGACATCAAAGAAAACATTTAAATTCCCTAATTCCCTGAATTGTGGCCTGCATTCTCTCTGGATCCATAACCCTAACATATGTAGCAGTTAATACAGTTAGAGCCCAGGTCTTTGCTTGCATGTCCACCCACTTAATGATATTAGAGTTGATTCTATAGTTTGATCAAGCCATCAATGTCAATCACGTTTGCGCTACTCAAAGCAGCAAGCCCTTGAAGGGAATTGGCATTGCAGAGAGTGGGGAGGGCCACAGTAGAAGAGCTGGCAGCATTGTAATGCAATAGAGTTGCCAGATCTGAAAGCTTTTATTGCATTAATACGTTCCTGGATAATTCTATCGGGTCTCCTGGTATGACCTTTAAACCCAATTAAAGTCTCATTTCTTCAATCACCTGAATCCTTGATGATGATGGGTGGGTGTTCAGGTGTTCTGATATGGATGTGCTCCCAATAACAACAAAGGATTGGATTTCTAGTTTCCCATAAAGTAAGACTTAATTGTAACGGAGAGTGTTCGGCAAGCAACTTGGAAATGCAATGAGATAAGCTACATTTTATTCTACATGAAATTCGTCAACATCACACTGAATCGGAGAACAGCAGCTAAAGGTAATCGAGAATAAAAAGGCAAAAGGAGTTAAACTACAGTACATTAAAAAAAAATTGCATTTTAAAAATGCATTATAATGGTGTTGATTTATTGATATTGGGCTCAAAGTCATGTCCTTATTTTTTATTTTTTCCAGTTTTACAACTGTGCAAATTGCCTGCGTCAATTGCTTGGCAATGCTTATGTGTGAAGTGGAGTTTGGCGACTTTTCTCTATCTGCAGGTGTCTCGTCTTTATTGCCAATCTTGCATATGTGTAAGCGGCTGTATATTGGTCTCAGTCAGCGGCCTGCTGATCACAGCCAAGCTGCAGCAGTCCTCCATTTGAAACATTGTGTTCATCTAATTTTGGAAGTCTTTTGGAGTTCACAAAAAGTTCATTCCACTATATTGGAAAATCCTCCCTGCATGATTATGTTGTCGTGTTACATAAAGGATAAAGCTAACAAAAGACTAAAAGAGTCATAAAAAAGGAATAAAATAGACACTACCCTACCACCAGTATCAATGTGTTGGAATAATACATTCACGGCACACCGTTGTTGTGACTAACATACAGTAACTGGACCGTCTGTGCTACCTGTTAATAGCTGTTAAGTATAAAAATCCATCCATCCATCCATTTTCCACCGCTTATCCGGGGTCGGGTCGCGGGGGCAGCAGCTTTAGGAGGGAAGCCCAGACTTCCCTCTCCCCAGCCACTTCTTCGAGCTCTTCCTGGCGGATCCCGAGGCGTTCCCATGCCAGCTGGGTGACATAGTCTCTCCAGCGTGTCCTGGGTCGTCCTCGGGCTCTCCTGCCAGTGGGACATGCCCGGAACACCTCACCAGGGTGGCGTCCAGGAGGCATCCTAATTAGATGCCTGAGCCACCTCATCTGGCTCCTCTCGATGTGGAGGAGAAGCGGCTCTACTCTGAGCCCCTCCCGGATGACCGAGCTTCTCACCTTAACTCTAAGGGAGAGCCCGGACACCCTGCGAAGAAAACTCATTTCGGCCGCTTGTATCCGGGTATAAAAATCAAACAATTTAAAATGAAATAGACCACAACAATATGGCAATGTGTGGACCTTTGCCCCCTCTTCTGCTATTTGTATACACTTGCGCAGTTTCCATAATCCATACCGCTCGTCTGAATTCGCAGGCACCATTTGCAGCAGACGTCAGCAGGAGAACAGCTACGTCACATGTGACGTCGAAGAAAAGAGTCACATTGAAGGTTTAGAAGTACCCGGGCAAATTTGGTTTGAAAAAACAGCAAATGCTAAAACTATGTTACTGACAAATGTAGTTAAACTAGTAATGTCATTACTTGTCATGCTGCTACTGCCAAACACAAAAATAAAATATGTACTTTTTAGAGTTAAACTGTTACTTACTGTAGAGAGAAAAAAAAAAACGTTACTTCCGCTGTAAAATCAACCTGCATGTTTTTCCAACATTCTTGCCACACGTTTCACTTACAATAAATGTAACCCATAACATGTAGCCAAGATAAAAAATAAAATGGATTGATGGGTGATAAGCATCAAAAGAGTTGAGGCTGATTGTCAAATGCAAAAATTACATTTGTAGGTTTTCATTGAATCTGAAGAATGAATCAGCTCGGAGCCAGTTGCAGGAATTGATCATCTTCAGATTATGAGACAGACATTTAAATCCCTGACCCTTGAGTGAAATAAAACCTGTGTGAGTTATATGTTCAATATGTGCATATCCTAGATAATTGTGATCCAGCCTTGAGTGGAAAAGAATTTTAAACTATTCATAGTGGGAAGTGAATATGTGCCCAGTGGATTGCAGTTTGTCGAATAGTGCATTAGGTGTTGACAGATGAGAGGGAGGCGATAGCATGCTGTGGATAACCTGTGATTTATTGCTGGGTCTCCGAGTCTGGAGGGCCAGTAATGTGCATCCAGCAGGAAAATAAGAATAAATTAAGGGAACAAGAAAATCATGCAAGATGTGTTGAGTCAAAATGTATGTCAGGGAAGCAAGACTATGGCATTCAAACATGTATCAGATTGATGGTTAAATGTTAAAAAGACTTACTCTCAACATTTACTGTGATTAATTGAGAACCTTTTGTCTACGACAAATGTAACCAATATATTCCAGGGCGAATTATATGAAGAGTTAGCATATGGGAAGACATGTTGTGTTTCTATGTTAACCCAACAGCCCTGAATACCAGATGAGAAAAAATGGAAGAATCATTACAAATATGTCAGAAAAAGCAAAACGCTGTGAAAACGGTCAGAAAATGATGAATAAAGACTAGCACCCAAGACACAGTATACTTTCTGCTCCAGTCCTCTCAATTGCATTGTATTGTAATCGATCCCTGTGCACTCGAATTGGCTGATATCGACCTAGATAATGTTTTTTTAAAAGGCCATGTGAACATGAAGGGTATGGCTGCAATTAAAAAAAACAAAAAACAAAACAGTTGAGTGAGAAAGGCGAGAGCAAATTAAAAAAAACAACAACACCCACTTCTGGTTTCTCTATTACTGTTTGTAAATCTTCCACCCTCTAAGAAGTGAGGTCAGGTTAACAACTCGAACATCAGTCACTGGATAGATGTTAGGGAAACTGTCAGAGATTTTCTCGGACAAAGTTAAAGAAATGACTCGGCACACAGGAAAATTGTCTTCAATATCGGCGGGAGCGGATCTCCGAGAGCGAACGACGGTCAGTTGCTCCGTGATCACAGTCTCAGCTCCCTCTCCGCCGGTTCGAACTTTTATTGTAAAATACAAGAAAAACACTGCCCCCGAGATTTGCATACCGCGCCCCCCGGCCCGGCCTCTCGGTAATGATCTGATCTACCCGAATACACAAGTCACGGACTTTTCTGATGACAAATGATCACCTGGGCGTGACTGCTGTTCCCAAACTGTCTATTGGTACTCAACAACTCTTTGTTCCCAATTTGTTCATTCCAACTCTGTGATTGAATCTAGTCTTCTTCCATCTGTTCGCCCCCCCGTGATTACTCAAGAAAAGGCCCTCCGCCCAAACGGCCGACGCCTCTGCGCTGAGTATGTCAAGACATGCCCAAATTAACCGAAACTTTAAACATGATACAATTTTGTTCATAGATTTCTCTATCAGAAACCAAGGAGAAAAAGCAAACAACTAGAATAGTTTTTTTGTCATGTATTGAGCTTTGCTGGGTTTCTGGACAAAAAAAAAAAAAGTATTACAATAAAAGTGCAGGTAGAGATGATGGAATATGAAGTAAACTACATTAAATTCTGTGTAATAATTACATTGATGATGATTACATGACTAATCTATGCTCTGTGTTTAAGTTTAGTGCAATTGTCAGCCATGTGTCTCTGCAGAGGATCTTTGATCAAATATTGAGCCCTTTAAACTGCAGGACTGATACTGCACCACTGACTTCGGCAA
The DNA here is from genome assembly GCF_054856545.1 of Hippocampus guttulatus. Classification (NCBI taxonomy): domain Eukaryota; kingdom Metazoa; phylum Chordata; class Actinopteri; order Syngnathiformes; family Syngnathidae; genus Hippocampus; species Hippocampus guttulatus. The sequence goes on from NC_141269.1 coordinate 13,239,286, forward strand.
CTTTTTGTTGTTGATCAATGACACAAATGCGATGTGCTGCATCATTATGGGAATGCTGCAGCAATGTACCTCACCACCTCTTATTTATATAGCACGATAATTTACCATTTATGTGGGCACTTAATCGTTTCCCTCTTTTTGTAGTTAAGAAAAAAAAAAGTGGGGCATTGCCTTTGTGCCAGACAAAAGCTCCAGCCCTTTGTTTAAACCGAAGCCCAAAAAAGGGACATTTTAATGGGTTGATCAATTTTAGAATGTAGAAATTGCAAGTTCACCTAGTGGTAGAGTACTTTTAACAGTTTTAAGACTGTCTAAAAGCACTGAGGTTTTGAGAACACTTGAGGTCAGCGAAGCAATAATTTGGTCATGGCCAAGCATTTCCTCCACAACTTTGCATGTCTCACTTGTGGTCCTTATTTATGTTTCGTCACGAATAGCACATTTTCCGGCTTGGCGTTTCATGAAGGCAAGCATAAACGCACAACAACATACTGTGACTCCATGGAAGTCGGCTCAATTGTTGATTGAGCATTCTGCATGGTGACTTCCACGGGGGGGGAGGACAAGTCTTCCTCTAATGATCAGCCTACCGCCCCACCCATGTTTGGTTTTACGTGCCACATCCAGCTAACAGTGAGATGAGCGTGCTCACTATCATACTCCCTAAATCTTTTCTCGGTACTGCTTACAGAGCTGCCCGGTTGCCCCTTTTACCTGCCATGGCTTCAGGCTATGGCTATATTTTCCCCAAGCTCCCTTGACCCAGTCTGGTAATGCATTACTCCTTGGATCAATTGATAGATTGGCCCTGTCTGAGCTGCCCTAACTAAATCAGCTGCTCCTGATGATTCAGCACCAGCCAGGGAGCCGGGCATGCTGTCACCAATCACAGATCACCAGCAGCTAAGACAGGTATGGACATTCTCCTGTCACTTGAACCTAAATTATGGCTAGCTACCACATTGATTAACCTTGTGCTTTGGTTCAAGCATCCTGCAAAAAAAAAATAAAATGCTGCCTTTGGATGCTAGGCGGCACTGGAAAAAGTGGAATCAGTTGCTTACATTTCTTATGATCATTAATAACCACTTGCAATACTGCCAACCTTGTTTACAATAAAGCATAATTAAGACTGTAATTAGCACGAATACTGGCATGATATTCAAAGTACAAGGAGATGGAGCAGTTTATCAACTGCATGTTCCTGCTCGTGCGATGTGATTATAAACCCACGGTGCCTGATTAGCACTGGTGAAAATGTGTGCTGTGATAATCAACAATCTAATTCTGTTGTTTAAAATATACTATACCTCAGTGTTTTTCAAACCGCGGGAAAATATCCAATGGTATGCCTGTGCGATCTAAGTACTTTGCCGAAGGTTTTTCCCACCAAAATGTCAAATATTTGGTGACACCGTGTATCATCGTATCTCCTACATTCAGCGCCAAGGTCAAACATGCCAATCACAAATACATACGATTGTTGTTACTGATGCCTTGTCGCATATGGGATGGCCACAGTAATACTGTACTTTCAAAATTTGAATTGACTTAAGACACTATGCATTACTAAATGAGTCCAATGAATGAGAAGGGTTCTATATTCCCACTAAGTATGGACCGTACATTCTATGGACAAAATACTTTGAACAGGGATACTAGGATACTGCACTGAGTCCATTGAAGGAATCCAGCAGCAATTTTAACCTTTTTAGAGTATAATGCCCTTTTTGTGCGATGTGGGTTTGCACATCGTTACAAGGATTTCTACTCTAAAACACTTTATCCATGAACAGCTTTTTGACTTTTGGGCATAAAAGAGGCACTCCACAGACCAAACAATAAACACTGGTGCTGCTGTACTTCCGCAAGCAAGGCACTGGACCTCTATACTGATCAGAGCTGTCTTTTGTATACAGCCCCCCCCTTATTTTGACTCATGTCCAAAGGAGTAGACTACCTTTGTACATTCCAGCCTGTGTGTCTTTGGATTGCTTAGTTCTCCACTTGCAGACGGTGAAAAAGGAACCGTGCCCAATATTGAGTCAATAGAAAGAGGGGAATTGTGTTCTGGTGAGACTGCATTTAAACGCACTCTGTCTCTATCTATTGACTATTTCATTGAGCACAAAAATGTTTTGAAGGAAGACTAAGTGAAGTGTGTTGGTGTTAGACTACACATTTGCCCTTCCTAAAATACCAGAAATGCGACAGCATAAGTTGAATTTCCAAATCAGAAATGAAATGCTGTGCTATGTCAAGTTGTGATGACAGAATGGTATCGCATTATAGATGTAATGGGAATGGGAATTAAATCTGACAACACTTACATTGTTCATGTACTCGCTCAGCAAGTCTTGGAGGGCCTGTCGAACAGCATTGCACTCAGCTACGATACGTTCACGTCGGTCATCGCGTGTGCATGAAGAGTCTGCCATTAATGCGGCACCGCTGATGATGCTCTCCAAGCGCTCCTCCAGAGAAGGCCGGAAACGAGCCTCGCTAAATGTCAACGGGTCCAGGATTATCTTGTTCTGTAAAAGCAAACAGAGAGAAGAATGAAGAGTATTATTTTTGATGTTTTAATGAACCGAGAGCAAGAGCAAAGGATAGCATCTGGAAAAATCTATCTATATATCTATCTATCTACATATGTAGATAGATAGATACATATGTAGATAGATAGAGATATAGTTATATCTCTATCTATCTATATATATATATATATATATTTGTAAAATTGTTATCTCCATGGGCGGCAGGGTTCGATTCCGGCTCTGGCCTTCCTGTGTGGAGTTTGCATGTTCTCCCCATGCGTGCGTGAGTTTTCAACGGGTACTCCAGTTTCTTCCCATATTCCAAAAACATGCATGGCAAGTTAATGGAACACTCTAAATTGTCCCTAGGTGTGATTGTGGGCGCGGATGGTTTTTTGTCTACATGTGCCCTGCGATTGGCTGGCAACCGGTTCAGGGTTTACCCCGCCTACTGCCCGAAGACCACTGGGATAGGCTCCAGCACACTAGACATCTACACGAGAAATTAGAGCTTTCCGAAGACTACATGTTGAAGCCCAATACACAGAGGACGGAAAGAATGAAAGCTGTAAAGAAGAAAACAACATGAAGGCATACTGAGAACATTCCCACAGGGCCTTGTGCCATTGTTATTCAAGCATGATGTCGGGTACCAATGATTGTAGGGCATTCAGAATGCTTGGGCTAGAAAGATTGGAAAAAGTTTGATTGACAACAGCTGGGAGGTTTTCAAGGTAATTGGCAATGGCTCGAGTCCTTCTCCATCAGAGAACCATGAAACGATATTGCTCTTTCCACCCTCCACAATATGGGATGTTTAATGCCATGATCAATAAATGTGTGGTTAATGCAGAAAGCAAATTTACAATGCATCTGTGAGCGTCTCATGCATGACATAACAGCTACAAGATTTATTCATGTTTCATACGCTAACCCATTTGGAAGTCTATACAACACAAGTACATATTAAAGGGGTGGTTGTGACTTTCCACTTTTGTTTGAAATGTCAATATAAACCTGACATTAGAACATAACTACAATAAAATGTAAAAAAAAAAAAAAAAACATCCTTCTCTGGTCACCACATGTGAGGAAAAACAACCATTCAGTGATGGTAGGTGTGACCAATGAGGTGTCAAGCACGTGTTTCCTTGGGGTTTACGAGCTCGGCTTAATCTATGACGGATGATCCACCTCAGGTTAGCAACAAAAAGTTAAAAGAAAGAACTGGGCAAAGCGAGACACAAAACAAGTGTGACCATTCAGTTGAAGCTGCCGATCAGCGGTGGAGAGGCCAAATCCAGCAGAAAGGATACCGAAAAGAGGCAAAATTAGCAACAGTCCCATTCAACTGGTAAGTTGATCACCTCTTTATTAATATTATTATTGATATTATTGGTATTATTGTATGTTCCAAAATATAAAACCTCAAAACTACCGCTTCATGATGAGGGATGATAGGTCACCTTACCAAGGTAGCAGCTGAAGGTGACTTTGGTTTTTTCACAAGGGGAAGTCTCGTGAATCTAAGTGAGGGAGGTGGCTTTGGACAGAGACCCAGGGGGACATTTCAATCTTGGTAGCAGTTCCAAACTGAGAACTCCCCCTCTCACCTTGCGAGCTCTCACACACACACACACACACACACACACATACTCACGCACACACACCCCTCCCACAGTAGCGATGCGTTCAAACACAGTGGGAAGATCAGCACTGCGCACAATAGAACAGCAAATGACCTGCGAAACCGCTTCTCAAGTAACATCCATATAGGTACAGCCTTCAGCCTCATGCATGCAGAGGCTGCAGAAGAGGAAGTTACCTTTTGAATGCTCTTACTTCTGTAACGTTTATCTTAAGTCCAAAAAGGGGAAGAATGCGAGACTGCAACTTGCGTACATTGAGCGAGCAAGGCAGACACCCGTGAGATGTGAGAGTTGCCATAAGCTTTTTACTGTACATTGTAGTCCTGCATTTTGAAGAGCACAGCGATGTTTAAAGATGGTTGTAAGTGGATAAAATGCGATTGCAGCGTTAAAGGATCTTAGTTTGCATATCTGTGGTCAAAAGTATTATGATTGACAATCATCGTGAATATGATCATTTTTGGTGGAGTGTCAATTATTTGCTGAAAGTCACCAATCGTGGTCTGGCTTGGTCCCTACCGCTTGCGAATAGCGGGGGTCCACTGTACATTCATACATTTCTAAATAAACAATTTTGACATTTTTTCTTGGTACACTATCCAAGCCGTTAAATGTATACATATGCACAGTCGACACCCCATTAGCCCAAATACAAGCAGGTTTTGTCAGTGCCACACAGCAAAAACAACATATAGTTTCTGAGGAAAAAGCTGGGAAAGCAGAAGAAAATGAAATGCGAGAAATTAATGGGTTGCTTCTTTCCATAAAATATGCAATCATTTGAAAACTTGCATCTACAAGACACTGCAAACATCCCTTCCTCCGAGTTCAAAATAGCGATCGGTCTCTGTCACCACTCTAAGCTCTCGATACTGTGTGAAAGTATCATTTGACAGTCGGTAGAATAAGAAGTACCTTTTGTTTGCCCTGCAAATTTCATTCATTTTGCCACACTTTGGAGAAACTAACTTTACCCAGTGGCCATAATTGGCCCGGAATGAAAATCCTGTCTTTGAAAAGGCCCGCATACTGTACCAAATATGGGAATGGATAATAAGAGTGGATAGACTCAGTCTCATCATTGATTTTTTGTGTGAGCTTCATCTAACATTTTACATATGGAAATTACTAAATATAATATATATGCCAAGCCTTACTGTCCTGGAAAGATTGAAACATGAGGAATTATTTTATGTTGATATTGTATGTACAGATAGTAGGACAAAGCCTCCATTTGAAACAACTCTGGAGACTAATCATTTTGAATAAGAAAAAGAAAGTGGCTCATTTTAAGGGACACAACAACGGCAAACTATATTTGTCGGAAAAATGCTACGCTGAAGAAAGTTTTTGAACGATGGGGGCAACATCAAGAGCACGTTTATGAATAAAAGAATACATTAGTGGGATGTTACATGAAGCATGAAGTGGCTACAAGCTGTGCATGAACTTAACATAAGCATCTAGCAATGAAATACAAGTCACTTTCCTCTGAGGGGTAAACATACAACACAAATACCCCACTTAAAATAAAAATGTAAAGCATTCTTGAATCATTAAAACAGACAGAAGATGCAACTAGAGCAAAGAGATGGGTAACAGCATTAATTAATAAGAGGAAACTCAGCAGGAATTTAAAATAAAAATGTTGTTGTCCTAAAATAGTGAGTGCGTACCCCGCTGTGCTAACTGCTTCCAGTGCAAATACATGGCTATCATACATATGAAATATCCCCCATAGAGCATATGCTTCCTCATGGTATGTTGCATAATACAATTCCAAGAAGGCTAGTTGACTTTGACTGAGAAACTGAATTTATCTTTGGCCACGTGACATTCCTATTTGTGCTAGCCAAAAGCCTTCCCGGGTGTTAGCACTGCAAGCTATCTCATTTTTCCTGTTTGTATTTGCAAAAGAAACAAACACTTACCCCTGACAAAAACACTGTTTTCAAAGATTCTCGCTAAGACTTGCACCAATTGAAATAGAAGTCAAAAATACATTTGCCTCGATGTTTGTTCATATGCACTCTGATGCACTAAAGTATATTTCGTCTATACCCATGGAACGCTGCAATAACATGGTGCTCATATATAAACCACATTTCATAAAAACGCAGAACCTGAGAGGGTAAATCTCTCTCCCGCGCTCTCTCCCCCTCTCTATTTTTTGGACCGGCACCGCAGGATACTCATGTGGACCTCGCAGGGGGCACCACGTTGGTGACTCACCACCTAAGGGATGATGGTTGACCACGCTTGCTGGTGCAATACTGGGATTGTGAGCCCAGACAAAAATGGACGGGAACATTTGGTGTCTCTGGCTTTAAGGTGATCCCGAGGCAGACTGCACAAGACATTCTTAAATATCAAGGTGATGGCACCTTTGACCATCTGATCTTTTGCAAGTAGCCAAAAGTATGACTATTTAGTGAAAATGGGGTGTACTGTATTATAATACATCAGCAGCTGGCTGCTGTAGCCATTAAGGCCAGTGACAAAAAGCGAAAGAAAGGTTATAGGGCAAGTTGAAAGACTATTATTGTGTCGTGTATGGTTTTTTTTTTTGTTCTGTTTGTTTTTTAATGAACAATATTATTTTGTGGTGTAAGCAGTACACTGGAGGATTTGGCTCGCATGCATTCTCCCAGATTGGTGGCCCTTCTTTTGGAATGACTGTCACAACAGGCCAAATGCTGAAGCAAAATATATGCAGTTTTACCTTTAATGCTCACTGTTCCTGTTTGTGAGTTAGAGTATGCTGTTGTTCCCCATGACGTCGTGCATGATGGTAGAGCTCCATAGTGGCCTCGGTATAAGAGAGAATCAGCTCTGTGTCATAGGTCTGTTCTAATGAGAAGATAATTATCTTTGTGGAAGGCACATCTTGCTTTGTTTACAGATGTTTAATCAAACATATTAATAAAGATCGTATTATAACATTAAAAGAGCTATTCAGACAAAAGCAAGGCTCCAGGTTTGATGTTGCTCTGAGAAAGTGGTAGGAGGTTATGTGTCCTTTCCAAAACAACACTCACACTTTGAAGCACAAGGACGTGGTCGTCAATCGAAACTTTTGAGAGGCTGCAACAGATGAAGGCTGTCTTGTGTGAGAATTGCGATAGCTGTGTTAAAATTGGCTCAGGCACAGCAGTTGACTTCACAGCTGAGGCCAGGACTGTGGGATGGCAAAGTATTGATACTTGTCTGCCACCTGTTGACCTCCCAGTAATAGCTGTGGCAAAAGTAAAAATGCAATATCACGAGTCCTGTTATCTGACCCGGCGTGACAGACTCCATTTCTAGTGTTTTACACTACACACACAAAAAAAAAAGACGACAACTTTTTGATGCCCTTTCCACATTGTGCACCTAAGGCTATATGAATAGGTAAATAAAAGAAAATGTTAAAATGGTCACTGAATTAACTTTGAATGTATAATTCAAATTAAAATAAAACTGGGAACTGTTTTTCAGGATTGGGGGTTCAAGCGATTTAAAAAAAACTGTGAAAATGGCCTGGACACAAATGTTAGTACCCAGGACACATGATATCTAGAAAAAGCTTGCATGCTACTCATGTAGCCCTTTCATCGAGTGTTTAATTGTGCTTACAATTTGAGAAAGGACATTTCTTGACAAGTAGCTATGCGCTAGCTAAGTGGAGAAAGATGCTCCATGCTTCCATTGGCTGTTGCAAATCCATCTCCATCTCATCTTTCTGCCATCACACAGAAAATCCTTCAAATTGTGAGAAGTCAAGTCACTATGATTATTCTTTGTCTCGAGTGAAGAGGCTACCTATATTGAGGCACCATGGTCTCAAATTCATCCAGGCCTGCAATGTGATGGCTTTGTGGGGTGTGTCAGTGGGCACCATTTTCTCAAGTTAATTCACTTGTGAAATAAAAGGTGTTTAATTCATATGAATTGTAAATGTTCACAGTGACAGAAAAAAAATGTATCATTTAATTTGGGTGATATCCAAAATAATTAAATTTTTTTACACCTGAAACAAGGGGATTTGTGTCAACCGACAACTACAGTTCCCATATTGTTTAAGTTTGTAACTGTCATACAAAGTGTACAGGCGGAACCATTTACCAAGTCACGCCCAGAATTCACACAAACGCTCATGGGGCCTAGGAATAAGGTGGATATACAGTATATATATATATATATATATATATATATATATATATATATATATATATATATATATATATGTATATACTGTATATATACAGAGGAGCCAAACATCAGCTCCTGGTTGACAGAACAGTCGCACAAGACTGCAGGTCCCGACGTACCAACCTGTGCACAGCTTGGATTGATTACAAGAAAGCCTATGACTCGATGCCACATACATGGATCACTGAATGCTTGGAGTTGTATAAGGTGAACAGGACCCTAAGAGCCTTCGTTGCGAACTCGATGAGGATGTGGAAAACCACACTTGAAGCCAATGGCAAGCCACTTACCCAACTGTCCATCAAATGTGGCATATACCAAGGTGATGCACTCTCCCCACTGCTGTTCTGCATAGGACTGAACCCCCTAAGCCAAGTAATCACCAAGACAGGCTATGGATACCGCCTCAGAAATGGAGCTACAATCAGTCACCTCCTCTACATGGATGACATAAAGCTGTATGCTAAGAGCGAAAGGGACATAGACTCCCTGATCCACACAACCAGGATCTACAGCAGCGACATCGGGATGTCATTCGGGCTTGAGAAATGTAGTCGGATGGTGACTAAGAGAGGAAAGGTAGTCCGCACTGAAGGGGTCTCACTCCCTGAAGGAACAATAGCAGACATTGAGGACAGCTACAAGTACCTCGGTATACCACAAGCCAATGGCAACCTCGAACTGGCAACAAGGAAAGCGGCTACGGCCAAATACCTCCAGCGAGTGAGGCAAGTCCTAAGAAGCCAGCTCAATGGCAAGAATAAGACCCGGGCAATAAACAGCTATGCCCTGCCAGTGATCAGATACCCTGCAGGAATAATAAGGTGGCCAAAGGAAGAGATTCAGACCACGGACGTTAAGACCCGAAAGCTCCTAACCATGCTTGGAGGGTTCCATCCCAAATCCAGCACCCTGAGACTGTACACAAGCCGAAAGGAAGGAGGCCGGGGACTAGTGAGTGTAAGAGCCACTTTCCAGGATGAAACATCCAAGCTCCATGAATACATCAAGGAGAAGGCTCCAACGGATGACGTACTCAGAGAATGTCTCAGACAATGGGGAACAGAAGATGAGGCGCTGGAAGAAGGACCATCATGGGAGGACAAGCCCCTACACGGGATGTACCACTGGACCATAACTGAAGTGGCCGATCTCAAGAAGTCCTATCAGTGGCTAGAGAGGGCTGGCCTGAAGGACAGCACAGAGGCACTCATCCTAGCTGCTCAGGAGCAGGCCCTGAGCACCAGAGCCATTGAGGCCCAGATATACCACACCAGACAAGACCCAAGGTGTAGGTTGTGCAAAGAGGCACCTGAGACGATCCAACACATAACTGCAGGGTGTAAGATGCTGGCAGGGATAGCCTACATGGAACGCCATAACCAGGTGGCTGGCATAGTCTACCGAAACATCTGTGCTGAGTATGGACTGGAAACCCCAAGGTCAAAATGGGAAACACCTCCGAAGGTGGTGGAGAATGACAGAGCGAAGATCCTGTGGGACTTCCAGATCCAGACTGACAACATGGTAATGGCGAACCAACCAGATATCGTGATCATAGATAAAGGGCAGAGGAAAGCCGTTGTAGTGGATGTAGCGGTCCCAAGTGATGGAAACATCAGAAAGAAGGAACACGAGAAACTCGAGAAATACCAAGGGCTCAGAGAGGAGCTGGAGAGAGCCTGGAAGGTAAAGGTGACAGTCGTGCCTGTGGTGGTCGGAGCACTCGGGGCAGCGACCCCCAAACTAGATGAGTGGTTGCAACAGATCCCGGGAACAACATCGGACATCTCAGTCCAGAAATGTGCAGTGCTGGGAACAGCAAGGATACTGCGCAGAACCCTCAAGCTTCCTGGCCTCTGGTAGAGGACCCGAACTGAATGAGGGACGGACACCACCCGAGGGGGGGTGAGACGAGGATTTATATATATATAAATATGCGTATCTCAATGTGCATGTATATTGATAGTGAGGAGTTAAAAAATAAATAAAAAACAATGTCGGTTATCAGTTTCAATTTGGAGCAACAATGTTATCAGTATCATTGGAGAAAAAAAGCAGTTGTCATGCATCCCTAAGTAATTATTGTGTCGAGCTTTAATGATTTTGGTTTTTGTTGCATTTACCAATCTTGTATTACATGCTCCCTTTTTCATTGCTTCCAGCAATATGGTATTTTATGAGCTATGTGCACCCTTTGTTCATTAAATTCAGTTTTTATTGTCCATTGCAATAAGTCTGTTTTTGTGGTCCAAAATTTGGCAGTACAGCACCTTACCACACAGTACGGTGAGGCAGATGTGTTAACCGCGTATTCACCGTGCTACCCTTACTAGCTTTCTATACTCCACTTATTACTGTGACCACAGCCTGCTTTCCTTTCTTTCATGGAAGAGGGCCAACAATTCAGCAACCATAATTATCATGCGTGTACATTACGTACTGTACTCACAGATTTTTCAGTCAGCTGACGAAAGTGGGCCTTTTACTTTTGGGGATTGTTGTGTGACTGGTCAGAAAAAATAATTTGACAATGATGAAGTGTGAAAGTACTCAGCTAAATGGGCATCACCACCAGATACGTGCAGTACAGCACTGTGGCCATATGCAAACGAGCCACACTGTTTTTGTTATTGCAATTTGTTTAGATTATGTTTACCCTTATTTTACTGTTAGTGACTTTATTACATACAGAATAAAATAATATACATTTGGCATGAAAAAGGTTCCACTGAAATGGGTGGGGAAGGCTGCACAATATGACACCGCCTTATCTGACTACATCCTAATAAGTGGAGACTAAGAGGGAACTGTGGAGCGTGGTGAGAGTGGGGTTATGATGTCCCTTGCCTCAAGCTGTGCATAAAAATGATTCAGGCAGATGCTGGAGCTCGGCTTTAAACACCCCGGTAGCATTCACATAAATGCAAGCATGGGAGTGCCGAGGTAGTGATGACATGGAAAGTAAATGTCGGCTTTGCCTTGAGACCTAATGGAGCTGATGGAGGAAGTAATGGCTATTGTATTGAAACATAGAGAAACTCTTTAAAGAGATTCCACATTAAGTATCTGCCCTCCTCCTTCGTCATCAACGTAATCTCTCACAATCTCACAATGATGCCCTTTTGCAGTCCATGAGGATATGTTGCTCCATGGTTGGACTTGCTGTCGTGTAGCCTGTTGCCAGCGATTGTGAGACTTGGTCACCAAATAAACGACAGAGAGACGGGTGTCGCAGTGCAAAGATGGCTGTATTTATGGCACTTGTTCCCTATGCTCATTAAACTCAACTCGAGTTGCTTATTTTCACTCTCAGTAGCCCCTTACATACTGTACAAACTTGCACATTATTCCCTTTCAGGCAGCCCACACTGCCTTCACTTACGTGTGTGCACTCCACTGAATGGCTGATGAATATTCAGTTTGAGGGTCAACTCGGACAGTTTCATTGGTCCACTGGTGACTTGTTCAAACTTCATTGGTCAGATGTGACAAGACTATGGGTAAATCTATTGGTAGCTTGAAGCTCGGCACTAAAATCATGGGGGGAACCCCCCATCACATTAAAAGCCACAGGGTTCAAGGAGTGGGGAAAATGTAGCGGCTTATAGGCGGGAAAATATGGCTCACGTAGTTTTTTTACTAGCTGTTTGGGACCCACACAAAATGGGTCTGCAACCCACTTTTGTGTCCCAAACCACAACTTGAGAATTACTGCTCTAAATGATTAACATGAGTTATTTTGGCTTTTTCTATAACGGTGTACCAAAATGGGTACAAATGATGAAAAAAGCAATTGTAGGATCATGACCATAGAAATAATATGACATGAAAACCCTTATTGGGTCCATTGTACAATACTGTTTGCCCAAAGCGACAATAAGTCAACATCATTGATAAAAGAAGAATAGAATATATACTGAATGGAATATGCAGTAGATGAACTTTTGTTTTTTACCCTCACCATAAGAATGGCCGCAAGCGACTTCAGCAACCCACTCTGCTTACTTTGTGTACTTGCCTATCAGTTGTCATCAAAGAATGATTAACTGTCTTTATAATATTTATTATACAGCAGTTGATAAACTTTTACCATCTCTGAACGTGGGTCAAAATGTCATCCTTGTACAACTCATAAAGAACTGCAGGCATAACTGCAATTGACTATTACCTGGATGCATACAATAAGTTAGCTACACGAGAGTGATATGAGAGATCAAGGTATTTCCATGACTTCCAAATCAAAGCCTGCTGGTGAGATTCGTTATATGTACCTGTAGTATGTGTTAGCTCGGCTGTCAAGAGACGCTTTTCATTACAACGTCCTCTAAAAAGATTGGCAAATTATCAATCTTCTGTGTGTTGTGTGAAGCAAGTACAATGTATAATATTTGAGTAATAAGGAATACACATTGCAGTCAGAAAAAAACTTTAAAAAAAGATACTTTGAGCAGCCTGACAAATTCACTGTGCACTGTTTTCTTTGACAGACGCATACCACCCTCCATCATTGGAAAGCAGGCAGGAAGTGTCTAATTTGCACATGAATATGCTTGCAATTTATTTTTTAGACCCCTCTGCCTGGCAAAGAGATAACCCCAAAACTGTAGCCACAACCACCTTTTCAGCACTCTCTCATTCTTCTAGATGTTCCCTCTTAGCCTCCCAATAACCTAACGCTCATCACTCTTTCCCTCATTTCGCTTATTCAGCTGTGCCCAAAACCAGCACATCATTCATTAGCTTCTGAGCCTCCAAAAACACATGATTTCAATGAATGAAAAAATGGATAAGGGAAAATATGTCTGCTGTAGTGACTTCTATGTACATAATTCACCACCAACTGCAAACGTGTGAATGCAATGTTTCATATGCTTGTCAGAGAGTTCACGATCATTTGGTAACGGGGTAGAAATAATTGCAGTCCCTTTAAGGACCACCATGTTAGTCTGCTTGTTTCTATGGAAACGGACTTTCGGCGGGTCTCGTGTTGCGCGGGAAGTTTTTTGGTGTGCTAATAAAAAAAAAATGACACACTCTCTCGGAGTGCGAACGTGAGAAATTGTCGCTTTCTTCGAGTTTCTACAATTTCCACACTGGTGACCCTCGACGTTTTTTTGCTGGACGATTCCCGACCGCGAAGATGTCCGTGAACGCTGTTTCGCTCAAGCTCCCCGAGTTTTGGGAATCATCTGCGTCTGCTTGGTTCGCTCAGACCGAGGCCCAGTTCGCCCTACGCGACATCACTGCGGATACTACGAGATACTACTACATTGTTTCCGCGCTGGGCGGTTCGACGGCGTCCAGGGTCGTGAGTTTCCTCAAGTCTCCTCCGACAAAAGGACGATATGATGCGTGGAAGGCTTACTTATTGAAAACCTTTGAACTTTCCGACGCTGAACGGGCCGACAAACTTTTTTCTCTCCACGGCCTGGGGGACGTCAAGCCCTCCGAGTTAATGGATCGTATGCTGGAGCTGCTAGGCGAGCACAAACCGGACTTTCTTTTTCTTCACCTTTTTCTGCGCCAGTTACCCACCCAGGTGAGGGCAGCTTTAGCTAACACTGCTATCACTGACTGTAGAGAGCTCGCTGCGGAGGCTGATAAATTTTTCCTGGCTGGCCGGCAACACAGTGCAGCGGCTCTCCTCCCCGTGACTGCCGCTAGTGCCTCCGATAATTACGCACTCGTCGCGGCGGCTGTCCCTCACGCGCGGCCGGCTACTGGTTTATGTTTTTACCACGCCAAGTTCGGACCGAAGGCTAAGAGGTGCCGCTCGCCGTGCTCGTTCGGCGGGCCGGGAAACGCCGCGGCCGGCGCTCATTAGTGGCCATGAGCGTCGGCAATGTTGGCGGGCTGCTTTTCATCTGCGACTCTATCTTTGGGCAGCATTTCCTCTGCGACACGGGCACAGCGCAGCATTTTGCCCGCATCACAAATCGACATGGTAGCTGACAGCCACGGCCCTCCTTTGGCAGCGGCGAATGGGAGCCCCATTCGCACCTACGGCATGAGGTTCGTGGAACTGTGCTTCGGTGGGCAGCGCTTTAGTTGGGACTTTGTTACAGCGCGTGTCGATGTACCTCTTTTGGGGGCGGATTTTTTGTGGGCTCATGGACTTTTAGTGGACGTGAAAAAATAAAAAAATATATATTATTTAATAATGAAAATAATAATAATCATCATCATCATCATAAATTCTTCATTTCTTTTTATTCATAGTTTTCTATTCACATGACTTTTTCTTTTCTTTTTTTGTCATGCTGCTGTAACATGTACGTTTCACTTTGGATCTTAAAATCAAAACTTTTCCCAGGTGTGGGGTCAATAAAGTCGTATTTTCTGATATGTCCAAAGATGTTAAAGAACAGGAGCACTACATGAACCGCTTCATCAGTATCACCTGAGTGAACTAAGCGGTCAACCCGGTGAATTAGTGTTTCATAAAATTAAGGGTTCACGCATCACTTCCGTTGAGGAGAGGAACTGGCAGTAATTCTGAGAGCAATACATTCGACGTTGCCCACATATTTTGACTTGTGAGACAATGGCAGCGTTTAGGCAACAATGGTTTTCACTCAAGTTGACAACAAAATGCTTGATATTAATAAGTTTTAATTTCACTTTTTTAAAAGCAGACAAATAAATAAGTTAATCGTGTGAATATGCAAATCAATGTAGGTTGGGAACAGCCAGCCAGTGTTATTGCTAAGAAAGGGTGGAAGTTTATCATCTATACGTGGCATTTCTTATGAAGAGCATATGTCTGCAAGAGGCTTATGGCTTTGAGCCATGACTTATACGCTTTTGGGTGCCATTGAGGTTGAATGTGAGAGAAATTGCACAAAACAGCGGAAACAATACACACATTACACGATGCAAAAGACTGGAAAAGGGATAAGAGTTCAAGATGTGGAACTAACACGATAACGATACTATGCCAGCAAGGCAGGCATAGAGGCAGTCAATCTCATTGCCGCAAAGATTTGACAATAACAGAAATGCTGATTTGGCATCATCAGCGAGGCATCAACTCATTACACGAGAAAAGGTGTTTTCTTCATTAAATACATGAAGAATCCACTGCGACCTTGAAATCATTAAAAGCATGAGTGCAAGAGTGACGTTGCACATTTTGACCAGAAACCTCTGCGACTGTATCGCAACAAATTTAAATTGTGATTTTATTGTTGTAGGTTTCACAGTGGATGACTTTTGTGCTGGCTAAGATTTTTATTCATTATTTTTTTAATGGCTCCAGATTTCAAAGACCAAATAAGTGAGGTGTTAAACAACTTCTCTTGAGTGTTTAATGGTTTGCACCAGTATTTGCAAAACATAGCTCTGACTAAGAATCCCAATTGAGCACTCTGCAAACAGAAACATTCGGTGAAAGAAATACTGTAGTGTCTTTATATCGTATGTACTGTATTGCCCTGCACAATTACACAGAATGATCCAAAAACTGCCATCATACAGTTCAAGCTACACAAAAAAAATATCTATTTTGCATTAGTCAAGTCAAGTCAAGTCAACTGTATTTATAGAGCACTTTCAAACAGCCATCGCTGCATACAAAGTGCTGTACATGGAGCAATTTAACATGCACAATAAACAGTAAGACAAATCGGTAATAAAGGCGGTAGAAAGCACCAAACAGTAAAACCAAGAACAAATCTAAGTCATGCTGAGTCGAATGCCAAAGAATACAAGTGAGTTTTGAGGAGGGTTTTGAAGATGGGCAGCGAGGAGGCTTGCCGAATGTTCAGTGGGAGGTCATTCCAGAGAGAGGGACCAGCAACAGAAAAGGCTCGACCCTTCTGAGCCTCAGTTTAGTTCTTGGTACTTCTAATAATGTCTGGTCCACAGACCTGAGGCGCCGGGCAGGTGTGTAGGGGCGGATGAGCTCAGAGAGGTAAGGTGGCGTGAGATTATTCAGAGATTTGAAAACAAATAAGAGGATCTTGAAAATAACTCTAAAATGTATGGGGAGCCAGTGAAGGGATGCCAGAGTAGGAGTTATGTGCTCCCTCTTACGAGTACCAGTCAAGAAGCGAGCAGCGGCATTCTGGACCAGCTGAAGGCGCTTAATGAAGGACTGGCGGACTCCAAAGTAAAGGGCATTGCAGTAATCGAGCCAGGATGTGACAAAGGCATGAATTACTGTCTCAAAGTGTTCATGTGAGAGGAGAGGTTTTATTTTGGCCAGCTGTCTAAGGTGAAAGAAGCTGGATTTAACAATGGCACCAATTTGCCGATCAAGTTTGAAATCACTGTCCAGTTTAAGGCCCAAGTTTGAGACTGTTGACTTAAGGTAAGGAGACAGGGGGCCCAAGTCTAGAGGATGGGATGTACAAGGGCCACTGGGACCAAACAATATCACCTCTGTCTTCTTTTCATTGAATTTCAAGAAACTTTGTGCCAACCAGATTTTGATTTCTTCCAGACAGGATAGGAGTGGCCTTAATGAGAAGGCGTCTTTCTTGCTCAGTGGGACATAGATCTGGCAGTTATCTGCATAGCAGTGGAAGGGAATACCATGTTTCCTTAAGATGGAACCCAATGGGAGCAGATACAGCGAGAACAGCAGAGGCCCCAGGATTGAGCCCTGTGGAACACCACATGACAGGGGAGCAGTGCGTGACTCAGAGCAGCCAAGGCTGACACAAAAGGTTCTGTCAGCTAAATAGGACCTAAACCACTCAAGAGCACTGCCGCCAATGCCCACCAACTGCTGCAAACGAGTCAGCAGAATACTGTGATCCACTGTATCAAATGCTGCAGTTAAGTCCAATAAAACTAGACACATGTGGTCTCCAGCGTCATTTGCCAGGAGGATGTCATTAGAAACGCGTAACAGGGCTGACTCCGTGCTATGCATCGTCTTGAAACCTGACTGGAAGACCTCCAAGATGTTATGTTCATCCAAGAAAAATTTCAACTGCATGTGCACCACTTTTTCCAGAATTTTGGAAATGAAAGGCAGTTTGGAAATGGGCCTGAAACTTGACAGCACATCTGGATCAAGACCAGGTTTCTTGATCAAGGGTTGGACCACAGCATGTTTAAACTGTTGTGGAACTATACCAGAAGAGAGGCTGCTGTTGATGATATCCAAAACCGATGCGCCAACACTCGGGAGAACCTCCTGAAAGAAGTGTGGGGGAAGAGAGTCGCAAGAGGAGCCAGATGGCTTCGTCTGGCGAACTACATCCTCCAAAAGCATCAAGGACACAGTTTCAAATGAATTTAGCACAGCTGAACATGGAACATGGACAGAGGGGTCAGATGCGGTTTTTGAGACCGGAGTCCTAGCTGTAGAGACCTTATCAATGAAAAACTGAAGGAATCTGTTGCACATCTCGGGTGAAGAATCCGAGCAAGTAGGCAGAGGGGGTTTGAGTACAGAATCTATCGTTTTAAATAGTGCGCGTGGGTTGTGACGGTTAGCTTGAATAAGGTCCGACAGATATTCTCTTTTGGCCTCTTTTACTGTGAGCTGGTAGTTACGCCAGCAGTCTTTCCAAATTTGAGAAAAGACATGCAATTTGTCATTTTTCCACTTGCGTTCGGCTTTGCGACACCCCTGCCTAGCTGCGCGGGTAATGTCGTTAAACCATGGCTCGGGTTTAGGTTTTGGGAGCACAGTTTTTGAAGGAGCCACCAAATCCAGGATGGCACGGCATGATGAGTTGAACCAAGAGTTGAGTTCCTCTGTGTTAGACGAGGGTACGCAAAGGTTATTAAAGGTATCAGAGAAACGACTAGCAGTGTGAGGGTTAAAAATTCGGCGTTTACAACTAGGAGCGGCAGATTTCACAGCAGCATGCGATAAGACTACGTCAAATAAAACTGCCATGTGATCAGAAATCCCATTTTCAAGGACTTCCAGATTTGACACCGGTAGACCATAAGCAAGGACAAGGTCTAAAATATGTCCTTGTTCATGTGTCGGGCTGGTCACATACTGTATGAAATTAAAAGTGTCGATAAGTCTTAAGAAGTCCTTTGCTAGTGGTTTTTCCGGACAGCACACATGGATATGATCATATCTCAGCCTGATTTCCGCAAGAAAGGTTGAAAAGTCGCTTAAAAAGTCTTTGTTGTATTTAGGAGGACGGTAAATGACAGCACAGAGGTCGCTTCAAAGCTGGTGGCCGATGTGGTGAATGTGCACCGTTTACATTTGAAATTGTTCTTAAAGATACTCACCGTTCCTCCACCATGGCCTGATGTCCTCGGGGTATCGAGGAAACCACAGTCAGTAAAGGATCAGGCATTGTATCTTCATTTATTCCATTCAGAGGCCACATGGGGATAAAGGACTATTTTACTATTGTTTTTTTTCCCTCCACAATCCATGCCTGTATTTCTGTATTATGTAATTTGTGTTGATTTCAAGTGTTTTCCACGTACATAGGCTTTTTTGCGAATATCTGATTATGAAAGAGCACATGATGCTTTATGATGAACAAATGACATAAGTAAATTGAAACTGACAGGCATTGGTGCCTTAGCCATGCATCTTTAAATTCATTCTAGCAAGACAAATCTATCGAAATGAAGATGAACATTGACTGAAAGCTGCAAACTGAGCTGAAAGAAAAGATGATGGTGAAGAGTCGGCCTTGGGGCTATGAGCTCCAATTAAAACTTGCATGGAACTCTGATTCGTATTCACCAGTGACTCAACTCCTTACATTACTGTTTGTATCAGAAAAAGCTAGGCAAAGGCTGATTACTGTACAACGGTAAACAAACCAATGTTTCTTTAGCCTCTGGCCATCTCCCAATATTTCAGACGACTCCTATTCATATTTCATTTGTCAAGTGCATCATTCCATGCAGAACACTTGCTCTGTTGTTTTTGGCGCCTTGATCACATGTTCCTGCAGATAGTTTTTTCTAAGAAGCATAAATAAATAGTTCAATTCTCCTACATCAGTTAGGGCTGGGCGATTATGATGTGAATGCTACAGAAGCAGCAGGATGAATTCTAAAGTGTTTCAGGCAATGTTATCTGCTCATATTCAGCCAAATGCGTCAGAACTTCAGAACTGGACGCCACGTCACGGCACAGATGGACAATAGCCCAAAGCACACTGTGAAAGCAACCAGATATTTTTAAAGGCAAATAAGTGTAATGTTATGCAAGGGCCAGGTCACTTTTGACCTGAATGTGAATGAGCATCTGAAGGGAAAATGCCCAAAGAACAAGCAGGAACTGAAGAGAGTTGTAGTAAAGGCCTGATAGAGCATCACCAGGGATGAAATCCAGCATATGGTGATGTCTATGCATTCCAGACTTCAGGCTGTAATTGACTGCAGAGGATTTGCAACCAAGTGATACACGATTGTTAATTTGTCCTGTTTCTTTTGGTCCCTTAAAAAGGAGGAGGCAAAGACAGTATAAGATAAGATAAGAAAACCTTTATTAGTCTCTATACAAGCTGTTGTAATTCCTCAACTGATTTGGATGTAAATACCTCAAATGAAATCTCAAAGTCTGCAGTTGAAGCACTTCTGATTAATTTCATTTCAAATCCACCGTGGTGGTGTTTGCAGCCAAAAAGAGGAGAAATGTACGGATGCCCCATTATTTGTCGCCTTGATTGTAGAATGCGTACAAAACAACGTGAATGAGTGAGTGAGTAAGTGAGTGAGTGATTCAAGACATATCCATGTTGGAGTGCACATATTGATAAAGCAATTTCCATTGCCTTCGAGATTGTCTCAGGCAGAAAAAAAAAAAGAATGTGATGAAATGTTATCCATTTACAATGCATACACTGACCACGAAAACCCAAAGCACTGTGTGTGTCCCTGTTATAACCAGATGAATAAATTCATCTCAATCTGCATGAACAATAGAAATTGCAATTCCACCACTAACTGACGTGAATGCAAAACAAAAGGAAAAGGGGACAATCCCAGACGCTGAACGCATCAAAACACTTGAAGTGCGCATGGTTCTGCAATTAGTTTAAAGGAGTTGTCGACCGTGTGCAGCGAGTTTGTCTGCGATTCAACATGTTTCAACAGCACAGATGTTATGGCAAAATGTTACAGGAATGCGATTCAAACTGAAAACATTGAATGTTATAATGAAGGTGCTTTGCTGGGGGAACACCATAAACAGGCCAGTGTGATGAGACAGAGTACAGAGAGGAGGTAGAACATCTGGTGGACAAATTAATATTTGTCCCTGCATTTAATATGAAGAAGACGAAGGAGATAGAGGCGGACTCCAGGAGGAACAGACGCCTCCTCACTCCAAGTGGTGAAGTGGTCTCCAGCTACAAGTAGTTTGGCATCCACCTTTCCAAGGATTTCATCCTGGAGCTGAAACACTTCCTGTCTGCTAAAGAAGGCTCAAGATGTCCCCATTTCTCTCGTGTCAAGCTGGAGAGCTGTGTCTTGAGGAGCTTATACAGATGTGTGGTGGAGAGCATCCTCAGTGCCAGCATAAGGAAATGGAAGGCTCTTCAAAAGGTGGGAAAGACTGCTCAGAAGATTGTAGGGAATAGCCACAACCAGAGACATATTTACCAGCAGATGTAGAAAAAAGGGCTCACTGTATCACCAAGGGCCCAACCAACCCCACGCACAACCTCTTCCATCCTCTCCCCTCAGGCAGGAGGCTGCGGAGCATCCAGAGCACAAGCACCGGGCTGAAGTAAAGCTTCTTTCCAAAACAGTGCTCTGAAGCCCCCATATCAGCCACCGACCCCCCATCCCCGCCCCATTTATCGCTTCATGTCGGACATTTTATTGTTCTATTTCTCGATTACAAATACCTTGTAAATATCATGTGGAATTTAAGCCTCTTCCGTTTTTATTTCCGCTGCATTCACACCTTGCTCCATTTGCACCATTACAACCAAACAAGTCTTAAAAAATAAACTAAAAACTAAAAACAGCTGTGACAAATAAGAAGAAACTGCTAAGCGTTCCATGTCTCATCTGATGTTTAATAGTAAATTCCATGCAGGCCACAATTAAGGAGCATCTCACAATGTCCTTCAGTACACATTAATAGAACCGATTACCTGTCACTGCTCAGATGGATGCATGGAGCATCCGGAAAGTCATTTACATGTGAAGCCACCGTTTGTTGGCTGTCATGTACACGTTGCATTGTGCAAGCATGTAAATCCGGTTAGCCAATGCCGACTGAGAATGAGCACGTCGTTGTACGTTGTGGCTAAATGCTCGAGGATATATTGGAGAGTTTTGCATGAGAGTACAATAAAGCGACCAAATGGTTTAAGAAAATGCATGAAAGCACACCAGCATTTCAAACGCCTATTTTAGTTTCAGACGCGTTCGGAAATTACAACAGCAAGAAAGCTAGAGGACAAGCAGATGGAAATAAAAGGCACCGTAAAACCACCCAGTTCATCTTTCGTTTCTGCCGCAGGCTCAAAGCAACTATCTACCAACGCGTGCAATGCCGCACTGTGTTGAGCACACACATACAGTAACTGACAAGGTTATCATACAGGTTTGCTAATTCCACTGGATTTTTCTCAAGGCGGCGATGGCATCTCTCTGAGGGTCACTCTCAGCTCAGGCTACAACTCTGAAAACAAGTCATCACATCTCAAGGCTCTCCATACATCTCAGCGTCCGAAGATAGAGCGTCACACAGGCTGCAAAACACTGCAAGATGATGCAGGCACTTTGGCTCAGCTGAGAATGAGCGAGCTCTAAATCTCTGTTTCTAAGGACTTAAGGGAAAAGGGGATAAAAATGGAAAAGACAGGAAGAGGGAGGTGAACTTGAGAATGGAGATTTTGGCAATGGTAAGCCCAGACTGCCATCTCCTGGCCAGTCTGCGAACCGATGGATAACATCTTTGAACAGCCGCTTCGCTTTACATTGATCCGCACAAAGCAAACGTGACCTCAAAAGGGGTGTAACAACGGCCCTGGTCATGATTTAGAAACAAAGAGAAATATTCAAATATGTTGGTAGTGAGCGTCTATTTGGGGTGGACAAAATGGAATGAACAACTGGAAAGTATCCGGTATTAGGTAATCCATTTTGTAGCAATCACAGTTAGATTGAACACTTTCCGCATCTTCGCTCATCTAATAAACGGCAGCAGCTGCAGAGAAATAAGAGGCTTGCTTTATGCAACTCATACTTGAGCCAATGCTCCCTTTCTTTTGTTTCATGTTGGCTGTGAATTTGCTTTTCACAGCAAATCAGCGCAGCACAACACAGAAATGGGGGACTAAAAGTAGAATTTTAGGAGACATATCAGTTTTCTTCTGCAGGCTGAACCAAAATTGACTGGACAGGTTTTTATGAAATACTCAGACAATGCAGTTGCTAGATGAATGGGACTGTGTTCTAGTCCATTCGTGCATGCATGATATTTATCCTTCCTTCAAATCATATATTGTGCATATTCAGTGAGACAAAAAGTAGCAAATTAGAAGACTATCAAAGAAGCATATGCAATTGAGTATTTTTGAACACATCGTGGTGGTGTGCTGCGACCTAGAGGGAAATCTATGCCAACTGTATGTGTGCTGCATTGTCTTTCCCCGACACACCCCGGGGGCTTCAACTCCATCTGTCCTCCCACAAATACCCAAATAAAGACGTGATTCCAATATGACAGCGCTTTCGCTGTATAGTGGGACGCTGTACTTTTATACAATTTTTTTGTCAGTTAAGGGGTAGGGGTGTTGTAATGTGGTTATTTCCTCCTCCTTGTTTTATTCATATGGTGCCCTTTGGCTTCATGAATCAGAATCGGAAAATCACATTAAAGAAAAGAAGATAATCTAACCTTTGTGTCACGCATCATTCCTAGCAGCTGAGTCATAAATGTTCAAACCGGGGGCCCGTTAGAAAAAATTTGAATATGTAAAAATCAATGTTCAAAAAATATATTTAGGCTTTGAATTAATGGGCTAAAGTGAACT
The DNA here is from genome assembly GCF_054856545.1 of Hippocampus guttulatus. NCBI lineage: Eukaryota > Metazoa > Chordata > Actinopteri > Syngnathiformes > Syngnathidae > Hippocampus > Hippocampus guttulatus. The sequence goes on from NC_141269.1 coordinate 13,262,602, forward strand.
AACGGTAGTTTACAATGTAAGACATGGAAAGCCAGGAATCATTTCACATTGAGGCTTAAGTTGCAAGCATAATGTGACGTGTTCAAATTAATAAACTGGGATGTATACAAATCCCAATGGCAATCTTTGCCAGAGGATGTTTTGCATATGACAGTGCTCGCGACACACTGCTTCGTATCAGAGCTCAGTATTTTGGATAAACCTGCTAGCACCAGAATAATTAACACCGGATTACCAAATTTAGTATTGCATGTACGTAGGGCTTTGGTGCCTTGCTCAAGGGTGTGTCCACAGTGTTTGGAAGCAATCTTGGAGGCATCTTGTCTTCAACGGTTCTCTGACACTCATCAGCTGCTATTTTTGCTGAGCGACTAATGCTTTTAAATAAATAAATGAGGGTGAACACTGGTTGACTTCCAATTTGTTTCCATGTGCCAGCGAAATTTCTCGAATGTACTCTGTACTTGCAATGTTTAAATTTAGACTTTCATGTTATAAAGTCATCCGCATGTAAAAGTTGAACCACCAAATATCTATGACGAATGTGGATGGGGTAATGAGACACTAACTGTTGACCAAAGTGTAAAAAAAACAAGTTAACCTGTGATGTAAATCCCAGTGACACCTAAACTACATTAAATGATGATGAATGTTCTTATCAATTACATTAAAAGGATTGAGATCATTTACGTGTTTGATAATAATCTTGAAGAAGGATTTCAAGGACTTAATCATTGAACTTTTGTCAGTTTAATACATGGATGGGGAGAGCCGCATGACTGGGTTTGCCTTGGGCCCTCAAATGACAGAATACTGGATATAATATCTGTCAGTGCCATACAATTTATCGCGTTGGTCGCTAGTGAGCTGAAGCTTATTCCAAGTGACCATGAGTGCCCGCACTGGACTGATCACCAGCCAATCGCAACATTCATACACATCCACACAAAAGAACACCCGCACCTCTGTACGAATTCGAGCAGGGTTGTCCAATGTTTTTTTTTTTTTACTCCAAGGGCCGCATACAGAAAAATCGAAGGATACAAAGGCCACTATGACATTCTTTGACTTTCCAAACAAAGCAATCTGTCATACACATGACAATGTTTAAAGCTTACGTGAGGATCATACCATAATTTCTGGAGTTTAACACTTTTTTTAAAATCATCCAAAATAGAGGGGGCGTAATGAGTACACACGAAATTGCGATAATTCATCACATTGTATTGATGTTTACCAGTACCTAGTGGTTGTGAAAAAGGTGTACTTTGATTCCAATAAATGTAATTTCTAATGTTACAAATGTCATCCACAATAACATAATTTTTCACTGCTCAGCAAGAATCAAATTGATTTGAAACAAGTCAGGGGTGAGGAACACAGTAATGGTTGCAAACAAATACAAACCTTTTTTTTTTTAACTCATGTTTTGTATTTTAGGAGGGGTGCCGCCCACACAGCAAAAAGTAGTTTCACCACAGTAATCGCCCCGACAATGGTGCATATGATGACAGCAGAAACTGTTAGCCAGAAGGTAAGATAACTTCTTTTAAAATCATTCAATGCCAGCCACTTGCACTGATCAAAACGCAAGTGGCAGCGATTTTAGAGTATTTTCGCAGATTTGTCATGACCCACGGAATATTGTGCTCTATCATTATTTTTACATTGACTCTATCCATCCATCCATTTTCAACACCACTTATCTTGAATAGGGTAGCCGCGGGTGCTGGAGCCTATCCCAGCTGACTTCGGCCGGTAGGCAGACCACACCCTGGACTGGTCGCCAGTCAGTCGTAGGGCACATATAGAGACAAACAACCATTAACACCCACATCCACACCGTCACTGAGCCTATCCTAGCTGTCTTCGGGCAGTTGGCAAGGGACACCCTGAACTGGTTGCCAGCCAATCGCAGGGCCACAAGAAATCCCAATTTATCATATTACTACTATGTACGAATTATACAGAAAAAAAACGCTATGTTAAGACCATTTTATCAGCAATAATGGGAGTAGTTATGCCACAAATGGCCCTGAGGCCACAGTTTGGTCACCAATGATTTAGCGTTATCACTTATACTAACTGCATGGCTTTAGAAATGTGGGAGGAAGCCAGAGAAAAAGCCTTTAATCACAGGTAGAGCCTTTACACATTGCCGAGATTGGAACCCTATACCCTCAGAGCTAACTACTACTATGAGCCCATGGTTGTTGTCTATATGATGCACTGCGCCTGACCGCAAACACATTTGTATGCTGCCAGCGATTAATACGAAAAAACAAAACAGATTGGTGCCTGTGTCGGTGTTAGCTGTGGTGGAAAAACGGGGTCAAGAGAGTCCTCAGGATGTTTTCTTCCCCTAATTAAAGAGCACAGACAGCAGCCATTTATATTCCTGCTGACTTGTCTGTGATTGTTGGGTAGCTTGCAGCATGAAAAAAAACCCCCAAAAAACAGTGCACAACCTTTCACAACAGAGGATATGAGAGGTGCCATATTTTCTTTCCTTTGGATTTTCTTTCCTTTGGACTATGAAAAGAATAATTGTAATTTATTCCCCAAGTGTGCATGACTGATAAATTGTATGGAAAAAAATGTATGCTTGGTAAACTGAAAGCCATAGCCATATCAAAAGCTGCGCTGTAAGATGATTCGTCGATCTACTGAGTCTCTCCTTGCAATACCGGACCAAACAATCATCCATGCATGTCTGTAAATATCCAGCTACCTGGTGTGCATGAGCATCAAGGACAAATTGCAAGAGCTTTGAGTCACGGCTTCCTGTATCAGGTCATTACGATTCTAAGAGCATCTGACCACAGTCTGTGTCATGTCTCTGTGGTAAGTTCGAAATTAAACATGTACCAGCTACAGGCGGGGACAGAGGGCTAAGTAAAGGGCAATTTGTCTCATTTAATTGCTGTCTGTCTGCCTGTCAGCTGAATCAAATTATGCAGCTTTTTGCTAGTCTGAAAGCCACACAGTTTTACTATATATATATATATATACACAGGTATATACTGTATATATATAATGTTTTTTTTTATGAAGTGATGTCATAATTAACGGATATGGCTTTGGGAGAAGGAAAAGTATAGCTGATTAAAAAAAGCTCTTAAAAATTGCTGTTTTACAATTTAGAAATTAATTGAATTGTGATTGTATCCTCACTGCTGTTGAAATAAAACAGATACAACATATTCTTAAGCTTTCTAAACATGAACACAAAGTATCAAAATGTCAAATTAAAAAATAAAGACTAAGAGATATAATTAAAGTGGTAACAAGGTTTCTACGGGCCAGATCAGCGAAAAGAAAAAATATGCAAAAGCCTTTTCAGAATTTGAAAAAAGAAAGGGGGTTGTCTGAATTAAGAGCAGCAGACTTTCTTTAGGTTTTTTTTTGACTGTTGGTAATGTATGTTGATGCCAAATAGTCACAATATTCTTGGACTACAAGCATCAGTGACGAGGTCCTACTAAAATAACTGAAGGGTGTATGCATTCGTTTGAATTGCGCGATCTTCAAAGTGTATTTCAGTTCTTGAATTTTCTCACGCATAAATATATTTACATAAACATATACATAAATATACATCAATATTTGTGTTGAATAAAACTCTTCGGACATAAAGTGACACAAGAATGCCACAATTCATTTCAAAACACTAGATGACTTTCAAAACATTCTCACTTTGCAACATTTTTGATAAGGAAATAATGTACCGGGACACTGAAAAGTGAAATTGTTCTCGACTCAAACTGTAAAACCTTATTGAACTCTAAAGAGAACGTATAGAACAAAAATATTAACACTGCCCGAGTACCCATTGTATTATAATAAAATGGATTAACATAAGGTAAAACTAATCTCCCTAAGATGCCTGAAAGACAATTTTGGAGAGGGAACAGAAAAGTCTTTCTGAGACAATATCGTCACCAAGTGGTGTTTTGGCAGTATTACTGGATACACAGTAATAAAGGTTTGATAAAGCCTTGTTATATTTCATTACTTGCATTGCTCATACTGTAATAAGAAAACAAATCCTTTTAATGCCTGGTTCAATGGTTATCATTACACGTTTTCACTCTTCCATCATGTGCATTTTTCATTGCTGGCATTACAAAAATCAATATAAAAAAAAAAGGGGAAAAATCGTCACAGAGATTAAGCGATACAAGATGTGTAGCGCCAAGTACAGCAACACACATGATGATACTTTAAACTTTGGCTTTTGAGGTATATTTTTCCTGACTTTTTCGCTGCAGTGTAATATTATAAATCACAGGGCAGGGTGTAATATTATAAATAAATAGCCACTCACACTCACACCAAAGGATAATTTAGAGACTGCAATTAACTGGTATGTTTTTGGAACACACAGGTAAAATTCAAATCATGAACCACAGAACTGTGAGGCAGAAATGCTAACTACAGGTGCATCCAACTAACTCAAGAGTACATTCTGAAAGAAATACTGATGCATCAATTACTTTTGCCTCATTGAAGAAAAAAAACAGCAGCAGAGTTCCCAGAAAAACCTTTTAAATAACCTTCAAAGGATGCTTTAACAAGGATGGAGATAATTACCCAAGAGAACCAGCGACATCTCAATCAACTGACACAGATCTACCACTTGCACTGCATACAAAATCACAGTGAGCTTGCTCGTACCTCATCGGCAATGTACATACACTAGGTGGCAGCAATGGATAATGATTTGGAGCACTTTGGTCGCAGCTTTAAGGACGAGAACCAGCTTTTTTTTTCGCCTTAGGTTCAAAAGCGGATACTGAGTTTGAAATATATATTTCAAAAAAAGAGTCAAATTAATTAACTGAATTTGCAACTATTCAATTGGACTATTGCAGCTGCGTCTTTGTGGAAAAAGCATTTACTGTACGTATGTGCTTTATTGCTTTATAAAACACAAATTGCAGATTTTGCATTCATCCAGCAGATTCGCCAAGAATGATTCCTGAAAATCAGTTCCTGAGTCACCTCACTAGCTCTGTGAGCTTCAACGTGCAACCCTTTCAACATTTGTGCCTTGCTCATGAAGTTGTAAAGTAATTCTTAAAAAAATCCTACTTCTACATCCACCTCCCTTCACCGGCTGTGAGGTCATGGTGATGCTTAAGTGGTACACCAAAGGGTACGATACTAAGATTCCATGCGTAGATAAAGATCAGAAAGTTTAGTGATCAATCAACACCGACCTACAAAAGTTATTTTGACATCAGTAATATTACACCGCATTAGGGTACATGCTGTATGTTTGAACGCATTGTATTGCATCCAGAAGCAGTGAACTTACATCAAACTCATTGAGGGCAGCAGCCAGCTCTCCGATGCAAGCATGGCTGTGCTTCTCGTCGGTAGGCGAGGTGGCTTGAGCGGCACTGGAAATGCCTCCGATGGCCTCCTGCACTTGCTTGAACACGTAGTCCCGGTTGGCACGGGTTGCCGCCACGTCTGGATGGCGCAGGAAGGCCTGTGAGGCAGTGTACAGCATGGTGGCGTTCTTCTTCAGAGCTCCACGTGCTGCGGCCATTTCATCTCGACACTGAGGGTCCTTCAGCTCCTGAGGAAGGGCTTTGAGTTAGCACTTAAAAGCATATTACTGCTGAAAGAGCCATGAAAAATAATTTGAGATCAAGCGGATTCAGCTTGAACACATTTGACATTATAGGTTTTAATTCTGCAACAAAACCTGCCAATTTAAGAGTTACATGTTTTTCAGAGAGTAGCATTGTAGACTAGAGCTTATCAGATCTGCCTCAGTTTTGAGATTTGGGATTTGATCCTCAGCTCTGTGTTAGTTGTGTTCTCCAGTGGTCACTTGTTTTTTAATTCCTGATACTCACAGCATCCAAAAACTTTCACATAAGGTTAAGAAAAGACTTTTAATTGTCCGTTAGAGTGAGTATGCCTGTTTGTCTATATGTGATTGATTGGCGACCAGTTCACGGTGTACCCTAGCATTTGAGTCTCTGGTCTTTTCCGTGACGACTACCAAGAGGGAGGGGAGGGAGGTGTGTCCATATTGCCTATTTCTGGTAGGCGCTGTTAAAGTCATTGTTTTTTTTTTATTGATCTCTCCAAATCAAGTTAATAGAATAGAATAGAAATGCTAATACTGTATCACGTTCCTGATTTAAAAAAGAATAAACTACATGAATTGAGCTTGAGAGTAAAAAATTGACCCTTACTATATCAATATTAAATATATTAATCTGATCACTTGTATGCGTCATTTCCAGCCAAAAGTTACCAATTTGACAAATACAAATTTACTTAAACTGAAAATTTGGCAAGGGATAAATTTGATTTTAACCACAAAGTATGAAGTCACTTGTTGCAAGGCGTAATTTGTGGGGGACATTCATAAAACAAATATGACAAATAGTGACATACAACCATACACACATTTACGGTTAAACGTAAGTTTATCTACCATCGATGTTTTGGTGCTATGGGAGGAAGAGAGAAAAATTAAGAGAACTCTACACAGCAAGAGCCGACTGCGCTTCCTTTCCAAGACAGTCTTGCAGTAACCGATTCACCACTGTGCTGGTGAAGTACCGGTATGTAAGATTTTCGGACTCTGAATATCACCCAGAGGTCAGAAGAGATTTACGATATTTGAAAAAGTAAGATGAGTAGAAGAAGGGCATACCTGCTGTCTCCGGGCTGCTACATAATTAAGCTTCACCATCTCTTTCCCAAATTCTTTGAAGCGGTTTGCCAGGTCCTGTTCATTGGTCGCATTCTTAACTCCTTCCAGGGCCTCCTCTACCTGCCACACACATAGGCACACAATGGATCCCACAAAATAAATTGATGCGCACAGAACATTTTCAACAATGCTTTAAGCAATATATTTTAATGACACATTCATCCAAAAATGCTACAGAATTTATTTGGTTGAATGAATAAAAACGATTTTCTGCCAACATGGAATTGCAGGCGGATTTAGAAAAAAAAAAAGACATTAACCATTACGATGTGCAGTTTAAAAGGGTCTCAATTCAGCAATCACCATCCATTATGTGGGCACATTGTGATTCCGGACTGCTTTCCATCCCTAATGAAAGTGCTTTACAAAAAGTAATGGAAAGGAAAGGAGTGAGAGATAACTTGGAAGAGGGCTTTGATGACACGGCTTATGCTGGCTTCATCTAAGCTCCTCTGTGAAATAGATCTGGAAAAAGGGATTGAGAAGAAAGCATTGGGGGATTCAAGCCCAATGTTTATTTTAATTACACAAATGGTAGTTGTGTTTTTAATCCTTAAATCCAAAATGTATCTCCATTTTATCATTTCAGTTTTTAAAATGGTTTATAATAGCCATTGCTTTCACAGTCGTTATTTTTTAGTTTCTTTTCCATTTATTTATAGCTTGATGTTGACTGTAAACTTTGCAAAGAGCCTAAAAAATTCTGGAAGAAGCTTTATGGACTAATTAAGTTTTACCAAAGTGCTGAAAAAGCTTATGTATAGAGAAAGAAAAAAATTGACTCATGATTTCATAAATAGAAATGTATCTGTGAAACTACGTGGATGTAATTATGACTTGCTGCACAGTTTCTTTTGCGATGAGCTCACTAATCTTTCGTGATGATGTGACACATAATGGGAGCAGTAAAGTGAACTCAGATCTCTACAGAGGTCAAGTCAAATTTTTTTAAACATTTTTTAATACAAGAAAAAAAAACTACGTTTTTAGCTACCAACTGAAAAGTCAGACACCACACTTATTGGGAACGCTTCATTTTCAACAAAATAATGGCCCAAAACACACTGCCCAAAATGCAAACAAGTTCATTAAGCACAAAGAAGTGGATGATTTTACACTCCCCAAGTCAATACCCAGACATAAACCACATAGAAACTGCATTTTACCTGTTTACTTGTGGGAAGTAACCCCAGCCCCAACAGAAACAAGATCTGAAAGAGGCTCTGACAAAATCCCACAAGAGCATCACAAAAGGAGAATGCAAAAGTTTGGCAGTAGCAATGGACCGTTTTATTTTAAGTCGTATTTGTTGTAATGCTCGTGTGCATCTAACTTCAGATTTTGTTCGTGTGTATCAGAAGCAGATGTAAATGCATTCAAATAAAAGATCAGATATTATCTTTTTGTGTCTTCTAGTCATCGTTGGAAATAAAATAATTTGCTTCTCCATTTTAATACTGATGGAGGGTGTTGTCAAACGTTTGAAATGTTGCAAGATATCACGCAGCCAGTTATGCGATGCGAATGCATTCGAAAAACAACATTGCTGGTTTATTAGCAATCTTACAATTTTCAGGTGAGCCAGCAGCCTCATAACGTCAGCCATGTCGGCAAGGATGAGCAGGCGTGTGACTGCAGACAGCAGGGCCCGGGCAGCCCTCACCATCGTGCCACGTTTCACAGAAGAGCAGGGGTCATCCGCAAACTCTGAGGAGGCAATGCGCATAGTCTCTCCTGCAAAAATAATAATAATAATAATAATAAATGCAGAGCAATGTTACATTTACACCATAGGTCATTCTATGCAAATGATAGGATGTAGATGCTCTTACTCTTGCTCTTATTAATATAAATATATTCTTTATATCTAATTGAACCGGTTTCTAAACTACAGGCTGAACGTCACTTTACTGGGATGATGCAAATGCAAATACTTAATTGATATCAGCAAGTACCAAAAGCAAATGTTAGCAATTAAAAATGTGAACAATATTAGGTTACCTGGAATTTATGTTTGGGGTACAGTCCTGTTAAAAATAAAATCCTGGGCCTGTATTAGAAGTGTTACTTTAGAATTAGATCTAAAGACCATACATTATACATAAACTACGTCTGCTTTTGCTGATCAGTTTCGAATCAGTTGAACCCGACTTTTGGTCACATCAAGCCAAATGAATTAAAGTGTAAAGCAAATTCAGTCGAAAGAACAGGATAATTCAAGCCGAAGAAAGAGTGCTCATATAAAAGCACTTTAAAGCTACACTGTCGTGAGAAAGATTACAGGTGTGACGCATCAGTTAAATATACAGTACCAACAATAATAACATTTGATAATGCCCAAGTTAAAGCAGAAGTCTCTTTGGCCTTGTGATGAGTAGCTCAAAAGTGACAGGCCAAAGAAGTTTGCCTTCCAAATCCGTCTGTGGTCTGAAAGCATGTGCATAATGTATCAGTGACAAGAACTGAGCGGAAGAGGGCACAGTGACATGGGTCGATGCGATGAGGACAGATTTAAATGTGCTCATTTCAAAAAGACCTTTCCAAGGTGAACGGTGCAATTTTACAGGGAACATTTCATCCTATGAAACTGATGTTGCTTGAGACAAATCAGGAGAATACGAATTTGCATATTTGTCGCATTCACTTTCATTTTTTGGAGTGGAAAGTCACATGACTACTTCATTAATCTGTTGATTCGAAAAAGTTTTCATCCCATGGGTCTGGCGTGACCGCTTTGTCACGCGTGAAAAAGAGTCAGCAGACCAACACATTCAGGTCAATGTTGAAAGCAACAACAGAGAATCCAAGCTGACCGAGCAATAATAAAATGAGGGCAAAATGTGTGATCAGGTCCATTTGCTCTAGTGAGGAGAGAATCAAACCCTTCCTTTGGGGGTCAGGGGTGGGGGGTATTTGATTAGATAAGTGTATTACTGTGCCAGTTTTTTGTATTTTGCAAAGAAGTGGCTGCTCATCCTAATTAAGGTCACAGGTGAGCTGGTGACCAGACATCGTAGGGCACATATTAAAAGGAAAGGGAGACATTGGCCAAGCAGCAGGTGAAGAAAAAAAAAAGGTGGTTTCAAACACAATGCCGTAAATACCAACACAAAACAGAATTACGTCCAATGATAGGGTAAGCCTGCACAACAACACTGGAGGACCTAATCTAAATCAGTGTTGAGGGGCCAGACTTGATTGATTATGATGCTAGGGAGCATGTGAAGCTGGTAAGGAGGTCCCATGCTAAAAATCTTGGCTCCTCTGAGTTGAACAAAATAATGTTCACATCAAAGCAAAACTGTTGTTTTATTATTGTTTACTTTATGTGAACTGTTTTGTTAAGCGCTTTGTTACAGCTGCCGCTGTTGTGAAGGTGCTATATAAATCAGCATGTATTGTATTGTATTGTATTGTCTTCTTTTGAAACGATATGAAATATTTGTATTGTTTTGTCAGCCACTGATTGTTAGACCAAATACTCTCTGTTGAGCTCTGCTTAAAGACGATGCTTTTAACATACTCACCTTGCTTACGGACATCATCGACAGCCGCAATGAGCTCCTCTTTGAGATCTTGGCTGTCTTTGGCAATCTGTTCTCCCTTCTCCAAGAAGTTCTGAGTAGCCTGCTCAACTGAGACTGCCAGAACATGAGCCTTCTTGGAGCGGCCCTTTTTCTTACTGGATGGGCCTTTGTTGCTTGTGTTTACCAAAGTAGTCACCTAGGAAGCACAGACGAGGGGGAAAAAAAAAGAAGTCAGACACAGACAGGATCGGGGGGCATGCAGTACTCAAAGTGTATTCTTGCAGCATTGGTCGCGAGCCGCATGCATCTCTGCTCGGGTTCTTGCGGCTCATAAAGCCCTTCTCACTTTGAGCTTTGCAGCGTGATGTCATCAACCCCATTCATTGTATATGTGAAATGGAGCGTTGCTGGGCGACGCTGCGCGGCTCAGACGTCTGTCACAAGGGGAAGTCACCTCAAATTAAAACCTATTTTTGAGCGCCGACGATGTGACGTCAGAAAGCCTTTCCAAGAGGAGAAGGGCTGGCGAGCGATTTATTGCTTTTTTGGAAGACTTACAGTATGTACAGGTAACGGCATGAGGGCAATGGTGGAAGCTGTGAGATGTGTATTTACAGTGCATTAGCCGTATTCACAATCAAAGATACATCTTGTCTCCTCCTCCTACTTTTTAAAATGAGAAAAGACTGGGCTTTTTTTTTTGTTTTGTAAAAATGAAAGATACGTTCTTGTCGAGGTGTGGTCTTCTCATCTAAACAAAAGGGAAAAGCCTCACTTTTTAACTTCCTGGTCAGGGTAGGGGGTTCAGCGGGGTCATTGTACCTTATATGTTATTCATCATATGAGCATTTCAAGGCTTCAGATCATCACCGGCACTTCAGTTCGCTCCATTCAAATATCAGACATAGTAGTAGTTCCACAAATTTATGGAGCATTCATATCAACTTGCTTGGAACATTGAGCAGGCTAAAAAAATATACAAAGATAGGTAGTTTGTCAAAACATGCAAAGGAGAACTCGGGAGTGGGGGGGATGGGATGGGAGAGTTTATGTAGTATGTGAGGTGTGGCTGTGAGCCTCGGAATGTTTGGCCATCCATGATGCAGCAACTGTCCATTCCAAAGATCCACTTGGGAATGTGTGTGTCGTGAAAGATTACCAGTTGTGATTTCTTGAGGTCAACAAAAAAAATCACAGGCATCTTTAGAAAGGGCTTTGAACTTTGTCGTGACATGAAAACATGCCCCTCCGTGAGCCGTCACCTTACCGTGGTGGAGGGGTTTGTGTGTCCCAATGATCCTAGGAGCTAAGTTGTCTGGGGCTTTATGCCCCTGGCAGGGTCACCCATGGCAAACAGGTTCTAGGTGAGGGGCCAGACAAAGCACGGCTCAAAGACCCCTTATGATGAGAAAAATATATGGACCAAGGTTTCCCTTGCCCGGACGCGGGTCACCGGGGCCCCAATCTGGAGCCAGGCCTGGAGGTGGGGCTCGTTGGCAAGCGCCTGGTGGCCGGGCCTACACCCATGGGCCCGGCCGGGCACAGCCCGAAGAGGCAACGTGGGTCCCCCTTCCCATGGGCTCACCACCCATGAGAGGGGCCAAAGGGGTCGGGTGCAATGTGAGCTGGGCGGCAGCCAAAGGCGGGGACCCTGGCGGTCCGATCCTCGGCTGCAGAAGCTAGCTCTTGGGACATGGAATGTCACCTCTCTGGCAGGGAAGGAGCCCGAGCTGGTGCGTGAGGCAGAGAATTTCCGACTGGATATAGTCGGACTTGCCTCCACACACAGCCTGGGTTCTGGTACCAGTTCTCTCGAGAGGGGTTGGACTCTCTTCCACTCTGGAGTTGCTCACGGTGAGAGGCACAGGGCAGGTGTGGGCATACTCATTGCCCCCCGGCTCAGTGCCTGTACATTGGGGTTCACACCGGTAGACGAGAGGGTTGCCTCCCTCCGCCTTCGGGTGGGTGGACGGGTCCTGACTGTGGTTTGTGCATATGCACCAAACAGCAGCTCAGCATACCCACCCTTTTTGGAGTCCTTGGAGGGTGTGCTGGAGAGTACTCCTGCTGGGGACTCCCTTGTTCTGCTGGGGGACTTCAATGCTCACGTGGGCAATGACAGTGAGACCTGGAGGGGCGTGATTGGGAAGAACGGCCCCCCCGATCAGAACTCGAGTGGTGTTTTGTTATTGGACTTCTGTGCTCGCCACGGATTGTCCATAACGAACACCTTGTTCAAACATAAGGGTGTCCATATGTGCACTTGGCACCAGGACACCCTAGGCCGCAGTTCGATGATCGACTTTGTAGTTGTATCATCGGATTTGCGGCCGCATGTTCTGGACACTCGGGTGAAGAGAGGGGCGGAGCTGTCAACTGATCACCACCTGGTGGTGAGTAGGCTCCGATGGTGGGGGAAGATGCCGGTCCGTCCTGGCAGACCCAAACGTATTGTGAGGGTTTGTTGGGAGCGTCTGGCGGAATCCCCTGTCAGAAGGAGTTTCAACTCCCACCTCCGACAGAGCTTTTCCTGTGTTCCAGGGGAGGCGGGGGACATTGAGCCCGAGTGGACCATGTTCCGTGCCTCTATTGTTGAGGCGGGCAATCTGAGTTGTGGCCGTAAGGTGGTTGGTGCCTGTCGTGGCGGCAACCCCCGTACTCGCTGGTGGACACCAGCAGTAAGGGATGCCGTCAAGCTGAAGAAGGAGTCCTATCGAGCCTTTATGGCCTGTGGGACCCCAGAGGCAGCTGACGGGTATCGACTGGCCAAGCGGAACGCAGCTTCGGTGGTCGCCAAGGCAAAAACCCGAGCGTGAGGCCATGGAAGCCGACTTCCGGACGGCTTCGAGGAAATTCTGGTCCACCATCCGACGTCTCAGGAGGGGGAAGCAGTGCACCACTAACACTGTGTACAGTGGGGATGGGGCGCTGCTGACTTCGACTCGGGACGTTGTGAACCGGTGGGCAGAGTACTTCGAAGACCTCCTCAACTCCACCAACACGCCTTCCTTGGAGGAAGCAGAGCCTGGGGACTCTGAGGTGGGCTCTCCTATCTCTGTGGTTGAAGTCACCGATGTGGTTAAAAAGCTTCTCGGTGGCAAGGCCCCAGGGGTGGATGAGATCCGCCCGGAGTTCCTCAAGGCTCTGGATGTTGTGGGGCTGTCCTGGTTGACACGCCTCTGCAACATCGCGTGGTCAACAGGGAGAGTGCCTCTGGATTGGCAGACCGGGGTGGTAGTCCCTCTTTTTAAAAGGGGGGACCGGAGGGTGTGTTCCAACTACAGAGGGATCACACTCCTCAGCCTCCCTGGTAAGGTCTATTCAGGGGTGCTGGAGAGGAGGGTCCGTCAGGAAGTCGAGCTTCAGATTGAGGAGGAGCAGTGTGGTTTTCGTCCCGGCCGTGGAACAGTGGACCAGCTCTACACCCTTAGCAGGGTCCTCGAGGGTATGTGGGAATTCACCCAACCAGTCTACATGTGTTTTGTGGACTTGGAGAAGGCGTTTGACCGTGTCCCTCGGGGAGTTCTGTGGGGGGTGCTTCGTGGGTATGGGGTACCGAACCCCCTGATACGGGCTGTTCGGTCACTATACCACCGATGTCAGAGTTTGGTTCGCATTGCCGGCAGTAAGTCGGAATCGTTTCCAGTGGGGGTAGGACTCCGCCAAGGCTGCCCTTTGTCGCAGATTCTGTTCATAACCTTTATGGACAGAATTTCTAGGCGCAACCGAAGCGTTAAGGGGGTCCGTTTTGGGGGCCTCAGTATTGCATCCCTGCTTTTTGCAGATGATGTGGTGCTGTTGGCTCCTTCAAACAGGGCTCTCCAACTCTCACTGGAGCGTTTCACAGCCGAGTGTGAAGCGGTTGGGATGAAGATCAGCACCTCCAAATCTGTAACCATGGTCCTCAGTCGGAAAAGGGTGGAGTGCCCCCTCCGGGTCGGGGAGGAGATCTTGCCCCAAGTGGAGGAGTTCAAGTATCTTGGGGTCTTGTTCACGAGTGGGGGCAGGAGGTTGCGGGAGATCGACAGGCGGATCGGTGCAGCGTCTACTGTGATGTGGACGTTGTATCGGTCTGTCGTGGTGAAGAAGGAGCTGAGCCAAAGGGCGAAGCTCTCAATTTACCGGTCGATCTACGTTCCAACCCTCATCTATGGTCACAAGCTATGGGTCGTGACCGAAAGAATGAGATCCCGGTTACAAGCGGCCGATATGAGTTTTCTCCGCAGGGTGTCCGGGCTCTCCCTTAGAGATAAGGTGAGAAGCTCGGTCATCCGGGAGGGGCTCAGAGTCGAGCCACTTCTCCTCCACATCGAGAGGAGCCAGATGAGGTGGCTTGGGCATCTGATTCGGATGCCTCCTGAGCGCCTCCCTGGTGAGGTGTTCCGGGCATGTCCCACCGGGAGGAGACCCCGAGGAAGACCCAGGACACGCTGGAGAGACTATGTCACCCAGCTGGCCTGGGAACGTCTCGGGATCCCCTGGGGAGAGCTGGAAGAAGTAGCTAGGGAGAGGGAAGTCTGGGCTTCCCTGCTAAAGCTGTTGCCCCCGCGACCCGGCCCCCGGATAAGCGGTAGATGATGGATGGATGGATGGATGGATGGATGGATGGATGAAAACATATCAGTTCACTCACAGGTGATCAAACCCACATCATCAAACGGATTAGCGGTGAGCATACCCAAAGTATATAACGATAAACACTGTCACCAGTGTTTCTCAAGCAGAACCTTTTTGTGCAGCTTGTTATTTTCTGTGAGAGAACTCCTGAAAGCATACCGCACACAATCTTCTTTATTAATTCAGACAGGATCTGAACTTTTTGAGGACCCGATTCTAAAAATGGGTCAAGAATAAAAGTTTGATTTCATCTTGGATGAATTTATTTTAACAAGCCTTAGCATCATGTTCTCATCTTATATATTTCTTTTACAATCTCTACACACACATGCCCAAGCTCCAACAGAGAGCTCATTATAAGGTGCAACGGGATGGGTTTTTTTCACTCCTGGTTTGGAATCAATACCCCATTATTACTGAGGCAAAACCTGTGCGCAATGCACATTCCTCCTCATGTTAATGACTAAATTCACTTTAAAAATTATGTGGCAAAGCAAACAATTCATCAAGTGTCTGTTATTTTTCAATGCATAGAAGAGTTTCCTGGCTGAATGTTCTGAGCTCCCGCTTCGACGCCAGTGTTGCCATATATTGAGCATATGATGCCATAGCGGATGTCTTCAACTTCCCGTAGCTGACGGCATTCTCTGAACTGCAGCTCAAACTTGTGGAGACTGAATCAACAGCACTTTGGCTTGCTTGGTTACAGTTAGGTGTAGTGCACTCGATTTGCGTCAGTTACTTCAAGACAACATTATTTAACGGGTCTTTGCATACAATTAACAGTTAATAGAGTGTGCATAGAGAAGGCTACACTCTGTCACAAAATTAAAACGGCCTGTTTATTTTACAAAGTCATTTCAGGTTAAAGGTTATGCATCACAGCATAAATATATATATACAGTATATAGATGGAAAATACGGCAGTTCCATCGGTAGTGTATTCAGTTAACGATCCATGTTATTATGATACAGCCTAATCTTGACCAAAGAGAACACTCTTGACAATAGTGTGCAGCTGCAGAAACATGTAGTAAATATAGAGTCACGGAAGGCATCCAATCACTGCGTTAATGAAATCCAACTTAATTGCTTCAGCGCTATGCATTGCAGCAGCAACATCACAAAAGTGCTTGTAGTGCACCTGGTCCTTTCAGAAAGCACTTCATTCTTCAACCATCCTACAGAGCAGCAGAGCAATGAGCAGTACATTCGCTGCTCATACCATTAAACTGTAGAAGTAATGCCAACAGTTGGAAATTACTGTCAATTAAAAGGGCCAAAAAAGGTACCTCAGTAGAGATAGACCTTGAAAGATAAATGATTTAAACATGTTGCGTTATTCTCCTCCTTTAGTTTCGGCGCTTTGTTAATAATCATGCAAGGAGGTAGCGCAATCTGGCCAAGTGTTTCGAATAAAAGGATTTCATAAATTTACAACCCCTGCCAAGCAGAAAGAACCCCACATTGGCGGCCAACAGACGAGCGGCAAACAAAGGGCGGCGATGGCTGAGTATGCAAAAGAAGACAGCGCCGATTGTAAACTTGTTCTTTTCCAGTCGACTCGGAAAACTTCCACTCCTGTAGGTGGAGGCACTGCACATTACAAAATGATTGGCAACGAACATGAAAGAGAGCAGGCAGTGTACGTGTTGTTTATGGCTCCATTTTACAAATAATAATTCCTGAATGTTTTGAGGATCCATAAAACGTACGTATGTACTTTCTTTCAGAGCTCGAGCAACCCCCCAACAGAAAGTTTTGTGGAAACTCTTTTTAGTGATGAACAAATTAACAATTTATTTGTTGTTGGTTTTTTTTTACAATTATTACACTAGCCTGTTTGTCCTATTTAATGTATTTATTTATTTTTATTTATTTTTAATATAATACCGTATTTTGCCTTGGAACACTGGTTTCCTCCTCACCATCCAGATGTTGCAAGTTCACATTTGGGCTTCCTCTGCAGATTCTGCATTTACTCCGCGTGCCTGTGTTGGGTTTCTCCCACATTCCAAAAACATGTATAATAGGTTAATTGAAGACGCTAAATTGTCCATAGACGTCAATGTGACTATGATTGACTATGAATGTGACTATGAATGCCCTGCAATTGACTGGCTCCCCTGCCTCTCGCCCACAGTCGGCTGGGATCGTCTCCAGCACAGCTACGGTCGCAGTGGGGATCAGTGGTACGGAGAATGGATGGATGGTTATTAAACAAAATTCTCTTTTGTAATGAATGTCCCACATTTGTGGTCGTCTTTTGTAATATTGTATGTTATGAAAAATCGTGATTCTAAAAGGAACCTTAATGTTTTCCAGTAAACCCGTTGGGGTGCACTTATGATTTGTTGAGCAAAGGACAATGCTGGTGACGAGAAGACCGCCTCCCTGATATTTTGTTCTTGTTGAGTAGCAACATACTATGATGAAAAATGTTCGATACATGCAATCTTCAATGTAAAATTCATACACGCACGCGCACACACACACGCACACACGCACACACACACACACGCATTCTACAAGCTGCAAGGTTTTTGTCATGTAGCTGTCCACCGGGACGGTCTCATTCAAGTCACAGCTCCTTGAAGTGTTTTTCTTCCAACAGTGGCTTAAAAAGCTTGATGTATATTTAATTATACCCTGAATAACCTCACAACAGGCACTTTGGCTCATGGAACTTATCTACCTTCATACAGATTTAACAGCGTTATTTTTATGAATTTATAATGTAGTCTTTGCACGCAGGTGCCAGAATATCCAAAGAACAAGCTTGTAGGGAAAAGTCATTTGACTTTTACGAGATTAACGTTGCATTCAGGTGGGTGTTGAAGTTCTTAGGTTGGCATCAGATTCACCCGTTATTTGACCGAGAGTGCAGTCATTTCCCAGCGCCTAAAATCAAAACTGCTTTTGGACTCAGGTGAACCTAGCAGTTGCTGTTACTCTTTTCAAAATATTACATACACTGACTGGCATTGTTGTGCTTTAAGTGAAACTCAGCAATGGTATGCTCTTTGGACTTTATATGAAGATACAAAGCATTTAACTTTCAATAGTGACTTGTGTCTTTTCATTTGCCAAATGACAGTTTAATTAAACGTTGTCTAATATTACAGTCATGTATGCTCCACTCCCAGAAGGCAACCAAAATGCAGAGAAAAGGTGGAGCCAAGCATCCTTGAGAGTGGTGAGCACCACATGGAGAAAAAAAGAAAACACCTGTTTTCAGAGTGATAATATCAAGGCGCTCCAACACTACAGTACAGCTTTTATGAACGTTGCCAAGGCATACAAATTCACTGTCACTTTCACGGTGACACAAGCACAAGACAGATTGCCTGGCTGACTAACTTTTGGAGCACGATCAACTCTGACAGCCATCAAATTGAAAATCAAGCTTGCTGCATGCAGCAATGATGCAAGTACAACAGACTGCAAGGAGCAAAAGCTCTTAGTTGACGTAGAAGATGTGTAAATGTACAAATATTATGAAACTGAGGAAAAATTCAGAAATATAATCTAAATCTGACTGACACAGGCATGAATCGTGACGGGAGAAAAGACTAAACTGTTGAGATGGAAGAGAAGGTAGAGTGACAGTGACATGAAATATGATGTGCATAACAGTCATAAATAGCTGATGAATTATTCCAAATTCTTAGTTGGTACAATTATAGAACACAGCCCATGTTGAGGATTAATGTGAAACCCTTCTTTTAACTGTAATGTTGAATTGTTTTCATTGCGTGAATGAGTTACTGCGCTTGGATTTTTTTTTTTAAATACCACACCAGGTTATTTAATAAACAAAGTACTAAAGTATGTGAAAGGTCGTTCATCGGTGATCAAGCAGCCGCGGTGGTAAGGCTAACCTTTTTCCGTATGGTACATGAGGGCTTGGTGTGCATTGTGCTCCTATTTTATTGCTCATCAATCGCATTAATTGCCATGTGGCCTTTTCTCCCAGAACACTGGCCAGTGGACTCTCAATTCAGCTGTAAATCCCAGTGGCCCTTTGTAGATGTTTAATTTTCTGCTTTCAGGCTCTGATACGTGATACTTAACACAAGGGAAGAGTGAGTGTGTGTGTGAAGACGTTTATAGTACAGAAGGGCAACTGATAAACACACAAATATGTGCATTCATAGACTCCAAGGAAACATGAGGTAGATTATACCGCTACTTAAAAAAATTTTTCTGGATTCAGATGATTTTAGTCAGTGCCGCCACTTGACGAACTAAAATTGAGTAAATTCAACAATTTTTTTTCATTGCGGTCATGCGAAACACTTATGCACGTAAAACATAAATGCCAACCGTTGAATGCAGAAGCTCAGCAGTCTTTCTAGCAGTCAGGGGTGGAGAGAAAAAATGGTGTGGAGACATGTGCCTGCATGATGTGTGGAAAAGAGTCTGGGCCTGAAGATGTGAGATGAATTATGCTCACGACTATAAACTACAGCACGATGAAGGTGCGTCCCACCCTGAGTAAGGAGAGTCCCGATTGTGAGTTGTACAAGTTAAAGGTCTCATTAAGGTGAGAAAAGTTTTAAATGCTATACTTTGGCTAGAAAAAAAAGTTGAATCAAATTAAATTCAAAATAAAACTTCAAAACAATTCAGTGCAATAAATTCATTCAATCATCGCAACTTTTTAAGGTGTAAATATACTGTTTCGTGCTTGGATTAGTGAAATTATATTATCACTTCAATATTTGTTGTGACTGAGCAAGTTTGTTTGACTTTTCTTTTGAGTGGCTTGAACCAAGTAATGACTTGACTCAGCTTGATTGAGACTCAATTTGACTTGCCCTGATTTTTTTTTTCGACAGTCACTTTGCTTTCAACTTGCACAGATGTAACTTACTCCCACCTCCGCTATAAACTGCATCGCTCACAGCTTTCAGGCTTCAACAATGCAATATTCATCTGAGTGAATTTAAAGGATGATGAAATATTCTTGAAATCTCTCTACCATAAAAAAAATGTTGTTTTATTTATCTTAAAGATAGAATCTTAGATGTGATTTTGATTAAGTCTGAATTTTGAGAATATGTAGTTTGTACTGGTATATCAATCTTAAGGCAGTATCTGTAATAATCCATCCAAAGGCGATGCGTTTCTGAAGCTTTGATGTGATGAATTTTCTATGGTGGATAAGAAGCAAGGCAGCAGACTACCATCAGATGTGCTTGACAGCTGTTGCCAATCCTGGAGCATGCCATATGCTGACAAAGCAAGGTAGCGCAAGCCGCCTGAGGACAGGTGAATGGCTCTTTTGGATCATCCCAAGTACTACAAAGATGACTAAAAACTTGGTACTAAACATTCTGACAATTTCATCTAACTCTTTTTTTTTAAATTACTATTTTCACTTTTTAGAGCATGTTTGAATACAGTATTCAGTTTACAGTAGAAAACACTGCTTTTTTTGGGAGAGGAATGTTATTTTTCTTTGAAAAATAAATATTGCCCCATTTACCAGTAACCAGTAAAAATAGTGCATGTCATAAATCAGCATTGGAGCACATGACCAATTCATAGCATTTGTGGAGAAAAGCTAGTGGGAGAAACAATGATGAGATCATTTACCAGCAAATAATTTGATCAAATTTCTTGCTTAAAAAGTGCAAATCACCCTGGTAGCCCTTTGCATTAATCAATACCCAAGAAGCAGATCTCGGTTTGAAAAAGGTTGGTGATCCATGCTGTATTATTCCCAGAGATTTTGGATTGTGAGATCCGGACAATTGGTTATTTATCATTCCATGTCATTTCCTCACAATGTTTTAAAATACACTCCAAACTTTCTTCTTCTTTTTTTTTTTTTGCAACACAGTTAAAATTGAGACAAGAATTTCATGGCTTTCATCAAACTAAAAGATGAAGCAGAGCATCGTTTGTTACCTCCAAAAAGCTACACTTCTTTTCTGTTATGTTAACGGCCTATGACAGTGACTGCAGCATGAATCCTAAAGCCTTTCAATAAAATTATCTACTGTTTTAAAGTTAATCAACGACTGTATTTGCAAAGAACACCCAATTGATTCTTAAGACACAACGCTCATACATTGATCATATCTTCCATGGAAATGATGGGGTGAGTACTTACCATTAATGAATCCATTTTAGAAAATAAAAGCAACCAGTGTTAACATAGCCCTGAAAGAAAAACGGAAATGCTTTCACAAGCTCTCTCTGGCTGTGATCTCTCAAACATGATGCAGGAAAAGAGATATTGCACGACGTCACAAAATATCCTAATAATGGAAATTTCATCCAAGTGGCGGAATTAGGGCAGACAGATCATGAGATTAATCCATTTGGTTTGGTCAAGTGCTCAAAACATGCAATATTTTATCTGACAAGATGTAACACTTTTTCTTTTTAAATATAAAAAATGTGAGAGGAAAAAAAGACCAAACAATCAACATATCATTTCTGAGAAGGGCATTAATTATCGCCAAAGCATATAATTTAATTTATTTTCCAACCGGGTCACAGAATGAAGTGGAACCTATTATATAAATATCCATGAAGCTTTCATTGGGAATATGTCTCTGAAGTCACCCAAAAAAAAAAAAAAAAAGAGTACGAACCGCAGTTGTGCATTAAATTATTTGAGTTACTGTTCAGATACAATGAGACTATCTTTAAATCTGTTGGCGGCCTGAAGCGTATCAGTAAAAAAATCATAAATGAAACACGTCACATTTTAAGACACAGGGTTCAAACAGTGGGAAAAAAAGTAGCATCTTATCGTCCACAAAATAGAGAACACTGCCATTAAGAGTATTGCACTGCACGCAACATCTATCAGAACTGATATCAAGCTTTGATTCTGAAACTCATCTAGGTAACAAATAAGACAGATACTGTACTATAACAACAGTAAACACGAACAAAGGAGTTGAAATTTTAGATCACTGCGATTGGTAACCACTGTGAATACAGTCACGTTCAGCCACCTGCTTGACTTGCGAGCGGAGGCATTCATCGAGAAAAGACAGTGTTCTGCAATAATCCATAATAATGAAACATATTTTACCACTTGATCACGATCCAAAGCAAATACAAATTAGCTATTATTTTGTGTAAACAAAGTTGAGATCCATGTTTTAATGATCCTCACCGCACTGTCTTCTGTTGTTAAACGTGTTATATTTGCATCACGAGGTTGAGGGAATTACCTGTGTAACGAGGGGCTCCAGTAGTCGCTCCACAGTCAACGTGCGGATTTCAAGACTCTTTGGGTCCCATTTCAGCAAGATAGGGGAGGTGGCTGTCGTCATGATCTCTGTTAAAATCAGAATACAGAAAAAAGTCGTTAGGTTTCACGCTGCACTGCAATTAATAATGTTTTTTTTTACACGGGTATTATGTGCTTTACTGACACAAAAACAAGTGAGGATAATATAACCAATTTAAATCAAGAATTAATGGTGTAATATACTGTATATACTGTGTGTATATATATAGCCAATCAGCAACTTGTGTGTGTGTGTGTGTGTGTGTATACTGTATATGCACACACACACACACACACACACACACACACACACAATATAGGATTTCAGATGGGAAAACTGGAAATGTGACAAGATGCTCGGAACAGCTAATGGGGTTCGTATAAACCGTAAGTTTGCTTTACTTTTGTGAGTGTGAGTTTTTTGTCAGATCCACGTATGACAAAATGTTACCTTCTCCATTCATTTGTGTACAGAATAATACTCTAACCATGATCTGTCAGGCATAAAGATTTGGGATTGACAGAGGGTCTGCAATGTGTTCTACTGGTTCCGTATCGACGCATGTACTGTACAGTATATGCCAACCACGGAGGACACTTCTCCTTAGAATGCATATTAGAGGTTCATCTAATAATAATTGCATTGCTAATGGCAACAATTTTCTGTCTGTCTATTTAAAACATGACTAGCATTAACATCAATGCTAAAAGGTTTTAAAGGAAAAGATATGAATACTAAATGAACTAGATACTAAACGAGAACTAAAAGGAAAAAAGCATTCATATGATATAATGTCTCGAAATAATCCTTCTACTGTGCAATAAATTTAGAAGAAATACTCTACACAATTTTGAAGATGTTCCGTATTCTTGAAATCCATCTTTGATGCTGGACAGCAGAAACTGAATGCTGGGTGTATGACACATTGCTCGTTTAGCATGCGGATTCCTTCGGCCAAAACAAGGATTTACAGCACTAAAAGACACAATAAACAACCAGCATTCTACCTTTGGCCACAATGAAACACGGGATTCTAGTTAAGGTAAGTCATTTTAAACAAATAAGAAAAACCTTTCTGTAGTTATAAGCGGACGTATCAGGTGCGTTCGGAAATTCACTCTGGTGCCCAAACACCACTCTGATGTGTTTTCGGAGAAGCAGCGCACGTGGCCCTCCCATTAATCTCCAAACGCAACCTATGTTGTCAGCAACTTGTGATGAAACCGTCTGTACTGCCTGACGCACTGGGCTACAGCACTCCCTATTTAATGCACACTGAATAACTGAACGGCACAACCCGCTTGAGTTTCCGAACAGTCAGAGTGACGCACTCTGCTCTATGAGCTTATTTCCCAATGCTACCTTAGTTAGGGGACAGAGATTTGTGGTACGAGTCAGAGCTCTACTGGTTATGGTTTTTGTCAAATAAATTTCTCCAAAATAAATTCTTAAAATAAATTACCCCCAGAAATGCCACTTATACGATGGAGCGACGTGTTTTGTTTTGTTTTTCTTCTTCATGATGCATTCTTTTTTGACTGGTGTGACTAATACTCCGCAGTGACTAATACTAATATGTACTCCGCACCAGGACCTCAGCTTATCTCCATTGCATGCTGATTTATCTCCAGACCCCACTCCGCCCTATGTGAAGCCACACAGACATGGATTAAGTTTGCTGTCAAAGGAGGTTAATACATGATAAGCATTAACTGGGCAAAGAAATAAGGTCATATTAAGTAAAAAGAGGCTTTTAACGTTTACATTCCATTTTAAAATTTCCATATGCACCAACACAGAGAACACATCTCACAAATCAAGTTAGATCATCAGACAATTGTCGACATTGATACAAGGGCTGTCACCAACCAATCTTTTAAAATCTATTCTCCTATAGATCAGGGGTAGACCTCTCCCGAGTCCAACTCACCTGATTTAATTGTTCATGATTGATTCAGGCTCCGACAGAGCTTGCTGGTGAGCTGATTACTGTATTTGAATCAGTTGTGTTGAATTAGAGAGTGATCCAAAACGGGCAGGATATGGCTCTCGAGGAAATGGGAGTTCCCTACGCATGCTATAGATTATTTCATTGATGAATTGATTACATTTTAACTATTGCTGCTGGGGTAGCTAAGTTCTAACTAGCAATGGTAGGTTAAAAACATATTGCCTTGCAGCTGAGCAATGCAGTGGATTCCTGCCACGGATCAAATCCCAGTCACAAATGCTAACGTCCTCGTGTGTCTGCGAGACCATAATTCCATCAGGAAGGGCATCCGGTGTAAAATCTATGTCAAGCATGTCATCACTGTGGTGACACCTGACAAGACGTGCCCCGAACATGGAAAAGCTCACTGACTGCAATGTCACCAAGCAAAGATGCTAAAAGACTGGTTTAGATGGAGTACAATGGACTTAAGTGGCTTGGAAATACCTGTGTGAATGCTGTACAACAGTGCCTCAAGGCAAAAAATGTCCACCGACCGATTTTTGTGATCGACTTAGTCGAACTTTTTATCTCAGCCTAACGAGGTCTCAAGGTGTGCGCTCGCGGTGCTAATCTGGGGCTGAATTTTTAAAATGTGCGCTACCGATAAGGTTCACCCTCAACGGTACATTTAACGCTCTTGGAGAAAGTACTTAAACAATTTTCAACTGATCTAAGCATTCGAAACGTTTTTGGGGTTTCTTTTTTTGGCGTTAGGCATAAACCTGAAGGTCTGCATCACTGCTGACGTACACTCCACATAGGCGTTTTATATATATATATATATATATATATATATATACAGTATGTGTATAATATATATATATATATATATATATATATATATATATATATATATATATATATATATATGCACATAAAACTTTTGAATAATGGGAAGAGAGTTGGATAAAAGAATATGTTCCCTGATTCTCACACCACATTTCTAGGATTAGTCCTAAATATAGAAATCATCAAAACGCCTCTGGTCAGCATATGGATTTCTGCAAGAGGAGAGAAGAAAAGCAGTCACCGAACAAAAGAAAAGTCAATGCACTAAGGCAGAACACAAACATTGGGAGGGTGGAGCAGGCATTGGGGTGGCTAGGCCCCCAGATGCTGCCAATAGTTGGGATGAAGAGAGGGAGTACTCGAAATAATTGAGGTTGAAGAGTATCAGATAAGAGTCCATTGAATGTTTTTCTAGCAACAATCTTTGCACAGTTTTGTTGGAAGAATCAAAGAAAACTGAATTTTCAACAAGCTGTATTGTCCTGACTGTGAAAACCATGGGCGTGTGCAGACGAATTATGCACAGTCCACCAAACTACATTGTTAGTGCCCATTCATTAACGCCTCTTGTGCTGCAGTGAAAGGATACACGATACACATACAGTATATTACAAACCAAAAAACTGAACATTCCTACCGAAGTGAGACATTACCTACCTGCACACATGCCATTGTTGATGAGTTATTTTTCAGTGTGTTCCACTGTATGGAAACTAACATCTTTTAAATAGAACGTGAAGTATTCTGTCTGATGATCCCGAGTGTAGGCCCTTCAAATTGCTGGTGAATAGAACTAGTCATGGTTAAATAACAAATAAAAAGAATGACAAAAACATAATACTAAAATCACAAAGTCAGAAAACTCAAACACCTTGTGTGTACTTTTGAAAAAAAAGTAATTGCTCTGACAAGGTGAAACCGTCTAAAATAGTGGTCACCAAACTACGGCCCGCAGGCCGGATCCGGCCCGCCTCCACATTTGGTCCGGCCCCCCTGAACAATACCAGAGAGTATTTTGATTTATTTTTCATCTATGTATATTTGTATTTTATCATAAAATTCGGCTTTTGCAATAAAATATTCCTTAGTTATGAACTATTTTCATGATTAACTATTAGCTCGTAACAATTTCATAAACACATATAACGTGACATTTGTTCCATCCTTCTGCGGTCTGTGCCGTTATCTGGCAACCCCAGAAAAAAAAATCCTAAACCCGTCCCTCTCAAAGAGAACGTAATCATGGCGAAAAGGTGAGATAAGAGAAAAAAATTATTCAGAATACAATGGAGAAACTATTTTTTTTTCAATGCAAAGAAAAGATTGTCTGTCTCATCTGTCGGTGGCGGTATTCAAAGAATACAATCTGCGGAGACACTACGAATCCCGTCACGACAACAAGTACGATTTTTTGCATGGGCAAATGAGAGCAGACAAACTGTCAATGCTAAAAAGAGGAACGTTAGCTCAGCAAAATACATTTGTACGCCAAGCTCAGCTGAACCAGCCATCTGTTCGGGCTAGCTTTCGGTTTACTCAACTGATAGCAAGCAGCGGTAAGGAGAGTTTGTCAAGAAATGCATGAATGCTGTCGCGGAGGTGGTGTGTCCCGAGAAGAAAGACGTCTTTAATACCGCGAGTGTATCAAAAAAAGTTATTTGATTTTGTGTGGGTTTCTGGGAAACAATACATTTTTACGTCTAGGTACTCTTGCAGTCACACTTTTGCTGTTACAAACTGACCGCCCCATCAGAGAAGCGAAAAGTTATGTGGACCTCACAGGAAAAAGTTTGGGGACCACTGGTCTAAAATTTTGGTTCAGACAACAATAACCAGTAACAAAAAGTCCCGTTGCTCCAAGTCCCACACGAGAAAATTAAACTGAATATTATGCCTATCACCACTCAAAGGTCTTAACATCATCACATTCATAGTTTACCAGGAGATCTTAGTCCACCTAAATAACGCGACTTGAGTGTGAGATGAATAAAGGCAATGAAGTTGCCCAAACCATTGATAAAATCTGGGGATGAGCTGAGGTGGTTCGGTCTAACCCAGGGGTCCCAACCTTTTTTGCCCCACGGACCGGTTTATGTCAGACAATATTTTCAGGGACCAGGTGTGGCGGAAATAATACAACAAAATAATATGGTATAAGCTGCATGAAAACTGTGGTGTTTTCGAAATATAATAATAAACACAAGGAGCGTATAATCTGGCCGCAACACTCTGATCGCTATGGTAATGTTTAATGCCTTCAAAATACGATATAACGCAAATTCAAAGTGCATGAAAATGACGACTCACCACAGCCCCGAGCTTGATTTTCTGCAACCAGACGGTCCCATCTCGAGGTAATAGAAGACAATGACACCTCAAGTGTGTGGTTTATGTCCAGTCTACTTCGTAATTTTGTTTTTGTCGCCGTTGGTGCAGAAAACCCCCGCCTCACACAGGTAGGATGTCGGAAATAGCAACAGTGCTATTGTGGCGATCTCAGAGTATTCAGCCATAACTTTAATCCAGTTGTCTCGAACGTAATTTTAAGGCCGCCGTCATTTGCGATCTCCAGCAGTTTTTTACTCATTTTGCGAGCTCCGGTGTTTTGTTTTTAGCGTAATCGGTCACGTGACGAAGAAGCGTGGCTTGACGTGTGTCAAGCGTGACACAGACGGATGTAACGGTGAATCCGGTAACTTTTCAAAATAAAACATCTTTCGTATTCCCGAAATAAATAAAACGGAATTTAGGCAAGTTCTTTCTGTGCGGCCCGGTACCAAATGCCTTGCGGACCGGCGGTTGGGGACCCCAGGTCTAACCACTAAGGCCTCGTCATCATTTCAGACAATCATAACTGCGAATCCTAGGAAACAATTAAGGAAAAAGGCTGTTGTGATTCAATCCTGTCAAAATCAATACACTTTCTCCCTTGAGAATGTCGCATCTACAGGAGAGGCTGCGGGAGAATTATTAAAATGGTGAAACATCTTGCCGTCACCTATGCTATCTGCTAACTAGTGTACTTCTCTCGAAATTCTGAAAGGCTACGTGAAAAATGTCTCCTCCATACAATCGTTTTTTCACTGATGTGACTACAGCTCTCTCGCAATGAATGTCTCCCTTTAATTAACAATGTTGTCAAAGCATAACTTGTGCAGCGCACCTCTAAATATATCCTGCCAAGAGGATTCCTGTAAATTGAAATGGTGTGCAGTGACCTGGAAATCCTTGAAAATATTACAGTGGAAAGAAAGGTTGAGAATATTAAAAGTTTGCAATCCCAAAATAAAATGAGATGCAGACACAATCAAGACCTTATTTTGCCTTAAAAATCATACACAGTGCAGCGTGACCTTTAGATACATGGTCCATAAAAATGGAGTTCATGCTCAGTCCGGTGTTAGCCGTACAGGTGAAGTAATATAAATTGTCTTAGGTCAACAATGGGCTAACGAACAAGTGAATTAAGATCTAAAATGATGGCTCAACTGTAATGCATGTCCTGAGAGTACCAGTCCGTGAGGTTCCGTGTCACAAGATCAACTTTAGATGTGACGCTTACATTGTATGAACAATGAATGAAGGTGAATGTAACTGCTTTGGGATTGTATCATTCTCCACAAGCGTGCCTTTTGGGCACTATTATGGATGTAAACAACATTGCACATTATGCTGTACATAACAACAGTGTGATAGTGTGAGGAATAACATTAGGGAGGCTACGGAGTGTTCTAAACACATCATTTGCTGATCATGGTGGGTGCAGTTCTGCCTTGAAGCAGTCAGGACAATAACCTCTTTCTCTCTAGCAGCACCTATTTACTGCTGACACCGAATTTTCAAACACTGCTGGATCATCTACTTTATTGTCCCAGCTGAAACAACAGTGCTCTTCTTTATTTATTTATTATTATTATTTATCTTATTATAGGTCAGAGTGGACAGTAAAAATAGCAAATGAATCTGGTAAATTGCATATGAAGACACAGTAAACAGGTCTTATGATCCAAATCAATTCCAAATTCCTCCAAGTAAAAGCCGAAGAGTAACAAAATGCTTGTGGTTTGTTTTGTCTGGTAAATTGCATATGAAGACACAGTAAACAGGTCTTATGATCCAAATCAATTCCAAATTCCTCCAAGTAAAAGCTGAAGAGTAACAAAATGCTTGCGGTTTGTTTTGTGCTGTCTGAGTTGTCTGGAGCTTATTTTTAATGTGGAGCGAGAGCTGGCTGAAAAAGAGACGCCGTCCTGTTCCAGCTTGCCTGGCTACCATGGCTACCTTAAAATCCCTACCCCAGTGTAACGCTGACAGGGGTTCCAAGGGACTCAGCCAACACTGCCTGCTGTCCCTGGAGACAGAGAGCACAGTGGCCATTGATTGCATTGTCACATTCATGAATAATGGCTTTTCCTCATTCCAAGAAACCGACAGCCTTTATATTGCAAATGACAAACACAAAAACTGAACCCAAATACTATATACAAGACGAACTACCCCAGATGGCTATTGTCACAATATTAACAAACTGAAAGAAAGAACCATTAAAACATTTTTGCTGCCACCTGCACATTCAGGGCTCCGGACTGTCCCTAAATGGTGGCATTTTAAAATATTGAGACAATGCAACTAAAACTTTCATCTACTTGCGCCTGTGAGACGTTCGAAAATTTTGGGACTAGAGAGGCTTTTATGGAGGTTCTGAACACTTGGACTACCTACAACGATAGCATCTTGTCCGTTGCCAACATTTTCATACAGTGATTTATAAATACAGGGACGGCCTCCACCGAAACACTCCGTTACATACAGGAATGCACGATAACTTCCTGCTTCTCCAAACAGATACCAATCATCAATGCCTTTTGTTTTTGAGGTAACCGAATTACTCGACGACTGGTTTATCTCCATTCAGCTGTTATCACGACGGCAGTTTTGAGTTTCCAAATATAAAATATGATTCCAGTTTTAGTTAAAAGAAAAGAAAAAAAAGCCAACACTGGTGATGGCAGCGCCTTGTCCACGTCATGTCAATGACATTCAGCAGAGGTTTAATGTAAGTGACAGTAACCAGACCAATGTTGCAGTATTTGAAGTGTCCTTTATCGGTCCAGTTGTGTTGATATCAGACCGATAAATGAGACATCATTTTTTTCCCCATTATCGGTCCGATGGTTATCTGTCCAATAGTTATCAGGCATCCCTATTTATTTCAATGGTTGAAAGTGTGCACTATAATTTTGAGCCAAACTCAAAAAATACTCATACCTATTTGCATCATATCCTTGACAAGGGCTAAGAAAGAAACGTTTTGTGCAGTTTTGAATAACAGATGCATGAATTCTTTATTCAACATTGATCATTGTAAAAAGAGCAAGGCAAATACTGTACAGCAAATTGAAAGAAACAGGACAATTTGAATTATTGTTTTTGTTTAAATATTTTCCCCCCATGGATGAGAGGATTCACTGTGCTGAACTCTTGTCTCCATGCCACTGTTGTACTGAGCGGAATAATGCCACCAGGAGTTGATGTCATATTGGAAGTCTGTGTGTCTGCGGCTCAGATTCCCCTCAGTGATATAGTGATGTCTTTTTTTAAACCACGATAGCTGAGATGCAATCAAGAAGGCCTCTGTTGGTTGCAAGTGTCCATTACTTAGAAGTACATGTACAATCCATTACAAACCAAATGTAAACGTAAATTGAATTGGATAGTTCAAGCTTATTATGATTTCCTGTGGGGTTTTTTCTAAATGCAAAAAAAGTCTGAGGTCAAATGTCCTGAAATGGTCTATGTTCCATCTTAAGAGGTTTTACTGAATCTGTAAAACATACAGCGATGTTGTCATGTCAAACATATGACAAAACCTTGACAAAATTCAATAAAGGGTGCTTGGGAAGAGCCTTTGGAATAAGTTGAGCATCACTGTTACAATACATTGCTTCTCAGCAGAAGCATAAAACACACATTACAACTTTATCTCCGCCAGCTGTCCAGCTGACCAAAGAAGAGACTTCCAAAACATCGGCAACCAGACAGCCCCTGTGTCATGAAGAATTTGAGCATGCCCCTTTGCCAAACATAAGCCCTGACTATAAATAAAGCCACTCAACGAGCACGGCCCCTGAGATTCCACCTCTCCATTTCCAGAAAGCGAATGTGCCAATCTACACTGGGTCAAAACGGCAAAATCAGAGAGGAACTTGGAGAGCTGTGCAATGAGAAAACTTCATACACAGGTCCTCCGCAGCACATTGAAAGTGAAATTAAAACTGCAGGTTTTATATACACATTTTGGACGAAAATATTTGTGTTTTACGGTCTGTTCATAGTCTGGCAGCTCCTTAAACGTGTTCTCTGCTTAAAGGACCCACATATGGTTACGCTGGTGCCATCCTTTATTTTCTCAGTCTATGGTTACGCTGGTGACATCCTTTATTTTCTCAGTCAATCGTATAGACGAGCAAATGAACAGAACAAAAACATGGGTGCGCAATAAAAAAGAGAGGGAGTCGGACAGACAATGCGATAGCAGCAAACCAGCCCGTGAAGCGTTTTAGCGGTCTTTGTCGCGTTGTAAAGCGGGGCCGTAATTTTATGAGCTCAGAAGTGGCAGGCTAGCTTAGCCACGACTTTAGCTAGCAGCCTAGCTTGCATCTATCTGCCCGAATAGGTGGCTGCTCCGAGGCGAATCTGGCGTTCAGCACTGGGCTCCCTGGATAGCAGCACCCAGTGACGATAGCAGTGAGCGACACAGATTTTCTCTGCTTAATTTGAACCACTGGTCTTCAGAAAACAACAACACGTGAGGACCGTGCAGGCGACAGTCAGCACTCTTTGGTTTACTGTTTCAGGCAGGTGGAATTAAACCGTTCTGCAAACACAATGAAGAATGAAGCCGGGCGGACCTCGCCTAAGCTAATGTTAGCGACACGGCGGTTGAGTAAGTGCTGCCAGGGGGATGCTAGCAAAAGCACCTGCCACATGACAAATCGCCGGCTCAAACTCATAACCCACCTTCAATTTTTAGTACTTCTTGCAGGTCTCCAAAGTATGTAAAACACCTTGTTTGGTAATGTATTCCCAATATCAAAATCCTCCTCTCTGGTAAAGCTCGTATGAACAGTGAAAATCGCCTCAAATCCAGACGCTCTCCTCAATCCTGTGGTGCTGAATTGTGCTTTTCCTTCTTTTGAAGGGGATCTATGAAGAACAAGACTCCGTCGCTTCTTCTAAAAACTCCCCTGCGAATTTGGAATAGAGACCGCTCCCAGAGCTCCAGCCACAACAACGGAGTAGGTAGGTGTAGCCGATGATGCACACTCGGGAACGGGAAAAGCTTGCAATTTAGTGGGACTCTGTGGCGCATCCCACGCTTGTCAAATCAGAAGCGGCTCCGTTACTGGGCGCATGCGCAGTCCAACGCCTGAGGAAGCGCCCCGATACAAGCACATTGTCGGAGGATGTTTGAGCCAGTCTGCTGCGTTTGGTGGTTCATTCCAGTTTGAGCTGATGTACTTGTATAAATATCCACGGTGTCCCATAAATCTCCATACATAGAAGGAATAATACATTCCATATATACTGTATATTGCACTAACATTTATTTCTTTATATTTCACAAAACCCAGAGAATGCATTTGAATAAAGAGCAACAAATTCAATCCACCATCCATATTGAGCATATCAGAAAAATAAAAATGGTTTATGCCAAGAAACATTTATTTCTCTTCTATGTGGAGACTTATGGGGCCTCCTGTACAATTGGGAAATACCATTTAAACTGGAATGCTGAGCTTTAATACAGTGACCAAGAGTTTTATATGTATGTACTGTGCTGTATATGTTATTAATGTGTACACTTATTTCATATGAT
Organism: Hippocampus guttulatus; assembly: GCF_054856545.1. Taxonomy (NCBI): domain Eukaryota; kingdom Metazoa; phylum Chordata; class Actinopteri; order Syngnathiformes; family Syngnathidae; genus Hippocampus; species Hippocampus guttulatus. The sequence goes on from NC_141269.1 coordinate 13,295,408, forward strand.
CCGAATAAACCCTATTAATAAAATTTTAATTATTATGGATGCATATGATTTACTAAAAAATATATATACATTTTACTTTATTCAATTTTAATCAACTGCAAGAATATTTCCACATACAGGTGATGTAAACTTAAGAGCACTGCTGTGAATTGGGCACTTGGAGAGTTCATGTCAGTGTGTGACCTCACCTGATATTACCTCCCTACCAAACTTACTAGCTATTTTATCATTTTCTCAGCTGCTTGGCACATTTCTCAGATATTTACAGGGTATCATTCCATGACAGATGGCCACATATCCTCCACTGGGTCATTTTAATAAAAAAGTTGAGGTGAAGCCTTTTCTCTACACTCTGTGCTCAACAGTGCGGCTTGAAGCCCCGTGCGGGAAAAGTCAGCTACGACAGCTAATAACCTTTTTGCAGTTACAGTTGACACCCTTGTCTCAAGCTTTGCCTCCTTTTCAGTATAGTAAATGCATGCCAACAGATGCTCCTTCAATTTTCCTGTTTGTCTCTCACTCCAAAGTTCACTGGATGTGCATAAACGCGACCTGCAGGTTAGACATGAAGAAAAAAAAACAAGGTGACTTTATTTTGCTGAACAACAACAATTATTTACAGTACTGTTGAAATCAAACTCAAAAGTTACAGTAGTAGCACTGAAATACATTGACCAAAGAATCTTTTGAAAAGACAGAATCAGTGTCATTTGACTATCAGGACGGGCATAAAGAAGAGATATTTTTCCTTGCCCGGTCGAGAACAATTACAGAATGTGGAATCAGGAAATCACTGTGAACTAATGGCTCCCCAGGAAATTGGATTACATGGTTCTCCTGCCAGTATAGCTGAATTAGAAGGACCCTTGATGCTCTGCAGCTGTGGCAGATGAACTTGCCAAGTATTAATAAGCTGAGAGTCACATTATCACATGCAGCGCGGTGACATGAACAATATTTCAGTACACGTGTCAGGCATGACAGAATTTAGTGGAGACCTTACATTTTAATCCTTTGATAAGCGTTACCTCAAAGATGGGAGTCTCGTCAATCAAGTCCCAAAAGTCCCTTTTGGGACTTGATTGACAACCTGCCTTGGTATTGGGTGGGACTGTACCAAACGCTCAAACTCGCAGAGGTCATCGCCACAGTCAATCCATTTTCAATTTAGTCATCGTGTTGGAAATGTGTTGAAAAGGAAAGATGGCTGTGTTTGTTTGTTTTTTTTTTTTTTACAATTCCTGTCTCATAATGTGTGAATCATCCATGAGTGGTGTTATTTCATTTTGAGTTGCAAATGAATTGATTGACTGAGTTCTTTATTGTTAAGTTTTCCTGTTTTAAATAATTTTGCACTGTGCATTTAAAAAGGCTGTAAGCATTCAATGTCATAATTAAAAGGCAAATCCATGTTTTACAAAGGTGAGAAACAGCAAAAAGTATTCATTTGGTAGTGTAGTGGTTCACATAATTGAAGTTTCATGCGTCCTCCATGGGATCAATTCCCACTTTCCCACCCAGTCACATTTGCAACGCAATTGACTGTTTGGGCTTTCAAATGTTAAGTCCAGTTTTACCTCTGAGTCAGCGGTATCGAAAATGGCTGGATGTGGTGTACAACTGCACTGCATTATACTGAGTATAGTCAACTTGCATTAAATGTGGTGTAATGAGTGCACTGGTCCATAAAATCTCTTCCAATAACAAAACTAATATGAACTGTTATGGGACAGAAATTGATGTCTAAGTCCCACAGAGCACAAATAAAGAGTTGATTGATGGTGTCAAGAAGAAGAACACGGACTGCAAAAGTGTTTCCACTTAACTGAGAGACTATAAGTATATGCCTCTTGGATGTTCTATTTGCAGCACTGGTAAGTCTCCCTGCCGTGTTTATGCTAAAGCAACAATTGTTTGATGGTTTTAAAATAACAACAACAATGTTAATTTATTCCAGCCAGTTGATGGTGCTTGCTAAAACGTGAGCATTAGGCTAGTGCACTTATGTTTGGCTGATTATGATGCCATTGATCCTTTGGTGAAAGTACATTAAATAAACAATTGGAAGCAAAACACATCGCCTCTGTTCACTGTTAGCTATCTGCCAAACTAAACTTTGCACACTCAGGGCGGGCAGAATACATACAAATACCAGAGAAAACAGACCGCTGACCTGATATTAGAAAATGCACAAGAGGAAAATATTTAAAATGTAATTAGTTAACCCTCCAACATGGAGATGATTGAAAAAAGCATGCGCTGAAAACTTGATTTTGTTGTCTATAACTAAAGGAGAACATGACGCTCAGCAAACTCTTCGAATTTTGTTTAAGGTGCAGGGGTTAAAGCTGTGGGGGAGGGGGGAGTTACTGTTTTTTTATTTTGAATGTCAGCGTAGCGCAGTGCAGTTCACATCATGATGACAAAAAGGACATTATCGTTATTTTTGGAAAGGCAAAACTTGTGGAACAGCTCTTGTACTGGATCCATAGCTGGACAGCATGGAGCCATAAGTATACAGTGTACGTATATCCATGACCAACCTTGAGACTATTATCCATGAATCAGGTTCAATTTTACATTGTCCTGTATCTCGGTTTTTACTGAGCTGCAGATGCTTTCTCTTCACTTCTGCTAACTGGTTTAAGCAAATGGTCGCATCCAGTTAGATAATCACCTCTGCAATCACCATACAGTATCATGATTCTTTCCATGCCGCCACTCATCATTAGCTTCAATTCAGAGGCACGCCTTGAGAGGCCGCAGGCTACTGTTTCAAATTTTATCTCTGTCTCAGTGGATTTTAGGCGATGGAAAGAGCCTGCTCAACAGCACAGTCAGATATTCTGACTGAAGTTTGGCCGCATTAGATATCTTTAAGAGGAGAGTGCAAAATCAAGACTGACTCATGTTGTTCATTGCACAAGACCAAGAGACTTGGTCGTAAGCAATAGCTCATTGTATTCCGAATAGAAAGTTATGACTTCAACTTACTTGTCTGTTAACTGCTCTGTTTTTGCTAATAGCATCTCAAGTCATGAATTAAAGATTGTTCATGATTTATTACAAGAAATGCAATTCATTATTCAGACTCCTGTCAGACATGATACATCTGTGTCTATGTTTAAAGCTTTCCACAAAGGAACGGTGAAGGGACATTCCGTAGTGTGTGTTCTCAGTGGTATGGATCAGAAAGGTTCTGGAATGTGTAATGCAACATGAGGACATATTGTAACTTTGCCTCAAAGCTACCACAATCTAAAACGGTTGATACTATAAGGATGCTGAGAGGTTTTTGTAAGTCTCCTTTTGAATATTTGACCACTTCTGTCGTTTACCTATCTTGCTCCAGGACAGAATAATGGCAGTCTGAAAACGTGCATGCTTCTGAGGGTGGGAATACTAAAACATATGATAAGGTCATATCTTTTTTATATATTCCCCCTTTCCTTTCCTGGGCCTTACCGGCAGTCAAATAAAATGCTTGGAGGGACAGCTTTGACAGAAAAATATGAAACCACTGCGGATTATTCATTCAGCTGAGGAGGAAATGGCATATTTGTGATCATGTTGCCCTTTTGAGGAGTGGGATCGGGCAATGACTTGATTAGAGGTTGCTGGGAGCATGTTTAAGAGATAAGGTCTCTCTGAGATGCACACACTACAATCAGATTTAGCGTAACCATCCCAAACACGACATTTTTAACTATGAGGATCCCAACAAATATAATAGAGTGCTTAACTTGTCATCTTCTTAAAAAGTATTATCAGGCAAATGCAAAGTGTATCAATTGGATTTTAAATGCATATTTAAGGTAACAAAAAGTTGAAGCATGGCAATATTAATTTACAACGATTTATTTTTCTTTTCCTGAGAGGAAAAGGTTTGTATTTAGCTTGACTAGCTTTGACGCCGGCTATGTCCGACAACATCACCTGATAAAAAGACGTCTCACTGCTCAGTGAACAACTTCTGAAAAAAGGCGGAAATGAACGTTGAAACTAGTAAAAGTAAACACAAACCTTATTCTCACAAGAAAACAAAAACAAATAGTTTTGTTTCCAAGAAGACAAGATGAATGTTGTTAACCAATTATACATTCATCCACATTATATACTATATATATATATGGGTGGATGTATAATTATTTATTTATTTATTTTTAACAGTGCTTATCCTGTTTAGGATTCACGGCGGGAGCTGGAGACTATCCCAGCTGAATTTGGAATGTTTGGCCATTGATCACAGGTCATCGAGGCACTGAATGGGAATTGATCCCACCAGAATAGCAACTATGTGGACTACTACACTACTCATGACAATATCCGGTACAAAAACTGATTATATCTTGCAAATACATACGTATTATTTTCAATCCCACTTGAGTTCTATGCAGAAAAATCTGCTGCATCCAGGTAGGATGTTGAAGACTAGAGCACTGCCCCACCACTCTCGTCTCCAAAAATTAGAACGAGGTTGTTATTTTGGATTCACATTCTTCTTTATGTCAAAGTTGTCCCTTCTGAAATCGATTTTCTTCCACTTGAATAACATCTCTACTTCTGGCTTTCTCTCACTCCATCACACGCATTAATATCGCCAAGGTCCAATGTGTTGAACTGGTTTCGACAGGCACATCACCATAATCAGCCTTGTGTCTCCATTCACAGCTACTCCATTGTGTCACTCAGCTCTATTCCTCGAGTATCAGCATCTTTTTTTTTTTCCACGTCCGAAATGTTCTCCCTCAAGTTACTAGTCCAACACACACAAACACACACACACACACACGTTCACGCACATGTACACGTTCATAAAATCACCATCTTATCTTTTCAAAGCATTTGCCTGCCTATATAACACACAGTAAATATGTCCACGTTTCAAAAGTCACACACTTGTCTCAGAAATAACCAGCCAGTAGGATTTTATCTCCTAATATGCCCGAAAGGTAATTGAAATTAGTTTTCTTTTCATCACATCAATTCTCATTTTAAATTTACAGATACCACCTAATTTCATTTTTGTTATCATCTCCCGGTGGCTCCTGCAGTGAGGGTTTGTGTGCATATACATAATGCAACCACGTTTTGCAATCATGATCTCAGTGGGGGGCTTTTCATCCCGACTGCTTTACATTATGTTTGCTCATTCATTCCAATGCATGACTTCATAATGACATAATGTGCTATGTAAAGTAATCATGTGACCAAAAGATGAGTGTTGAAAATCTGCTCAGTTGTTGTGGCTTTGGTTTAGAGAGAGAGAGAGAGAGAAAGTACTGCCTACCATTGTAGACAACATTGCTATATAAACATCATGGTCCTACTTTCATGTTTTCTTCATGCAACTTACTAGTATTCTAGATATTACTCAATATAAACGGTTTGAACAGCATCTAGCATGTTAGGATTTTGAAATATTGCCATATCAAAATCAAAATGACTGTCATTTCAATATGATTTCATCATCACTGACCAGAAATTAGTTTTGTCTTTTTTTTAAACCAAAAAGAGTATCCCAATCACACCTTTGTGAGATACAGTCCATTTGCAAGTAGTATCAAAGTATATTTGAAAGTATGATTATAGTATCATTAACAATCTTAATTTACAGGGCATCATTACATGGTACCATGATCGGCATTCAAGGCATGTTCATCCACGTCAGTCATTATAGCAGCATCACCGACAGAAGTCAAAAAGTAAACATGCCTCCTCAAACACACAAATAAGAACAAATGACAATGTATCGATGAACAGCCTCTAAACCAGTGTGGTAGGTACATGCTAGAGGGCATTCAGACTCTTGTAAAATACAACAAAAAAAAAGAAAAAGTAACAGTAGAAGAAGAAATAGAAGAAACAAGGTTGACCGTTTTCTTATCTGGTCACAACAGTTGCAAACTCTTGTAGTTTTTATTGTGGTGAGTGACTTGGGAGACATTTTATGTAAACACCAGTTGTTCCTCGACATGTGCAAGCTTCAGGTCGCTTCCTAATTGGCTGCAGTCACAATTCAGTGTTGAGCACACACCAAAATTTTGCTATTGTAATTATTGAACATAATGAATGTTTAAGATTCCGGCCTCAACCATTTTCTGAGCTGCTCAGGGAGGAAAAATCACTCAAGGCACCGCACACCACATTTAATATTATGTTTTACAGCATTTGGTAGTTGGACCTTTGATGACTTTAACTGGTAAGGGATTAATGCGGTGTGTGTTTGCCATCAGCATACGTGCGGAAGATAATGATCATGCCCCGCACAGGCTGGCCCCTAGATTGCAACCCTGCCTTTCACCCAGTCAACTGAGACAGACTTCAGCTCACTTGCGAACCTAATGAGAATTAACAGTCTGAAAAATGGATGGATGTTCAATGTTATCTCTCAAAAGTGGAGAGTTTATATGCAGAGAGTGAAAAGACAAGCGATCAAAGCAGAGATCCCTGGGGCATACCTTGACACAGGGGTGTGAGATTTGACTGAAATAATAAAAAGGATATTCCATGGAGCCATTAAACTGAGGAAATAGTGTTGCATCACACTATTATTGACTGTGATACTGTGACATAGAATGGATCCAGGAGAATAAAAGTTTAGCTAGTTAAGCCTGGGTCAGATATAACAAGTGGATTACTGAAGATTTTGTGTGGATAATCTGTCTTTTGGATAGTTCTGGATTTAATTAGAGTGCTCTAGGATCGCATGTAACCTTGTAAACAGATTGTTGATTGCATTTGACTGCAAAAGAATGTAAAATGTTCAGTTTCTGTACCTATGACTCTCACATATATAGAGAGATTTTTTTCAACTGGTTCAGTATACATGAAATCCGCCCTGCTTCATATTAAACCTGCAGACAGTTTTATTGCAAACAAGGGAGACACACTTCCTGTACAATACAATTTTGCTGGGCTTTTGCAATATAAGAGCAATAAACATCTTCAGAGGAAGATGCATTTTGCTATGTGACATCCTATAATGCATTCCGTAATAGGTGCAGAATGCAGAATAATAAGGTGAACTATAATTGCCTTTTCAAATATTTGTATTCAAGCAGAACACTCCCATAACAATAAATATTACTCTTTTTTAAAAAATATTATTGGAGGCGATCAATGGCGCACAGTACTTATTCACAGATGTAATGTTTTTTACTCTGCTGTGCAGCTGCCCACATTACTGATAGTGGCGATGGACAAAACTAACGTGTAATACAATTAAACAGTACTTCAATAATTCTGTCGCTGATGAAAATTCCAAAGTACTTTTTAATCAAGAATGTATGGAAAGTGGTGTTCATGTTCCCCGAGTACATATGAAGCAGACTGCTGGCAGTTGATCTCTCCATCTACCTATAATGCTACTGTGAGACAGCAAACTGTACATTATCTGTATTGGTAGATACCAAGAGAAATAGCATCATATAAACACAATATAGGAGACATATTTTGTTGAGGTATTCAATAACAGTCACAGTAAATTCAGAATGTGAAATGTTGTTTGCAAGACAAATATTTGGAACTATTGTTCACTTTCTTCCTGCAAGAACAATATCACCAGGGCCGAGTGTGAATGGTCTTCCCACACTCCAGCAAGGAAATCCACTCAATCTATTAATTATTCATACATTTTTTCTCGGTATCTGCAGGGGAATTCCTGTGAGCATAGCAAAAAAGAAAAAAGAATGGAGACTGAGACAGGTGGAGAAGGGGCTGGAAATACTGTTGGCATGCAACACTTACAAAATAAAATACCCGCATTGTCGGCATTGCCAGCACAAGATAGCTTTTGTCAAGGTTCAGACCTAAAATTGTTGCACACGCAGAAACTAAACAGAAGTGTGTGTGGATGTAGCTCAACTTTCCATGGATGCTTTTGTGTCCTCGTGGTCTATAAATGCTCCTTTCCTCTTCTTTTCCACCTCCTTGGTTCCTGGATGGATTACAACCATTTTGGTTACTTACTGTACAGGAGGCACAAAACGTTTCCATATATATTCAATGGAAGCAACCCTTTTCGTATTCAATTCAGCCCCGCGAACAAACGCACAAGACAGTCTTGAATACAAATAAGTTCACCAAGATTTTACAGAAAACCAACACCATAAAGATTTACAGTATATGCAAATTAATACACATTTGATAGTGAGATGGGAGTCAGCCTCTAATACACAGACATAAAATTTTAGGCTTTTTTTGTTTTACAGTTTTATGGTGTTTGTGTGAAGAGCTTATTTATAAACACACAGTTGGAGAGGTGTGATTGGTGACATCATTTGCAAAGCCGGAAATTGGCTTTTTACAACGGGAGTAAATAGGGAAAACAATTTGGTGGCTCTGAGATTTGCAACCGAGCTCATTGTACAAATGTCTCATTACGGAATGGCTGAGTGTTAAAGAAACAATAAAGTTTCAGCATAGTTGCCCATAAAAAGAAAAGTACACCTCACACTGGGTTTCCCATCTTTAGTGGTTCGTGAAGCACATAACGTTCATGTTCCTGAGAATAACTAACTGAATTAACCAGGACATGATGTGATTTCCTTCAGGACAATGCAGATTTTCACAAAATAAATTATAATTGGCGGCATGGTGTTCGACTTGTTAGCACATCCACCTCACAGTGCAGAGGTCCAGGCTTCCCTGCGTGGAGTTTGCATGTTCTCCCTGTGCCTGCGTAGGTTTTCTTCGGGTACTCTGGTTTCCTCCCACATTCCAAAAACATGCATGGCAGGTGAGCGGAAAACTCTACATTGTCCCTCGGTGTGATTGTGAATGTGAATGGTTGTTTGTCTACGTATGCCCCATGATTGGTTGGCAACCAGTTCAGGGTGTACCCCGCCGAAGACAGCTGCGCTACACTCCAGCACGCCTGTGACCCTCTTGAGGATAAGCATATTAGAAAATGGATGGATGGAAGTTGTAACTGGAAAGAGATGGAAAGCCAATAGATTTCAGGGCCATTTGTTTATATTTGAAAGAGTTTAGAAGCCAAACTTAAGTTCATGTTAGGAGGAATGTGTTTTTGTTTTACCACTGCTTTTGTATATAAATAAACGGATTTAATATGAAATCTATGTAGAGAACAAGGGGTAAGACTAGATATGTTTTTGCACTTGTTCCTAATCCTTTTGAACATGTAAACCGTGTTGAACTATGACATCTATTGATAATTTTCTTTTTTCCTTTCCCTTCTTCCATTTTCAGTGTTTATCTTGTACGGTAATGTGTTTATATGTTGAAAGACTCAATCAAACATTCAAACAATCAATAGTTATCGCTATATTTTTGGAATTCTCTTTTGTGTGACATGAGCTTATGTTTCCAAAAGCCTATGAGATTGTGTTCTCAATTCCATGTAGGCTGACTGTAACTTCTTGCTTTCGCGTTGCAGATATCCAGAAAAAAATGCACATATGTATCGTTAAGTCAAGGCATACAGCCTACATATAGTGGGGGGAATGAGTTAGGTGCGCTACCGGTGGCATATCTTGATTACAAAAGGCTGATTGAGATAACGCATTCAAATATTCTCAATGAAATATTTGTGTTAACTTAGTCTCCATTTCTGGAATTCTCAAGTTCCATTACTGAGATATCTGCCACCATTATTTGTTTAGTCATGTGGAGATACCTGTATATTGTTTATTGATACATTGCCACTCGGTGGTAGAATAATTTTAGCAAGGCCTACATGAAAGCTATGAAAACTCTTTTGTAAACAACTTCTATTGTACATTATTATTCTCATGGCAAAAAAAGACGACACACTGAGTTTTAAAACTTAACGACAACATTGCTCATTTTGATGGTGGCCACATGCAGCTGTGTATTAGTTTCACAGAATAGGGCTTTTAATATTGGAGAGGTATATTGATTTCATGAGCCCACCTTATTACATACATCAGTGGCTCATGAGGCTCCACTCACACACACACGGATTGATTTGCAGGAGGAAGGCCATTTTGTGATGAGCAATTACTCACATGAACGGTGACCATTTAGCTGAGCCAGGCATACTGTATTAAAGGCAAGTTATTATTTCCATTCACATCTCGGCCACAAGGGGGTAGAATAGCTTTAGGAAATCAGCTTCATCGTTTACTTGACTTTGAATTCTGGGCTTTGGAAATAAGGAAAAAATGTACATTTCGTTCATGATTAAGGCAATCTCTTTCACTTTAAGACTCATCACCCATATTTTATTATACACACTGACAGCAATTGGAACACGTAAACTTTAACATCACTCAAATATCTTTAAAAAAATGATGACATTCAAAATACAAAAAGAATTTCTACCATGTCAATGTACTGTTGTTGATATTTCCAGGGCGTTTGAAATAAGAACACAAAGCAACTGTCCAATGGAGCTAAAACACTGTTTGTGTTTACATTATCATCATAAATGTGTCTGTGCCACAAGCGGTGCTCTGCAAGTTCCAGCCAACCCTGGATTTGAACCCTCTCTGTCACTGCTCAAGTTTGAGAGTGGAATGTGCGAACCGTTGGGTTGAGGGTAGCCACGCAGGTTCATTAACTCAGCATCCATTATATCTGTTTCGGACTAAGCAGTCACTCAGGCATGAATGACACACAGTCAGTGAGTGAGAGACCATCACCTTAAGTCAGCATGATACTGTAGCAAGCTAGCAACCAGAGTTGGCAAACTTGCCTTTCAAGTTGCAGATATACTGTATGATGAGATATAATCCTTGAAATAAATAGCAATTCCAGTAGACAATGAATAAACTTCACTGAGCTTGACTAAACATGGATGAGTAACACCAGAACATGTTAATGCTGTGTGCATCGAGACAGATCATAGACATAAGGGATGCAGACATCCATAGACACTCAAATGTGAAGTCACCAACTCGGGCTTTGGAATTTCAGCATTCAGTGATTTCCGTAACATTTGCCTGCTCTGCGTTTTGCCACATAAACACTTTTGTGTTTCAGTGTGTTTGTTTTAGGTGCAAAATGCAAATTTTGACATGCAAACTGACATGCAACCTGCGAAACTGCTTATTCCTCGCCTTGACTGTAAGTCATGAAAATAAAAAAAACAAAAACAGAAATGAATGAAACTTGCTCAAAATTAACTATATACAGTACAATGAGACATACATTTTAATGTCTTTTTATTTTAACATCAGGGTCATTCCAGAATTGGAGGACATTTTGGCTTCAAATTCAAAATAAACCTTCGCTTTTGTGATTTTCCACTACATATTCATCAATAATACATTTCTCAGCACACCTGGACTATCACTAGGGTTTAGGGGAGAGCCGACTAAAAAGTTGAAAGAGTAATGGATTGTCTTGTGTGATCATATGTGTGTGTATGTGTGTGTGTGTGTGTCCTTGGTCACCAGCTGGCACACCAAAACACATTGTTTTGTTGCCATGAAGATGACCTCGCTGAGTTCTAAACAGTAACACAAAGCACAGGAGAATGAGGGGTAGGAGGGAGACGGGAGGCTCCAGCATCCAGCAGCATCATGTCCAGGATATAAGGATCCAAGAACACAGCTGTTTACAGACTGACAATAATTTCAGTCAGACATGAGCCTTTCACTGGAGCTCTCAATGGGCATGAATTGGCCAAATTGACGCTAAATTCTCAATCATCTTCACCACGTTAGTATCCTATTTGTGAAGTGTGTCAGAAGTAACATTCAACCCGTGATTGAGCTCACTCGTCACCTGAGTCTGAGTGTTGATCAAACGCCATGGCCTATCAAACATGACTGGCAGCTTGCCCATTTCCAAAAGTGTTTGCGATAAATCAGGAAACTGACAGCGGGATACCTGTTATGAGAATTCCGTTGTGTGTTCGTGTTGTATGTGTTTGTATGTGTTTTCCACATCCTCCACAGAAAGGATGGACAGGCACACAAGCTTCCACTTTTTCCAGGATTCCGAAGCATACCCGGCCGCAAATGTTCCAACTGGACAAGCAGGTTGCCTCTTCTCCGCTCTTCTCATCAAGAAAATTAGCTCATTTGCATTCAAAGTCCAGCTGACGATATTTTGGATTTTTATTTCCGGAAGAAAACTGCAAGAGGAGGAAAGAATGAGAGTTGAGACAAAAGATGACACAAGACAAGATATGGGCAAAATGAATATCGTCCATCTTCTTCAGAGCCAAGAAGAGAAGAGATATCATGCATTTATTTATGAGACTTTACATTATAAATAACGTTTTATGCTAAATAGCCACTGTAGTATAGCCTTGAATGGTGAATAAATAATATCCTTTATTGCAGCAAAACATTCTCCTCCATATCCTTGTTCTCCCCGTCCAGTAAAGGCTTACACCATTGTTACATAAAGGCAAAAAAGAGGTGAATTTAAGGCTAATAGAATATTACAGAAAATTTACATAATCTGGATAATCCACAGAGCTCAGTGTAAATAGATATGAGGAATATAATTACATAATGTATGGTAGTGCTTCTCAACCTTTTTTTTTCCAGCCAAGCACCCCCTAACCAGCGCAACGCTTTTTGGATAAATTAAAAAAAAAAATCAAAACAGTGTGCAGTGGCATCAGTTTCTTATTTCTTCAAATTTGGAACTCCATTGGTCGTGGTATAACTATAATTATTGGGAAATTCAAAATAAAGAAAGAAACAATTATAAATAAAGATTTGTGCAAATTAAATTGATACAGTAGACTCTAATTATAAAGAGTTGCATTATTACGTCCATGTCTTCATATGTGCACTGTCATCATTCAATTCCAATTTTACATTGTACACTGATTTCATTTGCTGAGGAAGCCACATTACAGGAGCGAGAGAATGACTGCTGTCTATTGCCTGCCTCATTTGTGTCAGTCACACTTTCCTTCAGTCGCACAATATAATATCAATGTAGCATTTAACAAACCAGTTCCAAATAAATGTTTCAGACCAATTTTAAGACATTTTTAGAAAACTAATTGAATGATTATCATAAATATTGTTGTTTGTTCTGCCAAGAAGCAGTTTTTTCTGTACGCACGTGAACGACCAGGTGATGACCAGAAAACTGACAGTGGACAAAGAAGAAAAACATTACAAATAAATTTTGAACCTGACAGGGCTGCACGGTAGTTGAGTGGTTAGCAGGTCCGCCTCACAGTGCAGAGTTACAGGATTTGATTCCGGCTATGGCCTTCCTGTGTGGGGTTTACATGTTTGCCCCGTGCTGCCTGTGTGGGTTTTCTCCGGGTAGTCCGGTTTCCTCCCACATTCCAAAACCATGCATGCCGTGTTACGGGAACACTCTAAATTGTCCCTATAGGTGTGAGCGCGAATGGTTGTTTGTCTGTGTGCCCTGGGATTGGCTGGCAACTCCGCCGACTGCTCGAAGACAGCTCAGATAGGCTCCAGCATGCCCGCGACCCTTGTGAGGATAAGTGGATTAGAAAGTGGATGGATGGATAGAACCTGACATTTTCCATGAATTGAAGATGGTAGTAGAAGGCACTCTCAGCACCTGTCTGTATTTGCAATGTAATAATGAAGGCTTTCTGCTATTAGTAGCCCTTGTATTAATAGAGTTTAATAGTTGTCAATGAGTGTGTCTTCACTGTAGAGTATGAATGGCCTGTGATTGACATCCAAGGCAGGGAGCTCAGCTGTTCACTCAGACTCCACTCAACTTGATTATGCTTCGGCAGCGCTCAAATTTTATGCCATTGATGCTGTATGTCAAGCCAATTTTGCTCTCGTTTGCAATCCCGTCAGACTATGACATCCAAACGTTGCAGAAGGTAAGATTTTCCAGTTCACCGAAAAATCTGTTAGTCATGTTGCAACTTTCCCGTGGAGTACAACATGTTGGGTTGAAGTATAGTAGAAACTACATGTAAATAGTGTTACTATTTGACACACTGTATTATGTACCAATGAAAGCAAAGGGGGTGGCCCGGTGGGCCAGCGGTTAGCGCGTCGACCTCACATTGCAGAGGTACCGGGTTCAATTCAAGCTCTGGACTCCCTGTGTGGAATTTGCATGTTCTCCCCGGACCCACGTGGGTTTTCTCCAGGTATTCCGGTTCCCTCCCACATTCCAAAAACATGCATGGCAGGCTGATTGAACACTCTAAATTGTCCCTAGGTGTGAGTGTGAGCGTGGATGGTTGCAATTGTACCTTGCGATTGGCTGGCAACCAGTTCAGGGTGTTCGCTACCTACTGCCCGAAGACAGCTGGGATAGGCTACCCTTTTCAGTAACAGTTCACAAAAGTAACTGTTACACTTTACATGGAGGACGAACAGTATGTACACGTATCGTCAGATATGTACTGTAATTCTAAGCATGTTGTTTATATTTATATATACTAAGTTTAACTAAAAATAGAACTGAAAATTATTTCTTATTGCTATCTTTAATAGCCAAAGATACACATCCTGTACAAATAACACAATTACAGCAATCACACACCACACTACAATATAAACCAACTCATTACAAACCATGATGAGTGCATTTATTTTTAGGTTATATCCATAGCTCTCAATAATGAATACTCATGCCGATAAAAACTGTAGAGGTGAAAGCAAGAGAGAGGCCAACAGTTTCCTGGGATCCTGCTAGTAATTTAGCATTGATTTGCCATTTGACCCAGAGGCAGTGATTGAGACTAATGGAGGGTCCTCCGTGGGTTACAAGACAAAACGAGGAAAGGAAAGGTGAAGAGTGGTAATCCCCTTTCATGAAGAGAAAAGAAAGCGAAAAGAGAGTCAGACCTCATGCGATCATCTTTTATGATGGTCTGCTGCCGTTGACTGTGTTTTCACCTGTTCCGGTTAATTGCAATAATGTTTGCAACTACTTATTGAGAAGAAATTACTCTTAATGAGGCTGGAGTGCACATCATTTGTGGTTTCAATGAGTGTGTGATCTGTCTTACACGTGCATAATGAAATGCAGAGGTGGGTAGAAACACGCTACATTTACTCTGTTACGCAGTTACTCAGTTAACTTTTTCAATAAATGTTTATGTTTGGATGAAATAGTACTCTACATTGAGCTACATTCAGATTGCTACTTTGTCTATCATTAAAAATTGCTTGTTCTATTTCAATTATCCTTGGCTGCTAATCAGTACTGATTGTTCACTCAGTTTGACCAATCAAATGGCATCAGATGTGACCGGGGATGCACTGGCACAAAAAATATCAGTCCTGGCATTTTGACTGACTGACTGACTGACTGGCTGGCTGGCACGCTGGATGTGCACAGCCACGTGCATGCACCTGCGCATGCTCACGGCCCCCCTCTGAGAGATCATTGTTTGACATATCATCCACAGTCAGGGTAAAATGGAGGAAAATAATAAGCAAATCAAGCCTAATGATGCTGGGCCAGGGATGGGCAAACTACGGCCCGCGGGCCGGATCCGGCCTGTTGGTCTTTTTAATCCGGCCGCCGAAGGTTGGCACAGTACACAATTACGGTTCGATGTAAATTATTGCATTCATTTCGTTTGGACTGACACGCATTTCAATGCCGGGTGGCGCAGTTACTTGAAGTTGCAGAGCACAGGGAGGGAGGGGGAGACGATATGGAATCCCGCAGTAGCGCTAACTCAAGTAACTCCTGCTCAATACAACAGAATAAGTGTGTCCATGCCGCTATTTTCTGTCATTGGATCCAAAACGGCGACATGCAAGTGACTCTTTATTGCAGTGAGTTTTACTGCAATTGCGAACATTTTTACGTACTGTCGATCATGGCATCCAAACGAAGAGGAACAGTAATAGCCGCAGAAGAGAAAGTGAAGTTAATCTGATTAAACGAAGTGGGTTACATAGTACAAAACTTTCAGGAGACGCTTGGAGTCCGAAAGACTCAAATCTACGAGACTGAAAAAGGAGGAAGCGACACTTGCTCAGTCCGATTCTGGCTGTTTCCGTGCTCAGAGCGAATTGCTTGTGGCTCGACGGACAGTCGAGTAAATAAACGTTTCCTGGAATGGTTTGACTGTTATCGTGCTGAAAACTTTCCGCAAACTGGACCGCTCATAAGAGAGCAATCGAGTTCCATAGCGCTATGGGCATCGAAGACTTTGAAGCGTCCCGTGGCTGGGTTCAAAGGTTCGTTGCACGACATCTGCTGAGCAACGCTGTCTTGTGTGGTGATCGAGGGGAAGTCAAGTTCGAGACACTGAGTGAGTGGAAAGAAAGCCACCAGGTTTTTTACTCATCTCATTTTGTAGCAAATAATCCTATCTTTGTTAGATTTTGTCATATACCTGTCCCGTATGCTGCAGTTTTTGGGCAATATATTGTTGCACTTTGTTGCTTGTGTTTTCACACATTTACAGTATGTTGTTAACATACTTGGACGTTCATACAGGACATATACCACAGTTGTTTCACTGTTCTCACTAAAAAAACGAATGGTAATACTTTCATGCTTTTGTTCTGTTGATGTTTGGTATGGAATGTCAACATATACAGTTTCTTGTATATACGGTATCTTGTGCTGACCCGGCCCACCTGTCAAATTTAGAAATCAATGTGGCCCCAGAGCCAAAAAGTTTGCCCACCCCTGTACTGGGCCATTGTCTACTGCTCTGTATGCCAGATGGCCAGTCCCACCCACCCTGCATGTGAATCAACAATGGAGGACTGAGCAGCTGTCACTAATTCTGCCTACTTGTCTGCGTCTTTCCAAACGTGGAAATTTCAGACCACTTATAACTTGAAGAAAAACAATCAAAAAAGAATCCTTGCAGTAAGTTGCTGTTTTTGTTGTTGATATGCTGTGTGTAGGCACTGGAGCCCCACAGGGATGTGTCCTCTCTCCATTGCTCTTCTCTCTCTACATAAACGATTGCACCTCAACAGATCCAGCTGTCAAACTCATAAAGTTCGCAGACGACACCACGGTCATCGGTCTCATCAAAGACGGCGACGAGTCTGCGTACCGCCAACAAGTGGAGCAGCTGGAGCTCTGGTGCAGCCGACACAACCTCGGGCTGAACACGCTCAAGACTGTAGAGATGATCGTGGACTTCAGGAAACATTCTTCTCCACAGTTGCCCCTCACACTATCCAACTGCCCTGTGTCAACCGTCGAGACCTTCAAGTTCCTGGGAATCACAGTCTCCCAGGACATGAAGTGGGAAGTCAACACCATCTCCATCCTGAAAAGGGCCCGGCAGAGGATGTACTTCCTGAGGCTGCTGAGGAAGCATGGCCTGCCACAGGAGGTGCTACGACAGTTCTGCACGGCAGTCATTGAATCAATCCTGTGTTCTTCCATCACGGTTTGGTTTGGGGCCGCCACAAAAAAGGACAAAATCCGACTTCAACGGACAGCTAGGACGGCGGAAAAAATCATTGGCACCGCCCTACTTAGGACTTGCACACTGCAAGAATCAAGACAAGGCCACGGAAAATCCTCCTGGATCCCCCGCACCCTGCCCACCACCTTTTCCAGCTACTCCCCTCAGGCAGACGCTACAGATCCATGCGCACCAAATCCAGTAGACACTTAAACAGCTTCTTCCCTCTAGCCATTAACTCCTTAAACAGTCACTGACGTAGTCACTCTTCTTGTACTACAAATACTGCTACTGGTTACTCTAAAATGGTTCAATGATTTGTTGTTTACGATGATACTAATGCAGCGTGTTATACCGGAGACAAATTCCTTGTGTGTTCTACATACTTGGCCAATAGAGATGATTCTGATTCTGATTCTGACATTAACCCTATTTTATGGTCATTAGTAAATGTCAAACTGCCATCTTCTGGGGCAAATGTAGTCTAGCTTCTGTTCTTTTTGTACCATCAATTTTAGCTTATGAATAGATCTATACTTGAACAATAATCTGGTCATCAAAGCAGCATGCGATTTAAATGTGGTTGGTTACTTCTGAGCACAGCATCATCCCAGTTTTAAAAGGGCGTGTGCACTTGTTCAACCACATTTTTTTCAGTTGTTTTATCTTTACCTCTCATCTCAAAAGGAGTTTTAAAAAATCAAATGAGCCATACAGGTTATATGTCATATTAATAATGGAAAATGTTAAGAAATTATGTTTTCTTCTGATCCGTTGGAGCCTATCCCAACCATCGTTGGGCAGTAGGCACACCCTGAACTGGTTGCCAGCCAATTGCAGGGCACACATAGACGAACAACTATCCGCGCTCACACTCGTACCTTGGGACAGTTTAGAGTGTTCCATTAACCTGTCATGCATGTTTTTGGAATGTGGGAGGAAAACGGACTACCCGGAGAAAACCCACACAGGTATGGGGAGAACATTCAAACACCACACAGGAACGCCAGAGCCTGGAATCGAACCCTACACCTATGGCAGACGTGGTAACCAGTTTTCCCACGATGCCGGCCGTAAGTACTGTCCATAGGGTAATAAAAATAATTATAGAGCCTCTCTTTAGAGTGCGATCTGACAAGTCCGCCTGGATCAGCTCCTGACTATCCACCTGGATACTTCTTTGCATACTCATTTCCTGCAAAATCTATTAAATAGAATGATTCATATTTTTATGTAGTTATGCACCCATCTATGAAGGGCTCTTTGCACTTCATTTTGTGGAAATAAATTGGGTACTTTTTGCATTATCCAGATCATCAAAAATCAAATGATATTAAAAACAAAAACCATAATTTCCTTGATAAGTTATATGGTTAGGATTGTCCTCTCACAGTATCAAATATAGTGTGGCAGTGAGCTTGCCTTCTGCTACCAAGACTTAAAGGTGAACACTTTTTTTTCATGAACATGTTGACGAGACATTATAATCAAACAGCAACAAATCATATTTACCCTTCCATTAATTTTCTATACCACTTATCCTGTTCAAAGTTGCGAGCAGTTAGAGCCTATCCCAGCTGACATCAGCCAAAAGGCTACTACTTGAAACGACTGGTTTCCAGACAATCACAGGGCACACATCGATACAGACAACCACACTGACATTCACCCCGTCACTGACTGGGAATGAAACCCACCTAAACTGGGACGAGGGCTTCAAAAACAAATGCATGGAATCATATATTTTGTTTGATGTTTGCATTGTTAGTTACTGATTACCCATCGTTAGCATTCTTCAATATTAACGTTTTTGCTTTTCACACGACTCACTCAATTAGAATATGATTTTTTGTCAAACATCACAAAGTCTATGTTTTCTGCCAGCCCAAGTACACATTTTTTTAATGTATTAAATACTTAAAAGCACCTCTACTGTCCTTATTGCCTAATTTTCAAGAACATGTTCTCTTTATAGATACAGTATATATATATATATATTTATTTATTTATTTATTTTTCCTCAAGAAAGTCAAAGAGCAGAATTGCAGACCAGGCCTGGAGAACAAATTCACTGCATAGCCAGTGCGGGCAAAGGAACATGCCACAAATTGGTATTTACTCATATTTTAGACATCGTCACTGTCAGTAGCAAAACCTCCAAAATGAAAAAAAAATGCCACCTTGCATGTAAATGTTGGCAGACGAAAGTCCTGAACTATAAAGAGAAGACTAAATGCTAGCGGAGCGATATCGGATATACGCCAGTTGAAAGTAGAGGTAAATGGAAGGAAAATGAAGGTGGGAGAAAAAATAGACAAAACTATTTGAATCAGGTGTCAAGACAATTTTAGGACTGCATTTGCATTTGCAGTCCTAAAATTGTGTGCCCAAGAAGAGACGAGCAATGAGGGAGTGAACTGACTGGAATAAATTTCATGGACAGGCCAAACAACAACCTTGATTGCAACAACCACAAATCTTCAATGCAAAATGAGCCGTTTATTTCACCTGAAATAACACAAACACAGACTGAATATAGATGACATTATTAGCCCTCAACTTCATTGGGCCTGATGACAGCATTCTCAAACAACCTTCAGTCAACATAGAAGGCCATATTAAAAATGCATAATCTCTCTCTTTGAAGTCATATCTCTTATATGTTTTTCATACCTAATCTTCCTCCGAAAGAATGACAATCAAGCATCAAGAGAGCAGAAGAAATGTTGATTCCGTGAAATAGATAACTCGAGATTTTGCATATCTTATTCAAGCCAATACCTCTGTTCTAATATTGTTCCAAGGCTTTGTGATGTAGAGGCAAAGAGTGGACCCAAATGCAGAGAAGCAGCGAGACAACGGAGGATGACTCAAGCCCCCACTCCTTACAACCCCCCCCCCCCCACCGCCGCAACCGCGCCATAATATTTTCAAAAGCCAAGAGGCAAACCAAGATACCAGGAAAAGTTCAAAGTGATGAAGAAACAGGAAATAAACTCACAACAAAAGGAAACATAAAATGAGGGATTATAACAATGAACACACAAAGATTGACGGAAACCATTGAACTATATCCAAGCAAACTCACAAGACAACAAGCTGCACCTGTTTGGATGAAACAAATGATACAGCTAATGAGAAAAGGTGGAAATAAATACATAAACAGCAAGACAAGGTATGTAAGAAGGTACCGGAGGAAACAAAAGGTCAGCAAGACATAAGTTTTCATTTTTTTGAATGAGACATAAAGACCTGAGACTCTTATTAACTGATGGACTCGCCTGGCACTTATACCTTAGGATAATCCACGACAAGAACTACTACAGTTAGTTTCATTTGGCTATTACTGTGCCGTATTTTTCACACTATAAGGCGCTTTGGAGTTTAAGGCGCATCGTCAATGAATGGTCTATTTTAAAATTGTTTTCATATATAGGGTGCACCGCATTATCATGCGCAAAGAAGAGAGGCTACAATAATGGCTGAAATTGCTTTATGCATCCACTAGATGGAGCTAAACGCAATACAATACAGCTTTATTTATATTGCGCCTTCACAACCGTTGCAGCTGTTACAAAACACTTTGCAGAACATTTAAAATACTACATCCAAGAAATCTGAATATTCCTCCATATATAAGACACATAGGATTATAAGATGCACTGTTGGCTTTTGAGATGCTTTTAGGTGCGCCTTATAGTGCAGAAAATACGGTACATTCCTAGTGAAGGAATTTAGCATAGTTGGATGGGTACCGAAGACGCACATTTTTTTGGGGTTTGTTTTGGTTCCGAAGCGCATCTCTTTTTGTAAGTTATGACTGTGAGAAAGTAGAAGAGCTTTCCATGGCACAGTTGAATGGAGCAGTGCAGGCACACCAACGGAATGACTATACCCACTCATGCAGATTTTCATGGAGGATGCCACCGCGGAGGCTGGCCACGTCAACTTCCTGCCCGGCGCCGACATCGAGAGAGACCAGCTGACCACATCCATCATCTAAACCACTTTATCCTCACGAGGGTCGTCGGCGTGCTGTAGCCTAGCCCTGCAGTATTTGGGCACGAGACAGGATACACCCCAAATTGCCAGCCAATTGTAGTGTGAAAATTTAAGTACAGCTAAGTAACGTGATTAGGGGTTGCATGATTTGTGAAAACTGGCCTAAATGTTCGTTTAGACTGCTGGGTTTCCTTTCACATAGTCATGTAAAACCAACTGCTAAAACCAGCAAAACCAGCTCAAAAACACAACAAAACATTCTGGTCAATGGTGGGTGGTTCTACTAGGCTGTTACTTGCTTGAAATTTGGTGGCGTTTTGACTTGTTTGATTTTTGTTTTCTTGTCTTTTAAATTGGTTAAGGTTAGCCTAACCATAACGTCATTTGTTGTAAAATCAGATTGCACTTTGTTCTCCTGGTTCCAAAAGAAAAGACGACAAAACTTCATCTATTTTTAGAAATACAAGCTCCATCCCAAAAAAAAAATAAATAAACCCAGAAAACTAAAAACAAAAACAATAATAATACAGTCATTGAGTTCACAGGTAAAAAAATGTTTGAGACTTGGCTGAGGCCTTTACTCCTTGTAACAGCATGGAAAACTATGATATTTCCCAAAAATATATATATTTTTTAAAAAACATGGCAAAGTGGACTTGAAAATGGTGCAGAACTGAAGTGGAAAGCAGGTATATTATGGGTAGGCGGGCGAAAAAAATCATCCTGATGAATTCCCTGCTGGGATATTTTTAGTGGCTCAGCTGAATAATGATAATAGTGTAATTGGGTTTAGTGTTTTAACGCAGCCTCCGAAATGATTAGTACACCCCTTGGTAATGAGAGCTGCCATCAGTGTTTATGACTAAATGAGACTAATGAGACATCCTTCTAAGCAAACGGCTGTCATAATCTCAAAGTTCCCATCAGGGCTGAAGATGCTGTGGTCCCTTAATGCTAAGCAAAACATAACAGTGAGGACCGTGTTAGGGAGGTGATCCTATTATACCGCTGACAAAGGCACATAATGAACAGTCTCAAACACTAAATCCTATCAGGCTTTTGGGGCAGGTTTCAATGCCATTTTGTAACTGGGTTTGCTTGTCGTAATGAATCAAATTGGATTTTAGGTTGCTCTTGAACAAAGCAAAGTGAGGTAAATAATTTTTTGTAGTTCTGTAGAGATGTTCTCTGAATAAATGTTTTTTTTTTAATCACATGTGAATGAATAAGTGAATGTCACTGACACTAAATTGAGTAATTATGTGTGTTGGACAGTGTTACACAGAAAATAAAATAAATAAAACCACTGTACTCTAATGACAATAAAATGAATATCAAAACTGAATTTTTACACTCAAATAAATAATCCTGGCATCAGGATAATTTATTTGAGTTTGTCCAGTGAAACATTAAACATTAAAATAGTCATATTTATCATATCAGTCATATCAACTGTTTAATGCAAGTGTACAAATATTTTTGTGTCCATCCCTAAACTTGACACACTAAATTCATTTTGTTTTGTGTGATCAAAAGCTAGAATCCTTAATAAGAAATATTACATTTTCATTCTCAATTACCAGTGATACCAGTCGTAGGTTACTCCAGTAAGTAACTCATGACTCTATTCTTGCCACTTTTTTTACAGCAATGTGGAATCTTAAGTGTCACTATTTCCAGAAAAGTAACAGGATTAAAATTACCGATCAAAGTAATGAATTACATGGACAAGGAGACACGTGTGCCTTCAATGCATTAACGTCACCGAAAAGTGCTTCCTTTAGAATAGGTGAAGCCAATCACTGCCGAGTTGCCAAAGAGTGTAATATGAGGCAGATCAATAAACACCACATATTATTTAGCCTAAGTACTTGTACATCACTCACACATGTATACGCAACAAAATAAAAGAGGTGAATGATACACTGTATTCCTAACTAAAAGACACACAACAAACAACTGTACATTATGGAGCACGTAATTAAGGGCAACTGTAGTATTTATACCCTGAACCGTGAAGGACTCTGGGAACTTCGCCCTCCAATATAGGGTGTGACGTCACGTATGCGGAAAGTCACGTTTTCAGTTTCTCAAACTAGTTTCCTGGCATTAGAAAGTGGTGACTGAATGAATTACTGTTCACAAGGTTACACTTTTGAACCACTTTGCAGGTTCTATGGAGCCTACTGCTGTCTATTGCAGTGTTCAAATGAAGTGGGTCCCATTTACAGCATTGGACATGATTTGGTGCAGCAAAATAGTCGACATCTGGCTGATTCACAGCCTGCAGAACAAACATTATATCAAGATGACATCAGCGAGTATATATCAAGGGAAAAAGAAGGAGGGATGAGCCACAAGATGAAGTGCTCTTACTTCCAGGCTCTTTGAAAAGACCTAACAGACAATGCATGACCCTGAGGAAGAACTCAACACCATCAGGCAGTTTGGATGTTAAATCCCCATTGGAGGATCAGTGTATTCTCTGTTAATGAGGACAAATTACCTGAAAAAATGTCCTAACTGGATGACATTGATGGTTTTTTTTGGACACACGCTGGAATATTTTAATCAACAGAGTATATACAGTTTGTATCGATCGAGAGAGAGAGACAGAGACAATAAGTATGGACAACATCAACCTCTGTCATAATCCTGTCCTGTTTGCTTTGTCTTTTCAGTCTCCAACTGGAGAGTGGGCGTTCCCTCATGAGCCACACCTGACACTAATCATCCTCGTTACCCAGCTGCCTTTAAAATCCATGCCATGTGGACTACTGACTGTCGAATTATTAAACCTTGCTCACGACTCTGTCTCCAAGTGCTTCAATTTTCGAGACTGTCGGATTGATTGGACACCCTAAATTGTCCCTCGGTGTGATTGGCTGACAGCCAGTGGTGGGTGTACCCCGCCTGCAGCCCGAAGACAGCTGGGATAGGCTCCAGCATGCCCGCGACTGTAGTGAAGATTGGTTGTTCGGATAACGGCTGGATGCATGGAAAGACGTACATGTTTAATTCAAGACTTTCGAAAATCCAACAGGTGATCAATATCGTGTGATTCCCCAAGACATTATAAATGACGGCTGCATGGAGTGGGTTGGACTGTTTGCTCTTTCCACATGTGGAACGACTGAATAGTTCATGTTCAATGAGGAGAGAAAGGAGATAGAAGCAGGTTGAAAAAAAAAGACAAATGGAATCCATGGAAGGAAGACTCTGGCCTTCGTCTGTGGAGTTTTTGCATGTTCTCCCTGTGCCTGCCATTAACGTGCATGGCAGGTTAATGGAACACTCTAAATTGTCCCTAGGTGTGAGTGCGAATGCTTTTTCGTCAATGTGTGCCCGCGTGAGGGGAAATGGATTAGAAAGTGGATAGATGGATGGATGGATGTGTGGTAATCCGTGGAAATGGCATGACTAATTTCAGCAAACTGCTACTACGCGTTAATGAGCTTTTCACTAATTTACAAAGTAGGCAATTTTACTCCATAAAGGGGGTGGAAAGGCTGCAATTTTCTGTCAGTCCTCATGTCCTCCTCACTCTTTCAATCACCAGAAACTACTGTTGCACTTGCAGACCTCACAAATCATGTTCGGCTCATGACAAAGTGCTGTTTTCCCCTGGAATATAAATTATACATTAACCTTTCAAGTGAATGTGGTCTTTGTGGAAGTGTCTTGAAGGGTGAGGATTGATGTATGACTTTTTACACATGATGTGCTTGGCTTTTAATTGCAAATGCTCACGATCAATGTGACCACTCGTGAGTTTGCTCACTGGCAGCAAACGTGAAGTACAACTTATTATTTTTTAATGTGATTAGTCTCACCTGTTTTGGGCCATTGAGTCTTACCAGCATATGTCAGGCACATCATGCACATAACCTCCAAGATGAACTAACTGCATACACACTAGGAAGGCTGATATACAAATGTTTTAAACTTGAGTTATCGCTACTGCATTAAGCATCTCTAGGAGAGTTAAAAAATACTTTTTGTCTCCTCCAATTTAAAAATAGCGTCATCTTCGGAAGTCATGGGTACGCGTTTAGCTGTACGTTTGGTGAGTTTGTTACGATTACGTTCTGTTTAGTGCTTCTTTTTTCATTTATGCAGATTCTGTTTATTTCAACTTGCAAACCAAGTCAGAAGAGGGACTCTGATTGGCTAGAGTTGTGCATGTTTCCGTCACGTGTTCCCGACTACATTCATTCATTCATTCATCTTCCGAACTGCTTCATCCTCACCAGGGTCGCTGGGGCGCTGGAGCCTATCCCAGCTGTCTTCGGGCAGTAGGCGTGGGACACCCTAAATTGGTAGCCAGCCAATCGCAGGGCACACAGAGACGAACAACCATGCACGCCCTCACTCACACCTAGGACCAATTTAGAGTGATCAATCAGCCTGCCATGCATGTTTGTGGAATGTGGGAGGAAACCGGAGTACCCGGAGAAAACCCACGCAGGCCCGGGGAGAACATGCAAACTCCACACAGGGAGGCCAGAGCTGGAATTGAACCCGGTACCTCTGCACTGTCAACGTGCTAACCACTGGACTACCGGGCCGCCCTTCCCGACTACATATTCAATTCAAATGTATTTATAGAGCACTTTCGAACAGCCGGTAAATCGGTAACAAAGACGGTAGAAAGCACCGAACAGTAAAACCAAGAACAAATCTAAGTCATGCTGAGTCGAATGCCAAGGAATACAAGTGAGTTTTGAGGAGGGATTTGAAGATGGGCAGCGAGGAGGCTTACCGAATGTTCAGTGGGAGGTCATTCCAGAGAGAGGGACCAGCAACAGAAAAGGCTCGATCCCCTCTGAGCCTCAGTTTAGTTCTTGGTACTTCTAATAATGTCTGGTCCGCAGACCTGAGGCGGCGGGCAGGTGTGTAAGGGCAGATGAGCTCAGAGAGGTAAGGTGGCGCGAGGTCATTTAGAGATTTGAAAACAAATAAGAGGATCTTGAAAATAACTCTAAAATGTATGGGGATGCCAGAGTAGGTGTTATGTGCTCCCTCTTACGAGTACCAGTCAAGAGGCGGGCAGCGGCATTCTGGACCAGCTGAAGGCGCTTAATGGAGGACTGGCTGGCTCCAAAGTAAAGGGCATTGCAGTAATCGAGCCGGGATGTGACAAAGGCATGAATTACTGTCTCATAGTGTTCATGAGAGAGGAGAGGTTTTACTTTGGCCAGCTGTCTAAGGTGAAAGAAGCTGGATTTAACAACGGCACCAATTTGCTGGTCAAGTTTGAAATCACTGTCCAGTTTGAGGCCCAAGTTTGAGACTGTTGACTTAAGATAAGGAGACAGGGGGCCCAAGTCTACAGGATGGGATGTACAAGGGCCACTGGGACCAAACAGTATCACCCCAGTCTTATTTTCGTTGAAATTCAAGAAATGTTGTGCCATCCAGGTTTTGATTTCTTCCAGGCAGGATAAAAGTGGCCTCAATGAGAAAGCATCTTTTTTTGCTCAGTGGGACATAGATCTGGCAGTCATCTGCATAGCAGTGGAAGGGAATACCATGTATACCCTATACCATATAACAGTATATTTGTTGGAAATGTCTTGTAACATGATGACTATATTCTGTTTTTTCTCGTTCCTATTTTTTTTTCTCCCACATCATTTGACATTTTCTTTTCAGCACGGCCATGTTACTTTTTCACAGAATGTGGCAAAGTGGGGACCACACACACATACTCTTTTGCAACTACCTCTAACGATTTGCAATGAGTCATCATCCTCAAATTAACAGTCTGCCTTGCCCTGTGCTCACCGTATCAGCCTGACTATCCTGTGACATGACAAATTAATAGTCAGTGTTGGAAAAAATGAGGTGAGATTTAACTCTCACCAGTGAAAGCAAGCAGACACATCAGCCTGATAAGATGGGTGATGAATTGCTCAAGATTTGATAAGATTAAAAAGCACCATTTAACAAGAATCACTTCAGTTTGCCCAGTAGTATACATCTATCCATCCCAGCTGACTTTGGCTGAGAGGAAGAGGAAACTTTGGACTGGTCAGCAGTCAGTCACCGCTCTTCAATACAATCACCCAGTAACATGTTGATCAATGTGTTGCTGTTCTATGATGTTTCTGGATAATCTCAGCAAGAGTAGCCTCTCGTCACATTTTGAATTTCATCACAAATACTTTGTCAAATCATACTGCATGTATAACCATTGTCATATCCTGTCTTTACTCTCCGTCAGTGCGTCATTTAGTTTTCATTTCCTTTCCAGCTTTCACGTTGCCTCACAGCCTGTTTACAGCACTAAAAGGTCAGTAGCAATAGCTTTCGCCACTGTGTCGCTACAAATTGCTGATCAGCACCATTGTCGTGAGCGGACCTGGAGCTGAAGCAAACACAGATTACAACATGAGACTGGGACATTCAATAGGATCAACAAAAGACTGTGCAGCCCCTGCAAAGCAATCACTCATTAGTGATGACATTTGCAACCCCGGAAGGGCTAAAAACAAGACATGGACCGATATAGACTTTCTACCTTGCTGGTATACAAATTTTCCATATATCTGCTCATCACTTCATTTTAGTTTTCTGTTTCATATTTATTAAACAAATAACAATTAGCCAATACTTCAGATTTCATCTCATGTTGACATCTTAACAGGACTAAAGAGCCGGCGTATTGAGACACAATCGGCTTGGCAGCGCAATTAATGAAGCATTACACCATCTGCACATGCTATGTGAGCTAGAGGCTGTTTGCTCCATTTTTACTGTTAAGCACCACGCAAAAGCTACGCAATTCTTTGGTGAATTCAGTCTTAAGTGTTTTTGCATTTCGTGAGACATTTTTCCTGAATCACTTGAGCTTTTGCTTCACTGAGGATCTTTATTGTTCTTCGTGGCTGCTGTGATCAAGTGCTTGGTTTTGTTGGGGTTTTTTTTTGCATGGATGATAATTTTGAAATATATTTTAAAATGTCCCATACACCCTGCAGTGCCTTCATATATCTCCATGGGTATGCATATCCCCATTTGAGAACCACTGCCCTAGAAGAATGAAGCCTGTCAATATCTTGGTAGCAGTTATGATTGTGAGTGATGGGTAAATTGCAGAAAAAAATCGACGTGAATTTGACAATGTTTGCACATGCTAGATTATCCGTTAACAAAATAAAAATGGTGCATTAAGAACTGAGGAGGATATCTTCACTGTTGGTATTGAACTGACATGATTGTGTTATTGGCCTCGTGATGGGCAGTTTTCATGTGAAAATGATTATTTACACTTAATAATATACTGATGCATTGACATTTTTTTAGATGTAAGGCCAAGTTTAGATGTATCAAGACTCTTTGACAGTTAAAACGTTGAATTAACATCAGCAGTCACTTGCTGTGACGGAAAAATAAATAAATCAAAGAACACTGATTGAGAATTGTGGCTGGGTGCTACGTTAGCCACCACGAGTGGCACAGCAAAATTAATAGGCTTTTGTTTTGTTTTAGGAAAATAATACTGTTGTGCTTTAACAATTGAAAACTGAGACAGATCGCTTGAAGTGAATTCTGACCATGTGTTTGACTTTTTTTGTTTTTACCACCTTAAAATATACAAATGAATAAGGCTATTGCCAAGTACTATTGTTTCCACGATTGTAGAAATGAAGCAATGATGGGCTGACAGCAAGAGCGACATAACCACCATCATGCATTGTAAAATGTTGCAAATAGGAAAGAATAATACAGCGCAATTAAGTCATGTGCCAAAATCCTCTGTGCTAAAACATGACAAGTCAAGTGTTATTATACACTGCACTGCCAATATTATTTTACTCTAACCCAGCTTCCATGGAACCAAACAATTCCTCCTTTTCACTGTCCACTAACAATGTCTTATTACCTCGCACTGTGTACCTGCATTCTTTCTCCAGACACGTTTCTCTTCCTTTCATGCCCCTCCATTTCGCTCACACATAGGCCCATCATCATCCTCATCCCCACCATCACCTTGGATCCTGGCCTCCATCCTGACAAACACAATGATGCAGAGCCGCACTTTTGGAGTCAGGTCATTCGCTGTCTTTAAAGGTCTTCTGGGAGCACAAGGTGCTATTGTATGCCTGCACGTTTTCCAGGTGCTGAAAGCCTCGACGGCTTCTGAACATAGTCGAGAAACAGCCATTGAAATTCTGGACAATAGTTGTGATAATTGGAATGGCCGGCCGGAGCCTGCTTTGCCCCGAATTTAGCCAGCATTTTGAACATACTTTTCTGTCCAGGCTGATAAATATATGCTTCTTGTAGAGACTATGGACATGCATTGTGTTTGCTAGATTGCAATAATTTGGTCAGCTAAAGGTGGGTATTTTTTGTTTAATATGCGTGACTTATGGATTCCAAAATCACAAAACTATTAAACTGAAATAAGCAACATAGTACAAATGAATAATAAACAAATACAAACTACATAAATAATAGCAAATAACTCAACCAGGAGAACATTCCAGCTGTCAATCCATGTATTTGTTTTTAATATTCGTGCATTAATCTGCAATCAGCTACAAGAACATTGCGCTGCTCTAATGACTGCGTCAATGCACTGAGAACAATTTACTCATGATCAAAACGCAATTTATTCTGGTATGATTGCACAAGATATTACCCAGATGCCGACACTTAGCTGTGTATATTTACATTGTATGAAGAGCAAAACAGTTTGCTGTAAGACAATAACATTGGATTTCTGCTTTCATCAATGCCCCATCCGGATGAAAAATAGTTTGGCGAGGGAAAACTATTCACATTCACAATAATACCAATTTAATGGAGGATTTTTTCACAATTTCATTAAACAAACATGCATACTTTTGGAAGGTGTGTGGAAGATGGAGGAGCATACCCCACAATAAATATTTTTTTTTTCATAAAATGTAATAAAAAGAAGGACAGAATGTGCTGCCATTGGCTGGTAACCAGTCTCAGTTGTGTAGATAAATTAATACATGAGTAGTTAATCCATGAAAATCACTTACATCAGCTGTCGTAGGTGAAACGCTCACTCCCTGTTTGGAGGTTGGGGAATGGGTTGGAGCATGTTATGAGGTCTCCCAGGAAATGCTGGGTATCGGCTGATGGTGCTTGAAAGGTTCTGAAGAGAGTCCATAACCTCCCTCAGGAGGTGCTTGTGTCTAACAAACAGTGCTCCCTGAGTGATGATGGCTTAATGAACATACCATCATGTGAGGAGCGTAATTTGTATCCAGAAGAGCAGACAGGACATGGTCGTTGAAAAACAGCCTTTACACAGAAAAACGCAAAGTACGAACAGAGAGCAGGGATGGATGCAGAAGGCAAGGAAGAAGCTTGACGTTCTGACATGTCACTGGCCAACCTGATATTATTTTTTTACAACATTCAATAAAGGTGACAACATCAGGACCATTCAACTTCCTAAGTGACAACATGCAGTCACAAACAGTCAGAACACTGTTACTTTACTAACAACTCTCATCTGATTTCTTGCTTTGATTGCACCATAATTGCTTTAAATGACTCTAATTTATCGTCAAAGATTGTTAGCTTAATTGCGAAACACAGGAGTAAATAATAACATCAAAGTAATCTGGAATGGTGTGCGTGGCAACGGCATATTTTTGTATAACAAGGCACCGTTTTCGTGATTTGATGATGACTTGCTTGAAGTACCGTGCAAATAAGCTTTAATTGTGTTTTGGCTAAACCACATCATTGCTCACATTCAACCTTTACTTATGCTATACAACAAAAAGCTTAATAAACATTGAAGATATGAGGAAATCAGTGTATTTCTCTTAACATAGAGGACTGAAAGTGTTATGTGTGGAGTTCACCCTTTTATCTTCGTTTTAGCTCCCTTTTAGATGGGTTAATGATTAGTGTGAGAGTAATTTTCCATCATTACTTGGGAGTGACAGAAAACCATTAACCTGCTGCACACTGGATCTGCCACTGGCAAATTTTGTTTTTGAGTGCATTTAAACATCCCAACAATATCACTGAAAATGTGTACAGTATGGTCAACAGGTACTTCTGTTTTACCCCTGAGGAACAAACGAGGTACAGAACATCCGAAATGAATTTCATGACATGAGGGCTGTAATAATACAGCATTGGCCTTTGGATTCAACAAATTGTTATTGTTTTTTTGTTTTTTTTGTTTTTGTAGTAGTTGTCCAGTATTGACAGCGATATTGGCGAATCAATCTGCAATGTTGATGTCTCTGTACACTGAACAGCATATACAGCCCAGGCACATTAAAAAACACATATATTGAATACCGTATTTTCTGCGCTGGAAGGCACCCGTGAAAGCATTCAGTTTTCTCATAAACCGACAGTGTGCTTTATAATCTGACGCACCTTATATTCGTATATATAGATCAATATGGAAATTTGGGAATCAAATGGGAATTTCTCCATTGTGAGACAAATAAAGGGTTTCTTATCTTTTTATCATCTTAATATTTTGATTTCTTTGTCATAGCTGCAGGAGTTATCAAAGTGCTATACAAATAAAGTTGTGTTGTATTGTATTCCCTTTAGCGTAGCTCTATCTAAGATAAGATAAGATAAGAAAACCTTTATTAGTCTCGCAATGGAGAAATTCCCAATTCACAGCAGCAAAGTTATGAAAGGAAGAAGTAGAACAACAAAATATAGGAGCTGCTGGAAAGGCAGCCACTCTCGCGGCGCCATTTTGAAGTCAAAATAACAAAAATAACACAACACAACACATAGGACACAGACAGTCGTGCAATCTTCACCAATTTTCTGCATACACTTTGTTGTCTGAAGAAGTTATAGATGAAAGAGGACAGGATCAAAGTGTCCTTTCACCAGTGGATCAGAGACGTCATGCTGAAAATGTGCACACGTCTGCTACAAGCTAAGTTTTGAAAGCAAACACGAAGCTGTAGCGTCCATTGACGAAAAGTGATTAGTTCACTTCTCCTGTCCCACGTAATCCGCTTCAAACTCCAAGCCGCGACTCCCAGTTCCAAATCCGCATCGGCGCTCCGCGCTAACGCTCCTTTCTTCTCATCGTCGGCTCCTCAAGACTTACATCCATCCAGCCGCAGACCGTTCAACAGCACCGATCTCTCCGCTGAACAAAGCGGCGCTGTGAAAAATGCTGCCCATTACAGGCGCAAGACACAAGCGCCCCGGGACTGTCCAGCAACGACAGTCAAATGGCGCCGACATTGCTCCCAGGCAAAAACAGTGCTGGTATACCCATGCTGCCGAGAAGGCGCAACCACCAAGCACAGAGTCTCCTCCTTGATGAATGTCGTGGCCAAAAAATGCTGAAAAAAGTCCACATCAGGTCCACACGATGTAACAACAAACACAAAGTGACAAAACAAACACAAAAACAACAAAAAAAGCAAGGCTCATGAGAGCACTTGCTGACGGCTGCCTACTCGGGTGCCATCTTGACTTCAAAGATGCATCTAGTGGATGCATAATACAACCTCAGCCACTATTGTAGCTTCTATTCTACCGGTATGTGCCTTATAAAGCGGTGCTCCCTATACCGTATTTTACGGACTATAAGTCGAAGTTTTTTTGTAGTTTGGCTGGGGGTGCGACTTATACTCTGGAGCGATTTATGGGTGAAATTATTAACACATTATTATATCATTTCACATGTTATTTTCACATGAAACCGCAAGAGGCCGCTCTAGACCTGTGTTGATAAAACCACGATGAGTCTGATGTAAGCGACATAGAAGAGGAAGCGCTGCATCTTCTACCTCCGGAGTTCGTGGAGTTGCTTTAAAGTGACACAGAGGATGAAGATTCCATTGGATTTCGTGATATGGAGTGACATTGATGGTTTGGTGAACTTGTTAGCATGTTCTTTATGCTATAATTATCTAAATAACTCTTAATATGTTACTTGACCATACCAGGCACGTTCTCAGTTCGTGGTTTATGCGTCATGTAACGTTAGCATATTGTACACTTATTCAGCCTGTTGTTCTCTATTTTTTTATTTTTTTTTTAAAATTGCCTTTCAAGATGACATGTCTGTTCTTGGGGTTGGATTTCATCACATAAATTTCCCCCGAAAATGTGACTTATACTCCAATGCGACTTATGTATGTTTTTTTTCTTTATTATGCAATTTATGGCTGGTGCGACTTATACTCAGGAGCGACTTATAGTCCGGAAAATACGGGATATGAAAACAATTTTAAAATAGGCCATTCATTGAAGGTGCACCTTACACCCCGACGTGCCTTTTAGTGCGGAAAATACGGTACTTATCTGTGTCAAAACTGCGCACCGATGTCTTTATAAAGGCCTCAAGCCAGTGAGTGTATTGAGTGGGGCATTCAATATTGATTGTAAACATAAACTGGTGTTGCAGTATTTCAACTGATCTTCTGGGGTTCCCCTCCCACCTTATTACTTATCAAAAACACTTTAGAACTCAAATATTGCTCACTGAACACATACCGTGTGTTCTCTATTATGATGGTAATGATGTCCTTCCTGCAGTGGTCCTGGCATTGTGAAGATTCCTGCTGCGGCTCAACAGAAGGCTTGAATGTCAGATAAAGATAAACTGAGGATGACATTTGTCTTTGTTTAAGTGCTGGCTAGACTAACGGTCCCTCTGTGCCAGTTAAACCTGCAAGCATTAGTTTGGCGGGTTTGAACAGTATTCCGCTAATCCAGGGGAGTAGCGGGAGGGTGAGAGGCATTAGCAGCTGCGTACAGCATTTACAGGTTGTGTGTGCATGAGCATAATTTGTGCCAGGCATGTCCACACAAATGTGCCACTCAAAGTGGGGCTGCAAATGGTTTGGTAGCATTGCCTAAACAATTACAGGTGGGCAAACCAGTCATTGCCCTACATGTTACCTTTCTTATTAACTCTCAGGAAAGCCCACATCTCACATATAATTCATGTGCATGAGACTCCAAATGATATTATTATGCAAATCAAACCCCTGAAGATTGAATAAACTCTACCAGTATTTCCCGCTTTCCTCACTCGTATAAGACACACCAAGTCAAATTCTAAATCTGGTATGCACTTGAATGCTGTATAGCAGAGCAGTGAGGCAAAGCAGCTGATTGGCTTCATTTAGACTAAATACGTGAAGCATGAAACTACAGCCATTTTGCGCTTCATTTAATCTCTGTGGGAGAATGTTTTTAGATCCAAATGGTCTGTGTTCAATTTCTCCTTTTGCATCAAAAGACACGCATTACAAGAGCAAAGGCCCCATTCCACAACATAACAAAAATTGAGAGATACTCACAAGGCTATGTTAAAACAAAAAGGCATGCTAACCTGACTCCTGCTGGATCTTCTCCATTCCTAAATCTACCTGAGAAACACAATCAAAGCAACAGTGCTGTACAAATGAACAGTTTAAGAAGTGTATCGTTTTTGTGACCTTTGAGCTTAGCCCCTTGAGGTGGTTGCTGCAGGTATTGCGGCACCGACGGGGAATTTAACCCAAGGGGTGTCTACATGAAAGGCAGCATCTCCAACTCAATCAATGGATAAGGAGTAAAAAAAAAAAAAAATACAATTAAATAAAATACCAAACAGATTTTTCATTCCTTAGCATTGTTTCTCCGTCACCATTCACCAGAGTGCAATGCAATGTTAATTTTGTGGCATAAGAAGCAACATTTTGACCCAAAAGCTGACAGGGCACAAAAGTGGCAAAGTAAACATTTTTATTTACAAAGGTACAAACCAAACTCACCCAGTAGATGGTGAATGGCACAAACAAAGTAACTAACAGGGCTGTAACCAGAAGTGGTAGAGTGCCCGAAAAATGGAGAGTACTAAATATTGTAGTGACATGTGACTGCGGAACCATGAGTTTATTTAAATTTAGGGTTCGTCAGTCATTTTTCCTGAGAATACAGTAAGACATCAGGCCCTGCCCAACCCTGCGATAAAGTAAAGAACCAAAACTACAGTTATAACAAATTTTACTTCACAAAAGTTTAGTGTATTTTATTTGAGTATTTTAGAGTGTAATTCTGTAGTAACCAACCCGCATTACGTTTTGGTTTTCAATGATGAGGAAAACGTTTTGCCTTGTCATATTGAGACATTCAAATAAATAAACTTCTTTTTAACAATGAATGGGCGTAATATGACAGTCACTGCTGACATATGGTCCTGAAAAAAAGAGAATCCCAAAAGCCTAAGAAAAAGCATTGAATGCAAATGTTATAATCCTTTTTACGTCATGAGCTTTTCATCATGGCATCACACAAAATGGTGGGTGGAAGTCCACCTCAGTGACATTCACCTTCAGGGTTTCCACTATAAATGTATACATTTGCATCATGTTTGTTTGTTTTAATTCAGATGTACTTAAGAAATATTCTGAGACATGACTAAGCTTCTTTTCATCCGATTAGTAATATCTGTTACTATCTACAGAGCAACCTTGATCATTCAATTTATTATTTCCAGTCAGTGTTAATCTATCATACTGATGAAGTGCTTGTAACCCAGATAGAGACCATATGACATTTTATTCATGCAACAAAATGATAGGAGCTTCCCCGGGTACCGTTGCCTGTTTTTTGAAAATGTTTCCGCATTGTGAATATACAAACACAGTTTTGTGAACTTTCTGCTTCGCCCTAAAAATTCGGCCAAACGACTTGCTCATTCTCACGTAGCATGCTTTTGATGGCCACCAGCTGAGAGCCACCTAAGCCCTAAGAAAATAGCTGGTCACTGTACTTTGTGGCACTATGCACAAAAGAGATAAAATTCTTTTCACCTGACACAAACTTGCATTTTTTTTTTTGTAACCCTGCTGATAGACAAACAAACTGCACTAACCTCCATACTTGTCAATGTAGTCACCACTCACACCATTATGTTGTTGACTTCCAAATATGTAAAATAGATTAACCTCTTGGCTGCCCTCGCCTTTGCATGTGGGAAAATTCCTTCTCATGTCCCTTGAAGCTTTGGTTTTCATGCTGCTGGGCCAAGAATGCGCACATCTCTCGAACCAATCAGCCTAAAATTAGGGAGATGCCCGGCCACTGCTTTACCACCGTGGGATGTGTGAAGATTAATTGTGTGAACATTCACTTAACGTAGGCTGTCATTTACCAAGGCTGCTTCCAACTTCACATGACCTCAGGATCCCTCACTTTCGAATGGGAATCATTTGTAATTAGGTGACTTTACAGGACCAAGCTGTTTTCTGACAACAGTGTTGCCCTCAAAGTGTTCTGTGCAGTTATATGAAACTACATTTTGGTGACTGTTGACAAAATGTAGGGTTATTTTTAGAAACATAATCCCGAGAGCCTTAGTGGACTAATGGGACACAATATTGACTGACTTGTGACACTCATCAGCATAAAACACTGTTGCGGACTTGGTTTCCTTACTGATTGACAAAGTGGCATAGGATTCATTGATGTCATCCTCATTGTTAATGAGTGTGAAGTCCCATTAGATCAATACTAGGGGTGTGACAAAAATGGTTATGGGTAGGTAAGGGAAGCAATGCAGTACATACAGTATATATTGGCCACCTGAGCGCAATCTCCTTCGAGCTCGTGTCCTCTACCAGAGGCCTGTGAGTTTGTGGTGTATCTTAGCTATTCCAAGTACTGTATTGCACTCTTCTGCACAGAGATGCCAGATATTGTTCCTGGTATCTGCTAGAGCCACCCCCTCAGGTTGGGGGTAACTGCAATTACTCGTGGCACAACTGTTGCCTCTGCCCTCCACATTTTCTCTAGTTCTTCCATCAGCCCGTGTTATTTTTCCTGTTTTTTCTGTTCCTTTTTTCATATGTTGCTATCATTTGGGATTGTTACATCTATCACAACTGTTGTCTTCTGTTGCTTATCCACCACCAGTATATCAGGCTGGTTGGCTATCACCAATTTGTTAATATGGATCTGAAAGTCCCACAGGATCTTGGCCTGGTTGTTCCCAACCACATTTGGTAGTATGTGCCATCTTGATTCTGTGACCTCGAGTTCATATTTGGTACAGATATGCTATGATATACTTCACCATCAGCCTGCATCTGTGGCCCTGTCTGATGTGGTGCGTGCCAGCCTCGATTTAGCTTGTTTAGGGCCTGTTGTTGTGCTACCATGATCAGTGCCTCTCTGCTGTCTTTCAGTCCAGCCTTTTCCAGTCACTGCTATGTTTTCTCAATGTCAGCCACTTCTTCAATTTGTTGGTGGTACAAGCCATGCAGGGGCTTGTCTTTCCATGAGAAGTCCATCTGGCTCCTTCTCCCTACTGGGCTTCTCATGGCTGAGGTATTTACATCTAGATGTATTTTTGAAGGCCTGTTGTTTCTTCCATGATAGCACCCATTACAATCACTAGTCCGTGCCCCCCACCCTCTTTCTGCTTCACCCTCTGTGCACTGTAAGATCTCTTTTGTGTTGATATCAGCAGCCAGGCTTTTATGCCAGCAGGGCATCTGATAACTGGAAGGTGCGATTGTGAATGTCAATTTTATTTCTAGAGCACTTGAAAACTTTAAATATACAATTAATAAAAATAAATTGTGGGTGAGTATCAAAGTCTCTAAAAATATGTCATTCAGGTGAAAATGAAAGGTATAAAAAGTTTCGGCAAGATGCAGGGCGGCAAACTGTTGATGTGACAAAACCTTGACTATCCCATTGCTGGTAAGACTTTTGCTGTGTAATTTGACATTATTTTCACCACTCTTCGTTTTAACACACACCTACTGTACCATTATGCTTGTAATATTTCATATGAATTATGAGGTAAAAAACAATATTCTGGATTTCTTCTTGGGATATTTGGATTTTACATCATATTTCGTTTGCAGAGTGGTCATAAAACTGCTTCATAAGAAAGAACTCACTGTCTGATATCATAAGCCCTCTGCTCATGGGACTTTTATTTCCCACCCCATCTTCCACAGCTGCACGTTGTGCCTGCAGATATTCTTGCGGCCATTCCCCCTCAGGAAACCGATGCTTCATATCAAACGGCAAAATGCATCAGGAAAAATGTCTGGCAAAATCGTCTCAATTACTCCGTCACTGGCCACAACATTGGGTTCACTTGCACAATCAAATGACAGCAATTACAAAAGCTACTTTAAAAAAATGGCTGATCATGATTTTGTTGTTATTGAAGATTTTTTTTTTAATACTTGATTTTGTCATATTTTCAAACTGCTATGCCTCCCTTACTTTGAAAATACAACGACACTAAAGGACCAATTATGCTGTATATCATAAGGTAAAATATATTTTTCATAACTCAATGATCCAGTGTACCATGTATTTTAAGAAGGTCTGTAATTATTTCTTCGGCACCATTTTCAAACATAACAGAAGACCGAGTCGTACCGCATTGTGAATCTAATTGAATAGAGATTTTCAAAGGTCAAAAAGGTCTTCTTTGTTTGCATGTAGCAAAATCCACCATTGACAAACAGCAAAGAGGCACTCCTGAAATTCCATTTGACTTGTGTTTACAGTTTGTCCTCACTGAGAAAAAACAACCACTGAAGTATTTCTGAATACGACGACATATCCGTGTTAAACACTCTTGACAGCAGCAGCAGCTCATCAGCCTGATCTGCTCCTTGATATTCAGTTGTGATATCCATCTGGGGGTGATGTACTAAAGATACATTTTCATTTACAAGAACATTCACAGCGCCAGGTCAAACTGCATAAGTCTTTAAAAGATTTTGAACATGATCTGCGTTTATGTTTGCTCAGATTGCGGGTAGCAGCAGTTTCTCTTGTATTCAGCATGCACTTTGAAAAGAACGAGGTCACCGATGAGAATAAATGGCGTTTTTTGTATAGCCGCACATGAAAACCAAAACCAGGAATCTGTACCCAGCTAAAAGACAACATAACATAAAATCAATGGCCCGAATCATAGCACGTTTTGATGACCTCAGATGAACGTGCCATTTGTTATTTAATGGTGTTTGTGTGTCCATTTTCAGGTGTACTCTTGGTTAGCACGTGGAAATGTGTCATTTAAGGTTAACCCTGCTAATAGACAAAAAAAAAAAAAGCATTGTCACTAAAACAGTATCACCGTGTCAAAGACAATAATAAAGGCATTGTTGATGAATACGTCCCTCTGGTTTACCATTTTTTGGAATGAAAATGTATTGCATATCATCTCCTTATTTTGTGCAGGGGTACCTAATGTTGTGACCAGCAGTGTAGATAAAAAGGAAGAGCCAAGGGCTGCTTTCACTTGTATGGATAAGAGGAGGACCCATTTAATGGTCCCGCAGGACGGATCTTCCTAGAATATCAATCAATTCTTGCCCATAACTTATTTAAACTTCACCTGCAGCATCAGGCACACTGCAGAAAGGCAATGCACTGCAAAAACACAAGGTTCGTGTTACACAATAGAATATTCATAGTCCGGGATCATCACACCTCCGGAAGGCTAAAAAATATTGAACGATGAGAAGGCTTCAATACGCAGACTGACAGAGCTGCCATCGCCAAGGTCAAAGTTAGAACAAAAGTCAGTCTCATTCAGAAAGTCTAAGATATTGACTTTTGTTTTTTGATTACTGGGAAAAACTCGGCGAATGAAGCCAACTTGAAAAGTAGCCAATGTCAGCGAACATGCAACTGTAAAAATACTCATCAAATACTGTGATTCAACTAAGAAATCATCCATTTAGTAGTTTTATTAATATAGCCGAGACATTGGAAAACATGCAGGACAGTACCGGACTTTGACACCGGTGCATTAATCGAAGGGTATCAACAATTTTGTACATGTGGATACAGATTTTGATAACTATAGTCTGGGTCGTAAAATCGGTTAACTGCAGACAGCAAAATCCCGTATGGAAATTTCACACTGTGATCTATTTACATCGGCTGCGCAACAACACATTTTGCGGCATCCTGAATGACTCAAAGCGTCAAGGTATGAAAGAGCACCGCTTTCTTCAGAACATCTTCATTATTCATTAGGAATGCTGAGGAAACGGAAAGTTTATTGTTTTCAGTGTGGCTGTTTTGCTCCACTGGGTGCATTTAATTATACAGAGTGCTATTTCATTAAAATTTCTGGTGAGGAAATTAAATGGACTCCTCCCTGTTTCCATTAAGGCTGGAACCATGCCTGGTGGAATTTCAATGAATGACCCGCTCGATTCTATTTTTAGTTCCCCTCACTTCGGCAGCTTCATCTTTGCTCCTCAAACGTAAGAATGAAGTTATATAAAAGTCTAAGACACACACACACACACACACACACGTACATCAGAGGAGTAGACACATTCAGCTATGAAAGAAAGGAAAACACCACTGAAGCATCGTGAAGTACAAAGTTGGGGTTATGTGAACTGAGGAGGGACCACAGACTTGTCCCAGTCTCCCTCCTCTGTAGGATGAGGTCATTCTTAATATTTAATGTTTATAATAGCACTCAGTGGATAAATGGAAATGACAGAGTGAAATGGATGTACAATGATCATGCAGTTTGTTGTATTCAATGTTTATCATATAGCCACATGGCTTTTATAAAAGTGTCTCGCAACTTCACAGCTCACTCCATTTATCAGCTGAATCAGTTTCAAGCAAACATGTCACATGATTTATATTACAGCACTAAAATTGGGACATTTTTTCCCCTTTGAAAAAGTGTGTTTATAGAGCAAAACCTCCTCTGTCTAACAGTGTCTTCCTATAGTTAATAGCATAGTTAACCATTTTAATCAGGCATTCCTACTGAAACATTTGATGTGTTTTCACTCTAGAACCGTTGCTTCTGTTCTAAACCACATTAATCAAACGTTAGCATTTTTCTAAAAACTGGTCCTCCTAACTCCACAACGCAAATCCCTGATTCATAAAAGTTAATGATTATTCTGGATACTAAGCCAGCAATAAACATGGAATGTTGCACAATGTTGCCAAAAAACCTGTTTGGAACATTCCACAAAGAAAAGGCAGCTGACCACAAGTGTTTTTGTGCATAGCCTTGATATGTGATCAGAAAAATAAAAAGTAAAAGATAAATTTGACAGAAGTCATTCAGCATCAGTCTTCCTAGAGGGTCAGTTGTTGGTTAAAGTGACACATGTTTCCGAATATAACTGTTGCTTTTTCAGGAAGTAGATTTTGTACCTTTTTAATCGAGTCTGTGGGTTGGCATGGATATTTTCCATTTCTGCGATGCGTGGTTGACTGTTCCGTGTTGAGACAATTTGGTGGTAATTACGGATTCTGATTTCCCTTCTGATATATTTAGGTGCAAGAAGACGTGGCAGTTATTAGATTGGAATTGCAGCTGAAATTTGAACGACACGTATTCGCTGCCAAAGAGGAACATTAAAATATAGAAAGAAAGATTTTACTTTTCTCACTTATGAGATGAGCAAACAAATGCTCACAGACAGGACTGGCTTGAGAGTTGAGATTGGCCGCATAAACAACTGCAGTGCTTAAGTGACAAGTAGTAAAGGCAGATTTCATTGCATTCTATAGGTGAACAGAAAATCTGCATTAGGCAGACTGAGGCAAAGGAAAAAGCAGTGGTTGGACCACACTTAAGACCAAGTGGGAAGTGCGTTCGCCCCCCCCCCCTCCCCAAGTGGCTAATGGCAGTCATTGATTGTGACCATTGAGTTGGCATTTCATTTTCTCTCATCTCCCCCCTCTGACATAACAGCACGAATATCCTATTGTCATCTGAATTATGTTTTTTGCTCTGTAGAATTTAACCAGACTTGACCAAAGAACCATGCATGGAATGTGAATCAACTGCAGTCATGTTGGAAATGGCAATGATTGTCAACAAAAGAAATCCAGTTGAATGTTTTTACGATTAGTGACACGATTTGCGCTGACACGATAAGTAACGCCATTCTTACACTTCTTAAAATGATACCTCAATAACATGAAGAAGTCTGAGGCAACATCCCAATATTTAACGTACCCATGGACCACAAGTTTTCCTCGACCCGCCAGAGCTCTTCAAAACAGATAAAAACAATTCTAAGGGATATCCAAGTCAATACAAAGTGTATGAACGTTCTATTCAACACTTTCCACCTGATTCTGACGTAGATGCGTGAGAGGAATTCAGACAGTGATCAAAGTTCATATTCGTCCCTGTTAATTTTTTAAAAAATAGATTATCCTCACTGCTTTTACTGACTGCTGGACACGGAGCAGCACTCCGGTGCCTTGTGGTGCGAGTCACACACAAACGCATACACAAACATACAACAAAGTGTATGTGGCGTGAGAAAGGCAACGCGGGGTCCCAGTGTTTTGGAGAGGACACCCGGAGTACACAGAGCATGTCTCTGGAGACTTGCCTCAGTAAACTCAGCCGGTGGTGCATAATTACTGGAAATGAGATTCACACAGTGTCAAACATAGGCCAACACATGGAGCATGTGGTACAAAGACTTTTTGGGAAATTCAGGTTGGGTCATTTTTACCATGACTTGGGTCCAC
The DNA here is from genome assembly GCF_054856545.1 of Hippocampus guttulatus. Taxonomy (NCBI): domain Eukaryota; kingdom Metazoa; phylum Chordata; class Actinopteri; order Syngnathiformes; family Syngnathidae; genus Hippocampus; species Hippocampus guttulatus. The sequence goes on from NC_141269.1 coordinate 13,338,207, forward strand.
GCGAGGCACGAGTTGTGACAATGCATGAGTATTTGGCACTTCAGTTCCGCTTAATTCAGTTTTATTTCTACTTTGAGCCATGCATGTACTTACCCTGGCTTATATTCTAAAAATGTCTTATGTGGCTCAGCACTCTCAGGCCCCTGAGGACTGCTAATCAAAAACTGTCACTCACTCCAAAGTCAGAGTTTGCAATAACCTCAGGAATATAGCTCTTTCTTTCCCATGTTTGGCAGCTCTGAAGCTGTCATCTGTCATTTCCCTAAAACTACATTGCTGTTCTCTAAAAGCAGACATGCCGAAAGGTCATTTTGACTTTGATCAGTCATTCTGCAGATACATTTGTAGCCTACATAGTGTTGCAGGGCATGTACTGTGAAGGCATTACAGATAAGTAACTTGGGAGTCTGAGTTGCGTGAATATCGGTGTGAGAGGATACTATTTGAACTTGTGTTTATAATTCAAACTTTACTTCCAACGTCAAACCCAAATTTTCCTCTGTTCTTTATCTTAAATGCACCCACTGTTTTTTTCACATTCACTGTCGCCTTCCTTTGGATTAAGTGACCTGTTCTGGGGTAGAGATTCAGTCCCTGCTGTTACAAGTTATAGAAAATAAAGCAACGGATCAAATCCAGTGGTTCACAACGCCAACTTTTGTGCCATTGGCATGGGATCAATTCCCACTCAATACCCTGTTCAGAATTGCTCTGAGTGCAGGATATAGTCTGTTTTTCAGTCGGTTGCGATAAAAACGCCGCAGCAAACCTTGAGCAAGACAAGTGCTAAAGAAATCGATGGCTTTTTTGACGGTAATAGAATTGCAGGAATATAATTTTCCAACCAAAAAAAAAAGATCTTTTCCCTCTTAATCAATTCAATCATCGTCCACACTATCATCGTCATATAAGACAAAAAGACATTCACTAATATGTTGTGCGAAAAAGATAAAGTATGTACTCTAAATATGTGGTCGCTATTTTCGTCAATTTGATTTCAAGCGGCACTACTCCCATTGCAAAGTGAGCTGCTTAAGCCAAAGATAACAGCTTTAATCCTGTGTAAATAGTGCTTAAAAGTTCCCCAACCTCAATTTGTTTGTTTATAAGCCGCTCTTTTCAACAGCCATTGTGTGCCTTCGCCCCATCATGATGCCGAGCTACAAGAGTTTACTGCCAAATTGGAAGCCTGGTAACATACAGTACCAGAAATGTATGCTGTTTTTCAAATTTGGTTATATGTTCCCATTGATAAGGTTAAAATCCGGTCCTTGCAGTGAGCATGAGAGAACATTACAATTGGACAAATAAAGAAGCGGTCATGCAATTGACAGTTGAAAAAAAATTGAAGAAACTCTACTCGATGAGTCAAGCAAAGTACAATACAAAGCAGCTGACAGAGCTACACCGATGTTTTAATATCTCAAGATGAATAAGACATACGGAACAATGAAATATTAGTTTTAACTTCATCCACTAAAAGAAACTCATGAACCCCTGCCTCCAAGCAAGTCTAACATTTTTTTTAATGTATAGTACCATTTTCTTCAAGAAAAAGCTCAAGATATACACCTGTCTGTCAATTGGGAGTTATCAAATGTCTTGTTTGACATGGTAACGAGTATGCATCGAAACACTTGGCATTGCCACGTTTCTTTTCCTGCTGTGAACTTGCACATTCCCTTATCGGGAACTCACATTGTGTACTGCAGACATTCTGTGTGTGTTTCCAAATAACAAATTCAAGGAGCATCTCACCTGTGAAACTGCTGGCACTGTTGTGATCAGTGAGGCAAATCTCAGCCCACGTTGCCTTGATAACTGAGGAGCTCCTTTTGTGCGAGTTCTATTTTTATTCTGGAGGTCTGTGAGGAGAAAATTACCAGATTCCCATGTGGCTCAGGATCAGTAAACACAATCACGTCAGGTGTCTCTCAAAGGCTGCCCGACCGTGCAATAATGGTCATCAGTGGCCAGAACAAGTTTCCTACATTTTTGATTACCTTCATAATTTTACATTTTATATTTCAAACAACAGCAATTGACCTGCAAAATAAAATCACAATAAATTTCCATCCATCTTTCTTGTCATTTCTTTACTCTATTGCGGACCAGGGAAAAATCACAAAGCAAATAGCATCGGGGACCCGGTGGTCCAGTGGTTAGCGCGTCGACCTCACAGTGCAGAGGTACCGAGTTCAATTCCAGCTCCGGCCTCCCTGTGTGGAGTTTGCATGCTGTCCCCGGACCTGCCTGAGTTTTCTCCGGGTACTCCGATTCCCTCCCACATTCCAAAAACATGCATGGCAGGCTGATTGAACACTCAAAATTGTCCACACCTATGATTGTGAGCGCAGATGGTAGTTCGTCTGTGTGTGCCCTGTGATTGGCTGGCAACTGGTTCAGGGTGTCCCCCGCCTACTGCCTGAAGATAACTGCAAAAGGCTCCGGCACCCTCCGCGACCCATAAGTGGATCGGAAAGTGAATAAATGAATGAATGAATGAAATAGCATCGGGATTATGACTGAGATACCATTATTTACTGGGGACAAAAATGGTGCACACAAATTACCAGCAAAGGGGCAACCCAAATTCCCCCCCAAAATAATCCGACTAATTCATCACATTTACATTAGCTCATACAAAATCATAAAATACATTCATTTTCCTGAGTGTTGCCTCAGCTAAAAGTATACCATTACGGTTTGTCGCCGTAAGGACAGTGAAGGAGCTTTTAACTATCTCAGACACAAACTTTCGCATGAAAGCGTTACATCATTCAAATCCATTAATGAATGTTGTAGCCATGTGTGGGAGTTGCCGTCAACAATACACCATATAAAATAACACGGGGCAGCCTGGTTCAGGAAGCATAATGGTTAAATGGGGCTCAGTAATAAAAGCTTTGTCCAGTCCATCCCACTCTTGCCCTGAGACGAAAGGTGACTCCAAACCCTAATCATAACTCCTAATGCCTGACGTCTGCTGGCATCCTCCGCCATATCTGAATATGATGATGTAATGTAAAGCACTTTGAGCATAGTTAGAGGAAAGGAGGTCCATTCAGGATATGTCAACAAATTACAAACACTTTATACAACTGATTTCTCACCAATTGTCCCACCTGTAACAACGAAAGACCCCACAGGGGCTCGAATCAACTTTTCTCTCGCAAGCTGTGGTGGTCATCAGTAAAAGGTTGTTTCACAGTAATTTTTACTTCCTAACGAATTTACTAACAATCCGCATGAATCCATTTCTAGAAAAGCGTTGAAAAAACACAATCTGAAATACCAGGCTTTTTATTTATTTATTTGTTTGTTTGTTTAAAATACTACATACATAGACTGGACAGCAGTGGTTCGTAACCTTATTAGAGGTACCGACCCCAACCAGTTCATATGCACATTCATCGAACCCTTCATTACTGAAAAATAAAAATTCAAGAAATGTTCCGTCCGAGACTAGAGTTGCTCAACTTGGCATGATATAGGATGATAGGATGCCGAGTCCCATCACATTCTGTGATGCATGTGAATCCATGTGGTACATATTCGTCCGACCACTTTGGGTTTATTTTTTTTTTTGTTTTTTTGTGGGGGGGGTTTGCTCGTCATACTTACCATGTTTTAAAACATTCTAAAAAAAAAAATCACACGACTTACTATCATGACAGTTACACGTTGACTCCTGAGCAAACTAATTTTCCCACAGCACTGATTGGACAAGCAATGTCATGTGATCATCTGCGGCCAGCGATGGCCAAGCGGGCATGTCATCACTAATTGATATATTGAGTCGGGTGTGTCTTAACCTCCATGGCAGAAGCTCCGTTGAACCCCTGAGACCGATTCACCGAACCCCTCGGGTTCGATCGAACCCAGGTTAAGAACCACTGCTGTATAGTAATGATAAAAGTTGCCATCAAGACAGGTGAAAATATATGCGAAATTAAAGCAGTCTTCACCAAAGTACATTTAACAGCCGAATGATGGAAGTCCTTCAAGACGGCTGTTTGTACCTTTTACAGAGCTAAAGAGGCATCATAGGTACAATGATGCACCTCAAACGCTTTTCCTTGTACTTCCCCTTTCACTTCAGCCGTGCGTTGTTGAGGGAACCACTCAGACAAAAGGCGGACGCCGTTTCTCAAATGTTATAACATTTTACTGAAGAGCCTCCTGTTCCAATCTTCCTTGACGTGGAGAACATTGTCTCTTTGCAATGGAATCCAGTAAAAGCCTTGATGCAACAAATTTCCACACTCATACATAAAGCAAGATTCAATCTCACATTGTGATACGGGAGTGCTTGATGACAAAGGTACAAGCTGTACTAAGTGGGCAATAAAGCTGCAATCCAAAACATAAGTGCCGAGAGCACAATTTTGTTTCACCTCATTGTACCCTTATAGTGAATATAAAAAGACTACCCATCCCATTTTGAATGCCAGGACAGGACGTTGTGATATTAAAAAAAAAAAGAGACCAAAAATGAATCATTTTAAAAAGAGAATTATTCTAATTGTGAGCTGTAACTTGTGCAACTTAATTGAGATGATTGTTTTGAGATTTTTGAGAGAGAAGGTAAAAATGGACAAATAATGTTGCACAAGTAGACACCTCACATAGCAGCTGGGATCTGGCGGGGTTCAGAATTGACTAATCACATTCAAACTCATGTTAAATTGCAGTCATCACACACCTGCCACCATTGAAAATGCCCCTGGTTAACTCCAAATCAATTCTGAACGTTATAGTAGGCCTTTATTCACCTTTTTTGCCTCCTACACTGCTTGTTTGTCAAATTGACTCCACTTTATTTTATCAAGTGGTTGCACAGAATAAAATCAGCTCGATATATTAAAAACTATATCTGGATACAGATAATTTTATTTTGTGCAACCACTTGAAGAAATGAAATTAAGCAAATTGAACAAAAACGTTTTTCAGTGTGGCAGATGCTTTCGTGTTAACACTGACTGATATTTTGAGCTGTTAATCATACCTTTCACTTTGTCGAAGGCTGCAGTTGCAATTTAAGAAATACAGCCTCAAAACATGTTTGCCACCGTCATGCCCCACTGTAGGTATTGTGTTGTTTTGAAGTTGAGCAGTGTTGTGTTTCTCCCAAGCATACCTTTTAGAATTATGCCCGAGAGGTTCATCATCCTCAATTTTATCAAATCAACAATAACGGTCCAATAAAATCAAGGTTGAACATTAATGGCTGCAATTCCAAAATGTATGTTTGGTACAAAAACTCACCCACAAAAGAACACCATACCTACTGCAAAGCTCAACGGTGACAACATCAAGCTTAAGGACTGTTTTTCTTCAGCCGGGACTGTAGCCTCAGACAAGATGGAATGAATTATAAGCCATTTGAAATTTCAGTGAGTGTGAAAACAAAACCTTCAGGCTTCTGCAAAAATACAAAATATGTCAGGAAAAGCCTACTAGAACATTTAAAGTTTATTTTGCATTATAGAATCATGGCAGGTGATTCAAAGAAATCACTTTAGGGTGGCACAGTGGATGACTGGTTAGCACATCTGCCTCACAATAAAGAAGTCCATGGTTTGAATCTGGGCGATAGCCTTCGTTTGTAGAGTTAGCATGTCCTCGCCGTATGTGTGTGGTTTTTCTGTGGGTACCCCGGATTCCTCCCACATTCCAAAAACATGCATGGTATGTGTGGATTGTGAGTGTGATTTGTTGTTCGTGCCCTGCGATTGGCTGGCAATCAGTTCAGAGTGTACCCCATCTGCTGCCCAAAGACAGCTGGTATAGGCTGTAGCACACCCAGGACCCTCATGAGGATAAGCAGTTCGGATAATGGATGGATAGATGGGAGAAATCAGTTGAGTTGTAGAGGTTATAGGTCACACTACAGGAGGGATTTTTTTTCATGATTTATCTCGGGTACTTTATTCACAGAAATTTGGCATTTGAACTGGGGTGTGTCGAGTTTTTATGTCCACTGTGGTCCTTACGGAGAAAGGACTACAGTACGGTAAATGCATAGACCACCAGTTTTGCTTTAAACACATCATTGCTTCTTGACTAAAAAAATAAATAATAATAATCTTTACACATTCAATGCTAGCGAGCTGTGAGACCATTTGACCTTTTGAAACAACCATGTATTTTTGAAGATTCAGGTATGAAGTAATATCAAAGTGCAATATGACCGGTGGCAAACTGAATCCCAGTCACTCTGCTGAGGTGTGATAAGTAGACACAGTCACAGTCTACATTAGAGATTACCATACTGAGAGAGTGAGGGGAGGAAAAAAGAAAACGAATTGGAATGTCTGCTTTTGCACTTTAGGGTAAGGTGGGCAAAGGCTACTGGAATTGAATTTCAATCAAGCACCGACGACGAATATAGAAAGAAACATCCATTCCACTTGATGTGTCTCTTTGGCCCGCTGCACACCTAGAAAGCTGCCTGAAATGGACTGAACTGTCAATGCACTGAACTCGGTTTTGCTGCGATTAAAAATTTGAATCACTGGTGAAGAGTGTTGCAAGGTTGTAGATGTACCAGACAATCAAAAATGCACATGAGCTTTCACGCCCACTACCCCCCCAAAAAATGAATAAATTCTGATGTTTCAGGGTTACACAGCCATATTATATTTTACAATAATACGTAATGTCATGTCATATGTCAGAGGCACTCTTGGCAAGAAAGAAAAAATGGGGAAAGTGTCTGTCACCAAAATGCACGAGTGCAGCTGATGAATCAATCATTGCCAACAGCCCTTCATAAGATAAGATAAGAAAACCTTTATTAGTCTCGCAATGGAGAAATTCCCAATTCACAGCAGCAAAGTTATGAAAGGAAGAAGTAGAACAACAAAATATAGAAGCTGCTGGAAAGGCAGCCACTCTCGCGGCGCCATTTTGAAGTCAAAATAACAAAAATAACACAACACAACACATAGGACACAGACAGTCGTGCAATCTTCACCACTTTTCTGCATACACTTTGTTGTCTGAAGCAGTTCTAGATGAAAGAGGAGAGGATCAAAGTGTCCTTTCACCAGTGGGTCAGAGACGTCATGCTGAAAATGTGCACACGTCTGCTACAAGCTAAGTTTTGAAAGCAAACACGAAGCTGTAGCGTCCATTGACGAAAAGTGATTAGTTCACTTCTCCTGTCCCACGTAATCCGCCTCAAACTCCAAGCCGCGACTCCCAGTCCCAAATCCTCATCGGCGCTCCGCGCTAACGCTCCTTTCTTCTCATCGTCGGCTCCTCAAGTCTTACATCCATCCAGCCGCAAACCGTTCAACAGCACCGATCTCTCCGCTGAACAAAGCGGGGCTGTGAAAAATGCTGCCCATTACAGGCGCAAGACACATGCGCCCCGGGACTGACCAGCAACGGCAGTCAAATGGCGCCGACATTCCTCCCAGTCAAAAACAGTGCTGGTATACCCATGCTGCCGAGAAGCATAATTCATTCTATCATATATATATTGATATATTCATAATATACACACTCTTTCTTTTTCTATGGGCCATTTCCTCTCTTGCTGGCTATTTGTTTCTTCCTTGAAAAATCCTGTAATGTTTTGTGGTTCAATAAAAAATGTGTACACATTGTATGCAACGCCTCAAAACCCAATGCAGGTTCACAGCTTTGCCATTGTGGCATGTCAGTGGATGTGCGGTCCTCAGTCACTTGATGTGCAGCTGTAATCTTTTGGTCCACTTCAGTCACATTCAACCTCGTTGCTTGATTGGTGCTGGACCATATTGGCTCGTTCCTCAAATTGGGAAAGGATTACATTTAGTATACGTTTACCAGTTGTGCCACTAATGAGTCAAGTCCGTTAAACTGTTCAATCAGAAAGATACGAAATTGAAAAGAGCAGAGAGTGTATTCCCACTCACATATATCGAAGAAGATGACAGGAAATTCCAGGCATTTTGATAGAGGTCAAAAGCCTCTTGGCTGAGTTGAATGCAGCGGAATCAAAAGTTGTGTATCAAGCACACTTTGCTTTATTTATCAATCATAGGTGGTATTCAAGATTTACAGTGCCGGATGTTGGAAAAAAGTTCCTTTGCGCATGCTCATAATGAATCCATCAAATAAATACATTATTGCTTTAAAATGAATGAGTCTGGCAAAGCACTTTTTTTTTTAATCCATCCATCCATTTTCTCTATCACTTGTGTTGTTCAGGTTCATGAAGAGCTTGCTGACTTTGGGCAAAATGCAGACTCCGCCCTGGACAGGTTGCCAGTCAGTCTCAAACTTGCAGTCAAACCTCTGGACTGTGAGGCGGGCATGCTAACCAGTTGCCTACCGTGCCGTCCAAAGCTGAACATAAATTCACAATACAGTAAATTTGCAGAAACCTGCAAATTTCCACCAGATCAAGCATTAACTTAGACAACCCCTGCTATCATTGACAGTTTTTGCTAAAACACTCAACCTTATTGTCTGAACCAAATGTTCGGTTGCCTGAACCCACCGAATGAATCAGTCACTCTTGGCAAAACCATAAGTACTTTTCAATTGTTCCGAAACAACTTTCGCAAAAGTCAAACACAGCGAAAGCACAGGGTCAGCAGTTGAACACAAAAACTCAAAATTGATCACACTTGTGTCTAATGACGCAAGAGAACATACACAGTATAAATCAAAGCGGAGAGAACTGGATCGTGAGGCACTAATGGAAATGGGACCTCCAGGTAGAGTAGTTCAATACGAACCAAGGTTTTATCAATCTTTCGGCCTTCCGCCACACTCCCCTTGCCAGACACAATGCAGACTGTGAAGTGGATGAAGTCTTTTTGGCCTGATCAAGTATTGAGAAATGATGCAGTGGCTTAGTGCAAGTACTAAAAGCACAATGTTTCCCTTTGTACTTGTTCTGTACAGTGCAACATATGTATGTATAAGATTTCTTTTTTTTTTCGGTACTTTTTCTCTTTTTTTACTAGATGTACAAATGCTAAATGCACAAGATTTTTTGTCTAGCCTACAGTGAAGAACAGATATTTATTTCAGTATCTTCATGTCCTGAACATTGTGTTTCCATTTTTCTTTTGTTTCTAGTTCAGTGACTGCTCAGTAATGTCTTTCATTTCGAGTGACCTGGGGCACGGTTTGACGACATAGTTCAGTTTTGAGCCCATATTGAACTGTTTTGAGGTGAGAGTTCAGTTTTGGGCACAGAATAAAGTGATTTGAGTTTGTTTTTTTTCAACAAGAGTCTTATTGTCATGAGCGTGGTGGTGGAGGACCCCAAAAAGCAGGCAAGAGGGATGAGCAGGGTGAACTTGACAAAATGTATTAATCAAACACTGAGAAAACCAAATCGAAAACAAGCCAAGTCCTGAAAACCACATGAATTCAAAATAACAACAAAACCCATGGCATAAGCAAAAAAAAAAAAAAAAACTGGATATGATAAACACAAACCAACAGAAGCAGTGACAGAAACAACAATGATGACCCGAGACCGAGGGGTCTGGCCTGCAGTCTTTTTAATAGAAAACTTACTAATGACATGACGACCAACAGGTGTAGGAGGAGCTCTACAGAGCCACCTGTTGGTCCCAAACAAATCAACCGTGACACTGATATTTGTGAATATGGCTTCAAAATTGGGTTTTGTGTTCACCGTTTTGAGATTTTCAAGATTTGTGTCTTGACAAGAAAAACTGGAATATTGTGGCAATCACAGACATTTAGATTTGGTATGTAATTGAAGAGTATGCAAATTTAGAGAAAAAAACAAATTACATAGCAATGGTCAGTAAGGGGGCGGCCCGGTAGTCCAGTGGTTAGCACGTCGGCTTCACAGTGCAGAGGTACCGGGTTCGATTCCAGCTCCGGCCTCCCTGTGTGGAGTTTGCATGTTCTCCCCGGGCCTGCGTGGGTTTTCTCCGGGTGCTCCGGTTTCCTCCCACATTCCAAAAACATGCATGGTAGGCTGATTGGACGCTCTAAATTGTCCCTAGGTGTGAGTGTGGGCGTGGATGGTTGTTCGTCTCTGTGTGCCCTGCGATTGGCTGGCAACTGATTCAGGGTGTCCCCCGCCTACTGCCCGGAGATGGCTGGGATAGGCTCCAGCACGCCCCGCGACCCTAGTGAGGATCAAGCGGTTCGGAAAATGGATGGATGGATGGTCAGTATGGATTCAGAGCAGCACGATATGTAGCTCTCGCCTTGACAGAACTGTAGAAGAAATCACTTAATGGACAAGAAAAACATTTTATTGAAACTTGTATTGTTAAAAAATTTACATTTGATACAATAAATCACAATATATTAACTTGAAAAATATTTGATTAGCTGGTTAGTTTTTATTTGGGTGAAGAGCTATTTGGAGAGAAGGCAACATTTTATAATGATGGGTGAAAATAAGTCACAATGCCTGGACATGGTATGTGGCGTCCCACAAGGGTCACTGCTGCAACCAATGTTATTAAAATGTCTATTACAGTCATGTGTAACATCTCCAAATCCTTGAAATACATCCTCTTTCCAGATAACACAAACATTGAGGTTTCTGGGAATAACTTGGTGACCGTAGTGATTAGTATACAGACCAATGCCAATAATCAACCCAATCAATGGACCCTTTAATTGACGCTTTTAGTACAACCCGTATCACTGCCTCAATTCTAGAAACCATTAATACCATACAAAAACATGTGATAACCACACACAAATGTGGGACGAAAACTGCAATTGTTTTTCTTTTCCTACATTTGTTATTTTGATGATTGAAGGTAAGCAGACCAAAGAAACCCTTGTGTATTCGTACTTTAATTAAAATGCCTTGCAAGAGTATTCAAACTCAATGGTATAAAATGACTGGATCCAAGCCCCCCATAACAGCCTGCCATTTGTAATACATCGCTTTTGATTCTTTGTACCAGGATACATTAAGAGGTTCGTTCATCCAGATAATATCTCTGCAATAAAACCTCTTGGGATTGGATACCCTCTTTTGCTATTGCGAATGGCTACTGAATCATGCTCTGGTAATTACATCACATCAATGTAAACAACAAAGACCACTTGTGAAAAATCCAATTGTGGAGAAACATTTGCATAACAACATAAATGTAGTTAATTAGGTGCAGTAATCTAACGCAAAGCTCTTTGACCTACATACAGTCAGCATTAAATTTTTCAAATACAGTACTCACCGGTGGCTACGTTTGTAAAGGATGCATAGTCTAATGAGATTCAATACAAGAGGTCTGCATCTGTCCTCATGAGGGGTTTACTGGCAAGCAGACAAGAAGCAAGCACACCGTGGAGTCATCACCAGCCAATCACGTATAGAAAATTAACCATTTACACCAGTGAACACTTAAACGACACTCAGAAGGCCCTGGGCAGATTACATTGATGTGGAAAGACAGAGAGGTAGAAATCAGTTTGGGCAAAAAAATATATAAAATCCGCATTCATGTTATCATGATTATGTTCTGTTAGTCTCCAGCAGGTGGCAGAGGTGGACAGATCCATTCCAGCTGTGTACATGTCTCTCACCATGATGATGATTGACTTAAAGACTCTCACTCTGACCATTCAGTGTCGGATAATTCACCTTGCTGTAGACCCTTGTTCGAGTTGCAGTTTTCTCGATGTTCCATATTTTATGCCGTATTCCTCTCGCCTTGTTTCGTATTGATTCATTCATTGTGTAAATAGATTCTCGGTTTGTATCTCATTGGGTTTTGGTCCCCTTGTCCTTTCGAGACAAGCTATTTCCGTTCGTATTTTCCTTGCCTATTGCAAGATATTTTTGTTCTCCTCGTTTTATCCTGGTTTGTTCGACCAGCGTCATTATTTGTACTTTGTCGATCTTGCGTTTTGTTAATAAACCTTTTCGTATCATAATCTTATCCTTGTCTATGTTTGTGGAATACAACCTTATCCGTATAATCTTGGAACGTTACACACATAATGGAAGCAGCACAGCCAGGAAAACGCGACAAAATGAAGAGATTAGAATGCTGGGAATAAATTAAGACAATTTCATGGAACAATTATCAGAAAGGCAGGCCAGCTCAACCATTTCTGTTTGCCACAGTCTTAACAGCTTTACGTTACATGTTTTGTAAACCTATCTGCTAGTCGATGCGGCTGTATGCTTCTGAAGGCAAACAAAAAGTACAACTGTTTGAGCATTGCCTTTGTGTCACTCTTTGAGCAAGCATTTCAATCAGGAATAATTCGAGCCAGTGAAGAAAATGTTCCTGTTTGTGTAAACATTAAGCCGACAAAAAAAAGATGTTGATGCATTGTCAATTCAAGTAGTACAATTTTGCAGTCAAGCCACTTGTGAAAAAACTCAGTTCAACACTGCATCTCCACACATTCCCGAGTTTATTGTCCCAAGTCTTAAACGTAATATTATGCAGCGGATGAGTACATAGCTCCAAATCAAATTCAATGCACAGTAGGCAAGTTAAATGAAACAAAACATGGCGTTTATGTGTATCCTGGCTTCCCGCAAATTATTGGAGCAAATTATTTATTTATTTTCCATAGTTCAGCAGTATGTGTGTTTGTCTTCCAATAACGAAGAGCAAAACCCTTCTTTAAATACATGATACTAGATTTTACCACAGGAGGCAGGGTAAAAAGAAAATTAAAAATTATAAAAGTTGATTTTCTGTGTTTGTTTCAAGATATTACTGAAACGGCTGTGATTGATTATTCTTGTAATTTTGACCAAAGTATGAAAGTGGTGTTGGGGACTAACGCTCATTCGCCCATAGTGCATATTGAACACAAGATTTGAATTGGGTGAATTTGCTTTAATTGTACGACTCACATTCAGCAAAATTTCAACACGTCGGATATACAGTATGTCTGGGTGATTTTGTGAAGAATGGAGTCATTTTGTACGGAAATGGACGTACCGGAAGACTGCCAGAAAATTGCCTCAACCTTGGAGTTGGGGTGTCTGTATTCACAGCAAACATGCCACTTGATTCATTACCATGTACTGTAAGCCTTGTTGGGGGTTTTATGCTCGATGTGGCTTGATACCCTGAACTTCTGCGATCTGTCTGAGGCCGGCCATCCACTTTGACTATGTAGTTTCCTTGCAAACATGTTCTCAACTTTCCCAGTTCTCAGCTTTTAATTACAGCGACGTCTGCAAGTGGCCACATGACGCATTGATAATATGCTTGGATATGAAGCAATGCGAGCAAACTTGGCTTGTTAATAAAAGCCTTTGGAAGACACAGCCAAAACTAATATGCACACCACCCACATCAACAAAGCAAAAAGGCTGTCAATTTACATTTTCAATTCGTTCATGAGGCAGCCTTGACGTGACGAGGTTTTGAGCGGCATGAAACAATTTATGTACGCGCGACAGAACACGCGCGGGCGTGCTTATGACGTGGGCGGAGCATAAGATTCGGACCCGCTCTCGCTGACTCTCCGAGCCAGTTGATGGTCCAAATGATGCCATCAGTGCACGCCGCTGCACAGCCGAGAAGACATGCATGCCCATGGCGCAGATTTGGAAGCTCATATGTTTATTTTTGTTACCTCCTGAACTCCAACTGAGCTCCCGAGCGTGTTTCCTAAGCGGCCCTGCATGTTGCTCATCCTTTTTGGGAGGCTTTTACGCACGACTTGACTGGCGCAGATGACGACCCGTTGACTTTAAAGTTATTTTTACTTGTGCTATATCTTCAGTATGACCGACTCAAACTTAAGGAACGACAGCATCCGCGGGATCTACTTCACGGAACCTCTCAATGGCTCTGCATTGGACCTATTTTTTCTAAACGACAGCACTACGACGTGTTCGAACTTTTCATTGGACTGCCGATCCGTGTGGCTCGGGCTTTTTCTCACCTTATTTATTCTGGTGGCAATCGTGGGCAACATATTGGTTATCCTGTCCGTGATGTGCAACAGCCACTTGCAGACGGTGACCAACTTCTTTATAGTCAACTTGGCTATGGCGGACCTGCTGCTGAGCATCGTGGTGCTGCCCTTCTCCGCCTCTCTTGAGGTTCTGGGCTGCTGGGTGTTCGGTCGGGTGTTTTGCAACATCTGGGCGGCGGTGGACGTACTGTGCTGCACCGCCTCCATCCTCAGCTTGTGCATCATCTCCGTGGACCGCTACATCGGCGTCAAACACTGCCTCAAGTACCCTAGCATCATGACCGAGAGGAGGGCGGGGGTTATCCTGGTTGTGGTGTGGGTGTCGTCCACGGTCATCTCCGTTGGGCCGTTGCTAGGTTGGAAGGAACCGCCGCCCGTGGACGAGAGCATCTGCAGGATCACAGAGGAGCCCGGATACGCGCTCTTCTCCTCGCTCTTCTCCTTCTACCTGCCGCTCCTGGTCATCCTCGTCATGTACTTTCGGGTCTACGTGGTGGCACGCAGGACAACCAGAAGCCTGGAGGCAGGCGTCAAGCGGGAACGAGACAAATCCGTAGAAGTGGTCCTGAGGATCCACTGCCGAAGCGTGCTGGAGGATGCGCGCGCTGTCAGCTCCAAGAGCAGCAAGCAGCACCCGTTCAGGAGCTCGCTCTCCGTGCGTCTCATGAAGTTCTCCCGGGAGAAAAAAGCGGCCAAAACCCTTGCCATCGTCGTGGGCATGTTTATCCTGTGTTGGCTGCCTTTTTTCTTCTTTTTGCCTATCGGTAAGTTACTCTAATATCACGTGCACAATGTTTCTTTGTGTAATGTAGTGATTTGTAGATGTTTTACGCCACCTAAAGAAACAGCCTAAGTATTTCTCAAGGTGGTTAATTAGGTTTCCTAGCTCACGGTTGTCAAAGTCAAGGCCCGTGGACCAGATCTGGCCCCTCCGCATTCTTTAATGTGGCCCTCGTAAGCAAAACAAACATGTCAACTTCCATGATGCTTGCTAAAGTTTGAACCAAATTCTCAAATTGTCATATGTAATCCATAATAACATGAAGATAATGCAAGCATTTTCTCATTGCCTTATTAAATGTAAACAATATTTAAACAAATCATTATTCTTGACTTCTGATTTCCAAAGTAGTTATCCATCACTTTGTTGTGAGCTGTGTGGAGGTGATTAAACATTGATATGCTTTCACAAAATTCACAGTCATAACACCCCTCCAAGGGAAAAACTGTAATGACAATGCGGCCCGTGACTAAAATGAGGTTGACTCCCCTGCCTTAGCCCGTATACGGTACCAGCATCGTGACTATTAAAATACCGTAGTATACTCGATGTAAGTATTCATTAAGAAATTATTGAGATCTACTGAAACATGAAGCACAATTTGAACATTAATTGCAAAAAAAAAAAAAAAAATCCATCCATTTTTAACCACCCATCCTGAACAGGGTCGTGTGGGAGGGGGCGGGGGGTTCCTGTAGCCTATCCCAGCTGACTACAGGCAAAAGGCTGACTACACCCTGAACTAGTCCCCAGTCAGTTGTAGGGCACATCTAGAGATGTACAACCATTCACACCTACGTGCACACTTTCCCTGAGTGGGAACCGATCCCATGCTGCCCTGCCCGCACACAAGTGTGTATAAAAAAAAAAAAAAAAAAAAAGCACAAACAGTATTACTACAGTTTCTTTGTCCCAGTATAGTAGGACCACAGCTTTGTAGCTTTGGTTCTAATATATTGTATGTAAAAATAAATAGATACTATAAAGTAAGCAGGCACATCAGCTAACTCCCACTCCAGTAGTCACCTTCCTCTACTCTCCTTTACCTGCTAAGCCCCTACACACCCACACTCACCCGGCCCTAGAGTCCCTGTCCATCTTGACAGTAGCGCCTTGTGAAGTCAAGTTTGCAAAGCTGCCCTTTTTTTCCCCTCTGACTTACAATTGCATTTCAATGTGTGTAAGTAGACAAAGTCCATGGACAAAATGTTACTTTGGGGTCCATTCATGACATGCTGGTCAAAAGATTGCAATGTGAAATTATGTGCAGCATTGACTTGCTCCTGCTGTCTTGATGTGGATTCTTTCCAGTCTGTCAGGCTTCTTTCACTGTTCCAACCCATGTTTGTTAGGTTCACTCTCCAAATTGCCTGTAGGTGTGAATGTGGATGTGCATGGATATCTATCTGTCTTAATGTGTCAGTCCTGACTGGCGATCTGTCTGTGGTGTGTGTTGTAGCCCACATCCGCTGGGATTGACTCAAGCTTACTGTGACCCTGCACAAGTGGTGAGTGGTATCAAAAAAAGGATGTGCGCGATAGAACAGATTGTACTTGCAAGGACAGAAATGGATGACTGCTCTCTTCTTGTGCAATCTTGACTAAAGCCAGAAAAAAGCAGAAATTTATTTTTATGACCTTCATACACAGCCATATATCACAACAGAGAGGCTGCCTGAATACTCACCTCACAGCTCTTTTTTTTTTTTTACTTCTTTTTCTAAGGTGGATAAATGAACAGGATTTTTTTCCGGGCGGTAAAAGTGAAGTGCCAAAAGTACAAAAACAAGACCTTTTATCCAATTACATACTTTTATGAGTGCGGGGTCTTATTACATGGACTCTAAACTTTCCATCAAGGAGTACAGTTTTGCTCAGTTTGGGACAGTAAATACATTTTTGCACATAAAGCATATAAATAAAGTGTATCAAACTAACTACAAATTATTAAAAGTTGTTGTGGATTTTTATTGGGGTGAGAACTGGAGCCCCACTGTTGATTAGTCCACAGATTATCTCCTCAAGAGTGGACAGGAAATGTTCGACTTAAATAAATAAATCCACTTTTTTTATCATATTTGAAGTCATCCAAAACTATCGATGCAGCTCTTGTCCTGGATATCATTATATTATTTTAACTGGGCATAATATTATGAATGGTCTATCTTTATCTCAGGGGACAAACAAACACAAATCATAGGCTGCAGAAAAAAATATTGCCAACTCTGCAAACAAAAAATGAAAATAGCATTAAAACACGACACAGTCAATATAAGTAATTATATAAGATGTACGTGATTCCCAACCACTGTGAGGTCATCAGGGGTGCTGCGTGAAATTATCCAATTTTACTTCATTGGTCCCAAAGGGATGAAGTGTGACAAGCAGAACAATTAAATGCTCTTCCACTAGATGGCAGGCATAGAGTACTTAATCTGTGTATCCACTCCCTGTGACATTTCAGTTTGGTTTTTGCTTACCTAAGGAAACATAGGTGAACCACAGTTCCCATGACAACAACACTGATGCTATACTAATGATAAAAACTTCTATTGCATCACATTATTTTGATGCTGCTAGATAAAATGGAGCTAATTTGGAGTAACCTGCGTTAGGGTCAATGGCCAAGGTTGATTAATTTGCAGAGAGCGCTTGAAAAGATTTTAATCAAGACCTATCGTGCTTGCAGCCACTGCAAACGCGATTAGTCTTGATTAAACGCCGTATTGTGTCAGGATGTGTTTGGTAAATTCTATCTTATACTACGTACCCACACCGGTCCCAACAGCTGCTTGATTTTTTCGAGTGAAAGTCAGAATGTTTTGTAAGTTCACCCCGAACTTCGAACTGGCTTTAAAGATCAGTTTAACCCAGGTATGGGCATGTTTGGAAAAAAGTAATTCCAATGGGAGTTGTCTGTTGTGGACAGCTCCTAATTCTTAAAGCCAGCCATCCATATCAAATCACAGATTGATGGATGTCGGGAAGGTGTGAGTTGCACGTCGGTCAGCCATCTTTTGCCAGTTGGGCAGACTTGCACTTTCAACAGCTATTTATGTCAATCAGGCCTTTTGTTTGTGATGAGGCAGACAGAGTGCTTTGCCCTACCTAAAATAGCAAATAGCATGTGCCTCTTAGCACTTCTTTGTTGAGCACATCAGGAAAAAGGGCCTTTCAATTTGTATTAATTTATATATTTTCCGTGCAACAGTAATTACTAAACAAAAGCAAACTTTTTTTTATCATGATTTAACGGAAATTAGAAGATAAATGCTAGATAAAATAATGAAACATGTGCTTTTTTTTCAGTGAATAAGCTGTTTCTTTATTGAAAGCCAACTATTGAATCAAACATTTGGAAAAAAGGGAAAAAATATCTTTAATTTAAAAGAGATAAAAATGAGCCATTTCAGTGTTGTTTGTTTTTGTCGATGGTTTCAGTAGCCTTGAGTTGTGCGTTTGTTTCTGGGAGTCCCTGGTGTGTCCACTGATGAGAAACGAGCATTATAAATTTAAGACATGCAGACTATTTTCCATCCTGAACGCTCGCTTCCTGAGGCACACATCACATTTTTCACCCTCTCTTGTGTTTTCTACACAATCAATTCCATTCAGATTATGTGTGGCCATGTGTATGTTCTTACTGTGCAATTGTGGGCTTTCTGCAGGTACTTCAGCTTCCTCCCACATTACAAATGCTTCTTCAGTTCATTGAAGACTAACTTGTCCTTTGGGGTGAATGTGAGTGTGAATGGTTCTTTGTATATGTGTGCGTGGAATATGCTACCTCTCACCGAAAGTCAGCTAGGATCAACTTTAATAAGGATAAGCGGTACAGAAAATGGTTGGATGGATACTGCGCCATTGGTCATGTAAATCACGTTCTCAAATTTTAACACACATTGTGGCTGCTCTATACTGTATAAAAAAGGGAAGACAACATTGTTTTCACAGGCAAACTGTAGCCATCCTAATACCCGCCTACAACATTACAACACGTTTTAGTTTGATTTTTGAGGTCTGCGCTGCTGTGGGTGTGGTCACAGCCAACTTGAATCATGACAAATCAAAATGGCACCAAGCATTACCTTGAAATGTGGTACACTTGTCGCACACTACAGTCTTGAAATTGTGGAGTGTGCGTCTGTACCGTGAAATGACCACTTGGAGACGCTCAGCCCAACCCATGAAAGTTTGTGTGCTCCCCTCCTCCTCCATGGCTATGCCACCCAGTGGGATGATAAAAAAAAAAGTATTATTTCTACAATGACTCATGGGGTTTGTTGCCCTCTTTCAGCATATTTATGAATGAAATACATCTGACATCCACCACACAGAGCTTGTTATCTGCCTGCCGGTGCCCCAAAGAGATTACCCAATTTACGCTTTCGACAAGTGGTGTACCATGCGCAAACACTTAACCATAAGCGATCGTACCTTGAGATTGACTTTTTGCCACCAAATTGTCACTCTGTCTCCAAAGACACATCCTATATTACGCCGGCCAGCTTGGTGGAGCCAAAGTGGCAGGGAGCCCTTGAGATTCAACTTGATATTTTACAATTGCTCATCCATGTTTCTCTTCTACTAGGCTCCTTCTTTCCAGCGATGAAGCCATCAGAGACGGTATTCAAGGTGGTCTTTTGGCTGGGCTACTTCAACAGCTGCATCAACCCCATGATCTACCCTTGCTCCAGCAAAGAGTTCCAGCGGGCCTTCACCCGCCTCCTCAGGTGTCGCTGTCGCCACAGGCGGAGGACTCTGCGTCGCTTCTATGACCAGAAATGGCGCTCGGCTGTCAGGGGAATGGCATTGGAACAAAGAGAACATGAGTCTGGCTTCACCACGCAGAGCTCCTGCGGTAGCTCTTTGTTAAGCAAGCCGGGGGAAAATTTAAAGAGATGGAAGTTGTTCCCACCGCTGCAGTCCTCCTTTCAGCTCAAAGAAACAGTGAACAACCTGTCAAATAAAATCAAGGGAGGCGCAGGGCGAGGCAACACACCTGCAGTGGTCGATGCAATTTCAATGGGGATTTACAACGTCTGTGAACAAAGCAGTTATCGCATCTATGACTTGGCTGATTGTTACGGCCTGAAGGAGACAGATATTTAAATGGACCACAAGAGGATGCGCTATTCTCCGAAAGCCCTTTTGGAGCAGCATCGTTTGATCATTCAAATCCAGAACCAACACAATAGACACTAAAGAAAAGGATTCAATACAAGAGCTGCATCAGACATCTGGCGTTGCAAAACTAATGCTCACTTTTGACATCTGGGAATTCAGCTCCTGTATTGTGTTGCATTGTGATCATCTTCGTGTGGCCAGGAAGTGTAAATGACAGAACTGTTGATAGTTTGAGAATGGCGGCATGATCCCAGCACAAATGTGATTTTAAAACATTATTTCCATCCTTCACAACCACAACAGATTGAACACATTGTTTCAGTTTGGCTTGGTATACACAGGTTTCAATTTCACATTTTTATATAAATAACTTGATGCTGGTTTTATTTTGACAACACGTAGTAAAACGGTGCAGTTACTGGGGGATTAAATACTGGGCAGTGTGTCTTGTAACTGATTCACTGCATCTATTTTAAGCAACACATTTACTTGGCCATTATATCCTTAAATTGGAGTGCGGAGTGCTACTGTGATATGGATGTGCATAGGTTTTTTTGCAATACTGTGTTTTTATTTTGTGCAAATTCATTTAAAAAAACAATTAATCTTTTATTCAATTCCCCTGATATCGAAGTTAACATGTCATTTGGGGATTATTATTTTTAACTAAATGACCGGCACCTTCCAGCAGATGACACTATTGCTCCAATTCTTGATGGAAAATTTTCACATTACAGCAACTACAATGTCAGACAGCATGACTCATTCTGATTGGGGGTAACACACACACACGTTTGAATGAAAAATATGAAAAATAATAGCCAAAGTTAATATTCCGTTTGTGTCACAAATCGACCATGAAGTATAATGAAGACAGGCTAATTTATAAAAAGAATGGACTTGCTAATCTCACACCTTGTCTTGGACTTGATCATCTTTGTTGCAATTATAAATGTGAAATTCTAATTAGTTCCATAATGATATACTTTGGGGATGAAAATGGATTCAAAGACCCATTCAAGTTTTGATTAAACACATTTATTGAAGTTCAAATACAGTGGCCAGACAAGTTTTTTCTCCGCTCATGTTTTTTGCTTTCTTTTAGGCTCGTCATCTCGTATTTTTCTAATTCTATATTTCCCACTCTAATTCTGCTACTTAGGGAGCAACATAATGTGTGGTTGCTAAACATGGCTTGATTAAGTAATTCAGGATTCCAGTTTCACACAAAGGATGAGGACTGGGACCTAATGTAACATTTTCAACATGATAGCATCAATATCTTCCAAATGTTTTAGCATTCCAAATATGCAGACTCAAACAAAGAGCGATTACAAAAACATTTATTAAAGAAAATTGCACTGACAAAGTGTGAACTGAAATTGCTGGTCAGAAGGTGTCAGCCGGGAAAAACAATCCATGAAACTAAAAGAATACTCAAACAAAATATCCAAAAGTCCAATTACACAAAAACAAAGAGCAATACAGAATAACAAAAAATACTTCTAAACAAGGATCTATGAACAAAACGAGAGCAGTATCGAGAGGTCTAGAAAATCACATTCGAAGCACAACAACAAACAAAGTCAATAATCTGAAAGGGCGCAACAGAAGTCAGAGTCCTTAAATACAAAGCGAGGCTTGATGGGGAAACGAGGCAGCGGGTGCACCTGCTGGAGGGAAACGCCCTTCACTCCAGCTGGAGCTGGAACACAATCAAGACACAACACGACAAAGGCACACAATACACTTAATAAAGCCAATATTGGAACAGTGGATGTCACATGAAAGCAAATGTTCATAGTTCACGGATCCATCACACGTTTCCACACTGCACATTTCTAGTTTGATACAATACTCAACCTCGGTTTGGGGTATTTAGAATTTACCCATTTCCAAATTCGACAGGAGGAGACTGGGAAAGTCCCGTGGCATTAGAAGCTTGAGTAAAATTGAGACACTAACTGTCTTCCAAACAAAATGGTCTTTTTTTTTTTCTGCCTCAGCGCACAATAATGATGGACCACTGCGGTGGAGTGGGCACTGCAGAATGCTAGTTGTGTTTTCTCAAAAGTTATACTAATCAATGTATTCCGCAATTTGGTAAAGTATCAGTCGCGAATAGAGCGTTAAAAGGCCATATCGTGCTGTAGAAAATTTCAATTTATTACAAGTGCTGTTTTCGATTCGACACAAAGCTATGACTTAGCATACATTGAAGTGCTGTTTTGGAGTTATTTTCTTGCGTAGGTTTGTCTGACTTCCTGTTGCTGACATTTGTCAACTTGGCTCAAATGGGTGTGAATAGCCTATTATGCTAACATTATTGATGATTTTAGATGACTGACGCAAAGAGATAAAAATCCAAGGAAGACCACTTATCTAAATTCCTGCACTTGCACATGCAAGCAAGCTGCAAATGGGCCAATTCACCAAATTGGTGCTCTCAAAATTAACTTAAATGTCAGACTTTTTACATCTCTAAATCTAATTTGAATTACTCTTAATGTGTATTGACCCATCTCACACTTCATTTATGATGTGGTTGTACTGCAATTATTCATTAGAGTTACAGGACTGGAAGCAACCCGGACAGGTTTTTAGCATACAATTAGCAAATATGATGCAAAAAACTACATTTTGATAATAACCCTCCCAAAATTGGCAAAAGAATGAGCTGAGATTTTAACCCCAGCCCCTCATGCCAGTCATTTTTGGAATATCATTAAATATACAGAAAAAATAAAACGAGTCAACCTTCCCAGAGCCTGCAGCAGATCTTGAATAACAACTTCCTGTGACATGGAACATTCCAAGTTTTCAGGCGGTTACAGTTTGGGCAGGGGTGTCAAATTAATTGTTGTAGCAGGCCCTTAGTAATTTCTTTGAAGGGTCGTTTTGACTGTGAATGCAAATAAATGTTGAATCACCTCACATTACATGTGCAGTAAACCATGGTTCAAAAAAAAGATGGGTTTTTTTTTCAAATTAATGACTAGGTCTCTGTTTTTTGTTTGTTGTTTTTGCATTTCCATGGGTTGGATGAATTGGAATTTAAAAAGGCTTTCATTAAAAAATAAAGTATAAAATAAGTGATCGAGAATGTATTTAAGGCAGGTCGACCCAAAAATGGATCAGCTCTCAACCATCACTCCCAACGCACCACAAAAAACATTATATTACATATCGGCACAGTCATTTATTTCTTTCCTGGTATGTGACAGCTCCATCCCAGGGGATATTCCAGGTCGGCAAACACTGCAGCCCATGAACATGAAGAATGCCTTCCGAAATGAGCGATTAAAGAAACCATACAGGAAGGGATTTAATGATGAGTTGATATATCCCAGCCATAAAAATATGTCCCAGATGACCACTTCAGTGCTGTAATTTATGAAGGGGTCCACAATGTTGACAGTAAAAAATGGCATCCAGAAGATGAGGAAGACTCCCATGATGATGCCCAAGGTTTTCGCTGCCTTTCGCTCTCTCTTCATGGTGTTGCGGTGCTTTTTCTTTTTGCTCGAGTCTTTACCCACTCCAGCCGCCATCTGGCTTTCCATGGCGCTGATCTGCCTTGCCTGCCGTCTGGCTGCTTTGAATATCTTCCAGTAGGCCACCAGCATGATAGCCATGGGCAGGTAAAAGGCTATCAAGGAAGCCATGACAGCGTACACGCGATTGACCAGGAAAACACAGACCTCTTGAGGGAGCAGGATGTCAACTCCAGCAATATGGAGGCCTAGCATGATCGGACCGAAGGAAATAAGAATAGGAACGACCCAGCAGATGACAATGAGGAAAGCCACTCGACTTGGAGACATTTTCAAAGAATAAACTAGCGGGTTGCAGACGGCATAGTAGCGATCAAAGGCGATGCAACTCAGATGGAATATGGAAGCAGTACACAGCATGACGTCGAGGCTGGAGTGGAGTTGGCAAAAAAGGGAACCAAAGTACCAGCACCCTTCAACTGTCCGAATCATACTGTAAGGCATTACGACCAGGCCCACGAGGCAGTCGGCCACAGCTAGGGACATGACGAAGGAGTTTGTGGGCGACTGCAGCTGTTTAAAGTAGGAAATCGACAAGACCACCAGGAAGTTGCCCACCACTGTGCAGATGATGCCAATTAAGAAGAAGCCATACAGGATAAAACGAAACACCGGGTTCCTCAACATGACGCAGGAATCCTGATTGATGTCAAGTGTTGTGTTGGCACCGTCTTCGAAGCTACCGTTGTCCATCTTCTTGTTCAACCTGTCAAAACATTCAGACCGTTAATGACACCACTGACAAGATGACGAAAATGTAACAGTAAGCGGCTGGGGCAAGGAAAATCTGGACATTAATCTTTAAGCTGCTGACCCACGATGCGACCCCAGATAAGTGAAAGAAAATGGATGGATGGATGGATGGATGGATGGATGGATGAATTCGTCCAGAATTCTGTCGAGCTTCAGCCAAAAGTTGCCAAGAACATTAACGCCAGAACAGGAGCATTAAGATGTATGCCCATATCGTCTTATATCACTACCTCTAAATGGCCAAATTTTTCCTCTAAAACTTCAATTTTTGTATCTACTCGCAACAAGTGATGAGTGTATTGATTGTGTGATACTAATAAGTACTCATAAGTATCAATTGGTATCGACAATGCTCATAAGGTATCGACACAATTAAATGAAAAGTGTCAGGGTGGATGACAAATGTGAATATGCTGCGGTTCCTGTACACCAGGGATGCCCAACCAGTCAATTGCGATCGACGGGTAACCCGCGGACTGGACCCAAGTCGATCGCAAGGGCTATAGGGGGAAATGGAAAAAGAAAAAGATTTGTGTGTCTGTGTGCGTGTTATTAATATTATATACATTTGTGTTAGTGTACACTGCACTCTCAGCATCCTATCAGTTTCACTTTCCCAAAATGTATTTTAAAAATAAAATAAAATATAAAGGCACAGCAAGCCATGCATTCATGCACAGCAGACGGCACATGACAAAATCCTTTCATTGCCGTGCCAATGATGTGTTTCAGATGACTTGCAAGTGACTTTAATGAAGACCATTGGGACAATGCAGTGATGGCAAAATGACACTTGAGAGAACACAACCATGCCAAGTGTCGCTTTACAACCCCCCCCAAAAATCTGTTTATTAAAATGCAATTATTAGAGAGCAGCCTTTGTTTCCAATCATGAAGGATTACGATATAAGACTCTTACATCCCACTTCAGAGAAGATGACACTTCAGTGAACCTCTTGCATCCTCACATCCCTGCTACAATTCATTTCATTTCATAGTTTTCTAATTTAGCATGAAGGATTTATGTAAAAATAACTTATTTTCAGACATACAGTATGTCATTTGTGCACTATTTTTTGTATAAATGTTACAGACTGTTCTCATACTCACACACACACACACACACACACACACACACATTCAACAGATTTTTTTGTCGAAGAAAAATACAACCCTACTAATTTAGTAAAAGTCGCAAAAATTATTGGATTCTGAATTCGAACAATACCAAATCTAAAGATGACTCCCCCCCCCCCCCACCCCCCAGTGGATAAAAGATGCTCTTGTGAAAAAAAAAATGAAAACAAAGACACTCACTTGCGTGGAAGAGAGAAGACGGTCTGTCCTCATGACGCTCTCAAAAGCAAGTCCTACTAGGCAGATTGAGATGGGAGAGATGTGAGAGGTGGGTCTAATGAATACGTGCCACAGTAATCAAAGGAAGCGGCCAATACTTGTTGGCTTGCATAGATAAACTTACTGAAAGAAAAACAGTCTCAACTGCTTGTTATGTTGCCAATTGGATGGACAATGCTATTAGTCTATTAATTGAAAGGTGCTCCCTCCTTCAATAACACACAGCATGCATTTGTATCAGGCGAATAAGGGGGCTGCTTTATGAACTCATGCGATGCAACAGCCTTAACCAGGGGTGTCCAAAGTCGGTCCTCAAGGGCCGCTGTCCTGCCTGTTTTCCAGCTCTCCCAGGAGCAACACACCTGATTCAAATCATCAGGATCGTTCTAATGCTGCTTCAGAGCTGGCTGATGAGCTGATCATCTGAATCAGGTGTGTTGCAGCCGGGAGAGATAGACAACAGGCAGGACAGTGGCCCTCCAGGCCCGGAGCTGGACATGTCTGGCCTTAACATTCTTTTATACTGCACTCCCTTAATGCTAAACATTTGCTCAACACAGATCAGTTTTTAAATCCTGTATTTCACTTGTTGGATCCTTTTCAAAACATGTTTAAACCACAGCATGGAGAAGGTTGCAATAAATTCAAACGACAGTATGATGCAGTCTTTCAACACACTTTAAACCTCAATACATCCTGGCCTAAATTGGACATTTGGGGTCCTATTCCTGTGCCCAGCGCAAGTCGAGTGCAAAATGCAGTCTAACTTCTTTTAGGATTTTCGACAGCCATAGTTATTGTAGAAATGGGGATTTGAGCCGTTGTGGGAGCGAACACGACTGATTTGATTCCCGGCAAATTGAAGCAGTTCTTCTAATTCTTTTTAAATTCAGCACTTGAGAGCCGCACGGTATAGCTAGATACTGTATGTCAATACACAGCCACTCACTAGCCTGGATAAAAATGGCTGAGCTGTATCAGGAAGGGCATCTGGTGTGAAAAAAAAAAGTCACTTCTTCTTCTATGCCGGGTTACAAATCCAGCCTTGTCCCTGCAGGCAGACGAGGTTCAGTTCCCATAGCAACGTAGGGGGAGGAGGTTGTCGATATGTGTGAGATGGCGATGGTTAACTAACGACCAGTCATTGTGAAGTCTGCCTTTCGTCCAACGTCAGCTGGGATAAACTGTATCTCCCCATGACCCTCACATAGAATCAGGAAACAGATCTTAGTGTCGTGATTATTCATTTTTAATTCATTTTAGAATCTGAGTAGACCAACATGACTTTCATCCATTCATTGTCTAGATTTGATCCTGCATCTTGTTCAAGGGTCCTCAACTTTTGAATCAGTGTTGAGCCTCAATCTCACGTGCCCCAATGTGCAACGAAGCACACTCCGTCGATCCTCATGTGAATGCCTGGAGCTTCAGACAATGACAGACATATTTCAAGTGTGGGGGATGTGCTCTAATTAAACATGGGTGATCGTCAATGAAGGCTGTAATAAAAGCGATCAGCATTCGAGTATCGTTTTTTTTTCTTTTCTTCCCCAGACCAGCTATTCATGTGTGTAATACAAGTGTGCTTTCAAGACTCAATAGCCTTTCTGCGCACCTCCTCTATTGTCAACAAAAAAGGAGAGAGCAAAGGCTGATTCCAGGTGCATGTTTATTCTCCAGTGGTCAAATAAAGTGCTCTGTCAAACATGAGTACGCATTTCATTACTTCAACACCCTGTATGTAGTCAGGGTTATTGGAGTGTAGAAAAAAAAATCAGATGTTTTTTTTTTTTCCCTATTTACTGTCATCAGCCAGTTAATGTTCTGATATGGTTTACTAACTCACAGGCTGAAAATTTTATGCCACCACGGATGAAGACCTCTTGTCAGGAAGTCACAGGTTGAATTGTGGTGTTCGCCAAGGTTCCATTTTACGTTCAACGCAAATTTATACATGTCGCCACTTGGCAGGGTCGTCGAGTGTTTTCACATTTATGACATCCAGTTTTACATTTTCATTTCTCCTAATGACCACAACCGGACTGAGAGTCTTTTACTTTCAGCTCAATCAGGACACAACTGATGTTTTACTTATTGGTCCTGAAAGAGAGGGCGAGAGACAGGTGTTCATTTGCTGATATTACAAGCCATGTATAAGGAAGAGGATTCAGACCAATGAAGCAAAAAAAAAAAAAGAAAAAGGTTGGCCAGATTCTCATATTAAAGTCAGAAAACATTCAATAAAGTGTCTTAGTCATAAACTTATCAAAGTTGAATATGTTTGCAGGACCACAGTGTTGTATTCTCACTACAAAAAATATTTTTCATTTATTTATTGACTTGCAGCCAAAAATGTTAATGTCTGCTACATCCGGTGGCCACTGCCCAGTGCCCACACTTGCCTCTATTGCAAAATTCACCACAGTAAAAATGCACATCAAAATACCTGCTAAGAGCAGAAGAAATGCAGCAGGCCGTAGCACGGACAGTATCAGAGTTGGAGCAGCATCTGTGAGGAACACTGCTGGATACTTTTGTCAGAGATTCACATCAAGTGTATTTTTGCGTTAAAAACAATTGTATTACATTATTAACAAATTTTACGTAACACCAGATACTGGTGTCAAATTAGGACATATGAGTAAATTTGGCACTGGATAACATCCCCCATGAGTGTCAACGGTTTCAATTCTCGAAGCATTTTAACAATTGCATACTGTCCAAGTGACATCGCATCTGTTTTATCAAAGTACCAAAGAACAAAAAAGGTGAAATTGTAAAAAGGTTTATTTGGATATGATGAATTAAATCTAAACGAGAACAAAAAATATACACAGTTCTAAAAAAAAAAAAAAGTCTTTTTAGGTCCTTTGTGCCGTTTTCCTCTATGATTTCCATTTTACACAGTCTTGGCAGTACAATGTCTCTTTGTGAAATGGACTTTTTAAAAAAAGGACCCAAAATAATTCAAATATCTATTTGTTAGCCAAATAGCACAGCTACCCAAGTCACTTCTAAATTACTCTCACAATTGTCAATTTTCATAGATACTAATGTGCCTGAAAAAAAGTGTATTCGGACGATGTCTCGGGATGAATGATTCTAAAATTTTTGGTGAAACATCACTGCTGGAGGCCACCGGAGTGGAGTCGACAGTCAACAAGGCAGACATTCAGCTTGCGTCTGAGAGCACATGAGATTGCGCTGGTGCTCCAAATGCGGCCTCGGAGTGGGAATCATAGGGGCCTTATCAGGAGCAACTTGACAACGGTCAAGTCAAAGGAAGCCTCAGACTCACGCCAGTCGGGTCAGTTTGATTGCGCTAACGTGGGGGAAAGCCCCTGTGCGGGCCTCCCCGGCCACGGAAGCCTCCCCTGTCTCCGCGGAAGTTTGGTCGGATTCTTTCCCGACCTCTCTCTCCACCTCTTCCTGCATTCGGACCACTGCGCACCCCTCTGGGTGCGCCGCCGCCACGGTCGGACTTCATCTTGGAAGGCGGCGATTTGGGGCGCAGTCGCTCTATTTCCTCGGTGCAGCCGGAGAGGTAGGATTCAGGCAGAGCAAAATGTGAAGAGTAGCTCTCTGGGTTGAAGTTACTGTTGGTGAGAGTGGGACCGACTGTCAGCCAACCTGTAGGGGGAGACAGGAGCCAGTCACAGATGTTTTACCAGCCCGGCAGAACAAGAAGAGAAAAGACAGCAACGTGCAAACAAACGATCGACACACCAGGTCTGATGGTCGAGTCACGTCCAAAAAGGTGCAACCTCCTGCGCCCCAAACAGAAGTGCTCGATGATGTGAAAGATCTCGACGGGCTTCTCGACATTTCCCATCTCGGGCTCCTCCGTGATGATCAAGTCGATGTCCACGTTGGCATGGATGAAGTCGCCGTCTGTGCTTCTCCGTACTGTTCCTTTGATTCCCATCAGGCAGTGTTCCTAGACAAAAGCCGCGTTTTCACATTTATCTGCTTGGTGCTGGAAAATGTGTCTTCTTCCTGGTTTGTTCCTTTTTTTGCATATCACACTTACATGTTTCAGCTCACTAAACCAATTTTAATGTCTCACCAAGATTACTCGGTACCGGAAAATGATGAATGCTAAATTTTATTATTATTAGTTGGGTGTGAATGTGGGGGCAAACCTACCTGGCCCGATGTGGAAAAAGTAATTGCCAGTGGACCGACTTGTTTAGTTACAACTGGTTGTGTCACCATTGGCAGTAATAGGACATTTGCAGTAACCAATGATTAGGATTTTGTGTCACCGTGGAGGAATGTTGGCCCATTTATATTTGCTGAATTATGTTACCTTGGTCACACTGGAAGGTTTTTAAGCATAGACTACCTGAAGGTCATACAAACGTAAGACCAGACTTTTGATTTGGCCAGTTCAAAACCTTTCTAAGCCTTTCAGAGGTGGACTTTGTATGTTTCGAGTCATCGGGCTGCATCAGCCGCGCATGCTTGAATTTGAGGGCCAAGACCTGAAGCCAGATGGATTATTAGTCCACTTCATGAGTCAAATCATAATTTCAAAAGTGTAGTTTGTATTAACTCATTCAGGACCAGCCAATTCTGGACCAAGTCTGAAAATA
This sequence comes from Hippocampus guttulatus, assembly GCF_054856545.1. Classification (NCBI taxonomy): domain Eukaryota; kingdom Metazoa; phylum Chordata; class Actinopteri; order Syngnathiformes; family Syngnathidae; genus Hippocampus; species Hippocampus guttulatus. Next base: position 13,368,275 of record NC_141269.1, read on the forward strand.
GGTTTAAAAACGTCTTTGGGAGTGAATGAGTTAATGTGGGTTGTCGCTGATATATTTACATTGTCTTGATGAGCCAACACATTTGAGTGAGAAATTCAAAAATAAAAGTCTTTGTAATAAAATGAGTACTGTCGAATGAATGTGCTGTACCTTGGTCCTTTGAAATACTGCTTTCGGGTCCAGCGCCTTTGTCTTGCCTGGGTTATTCTTGTTGGTCTTGATCCAGCAGATGTCTTCGCAGCGCCTGAAGCCCCATTTCCTTAAACACTGCGAATACAACATTGTGTTCCGGGTATACATGAAATCATGAATCAATCCACAATTATTTGAACGCCTGCATTTTTAAGACTATTGAAAGACTGATTTAAGATATTTTAATGTCAATTACAATTGTTTATAGATTTATAGATTCAATGCCTTTTAGGTTTTTAAGCATCCACAGTCGTGCTGCATAAACTCAAACGGAAATATTGGCCACTCTAGGTATGAAACAAAATGTACTCGTGAGGATGAAAAGGTCAGACTGTCACTCAGCTGGCCAAACAGGAAACGTAGTGCGTCTCCGCGAGAGGGATACCAAGTACATAATATTCAGCGGCGCTGTGGAGATAACCACGAGGCAACCAAATAATCACTCCACAAAATTTTCTATTTTACTCATACAAATAATGCTGTCATCGTCTGACTCAAAGTTTAAAAAAAAAAAAAAAAAAGTAGAATAAAAAGCTTTCCTCAAGCCACGTGGACACCACAGACTCATGAGAATATGATATACGGTTTGCATTACCATTCTTCCCAAGTCCAGGCCTTCACCCGAGCCACACCAGAGGAAGACAAAGGACCGAAGGGCAGAGATCTCTTCAATCTCTAGCTTCATGATCTACAAACAAAAGGAAACATAGGAATAGTCCTTCCTTCCATCCATGTTCGAGAGCACTTTTCCTAATTAGGATTGCGTTTGAGTTGGAGCCAATGCTAGCTCATTTCTGGTGAGTGCGAGGTACACCATGGATAATTGCAGGGCACATATTGACAATCATTCACATTCACAGCAATGAAAAATCCATTGTCTTCAATGAACCAACCATGCATGTTTTCAGAAGTGTGAGACAGACATGCTAACCAGCAGGCCACCCCACTGCCATGTGAACAGTCAAAAAAAATAAAAATAAAAAAAGTCATATAAAACACGTGCAGGTTGGATAAGTGGACAGTTGAGCCAGACGAATGTTCAGATGAGCGCGTGTTGCCCTCTGCTGGATAAAGATGGCTAATATGCACAGGACTACTATTGCGGTGCGGCTGCTCACATCCATTCTCAGAATTCTTCCCAAGATAAAGTTGGTATGCAAACTTACATCATCCCAGGTCCAGAAGCGCTCTGTGTGGCTGATGCCTGACTCTCTGTAATACTCCTCTAAAGGAGGCTCGAGCAAAATGACATCAAACTCGCTTTTTAAATCCTGCAGGTCAAAGTGCTCCAGGTCAGCCTGCAGGTACCTGAAAACCACACACACACACATGACATGAATACGTCTATGTCAAGATATGCTTTACAGTCAAACACACTTTCTGCGCTTCACCAATTTTTCATCCATTAATTCCATCCATCCATCCATTTTCCGGTCCACTCTATCCTCACAAGGTTCGCATGCACAACAAAAACAACGTCTTTCATGCTCAAACTGATGGGGTTTTTTTTCCTTCAAATATTGACTCATTTTGAATTTGATGCCTGAAACAGATTACAAAAAAAATGGGCGCATGCTCACCACTGTGTTGCATCCCCTGTCCTTTTAATAACATTCACTGTTTGGAGACTGAGAAAACTAAAGGCCCTTTTCAATTACAGGTTGTGTAAAAATGGTAAAAATAGCGTGGAACACGGTTGCTGAGCGTACATGGGAGGGGTGTTGGTAGTGGAGATGAGTCCGTCCTTCAATCGGATCAGCTCTCGCAGTTTGGGGTACTCCTCAAATCGATCGGCCAAGCCTGATCCCCACCGACAAAAAGACAGATTTGAGGAACGCTTCTTCATCAACATTCCCCCGAGCCAACTCCACTCACCAACATCTCGAATGAAGTTCTGCGGCCTGTGACCTGTGTCGACAAAGTGCTGACAGTAATCGTTGTGAGGGTTCAAGCTCTGCGTACCCTGAAAGTAAATGAGTGGAACGCAAACCGACCGCAACGTTACATACACGTGACGCTCTCAAATATCTGTGACACCTTTGAAACACTATCAGAGCCATATTCGTTCAACAATGCACCAAATGGTTGCAATTCAAGAGATGTGGAACTGCAATTGCATCACGGTGTAGTATATACAGTATGTAGTCATAGGATGTCCTTATCTGGTGACATACAGTAGGAGTGCACAAGAAAATTCTCTTCTGACCTTAAGGAAAGTACTTGAGTCCTTGTAGACTTCCTCGTATGGATTGCTTTCCTCAGGCGGCGGCACCTCCACCTCATCCTGACACACAGCAACAGAAGCATTTCTTGGGATGCATCATCATTCGAATCAGAACATCATTGTAAACCAAAGTCACAGTTCAAAGGGAAACTATAATAAAATGACAACACCATCAGGAAAAATATTTCTCTCATATCAGCAAGAACAGCCCAAAACCCGATTGCCAATTGTCTTACGAATGGATGAAAGGAATGAGCAAGCACTGCAATCAACCCTGAGTAGACACAGATAAAGTGATGCCTGGAGATATAACTTCTATTTGTTGCTTGACCATGATTGTATGGTGTGACGATTATGGAAATAATATCAATCCAGATTATTTTGATTGAGACTGAATTCACGATTTACATTCATTCATTCAGCTCCACTTGTATTGATTCAACTACTGAATGTCAAAAACCCCAAACTCCCATCATAGGCTCATGCCCATTCCCCACTGCACGTTGAGTACTTCATTCTTGAACTCTCTGTTCTTTCTGTCAAGTTCAAATCGACCTTGTAAATATCATGAGAAATCAGCATAGCAATTAAAAAAACAAAAAACGGAATAGAAACAAATACTGATCATGCAATGGATGGAAATACCGGCTGTTCCTGCATTGGCCTCTTTGGGAATTTACCGTATTTTCCAAAAGCTGACAGCGCACCTTATAATCCAATGCGCCTTATATATGGATCAATATTCTGATTTCTTCGACGTACTAGTTTATATGTTCTGTAAAGTGCTTTGTTGCCACTACATCGGTTGTGGGAAGCTCTATATAAAAACAGTTGTATTGTATTGTATTGTATTGTATTCACTTTAGCGTATCGCCATCTATTGGATGCATAACGCAACTGCAGCCACGATTGCAGCTTCTATTCTCTGCGCCTTATAATGTGCTTTATCTATGACAACTGTTTTAGAATAGGTCGTTCATTGAAGGTGCGCCTTATACTCCAAAGCGCCTTATAGTGTGGAAAATACGGTACATTGACTTTGGCATTACCACTTGCAATGTTTTTAAAATGCAATGAGTGTTATCAATTTTGTTGCGTGTTTAGTTAAAGCGTAAACTCCAACTGGGGAGTTATTAAAATTCTTAAAGCCCGCTTAGGGATGGCAGAATCACATACGCAACACGCTTGCTACGTGGGGTTGTTTTAGGTCAACAAGATTTCCAGCTTGTCCTGTGATGTCTTAGTCTGAGCATTAGGGACACCGTGTAAAAGGTGTTATTATGGTACATTTGGAGGCTATGCTTGTGCCGCCAACACTCACTTTTTGTTCCTCCACATCTTCCTCGGTGTCATCACCCTCTGTCAGAGTCTTCTTCTTGGAGGTAGGGGCGGAATCATCCAATGAGGCCCTGCAACACACAACGGCAGCATTATTGTAGACAACAACCTATAAAATTTGGGTACAGGTGTGGCGCCTAATGGACTTTATACAGGGCAACTCATAATGTGCAAAAGGTGGAATAAGCTTCCGATTTCCGTTTATTCCAAGCTTCTGCGATGCCATCTGGAGGAAAAATAAGCTCAGTCTTTTAAATTGTGTTCACGAGGGTTTTTGTCAGGTACAGTCAATTGATTGGAGCTGGTGCTTTTCAAGATGGAAACGTCATCTTAAGCTGTGACTTTCTCAAAGACGGAGGAATCGCTTCTCCAGCCAGAACTGTGGTGTGCCCGACATTATGTTCTGCTTTTTATTTGAACAAGTTCAGCAGTGAGCTGGTACTACTTTGTACAAAGGAGAGAGAAAGGTTGGACATTTGGTGAGACAATTTAACGATTGCAAACTCAAATCAACAAACAGTAGTCTGTCAATCTTTCTGTTTTTCTCCTTGCTGGACTCCCTGACGAGTCACAAAGCTACACGCTTTTCTCACTCAGGTGGATGACGTCATCTACGCTGTCACACAGCTTCGTGAGAACATTCATCCTCAATCCTCACCCTGCAGTAGTTACTATTAATGCTTTTCAGTATTATTATGTTGTTATTGGTCGTCTTTGATGTTTTCATCAGCTCAATTTTGTTCCATCTGCACCATAGCATGTGACAATAAAGGCTATTTTATTTTGTGGTTGTTTTCATGCTCTCCAAGGTTGAGCTGAGCGTGTCAAAATGAGCATTTTTTTACACTGACCTGCTTGTACTGTGAGGCAGCAAATGGCAGCATTAAATGAGATAATGGTGCTTTGATCACTTTGTCGAAACTTGGATGACTGCGATAATTAATATGTAACACATTAATTATGCTAAATTGATGCCATTTCAGTAGATTGCAAGTACATGTATATTTTAAAGAATTTGATGAAATCTGTATGGGGTTGGTTAGATTAGCGCCAGGAAGTTAGTACACCTCCTTATCCCAAAAGTGGAAATGATGCGTTCACTGAATACATGTTGAGCCGCCTCTGACTCTATAGCCACTTACATCTTGAAAAGCGTAATAATCAGCGTAGCCTTGAATTAGTTTGGGCGCCATTTTCAACTGCAATAGTGACATGATACCAGAAACGGTTGGAAGTCACTCCTAAAACCGTGAAAGAGCAAAAGAGAGGGAATGCTGAATGGACCCCCCCCCCCCCCTTTACTAGTTGTTTTTTGTATTTTATTAAAACAAACGACACGCATTTATGGTCTTTCTAGTTTTCAGTGGAAACAGTCTGCATGCAAGAACTGTAATAAATGATCAAATCACTCCCAATTCATGTATGCATCGGAAATAAAAAAAGGTAATGATTTTACTTTTCTAAAAATTAAGCCTTCCTTTTACAGCAGACTCACACTGCATGGCACATGCTTTGACTGACATTCATTGTTTAGTTCATTTAACTTTTTGTGAACTAAGCAAGCTAGGTAGATGATTATTATGATTAATTCTGAGGGAAATTCCAGACATGCCGCACCCATGTGCATTTACAACTTCTTACCTGCATGTTTCTCTTGTCTCTTCTATCTCTTTTAGTTCCTCTTTACTGTTGAGCACAGCTCCAATGCTATCTGCACTCTCAGCTCCCAACTGTAGACAATGTAAAAGTGAGTAATGCTGCGCAATTTTAATCATTGCTCCATGGTCATACGCCTTTGTGCGTGAAAAAAAGGTGTAGATATTAATTTCAATTGATGTATTGTGCGCACCATGTGTTTACATTCATACACATCTTTGCTATTGCGGTGCTCTGCAAACCATGCATGGGTGACAAGCACGCGAACTAGTTGGGAGGACTATATTCCAGTTTTGCCACGTATTCGAATTTACAAACAGAACGCTGCAAATGGTTTTAGCACTTCGTCGATGACTTCATTATATTACTGGGTTACCTACTGTATGAATAACAATAGTGCTAAGATACTTGCCTGTCGTGCTAAAATCTGCCGCCTAAGTTTTTGTCGCTCGCGGATTTCCTGCAGTCGACTGTTCATTTCGTATATTTCTTAGTGTTCTGCGAAAGCAAACCAATCTAATTTAATTCATCGGAATGTGTACAAAATTGACTGGCCAGCAGTGAAGCACACGACTAGCTAATGTTTGCTACACGGGTAAACCACCGTGGAAGCGCTCGATGTAAACGGCTGGGCATTTTAGTGAAACAGATGGGGTGGTAGTTTTGTTGTTCTAATCAGCGGAAGAAATAGCTATGTGATATTTTTATTTTAATTTGTATGAATTAATTGATTGTCGCAATGTCATACACGGCAGTGCTGTGCGAGTATGAATGGAGCTGTATTAACAGCACAGAACTATGGATTGACGACACCGCCCACCTGAGAGTGTTTCAGCAATCTCTTGTATAAAATAAGCACTCATATGTAGGCGTCATCCAACTGGGTCCCGTCGTTGTGACGTTTGTTGCCGGCTTTCCTCCAATGAGAAGACACGCTACTATGTCGTAGGCGTACGGAGATATTCTATTAGTGTAAGATAGTAATAGTTTGTCTCTCTTGTCACTGCGTCTTGACCCTACTCTCGGAAATGAAACACCACAATACTCCATGCCATCATAATGCTACAGGGCTTTTTTGTTATAATGTTAACAATGTACTATGCCGACATGTTTCGCACATTTGTAATTGAATAAAGTAAAAAAAAAAAGATGCTACAGGCCTACGCTACACAAAGTAACTAGCGCCAGATAAACCAAACAAGAAAGAAAACACCACCCAAAATACTTGTTAAATAAACATGTATTTCCATTTATTTCGGAATGTACCTTTCAAACTTCCAAAAACTCTTCCCTACTTGTTAATGCCCCTTGGCCGTGTTTTATTTGGAATTTTTCCACTAGATTATTTATCCTCAATTACAACCACAGAAAGTTTATGTTCATGTGAACAGCATTTGTTTGTCGCTCATGTTGGCAGTTGATTCTTAAATTCCACCTCTTAATTGTTTTTGCTCTCCAACGATCACCATAATGGCCAACATTAGAATGAAGTAAAAATGCATAGGCTAAGGCTTTACAGAACTACTTTTCTCTCCACAATCTTGCTGCTGTAGACTGTAAATTTCCCCAGTGTAGGACAAATAAAGGATATCTTACGAAAACGCACATGTACTACAGTACTTATGTTTAAATGGTAAATGGGCTGTCACTTGTATCACACTTTTATAACTACCCAAAGAAAAATAACTGTACTTAAAATAAGGACTGTACTGTACTTGTTTAAAAAAAAGATTGTACAGTAAAGATTAAAAGTACTGTCCAGGATTTTAAAACATTAATACATATAAATAAACATGGAAATACTGTAATGAAAGTAAACAAACTGTTTCATAGCTACTCGCATCATTGTAATATTTTCAATTGTATTTCGTGTTTGAAATGTTGCAAATTTCATCCATCCATCCATCCATCCAGTTTCTTATCCGCTTATTCTCACAAAGGTCGCGGGTGTGCTGGAGCCTATCCCAGCTGTCTTTGGGCAGTAGTCGGGGTACACGCTGAACTGGTTGCCATCCAATTACAGGGTACACATCGATAAACAACCATTCACACTTACAATCACATCTTCGGACAATTTAGAGTGTTCCATTAACTTGCCATGCATGTTTTTTGATTGTGGGAGGAAACGGGACGTCCAGGTGGGTCGGACGTCATAGTGCTTCATACTGACATGAAGCGTTATGGAGACCCAAGACGTCAAGCAAAAATGGGAACAAATTCCACCAACACAGCTTCAACAATAGCTGCCTTAAGCTCCCAAACGATTATTGACTCTTGCTAAAAGTAAAGGTGATGTAACACAGTGGTAACTATGCTCCTGTCCCAGATTTTTTTGGACCGTGTTTCAAACATCAAACATAAAATGAGTAAATATTTGAAAAAAAAAATCCGTTTGATACAACTTGTCTTTATAGTGAATTCAATTGAATGTGGGGTCAAAATGATTTCCAATCATTGTAGTGTATTCTGTTTCTATTTACATTGTACACACTAGCTCAACTTCACTGGGATTTAGGTTAAATATTTGTATTCATAATGATGTGCAATTGTGATACTCAATTTGACATTTTTTATACATGCATGTGTCTCAGTTTTATAGGTGCTCCAAACCTCTCAGGGATCTGGGACCCCTGTGTAAAAACATCAATTGAAAACAGTATTTCCATGATTAAGTCTTAGGGCTATAGTGTTCTTCATCACTCCTTTTCTGGACATAACCTCTTTTTGAAGGCAAATGCACCATTTGCTTTATGATTTTATAATGTGTGTATAGCCTAAGCATCTACTTTTGAGGAGTCAGCCTGCTTAATGTGGATACCAACACACAGAGCACTGTAATGCAGTTTCATTGATCTGCTCCCAGCCCACTCTCCCTCCCGTCCCCCGCCAGGGCGATGCGTCTGGTTGGGAAGCTTCGATCTCCTCAGCTGATGCCATTCTCGCCGCGTGCGAACCTCCGGGATCCAAGCGCCAGATCCCCGGCATGACGGCGGCCTTCCTCGCCCTCACGGCCGCGCTCCTGTGGCCGAGCGGCGGCCACTCGTCATTTATTCAACCGTTCGGCGACTGCGCCCGGAGCCGTGGCTCAGGCGCCTCGTATCGGGGCGCGATCGACGTCACCGAGTCCGGCGCACGGTGTATGAACTGGAGTGAGGTGGGCGGCTTCACGGAGCGTCACCCGGGCAAAGGCGTCGGGGAGCATAATCAGTGCCGGAACCCTGACGGCAGAATCCGAGCGTGGTGCTTCTTCCGGAACCAAAGAGGCAGGGTGGACTGGGGCTACTGTGACTGTAAACAAGGTAAACAACAGCGGGTTTGGAACCACATCACATGTACGGAACAGCATATCCATGAACATCCATTGGCTTTCATTCAGTATTAACATGCCATTACAATTACGTTTTCAAAGTTATTTTACATTCCCAGTCAAGGAAAATAGGCCTTTGTCACATTGCAAAAACGTTTATTGTGGATTCAAATAAATCAGGAGATCACCACTTCCAAATCTCCTTAATTACTACAAAACAAGACAGTTGTAATCCATTAAAAGAGGGGCAATAAAAGTATGCCTCTGCAAATATAGCGCTTATTTTTTTGTTAAGTATATTTTGACTATCAATTCAAATTAGGTATCTTCTGCAATGTGAATGTAAAAACAAAGGACAACCATGTAACTACAGAGCTCCTGTTGTGATAACTTTATTATTAGTGCACGTTAATCCAATTATTACAGTGTATCATAACTTGCAATGGGCATGCAATTCTAGATGTTATTGTACACATTTTTTTCTGAAATGTTGAAGAATCAGTCAACTATGTTGGTGAGATTTGCTGTATTTGGGTGTCTTGGAACCATATTCAAAACATGCATGTAACCAAGAAATAACATTTTCAACAACATTTAATGCAACTGGAATAATAACAAATACCAACTTCGATATACTTTTTAACAAGTGTAATGCAAAAGTTGATGTGGTTTGCAAGAGTCATTTGATAAGTAACTCCAAATGGCCATCAATTGCCTGTGTATCTACTCTATCTACTTTAAAGACACCCTGGTACAATGGGCAATGGCGTTAAAAGCGGTCTGTTGAATCAAAATGCCATGCAGATGTTTTACCATGTTAAAAAGCACCTTATCTGTCTTTGTTTTTTTTCATGGAGCATTGATAATGTGGTTTAATGAAGTGAAGTATGATACAGTAATGTACCGTAATCACGCTTTTTTTGACAGATTTCTACCCACACATGAACGCAACTGCTGTAGTGTGTGTGTCGTCATTCATGATAGATTTCCCTTGCCTATACAATAGCTCTTTTGCATCATTTTGATGAAAAAGACCTGCTTTTACACAAGGGGTCCCTTGCTGTGCATGCCAAGGTTCAGTTCGTCTGCAAGGGGGACGCTCCAAACTGGATGGCAGGGTGGAGGTCTATCTGGGTGGTGTGTGGGGCTCCGTGTGCAGCGATGACTGGCGAGATGAAGACGCTACAGTTGTGTGCAGGCAGCTGGGCAGGGGGTAAGTGTGCACACATGTATACATTCCCGTTCAGCAGCGGTAAATCACTTCGATGAGTGGCCAACCATTTCCTGAAAGAATTATGTGTGATACAAAGTCATGATTGAATTTTGGAAATAATGTACAGTAATAAACGATGAATTTCCCAAGTGTTTTTATATTATTTTTACCGTTTGCTCTCTGTTGAAGGCCACATTTTCAGATACATTTTTATTTCACATAAAAAGAACACTGCTTTGTGTTGTGTGCAACCATCTCGTGCGTGGCTTACATCTTCGATGCAGGTGCGCCATAAAAAATCACAATGCTACGTTGTCTTCAAGTATTTGACAGATGGTGAGCGCATGATTGGAAATTGGTAGGAAGGCTTGAAAGAGCGCTGCCTTGCACGGCAGCGCTCTTTTTTTGTGCTTTTTTTTCCCTCTTTTTGTCAGTGACCTTTGCATTCCAAACCTTCATTCCCTAGACCCTAGAGGTATTGGAATACTTTTAGCTCTCCACATATTTACCTTGTTACCACCACTCCTGTGACTCACGTTCCTGCTCACATCTTGCCTAACCTGAACTTACATTTCCTTTCAACTCTTAATAAATCGCCATCGAATGTAGCACTTTAAATTGCAAAAAAAAAATAAAAAAATGGTCATAAACACATATGTTGTCATGACTTGTGGGTCCACGTTGCACACTTCCATCTGTTGACACTAAAACCAGCTCTGGCACACATGCTTGCATTTTCGTGCAAGAGGCAAACTCATTGCAGAATGCGGAGAGCGCAAATGTCAGCCATATGTCTGGCAGAATTACCGCAGCGCTGATGGGCGTCACATGACCAGTTATTGGACACTGCCGTGCAAAAGTGCCTATGGTATAGTTGCTCGGGAATGGCAGATCATAAACTTGCGTGTGGCTAAAGGGCATTCCAGGCAGCGTAAGGCCTTTGTGCTTTGAAAGGCTCCTAACCAGCTTAACAATCAAAACTGTCAGACTGGGTTTCTCTATGGAATCCATTTCTCATCTCAATTCTATGTTCCTTTATGTTCAATTGCCTGGATTTACATTCTGAGCCCCAATTCCCCTTTAGCCTCTCAGGTCGGGCCCATGCGCTCCCGCTGTCTCATCCGAGCATGGCTAAGTTCCACTGGCGGGCTGTCCGCTGCCAGGGAGATGAGCCCGATCTGCTTCAGTGTCCTAAAACCATGTGGAATGGAGGCGAGTGCTCCATGAGTGCAGTTGTGACCTGCACTAAAGAGCACGGTAGGTCAACAACCTCTTGAAGGTTTTGGATGGATTTGATGAAATGCTTCTGTATGAAAGTGCTGAGTCCTATGTTCACATTTTCATCAGTTGCGGTGATGCTGCCTATACGGCTGGTAGGCGGCAAGGCAATGTCGGAGGGCACAGTCGAGGTGTTCCATGCAGGCCAATGGGGCTCCATATGTGATGACCAATGGGACGACAGTGATGCAGAGGTGGTATGTCGACAATTGGGGCTGAGGTGAAGGCATGCGCTTTTAAAGTTCTAAGCTAGTTATCAACCAGAAGCAACCAGACAGAAAGTCCAGTATGTTTTTCAATACTTCCTTTGCACTTTTATGTCTTACTTTCAGTGGTGTAGCACGGGCATGGCGCCAGGCCCATTATGGAAAGAGCTCTGGCCGTGTATGGCTGGATGAGGTGAGATGCACAGGAAATGAACTGACTGTGGAGCAGTGTCCGAAAAGTGCTTGGGGAGAACACAATTGCCTCCATTCCGAGGACGCCGGCGTCTCTTGTAGTCCACTGACAGGTAAATGAAGCGACCTGCATCATCATGAAGTAATGGTGCTTTGATTAAGAAAAAAATAGGGTGACACAATCCATTAGATATTTATAATACTCTGTAAATATACAGTAGCAGGATGCAAAATAATAAATGTCCCAAATAAACAGGACTCCTCGACCAAATCATCAATCATTCACTATGACCAAAGGTTTTTTTTTTTGTAATTCCATTCCATTACATGCAATGCAGTGCACAAGTGGTGTCCACATCGACATCACAATTCCTTATGAGCTTCCTGTCTGGAGTTTCATGCTCTACCAGTGCTTGCATGCATTTTCCCTGAGCAGTCTGGCTCTGTATCACATTTTGAAACATGCATGATTTTGATTTTGATTCACCAAATTCTTTTAAATTGTTCATAGGTATGAATGTGAGTGTGACTGGTTGTTTGCCTAGACAGCCCTGTGATGGCGTGCCTCGCCGATCGCCCCAAGTCCGATGAGATAGGGTCCAGCTCACCCACAGCTCTTCTGTATACACTACAAAGGCTATAGAAAATGGATGTATGCTTGCATTTGACAATTACTTTTGTTTCCAAGACAGTAGAATATTTTAACCACCTCCTGTCTTTTCCTCACAGTCATTGTCAGACTTTTCTCTCCACAGATGGTACTGCTAGGTTAGTGGGCGGGACTGGGAGCAACGAGGGACGCTTAGAGGTCTTCTACCGTGGACAGTGGGGAACCGTGTGTGATGATGGATGGACAGACTCAAATACTCAAGTAGTGTGCCGCCAACTCGGTTACAGGTAAACAGTGCCCCAAACCTATACGGTATGTGTCGTGTTGTTATCTATTGCTGCATTACGATGCCTCTGTGGACTGTGCAGGTTAGGCCAAACTCTGGTCCCTGAAGGCCTCGACATCACGCCGGTGCCTCGCTTCGGGGTTGCGTCTGGTCCTATTCTTTTGGATGACGTGAGCTGCACAGGCAAAGAGCCCAGCCTATTGCTTTGCAAACGGGAGGAGTGGCTCCGTCATGACTGCACACACCACGAAGACGTTAACATCGCATGCAATGCAGAACGCCTTGGAGATGGCCTCCCGACTAGTAAGACACAATCTTATCTCACTGTGACATTTAAACTGTCGTACGGGCACATCCTAAATATATGTGATACGTACTGTATATATGCATCGGTAGAAGGTAACTGTTACCTAAGAACAATCATTTGAAAGAATGTCTGTCTTTTGTGTAGATCCACCTACTTTGCTACAACCAGCAGATTACTGTATGCAATGTACATCCTGAGTTTTTTTTGTTTTTGTTTTTTCATATGGCCATTCGTGCTTGTTAGCAGTGCAATTTTGACAGATAAATTGGCCGCTCGTGAATGAGGCGAGCATGGGAAGTAATTACCACGTCACTCCCCATTACACCCCATCATTGGCGAGTTGGCGAACGGGGAGCGCAAAACCTGCGTTCTCTATGGCCAAAGGCCTTCAAAAGTGTTGCGGGTGAGCTGGAACCGATCCCAACTGTGTTACAGCAGGGCCGCTTTTTTAGGATTACAGTACATGGCGTTTTCCGTTAATGCAGCACTGGCTTTTTTTGTGTCAGATAAAATCCTCATGATACCACATTTGCAAATGTATGTACAGTACATTTGTGAGTCATAAAGGTTGAATGAACAAACCACAAATTATTTTTTTCATTATGGCATAAAATCTCAATTGCAGTGACTTTCTACCGAGCTGCTGACCTTTCTGATATCGTCTTTCGCAGTGGTGTTAGTAAACACCGAACACTATCTAAGGTTGCTATCGGGTCCCTGGAAATTTGAGATTATCAATCACAACTTCTAATTTCATGCTCATACAATACGTGCAATGATGATTTATTGATGTTATGGCGGATTTATTCTTGGTGGTTAATGCATTAACTATTAACCCTGCTCCTAATGTGTATAACACACATATTCCAGCGCAGCCAGGCATAGGAAACCAAAGTCTTAATTTACACAAATTTCCTCTGTCTACTACGTAATAGAGACGTTTGTAAGATCTCTGTCAAACTCAGTCTGCACTCAATTAAAATCTCATTTTAGAAAATCCGACATCCCAAAAGTGCAGGTTGAGGGTGATGTCATGCGAGATTTTTTTTAGGCATGTCTGCTGATTAGCCTGACCTGCAGTAATGACTACTGATTGCAAGTGTATACCTGCTTGCTCAATGTAAGCCCCCTTGCTTGTGGTCAAACATTGCTTGCAAGCTTTTGTGGGCCCACATATTGCCTGCTCAAGTGTAAAACCATAACTTCAAACCTCTTTTCAAAAGGTGCTGTAGCGCCACTCTTGGCATAAAGAAGTAGGGGGAAGGGTCTGGGGTGTTAGCACCATTAATCAAGCTTATATCAATGGCATGCAGGCAATAATATAGGAGATAGGAGCGACAGTGATGGAGGAAGCAAAGTTGTTTTAATGGGTTGAGTTCTGTTGCCTTCGCTACATAAAATAAACTGTATGTGATAAGTCCGTTGAACGTCACAGCAAAGAATGCATGAGAGACTTTTCTTTGGTGAGAGATCACACAGTGGAGACAGAAATAGCTGTTTCACATCCTAGGGGTTTATCGATGCAGCTTAGGTAGCTTTGGCAAAGGCTGAGGAACATTCTCCGGTCGCTAAAGAATTATGTCATTACTGCAAAGTATTTGTGAGTTTCCTTGTGCGGATTTATGAGTGTTTATCTGTGGAACCTCCCGCATTGCAGCTTGGTTTGTGTTGATTTTAGAAAGGACAGAAAATGTGGATAAGCCAGGCAGGGCTTTCAAGTTACACTCTGTGGTTTGATTTTTTTCTTCTCTTGTCGGAGAGCTTCACGCTGAGGTCATGTTAGTGCATAGATGTTGTCAGAAAACGATAACAATGAGCCTTCCTCTATCACCACCATAGACATACACTTGAGAGTGACCTAAATTGGTAAACTGCGGGCCACAGTGGAACCCTGATTACCCACTATGTGTTCCATGAATTGTATGATCTCACCCAAGCAATCAGCAAAGAAAATCAAAGGTTGCCAAAAAAGTGCAATGGAGTGCTTTTGGAATTACGGATGCTTATAAGGACATTTATGGTCATGTGATTGACTGGTGGTAAAGAGTCCTGAGCAACTGTGGTGTCATTTTCAGCCGACAGCAAGTGTTAAAATGGACGCTCTCTGAGATGCACAAAAACGGGTCGATTTTACTGTTTGACTCATGTTCCACAAACGTAATCTTCTTCAGAATGCTGTGTTTAGACTTGTGGGGCTGCATAGAACTTATTCCTGTCATACATTGACTTCCCCTTTTACACAGCTGCAACTGCTTTGATGAATGCTGTGAAAAAATACAGTTGAAAGAAAAAGAGCAAGAATGTGCATTCAAGAGAGAGACGGTGGGAGTAAATAATGTTTTCAAAAGCAGAAAAAAAAACCCACACGGCAAAGTGGAGTGATCTGCAGAAAAGAAGAAAGGTGCTGCAGCTGTTGGAAACATGATTCTACATGCGTTCTACAAACATTCAACACGTGTATGTTTTTTTATGTTTATTTTTTCTTCCAGACATGTTGCTTTTCAGAAGCATATAGCATTAACTAGATAGGGACTAAATCGTTGCCAGGACAGTGTCTGACTCTGTTCAGTCTAAATTAGGTGTTTGTGTGATCTCCTTTACCCATTGGAGTTGTGGAAGAAGGTGGGGGTGTATGTTGGTCAGATGTTGGGGTTGTTACAGGTAGTGGGTGGTTATAGTGGGTGGATGTCTGAGGCTCATGAATATAGTTGGGGATTTTTACAAAGACACGTACTTCAGTGTGTGTGTGTGTGTGTTATTCAGGTATCCCAGTGAGGCTCGTGGGAGGAGAAAGCCCCAGAGAAGGGCGGGTGGAGATCTATCTATCCGGTCAGTGGGGGACGGTGTGTGATGATGGATGGAATGATCGAGATGCTGAAGTTGTGTGTCGACAGATGGGATACAGGTATGTGAACTGATCTCGACAACATTGTGGTTGTTGATCTTCAATGGTAAATGGAGTGCACTTATGTAGTCCATTAGCTACACCATACAGTGCCCAAAGCACTTGACAAAGCCTCACATTCGCCCATTCACACACGCAAGTTTTTACTCCATTCGGTGGCTGCTGCCAGGCAAGACACTGCCAGGCCCACTGGGAGCAAATTAAGGTTCAGTGTCTTTCCCAAGGACACTTGGACAGTCTGAGCTTTGCTCACAGGATGACTGAGCCACAGCCACCACTACAACAAAGCTAATTTGTATGCTAAAGAAATTACCTGATTATCAAAACAGCTAAGTTGCTTCTAAGAGACAAGATGGATTTTGTTCATCCAAATGACTTCATCACAAAAAAGTCAATATCTTTCAGAGCCAAGGCCTGAATCCAATTAAAAATCTATGGAATGACCTCAAGAGGTTTGTCCAAGAGAGATCTGAGATCTGGTTGTCAGGTGTCCATCAAAACTGCATAAGCAGGATCATCTTTGTCAGAATTTCAGAGACTGTCCTTTCATTTGAGCTCATTATAAAGAAAGGCTACCTAAAGTTGTGGCAGATTAAAGTAGTTCCCGGGGAGTCTGGGAACAACTCCTTTGAGCTGATGCATAGCAGTGTGATCACTCTGGATGTTATTATGCTCGCGCTTAAGTAAATCCAGAACATCATCTCTGCTTGCAGAATCCATCATAACGCGTTGGACTTGGCATCTGTCTCGCTCACATCCCATCCCGTCTTTTTCCTCTGCTTTTCATCTCTTCATCTCACGTATCTCTGTTTCCGCTCAATAACTCATCACACTCAAACTGAGCTTTGAGTTGAACAAAAATAGCTGAAGTCAACTGTTGCGTTCCAGATACATTAGTAAAATGTCTTGCCCAATAGTTTAACCGTCATTTCTTCACTTTTAAATAGTTGAGCTGGACATCATTTTGTGAATACCAAAATAAACAACCTCTAAGGGAGAGCATATTGTGCTCCGTGACGGCATATCTCATTCATTCTGTATCCTATTATCCCATCCCTCCGAGATGCTGTCACCTTTTCCATAACAAGTAATTGTCGAGGGAGTGCTGTCATATGGACACAAAACTGTCTTCGCTCCCACTGCAACACATGGCTTCCCGTTTTCTTCCACACGTGTGTGTAGGTGAAAGCCACATCTGGAGAACATAAGCATGAGAGCGCAGTGGAGCGTGTTGGAGACGTGCAAAGGCCAAGTTAGGATCATCATTCTGTCTGAAGCAGGGTGTGGTGAATGGTCGTTAAATACACAACACCTCCCCCGTGGTTAGACAATTCTCTTGGGGTGATAAAGCAAAAATGTACACAAATTATATACAGCCTCATCTTTGACCCAAAGTGACTCGGATGACACATACTGGGATTATTCCGTCACACTGAGTCATCGTGAAACTCCGAGGAGCATATGCGTCATATTTTTATGCTTGAAATGGGATTTGAGTCAGACGTTTATGTGTGGATTTCTTTTTTTTCCCCTTTGATATGCCTATTACATACAGTATGTCATGCCATTTTCAATATGCTCGTAAATAGAAACGTTTTATTTTTTATTTTTTTGGCAACTGTGGTATTTTATTCTACCTTTTTTATGTCAACTTCTATATTCACATTTGATTTATAGGTTTTAACATAGTGCTCATTGTTAACGCATTGTTAATTTTTTAAAAAAATTAATTAGTTAACTTGTCCGTACAATCAAATGGGACTCAGTATTAATCCGCACAAATAAAATGAAATTGGGAAATACTAACACGTAGCTTAATATTGTTCCGTTGAAATACACTGGATTGTGACATTGCTGATAAATTATAATCATTGGGAAAACATGCTCAACCTGGCGCTTGTCCTCTCCAGCGGGCTGGCCAAAGCCCGTGTGATGGCGTACTTTGGCGAGGGGACGGGGCCCATCCACGTCGACAACGTGAAGTGCAGCGGCGACGAGCGCTCCATCGCCGACTGCATCAAGCAGGCTCCCGGCATTCACAACTGCCGCCATAGCGAGGACGCCGGAGTCATCTGTGACTACGGTGAACTCCAGCCAGGCCACAGAGAGGACAAAGGTGAGTCGGTTAGTACGGTATGTTTGTCTTTTCTGGATTGTTTGATACCAATCTGAGCAGCCTGCGAATCATCGGTTGTGTCTCCGTGTGATGTGTGTCTGCACAGCCCTGTGCGGCATACTGTACTGAGAAACTAATGAGCCAGGATAACTCAGGGTGATATTTTTAGTAAGGCCCTTCTCAGTGTGTGTAAATATGTCCAGATGGCGAAATAGACCTTTTCTATGTTATTGATTCACCCTGTCTGCCACACCTGGAGACAGACTCATGTTGCTGTTTGTTTCCTGCACATTACACTCGCTATGGACACTTGCAGACTCTGTGGTAAGTCAACACCTCTGATAAATGACCTTACTTTTGTATATTCAGTCAATGATTATATTCCTTGCGCAAGCCAGACCACTGTTCATCATAAAAAGAAGAATTTCAAGACATAAATGAGAAAAAAAAAGTAATATTACAACAACAGAACCTGAAAATATGGTTAAGCAATCACCGCCATCCCAGACTTTCTCACACACGCTGATAGATAAACATCTCTCTTCTGTCTCAATCAGCTCCTGTCAATCAGATTTGTGGGCTGCGACTCATACACACTCGGCAGCGTCGAATCATCGGAGGAGAGAACTCTCTGAGGTGAGGCCAAAATGTGAAAGAAGACAATTTTATTTTACGTGACAGTAGGTGACGGAGGATGTCAGCAGTACGGCTCAGCCCTCACTTAATAAACAGAGTACAGTACTTAGATTAAACCATAAACAACTCCTGACACTTTGTGTTCACGTGCAATAATTAAGATGGGAGGAGGACATGTGCAAAGTACATTATTTTCGACGCAAGTCAAAATTTTTGTTCCGGGGCAAGTCTAGCGCAAAGCGCAGTGCGCACGGGTGGTGAACATTGCAGAACAGAAATTAGACTTGCTGTAGTTCGTGCATGACGTTGGAATGTAAACTGTAATATCTCCGCATCCGGATGATGAAGTACGCCGTGTTTGTGACAGGCAGTTGGTGACTGCCTTGCACCTACTGGATGTGCGTCTGTGAGTGCCATAGTGAAGGGGGTGCTCTTAAAATATTTTTCAAGATGGTAATAATTATAATTCATTGAATGTATTGATTCCTACAGTAATTCAGAGGGATTATCACACACCGGTGACCTATATATGAATGAAATAAAATGAGGTCCACCACACATGTCCGTGGATCTACATTTCTGTCTGCCCACGCCTCAATTAAATACACCAAAATCGTGTTTGACCACCTGTGCTGTAAAATAGACCACCTTTTAGCTAGTCTGAGAGGTTGTCTACTTTTTGTCACCAAATTGCGACATGCGCTGGGGGGTGCAGCAGGTGCGTCCAATGAAGCGTAACTTGTAATGTTTAACAATTCACTTTCCATTTTCCATACCTAATGTGCATTCGGGACCATGCATTCAGCCAAAGCAGTTCATATTGAACTATCCAGTGATCAATTTGTTCATAACCAATTTCACTCAATTGACAAAATTCACTCTGTTTACCTGAGTGCATTTACATTTGTGTCTTAGGAGTGGCTGGCCATGGCAGGCTGCGATACGCTTGCGGGGGTCCCGAGGAGACGGGAGGCTGGTGTGTGGAGCAACTCTGATTGACACCTGTTGGGTCCTCACATCGGCACACTGCTTCAAGAAGTAAAAGCATACACCTGATATGTTTATTTCACATGCACAAGCATCTTGGGGAATGCAATCTCGAATTCATGGAAACGAACTAGCAAAAGGAGACCTATTAGGAGCGTGAACATATTTTCCAGTTGAAAATGTTTGCCATCGGCAGTTCCAGGCTTTTGTACTTATCCTAGTTCATTTCAGGAACGGCAAGAGTTCATGCGAATTTAAGCATGAAAACAATCAGAGCAATACGTGTTGTTACATTCAAATTTTGACTTAACTGGAAGTGATTTGTTTTGATCGTGCAATTTGGCACATTCCAGTAGGGAGATAAAATGGCATTAAAAAAAACATATTACAGAGTTCATAAGACGGAGTTCTGCAGTGTTCCTGGTAAACAGCCTACCTGACAGATTTATGCTTTTCCACATAAACTGAGTCGTGGAAGTTTGGCTTCAACATAAATTTTCCTTAAGGTGTGTTTTCAGTGAAGATACTCAATAATAAAATTCTTATACCTGACCACAGGATTTTGTATTCCCAAATGAATCCACGTGGACATAATCTTGGAAGTGCCACAGTGAAGTGATCAGCTGTGGTTTGGTGCTCACCGTATAGTTAATCCATAAACATCATCTGGTTCACTAATGCACACAGCAGATAAGTCAGCAGGAAGGAAAAGTGGTGGTTTATTGTAGAACACATATAGCCTGCATTTAATTTTATACCCAAACCTGACCTCAACACCGACCCCACACCAATAAATCCCAACTTTTCCACATTAGGAAGAGGAAGAAGTAACTCACTATACCCTTCTCTTTAACTTTTCATGAACCATTCCCACGGTCTTTTGTTTTCACTACTGGAGGTGTATAACCAAGCAGCTAAAAAATGTTAAGATGATTGACAGAAAAAAAAAGACTGAAAGCCTGTGATGAATCTTAAAACCTGGAAATTCAAAATCGATTTGACTTCCACTTTCTTCAAATAGCGGCTGGAAAATGGTTGGAAAGTTGAGCAGTAATCACCCCTGTACCACTTCTCTGTGGCAATCCGAGTATTGAGCCACCCATCCACTACAACCACAGAAAGTGAAATTGGAAGAAAACATGCTTTATAAAAGTCTATATTTTAAACTACGAACAATTAAATTACATTCAATATATTTTTCCCAAAATGTACAACGTACTAATTGGCAATGGAAAGAAGTGTCTCCATATCGCGCTTTATCATTATTTATATCAGTAAGTCCAAGTCAACTTTATTGTCAAATGTGCTCCATGTGCAACATTAAGCACAGATGAAATTTCTTTCCTCTCAACCACAGGAGAGAGAAGAGCAGCTGCGGGTGCCCGCGCCAGCCATCAACAGAACAGTTAACATAAAATGACAAAATAATACAACACAACACATAAGACACAGACGGTCATGCAATCTTAACCACTTTTTCTGCAAACACTTTGTTGTTTGAAGCAGTTATCGATAAAAGAGGAGCGAATCAAAGTGTCCTTTCACCAGTGGATCAAAGACGTCCTGCTGAAAATGTGCACACGTCTGCTACAAGCTAAGTTTGAAAGAAAACAAGAAGCTGTAGCGTGCATTGACGAAAAAGAGATTGGCTCACGTCTCCTGTCCCATGTAAATCCGCTTCAATTCCAAGCAGCGACTCCCAGTAGTCAGTAATATGTAAGCATTAATTACATAATAGCTTTAGATAACTAACACAAACTACATATTTTTAAATGATAAAGGTAGCCAAAAAGATCAAAATTAGGGTCAAAACGACACCAAAATTAAATAATATGATGATAAAGCAAATACATTTCGGACTTTCAGGTCAAATTGTTCCATATCCTTGTCCTCCAAGAATATCTTGATGGATCTCGCTTTGTGGGTCATAGAAAAGGGCCTTCTTGAAACTGTTCCCACAAAGTTGGAAGCATAGAGTTGTCAAAAATGGCTTATTGAGATAGAGAATTGATGTTCAAGGATATTTACATATATTTCAAATCTACCCTAACTCGATTGGTTATTTGGTTGATGAAAAGTCAAAAAAACATGCAATGAGTGGCATGTTAAAACCAAACAAAAAAGAAGAAATATCCACTCATACACTAAGAATGACACTTTTGTGGGATTTTAAAAATTAGAAAAAAATGAAATATATACTCACACACAAAGGATGTCATTTTATTGGGATTTGAAAAACTAAAATGAAAAAACACACACACTTGGAATGCCATTTAGTGGGAATTTCCCTTTTTTTTTTTTGCTTCTTCCAAACATTGTCATAAATCAAACAATGAGTCTGCCTCGTTAAAAATACATTGTTGGCTAAGATAAGATTCATTTGTGACTAATGTGCACCTCTTGCATTTGAAATACCAGCTGGCCTACTCCCCTCTCCTCACCTTTTCTCTGTGCACATGCTTTTTGAAGCATCAGTTTACAGCTCGCAAGCCACGTCATGTATGACACTACTATTGGTGGTTCATGCGGCTCAGAAAAGATGACCTGATATCATTTGGCCTCCATGCAGCTTGCAGATTATCTCTATTTATATTTTGGGACTGTCCAGCTCAGGGCCTGCCAACTGTAACAAAACTCAAGACCATTTTGAACATGGAAAAGGTAACTTGGGTATCATGATTACTTACTGGATACCTGATACCAAACACATTAACAGATGGATGGAGTGTGTGGAGTGTATAGATGTCAAAACGTTTTTAAGTGTTCGACCATTCTATTTGCATTGTTGAGGTATTTTCTTGGTCTTTCTGACGTGGCTCTTTCAAAAGTTATTTTCCTGCTTCTCTGTCGGCCTCAAGATAACCCACTTTTTGCTTCCTCAGACACGTTTTCAGAAACGCCCAAACATGTCAATAAGTGACAAGAAAGGCTTCATCGTGTGCCCTTGTGACGCAGATCGAATCATAAACTTGCTGACAGAATGACAGATTTATTGGATTGGATTGGATTGGATTGGATAAACTTTATTGTCAAATGTACTGTATGTGTAACATACAGCACAGATTAAATTTCTTCCCTCTCAACATAAAACAAGAGGAGCCGCTGCGGGTGTCCGCGCCGCTATCAAAAGAAAAGTTAACAAAAGAAAAAGACAAAATAATACAAAACAACACATGAGACACAGACAATCGTGCACTCTTAACCACTTTCCTGCATACACTTTGTTGTCTGAAGCAGTTAAAGATGAAATTTACTGTTATTCTCAAATTTTTTTGAGTGTGTTTGGGATCCAGTAAAATGAAATACCGTATTTTCCGCACTATAAGGCCCACCTAAAGGCATTCCATTTTCTCAAAAGCTGACAGTGCGCTTTATAATCCGCTCTGCCTTATATTCGGATCAATATTCTGATTTATTTGACGTAATATTTTAAATGTTTAGTAAAGTGCTTTGTTACAGCTGCAGCGGTTGTGAAGGCTCTCTATAAATAAAGCTGTATTGTATTGTATTACATCCCCTTTTGCATAGCTCCATCCAGTAGATGCATAATTCAACCGCAGCCATGATAATAGCTTCTATTCTAGGCATCTTATACGCGGTGCGCCCTATATACCGTATGAAAACAGTTTTAAAATAGGCCATTCATTGGACGTGCGCCTTATACGCCAAAGCGCCTTATAATGCAGAAAATACGATACATGACACCAGCATGGGACAATCCGTCTGAATCATTGAACAAATAAATTCAGTGAATGGATTATAATCATGAATAAACACGGATAATATTCTTATTCCGAGCACATTCACATCTCATTGTTGCTTATAAACTGCATTTGAAATTTGGATTAATTGGATGTTAATGGCATGTTTTTTGTTGTTTTTTTTCCCACAGAGTTTGGATTGAATTGTCATTTAACAAAATCCCCACTCGATAGAGCAACTGCTCTATGCATTGGAAAGTTGTCTTTCTCATTTGACAGTACTTGATGTTTAGGATTGGGGTTGCAAATTGGAGTGATGTAGAATTGCATTACGGCATATAAGTACATGTCGATACATTAGAATATTGTGGAAAACTTATTTCATTTCAGTAATGCAATAATCCTGATTTGGATACTGTCACGGGGCCGTGGTGGTGGAGGACCTCAAAAAGCAGGCAAGAGGGAGGAGCAGGGTAAACTTGACAAATTGTATGACCAAAACACTGAGAAAACTAAATCCGGAACATAAACCTGAAGACAGCAAGAATCCAAAGTAACAAACAAAAACCCATGGCAGAAGCAAAAGACGAACAGGAACAGAATCGCCAACAGAAAACAACGACAGCAAAAGTGACAGCAACAGAAACCATGACAGAGAAAAGGACAGAAACAATGACCCGACACCGAGTGGTTGTGCCGGGAGTCCTTTTAAACAGATACTAATGACTCAATGACCAACAGCCATGCAGCTGCAGGTGGAGCCCTACAGTGCCATCTGTTGGTCACAAACAGAACCATGACAGAAGCATTTTTAAGTCAATGTGTAAGCTACTTAAAATATGTATTTGGAGCCAGATGAATTTATTTGGTGTTTTTTTTTTCTCCCCCTCTCCCTCCCTTGTGGTTTCTTTCTGACTTCCGGGTTGAGTGAACGCTGGCGCGTTTTGGCTGCCGCTGCTCAACCCGTATTGTTTTGTGTTTTTTGTTATTGTAAATTGTCCTTGGGTGTCTTGAAAGGCGCTTATAAATAAAATGTATTATTATTATTATTATTTCATGCAACAAATGCATGCAATAAAATTGGGTAGATTCAACCATTTTTTTCAGTTTATAAATTATATCGACTCACTTTTAATTTTTTATTTGAACATCATAGTGATTATAGCTTACAACTAATGAAACCCTCAAAGTCACCATTTCAAGAAAGTACAAATATAGAAATTAGGTAGCCATTGCATGTTTAAACTGTGTGGTGTGCTATGTAAGAGTTTCAACTTTTGGAATTGAACAATTGATTAAATGAAATTGTCTATAATATTCTTTTTAGTGGGCGGCCCGGTAGTCCAGTGGTTAGCACGTCGGCTTCACAGTGCAGAGGTACCGGGTTCGATTCCAGCTCCGGCCTCCCTGTGTGGAGTTTGCATGCTCTCCCCGGGCCTGCGTGGGTTTTCTCCGGGTGCTCCGGTTTCCTCCCACATTCCAAAAACATGCATGTCAGGCTGATTGGACGCTCTAAATTGTCCCTAGGTGTGAGTGTGGGCGTGGATGGTTGTTCGTCTCTGTGTGCCCTGCGATTGGCTGGCAACTCATTCAGGGTGTCCCCCGCCTACTGCCCAGAGATGGCTGGGATAGGCTCCAGCACCCCCCGCGACCCTAGTGAGGATCAAGCGGTTCGGAAAATGGATGGATGGATTCTTTTTAGTGAGATGCACATGCATGTATGGATAGTTTGATCAAAGAGTCCATCTTTACAAAGAAATAAGCTCAATTTCGACATTTTCAGAAGTAATAATTTAACAATATGTTTATTTTATTTGTATGCAGTGTAGTGATTTCACTGATGAAGAGCTTCACGGCATCAGAACTATTTGTAATATTGTGCTTTGTTTACATCATTTAACTTAATGATCTTGCAAATATTAGAAACATCTCTCACTATCATGCGGTATACTTCTAAATATACCTTGGTTTATTTTTTTGAGTGCCTCTTCTCCCTCTGTTTTGTGCACAGGTATGGAAACAGCACCAAGCAGTACAAAGTCAGAGTGGGTGACTATCACTCCCTCGTCCCTGAGGAGTACGAGGAGGAGTACGGTGTCGCTCAGATTGTCCCGCATCCGAGTTACCGCTCCCACAGCAACGATTATGACCTGGCCTTGGTTCGGCTGTCACCGGGGGCCGTGGGCCACACACCGGGAGAGTGCGTGTCATTCAGCCGTCACGTCCTTCCCGCCTGTCTGCCCCTGAGGAAGGAGAGAGCGCTCAAACAAGCCAGCAACTGTCACATCACTGGCTGGGGTGATACAGGTGAGCTTTTGTGTGTGTGCGTGTCTGTGTATAGGGGTGAGGGCAGAGTGGCTCTCAGCTGCAAAACAAGCCGGGGAAACTGTCATAGATGACAGTATGTTGTCCCTGCAAATTGTCTCGTAGTGGGGCGGCTTGATACACCTTGAAGAGGATGATATCCAAAACCAATAGGTGTCTTGCTCTGTTGTTGAACAAAGCTCTCTGAAAGTACACAGAATATACCTTTGACGTGAGAAAACATAACTACTGTATTTGCAGGTTATAATGCTAACCTATAGAAGTGCCACCCTAAACGTAAGTGTATTGAGTGCACTGTGGGCGCAGCCCCCACCGATTTGCAATACGTTATTTACGCATTCACCAATTTACGTTGCTTTCTGTGGAACCTATTCCTCCGCTATTGGCTGAAAAACACTCTGGTCTACATTTTTTTTTTGTGTCCTTTCTATCGTGCTCTTACTCAAAGATCCTACAAGATGGCACCAAACCCATGGCTAATAGGAAAGCCATAAATTGTGTCAAGGAAATATCTTCAAGTGGTAGATCTCGATTTAGAGATGAATATCTCTCTACAGTATCATGGAGAGGCGGTGAGTTTGGCTTGAGTTGCGAATGGACATCATAGACAGTTGTATGTTTACAAACGTGCGTTTCCGGCGCATCAGTGCAATAAAATTATGTGGAAGCCATTTGTTTTTAAAGGTCATGTTTTAAAATCATTTTTTAACATGTATTAGGTTGACATTTGTGTTATATTCCTCATTAACATTTAAGCAAAGATACAGCAAGTGCCACAAGAAGATACACACACACACACACACACACACACACACACACAAATAAGGTTCAAAATATTAGGATTTGGATGCTGTATTGCTATTTTTTTTTTCTCCATCACCTTGAAGCCAGAAGGCCTACATTGCATTTTCGGCATGTTGAGGAAAGGAACCCGCACCATTGTTTAAGCTTAAGTTAGAATGAAAGACACATCTCAAGGACATTACAAGAACTCTGTTGAACAGGGACAAACTCTGTCAACATATGTATTATAATCACCATACAAAAGTCATTGTACATCAAATGATCTGTTAGTCATTCTTACATGAGAGCTGCATTGGTTGCTGCTCATGTCTTCTGTGTCATGAAATCCATGACCGCTTGATTCATACGTACATGGGGAGCGGGTGGGGATGGGGTGGGGGGAAGAGTTTTATTCGTTTACTCGAGTGCGGTGACAACACGGACTATTTAAAGTGTCTAATGTACTGAAAAGGTGGCGGCTGTCTGACTTCACAACAAGATGTCTGCTTTGCACAAGCACGTGGATTTGGCACCTTCATATAACTCAAGCATACACGCGCTGGCATTTTACACATACGTAGCCGCCCAGGACTTTATTTCTGTCACAACCAAGACATGGAAAGAGTTTCTGAGTTATGTAGAAACTTTGGTTGCTGTTCTCGACTATTCTTTTTTTTTTTTTAAGCTACTGGGAACGTTCCTGCAAAGAATCTCAAGTTTAGTGTGGTTCAGTGGGCAAATTGGTGGACGTGTATTATATTGCGTTTAAAAGTGTAATTTTATAATAGCATCTGTCCTCTCGAAACAATAATCACATTTACTCATCCAAATCATTTTCGATGTCAAGTTAGGTGCATTTGTCGGTGGTTGCGAAAGCTTCACAATCCAATAATTTGACAAATTGACGTGTTGGCTCAATCTCCATTGTAACACAAATCAAGACAAAATGTACGAGGCCCACTTTTGAACTTCTCTGCAGGCCGCTCGTACTCCAAGACCCTCCAGCAGGCGCCGCTCTCCCTCCTCCCTCGCCGCCAATGCCAGCAGTATTTCCAAGGTGCTTTCACCAGCCGCATGCTGTGTGCCGGCAGCCTCCAGCAAGAGAGACGCGTGGACAGTTGCCGCGGCGACAGCGGAGGGCCTCTGGTGTGTGAGCGTCCCGGAGGAGGCTGGGTGGTTTACGGGGTCACGTCGTGGGGTCACGCCTGCCGGACGCAGCGGTCGCCCGGCGTCTACACCAAAGTGTCCGCCTTCATCTCGTGGATACACAAGGTGATGGCGCATAATGAGGGAAAACAAAGAAGCCAATAAAGTCAGTGAGGCACTTGAGTTGAATGAGGGTCACATGACCCCCCCCCCCCAAAAAAGAGAGACAATTCTTGCTTCCCAAAAGCATGTCTTTGTCTTAAGCACTTATTTATATAGCTCGCAAAAGCTTCCTTAATACACATGCCTGTGCGATAATTGCGTTGAAAAAGTATATATTTTTAACATTCTGTATTTGGCCACAAAGTTGCATTGTAACATTTTGTGACGTGAGTAATAATGTTTTACGGGACCACAGGTACTAAAGCATGCATGCATGAAGTCATTGCATGAGTGTCGACAGATTTGCACTCGATCATCTGCGCTTTTGTGCTCGCTTGTTTTATAAAGCGAAACACCTAATTTCATTCGTTTGCTATTTTAAAATGGTGGTGACATTTTTCAGGTCCAAGTCTGTCACCTGGCTTCAAAATTTCAGGGTTAGGGTTAGGCCATCATTAGAAATCCAAGCACATAATAGTATTTCTACTCTTGATTTTTTTACATGTTGACTTCCTGTTCATGATCATTGATTGTGCTAAGAGATTTTAACTACGTGGGACAATCTGATAAACTTGAATTTATTTTGTTGAATGATTTTGTCTGTTTCAATGTACAGTACTGTTTATGAATAAACCGAGATTTTGTAAAAAGAAAAAGAAAAACTGCCTAATGTCTTTCTTTAACACACATCTTCACATATTTGGTTTTTGGAACCTATTTGTTCCAAACACAAAATATCATCTATTTGCTGTTTTACCCTACACTACTTTACGCAAAAACACTGTATAATATAAAAGTTTAGCTTTGGTGCCATATGGTGTCATCGTGGTGAGAAGGAATTATGTTGATGGAGGGGTTTCATTTCGTCTGGCCAAGACAAAGAAAAAATGTTCTCTATCACCATCTTGTGGCATCTATTGTCACATTTTTTCGGAGGATGTCACTTACTTGTAATTCTCAATTACTAGTCAATTACTTGTTGTTATTAGGGTATTGCTGCAGGGCTCGGTCCCCACAGACTTTGTACCTCACACGGAATACACACATACCAATAATCACGCTGCAATTATGATCCAAGTCAGCAAAGGCCTGATTATAGGATGTCAAATTTTGTGTAAATGTGTGGACAGGCACATGACAAATAAAGATGATTCTATTCTTTGTCTCAGAAAAATTATGCTGTGGTGTTGGGTGAGGTTAGAGTAAGGTTTTTTTGTCTCCCCATCTGCTTCAAAAATCATCGGGGACAACAATGGTAAACGTGCACCGAGATGATTTTTTCACAATCATGCACACACACACACACGTACTGTCACTGCTATGTGACACCTTGTCGACAGGAATAGCTGCCGTTTTCAGGCTTGTCCCGGTTGACTTGAACGGGCAAACATGGTAATACTTTTAAAAGTGGGAGTGAGTGTGACGACAGCAAGCTGAGAGTTGCCCTGTGGAATTCCATTACTTTGCTTCAAATGTGCTTTGCTAATGTCTTTGATCCTACGAATTACTTCTCTGGTGTGACAATCATTCTCAGTCCTGTTAAAGAGCACCCCAGTGTGGTGATATAATCTTCGCTACTGAGTGATGCAAAGGGCCACCCACCTGTTTGAGAAACACTTCTGAAAGATTGACATTGTCCCATCTCTGTTGATGTATTTTGAAAAGAGGCCTGCAGGCTATTCATATTATCCTTGAGGCAATCTAGTGGCCCGAGGCAACATGTTGGTGACGCTTGCTTTAGTGTGTCAAAGTTTTTGTCCAAATGTGAATAACATTAATAATCGGTGATGGCAACTTTCGCGCTTTTGTGTTTCATTTAGAGACAGAACATTGACAAAACATGGTTAGTGGTTGGTTAACACGACGAACAGGGTAGACAAGAACAGGAGGAAACCCAGACCGAATGATTTAAAAACAACATAAAACAAAACTAAATGCAATCTAAATAATGAAAAAAAAATCACAGGTGATGAAAGATGTTGACAAATATAACAACTGAATAAAGAGCTCCCAGAATTTGCTAATCAAAACGGAACGTTACAATGCTCGTCAAGATTGTAGAATTTCTGATCGAGCTCTTGTATTGGACTATAGATTGATGCATTGTAAGTGTACCTAATGTTGTGGCAGGTGGGTGTATATAGCATACACTGACAGATTGTATCGACGAGCTGGGTAAAATCGCCTCCTTCTCTCTTCTCTCTGTTTTACAAGAAATGGCTTTTTTTCATGGCTCCCTTCTCTCATTTTTCCTGCTTTGTCTTTAAATCCTTCTCAGATTCTTTCATTTTATTCAAGGCTTCTCACAAAAAGTTCATATTTTATGATGAAAGAAAAGAAAACCCATTAACAGCAGAGTGATAAAAACAACTCCACTTTTATTGCAGTTGGAATTCCTGCAATCTGTTTTCTTCATGTCATGACCACTTCATGCCGCAAACTTAATAGCAAAGAAACACACAAGTTCCAGAGTATGCATTTCTTTTAATTTTGGTTTCTGTTTTTGACACTTCAAGATTGTTGACATAAAACTGAAGGTAAACAACTGTGTGTGTGGTGTCATTAACGAAAACATGAAAACCGAGGCAGATACAGCGACAAAATGGGGGTGGGGTGGGGGGGGGCAGCCTGGCCTCATATCCCATGTGTCACGTCCACTCGTTTTGATCGGTCTCTTTTACTGCCGTCTACGGCATTGATAACATCAAACTTGTATGTTGGATGCGGCTTTCTTCTCCTTCTTGCTCAGCGGCGCCTTCCCAACTCTTATTTTCTGGAGACAGCCTGGGGTGACATCACTGAGGTGAACGGGGCTGCCAGATCTACCAGCAGCTACTTTCACTCGGAACAAACAAACTCATAGAAAATCACACGACAGGCTGCCACACGCCCTGAGACGATGCACCTTCTTCGAATTCTTTCCGTGGTAGGAACAACACCAGAAACTAAAAAGAAACTTTTTTTTTTTGTCTTTTTCTTTTTAGCTTCAACGAAGTAGTGCACATGATGGGATTCACACAGCTGACCAGCGCTGTTCTGGTGTGATAAATTAAAGGTGAGAATCCCGCAAAAGCTTCAAAGTTACTGCAGGTCTGCGTAAGAGTTCTACTTGGATGAACTTCACTTTGTCCCCAGTGACTTCGGAGGGACTCCAACCATTCATCCCTTCAACCAGCCCTCCAAGTGTTCCACTTTCTTTGCCCTTCAAAGGTGTGAAACAAGGCCTTGTGTTGGTCATCTTGACTTCGGCGCTCGCTGGAGAGTGCGTCTGAGGGTCGGGTGCTCCAGGTTTGCTCTGTACTGTTTCACCTTTAGCCTTTAATGCCGGCTCATGGATGCAAAGGTTATCTAACCTTAAAAAAGAGGTGAAGATCGAGTGGGAGTGGACAAAGAGGGAAAGGCAAAAACGGTAGAAGAACATGAATTTAGGAATCAAATGATGTGGTTTGTGGATACATTTGTAATGTGAAACATGCAAATGGTCTTGTGAAATCCATGTCTTGAATATCGAGTATTCCATTGTTATGCTGCTCAAAGGATGAATTTTTTGCTCTTCACAAAGTATAAAATCCTTAAACATGTTCTACCTGGCAAAGTAATCATTTTTGACAATCAGTTAGATGGATGACATCCATCCACCCATTTTCGATAACAGTTCCTCTTTTGATCTTGAGCCGAACTCCGGGCAAGAGCCAGATTCACCCTTGAACTTGTTGCTCGCCAATTCTCGGCCACAGAGACAAAAACAAACATTCACACTCATGGAAAATTTGCAGTCTTGACTGAACTGAAGGCCTGCCATACAATGAGCCACACAAATATATCCAAAGTACGTCTGAAGTGGAAAACACAAGGAGTGCTCTGTCAATGCAACGAAGAAAGAGATTTCTCTGGCTAGGGTAGCTATAATATACATTATACAACGATGGAAAAGAGGTGTGAAATAAAAGAGTATGTGGCTTTTTTCCGGGTACTCCGATTTCCTCCCACATTCCAAAAACATGCATGGCAGGCTGATTGAACACTCTAAATTGTCCCTATGGTGTGATTGTGAGCAGAAATGGTTGTTTAGCGATGTGTGCCCTGTGATAGACTGGCAACCAGTTCAGGGTGTCCCCCGCCTACTGCCCGAAGATGGCTGGGATAGGCCCTTGTGAGGATAAGCCAATTAGAAAAGTTTTTATTATTGTTATTATTATTATTATTATGACGGTATTATTATTATTTCCCTCATTGGTCTCAGGTAGAGTGAAAAATAAAATAAAATAAAGCAGTACTATATGTAACACATTGACGGTAGTAAGCTGAGCTTGGTAGAGTTGAATGCTGCTGACCTTCTGTAGCTCCTCTCTCAGCCAGGAGGGAAGGGGCTGTCCAAGGCGATGCAACAGCTTTGACAGCTCCACGTTGTGTTCCCTGTAGTACCTGGACAGATATGACCGAGCCTGCACATGGCAGAGAGCATATTAGGACAAATGTCAAATTTGAAAGGATGTGATGGAGGTGCAAATGAAGATGAGGGGCAGGAAGGGCAAGCAATGATAAGAAGAGAAAGAGAAATGGTTAATGTACACTCTATTTAACTTCATTTATATCCACTCCGGTAATTTCCACCCAACCTTTATTGAGCCAAGGCACCCATTTTACATTAGTAAAACCTCACTCGACAAACCAAAAATGTCATGCAAATTATGAATACTGTGGTGAAATAATGATCTTCTCATCTGAAGTTACAAATGCATTTAGTGTGGCCCTGTCTTCACCGATGTGCAGTGTTTACACACTGTAAAAAAAAAACACAACTTCAATTGGAACAATTTTAAAATATATATTATTGACATAAATGGCAACAATGTAAGCACAACAAAGCAAGCAAGTTGTTGGCTTTAAATCAGTTTGCCGAGTTGTTTTTACATCTATCTTTAAGCTGTGGGACAATTCAAGGTTACAACTAGCTCTGTAAACTCATATTTCCTTGTTGAAAATGCGGGATAGCCAATTTCCACATTATCAAAACTAAAAAAAAAAAGATTTTATTAAAGTTTTTTGCCTTTAATTTTTTTTAAATAGTGCATATAAGCAACAGGTGGATACACAGAATTATTGCATTTATTGATCCTACATTGCACTAATCATCAATGAAATTGACAGATGAACATAAATATGTATTTATAATTGGAAACAGTAAAAAATGCAGATGAATAGCCATTAAACGAGGGAAGGTATCCAATTTTACATAACTGGTAATCATTTATTTGAAATTTATAATTTATTTTACTTCATATGTTATTGTCAGCAACATGCAAAACTATTAGATACTCTTCCCCTAGGTGGCATAAGTTACAATTAAACTGTGTATCCACCCTGTGCCAGTCATGCAACAGACCAAGTCATGGCTTCCTGCAAGGATTTAGGATTTAGGATCTTAGTGTTCAGCAGGCCTGAATTTCACACTGAATGCGTACATTTGTGAAATAAAGACGAGAACATTATTATCCAGTACTGGTGACATTTTTGTTTGGTGGTGTTTTCAAATGTCAAACTTTTGACTCAATAAAGGGTCTGGCAAACACCGACCACTGTGACAGTCCTTACAAAATCAAAGAGCAGAAATTTGGATTGGATTGGATTGAATACAACTTTATTGTCAAATGTGCTGTATGTGTAACATCATAACATCAATCAACAACATAAATCAGGGCATACTCATTTACAGGGCACAATCAACATAAATGATTATTTGTTTGTTCCAAACCCGCCATTTGTTAGAAAGAAGAAGAGTAATGTCATGAAAGAAATACTGATGAGCCTTGTCCGCTTGGTGGAGGCTGCTGGCCCACAGTTTAATTACAGGTGAGTGCGGTGCACCCATTAGCCATGTGCGACTGCACGCCGAAGATGGATTGAATCCATGTGTGCTCATCTTCATTTGTGAGCAAATGTGTGATTTTGCCAAACTCTGTG
This sequence comes from Hippocampus guttulatus, assembly GCF_054856545.1. Classification (NCBI taxonomy): domain Eukaryota; kingdom Metazoa; phylum Chordata; class Actinopteri; order Syngnathiformes; family Syngnathidae; genus Hippocampus; species Hippocampus guttulatus. Next base: position 13,401,809 of record NC_141269.1, read on the forward strand.
GAATCACTGGTCTGGACAAAGATTTATAGATTGAATTTTCTCCTTGTCACATCCTCACTCCATCCTAATTTCACCACCCCCCACCCCCTCCACTTCTCTCAAGAGTGTTGTGTCATTACACATGATCAAATATTACTTTGGCTGTGTTTGCTGCACACTGACCACCCCATGTGGGGATTTCCTGGGAGAAGTGTTGCCTGCCGACAGTCACTGTGACACTAATCACTACTCAATATATTTTTAAAAATTGACAGAGTAACAGTGTTTACCTCTGGTTCCATAGGAGGATACTTTCGTCCTTTGCTCCTCCCTAAGCACTTGGTCTTTCCTCCCTCAAGCAGCTGGCACCAGAAGCCCTTTTGAGGGTCAAAACTGGAAAGGAAGAAAGGAAAGAGGATATACTTTTTTAATTTGTTAAAGAGGATGACAAACCAGACAATTGAGGCATGTTTTCTATTCAAGAAGAGACCACTTCAGCTACTTGTAGATGTCAGACAAACCATAAATTGCACAAGTTGTCGCCTTTTTCCATACAGTATTCATATGGCAATGTCAAATTACAATAGGGGTGTTCACACGGCACACATTTGCTCCGGCGCTGCACCGATGTATTTTGTTGCGATATATTTTGCACCGCAGCAAATTGTGTGGAGCGTTCACACGTACAAAGCCGCTGAGCGTGTCTGCACCGGCACAGCGTCGGTGCAGCCCCACTTGCGTTCACACGGCAGTTTCTGCAGCGGGGCAAAACGACAGAAAACAAATGAGCTGTCGTGTTGGTTCTTTTTAAAACGTATACACAACTCAAGCGACTACTGGACAGGCACGTCCTTCTCCTTCTCGGTCGCCGTGCCTTCTGCTCGAGAGTGACCGCCCCCGAAAACGTAAATCAACGATGACTTCAATGACACTCAGAAAAGCAAACACGTAATGCGCCAAACAGAAAATCAAGAGAGGAAATCACAAAATAAATTATATGGGGAGCGGGGGGTTGTGAACACACAACAATTGAACAAACTACACAAACAACTCCGAGACAGTCCAGTCTTCTACAAAAGGAAAGATGTTACCAGCCAAGTCTTATGTCGTTATTAAACAAACACATGGCGGAAGTCCGACAGAGCACGAAAGCAACACATTCTCGCCGTACGTAAACTCTTCACAAGCATTTGCTCTGGAGCAAATTTAACCCAGTTGCGTTCACATGTGCAAATTTACACCGGTGCTGCTTCGCTAATGAGCATTTGCTCTAGAGCAAATTTTTAAACCACCTCCCTGAGGTGGATCAAATTTGGTCCGGTGTAAGCTGTTTTCCGGGGCTACGCCGGAGCTAATTTGCACGTGTGAACGCTCTACTGGGGCAGCCCCGGCGTAGCACCGGACCAAATCTTGCCGTGTGAACACTCCTTATGACTGCTGTTGAACAGCACGTTATTCATTCACCAGTATTATTAACCCATTATGCAACAATGCAAAAAGCTACATCTCACTATTACTGCTTGTGTAATGTTTCAAGCAATACTGGGTTGTGAGATATTCTTTTCTTCCAAGTTACATTGACATACCATCCTTTTAATATGTCTGCAGTTTGATTGGTTATACAGTACATGATATGCACCGTATTTTCGACACTATAAGGCACACCTAAAAGCATTCAATTTTCTCAAAAGACGACAGTACCCCTTATAATCCGATGTGCCTTATATATGGATTCATAATCAGATTTTTTTGTGGGACGTAGTATTTTAAATGTTCTGGAAAACGCTTTGGTACAGCTGCAGCGGTTGTGAAAGCACCATAGATATAAAGTTGTATTGTATTGTATTCTATTCCCTTTGGCGTAGCTCCATCTAGTGGATGTATAACACCACCACAGCCACTATTGTAGCTTCTATGCGCCTTATAATGTGGCGCACTTTATATACGAAAACGGTTTGAAGAATAGGCCATTCATTAAAGGTGCGCCTTATAATCCGAAGTGCCTTATAATGCAGAAGATACGATAATCTTAACGTGCAAGAATATTTTAGTTTTAATTTTTGAGAAGACTGATATCAGAATTAATCGTAGATGTAAGCTGTGAGTAAAACTCCACAACTCATAACAACAGTAACTATTTGCCTCCATATTGTACTTTAAATACTGACAGGGATGGATTTTGTCATTTGGGGACCCATTTGTCAACTCAGTCATGTGACTCTCCACATGAATTTTCAGTACGGACAAACATTTTACTTTCATCTCAAGGCCTTCATTGAGATTCTTCAGGCTTTTTTTCAAACAAGTGAATCATCTCTGCATTTAACTGTATTTGACAAGAACATTCATTAACATTGAATATAGTTTACCATTTCTACCGCTTTCTTCCTCAGTGACTATTCATTCGGAAGTGAGTATTACATTTTTGTGGAGAAAACTGTCACTTGTGTCACTCTCCAGTTCATCTGCATCGCATTCTCCTCAGTTGACACTGAGAGCAGTGCTGCTGCTACTGGCAAGAGCATCTGGCACTTGCTGTTGTCCATTCCACATATTTGGCATCACCAAGAAAAAAGTTGAAACCTTCGGTAGTTTTGATTAAAATGTTTGTTTTTGCCTCGCCTTCTCTTCTCTGCTCAACTGGAGTAACTTCCTGTATCAAGTCTGTGCATGTGCAATAACAAGCTGGAATTGTCCACTGCCTGAGAAGTGAAAGCGGAGCTGTCAGAAATGATCATGACAGATTACCGTATTTACCGGAGTATAAATCACAGTTTATTTCATAGTTTGGTTGGGTTGCGACTTATACTCTGGAGCGACTTATATGTGAAATGGTTAACACATTGTACACATCACATGTTATTTTCATATTAAACCACAAGAGGGTGCTCTCTGCCTGTGTTGATACTTTCCACGTTGGCGGTAACTGAGAAAAACAACTGACGATGACTCTGACGATGACTCTGACGTAGGCGACGTAGAAGAGGAAGTGCTGCATCTTCTACCTCCGGAGTTGGCGGAGTTGTTTAAAAGTGACACAGAGCATGAAGATTTCATTGGATTTCGTGATTTGGAATGACGCTGATGGTTTGGTAAATTTGTTAGCATATTCTTTGTGCTGTAGTTGACTAAATAACTCTTAATATGTTACGCGAACATACCAGGCACATTCACAGTTCATTGTTTAAGCGTCATGTAACGTTAGCATATCGTACACTTATTCAGCCTGTTGTTCTCTAGTTTTATTTTTATTTTAAATTGCCTTTCAAGATGACATGTATGTTTTTGGTGTTGGATTTTATCAAATAAATTTCCCCCAAAAATACGACTTATACTTCAGTGCGACTTATATGTGTTTTTTTCCCTTCTTAATTATGCATTATTTGGCTGGTGTGATTTATAATCCAGAGCGACGTATAATCCGAAAAATACGGTAAGTATTTTGATATGTTTTTCAAGTACGGACATTAAAATGTTTAAAAATGATTGTTTTAAATCCAAGAAAACAATAAATATTTTTTTTATTAGACTTTTGGAGGCACCAGTCATTTTATTGCGTTTGCCTGGCAAGTCCAGCCTTGCTCTTTGGCAAATGTGGATGTGACTGAAAGACGTAAATATCACTGGTTATCTTCATGCATCATTTGGCGTCCTCATAAAGTGTTCTTTTACTCCATGTGACAAGACAGGAGGAAGAAAAGATGAAATAAAACACCTTTGTTGTTGAGGAGCTGTCAGGCCGCTGCCATGTCAAAAGAACGACAAGAAAAAAAACATGCTTTTTTGGGGGGCGGGGGGGGGGGGACTGTCTTTGTGCTCCCCCACCATGCGTACACACATACACGTAGGCACACACTTTGTCACACTCCTGTCAAGATGCATCTCTTTGCACATTATTTTATATGCATGTCAGTCTACCATCTTTGACAGAGGCGCTCTCTGTCCCCATGTACAAAACTTGAGACGCTCCTGTCTGGAGAAGAGAGACAGGCTGCATTCTGATGAGCAGTGCTTGGCTAACAAACCGTTTAGCACCCTCAAAGCATGCAAAGAAACCCTTTGAGGTGTATTACTTTGCAAAAAGATGGATGAAATGGAGGGCTGAGAAAAAAAAAACTTGAGTGGGGGGACACACATATTGATAATTGAGCCAAATCTGAGCATTTTTCCTCTCTTATGACCAAAGTCAACAAAGATACTTGTATGGGATGTCTCTCAAAGATCATCCTGAGTAATTTATCCTGTAGTTTTGTTTGTGTAAAGTGTAATTTTTTTTTCATCTGTAAAGGAAAACAGTTGAGGCCGACAGTCATACATAATGACGTTCATCATATGCATGTTACAAATACTTATGTGGTCAGCACTGTTTGGCCGAGTCACAGCCATCTTGATTGTGACGTGAATTTGTGTGTTTGCAGAACGTGTCTCCCAGGTCGTTTGCCACAGTAAAAATAACAGAGAATTGGTTGCAACCGCTATGTCTTTAACAGCGAAGCCAACATTGAGACTGTGTTCGGAATCATTGCCTTTCCACTTTATAGTGCTCTAGATTTTGATTTCGCCATTTTAAAGTGCAGTTCGTAGGTAGTCAGTATACCGTAGGTTATCCCTGATATAGTGCCCTCGGTGTATCCCATGATCCATCTTAAAAAGTAGTGAACGATACAACAACTGGGTCACCAGGAAAGAAATACAATATATTCCATGATGGCAGAAGGTTACAGTCAAGGGGAGCAGAAGGAGCGATCATACAAACGTTCATATAGTGTTTTGTAATGATTTGTTGAAATACACTCAACTTCAAATAATAACATGCTGTTATACTGTAATTCATTTATTTGTTCACTATATTTTGTTAAGGTCCACCATCTAATACTGCAGTTATGTGACAACAGTGTCATTTCGAGTATGGGAGACCAGCCATGTATATCATGTTGATTATTTGTCTGTTCAGCTACATTTCATTGAAATTGTCAATCGGTTCAGGGTGTCCCCTGCCTACTGCCCGAAGACAGCTGGGATAGGCTCCAGCACCCCCTGCCACCCTAGTGAGGATAAAGCGGTTCGGAAAATGAATGAATGAATGTTTATGCACATTTTGTAACGGTTAGCTCTCAGCCAACCTGGCTCATTGTGAATGCACTCAGGGACAGTTGACTATAGAATTAATTTTGACTTAAATGCATCAGTACGTATTTGATTGCTATTGTAAAAGCAATCTGACATACAATCCAGCCACAACTGAGGAACGTGAGTTCGCGCCTTCACAAGTAACTGATCATCGTAGGTCCAGCTCAACCAACCAACCAAGTTTGTGCTCTGAACCTCTGCCCCAGCAACCGACCAAGCTTCTGCTCTGACTACCCGCTGCCTGTGGAAGCAAGGCTGTTTAAAATTTGAATCTGAGGGAGTTACTGAGAAGATAAATGTATCAAATTAGTAATGCAAGAATCATGTGTTAAATTGGTTTAATTCGTTAATTAGGCTCTGTCACTCCAACATCAGATGTGTCTGGATGAATGGACACAATTATAACACACACTGCAAAATCACACTCATATAACTGCGAAGGAGGATCAACTCAATTTTCTTCCATTATTTGTTCCCGCGGGTGTAATGGCTTGATACTTTAATCCACACAAAGTGCGAAGTGTTGCTTAATGGGACGTCAAGGATGGGTGACTTACGTGAGGGCCTGTGAGTAGTTGAAATGAGGAGTGACTCCCAGAAACTTCTGGACTTCATCCATGACAGCAGCGGGGTCTGCTCTCAGCTGATGGCCGTCTATGATCATCAGCTATATGCAAAAACAATAACAATAACATCATAGTGGAATTCATTTCATTTTTATTCATGTATGCATTGATTTTAGGTGGTGGTTGACATAGGCAAGAAAATTAAAACACAAATCTCCAATCAGTACTGAATTAAAACCTATCCTGTTATGTCAACAGGCATGTAACACAGATGGCCATGTTCAACCTGAAGCATAAGGCACCTGGTTAGCAGGGTAGTGCGTGAGCCACCTCTCAAGGTGTGTGGCATACAGGCCTGGGTTCAAACAACGGTTCTGCAAAGAACGCAGTTCGGCCGGGGCCCCTGCTCTGGCGGTGATGACATCGTAGAAAGAAAAGCGAAGCGCTGCATGGTCCTCGTGAGCTCTCTGATGCTGGGGTATCAAAAAATAAACATTCATGACAGTATTATCGCTGGTGACATTCAGATGTCATATACAATACCACAGGGTCAAAATAAATAAAACAAAAAGTCTTCTATCGATGTAGGTCGCTGTAATCAGCTACCAGAATGAAACACATGCAATTACAATTTCAACTCTCTGACATTGTCAATCAAAAGTGAGAATCTTAGTTTTTGTCAAATTGTACAGCTCTTGTATATATTTGATCTCAATATATTTTACCAGATGAAATGGCCAGTGTGTTTATTCTGTATGTGTGATTGCATGCACCTGGTACCAGCTGTAGGCTCTATCTGAGGGATTGATGAGCAGGGTGATGATCTTGGCCTTGGGCAGCAGGGCTGCGACGCGCCGTGGGGACTCCTCTGAGGGGAAGTAATTGGCACTTTTCTCAAACAGGAAGTCCGTACTAACATTGGAGGGTACGGGGAAAAACTCCATGTACCTACGGCAACAGATGCACACAATGTTTAAAATATTTTTGTTGTGTTTGGAAAGCCTCCTTCCTTAACCGTCACCCTATCATAGTGGAGGGATATTTGTGTCTCAATGCTCATAGGAGCTTAGTTGTCTGGGGCTTAATGCCCGTGGCAGGGTCATCCAGGACAAACAGGTCCTAGATGAGGGACCAGACAAAGCAAGGCTCAGAAACCCCCTAAAATTAATACAATTATTGGAGGATGATTTTCCCCTGCCAGGCCGGATGTCTGGTCACCAGGCATGCACCCATAAGGCCTAATGGGGCACAGCCTGGGGAGGTAATGTGTGTCCCTCTTCTCCAACAGTGGGAGGGTCAGTCCAGTGACCTGGGTGGTGGGTGGTGGCTGTCGGCTCAACCTTGACAGATGCTGGCTCTAGGTGGAGGTCATCTCCCTGGAGAGGAAGGAGTCTGAACTCCAAGTGCAAGGTCACAATTTTTGGATTTGAAATAGCCAACCTTGCCTCGACGCATAGCTTTAGCTCTGGTACCAGTCCTCTTGAGAAGGGATGGACTGAAAGTACCTCCCCTTTTGGGAGTCCTTCAATCCCAAAGATAGCTCCTACTGAAGACTTGCTCTTTCTGCTTAGGAACTTCAATGATCATGTGGACATTGACAGTGAGACCTCAAAGGGCATGATTGTGAGGAGGGCCCCAGGATCACAACCTAAGCTGTGCACTGTCAGAGATTGCCCAAAACGAACACCGCGCTCAAGCATAAGGGTCAGAATGCATGAACTTGGCACCAGCACATTCTAGGCTACAGTTGAATGGTAAACTTTGTGCCTGTCTGTGTCAAAGGACTCGAGCCATATAAATTGCACACTCACTTGGGGGAAGATGCCAGTTTCACCTGGCTGACATGAACGAATTGTGAGGGTCTGCTCGGAACATCTGGCAAAGTGCAGTTGGAAGGCGTTTCAATTCTCACCCATGGAAGAATGTTCACCATATTGTGAATCCAGAGGGAGGTGGTAGAATTTGAATGTGAGTGTGCCATGTTCCGTGCCTCCAGAGTTATAGCCAACCTGAGCTATAGTTGTAAGGTGGTAGGTGCCTGTTGAGGAGGCACTCCCTGAACCTGTTGGTGGACACAGGTGGTGAGGGATGCTGCTAAGGTGAAGAAGGGAGTCCTATTGGGCCTCTTTGCCCTACAGGACTCCAAGGGCAGCTGATTGTTACTTTGCAGAGCCAAAGACTTGCTTGTAGAAATACTTTGTTGATGTGATGGAAAATGACTTCCGGATGATTGAGGAAAATTTGGTCCACCATTTAGTGTCTCAGGGGAGTGAACAAGTACACCATCAGAACATTGCATCTTGGGGATGGGGTCCTGCTGACCTGGACTGGGAACATTCTGAGTCAGTGGGGAGAATTGAGGACCTTCTAAATTCAACCGACATGTCTTCCTAGGTCCCTTCTATTTCTGGGTTGAGGTCGCTGTATCGGTTGAAAAGCTTCTCAGTGGTAGGGCAACGAAGGTGGATGAGATCTGCCTGGAGTTGCGAAAGGTTCTACGTGTTGTGGGGCTGGCTGTCTTGGTTCACAGGCCTCTGCAACATCATATGTACATCACTGACAGTGGCTCTAGGGTTTGGCCGACTGGGATGAAAGTCAATTTTATTAATAAGAGGGAGAAGAGGGTACGGTCTATTTGGGGGGCTCTGGAGAGAAACGTCTAAACGGATAAAATGAGTTCAGTGAGTGTCTGGGTTTTTGAGAAATGCATTTTTTTTTGCATTCATTTGAGGTTAATTGAAGACTATAAGTAGTCTAAAGTTGGAAATGTGAGTGTGAATGGCTGTTTATGTGTTCTGCAATTGGATGGTGATCAGTCAACATCTCACCTAAAGTCAGGTTATAAAACTAGTTTCAGCTCACCTGTAGAAATAACTTCCGCTCACAAGTGACCCAAATGAAGTGGAGGAGAATACAGTGGGGAAAAAATGGATAGATGGATGATGTTTGTAATTTTTTTCCCAATCATAGGCTAAATATCATTAACCTTGTAACTAGAGCCTGTTAAGTCCAACAGCTTTTATAGTCCAAACAGTCTACCAATATTAGAGAATAGTGGAGGATGGCCGGTAGAATAATTTATGGTGATCTACAGCCACATACCTAAAATTGACACGGTGTGTCAATATCCAGTATGTTGATGTTATGGAAATGATAGTCAACTAATTAAAAGAAAGTGTCTATGTAGAGCTAACCATTACATTGCCATTGTTGTTTGTACTCCAACACGAGGACTCTATTTCACATTTCTAGCAACACGAATGCAATAATTTGCAGATTGTACCAGATGGAGCTGTACTGGTGTCATCCAAGTCAGGCACAAGCTGTAAAAGTCATTGCTAAACTTTAAAAAAAAAAAAACCTTGAAATGGACTTATACAATTTCAACAGATGACTTTCAAGTACTAGCATCTGTATCCCTGCCAGCTAAACAACCCATTTACTGGTCAATTTAGGCCCATGTATATCTGCTAGCTTTTTAAAAAAAGGCAAGAAAGGATCATTTTGAAGACAACCAAATATAAATAGGTCTTCTTTATGCAATGGCTTGTTTGTAACCATTCCCTTTATCTTAGCTTCGAGTCAACCGGGAGGGAGCGGGGGTAATCAGAGCCGAGATCATTATAAGATAGCAGATTGTGTGTCCCCACCAGTCAATTCCTTTGTGGTAGTTGTTGGTGTTGAAGAACTGGACCTCCTCGTAAGTCTTTGGACTGGGGAAGTTACTGGAGATGGAGGGATGCATGAGGAGGAAGAGATAAAGTGCTGTCGTCCCTGCAAGAAAGGGCATAATTCATAAAGGTGCTCATTAATTCAGATGAGCAGAGGGGCGTGTGTGCATTTATGACAGACGTCATCCTCTCAGCCATACCTGATGCTTTCCCTTCCCTTTCCACCAGTCACCTTGCTGACAATACACAGTGTCTGTGTCTCTAACGATCATAGGCATGCCCATCAAATTATTCCAAAACGTTCTTGTGTCCCTTTGACCAGCAGTCCATCTCCTTGGAAATGTGTTTGGCCTCTCATATCGTGCCAACCTTTCTGACAGACAGTATGAGGGATCCCAGTCAAAAAAAAAAAATTGCTTGAATTCTCACTTCTGGAATACTCCTGTTGCCATAGTGACTCCATTCATAATATCAACACCTGGTTAATTAGCACCATTACAGAGACCTTCACACCCCTTGTGCTAAACACTAATTATGGCAGTAAAGAATTTATAACATTACGAGCAGGCAATCCTGTGTGCAAAGACCCGTGCAGAGTTTTAATTCTGCACCCACACCAGACACTTCCTTAACTACACCTTTACAATTAGATTCAACGTCGTAATACATCATTCAACAATGTTTATTGCAGCTTCCATGATGTAAAACTACATTGCATTCTACTACGTTTTAAAAATAATCTTATTACAGTCACAATCATGAGTGTTACACTGTTTCAATAATAACTGAGCATTATTGTTTTGCTTTGTTTTTTGTTTTTTTTGCAAGCACAGCTTTCTTATACAGCTCTTCTAGACCAATGAAAGTACATCAAAATAATCTCTGCCTTAGTGCTGTATGTTTTTATCAGGAGCTTACCTGTTTTCTGTGGTCCTGCCACCAAGAATTTGGGTAACCTGTCACAGGTCTTCTCTTTCGACCAAATATCTTTGTGCCGTTTGTCATCACACGGGTTCTGCAGGAGCACAGGCAAAGAATGAGTGCTTATAAGCAGTGCAGTGCTGCAATGCAAATGTAACATATAAACATGCATGCATTATTGAAACAGGCCTCACAACTAAATGATTAATGAGCTGCTACACCTCTTACTGCACTCATCTGCAACTAAAGTGTCAAATCTTTCAAAAAACAATATGTAACTAATGTTCATTTTCCTCACAAACTCAGATCTAATATTTAAATGTGCTATTACATGAGTGGACCACCCAGGGCACATTTCATGTTGTGCGCATTCTTGTAGCAATTTTGTTGGACACACAGGAGGAAGTCAGTAGGCCGGGCTCATGTCTACAGTATCTATAACAAACAGGTCCTGAGGAAGGCTAATGCTATATTGAATTGTCATCCACTCCAAAATGAGTTGGAGCTTTTGCCTTCAAGCCATTGGTTGATTGCTCCTGGGAGGACGACAAAAAGGCTCCAGGTTTCATTTATCCCAAGTGCAATTTATTTACTTAATGGCAACTGCCCGACGATTGCTCTTGCTTTGAGCTCCCATTGCTTATTTGCACGTCCGCACATTCCACTTTTTGCAATAACTGATAATAATTGTCTAGTCACGGTAGTACCTCTGGACTCAACATATTTCAGTGATCTTGTGAAGTTATGATGCTTCATTTTATTTAATTTTATATTGAGTCTGGGATTTACTTTTTAAATGGTGTCTTATGTTATGTCAGTGTGTACCTTGTCCTTTATGTACTTCTGCCGCAACATCAATTTCTCTCAAAGGGAAAACAAATACTCTCTGATTGTGAAGACATAAGCAGATGTTTCTTTTGTCCAAGATTAGAACACAAATGACTACGTTTACAACACACACTGTTACATCTGACCAGTACATTCCATCTATTTGCTAAAACCTGAGACATCAATAATATATTGGGTTTTGAGACATTGTTATGGGAGTTAGTGAGTGAATTATTCATGAAGTAAACACTTATGCCTGTAGGTGGAGCCCTAGAGTAGTACAAAAAAGTTTTTTTCTTGCCCTCGTCACATGTGCGGCTAACTACATCATCCACAAGGGGGGATCTTGCAGTTTGTGTGCCACTGTCTTGCATAGATCCCAGCAAATCTATTTCTGTTATCGCAATGTGAAGCTGGTGTGCACTTTGACTGCCCTGCTTTTAATACAAATGAGAGAAGCCGCCACAATTTCTGTTGCGTCCCACACTGGTGCACAACTGTGCCCAGTTAAGCTCAAGTTTAAATAACAAAAGAAAGAAAACTCCAGTTAAACAGTGCTTTACGCTTGACTTGAACTGCGACCAAAACTGGAGTCCAGAAAAGCCCTTCGGTCTACTCGTTTGGTCCAAACCAAAAGGGGGCTTTTTTTTTACTTTCGGTGCGGTTCATAATCAGGCAGTACTTCTTGCAAGTGAATTATATTCTGTAAACACATCGATGCGTGTGATGATCGGTGCTCCCAATGGACAGAAATGGTGAGTCGGCACGCAGGGCACAGCGCTGGAGAGGGAGGGAAACATGCAATTCCTACATGCTGCATTCTTGTTCTGCATATTTGTGCTGTTATTAGAGCTGCAAAATAATTGTGAGCATCAAGAGCAGTTCATTTAATGCGGGTTTCACAACATGCTGTTTCTAATTTTGGAACAGCATAAACGAATGCGTACAGTAACCCAAAGGAGAAAATGTGCTCTGCGTGTCCTGACCCACAGAAACAGAAAACAGAGGATCAGGTATGAACTCAATTACAACATTCAGTCCATGCTATTATCGAAGATGTGGATCGGCAGTCCTTAGTATTTACACTTGAAGTGAACCACACCGAGACCACCTCAAAGAGTGAGTCTCGTCCAGTTGGTTGATTCGCACCAGGATTCATTTATGTGTATTCACACCTGCATGAAAGGTCTGGATCAGCATGGCAAACAAAGCCTGGTCCATTTAAAGTGGACCAAACAGTGCAGGTGTGAACACAGCCCCCCGAGTAAAAGCAGAATTTTCATTATCGCTTGTGGAGGAAGCACTTCACACATCACCAACCCTCTAAATTACACTTGTCAGTTAGTCTACAGATCCATGTATGTGACTCATGCAACAGACACTTTGCCAAATGCAAATATTTGGCCCTCGCTCACCCGGGCAACTTCACCAAACATCATTAGGTTTTATGTAAATTAGGTACGCTGTTTAATAAACAATCTCACAAAATTCAGAAAAGCTCGCTTAAAGACACATTTGCGGGAATAGGCAGAAAACAAAAGATTTACTTTTTCACTCTTATATATACTGTAGCTAGATAGGCATTCAGGAGAACCGATTATTTGTATTCGAGCAATTCAAAAAGTAAAGAAAGCAATGAAGAAAAACACACGAGAAATACACAAACAAACACACCTGCCATTGTGGGTCTCTCTGTTCAGGAAACAACTGGAAGTACTTCTGCGCGAGCTGAGGCGGAGGAAGTGTATGGAGTCTTAGGTTTGTCCACGAGCGAAGAAAAGAGGCCAAGTGGACGAACGTGTAGAGACCGAGACGATCATTGCCATAGTTGGACAGATGAGTCATGAAGATACTGATCTGTGGAGGGAGGGGGAAAAATAAATCAATAGACTGGTAAAAGAAATGATCGATGGAAAGCCCGAAGAGAGATGCAGTATTGTGCTATGCAAAACTGTAATATAAATCCAAATTGAATTTTGCAAGTTCTCATGTTTGTGTGGAATTAAGGTAACACAGGAAATCCAATCGCTGTTGACTGCAGTGCAAACCGATTATTTGAAAATCAAAGAGACTGTCCACTGGGAATCAAAATGTGTTATCACTTTGCAATGAGGGAAAAAAAATGGCTCATTTATTTATGTAACACTGAGTGCAGCTTCGAGAAGAAAAAGCAGACACTTGGAAATGGATTTATTTAGTCTTTGTGACAGATTGAGTTGAGGCAATACGCCTCACGGCCACTGGGTGTTGATGTCAGAGACATGGCTTCACACGGATACTGTGTTTGGGGTTGTGGGCGGAGGGGGGGGGGCGACCTGGAGGGTTACTGGCGAGGGGTGGTGTGCTTGTCCGCATTGGATTGGCGCTCGTACAGGATGATCAAAGAGACAAGGGATACACATGCACACGCACGTACGCACACGCTTCCTTTGTGATTGGAGGACATGGGGGAAAGTCTGGAAGGAATGGTAACGTTAGCCATTAAGGCATGAATTATTTGGTGGGTGTGTGCATGAGAGATTGTGTGTCAGAATATTTAGGGCTGCGGATGTGAACTCTTGCGCGTGCTCGCGCGCGCGTGCCTACACACACACACACACACGCACACACACACACACACACACACACCTACCGCATGTGCACGCGCACAACCGCATACACAAACGCACACACAGAGGACCGTCGTGACTCCGTTTTAAAGCATGAAGGTTGCCGCGGATAGAAAGCGACAGCGTTGGGGTTTGACAGATCAGCATCTGGCCAACCTAGAAAGCTGTCGTGAATACCAAGGCTCACAATACTGATGTGACGGTGTGTGTGTGTATATATGAGTGTATGTGTGTGTGTGCGTCCTTCTGACGGCAGCTACAACACCCAGTTCGTGCGCAAACAGGGCCGATGCACTACAATTAAGTGTGTCTGCCTCACGTTGGCCTCTCACAGCTGAATTGTCCATCCTTTTTCATCAGAATCTGGTGGGTGGCTATGGAGGGAACCTGAAGATCAAATATTCAGCCACTGAATCTGTTTCCCATGAATCATGGTGTGGAAACCTCCTCTTTCATGGATGTGTATTCTGGGAGATGTGCAAAATTGAATGAGACAGTCTCTCACTGGAGACATCTATTCACATTTGGGATGTGAAAGGAATATCGCCGGTGGCGTTAAGCAGATGGGAGGGTGGGTGGGGCGGGGAGACGAGGAACATAATGTGGACATTATAAAATAGATTTGCAGTGATGTAAATAAGATGTTTTTAAAGACTTCTTCCTCTCACTCTCTCTCTCTCTTTTTTTTTTTTGAAGCGGGCAAGTTGACCGGAAGGTGATTTATGTTCTCTTCCGAACACTCAGTATATTATGATGCTTTGGCCGGGAGGGGCGTTTGTGTGTGTAGTGTGCTTTGTGTGTATATGTGCAGGTCACAGAGAAAGAGAAGCTAAATGGATACTAAAATGGAAACATTAATTATAGAGTTTGAGGTTGGTTGCCAAATTAAACAAAGCGAGAAAGAGAGGCTGATTGCATTTCGAATTATGCAGCAGACAAAGGAATGAAGCGGTGAACATACGAGGAGTATAAAGAAAGAGAAAGAGAATGTAACCTTGGCGGAGTGTGAATTTAAAAAGCCACTTGACACAGTGGAAGACCCGAACTCTCACGGTGGAACAAGCCACAGTGGCTTAGAATTCAATGAATTGAACTGTTTAAACCTTTTTTTTTCTTCCCTAACATCCACTGTGGTGACTCATTTCTTGCATGTTGGATTATTCTGAAGCCCATTTGTGCCTTTAATAACGAGTACAGTTTTCACAATTAAAACCCTTTGGGATTGTGCTGAAGTCATTCGTGCGCTGAGAGCAGAAGTTTGAAAACCTGGCAGAAATAAAGCCAAGCCCACAGCCTCCCTTGTTTCATCTTTGTCCCGTGTCTCTTTCTCCTGACGCTCCCACGCAAACAGCTTCAATTCCGCCCTCCTCTCTCATCTTTGAATGTCTTGCTGGAGAGCCTTCGTCTGCCCCAAAATGTCAGTTTATCTTTTCCTCCCCACTCCCGCTTCACACTGACCTAGATGCTCTAATGAAACATGTCACTGCTACATGGAGTGATGTTCTTCAAAATCAATCAAGAGCCACGCACGCCCACACGCCCACACACACACACACGCACACACTCACGCATGCACGCACGCACACACACACACACACACACAAGCACACTCGTGTCGAAATATAAAAATCTTATAGGATTAGGCCAGTCATGTAGTTGAGTTGTGACATGTTGTAACCTCCGCTAACATGAGTACATGATTGGGAGAAACAACTTGTTTTATTCGTCTTGGGTTAAGCATGTTTCACTCTTTCCTCTCATCCAGCCCTCCATCTTCCATCCATCATCCAGTTTACATCTACTGTAGGATCGTACTGAATTCAACATCCATTCATCCACCTCTGTATCCAAAACCGCTCATCCACTGTGTTTTTCTGTACATCACCCGCCTCTAAACACCTGTACCGGCATTATCCTTCCATCCATCCACAAGCTCTATCGTCCATCTATCCTTCCACCCATCTCCTTCCATCCATCTATTCATTCCCTATCTACAGACTTTATCTACCATCCATCCATCCGTCTTTCCATGAAGGCCATTATTCATTCACTCTATTTAGCATCGGTCAACCCATCCTTATCCTCCATCATAACTGTGTCCCGGTGCACAAAGCAAATGTTTGGTTGAATATGGCATGGAAGAACTCGATAGCCAATCACCTTTGACCGCATCATACATTTTTGGAACATGCTTCAAGAGAGATGGCGAGCTAGCAGGCCCTCTCTCAGGTTCAGCACCAATGACCACGGGTGCTCCACAATCTGGAAGAACAAACATGGGTGTTGGCAAAAAGACAAACTCTGTCCTTTCCTCGACTTGCACATGTGACATAATTGCCATATGTCCTACTAGTGCATACATCCATTCGCCTATTTCCCATTACAAACCACTTTGCTCCACATACAATTCTGCTTGATGGAATTGTTATTGCTACTAAAACGAAACCCGCTCCTCCACATGGTTTCATTCTCCCTTACTCTTGCCCTTGCCTCTCTCTCTTTTCTCTCTAAACCAATTTAGCTATCTTTGTCTCCACAGTGGATAATAGAAAGCTGAATGTCAATACAGAAAATGATTCCAATTCAACTTATTCTGCCCGCTCCAGTCAACAGCTAGTGTGTCTTTCCATTCCGCTATCTTTTACTGCTTTGCTCCCACTTTATTATTTCTCCCTATTTGTCCCGTTGTTGCATTAAGAGTGTGTGTGCATGTGCGTATGTGTATAGCTGCCAAAGATATTAGAGGTGAGGAGGAGGATACTGGAGAATGTGAAGGGAGAAGTGGACACGCCTCGCGTGGTGGGATGCCTCCGAGTGGCGCGAGGGGGGAACACCGGGGCTCTTGGGTCCCAGATGCGGCTAAATGCCCACCAGCCGGCGGGGAAGGAGGTGGGGCCTCACCGGAAGGTGAGGCGCCCAGGGCTCGCCCCGCCGGAACGGAGGGAAGTGGGAGTAGCCGCCCCACAACTCTCCTTAAACAAAAATTAGGCGAGGGCCCTTCTGAGGCCCGCACTGGGTGTGAACCTCGCGAGGCACCAGCGAGAGTCGTACCGGGTGTGGGACCCGGGAGGGGGGGCAAGTCCCTGACGGGGGCCGATTGCCCAGGAGGAAGGAGGAGGAGAAGTGGACACGAGACAAAAAATATTGAAAAGAAAAAAAAAGAAGAAATGATTGAGCATGGTCAGGATACTACGGCTGCGGAAGGCAAAAAAAAAAAATAAGGAGAAAAAAGTCAAGCTACCAGGGTAGGAGTGCCTGGGTAAAACAGTAAGCCAGTGTGGCGGGGGAGTGGATAGTGCTGACTTTTTCGGGTTTGGCTAATAAGCAGGGAGACAGACCTAATCGGTAAATGTCAGCCCTGATAAATGTCGACGTCTTTGCTGATGTCAGCAAGTCGCACATGATAAACATACAGTCCGACTCATGCGGAAACATTAACATATGCAGTAGTCTGTACGTGTGCATGTCTGTGTGTCTGTATGCTTCTTGATTCTCAAGTGACATAAGATGCCGTGAGCTGAAAATTAAAACTCAGATCATTTGCCACTTTATTCTCCTCCTTTATCCCAGTATCTCCCTTGGCTTCTTCACCACCTTTCTAGCCATTTATCCAGGGGCTACTTTGCCCTTATTGGCTGTTTGCAAAGCCCAGGTCAGACAATCAATTGCCAAGCTTGTGCTTGGGTGTGGGGGCTCAATGATTAGCAATGTGGCGCCGGAATGATGAAAAAGTGTCCAAACATGCGAGGACACATGCATTCGTGCATCCAATATGCCGATGCTTGTCACTGAACTGCCACCATGGGCCAAATGTGATTAAAAATCATTGAATGGGAAGTGACAATGTTACCAACGCGTGGATCATCACACAAAAGGGAAAGCCTGGAGGAATGAAAGCTCCGCGCTTCAGACCGCTATTGATTGCAAAGCACACACTCTAATGAAAGCTTTTGTCTCTGCAAATGGAAACCTAGCAGGGAGACAGGAAAGTGAATCATCAGTGGCTGCGTGGCATGTGTGTGTGTGTGTGTGTGTATTTGAGTTGTGGCAGAGGGCTGTCATGTACGGTTCAAATTGCTTTTGTGTTTAAAAGGATCGCTTCTTTCGGAGCTACAACATGAGTTCCAACCCATATTGGAGGATAAATGACATCAGGAGCACGGGGAAAACAATAATTAGCCTCGTGTGCACATCTATGTGTCAGACTAGAAGAGATATGTGAAAAATTTGGGGATCGCCGGTAATGACTAAAAGAGACGCATCCAAACAAAATGAAAAGAGGAAAAAGCCATTGAGACTGATTCACAAATTTGATTCTAAGATCTATCAAGCCATTGATAGTCCATTTTCTGTTCGATGATGACTGCACTCTAGTCCAACAAATATTGTCCGTGGAGGTGAAATTGGATGAGGTTGGTAGGATTGAACTAGAAAGCAAACAAACAAAAGTCCTTAGAATAAACTAGTATGGATTATGATCCCCAAAGACACTCTAATATCTTGTAAAAAGTCTTCCCGGAAGAGTCGAAGCAGTTGTCGCTGCATGTGATTCTTTTGGTCAAAAACTACTGAAAGTAATCCCAAAAAATTGCAAAATGTCAACTTGCAAGAACGTAGTCAATTTGAATTGATTTTTGTTTAAAATGGCCATGAAATGTGATCTGATCTTAATTTGAGTCACAATAATTGGCAAAAACCGTTTGCTCATACTAATACTGTACCAGTCAATCATGGTTTTCTGTTTTAATGGACGCAGCATGTAAATATTCACAATACTATGTGCAAAATATGTCAACACGAGGCTAATGATTTCTCCAAGATCTAATCGGAATTAGGAGTCAGTCAACCTACAGTCCAATCAATGTGATGAGACAGGAGGTGTTGGTTAAAACTGTCCTGCCCTAAAAAAACACACAGCAGTTTTGACTCTGCTCCTCTCAAGAAGCATTGTTTGAAAGAAAGCACGCCTTGTCCTGAATGCCTCTAAAAATACCTACAATTAGCAGCGGGTGACTTGCATAAAACTGTGTTACTAAAACATCACTAATTACAAAAATGTTCATCAGTCTACAGCAGGGGTCTCAAACTCCGGTCCTGGAGGGCCGCTGTCCTGCATGTTTTCCAAGTCTACCTGTTGCAACACACCTGATTCAAATGATCAGAAGATGATCTGACACTCGCTTTCTCTTTTCCATCTATTCATCCATTTTCAAAACTTATACTTGCAAAAACTTAACCCCACTTGCAAACCCTTTGTCAAAGCATTTACACTAAGGGACAGCTTCTGTTTGCATCTTATTCCATTTGTTCAGAAGATGATCTGATCATTTGAATCAGGTGTGGTGCAACAGGGAGACTTGGAAAACATGCAGGACAGCGGCCCTCCAGGACCGGAGTTTGAGACCCCTGATCTACAGTAAATCAGATTGTCTATTATAGAGAACAACATTTTGTCTCTCTCAAAAGTAGACCTTCATTCTGTTGAGCTGCAAACACTGCATTTTGTAGTGTATTGAATATTACAACTTATTTCAATTTAAAATGTATTCAAACAACCCTTTCAAATGGTACACTGGCTCTTGTTCCTTAGGTAATTTATACAATTACAATTTACTGTACATGTATCTTTTAAGCAGAACAGTCCAGTTGTGATCGATTCAATGCCCTGAGTATGTCGTTATTTGGCTGTTGTTACCACTTCAAAATGTGCATCACCGCCATCTACAGGACTGGAGTGGATTAATGTCAACCGCAAAAGACCATTCTCCAAACCGCCTCTTCTCACTTGGGTCGCAGACGTGCTGGAACGTATCCCAGCTGTGATGAGGCGAGAGGTTATTTTTCAGACTTACAACAAGGCTTTCAAAACTTGAAAAACCACGCGACTCGTAACACCTAGGGGAGGAACTACTTTCTGCTACTGTTGCTTGGCCTTGGCAGAAGTCAGTCCACTGCCGAGTGATTGATTTTTTGTTTGTTTGTTTGTTTTTAATTTTTTTTTAAACAGGATTTCACAAACACTACTTTGCGAGAAGAAACCTTTCAGTGTTGGTGTATTATACATATTTGTCCTAGTTGGCCTTGATCGTACTCCTGTCCGTGTGTGTGCACATACACATGCCAGATTAGAATTAAAACTGATCAATAATGATGCAATTCAAGTCCGCGTAGAAGTACATTGAACTGACACACACAGCAGTATGTGTCGAGATGATTTGGTCTGTGTGTGTGTGTGCGCGTGTGGGTGGGTGGGGGCAGGGGGGGTTATATTTGGGTGTGCGGATATGTGTGTGTGAGTGAAAGAGCAAGACACCCTGCGGCGAGACCTAATTTGACTTGGAAAGATGAACACATCTTCACAGCGAGAAGCCATCGGTGACAATAAGAAGACAAAACACATGCACACAAAGCAAACAAATGAAACACAAATCGATAGTTACACATGCAGAAGAAACATGGAATCTTCTTGATACCTTTTTGATGCAATGATCCGAACAAGAGCGGAAAATTCTCGTGTGAAAGTATGTACTGTATGTTTGTGTCTGTCGGACTCACAGGGTTGAGAAGAACAGTGAGGAACAACTCTCCTCCTCGTATGCTTTTGTCCAGTTCTTTTGGCCCACCAGGATATTCCTTATAGTAGATGGTGTGGGTGAACAAGCCGCACGTCTGACGAGGTAGCACCTATTTACAACATAAATGCAAAGATAGCCTGCATAAATCCATGGGAAAAAGATGCCTTAAAAATCCCATACATTGTTTCTGAAAAAGATACAAAATGTAAAGTTAATACAATGATAAACAGAAATGGAGCATAGCATTGGGGATACTTGTCCGGGCTTCCACTTTCTCTGTTACAGTTGATCGCAAATCGAATTAATGGGGTTGAGGTCAGGGTTCTTTCCCACCAAATTAATCCAACAATACATTCATGACCCAGGTACCAAAATTATTCCCACAAAACTGGAAACATAGAATTGTCTAAAATGATTTGCTAAGACTAATAGTGTAATTTAAAATTTGCACAAATAAAGATGTGTCCACCTTTCGCCTGAAGTTTGCTGGGAAAGGCTCAAGCACCCCCTGCGACCCTGTTCAGGAAAAGCGGTGTTGAAAATGGATGGATGCATGGATGGATGGATGCATGGTTTAGTCTTGAATATGTGAAAGAAATGTTGATTGACTAAACCTGGTAGGGCTCTGAGTTCTTCAGTCCTGGGTCAATTCATGTTATGCTGAGCACAAATGGAATAAGATGCAAACAGAAGCTGTCCCTTAGTGTAAATGCTTTGACAAAGGGTTTGCAAGTGGGGTTAAGTTTTTGCAAGTATAAGTTTTGAAAATGGATGAATAGATGGAAAAGAGAAAGCGAGTGTTGGGACAGTATTCTGTCAATTAGCCAAATTATGAACGTTCAGAAGTCAATGTGTAGTGTAAATTGAATAATAGACAACGTAGAACAGTCTTGGTGACACGGATGGTAAATGGCAGTGCTGGTGATCAACAGGAAGGTCAAGCAAGGACAGGGTTGTTCATCTCTTTTTCTTCAATATTACATTTGAGAGCGCTGCTATATTATTTAGGGAGAAATGGTGGCCTCATTAGGCAGAGACATGCTAGACTTCCTCTATTTATATATTTAATGTGTATTAATTGGAGCAGCATTAATGTTTTCATCTCCTTCTCCTCCTTTCCCAAAATGCTGAGTCGTTTTTACAGTTACTGCGGCGCCCTCATACATTCCGATGACAAATTGCCTGCCAAGGTGGCAACAAACATGTCAGGCAGATATTGGTTGGCACAGAAATAATTCATCAAAGGGCATAAAAAGCGGACAGATGAACAGATGAAACATAGCTCCAATGTCAAGCTGGCATGCAGCAAATTTTAAAATGTGTGATGTGTACCTTAGAACAGGTCACGGATATTTTGAAGTGTCGTGTCATATGGCAGATGAGAATTTCATCCAACACCGCAACTTATTTTGCATGGTTTGCCAGACATGCTCAGACCTTATTTAAACAACATAAAATCAAGTGCAACGGACGGCATGTTAGGCGCATTACTTCCAGAAAGGTGGTGGCAATGAGCCGCATAATAGAGTCGATTTTAAATGCTGTTAGTTTAATGTGCTTTTCATGTGATGGCAGGTCAATATGTCTGTGGTGAGAGGGTCTGCCGGGTCAAAAATAGGTCAGCCCATCTTTTGTGTCTGAGCAAGGACTACAGATGAGCCGCGCAGATTACTTCCACCATGCCGAAGATGACACGCTTGTCAG
This sequence comes from Hippocampus guttulatus, assembly GCF_054856545.1. NCBI lineage: Eukaryota > Metazoa > Chordata > Actinopteri > Syngnathiformes > Syngnathidae > Hippocampus > Hippocampus guttulatus. The sequence goes on from NC_141269.1 coordinate 13,423,792, forward strand.
GTGACATCAAGGCCTCAATTTGCATCAGAGGTACCTTGAAGATGGGGGATTTTGCGTGCACGTTTTGGAATATGGGAGAAAGGCAGAGAATGCAGAGAAAAGCACGGACATGCATGGACAGGCACAGCAATTCGCAAAGGAGGGCCTGAGCTAAGGTTCAAACCTAGACTGTGCGGCAGACACGTGAACCCTATTGCCCCGGACAGATGGGTTTTATTTTAGGTGAAACCGTAGACTATATTGCCAGAAGTATTTGCTCACCTGCCTTGACTCGCATATGAATTTATATGACCTCCCATTCTTAATCCACTGGATTTAATATGATGTCGGTCTCCCCGTTGCACCTCTAACAGCTTTCAAACTCTTCTGGGAAGGCTTTCCACAAGGTTTAGCAGTGTGTTAATGGTAATTTTCCCCATTGTTCCAGAATTGCAGTTGGAAAGTCTCACGAGAAGGCCTGGCTCTCGATTTCTAATTTCATTCATCCCAAAGGTGTTATTTGATGTTGAGGTAAGGACTCCAATCAAGTTCATCCACACCAAACTCTCTCATCCACATCTTTTGCAACTTGCTTTATTTTGGAACAGGAAGAACTGCTCCCACAAATGTGGAAGTATGGAATTATCCTGGAAATTACCTTCAGCTCAAATAAAAGGGAACTCCGAATGCTTCAGCATACTAAGAAATTCTGGACGATTCCATGGTCCCAACTTTGTGGAAAATTTTCCACTTCCAACATGACTGTACCCCAAGGCACAAAGCAAGATCCAAAAGACATGTGGATAAACTTGACTGGCCTTAACAGAATACTGTCATGAACCCCATAAAAAAATCATTGGGAGTAATAAGATCAGAAATTGAGAACCAGACTTTCTTGTCCATCATCACTGTGTGTTCTCATGAATGCGCTTCTGGAAGAATGATCAGTACATTAAACTGTGTGGATTATGAATGGGATGCCACTTACATTCATCGTGTATAACTCACAAAAGTTGGAGATACTGTACATGCTTTTCATCAGATTGTGATGGAAATTAAATTAAGCAACAGTATACGAGTAAGATATCATTGCAGTATGCAGAGATCAATGTTCGTTTGTCATGTAGAGCAGTTCTGTATGTGGAATAAAGGTTGAGAGTGTCAATACAGGTTTATCAGTAAAACACTGTAGTCTCTCTCTCTCTCTTTCTCTCAGTCTCACACACACACACACGCACACGCACACGCACACGCACACGCACACACACACACAGTTCAGAGAGGCTGTTGATTTGTTTGAATAGAGCGAGAGAATGAGAGAGAGAGCTGGAAGGCCACCAGAGCTTCAGACACTCAGCACTATTTCACCAAACCAATTATCCACAGAGCTATAGCTCAAACTGATATAGTATATTTTAAAAAGACAGCGCACAAACACACATGCGCGCGCACAAACACACACGTGCACTGGCACACAATCCCATATCTCCCATATCTCAGCCTGATTTGTTCTGATACCGTGGCTCCAGTGAGCGTCTCTCAATCTGCTCGCAGACACACGAAGAGCAATTTTTACAACCTTAAGATGACTTCCTGTCCTCCTCTGAGCCATCAAAGATGAACTGAGAGGCACGAGAGGAAGCGACGGATGGAGAGAAATTGTAAAAATATAGGTTGAAAAGGAGGTGATTGGGGCTTTAGGTTTAGTATCTGTCTGACTTATGGGCCTATGCTAACTGGGGATGATTCGACATTTTATCACAACATAACCATGACTCTGCAGTATCACTGAAGTAATCTTGCGGTGGTCACTTCATACATTCAAACGGCGTGCAAATGAAGCCCTGAAACTGTTGTGCCGAGTCTCATTTGTCACCAAACTGTCCTCATGAGGCTCACTACAGTGCGTCAAATTTCTGCACGAAAATGAGAGTCATATCATCCAACCGTGCAGCAAAATGTGCAGTTTCATCACCTGATGTCAAGAGAAGGAACAGCGGCAGTTAAGTTTGCCACCTGTCCCGTAAAATACAGAATTGTCCTTTATTTGGAAATTAATTGTTGCGGTTTGTTACGTATTTTCCGAATTGTTCTATGTGTCTGTCACACACAAACGTGAACACCGATTTTAACAACAATGAACAAAATAAAAATTAACAAGAAATATTAAAGACAGCAAGGTGGTTTTGGCGGGAGGTACGCAGGACCTCGCGCGGACCTGCGAGCGTAGCCTACGTCTGGTGTGTTCTCTGCTCTGTGCCAAATCCTTTGTTTGCCTGCCTCCACGTAGCCAGCTCAGCCCCTTTGTGTTGCCTGTCATGATCCTTGCCTATAGTAACACGCTAGTTATCATTACTATAGTTATGTTTAATTTTACTAAAAGTGTCCCCAGACAGGCTTTGTTACAGCTCTTACAGCACATATCTGAAAGTTGGCAACTCTACCAGCGGTGTGTGACTGTTAGCAAGAACGAGTTAGCATGACTTCCCTGAATGTCAGAGAAAATGTGTATTTTTCTTTTCCTGACATTTTGACTTGTGTTTCTGAAAGACTTTGTTTAAAGCCAAGTGAGCGTGGCTGTTATCCTGTATGCTCATTTTTATAATCAGGCCTTTGGGCCAGGTATGTTGGAGCCCCACGCATTCTGCCCAGCCATCATTTGCTGAACAAGAAAAACAATCCGAGCTATTTTGTGGATTAAGATTCCTGCATCTGCTAAATCACTCAAATGTATTCCAGTTTTGTAGAAAGGAGGAGTATAGTTTTCCTAATGTTCAGCCTATTTAAGTAAAAGGTTCCAAAACGAATTTTATCAGTTAGAAACACCACTGTGAGTTTTTTTTTTACCATATACTCTACACTGTTTTGATTTAATTCAGGAGAGTGAAATTAAATTTAAGGGCTGCTCTTGACTGCAAATGGTTGTTTATGAGTCCTGTAAGAGATTTGTGTCTTTTTCTTGGCTTGATATGTTGATTAAGTTTCGTTTTATGTGAACAAATTTCAAATATGAAAGCACTAAATTCGTCGTTTCATCACATCTCTGTTATTTTTGTTGAGCTCAGAGTTGAATATATGACTCTTTAATTGATGAAGATGTTTATGGGTGTTGCACAAATAGAAAATCAACAGCACATCATCATGATGCGTCCAATTGTCAGCGATGTATTATAAAGAATTAAGTGCTTCCAATGTCACAACAACAAGTCAATAAATAAAGCACACTTTAAAAAATTACATCTGTCAGGGCAAATTGTTGTCTCAGGAACTGGTAATTTTGGTGTCAATTGTGATTGCTTTTTTTTTTGTGGATAAGGGAGCAATTGTCATGACAAAGAGCCTGGCAGACATGTGAATGAAGGAGGAGGGGCTGAAAGTTCCACAGATAAAATGAATGACAAGATGTTAATTGGTCCATTTTGATGAACAGACTGGCGAATGTCTGAGAGGGTCCTGAGATTGTCATTGTGTTAAACAACAAACGAGGCCCAGAACCAGAAGCGACTCGTGGTGCATTTTTGGAAGGCAGTATAAAAATAAACAAAGGAATCATTTCAAAACAACATAAAACTACGCAATCACCGATTGCTCATAGTTTGTCTACGTTATTCACATTGTATACTGCATGAGAATGAAATACTGCTTATAGGATAAGTTGTTCCTTTGACTCTGATCCGTATATGCAATGGAAAAAATGAGTTTGAAAATGACATTCAATACAAAACCAGCACTCAGAGTGCTAACTATTGACAAGTTTGAACTGTTCACAAAAGTGAGATAAAAATCATGGTGTGCCCCCGTAAAGTGAATTTGTTTGTGCAAACCTATGATGGCAAGCAGGAATGAATGACTGAATCTCTGGCTCAGATGAACTTCTGCGCATCAAAAAATAAAATATTTTCAAAGTAAACAACATCAACAATGTATTTCTTAATTCTTTTGCTAGACGTGCTTGCATTTTAGGAGCCCCTTTTTGGCAAAGCGCCAATCCCCTGCTGATGTAGCAGTGCACATACTGGATAGACTAGAATGGCTTGCCTCTTAAACCGCACTGGCCACAGTTAAATCTTGAATTATAGCACAGAGGAGGATGCTGCGCTTCGACAAGGTCAAACAATTCATAGAACACACTTGCACAAACACGCCAAGGTTACATCCAACACACACCGACACACGGCATCATTGATTTTCAGTTTCAGGATGCAAGAAATAATCAATGCACGATCAGGCAGCATCAAAGTAAGTCATTTCTTACACTGCAGGGATATCCAAGCGATTCTCTTTTCCATTGAGTCGCCTCTCCTTTTGCTTTGTTCGGAGTTTTAAATGGATGTTTTTCATTTGAATCAGCTGCTTTTGAACGCACTGGAAAATATGAACACCTCTGCCTAGCTTTTTTTGGACAAGCGTGAGAAATAAAAGAATAGAGTCTGAGTCGTGTATAGAAAAATAACCTTCAGCTTGACAATAAGATAACACAGTGAGACGTTGAAAAAGGAACTAATTGTTCCAAGAGGATGTTTGGTCGTGCATGTGTGTACGCTGCATGAGTGTGCGCTCACCATAATGTTACTGTGGATGAAACCTTTGCGGTAACGAGCAGGCTTGAGGTGGGGGTATTCCTCCGTGCTGGTCACCCGGATGTTCCACACGCGTCTCCAAGCCTCATAAAGCTGCAGATGGACCGGGTAGACCCCCGAGTGGTGGGGAGCCACGGCGTAGCCCATGTTCACCGGAATGTCATGTTGCTGCACACATAATTCATTCGTAAATAAACACACAGAGGAGGGTGCCCTCTTTTTGACCTTGTAGAAGGGGGTTACATGGTTGCTGATGTGTTTGTTCTGAGGTCTGTGGAACCCACAGGCATCATTTGTGGGTCTGGAAAATAATTGACAAAAATGATTGACTTCCTTAGCTATGTGCCAATTAATAGCTCTGATATGATTGTGACATATCACATGAATCACACGTGTGATACATCACATGTGGCACCCCTGTAAGGGGTCATTGGATTGAAAACGTTCGAGAACCGTCTGGCTAACCTCAGAAGGGGAAATTAAAAATAGATGTGTTCATGAGCGCAATAGCGAGGGCGGGATGTTTTCTGGGTGCACCTTGTAGACAAATGTTGTTGTCCTTCGCTGTGGCGCACACCCACTTACGCCGTCAAAGCAAAGCATCGTTGCTCACAGGATGAGCGAGCGGAGTGTGTGTGCAATAACGGTTAGGGATTGCTCTTTACGACCACATTCACCTTCAATAACATGAACCTACATCCAACCTAGTTGTATCATATCTCACGTGTGACACCTCTGTATGGCCATACAAATTATCTCCACACACACACATACACACGCAGACGTGGAGCGGAGGGAACGAGAGCGCAGCAATAACAGTCGGCTACCTTGAGGAATTCAGATTAAATAGTCAGAGATAAAAATGGCTCCTGGGTTGCCATTAAGGTCAATGCCCGTTTAGCTGTGGGTGTATTAAGATTTGTTTGGATTTAGGAGATTAGTAAAGTGTCGGTCAGGTGAGGCTCCCAGCACCACACTCATTTACATCTGTGGTCATTTTTTTTTTCAACAAAGAGCTCCTCTATGCAGTATTTTACTACAAGGGAGAAGTGAAAGGCTCTGGAGATGGGATGAGGCGCTTGGGAATTCTGAAGGGGAAAATGCTGATTGCATTAAGTGCTTACATACATGGAAAGGGGGCTGGCTGCTTGTGTTTAAATGAAGTTTGTGGGACTACAGTATGTCGAAAGGCAGTACAGATTTTGCAGTAGAGGTAAGAGGGGGCAGTACACACTGCAGATTTTTTTTTTTTTTAAAGCCTGTTCATATTTTATACTCAATGCTGAGTAACAGCACATTCCTTGGTTTGAAGGAGGCTCTTTAGTTTACATTTTCATTTTGTATGATTGATATTATATGTCTGTCCTCTTTGGCGTTCTCCAAGTTGCAAAGAAAAAACATCTTGGCAAAGGACAATGCCGACCCCAGTGGACTACAGGTGAATGTGGACAACACTGTGAACTGGTTGCAAGTTCATTACAAGGAAATCTGACTTGTGTCAATACAAAAACGTGAGATTGCATGACTGTCTGTATCTTATGTGTTGTGTTGCATTATTTGTCATTTTATGTTAACTGTTGTGTTGATGGTGGCGCGGGTACCCGCAGCGCCTCCTCTCCCTCCTGTGGTTGAGAGGAAAGAAATTTCATCTGTGCTGTATGTTGCACATAGAGCACATTTGACAATGAAGTTGACTTGATTTTACTTGATGTGTTGATATGCATATGTCTCAAAAACCACCCTCATGAGAGCGTAAAAACGTTTTTGGAGATATTTGAGGTTTTTTTTTTCAGAAATTGCTGTGTTTCCATAACCAGTTTGCTGTTGCGCAATTTGCATTTAAACTTGCATTAAAACTTTTATTAATGTTTATAACTTGATCCTGTGACACCTTTTGTTTTGTTAGTGTAGATAGAAAGTTGCACGTAAGTGTGGGTGTGCGCGCGCGTGTGTGTGTGTGTGTGTGTGTGTGTGTGTGTGTGTGTGTGTGTGTGTGTGTGTGTGTGTGTGTGTGTGTGTGAAAATGCATAATATTTTGTTCTGCCTTTGGGTGCTTTGTGGCAAAGAGATGGCAATTATTTCATTAAGCGGTGGTTCAGAAAGCAAATATGATTTCAAGGATGCATGAAAGGGAAGAAAGACAAGGGAATAGACAGCGCCAAAAAGTGAATGTGGGTTTGTCTGTGTGTACATCAATCTTACCAACGCAAACTCCTTGTTGAGCACCATCTGCTCCAGCAGCGACGACTCGTTGTGGAAGAGGTGAGGCTGCATGTGGCTCCACATGTGGGGAAACCACCAGAACTCATCCACGTACTTCAGCAGTAAATCGTCTCCCTCATCTTCCTCCACGGTGCCTACGGAGGCACACGCACACGCACACGCACACGCACACACACACACACACAAAGACAAAAGGATGCAGTGCGACAGACGTAGCTACACACATCTTCACGTTGCCGAAGGTTAGAGTTTGTCATCAAGCAGCGGGCTTCGCTTAGGTGTGCATTGCAAAATCTGATGAGTGACAGATACCATGCTGATGAAATATGGTGCCATCCCAATAGATGCCATGCTAATGTATTCTCTCATATCAGTTTGCAAATGTAATCCTTTTAAATCCAAACTTCTGTTTTCTATTAAAACATGAGCATCTTGCAGCAGGTTGATAAACAATGGAAACTGCCCTTGAAGCAACAAAGGCACACAAACACACACGTTCGCATAACACGGTTCTGTGACTTCAAATTACTGAGATAGCATCAAGTAAAAATTTGGATTGGATATCTCTTTTCCCAATTAGATAGGGCATGATGAGAAGATTTAGATCTTGACTACTGTGCAAGAAAATTCCGGAGAAATTGGGGTGATAAGTCATATGGTAAACTCTGGGGTCACTTTAATAAGCTTTTTTTCCCTGTTCATTAATACAGATTCTGAAAATAATTTAACCCGCGAACAACCAATGATAGTGAAAAAAAATGTGATGTGTTGAATTGACTCTTTTTTTTTTTCAAATATTTGCACAAAATAAAATCCTCTGGATCCAGATAATTTTTTCAGGATCTATCATCTACTTAAAAATTTACCTTGATCCAGATGATTATATTTCGTGCATCCACACGACGAAAATTGAGTTAATTCCACAAAACATTTTTTCAGTGTACTTTGAAATAAATGTGTTATTATACGGTCAATAGCATTAAGTACTATGTGGCGTAGTTTGCACTGTCTGTCTGCCTCATGTAGGTCTGAGGTTTGGAATTCAAATTTCAGCTCCCTCTTTCCTGTGTTGTTAGTTATCTAAAGACTTGAAATTATTCCATTGGTGTGAATATTTGTGATGCAAATAGGCTAATCACTAGCCCAATGTGCTACTTCATTTAATACTGGCACTTCATTCTTGTAATTTTACCACTACTCCGACAGTATATGTTTCATTTATTCTTTTTTTGGGGGGCTGAGTCCAAATAAAATGAACAGTTTTAACTGAATTTAGTATTCTTAGGTGCATTCATAGCACTCATATTGCTTCCTGAGCAAACAAACATAGCCATCCACAGACTTGCTTCTCAATCTTTGTGCGTGTGCGTGCGTGCGTGTGTGTGTGTGTGTGTGTGTGTGTGTCTTGTTCAGATGCATGGTCACTGCATTGGTCATGCAGAATGAGGGCCCTGTATGCCCTTTTAATGTCCGAATATTTTGTTGCTGTGCAACAGTGGAGTTTAAAATACTCCCACTGTGTTTATTTATATTGTGATATTTATTGGAATGATGCCAGACGTTTTTGAGGGGACATACATAGGGAACAACACAAAACAGATGAACCACAGCCGAATAAACTGGTACATGACACGACAAGGTAACGTAATAAATTGTGTCAACAAAGATACACAGTGATAGTGAATTACCACTGTCAGCTATAATTTTCGGATTTATTTTGGTGATCGGCGCAGATCCAGCATGGCACACAGCATACATCAGCGCAGTCGTTTTAGGACAGGTAATTTTATAGACATGTGGAAGCCGGCGTATTAAATAAATAAATAATTAATTAAAAACAAGTGGCACACTTATATCTTGCAAGGTGACAAAGCAATCTATGTGTTAACACAGCTGTGTGACCAGTGGGATGATTGAAAACTGCAATAATAATCATAATAATAATAATAATAATATGTTCAATAAATTAAGTTCAACAAAATAACTGAGTGTTTCTTGCCGCTGTCCGAATGAAATGCATCTAACGTCCACACATGTCCGCGCAGCTCAGAAGCTATCTGCCTGAGAAAAAATCAAATTCACCAAAATCAGGTTCGACTGCCTGCGCCAGCATTTAGACGTGGCGTGGCAGGCATGTCCTTGAGACAGATTTTCTTCCGCCAAATTGTCATTCCACGGGACGTAACGTCAAGTACAGACCCTCTTTATCCTGGAACATCCAGAATAGGGCAAAGCGATCAGCCAAATTGGAAAACTGGTGCTGTGAGCCTTGCACCTGCACAAAAATCAGGATACACCGGCATTTCCACATGTGCCAGCTGATTGAGGGCGGGCATACTCGGCCTCAACTGTCAAAAGGACACCACCCACAGCCAGGGAGGAGGCCCTTTTTCCTTCAAGAATTTCCACGTCGACTATTACTACTTACCTGTGTGATAGAACTTGCCAGAAAAGCCCAAGTTGAAGGTAAAGTTGGAGATCTGAGCACGCAACTGTCGTTGAGTATCCAGAAGCGCCTGTAGATCACATGAAACTCAATTAGACTGTCGAAAAACATCTGTTCAGTTTTCTCCTGTTCTTAAACTCACCTCCGTGTCAGGTGTTAATGCTCAAATCAGAATTTTCCTCACTATTTTAATGACTTCATTAGATTACTGGCCTTTAAACAAAAAAACTCTGTAATGAGTGTTAACCAAAGAGCACACACAGAGGCAGTAACACGAGTTAATGAAGGTCGATGTCTTAAAGGGCTCTAGAGGATCGGCTAATAACCCCCTACCCGACCCCCAACACACACGCACACGCACACACACACACACACACTCACTTTTATCCATCCATTACCAAGTGAACCCGCATTAGTCCCACCCATTCCTCCTTTGCCGCACTCTTTCGTCCCACTATGGAGAATGTGCAGCCTTCCTCTTTCATACACTCGCCTGAAACTGCATCTCTCCATCGCTTGCTCAAATGTCACATTCTCAGGAGACAGCCTTGTTCTAATTTAAAAGGAAGGCTGAAGCAGCACGGAGGATATATCTCTTCTCTCTCTCTCGCTCATTCTATAACTCCCTCTGTTCTTTCGCAGCCCTTCTTCTTGCTATCATTGCACTTCTTGCTGTTTGCACCCATAAATATTTTTTATGAAACTTTTATTATTCTGTGCGTATTTCAAGCTGCGGGGTCGTTTTGTTGGGCTCAGCGCCACGTCTCTATTAAAAATGTTTGTCGGGCCGCTTTTAATCGATCCCCAGGAACCTTTTCTGATTTATGAGATGAGCAACTGATGTGAGAGGGAGGAAGCCCTTGCAAGCAGCCTTTCTTTCTCAGGGTGTGTGTGTGTGTGTGTGTGTGTGTGTGTGTTGTACAAAGACACTGTCGCAGTATCTTCATTAGAGCTAATCTAATGGTGTTGAAGATGGCTGCATGGTGACAGATGTGCACAGCCCTAATCTGATCCCTTGTCTCCACTGTGATGACATCCTTTACATCACACACACACACACACACACACACACACACACACACACACACACACACACACACACACACACACACACACACACACACACACACACATCCATATACTCAGAATTGAATTAACTTTGTTGTCAAGCGCTTTGCATTTTAACTCAATCTACTCTCATCGATGCACTCGGTCAAAATGTATTATTAACGCACATGTCGGGAAGTGCGAGCGTGGGAGTTAGTCCAAGTGTCTGCTGTATTAGTGTCGACACATAATTTTTATTCTGCAAGCTAACATATAACAAGAAGAGGAGGGTAAAAAAACACACACACACAAAAAGGATTTGATGCAGTGAGGCATTAACAAGTCGACCTGCGTTTACCTGCTCTAAGGGCTCGTCTACTTTCAGCCACCACTGTCAAGTGCGCCAGGGGCGTGTCATGGAAAATGTTCTTGATGCATTCGAATGCCCAAAGGTTGTAGTTGCAAATTCCCAAACAAGTAGACTTGCCTCGGCTCGAAAATGAAGATGAGGCCACTTTTATGCAGTGCGCACGGGCGCATTTCTAACAAAATAGAGCCTGCTGTGTTAATTCTCTCCAATGATGCTCACTGAAATGAAGTCTCATGAGAGTGAGAAAGAACGCTAAAGTCGTGTCCAATACGCTGCCGTCATGTCATGAACATTTGTTTTGGATTCAAAAGTTTACGACTTGACGGTCATTTGAATTTGGATTTCCTCAATTGTATACCATCTTGAGGAATGCACTCAAAAATCCCGAAACGTATTAATAAAATATTATACTGCAAGTGCCAAAAAAGATGTGTTAACATCACAAAAAGAAAATTTGTCGGGCAAACTGTAGGTCTTTGCTGCCATCAAACAAGTGTTTGTGTTTTTTTTCCAAGTGAAGAGCTTATGATTGCGACGTGGCAGACCCGGGGGGACACTCCAACTGCACCCAACAATCAAACGCAATGTAGCTCTGAGACAGAAACACATTTCAAAAATCTCAGAGAAACAATCAAGTCATCTCCTGCTGTTTTTTTTGTTGTTGTTTTCTTTTTTCCTGATTGTAACGGCACCGAATCTCATTGAGTTGAGGCCTGGAAGCAATACCGGGCCAATCTGTCTCCTGGATGCTGAGTGTGGCGATAAAACGGGTTGTAAGAGAGAAGGCTGCATTTGGCTTAGCAGGAATAGTGTGGTAGGAGTGTGAATGGCGGCGGCTTGTAAGCAGCATAATGACTATCGGAGTGATGAAGGTAAACACACATGAGGATTAGCGGTTAGCGATAGCCCTCCTCTCCCAGCCCAATCCCACAGCTGCATCGCTCTGCCAGTGTCAGAAGTAATGCCAGTTTGCTTTGTTTGTGCCTGTGTGTGTGTGTGTACGTGTGTGTCATAAGAAATGGCAGCGAGATGTTGGGGTTTTAAGAGATGATGGCAGCTGGTGGAATTGACATATGGACAGCTGGCTTGTCATAGAGTATATCCTCATTCTGTCATTCTTTCAAAACCTTCCATTCTTCTATTCAAGTCACCACACTCAGACCTACATACTGGAAAACAATGCTTATATCTAACTCTATGCATGACAGCAGAAGTGACTCTGTATTTATCTTATTCAGTTGTCTAATTATTGGAGAAAACTAATCTTGGTTTTGTTATCGACACTCAATTACTTGAGTCATTGACCGAAATTGTTGGGTGGACACAATTGTTTTCTGCTAGGGAAATTCCAATGTATAATTTAGTATTAATGGAACACTAAATATTTTTCATCACAGTGTCTGTAATGCTCAAATGCAAAATGTCATCCACACATTTATCAAATTCATTGTTTTGAAGAAAATATAGCAATGTTGTTCATTGTCTCTGTCAATTTTAATGGGGATTACGGCCTTCATTTTGGAACATCTTAATGATCTGCAGACACGCTGGAAAGCGCGTTCCATGAATACGCAATTTTGCTGAACGTTAATAGAGTGCTAAAGTTCTGCTGAAGTGTGTATTTGTGGAATAAGTGGTGGTGCTTGGCTTGGAAACCACGACGAGCTGTTTGTGTGGGTCGGAGTCGTGTGTGTTTGTGCGTGTGTGTGTGTGTGAGTGTGTGTGTGTGTGTGCGTATTTTTCAGTTTAACATCAGAGTACTTTGATGACAGTGCTGTCATCCTGTCATGTTGCCAAAGCAAACAAGAAATGAAAAGCATGCAACACTTGCATCTCAAAGTGTCTGAGCTCAAACTATGGATGTGCTTACTATTCGATGAATCAATTAATTGATGAGTAAAAATGTATGTGACCTGAATCAGATTTTTTTGGATGACAGTATGAGCGGCTCACTTCTGATTTTTTTCAAACTCGATCTGGGTCACTTTTATCTGGGGGTCGGTCATACATTTGGTACGTGTCAGATTTTTTGCAATGTGAACTCCGTTTGAACGGGCCGCTCGGATGTATCTGACTTTACGTAATTGTAAAATGACAGATGTCATCATTCCAACAACAGTCATGGCCTACGATGGAGACGAAAACAAGCATTGGAAGGAAAGTGAGGTTTTAGATTGAATGATTTGGATTTTAAACGAACTATGCTACACAAGCATGTTGCGGCATCCGCATCCATATTTACTTGTGTACACACGACGTTGTTCGTGACGTCATCTCTTCTTTGGCACATGTGGTCACTTTGGGGACACATTTGGTTCACACGCCAGACTGAAGTTGCAATTAATATGTAATGTGAACGATTACACACAAAAATCGGATTTCACCCCCCCAAAAAAATCCAACCTGAGGATCAATTCTGCCGTCTGAGTGTAGCCTTTGTCTCAGCTAGTCTGCAGTCGAAAGAAGAACAAGATGACTACGAAAAGTTAGAGCTCCTGCACATCCACAACATTGCAAACTGCTACGGGTATGATGATGCTACTCAGTTAGACAGAACTTGATTTTTTTCCCTCCATAGTGGAAAAAAAAATCCAAAATTCTAACATCAAGGACAACTCTGGGTTGGTTGCTGTGACTTGTTTCTCCAGATTCTACTACAGTGTCTACTTTTATGTGTTTATTACCATGAAAGGAGCCTACTTCATAAATGTTGCAGCTATGCATCCCTTTCCTCTTTTACTTACTCATCATCTGCTCACTCAGAAACAACATGATATTTGCATTGAACATTTGTAGCATGTATATGTGTAGTCCCTAGTCAAATGGCTGTGAAAGCACATTTGACAATCAGAAAGACTTTTCTGGTATGGAACCTTCTTAAGTGCTTTGTGATTCAATGTTTTTTTTTTCCGTTGAAAAACACCATTGCGCATGAGATTTAATCCTTGCTATGGATTTTCAGGCGCGTGCGCCTGTATGTGTAGCTATGCGTGTAATATGAACACCAGACAAGCAAACTTAAGTGGGTCAGGCATCTCTATTTGATGAGAGAGTTGATGCCAGTCTCCTCATACCGCTTACTGCTCTCTGTCTCTTTTGCTATTCAACTCGGGGGCCAATGCCTGCGTTACATTTCGTTTCACTAAGCACTCGTTCTAAGGGTGTTTTTTGGACCAGGTGATTGTGATGGATTTGAATCACAAAACTTCAAAGATGGAGCAGAAACTGTGAAGTAGAGCAAAACAAGCATTTTCGTTCAATTGTTTATTGTAATCACACACACACACACACACACACACACACACACACAAATCATGAATTCCAAAAAGACAACAAGTGTCCCTTGTTCATATTAGGCTGATGCCAGAACAGGAAAAGTCCTGTTTTTTTTTTAAACTTCATATCTCATATGACATCTCTATGTCAGGATGACATCTTCTGCCAAGAAGTGGATTGGACTTCGAGGAGAAATAACTTTGAAACGCCTAACAGCATTTTCTCTTCCTTTTCCAACTCTGCAATGTCTTTGTCTGAGTGACAGATGGATATGGAGTCAGCTCCATTCCGCAGACTTACTATAAGTGGCAAATATGCATCATATTAATTAGCTCTCAAGATTAACTCTGAGAAGGAATGTGCAATAAATAGCGGACTGCTCAGCCAAAACCTTGACTGAAGTTAGAATGATTAGCATATTGTACAAAGCCTTTTTTTTTTAACATCCGATTTGAAGTCAGCTTGAGATCCAAAATGAACACGAGGACAGAAAGAACTGCTACATGTCATCGGTGCTCTACAAAGGAATTCGGTTGTACTTTGTGCCCAAAACATACGAAGGTGTCCTCATATCAATCATCCATCCATTTTCTGTACAGCTCTCCACATTAGGGTCTCTCTATCCCATCTGATTTGAGTTGAGAGGCGGGGCATACCCCGACCAGTCGCCAACTGAGTGTAGCATTTTGATGCATTTTCGCCTTTTGGAGTGGAAAGTGTTTAAAGTCAATCGTTTTTTGTTTTTTTTTGTTGACAATGACAATTTGACATTTTAAAATAATTTATTAAAAAACATGTTCAATAATATCGGCTTAAATGAGCTAATTTATTTTTGTGAAATGACAGACATATACATGTATACTGTACTGTATGAATATGTCTGCCATTATATATAAAGGACACTATTATACCTGTATATAATAGCCGTTAATGTAAATGACGGCTGTTCAGCATATGTACTTATAAATGTAAAGCGAATGTCTTATCACGGGCGGCCCGGTAGTCCAGTGGTTAGCACGTCGGCTTCACAGTGCAGAGGTACCGGGTTCGATTCCAGCTCCGGCCTCCCTGTGTGGAGTTTGCATGTTCTCCCCGGGCCTGCGTGGGTTTTCTCCGGGTGCTCCGGTTTCCTCCCACATTCCAAAAACATGCATGGCAGGTTGATTGGACGCTCTAAATTGTCCCTAGGTGTGAGTGTGGGCGTGGATGGTTGTTCGTCTCTGTGTGCCCTGCGATTGGCTGGCAACTGATTGGCCTACTGCCCGAAGACGGCTGGGATAGGCTCCAGCACCCCCCGCGACCCTAGTGAGGATCAAGCGGTTCGGAAAATGGATGGATGGATGTCTTATCACACCAAAAAAAGGAGGCATCAGAATGTGCAATCAACGTGATTATCTGTTGCTTTTTCAGCCTTCTGACAGATTAGGTAGCGCTTCTCAGTTTTTCACACAATGCATGTGTTTGATAAAATGCCGTTGTGTGTGGACCTGGACTTCTACATCCCAAGAGGGAAGCTTTAAGGATAAAATGATTCATATACTATGGCAAAATCTTGATTTGAAGTGTGTATTCACTTCATGCATATTTTCTGGAGCACGGTGTCGAGCGTTTCTGACGGTGTGTTTTCAAATATAGTCAACGCACTTCACACGCTTAGGCGAGAATGCGTGCCGAGTGGCATGGATGAAGGTGTTTGAAGAGAAATATTTGCCACTGTGAACTTGAAGTGGCAACGCTTCGCCGACAGCCAATCAGCATCGTGAATGTAATTAGTTCGTCGCAGGCAGCAGCAGCAGCGCAGCCACAAACACACCACTGCAAAAAAACGGTGTGTTGAAGTTACTCAATTTTACTTTCTCAAGTGGTTGCGCAAAATAAAATCATCTGGATCCAGATTCCTGTTTAAGTAGAGCGTGAATCTCCTCAACAAAATGTATCTCAATCCAGATGGTTCTAAAACACAGGCACCTTCATATAGGCCTGGACTGATTCAAAAAGGAGCAGGCTTGGAGAACGGCGAGCAAGAAAGTTGGCATATGTGCCGAGTGGATTGACTTGTTTACAGCTTTTGAACTGTCAACTAAGATCGCATTGAACAGCCAAAGTAACACATCCATTGGCCACGAGATTGACAAGCAATGTTCAATCTTTCTTTTTTCTGTCAGAGGAGGAGAAGCCCCTTCTCTTCTCAGCTCGAAGCAACCACCGTCGTTCCCCCGCAAATGAACTCCTGAGAGTCACGCGGGGCGATGCGATTCGTGTTCAGTCTGAACTTAGCATCAGACCCGATTTTGCTCATTTGCGAAGGGTCTGCTAAGGGAGGGCTATGTCACTGTGAGTTTGGTGATAGCTGATTCTATTATGGTCAATCACACATCTGCACCATGAAGTGGGCCCCAATCCTTCCTGTGCGCCCCCCATAGCTGTGCCTCCCAGTGGGGTGATCTCAAAAATATAATACGGTGATTCAGAGAGTTTGATGCCCGCTGTTCACATTTTATTTATTAATGAAATCTATCCACCACACGTGTCGACCGATCTCAGAATCTGTCTGCCTGTGGTCCGATCAAAGTGATCAAAATTGCATTAAACTGTGCAACTTTTAAAAGCGGTCCGAGCTTTTAAGTTTAGACTTATGCCTGCCTCTGACTCTGTGTCGCCAAATTGTCACTCTGCCCGGTGCATGCTCAAAGACACAAGCTCACGACGCCTCAGCACACAGCTTGATGGAAACTGGTCTGCCAAATCGGCAAATGTGCAGCAAGCCTTGTGCTGATCCCAAAATCAGGATATACCAGCATTGGCGTCAGGTCGCAGGTGCAGTGTCTATGAAAATAGACCCCCAAGTTGTCATGTTTTCCAAATGACTCAGATCCCCGGAAATGATGAGGAAATGTTTTTTGCCCAAGTGTGTAGGATTTGGTTAAATTGCAGAATCGAGTCTTTTGGATCTTTTTTTAAAAGAAGGCCAAGTTACGAATGATCTTGTGAATGTGTGTACTCAATAAGTGAATATGTGAATCGCCGAGGAAAGTCCCTTTCTTTCAAAGTCCAAAAGTATCTGAGACAACTTCGCGTGTGCATGGCACAATCCGACACAACACAAACATGAAAGGACATTTCTTTCGACATCCTGGCAGCCCATCTCAAGTTTAACTTGTACAAACATCACAGTAAATTACTCATAGCGAAGCATTCTTGGAAGAAGGATGTGCAGTGACACCGCTTTCCACCGTAGCCAAGACCCTCCTTTAAAGGCCTCATCTAAATGCTTCAGTCCAGAGAGCGCGTCGTGAGCAAAAGAGTGAGGAGGAGAATATTAAGTGGCCACAGATAGTGATCAATGACTTGGCAGGGCGGCAGGGAGGGTGTGGGGGGGGGGGGGGGTGCGCTTGAGTGAGGATGAAAACGAGGATGGGACACCTCTTTGATGACAAGAGGGACAAAGGCACAAATTAGAAAAAAACACGAGAGCAGCACGCTCGGATCATTGATGGCACTTTTTGACTGGCATCATCCTTCATTTTGAGAAATCTCATCCGCTAGCTGCCTCCCTGTGAATCATTTTTAATGGAGGAAATAAAAGTGTGTGTCTGTGCAGCCTTGAAGGCTGTGTGTCTTTTTTTTTGTCACCAGATGAACTCGTGGGGTGAGACTAATGAAGAGTGGTGAGAGAAAGAGGGTGGCATTTTAATTGGTCAGCCTCACTCGTCGCTCTTCTTCTTTGTTGGAAAATAAAAGAGGGGGAAAAATAAGGGGAGGTCTGTCGACTCGATAATACTTCATAGTTTGATGCAGGGTTGCATACAGACAGGATTTGATGGAATTTTGCATTTTGTGCTTGAAATGCTCTCATCTTTGGAATTCAAAAGCAAATGATTTTTGAAATGAGTCAAAGCACGAACTTCAACATGAGAACTTGTGTACTAATATTCAATATGAAATAGCATCCCTTGGAGAAAACCGATTAACCAGACATAATTTCCAAATTATCTATCTGTGACAAGCAATTTCCGGTGATAGTTTCTCCTTGCCTTTTGCAAGCGTTTTTAGTTGTCACGTTTTCCTGGCTTTGTATCAGCATCCTTTGTTGAATCTTGTGACTTTTTTGTAAATAAAATGTCAATCCTTTCAAGGCTGTTTCATTGTTTTGATGCATTCAACTAATAGCATTTGACTCATTTTTGCATTTTTTGGACGTCCAAGTAAGTTGCAATGTAATAGAAATACAGCAACAAAGTATTTCTACTTAATAATTACTCTAGGATGGTAAATAGAGAATCTGGAATTGATTAATTTAATGCCCAGTAGCTGCTGCAGTTGCATTTCATAACGTAAAATAAAAAAATTGAGATTCCACTGTAGTAAAAAAATAAAAATAAAAAAAAAAGTGAAATAATTATGCCATACAGTCCGGACTAATCACTATTGTCACCTTGTTCAACCTTCATCAACTATTTACTCAAGGAGAGTGACGTTTGCTTCTCATCATATTTCTTTCCCCCACCACCTTCCCTCCGCTTCCTCATTTCCCCTCAGCATTTTGTCTCTGTGAAATGAGGAAGTTTGCTGCAAGCTCTTCCCCTGAGGCGCCACTCACCCTCCCTTCCTTCTTCTTCCTTTCTTCCTCTCTGTGATTTCATGCTATCCTGAAGGAGCAAATGTGGCAGCCATGTGTGTGTGTGTGAGATCACGATGGAACAGCTACGTCTTTTTGTGCCACTGTCTGTACGTTTCTTGACCTCCCCCTCGCTGATGGTGTGTTTCACCACCAGTTCATCCTCATGTATATTTATGTGACAAAGCTGAGGAATCAGGCTAACTTAAAATGAAAATTCATACGAGAGGGAGTGTGGCTGCTCAATTTTTGGATAATGTGTGTGTGTGTGTGTGTGTGTGTGTGTGTGCGTGAGTACGTGTAAAACACTCGACTCTTTTATCTATTTTTTTCTCACGAGCATCCTTTTCATATTGCACTTGAGCACCTATTGCGTGTTGTTTTGTTTTGTTGTTTTGTCCCAACCACGGCATGCTACGCAAGCTCCTCCCCACATCTCAGTCATGCAGGTGGACCTTTTTGCCAGACATTGATGGAAATGGACATTCTATTCTAAAATGTCACAGATTGAAACATGCATGTATGGACAAACAAAAATTGAAATGTATCTCAGCCTGAACACACACACACACACACACACACGCACTCACGTATATACACGCACACACGCGCGCGCGCACACACACACTATTACAAGTCTCTGATGACCTGTCTGTGGTCACAGCGGGAGAACATGAGACGTGGAAAAACATTTGAATTCAAGAAAAGACACCAAAAAAAAATGCTTCACAAACTTCTGTCGTTAAAAAATTACTGTATATTAAAGGGGACTTCAAAATTACCTTTTTAATTGTTTCTATACAAGCACCAATCATTGAACAAAGAGGTGAATTCTTCTCTGGAGAGTACCCAGAAGTCTCCAATAAAGCCACTACTACTTTATTAGCTCTGTTGTTGCTTATTGCATTAGTTGGAAAAGTCACTAAATACAGCCCCAAAGTTGCTAAATCAATGACAGCCGTAGCCGTTTACGTCGTAGCAACTTCTATAGCTCTGAACCGGTTGGAACAGTACCAAAAGCTGCCCTTTCTAAATGCATAAGACAGAACTGCCCCCCATAAAACTGAATGAATGCGTGTGGGAAAAAGCCATTATTTACTGGGTTTGTCCTTTGGACCCAAAAATAGATGAATAATAAAATGGAATAAACAGGGAATTCAGTTTACACCAAAGACAGTGCTGTAAGCACATGAGGTTATTCATCGCCATGCACAGTTTAAGGTATAGTGCCTTGCTAAAGGGCATTTTGGCAGCTCTTACCTCTATTACTCACCAAACTCATGCACTCTGTTTGTTAAGAACAACATTCGAATTAAATGTGATTTGGTCTTAATAAAATGCTTTTTGTTTGTTTTTTCAGCATATAAAAGACGCATACAACCTACATATCCATCCATCCATCCATTTTCTAACAGGTGACGTGGGCGTGCTGGAGCCTCACCCAATATATATATTTCACTTTTTTTTTTTTAGGACCGTCAGTTAAATAGTGCACTACAAATGGACTCAAATGGACAAACAATGTAGCTCAAAAATTCCTGGTGCTTTTCTCAAGATTGTAACAAATTTGTGTAACTGTCCTTCTGGGGAAGCGCGTGGCTTTACATTGTACGTGTAGGCCGAGTGCGGCCGCTCAAGCGAACGTGTGCGTTAAAACAAAACCTGCCTTGAGAGGTCGACTCTCCTTTAGTTCGACAAAGAGGAGGAACGTGGGAAAAGAGGAATGGGAGCCATTCATCTTTTCACTCGCGCATTCACTCGCTTGCTCTCACCCCTCCTCTAACCCTCTTTCACTCTGTGTCTTTGTCCACATAAATGGACGGTAAACTCCCATTTAAGATAATTACTGTCTTGCTGTACCGTGACACGTACGTTTCGCACTGCAGGCGCACAAACACATAGTGCAATATATGACCTGTCAAGTATTTTGCTGAGGTTTTCAGATTTCCAGGGCAACAGCTTCATATTTCCTATATTTGCCAGCACTGTGCAGCCATTAGTTACTATTTGGTAGCAGATTGATTCATTCTCCCATCGCCCCCCCTAAAATACCTTCACATCCTTGACGTTCATGCGGGTGCCTTCCTTTCCCACAAAAATGTCATCTATATCCACCAGGATGTGCCGGTCCAGACCCAAAGTCAGCTTCCTGTCTGTCAGGTAGGAGATGGCGTCCACTAAGATGAGTCTGTGGAGCCAGTAGTTTAGCCCCTGGCCAAAGAACACCCTCCTCACGCCGTCGTAGAGCCCCATGTCCTGCACCACAGTGGCCTGCAGGCCCAGGCTGAAGCCGGGGCCCGGATTGTCACCGCTGCCCGCCCCTGCTCCGTCTTTGGCCCGGGCATACAGTACAGCTTGGTAGGTGGTGTGATTGGAGGAAAAGGAGGTCCAGTCCTCACCCGGTAAGGCCCCACGGTCCATACCGGGTTTGGTTAGGGTCAGGATGGGAGAGCTGGACACCACGCAGCAGTCCCAAAGGGCCTGATTGGTCCTGAGCACCAGCGGGAAGTTTCTGAGTTTGAGCAGAGGTGGGGAGGTGTCCGTGGAGCGGTAGAAGCCAATGATGCCCACCCTGAACTCGGTGCAGTACTGATGCAACAGCTGCCTGTTCCATGTGTCTGCATGTGCATACTTGAGGAGGTTCTCATAAATGATGAGCGAATATCGTCCGCGGCCCTTGTCCGTCAAAGGCGGCAGGTCACCCTTCCCTGAGGCTATTTCCATGCGGAACTTGAAATGCGCAGACTCCAATATAGCCACAATGTCCTGACCCAGCTGAGAGTACTGGGACTCCACCAGCACAAGCACAGCCAAGTCGGTGTGGACATGTGTGTGAGGGGGATCTGGAGGGTACGGGTATGGGAGTTGGCGGTATGGGGACATGGAGAGGGGCTGGGAGCAGGCGGGCTCGGAGGATTGTCCAATTTGCATGGAAGGTGAGGAGTTGGTGAAGAGGAAGTACGCTGACAGGAGCAAGGAGAGGAGACAGCAGGAGGCCAACAGGAGGAGGAGCCGCCGTAAGTGGCGGCGGAATCGCACCGCCACAGTCATGGCGGCTTCGCTGACGGATGTCTCTTTCGGAAAGGAGCGCTTTGTCGAGTCTGGGGATGCGAGAGGACAGTCATTCAGGGGTGCCTCATGTGACCATGGCAGGTGGAGACGGGGGAGGTGCTGGAGGTCGAGACACACACGTCATTTTTTGAAAAGGGTTGCTCCGGTCTTCACATGGACAGCCAGTCGTGATCAATATCTGTGAAAAGGACAGAGGAGTGAGGAGCAAGTTGAGTGGTCCACATTTGCCACCACTGGCAGTGGTTGGAAGTAATGAAATAGAAATACTTTGTTACCATACTTTTTTCAGGTATCCGTACTTTACTTGATTGGTGGTTTACTGATTGATTGATTCACTAATCCAGTATCTTATCAAGTGAATAGAACAGCAACAGCAGTGACATGATACAGAGAACATCAAAGACGAGGACACAACAGATTTGGAGAAACAAGAAATTCGCCATCAATTGCCTTATTCAAGAGAACTGCTGAATGTTGTTGGCATGTCTTTTGCCAGCCTACACAAATGCTCTGTCTAATCTGAAAACAAACACACATGCACGCACTGGCAGAAAACATTTTATTGCCATTGCACCAAGTTATCAAAAAAGGTATTGTAATTAATCCACAGTCATTGGTATGTCAGTCTGTACTTTTCAAAAAATATACACATTTTACAGAAATAGAGGAAACTAGTCAGTACATGTGCTTTTACCCGAGTCTTCATTTACATCTGTATCTGCACTTCTACTCGAGTACAGAATAGGAGTACTTTTGCCACCTCCTACCAATATGCAGCACAGCTGGTATGCATGCATGGGACTGAAAACAACTTGTATCCTGAGGGCTTACTCATCACACACACATACGCACACATGTGGCACCCCAGCAAAAACACAGCTCAATAAACAACAGCTGTCGTGTGTTAATATGTGGGGAGGTGGATGGGAGCACAACTAATCAGTCTCATAAAGCTCTGCAGAGATTCCCTCTAATTGCAGCAAACTCTGTGCACTTCTGTCCTATTTCTGAACCTAATCATCCAAAGTACCACAAAATTAGAGTTGGACTCCTTTCGCCAGGAGCGCTAATCTGAGGGTAGCCAATGACAGGAGAGGAAAAAATGGAGAGAAATTGAGAAATGGAGACAAGGAGCAAATACATAAAGGGGAGAGGGGCACAAAATGCAGTGAATTATAGAAAGAGACAAAAAAGGATTAGCATCTTAATGTATGTGCCGGGAGCCACAGAGAAGAAAAGATTCCACAGAATAGTTTTTCCCTCCCCTTTCTCGCCATTCTTTTTCCCCATTTCTGCCATTCTAACAGGAATAGCATTTTTGTTGACACTTGTCCTCTTGTTCTTCATCATCAAATGACACAATTCACTGAAGAGGAAGGAATCTTCACATAGAATGAGGAAATGTTTGCGCTTTACAGGAAAGCTTCAAAAAGTTGCCTTCATTCTAACGATTGGCTCACACATGAGGAAACAAACCATACACTTGTTTGATTCTTCACCAAAACCAGGAGAGGAAATATTGTTCTTACATATGAATATATTTTCAATACCGATTCAAATTTTCAAGCAAAACTTGAAATAACCTGTTACTCTCCAGGTGTAGTGTCATTGGATGTCACACGAGGGCGCTAAAATTAGAACACAAAGATCATGTGGAGGTTTATTATTGAGTGGTGGTAGAACAATATGTACGATTTAATTGATTTGAATTAAAGCTACTTCATTTAAAATGAAATTAGTTTTCCTGATTGAAAAGCTAACATTCTGGATTTTTGATTGGTTGATAATTACGCTACTTATTTTGTATTATATTGTATTGTATTAAATCACATATTCACTTAAGTGAGAGACATGCAAACCTGACACCGAGTTGCTCATAACGGAACGGAATTTTTTTAAAGTAACCTACGTCTATGCTGTTGCAGATACAACAAAGCAAGAGTGCAAAAACACTGAAGAAACATCACGCAGAAATTAGACTCCAATGGCTCGAATAACGCAAAGAAAACACCAGGTGAATGCACCTCCATCCACCGGTCTCAAAGACCCGCTTACCTCTGGGCGGGATTGAGGCGCTGATCAGCGGGCAGGAGGTTTGACGGAGGACCGGTGAGCGTGATGGTGCTCCGTGTGGGTCCGGCGCTCTGGTCTCCGTGGCGCACCTCCCTCGTGTGTTTTGGATGCTGAAGCCCCGCATCTCTCTCTCTCTCTCTCTCTCTTAGCCCCCCACCCACCCCCCTTCCCACTGCGAGAGCAGCAGGGGCAACCACCCGGAATGATGCGCTCGCCTCCCCCTTTTATCATTCCTCTCCATTTATCCCACTCTCTGCCTCCCTACACGCTGCTTCCTCTCCGCTCCCGCCAAGTTCCCTTTATCTCCGCTTTTAAGGTTTGGAGATTGGCAGCGAGCAGACAGACAAGGGGAGCACTGATAGTAGGCTGTCCGGTGCCGCCGTGCGCGTCGTGGAGGCGCGCCTACACACAGGGGGAGGCTCGACTAGTGAAGGAGCGGGAGGGTAAAGGCTGTGGTGGATGATTGACACCGCCCAACACCCCCCCCCCCCCCACACACACACGTATACACGCATTTTTTTTCTTCCGCCAGCAATCACGGTCCCTAAGAGCTTCCGGCCCCGTTTCTTGACGTTAGTAGGATGAAGCAGGTGTCATGTCATGGGTGGATACGCACCATTACAAGTTGATGGCGCGCTCAGCTGATTTGGTCTTTGCACATGTTGCATTAGTCCAAACGTTGTATAGAGAGGGTGGACATGTTCGCATTTCTTCAAAATGTTGATGGGCAGCGGCGGTCCTATCGTGACTGGTGCTCTGTATTCCCGCCACGATAAACTGGGGTTCACTTAACATTAATGATTTTCTGGTCAGGCTGGTCCTCTCGCCTCCTTTTAGGCTCACTATTGCCAAATGTCTATCTACCAGGCAAAGCATGTCAGTCCAGCAGATTTAACTTGATTAGGTGTTCCCTCTTTCCCTCCTCACTAGTTCATCAATCTCCCCCCAAAGTCATTTGCACTGACACACACTCTCTCATGCAGCTCCAATGGAGTTAGCGGCCCCCTCATTCACATTGTAATGGCCGCACAAAAGAGCTTATTCGGGGGGTGTGCACATGCTTTTTGAGAGGCCCAGTTGTTAAGATGAAGAGAAAGAGGTGAGGAAACATTGGAGCCTCCGGCTAAGTTGTGCACTCAGGAAAGAAAAAAAAATTGTTTGGCCTTTAAAGTGGAACCTTTTTGGTTGAACAAAATTAGGTCTTGGATCAAAAATTTGATTTGATGAAGTTTAGAAGCAAATCATTCAATGGGAAATAAAATGATTGTTCCAGGGTTCAACTTTAATTTCGGTTAGAGCAGGCATGTCCAGCTCCGGGCCTGGAGGGCCACTGTCCTGCCTGTTTTCCATCTCTCCCGGCTGCAACACACCTGATTCAGATGATCAGCTCATCAGCCAGCTCTGAAGCAGCATTGGAACGATCCTGATGATTTGAATCAGGTGTGTTGCTCCTGGGAGAGCTGGAAAACAGGCAGGACAGCGGCCCTTGAGGACCGACTTTGGACACCCCTGGATTAGAGTTATTCCGTCGGCCCTTTCACTCAACTTTTTGAATCCAGAGATAAATAGCGGTAGTCCCACAAGACGGGCAGAAATAGGATGTGAGTGGGCTAATCATGAAGAAAGTGTGGATATTTTGAAATGTGAGACTCACTCCCACTCCCACTCAATTGAATGGACTGATGTAGCGCGGATTTCTGACGGGGTCCGGCAACAAACCAGATGGAATGTGGATCCCACAAACGCTGACAAATTATGCGACAAGAAAAGCAAAGGACCAACAAAGGGTAAACAGAAATCTCTGGCTACAAAGAACCAGGAAAATCCAACATGAACAAAAGGCTCTTGCAAAAGGCAAAGTAAATTTGAAATCCCAAAATATACATATCAAAATAACAAAAGTCAAAAGATGTGAAACTTAAATCAAAAGAGGTAAAGGAATAAACCAAAATACAAAATAGGAATCTACTGGAACAGGAGCAACTATGAACGTGAAGTCTAGAAAATATCTCTCGAGCATAAAAACAAGCAAGGACAATAATCCAACAGAGACGCAGCATCTTGACAGTCCTTAAATACTTGACTAAGAGTTAATTGGGAACAAGACACATGTGCAATGCTGAAGAGGCACAACCTCCAGTCCAGCTGGTGCTGAAAAACAAAGACAAAGCCAAAATATGACAATTTCAGATATGTTTACGGGCATACGCTTTACAACTTTATCCACCACTACATGGTAAATAAATATGGTCACATAATGAAAGCACAATATACAGTATGTGCACCATATACTGTATCCCGGATTTTATGCCTTGAATTTAAACGGCTGGTTCACAACTCAACTTCTTGTATGTACGTGTATGTGTGTGCGTGCGTGTGTGTGTGTGTGTTTATATGCTGTCCAATCACAGGGCACAAACAGTCGAACAACCATTTGCGCTCACACTCACACCTATGCACAATTTCGAGTTGTTCATTAACCATACGTGTTTTTGGAATGCGGGCAGAAACCGGAGACAGAAAACCCACACGGGCATGGAGAGAACATGCAAAATCCACACAGGAATGCCGGAGCCTGAATCGAACCCTGTACCTCTGTGAGGCGGATGTGATAACCAGTTGATCACCATATATATATATATATATATATATATATATATATATATATACTGTATATATATACAGTAAATATATATACACACACACACTATAAAATTAAAATAAAGGTTGAATGAGTATGTCCAGTGCTTGGCTTTGATGTATACTTTGTCTCCCCTTTTTATGGACAAAAATGCAGTGGTGGGCAGTGCATTTCAGACTTAACGAGAGACCTCAGTGACCTGATCAACCTCATATTACCATGACTATCATATTATGTTTACAATATACATAGACATAAATGCAATAGGAGCAATAGTGCAGGATTTGTATTCCAGAGTATTTTGTAGTATATTTAGTGGCTGGACTGTAAAATCTCCATTTATACCTTCTCCAGGGCAAGAAAAGTAGAGGTAGGGTCCCAAGTTGTACAACTGCAGCAGCATGTACATATTGGGGGCTCCCTCTGCAGCCCTATTTTTAGCTGTGTAGAGAACTTTTTTTTTTTTTAAATGATAGTCTGAGGTACCAGACACTCACATAGATGCATGCACACTCTGTATAATCATCCCAACTCTGAGAAAGAACCGATTTTCACAGTGTTATCACCTAACCTTTCATATAGACTAGGGGAGGAAAAATAAAGACATCACAGAGAAAACATCCCTACTCAGTTGCTGTGGTAATTATGCTGCAGTGCCGAGAAAATGAGCCTGAATGAAATATAGCAGCAAGAATATCATGCCCTACAAGAATGGAATTCAGAGATAATGAAGGTTTTTGGACTAGAGTGTGATTGTGTTTGTATGTAAATGAATGTCAGAGGGTGAAGTGTAATTAGAGATGTTGTTCCCTGTTTCCTCCATCTTACAATGAGAAGCACTTCTGCTTGGCGCAAACTGGAAATGGTTAGCCAAAAATACTAAATGAAATGCTGGGTGTGGACAAGTGTCGGTAGGACTGTGTCAACATCTTGGTGAATGATAGAAAAAAATATACGGTCCGACAAAAAGTTCAAACTTTTGTGTTTGGTGGATTAGATAATGTTACAAATGTTTCTTGACAATACATTTTACTTGTCATGTCTTTATCAGTTTGTGTTTTGTTTTTCAGCTTCAGCTGGTGTGGAGGGCGTTCCCTCCAGTGGTGCAGCTGTCATGCATTGTAATAAACGTCAGGGACTACTTAAGGACTGCCATGCCGACAACACAATGTCGGATTATTTGCCTTGCTCATGACTCATGTACCAAGTGCAATTCTCTCGACACTCATGATCTTGTTCTCTGTTCTTGTTGCAGTCTTAGTTGGTCGTTGTTTTTGTAGCAATCGTTAAGTTCACGAGTCATAGTGTTGTTTGTTTTGTAATTTTCTCATGATCGCATTTCCTTCTCCTTTTGACAAGCTATTTAGGTTGTTTCGTTATTCGTTGCATTGTGCAAGCACTTTTCATTATTCACGGTTTTCCTGGCTCTGTGTATCAGCGATCTCATTTGTACTTTGTCGGTATTGGGCCTTTTTGTAAAGACACACTTTTGTCAAAGAAAATGTCATCTTGGCCTACATTTTTGGGATTCACGCCAAGACCGACTATTCAAGGTAATGACAATATAATTTCAAAGCCTGTTTATTTTATTTTCAATTAGGTCCCATTTGAAATGAACATGGATTGTACAAATGGAAAATATGCCAAATTGCCACAGTTTATAACAAATATCTTGTTTTGATGTTGCCGCTAACACTTGTTTTTTCTTCTTGGAGCAATTGTAGCGGCCTTGTGGTCGACTGATTAGCATGCCAGCCACACAGTGCAGAGTTGCAGGTTTCAATTCTGGCTCCGCGCTTACTGTATGATCTCTCCATGCCTGTGTGGGTTTTCTCCGGGTCCTCCGGTTTCCTTCCATATTCCAAAAACATGCGTTGCAGTGTCAGAGATTTTCTCGGACAAAGTTAAAGAAATGACTCGGCACACAGGAAAATTGTCTTGAATATCGGCGGAAGCGGATCTCTGAGAGCGAACGACGGTTAGTTGCTCCGCGATCACACTCGAGCTCCCTTCCCGCCAATTCAGGCTTTTATTGTAACATACAAGGAAAACACTGCCCCCGATATTTGCATACCGCACCCACGGTCCGGCCCCTCGGTAGTGATTGGTTACCTGTTTTTAAACATTGAACCACGAGTACGTTGGCGCCTTTTCTGTCTGGTCTACATTGAATTAACATGTTGCAGACTTTGCGGATGGCCAATGTCGCCTGGGCGCGACGGGTGTTCTCAACTCGTCTTTTGTTGTTCAACCGCTGTTCCCGAATTATTCATTCCCCTTTTGTGACCGAGTTTCGCCCTCTCCCCTGTGATCGCCCACCTGTATTGACGTGCTAATTGTGGACTTCAACAGCCGTCTGGATTTGTGCACAGGAATTTGGGGGTGCTGGATACGCACCCAAACGTTTAGATGTGCCCAGATTAAATGAAACTTTAAACATGATACAATTTTGCTCATAGATTCCTCTAACATGCAGGTAATGGAACACTCTAAATTGTCGCTTAGTGTGAGTGTGAGCGCGAATGGTTGTTCATCTATGTGTGCCCTCCGATTGGCTGGCAACCAATTCAGAGTGTACCCCGCCTGCAATTTGAATGAAATGTGCCCAACACAAACTCTCTGTATGTCTACTACTGACTGCTAATATTGTTGCTGTAACAAAACACTACTTAAATATTGAGTACATTTTTGTTTGGTAAAGAAGTGCAAATGAAACTTGTGAAAATTTCCTAATGTACATTTTAAATGGGACTGTGCATATCACAAAGCTTCAAGTTCAAGACTGTGCTTGGTAGAGGATTATTTAGTAGCATGGGCCAAACTGGTCTGTGACGGCAGCCATTATTTCCATCTTGTGTTATGAATCCTGGAAAATCTATTGGATAACACTTGCTTTGCCACTGAATCTTTATTCCTTAAAGTGTGAAGAGGTTTGGTCTCTTGAGAGTATGACTTGAGTGTGGAAGTAAAACGTGTACAGAATTGCTGTTTTGCTACAGCTAAGCCACCTCTTTTTGCATTCTGCAAAACAAGAGAGTTCCTGCTTCGACAGAGAACAATATCTCACAGCAAAAAATAATTGTTTGTGTCTTAAATAGTTCCATCTGAGTACAGAGACACGCATTCCTATAAGCAGTCTTACTGCTGAGAAAGAAAATGGAAACATGCACATTTCCAAAGTCACTGCAAAAGCACAACACACAAACAGTGCCAGCTTGTGGCAACGACACACACTTGTACGCTGTCTGACAACAAAAGATGTATGGAAAGTGTCTCAACTGCCGCATCCAACCGGAGCGTTCACACCTTTAAACAAAGGAGGGGCACAGGCACTTGTCCTGATCAGAGGCTGGTTAAGTGAGAGACAAGAGAAGAAGAGCGACTGAATTGCCTCCTCTTCATCTCTCTCCCTGCTGCTAGTTCCGGAGGTGTTTAGTTTGACTCAACTGGGCTTCAAATGTAAAAAAAAAAAAAAAAAACAACAACAGAAAAAACACAGGAGCCTTTTTCCAAGCTTCATTCTCCCAATTAGATGGAGCAACCACAAAGCCTCATCATGACATTCTGCGCATCTTCTCAACTCTGAAAGAAGCAGCAGCTTGTTGCCTCCTGTAAATGGATGAATTTTGAAAACATTCTGCTCGAAGCTGTTTCTATTTTAACGATTGCAGCTGCTTCATAAGACTGTGTTGCGCGCACGCGTGTGTGTGTGTGTGTGTGTGCGCGCGCGTGCGTGCGTGCGTGTGTGTGTGCAGGTGTTTGTGAGCTCGACCTTGCCGTGCCTGGAAATGTTGACAGATAGATGTTCTCCGAAGAGCTTGGAGACTAAGTGAAAGCTCCCCCGACCTCCTGCCTTGTGTACATTAGAGCAGGTTTCTTTTGAACAATCAATACATTGCCATAAGACTGATAAGAAAATACACATGCACATTTAAAGAGCGATATCTGTGCTGTGTTGAACAACAATTCCAGTCATGGAACATTGCCAGTGTCATTACAATAGCAATATGGAACAACACAACTTACATAATGACATGAATAATATCCAGTTAGGATTGGTGCATTTAACCCTCTCTCTCTTCTGGAACATTATACTGAAGTAAAATGAATACAAATATACCTGAAAACTTGGACTCTCCGCCCACTCACCCATACAAAATATAAGATATAAGCATAAATGCTTATATCTTATATTTTGTATTTTTATATTGCATTCTGTACTGTGTTCAGTTCATTGTATATACATATATATATATATATATATATATATATATAGGTTCAAATCTGGCCTTGGCCTTCCTGTGTGGAGTTTGAATGTTCCTAATATTTTAATATTTATTTAGATTTATCTGCTTATTTGCATTTGAGCTGAGACACCATTCAGTTATTAGATGCGTCAGCGTTAGTCAATACAGACTTAATTGTTTAACTCAACTGATTATGACGATTGTGGACTTTGGCTCATGTGAGAGGGGGCATCAAGCTCCTCAGACACAGCATTTTTTTTACATGTCATGAAATCTCCTTTGCACAATTATCATCTTATTGTCAATGTTGCGCCGAGCCGACTTTGCATACAAATTGTGTCCCGGTGCAATGCGCACGTGTCAAACATATTGAAGACAGACACCACGAACATCTGACTGACACAATTGCCTCACACAGCAACGGCCAAACTGGCTGGTAAATTTTTATCAACACATTATTTTAGAACCCTGCTCATCACTGTGTCTGACTTTTCAGAGTTCCAATTATGAATGGGCTTTTCCTGACCCACACCACCCACCCCACATATCTCGCTTACAGCGCATATTTATAGACTTGTAAATATTAAGTGTTGATATGTTTCTTATGCATTATATTGAACGAAAAATACTGTAAAACCATCAAAACATTTTTCACTTCTAGATGCAGCCAAATGCATTTGACAATATTTCAAGCTTTTAACACATCAAAACAATTACTTAGAGGGCTAGTAAACCCTGGCTGCATTTAATTACAGGTTTTAGGCGAAAACACTAATGTAGCTGTGAGGCACAAAAAAGTGAAAGGATCATATACAATGTCAACAACAGTGGTGGTGGGTTGTGGTGTGCGTGTGTCACTCATTGAACGACAGGATGTGGTTAACCTGTGGCAAAAAAACACCCTTTGCAGTATTCTGTCCATATTTTGTCACACACAAAACACATGCAAGCACATGCCCACTAGGATCATGCACAACACCCACGCACGACTCTGCAAACACAGTGCTCCCACATTTCATCAAGCCACAAAAACACTGAGACAAGCACCTTCCTCTCACATCAGCAGATCATCACGACACAGATTACAGGTGAAACCTTCTACACGCCGCACGCATGCAGCAGACGAATGTATACAAGGACGTCTACTGTTGTTCCGTGACAAAATGAGGGAGGAAGTGCGGAGGGAAAAGATTTCAGGAAGCACACACAGCGATCAAGTCGCACTCAAGGGATTGACGAGTAAAGTGATCCATTGCCTTCTCACTCTGACCTTGTTGACGCTCGCCAAAAGACCTGACTTACAAGCCCAAACTGAATATGATAGCTTCCATTTTTGCCTCCGTCCGACCCCTCCACCGCCCTTTCCGTGGTAATAAATCGTGCTGTAATTACCAGGCAGGATCAATATCTGTGGCATCACTCGCTCACTCCCCTCATCAGCTCATCTCCCATAGGGCTGACACTAACATGTTCATTCCTGCTTCCATTGACCTGTCGTTGATAGATCATCACGTCCACTTTCATCTGCAAACACGCATTGGAAAGCACACGTTTGAACGCATGCGCCGAGCAAACGCGAGAGGATCAAGCCATTCCGCATGGACGCGGAGCCGAGCATAAGTAGGCGAGCCGGACGCCACACTGGGGGAGGCCATGTGGGTTTCAGTTGCTATTGGAGACGTCTCCCCGGCTCAGAAACCAACAAAGACGTGCCGCTCTCTCCCAGAATAGCTTGGCAGGCTCCTCTCTAATGAAACGGTGGCCAAGGATGAACATCACATGGGCAGTCACGCAGTGTTGAACTTAGTGTGTTTGTCTTTGACAGAACAAGAGAGAGATGGTGTGTGTGTGAGTGTGTGTGTGTGCGCACGTGCGCGTGCGTTTGTGCGTGTCTGTCAGTGAAAGGGGCATGGATGAGTGTGGTGCCCTGGAAACAATCACGCAAGGGTAAATCAAATGATGTTTAATAGGAAATTTAAAATATCCAGCGAGCAGGAGCAATTTTCACACTTAAAAATTGCTGACTTGTAAAACTCCCTCGCACCCACATTTCCACAAACGTCAGCAAGTGGGAGGAGGAGAGGACTCATTTAAATCATTTATATTTTGTTGCATTCATTTACTGTCAGTGAGTTAATTTGAGAAGGTTATTGAAAAATATCTGTATATTGAATGTTAATTGTCCAACCCAAATACAAGAAATGGTGTCCATGTGCTTTTTATGATACCTTAAACTCCTCCTCTATCTATCTATATATCTGTACTCGCAATGTACTTGCAAGTACGTTTAACTACACCTGCACATTTTTTTCCAATAATACTAGTCTAAAAATCAAATTAATATTCAGTTCTGAGACTAATTTTACCATAATGCTTTTGCTCAAAGTTTGAAGAAGTGTAGCGCTGCGCTCCATCACAGGGTGTCTAAAATTTTCACCCATCAAAATACTGCAAGCCCCTTTTTCACAGCAAAGTGTAATAATGTTAATGCGAACGCAGACTCCAGTGCAACATTCATTATTATTATGATGATCTTTCATCAGCCAATATGGCCATGGTCATTTAGGGATAATCTGCCAAACTTCTGTCTCTCAACTATGACATGTTTTTCCATGGTTTAGGACTGTGGATTGACTTTACTTAATTTCAGTAAATCCGAACATTTGTTTTTGAGAATAGGCCATTATCATTGGTTGTACTACTTTAAAAAAATAAAACGACAGACCACAGCAGTTTAATTTAAACATACTGTAAAACACCTCCACTGACATGAATAGATAAGCCAAATGATCAACTCCATCCATCCATCCATCCATTTTCCGATCCGCTTTATCCTCACAAGGGTCACAGGGGTTGCTGGAGCCTATCCCAGCCGTCTTCGGGCAGTAGGCGGGAGACACCCTGAACCGATTGCCAGCCAATCGCAGGGCACACACAGAGACGAACAACCATCTGCGCTCACACTCATACCTCGGGACAATTTTGAGTGTTCAATCAGCCTGCCATGCATGATTTGGAATGTGGGAGGAAACCAGAGTACCTGGAGAAAACCCACGCAGGCCTGGGGAGAACATGCAAACTTGTGATCAACTCTTGATCTTTTATTTCCGGTATTAAAAGTATTGGAACATATTAGAATAGATTTCAAACGTTACAGTGTAATATTTTGCTGCAAATCCATCCATTGCGCTTGTCCTCATTTGGGTTGCGGATGAGCTGAACCCTATCACAGTTAACTTTGGGTGACAGGCAGGATAAACCCTTGATTGGTTGCCTTACAATTGCTGGGCACATTGAGACAGACAACCCTTCGCATTAAAAGTCAATATAACACTTCTTTGAGTGGGAACCTAACCCATATCGCCTGAATGGAAGTGAAGTTGCAAATCCTTCTCTTGTAATAACTGCATCAAGCCTGTGAGCCACTGAGGTCACGTTTGATTTTATTTGTATTCATAGTTTTCAACCTTTTTCAGTTGTTGACCAGGAAGTCAGAAAATCATATTGGTACTCACAAATACTTCTGTCCTGAATCCCCCTTCCACTGCTCTTTCCCAGAAAATCTCCTCTCATTGGTCTCGAAAACCATTGGAGAGGAATGAAACAGAATTTGACCATGACATCTGCAGTAAATGAACACATAGAAATCGCTGTACAACAGCTTTCACTTTTCCTGGAAAGCTTTCTCACAATATTGGGGATTATTTGACCATTGATCTCAAAAAACATTTGTAACTTCAACTCACTTAAGGATCAGACGAACATGACTTGTTATTTGGGTAACTGAGCCGCGAATTAGTCTGTTAAGTTTCCATTTGCCACCATGACGGTCATTAAACATTCATTTACATTGATAGTAGCATAAGCGCATAAAGTAGAGCACATCATTTTCTGACTGTAGAAGCAAGAAAAGCAATTTTATGCTGTGGTTTCAGTTGTGTTCTGTTCTCTGACCAGTTTTCATTTCGAATTTCTCACAGTTGTCTGAAGGAATCAAGAAAAACATAAGACATCGAAAGGCAGATTTGCGCAGCGGCACATAAATCTGATGCAGCAGGCGAAATGGAACAAGTCCTCCATTATTATATCTGGTCTACAGTATATTAAAACCATCAAATGACTTTTAGGCATAATGAATATATTTATATAATTACGGTACACCTGTATAAATTCTATTCAGTGGCTTCGGACACTTATGTCGGTACTGTGACCCTGTTGGTTGACAGTAGTAGTAACACTACCTTACAATTAAATATGAGCGGCAAACTGGAGCGACACTTTTGGCACCATATTTGTGGTTTCAAATACAACAGTAGAATAATGGCTCACAAATGCTGATGTTTGAACGCCTGAAGCATCTTGATTTAGTGAAACAGCAAATTATTAGTCCTTTACTTTTTCCTGAACATGGTGTTCGTTATGGACAGTCCATGGCGAGGTTCTGTTCAGAGGTACTGTTCTTCCTCCTCATGCCCTTCCAGGCTTCATCCACTGGGTTGGACCCCAATATACAGGCGCCAAGTCGGGGGGTAATAAGCATGCCCACACCTGCTTGGCACCTCTCACTTTGGGCAAATCCAGCATGGAAAGGAGTTAACACCTATCAAGTAGACTGGGACAGGAGCCCAAGCTGTGTCTGGAGGTGAGCCTGACCATATCGAGTCAGAACTTCTGGACCTCACACACTGGCCCGGGCTCCTTCCTTCCCAGAGGGGCAAGATTGCAAATCCCAAGAGTCAACTTCTGTATGCGGGATCGGATGCCTAAATTCTCTGTCCAGTTCACACTGCCCTTTTTTGGCCGCTCCAAGAGGTGATGAGCCCATAGGTAGGGGGACCCACGTTGCCTTTTCGGTTTCGCCACCAGGCACTCACAATCTCGCACCACCTCCAGGCCTGGCTCCAGAGGTAGGCCCCGGTGACCTGCGTACGAACAAGGAAAAACTATTTTTCCAACATTTTTATTCATCTCTAAGGTGTCTTTAGTCTGGTTCCTCACCATGGTCCTATTTGCCATGAGTGACCCTGCCAAGGGCATAAAACTCCAGACAACTTGGCTCTTAGGGTCACACAAATGTCTCCACAATGAAAAGATGTTGGCTTAGGGAGGGGTACTTGGCGGTAGTTAAAAAAAAATAAAAATACAGAGTGACTTCATGAATTGATGGTATGGTGTTTTATCTGCACATCTTTTGCCATTCAGGAGCAGTTCAGTTAAATACAGCTCTAACTTTTATACAAAGTTTGAGAGTTGTCTGTTTATAAAATAAGGCAACGTTATTAATCTTTTTATTTTAATCCAACATATGAATAGCAAAATCAGAGAAACAGACAGTCTTGCAGTTGTCTCTTTTTTTTTCCAGCGCTGTGTCTAGTACAGCAAATAATTTGAGTGTGGTGTCAATAGTTTAGTACACTTTTGTGTAAATCACAAGTGTCTGGGTGAATACTGTATCTCATCACATATAAAAAGGTGACATTAATATGTATTCCCATTCCAATTACACAGATTCCTTTTTGGGAAAAGAAATAATTGAAAACAATATTTCTTCTCTGTGTTGTTTGCACCACGGTGTCTCTTGAGACACTGCATTTGTTTGTTTGTGCATGTGTTTCCTTTTTTCCCGTACGCTCAAGCTAATTCACAGTATACCCCTGTTAATTGTCTCAAGTTTGTAAATGTCTAGCATGAAAAATAAAAGCTCTGCTCTGGCTGATGCAGTGTGATGATGTTTACGAGGCTGAGGAGAAGCTCCAGCGAGGAGTTTCACACGATGAGTGAAATATAGAAGTGTTGCTAGGAAGATCCTTTGTCACGCTGAAAATGAAAGTGTACATCTGGACACGTGCATGCACGCCTCGCACTGGGATAAGACCTACCGAGAGTGTGTATGATTAACTGCTCTGTCAGAAGTGGGAGCGCTCTGGGGCGGGAAGGGCAGAGGAGGAGGAGGAGCCGAGAGGGATGGGGGATCATTTGGAGGAAGGCAGAGGTCTCTGAAAGAAAGGAGCCATGCGAGGTTTGTGCGAGGCCTGCTGGGGCTAATTGTTGTCACTCTAGCTGCTTGTGCTACTTTACATGGATGCACATTTTTGGATGACCCGTCCTGCAAAACTCCAAGGCAAATTCTGTGTCCTTACATTCATGGGTCTATGCAGAGGAGAGTCAGATGGGGTGGATGATTGTGGCGCAAGTGTGGAGGGGTCTGTTGGCTCTTATCACAATCCTGCAGTGGAATTGGAGGCAGGATATTGGTCGACTGACTCCCCTTCCTTTCTCAACAAATCAGAATGGCAAACGCGTAAACGCGTACTCACACACTGGATCCACACACACACACACAAACAATGTGTGCCTCCTCTATTTTCTCCCATTCGTCACAGGGCTTGTTGTTCTAATACCGTGGATATTTGCTCAAGGTCTCCATGGTGGGAAGCTGTGTTGAAAAAAATATCAACATTCCTCACACAGCTCGGGTAGACAGGTAATGGAAGAAAGGGCAGTCTATGTTTTTGTTGTCCATTGCCTTGCATCTACAGTGGGGCCTTGGGTTAAAGGGTAATGCCACAAAAGATGTACAATTTGTTAAAGGATGAAAATATTCATGACAAATATGACCCAGAGATGCAAATATCCTGTTTCGCTTTTTCTAACACTTAGGTCGTGTGGTACTCATGGTGATAACTGCAGTATATGTTTCCCACTGAAATTGGTGGAAATAAAATATTTACCCTGTTTTTATCGGTGTGTCAAAAAGAAATACAGAACACGTGTAGAAATAGGTGGATTTTTTGGGGGTGAAGAAATAACGGTGTGTTCGCAATCAAATCACTGTGAAGTGTCGATGATAGCAAGACGGTTACCATCAAGCTCTTTTTCATTTCTATACACCAACAATAACTTTTCTACCTCTTCCAATTTGAAACCATTGCTTCATCAAACCAGTCAAATAAATGCTCTTGGTCATGATGTGAGGAAACATGGTACAAATATGGCTTTTTAATCTTCCATCACCATTTCTTCTTTTGTAATCATTCCAAATGAAAAGCTTATCTGTTCGAAATTTTCAGTGCAAATAGCACATTGGATTAAAAAAAAACAACAACAACCAAAAAGTACCATTTTCTTTCTTTCAGC
Source organism: Hippocampus guttulatus (assembly GCF_054856545.1). Classification (NCBI taxonomy): domain Eukaryota; kingdom Metazoa; phylum Chordata; class Actinopteri; order Syngnathiformes; family Syngnathidae; genus Hippocampus; species Hippocampus guttulatus. Next base: position 13,461,501 of record NC_141269.1, read on the forward strand.
CTTTCTTACAGCAGATCTTCTTGTGGGTTCTTCTGTTCCGGAGGCTCAGCAGACTGGGGCCACAAAGTGAAGCACTTGGCTTCCTTCAGCAGTATGGGTTTTTCTTGTTGCTGAGTGTCGCTTATGAAAGGCTATTATTTGCCCACTTCACCTGCACTGGCCTTAGCGCTGTAAATCACCGGCCACCACTTAGCTTACTAACACCCTATTCACCAGCTGGCCACAATAGATCCACAACACGTTCATTCAGCCGTTCCCTCAGCGCCGCCCTCTCTCGCTATTCAACGGTCTCTCTTCCCGCCATCCCCTTCTTTCTCAGGCCTCCCTCCCGCCACGCTAAGCTGCTTTCTCTGCTTCTACTTCTTTCTTCTGCGGTCCTTCCTCCCCCCGACTGCAACCCTTGTCCACGGTTTTGTCTTGTGCAGGGGGCAGCACTTTCCCATGCACCTGGAAGCTCATAAAAGCATGCACACGTGCAGTGTTTCCTTTGAGGTATGGCAAAATCAAAAGCGATGTTCTCACCCATCGAATGAGGCTTTAAAAGTGCGATGAAAAAAGAAAACAAACAGCACCCTCCGGGGAGAGGAGCATCACATTTGATTGTTCTTGTCATCTTTCAACAATCTCCTCTTTGCACTTTGTAGTTTCGCCGGTCGGAGTGTTAAAGTGTTGAAAAGAATTGCAGATGCACATGCGTGACCCCGGTGTTGAGTCTCAAATGCGATCATCTCCAAGTATCGGTATGCTCAGCCTGCATGCAGCAGGTATGAGCAAATGAGAGAGAGGGACACGAGATAGGAAGAAGAGAAGAAAAAAAAGTGCCAAGAAGTGATTTATGACCTGAAAAGACAGATTAACTCCACTGGCTGCCTAAGTGGCCCTGAAACAAGCTGAATTACAGCCTGGACCAGGAGGAGAGGAAAGATGGAGAGATGGAGGAGGAATGAAACTGAAAGGTCAGCGCTATGGCAGCATTGAGAAAGAGAGCAGATGACAGAATGGAAGAACGGATTGTCACGCCGGAATTGGAAGATGAAAAGGTCAGAGGTAAAGAGGAAATGATGGATTGAAGACTACCGGGGAGGAATCCGCTCGAGAGGGGCGGGGTTTGTCCAATAGTATTTTGCACTTGGTTGTCAAATGTTTGGGGCGATATAATGAGATCATATTAGCCATAGGCAGAACAAGCAAGCAGTGGGTGAGCTCTGTCTGACCTTCTTCGTGGCAAAATATAACAGTCTGAGGGGTCGGGTATATGTTTTGAACTCAAAGGTATTAAAACTGTTTCACTTTTGCCTGCCTATGACCTTTTAAAACCAGGACAACACAAACAAATAAACAAGGGTAAACATGGAGAAAGACAAACTTCTTCTTCTTCTTCAGGGGTCGCCGCAGCGAATCAGTTGCCTCCATCGAACCCTGTTTTGTGCATCCTCTCCTCTCACGCCAGCTCCCTTCATGTCCTCTTTCACTACATCCATAAACCTCCTCTTTGGTCTTCTCTCAGCCTCCTGCCTGACAAACTTCATGTGAAGGACAAAACCTTTTTACTGTAGCAATCAGTAGAAATTGTTCAAAAGAGGCCAATGATTTGTAATCTTTTTAAGAGTTGTGTCATTGAAAGGGACCAATATCAGCCGTCTGTAGTAGTAGCCAGCACTACTAGTAAGGACCCCCATTGCTGACGTCTGCATGTTGGTGTTGCAGTTTTGAAGTGGTGCTTTTTTAGTAATATGGGCCAATATCAGCCAGACCCCGAGGCCTCCTCCAGATCCGTTCACCAATATGTTAATAAAAGTTTTTTTTCCGCTAATCTTGAAATGTTTATATTTTTACATTTTTATTTTTTATTTTTGCATGAAATCGTGCTAAATTATCTTGAGAACAGGATTGGTTTTGTAGCCAGGGAGTCATATCTTTGGTTATTCAATCATTTGACACCCTCCAACCCTCCTAAACGGATTAAGGATTAGCTCATGTCTATGTAAATAAATTCAGACAACCAGTAATCCCATAATACAGAAAAATTTCAAGTGAAGAGAAAGAAACACATGCTTGTTAGCTACGAGGCTTTGCCATCTTGCTGTATGTCACACACGGTGGTCTGTGGTTGAGCAGTTGTGGTCTACATATGTGCTTGCTGACTCTCCCTTGTACTTTTTCCCTCAACGTCGTGCTTTCTGTATTTTGCGTTGGTGTATCCTAAACCTCAGCTGTGTGTGACGCCTCTGCAGAGGTGAACAATAACAAAAACAGTCAGGGATTCAACACAGCAAAATTGAACTCCAGTGGTGTTTTATATGAAAACAAAACTGGCGGAGAATTGATGGCTTTTGTAGGCTACATTGATCCACCTTTCATGCATACCGCTTATCTTCACTTGGGTCCCAGGTGTGCTCGACACAATTCCAGACAACTTTGGGCGAGTACACCCTTGCACTGGTTGCCACCCATTCACACGGGTACATATAGGCAAGACACCATTGTCATCTAAGGACAATTTCGAGTCTCTAATGAACTTGATATACATGTCTTAGGGGGAATCCGGAGTACTCGGAGAAAACTCATGCAAACATGCAAACATCACACAGTCACAGTTGCCTGGTCTTACGATGTATGACTACCAAGTGTTTCCAATATAAAATGCAAATCACAATATAACAACTGAAGTGCTTTTAACTTTGGCATTCTCAATGTTCCTGTAATGTCAATAATACAACTTTTAGACCATTGCAGCGTGTCAAAAAAAAAAAAGATGCCAACAACAAAGCACTGCTCTGGACACGGGCACATTGACTTGCAACAAAACCGTTCCTGGCAAAACTTTATTTTGCAAATGAGGCGCAGTAAGGTGAAAAGGCTTAAAGTTTTGGAAATGTTTTCAACTGCACGGGATCATTGTTGCTGGATAAACGGTTGGTAGCTAGCAAACACTCTCTGTCTCTACCTACATGACTAAAGATGTTTGCATTGAATCCAAGACCATCCGTCTGTCCATCCATCCATTTCAAGGTCACGAGTGATGCGGAGTCTATTCCGGCTGACTCAGCAAGAAGTAAATTACAACCGCGCGGAAAGGCCCGAGCCAAGATTTGAACCATGAAACTTTAAATGTGAGGCACACTGTACATACTCACCGTGTTACGCCACGTAGCCCAATTACAATTTCAAAGGCGTTTGCGACTTCAATTTATTCACAATAAACCATTGAAGCTCATACTCGAGATGTTTTAAGAGGACACGAAGCAAAATGCAAAGTCTCGCTTGTCTACTTAATTTGACGAGCATTTACAAATGACTGAGACCAGACCATAAATACGGGCAGACCTTTTCGAAAGCATTCAATAGGAGCTGCTGACAAACGAGGAAAATGTTCACCATTAGCCCTGGGTCCTGTTAATGTCACTTACGTTTATTAACTTACTGTTTTTATGTTTATTCAGCAAGTATGCGCGCACGCACACACACACTCACACACACATCCCCCCCCCCCCCCCCCCCACACACACACTAGGTTACATCGTCTTGTTCCATTAAGCGTGAACGTATTTATGGGCCCCTGCTTGTGAGTTATGCGACGAGTCACTAATTGCAGACAAATCGCTTTGCCGCACACAATCATTCCTACCTTTTTTTGATGTTTAATTTCACCAGTTGATTACCGGCGGAGTTTACCATCGCCATCGCTCTTCCTCCGCCGCCGGGACGACTCATCCGTCTTTGAGCCAACCCGCTGCCGCCGCGCATACGAAATGAGTTCTCACTGATGAACAGAGGGATGGATTTCATACATCACGCTCTTGTTTGTAACAGTTTCGCTCTATGTTTCCATTTCAATTAATGAAGCAGAGTGCATTGGAAACACTGATAGTTTCGAGACTTAGAGTCCAGCTAGATCATTTCCTGTTCAATTTTGAAGCAAGCTTGATCACACACCCTCCACATGACACACACACACAAAAACATTGCTCATCCCTTCTCTTTCATTGATTCTTTTATGTCTGTCTACTTTGCAGTAATAAATCTGCAACCAATATTAAACCAGAAAGGGATTCAGGTCACACAAATATATTTGCTCACTTACAGCAGTAGATATGTCTGTACTGTAAATGGTACCCAGTGGAGTTTTATTGTTCTGAAGACAGCATCTGAACACAAACGTGCATACACACTGTTGTTTCTGATGCAAAATCGTGATTGGGAGTGTGTTTACTCAGCTGCAGAGAGTAGAAGCCATATTGAGAGAGGGCCTGTTTGTTTCTTGCTGGCTGTCAATTGGTCAAACGAGAATAGCGACTTTGTTATAGAGAGAATGTGTGATTGACTGACATGGTCCTATGTCCTCTTTTTAATTGATTCTGATCTGAATTTTGGGCGGACGCTTACTTTTTCACTCATGATAGGTGGCCCAATTTTCCAGTGGTAAAGTAAAAATTACGCAACGAAAAGCAGAGAAATACAACATGCTGGAGACAGGTTTTAAGGTTATATTTTCCTCGACAGGTTCACATGCACAAGTCGACTTTAATGTGTTTGAGAATTCGATAGACCACGCTGTGTCTGTCTTTATCCTTTTGTGGTGGGGATTCAAGCAAACTAATGTGAACAATCGCTGTGGAAGCCAGGCTCCACGTGCACATATCACAGTGGTGATCTGAGATCAACTTTCCATCATCCACAAGTAGCGGTCTGCTTGCACTTCCTGTTGACATACTTTGACGCTTCAATCATCTGCATGGACTCCAGAGAGTCTACTGCTGCTTCCTGCTCTGAGTTTAAAGGGAATGAGTGGAGCCGCAATCACTGACCAGGAAGTAAGGTGTGTTCACACCCACAATGGCATGAATGCCAATTTCTGCCTACAAAAGTAGTAAAAGGAAAAAAAAACCCTCCATCCATTTGCACAGTTAGATTGCACACTAGACTTGTGCTGGCCACGAAGATAGTGTCAGGGTTTCCGGAAAGAATTGTACTCCAGAAACCGTGACCCCAGAAAGAAGTGACAAAAAGGTGTATTGACAAAAATATAGGTCTCAGGACTGGCAAAGCACAACAAATGATGTTGATAAAACACCAGGAAAACGAAACAACCCAAAATTGGATTGTGCCGCTGTACCTGTAACATGGTGGAAGGTCTCTGTGTACATTTACAAGAAGGACAAACATAAGCCAAGCTTAGCCTTGGCAATATACCGTTTTTATTACTCAGTGCTTGCTGTGATCTGAAAATAAATCAGGCACCTAAATTGATTTGCTTGTTTTTATCTCTCACTCTATTTCACATTGGACACTTGTATCAACTAGAGAGATGCGAATTTTTACAACCCAATTTAAAGACATGCTGAGAGAGATGGCAGGGTCTTGTGTGTTTGTATTCAATTTAGGCTCAATTTTCTTGAGGAGGCTGCTGTCCTAGCTTTTAACCCTCACTGACCTCTTAGTGGCGGAAAGAAGGTGCCCGGTTCTCTGGGGATGTTTCCACCTCCCACCTCAGCGTTCTGCTAACAGCTTCATTTCACTCAGCTAAATAAATAGCATCTTTCATTGTTCCTGTTCAACACTCCTTCAGGCCAAATAGCTTCGGTCACACAATGCGTTTGTGGGTGTGTGTATTACATTCTGTGTTTTAGGGCATTATAAAGAATGCGTGACCATGCATTTCCTCACTCTCTCTCTTGCAGTCCAAATGATGTGGCAGTCTCGCCGCTGGCATTTGGAAATTGGTGTTCGATCCTAAGAAGGGGACGGCGTGCCTTCAGGCTCGCTATTAGCTGTGTGCTAAGCTAAAGGAATGCAAATACAAGCCCAGGGTTAAGAAGAGGGATCATTAAAATGCACTCAGTGTCTTCAATAATACAACAGGTGATGCATGGTCGCACCGAGGGGATGCTTATACCAAGTGTTCCTCAATAAAACTCCAGTGACACTTTGGCTTGCCTACCGAGAGGTCAAGGAAAGTTCACCAGAATGTTTTAGAAAGGCAATGAATCTGCGGGTTATGGTCTTTTCAGGATCGAACTGATGATTGCCAGTTTACAGGCTACTAATGGGACATGAAGTTGAGAGGCTTCCAGAGCTCTTAAAAACATTCTATTATGTGTATAGGTCACGTTATAGTATAATTCTTTAACAATAGAAACAAAGTCTGGTACATTCACAGGTACTTGGGAAGCAGCACCTATTTCAAGTAACCAAGGATGAACATACAGTAAAAAAAAAAAAAACATTCGTGCTTGCGAGAAAAAGAAAAAAGAAAAAAGAAACAATACAAACAGGTACCTGCCAGAAATTAAATGCACTCAATTTTAAGATAAAATTTAGTATTCAATGTTAATTATAATCTCATATAATTGTAACATGAGGGTACGTGGGTGGTTTATTGAATACTCTTTATAAAATGAGGGAGCAGGATGGAGATAGATTACTTCTTAAAACAACCCTGTTACTCTTCACACGGCAGCTACAACACGATACTTTCTGACACACTCTCTCATCTGACTTAAACCAACAAATTAGGAGCTGTTATATTCAACACATCAACTCAGTTTCTTGGATGGATGGATGGAAGGACAATTCAGCTCACAAAAAAGCCTCTTGGAAAATATCGTGTTTGCATATCTCGGTGAAAGAAATCAGACAGACGTGACATAAACTGCTCAGTTCTTGCTTTTTTAAAACAGCCATTGAATGGATTCCAATTAGGGTTTTTAAAGGCATTATTTTATTGATTTCTCCAAAATAAATGGATGACATTGAAAATACAAGCTAATATCATTTTCTTCATTCAAAAAAACCAAAACAAAAAATCAAACTGAGCTTGTTAGTGAAATATGGACAGCCAGATGATTCCTTTAATAAACCAGGGGTACCCAAATCTCATTCTCGACACTCCCCATTCATCCTGTTTTAGATGTCTCCCTTTTCCAACACATTTGATTCAAATGATCAGCTCATCAGCAAGCACTGAGAAGCCTGATAACGATCCTGATCATTACCGTTGGCCCCAAATTACCACCTAGGGCCCTGCGCTGAGCCAATGATCTCGCAAGGCAGTTGACATACCCACAGTGTAATTAACGGCTCGTGTATTGATGCAGAAGGTAGCTGCAATGACTAATTTGAATTGTACAACACATTGAACATCCACACTTCACACGCAGTGGTGCCCACGTCAGTCCATCAATCATCATTTCAGCCCGGCCTAGTCTGTCTGTCCATCGGCGACGGTGAAAACCAATCGGTGTCAAAATTGCACTTAGTGTGTCACACGTCGCCGAAGAACAGACTCGAGTTAAAAACAACAGAGTAGTGTTGTATACCTTTCGGTCCCCGCAGACCATCATGACATTGTTACACATTGTTTTTTTTTCTCACTAATATCCACACTGTGTGTGTGTATGTGTGAAGTAGTATATTCTCGATACTGATTATTTGTCGCAGATGATGATGGACTGGACCAGCCTAAAATAATGACAGAATGTTGACTGACAGACTGACAAGGCCACCACTGTTCATACGTACACCGGGGTATTATGCTTCAGTTTGGTGCCAAGATAGGCTTATACAAATGTGGGATGCTGTTTTGGGACCGGTTATGAAGGACCCTCAAGGGCTGCCGAATGCCTCACAGAGTGGGTGGAGGGAAACCCAGTCCTTGGTTACGCTGGCCACTCTGATGATTTTATTTGACTTTTGTTCACCCTTTCATGCACCAATAATGATAACCTGTAACCTGATAACAAGATAAGCTGTCCACTGTAGGGTCAATGTTCGGCACAGTTACGATGTGTTATGGCGGTAAAAAGTTATCATTCAGGGATTTCCTACATGATGTGTTGTTGTTGTTGTTTATTGAATATAAAAAACATATACAGTAATAATTTGACAGAAAATAAGGTAGATAAAATAGTAAAAAGAAAGAAGTCAGTCTTCATTCAACACAGTTATTATGTTCAAGGGAGTAGGAAGAAGTAAAAAACGTATCTAGTCCTACCCCGTTATGTGTTTATATCTAATAAATCATTTTTATATCAATCAGAAAAGAAAAAAACTAAGAGGAAAGAAGTCTCCATTAAGGCTCATACTTTACCCTTAACCGTGATATTTTTACAAATTTTGAATGCAAGTTTGTTTCCAGCAGCAATGCCCCTGTTTGTTTGTTTGTTTTTAATTCATCATCAAAACACCGCTCCAGGACAACAGGTATTTATTTCTTCCTCGGTTGCTTGGTTGTTGTCAACCATATTGTAATGAGACTTTGGACATGACTTCTTATTCACTTACTGTATATGGTTTTTGTAACACCAAAAATGGAACACTATTGACCAAAACGTAAGACTGATTACCATTTCAAAACAGGCATATTTCCCTGACCTTTCTTTAACAGCAGAACAGGTTACCGATGCCGCAACCTTTCCTTGTCTCATACGTAAGTTAGCGCACTCAGTGTAGAAAGGGTTTCTGACTTTACTTCTGTTCAACCGATTGTTCTTGTTTAGCAGTACTTTTATTTGTGTGGCTATTGGAGCCAAAATGTGTCATACTATACAAAGTCAGTGATGCTGTTGTGGTACATTCGCCAAATTCCGGTGCAGCTGCATTGGTTCAGTTCTCCTTGGGATAATGTAAATGTAAGTACGGGTGGTTGTCTCTGTCTATGCGCCCTGTAACTTGCAGCTGACTAGCAACCAGTCAATTTTGCAGACTGCCTTTCGCCTAGTGTCAGCCCGGAAAGGCTACATCTCCCCACAAACCTAAACAAGAAACTGTAGGCTATAGAAAATGGACAAACTGACTTTGCTATAATGTAAATTATGACTTCCGCACTTGAACTATTTCTTTTCTTCCTGTTTTCTTTTTGTGGGAAAATAAGGCATGCAACCAAAGACCATGTCACGTAACAAAACATTCGATATCCTAATATACCTAATGAAGGGGCAAAGTTGAGGGGTTCCATCCTGCCTTGTGTTAGCAAATCTACCACAACAACAGACTCACACAATGCAGTGAGAGCATGTTGCGAGGCCGTGTCGAAGCTGGTGACCAATGAGGTAATTTATTCAGGACTGGGTTTAGTGAACACTAATGGATTGTGCCTTCGTGTGCGTTTGTGTGTGTGGGATGTGTGCATCGGTGAGTCTGTGCGATTACACTGCATGTCGGTGAGTTTCAGTGAGTACATTTTACACATTAGCCCCCCACCATTGCTGCATTTTATAGGGGGGCCTAGTCCATTTTGTCCACTGGTGTATGACTGAGTGCAAGTCTGCATGTTTGTACACATGCATCACAGCTCCGGCTTGTTCCACTGATTCCCATTTTTGCTGACAGGAACGAACACAGTGTTGGTCCAGGAGAGCGGCGAGCCGAGACAAGGGGAGTCGGATGAGAGCGGAAGGGGAGCAAGAGGAGGAGGAGGAAGAGCGACAGGAGAGGAGAAGCACATCGGACACGACCTATTTATCAGGCGGACTTCTTGCGTCCGCGAGCGAGGAGAGAGAAGGTGGGGTGTGATGAACACTGCAAGGCCAGGGCGATAGAAATGGAAGGCTACACAAACAAGGAATTGGATGTATGTCAACTTTTTCTGCTTGTGTTGTTTACCTCATCAGCCTCCCGCCCGAAAGCTTTAACCCTCGGCTGATTTGCTGGAGCAGCAGTGGATGAATAGCAAAGGCGGGCTGCTAGGGTGTGGGAGTGGGTGCTGTGTTGGTAAGGGGCTCCCTGCAGAGATAGCCAGTGTTACCAAGGATAGAGTGATGGAATGTGCGTTTCAAAGGAAACCAGATCATCCCGTTTCGCAAAATACCAAGAGCGTGCTCAGGCCCCGATAAAATGCTGTCAATGTCAAAGCAATTGTTGTGATGTGCAACTACTAAATTATACATTTTAACTTCCGCATCCAATTTCACTTTCCACACTATTATGCATGTGCGCGCGTACGCGTGTCAGAGAAACCAAAAGAGCTGGAGGGCGAACACAATATGCGTTTTTACGCTCAAAAACCAATTAAGGGCCTGAAATGAGATCTAAAGTAGCGTCACAGCATGCTCTCTCATAATTAATTGAATAGAACTAAAATAATGATATCTGAGGAGCGATACTGATAGTCATGGTTTATTTTTGACAGTATCATGGCAGAATGAACAAAAGACTTGAACATCTGCATGGCTGCACTCCGTGTCGAATAGGGGCACGATTCATTGTTTCTATGCATAGATCAAGAAACGAGAAGGAGAGGTGAGTTTTTAAACAAGACGTGACGAATGTTATTTTGAAATGTGCTTGCTTAGTTGACTAAAAATAAAGGTAGGATACTCAGGAAAGTGTTTCCTCTCCGGGCATTTGGACTCAGGAAAAGCTTCCTGTACCACTAGTCGGGTGATAAATTGCATGACTAAAAAGAAGGGACACCTGTCAGCTACCCCCTACCTAGTGCAAATCGGACCACATAAAAAAAAAAAAAAGAACAAAAAGAAAAAAAAAATGTGCGCACTCACAACGTCATACAGGCACCACAAAACACAGGACTGGATAGATTGGAGCCAGGTGTCACCTTGAACTGTCAATGCTTCCGTCACGAACATGCCCCAAGCTGTCAGAGTACAAATGAAGTGTGCGTTTAACACACAACACCACTCGAAAATGTGCGCTGGAACTGTGTGCACTTGCATGACACATTGTGTTTATTGGTGTTTGTACAGAAGCCACTCAGCTTGTGTGAAGCCGCGACAAGCACGGAAGTGCAGAAACGGATGCCTGGCGACAGCCAGTTAATAGTGATTCTTTTTGAGCGGCAGGCGTACTGTATAATCACACACGCACACACAAATTCTGATACGGGATGTTTAGTTTCTTGTAATATGCTTGCCATGTTGTGTTACTCGTTTATACGTAGACACAACACAAGAAAAACACAAATGCCAGTCCCTGCCTGATTTGAGTTGCCACAGTTTTGTCCAATCCTTGCCATTTTCTCCTCAAATGTGCTCCCGAGGAGTGCTCAAATGCCTGTCATCTGTCTAAAGCAGGGTACACGCATACCATTAATAGAGCAATTCCGCTCAGAGTCAGCAAAGGCTTGATTTTCAAAGATCTCAAAAAGATTATGTGATCATGCTGGGAGTGGGGAGTGAGAAGGAATTTCCCGACCCGACATGCTCAAAAACAATTGGGGGCTGACAATCGTAAATGTGAAAACTGTTCAGTATTTCTGCTTGCAATTCTTTGATTATATTTTTCTAATACTGCTACCACAACTTTTTTTTTTCTTGGAGGTTTGCATCAGTCTGGGTCTCCCGTGGCAACCTACTGCCCCCCGTAGGTCATTATTTGCACAATAATATATGCTATGCATCTGGTTTCGGGGAAGAAACTCAAAACTGTCGGTAAATTTATCGTTATGTACAGTGTGCTACGTTCATGATCTAGTGCAGGGGTGGGCAATTCCAGTCCTGGAGGGCAGCTATTGTGCATGATTTCCATCTCTCCCTGTTGCAACACACCTGCAGGATGGCGTCCCTCCAGGACTGGAATTGCACACCCCTGATCTAGTGGCCCCTTCCTGATTTCTGTGTTCTTTGCATATTTACCACACACACAGGTTTCACTTCATCAAACCAATTTTAATATCACACAAAGACAACCCAATTAAATACAAAATGCAGTTTGTACATGCCAATTTAACTTATTAAGGCACAAGAAAATCCAAACCTACCTGTCCCTACGTGAAAAAAAAGTAATTGCCTCCTAAACCCAATATTGGGTTATGTCACCCTTGCCAGCAATAACTGAAATCAAGTGTGTGTGATGATTAGTGATGAGTCATTCACATTGCTCGAGAGCAATTACGGCCCACTCTTTGCAGAATTGCTTCAACTCCGCCATATTGGAGGGTTTTCAAGGATGAAGTGGCCGTTTAAGGTCACACCACAGCATCTGAATTGGATTGAAATCCAGATTCTGCATGGCCACTCCAAAAGCATAATTTTGTTTTGTTTTTTAGCCATCCAGAGGTGGACATGCTGGTGTGTTTTGGATCGTTGTCCTGCTGCATGATCCAAGAGCGCTTGAGTTTGAGGGTGCAAAGGGATGGTTGGACTTTCTCCTTCAGCATTTTCTGATAGACAGCAGAAGTCATTGTCCCATCAATCACAGCAAGTTGTCCCCGTTTTTAGGCCTTGCACATGGGAGCTTGCCTATGAAATTGAGAACCTTTGTCGCTTGATTTTTGTGGCCGGTAAAAGTACATAAAGCATTTTCTTCAACAATTTAAGGACAGTAGCAGATTGTAAAGCCATGTGGCGCTAAGGTCACCAGTAATTCACTTTATGTCTTCTTTACCTCTCCTCCATGTGTCATTTTATTTCCCCCAAGCTTGCAGCTGGCTAATGCGCAACTCACTGCTTCTCACTTAATTTAACCTTATTGTTTTGTGTCTGTGTTTGGTCTGCTCAAAGCTTTCACCCATTTATATCTGACAAAATGTAAAAAATATGTAGCAGATATCTTACTTTGGACATACTTGAGAGTAGACTTCCTTCTAGAATTGTGATCTGGTTTGTACTGCATTTAAAACCATCATGTCTCACTCAATAATGCTAACCAAATGAGTTATTCTGAATAGCGAGTACGATAATTTTATGAACTGAATAAAAATGTAATTGTAACATTCTTTATTATTTATATTCTCAGGCTAATGATATAAAATACCTTTCAGGAATCAACATCACAGCTTATAGTGCATGACAGATGAGTTCCACTCATTTGCATACTGTGCAGGAATCCTCCTGGATTTCTTATTAAACATTTCCGCATGGTCCATTCCGCTTTATCCCTCAAATCCAAGGTTTAGGATTAATAAGGGTGAAGGACTAAAAAATGTGAATTTGAAATCATTTAAACCCATTTGCAGGAAAACACCAAGTGGCAAAAGCTGCATAAAAATGACAACATGTATTAAATCAATATAGATTCCGAGCCTGCAAGTATGCAATGCAAATAGTGGTCAAGTTAATACATATTTATGTCTTTCTGTTTTTACTTGAAATTAATAAGGATCATATTCCTGCATTTCCTCTTACTTTCAACTTGCTTTACTTGCATGAACTGTCTTATTTCAACTATTGCCAGGGTACACAATGTTTTGCCAAACCTTTTAAGCTCAGAACCTGTTAGAGGAATCTATGAGCAAAATTGTATCATGTTTAAAGTTTCATTTTAATTTGGACACATCGAAACGTTTGCGTGCGTATCCAGCACCCCCAAATGCCTGTGCATAAAGGCGCCGGCTACCTGGCCGGAGGGCTGTTGAAGTCCACAATTAGCACGTCAATGCAGGTGGGCGATCACGGGGGAGAGGGCGAAACTCGGTCACAAAAGGGGAATGAATAATTCGGGAACAGCGGTTGAACAACAAAAGACTAGTTGAGAACACCCGTCGCGCCCAGGCGACATTGGCCATCCGCAAAGTCTGCAACATGTTAATTCAATGTAGACCAGACAGAAAAGGCGCCAACGTACTGGTGGTTCAATGTTTAAAAACAGGTAACCAATCACTACCGAGGGGCCGGACCATGGGTGCGGTATGCAAATATCGGGGGCAGTGTTTTCCTTGTATGTTACAATAAAAGTCTGAATTGGCGGGAAGGGAGCTTGAGTGTGATCGCGGAGCAACTAACCGTCGTTCGCTCTCAGAGATCCGCTTCCGCCGATATTCAAGACAATTTTCCTGTGTGCCGAGTCATTTCTTTAACTTTGTCCGAGAAAATCTCTGACAGAACAAAATATGAGACGCATTGTCATCAACATACACTATACATACAGATTAGATTAATTTGAATGAGTCATACGTTTACAAAACCCCGATGTACAGTCTTACTGAGTGCATGAAACTACCGGTAATAAAGTATCACATACTCTATAGTATAGTGCAACCTCAATTTAAAAGTTAGCTAACTCACAATTAAGTTTCTCCAGAAATTAGCAATCTTTTGCCACTTTTTTTTTTTTTGCCTTGGGTTCGCAAGCAACAGATGGATGACGACAGCACATTTCTCAACATTAAAAAAAAATGTGAGCGCTTTTTTGTCATTCTCTGTTGATGTTTGTTGTAAAACTAAATATAAAATAGAATTACTGGTACAAGGCGGCCCGGTAGTCCAGTGGTTAGCACGTCGGCTTCACAGTGCAGAGGTACCGGGTTCGATTCCAGCTCCGGCCTCCCTGTGTGGAGTTTGCATGTTCTCCCCGGGCCTGCGTGGGTTTTCTCCGGGTGCTCCGGTTTCCTCCCACATTCCTAAAACATGCATGGCAGGCTGATTGGATGCTCTAAATTGTCCCTAGGTGTGAGTGTGAGCGTGGATGGTTGTTCGTCTCTGTGTGCCCTGCGATTGGCTGGCAACTGATTCAGGGTGTCCCCCGCCTACTGCCCGGAGACGGCTGGGATAGGCTCCAGCACCCCCCGCGACCCTAGTGAGGATCAGGCGGTTCGGAAAATGGATGGATGGATGGATTACTGGTACACATTGAGTATTTAACCAAACCACACAACTTTGCCTTACAAACGTCTGCTAGCTTAATGCTAACTAGCATTTTGTCTCTGTACTGTTTAACTTTTAAACAGCACAAATAGTGCACTAACACATGCAGGAACATCCTTGACAGGATTACCGTATTTTCACGACTATAAGGCGCCATTAAAAGTCAAAAATTTTCTCCAAAATGGATAGGACGCCTTATGATGCGGAGCGTCTTGTCTATGCGCTGAGTTCCAAAACCTGACTGACAGCCGACACGCTGTTTATATAGAGAAAAGGCGGAAGTGACTGTGGACAGGCATGCGGCAAAGTCGGCCAATCAGTGAAGGGTGGGCGTGTATATATACACATATGGAGAGCGAGAGAGAGAAAAGGCAGATGTGAGTGAGGACAGGCATGCGGGGAAGGAGTCCGCCAATGGGTGAAGGGTGGGCGTGTAAGTGGACGCTAAAGGTACGCCCCAAGCAGGTACCAACACCTGTATAGAGTGTGGCTATGTGCATTGTTGCAAAACAACTTCGGTTTTGGTTTCTAAGAACCCCCGAAAATAAATTCTTCAAAGAGACACGCCTACGAAGCTCAGTTCAAACTTCAAGCCATCGGTTATGCTTTTGGCATGCGTGCCCATCTCACAGCAGCGGTGAAAAACCAAGTCAAGCAAATGAACTCTGAGCTTTCCGTTATTCCCGGAGGCTTGACTAAAGAACTCCAACCGCTGGACATCGGCATCAACCGGGCGTTCAAAGTA
Source organism: Hippocampus guttulatus (assembly GCF_054856545.1). Classification (NCBI taxonomy): domain Eukaryota; kingdom Metazoa; phylum Chordata; class Actinopteri; order Syngnathiformes; family Syngnathidae; genus Hippocampus; species Hippocampus guttulatus. The sequence continues at coordinate 13,476,786 of NC_141269.1, forward strand.
AAGTTGCGAACGGCATGGGAACAATGAATGATCAATGGCAAACACAACTTTACAAAGAGTGAGAGGCAGCGCCGGGCGAGTTACGCCACAATTTGCGAATGGATTGTGGCTGCTTGGACGAACGTGTCTGCTTGCACTGTTGTTCGAGTTTTTGGCAAAGCCGGCATCATTTCTGTGGAGCCACATGGCAATGAGAGTGACTGACAACGAGAGGGAACACGGCGTTTTTGATGGATTGCCGGTACTTGCACAATTGTTCAATTCTGATCCAGAGGATGAGGACTTTGATGGATTTCTGGGTGATGATTGATCGAAAAACATGAGTACATTGTACGATGGCTAAATAAAATACAACGGAACTCAGTTTTCCGTTGCCTTTTTAAAAACGTGTTTTTAGCTTGTATCTGTATGTCTTGGCATGCTACCGTATGCTTCAAGCTAACGTGTTTTTAGCGTGCGCGCATGCATGCCGTATGTTTAAGCTGGCGTATGTTTTACCACTTTAAAATTGCGCCCAATAATACAGTGCGTTTTGTCTATGTGTAAAATACAGAAATAGCACCCATTAATGAGACTGCGCCCAACCATACGGTGCATCGAATGGTCGTGAAAATACGGTACATTCTTCATACGCCGCAAAAAAAGTAAAATAATTTTCTCTCTCTCTCTCTCTCAAATCGAAGATGAAAAATGTGACTTGAAACTATTTCTATAAATCATTTACATTATGTTCGCACTGTATCTTTTCAAACAGTACAGTACTATCATGGTGTGTGCTCTGTATCGCCCTGATTTTGATGACTGGGAAAACACTAGGTTTTTTTCTCACAATGACAGACAAAGAAAGGCACGAACGCCCTGTTATATCCAATTCTACCGGCATAAATTCTAGCAAAATAGAAGGACAACTTTATGAGCACTAAGACTGCACCTTGCACGAAACTTGTGCCAGAAACGAAAATAGGGCCGCACAAGTTTCTTGTCATGTTGTGTGGATGGTCATAAGACCCCAAAAGGTAGCGAGGCAAGAGCAGAGTGGACTGAACAAAACGTAGTAACAAAAAAAAAAAAAAAAAAAAAAAAACACTTGCAAGGGTACACAGGAAGAACTAAATCACAAAAAAAATAAGGCCTGAAAACCACAAGAAATCAAAGGAACAAACAAGAAACCTATGACAGGTGCACACAGACACACACAATGATCCAACAAAGACTGGGAGAACTCAGGGAACTAAATACAAGCAAAGTGACGAGACAACAAGAAACACCTGGACCAGAGACAACGGGTTGAGGGAGCTGATTGATTAAACACAAGGGACCCGGATGACGAGAACAGGTGGAGACAAAAATAGCACGAGGGAACAAAAAAAAAAAAGCCAAGTCCCGTAATCTAAACAAAATCATAACATTTCTAGGGTTTTTCCAACAAAGAAATACTACTCTCACTTTCACACAATTGGACTTTAATATCTAATATTTATTTTCTTTAAGCAACAGTATCAGCTAAAATCAGTATCGACATGATTATCTGCATCTCTTTTGTTTGGTATCGTTTTAGGAAAGAAATTTGTGCTAGAGTTAGGCAATCATCAGGAAAATCTTGTCAGTAACTACCTCTCTTTGTCTTTAAACGTAGCAAATAGCATTGAAGAAAACGTGAAAATCTTATTTATTTTTTTATTTATGTGCTTATTTATTTCAGGTTGAACATCCTTCCATCGATTTTGAAGAAAAATGATGACGAAAATGAATGAAGGGAAATACTTTGTACACGGGATCACCTCCAATGACACTTTTGAAAACAAAAAAATATTTCCTAAGGCCTTAGGGAGACCACGGCATCACAGGAGAGAGTCAAAAGACAAGGCGGCAAGAAGAACACGTGAAATCACACTGAGTTCATGAACAAGCACATAAAGGGATGTTTTTGGGCCAATATGACCCTCAACCCCAATACACCAAATTTACAGAACATTTGAAGTTAAATGTGGCCTATTGCTGATGTCATGCTACGGTTTGTCAGTTGTGACTGGTTTTATTTCATTTGGACCTCCGAAAAAAAATTGAGGCACAGCCATTGGCAGCAGGGAGCAACATTGACGAGGAGCACAAACACTGAAAAAAGGGAGGCAAGCATATTACGGGCTGTTTCTATGACACTGTGATACCGGCTAAAAGCTCTGGAAGATAAGATAAGAAAACATAAGATAAGAAAACCTTTATTAGTCTCGCAATGGAGAAATCCCCGATTCACAGCAGCATAGTTATGAAAGGAAGAAGTAGAACAACAAAATATAGGAGCTGCTGGAATGGCAGCCACTCACGTGGCGCCATTTTGAAGTCAAAATAACAAAAATAACACAACACAACACATAGGACACAGACAGTCGTGCAATCTTCACCAATTTTCTGCATACACTTTGTTGTCTGAAGCAGTTATAGATGAAAGAGGAGAGGATCAAAGTGTCCTTTTACCAGTGGATCAGAGACGTCATGCTGAAAATGTGCACACGTCTGCTACAAGCTACGTTTTGAAAGCAAACACGAAGCTGTAGCGTCCATTGACGAAAAAGAGATTGGCTCACATCTTCTGTCCCATGTAAATCCACGTCAATTCCAATCCGCGACTCCCAGTTCCACATCCGCATCGGCGCTCCGCGCTAACGCTCCTTTCTTCTCATCGTCGGCTCCTCAAGCCTTACATCCATCCAGCCACAGACCGTTCAACAGCACCGATCTCTACGCTGAACAAAGCGGGGCTGTGAAAAATGCTGCCCATTACAGGCGCAAGACACAAGCGCCCCGGGACTGTCCAGCAACAACAGTCAAATGGCGCCGACATTCCTCCCAGGCAAAAACAGTGCTGGTATATCCATGCTGCCGAGAAGGCGCAACCACCAAGCACAGAGTTTCCTCCTTGATGAATGTCGTGGCCAAAAAATGCTGAAAAAAGTCCACATCAGGTCCACACGACGTAACAACAAACACAAAGTGACAAAACAAACCAAAAAAAGCAAGTCACAAGAGCACTTGCCGACGGCTGCCTACTCGGGCGCCATCTTGACCTCAAGGCTATCAATGGAAAGTTTTGATTGGCTAATTGCCTCAATTAAGAAATAATAGCCAGATGAAAGAATTCACACTGAAACGCTCCGGCTGCAAGACGGAGAGGTATTGCCGCTCGTTCCAGCCGACTGCTGTCAGGCTATTGAATAGACGGTCCTGAAAACCTGGACTCACCCCCACTCACCCATTTTTAATATGCTTATATTTCTATTTTCTATTTATATTTATGTAGGTGTATGGCTATTTTGTTTTTTTTTGTGAAGCTATTTCCAAAAGAACAACCTCACAGATCAACTGTAAAGTCAAGCAATTATTTTTGTTATTATTGCAGTAGTTAGCGTCTTTATACACTTGTTGGACAATTAAAATGAGATATAACTTCAGGGATACAAGAAGTGGCTTTTCCCTGTCAGGGGCGAGCCACTCGTATATGTAATGAATATCCTGCAAATGGACCATGTCTTCTCATCTCCAAGACCCCCCCACATCCCACACCTCAAGCACACTTGCAAGTACACGAATCACCGTGGAATCTCTGCTCTAAACACGATCCTTACCGTGCTCTTCTGATGCATTCTCCCGAATCTCTCCTGAGCGTGCTCTGAAAACAGCTCCTCACCTAGTGAGCTCTCGCTTCCTGACAATCATTATTTTTGCATGTCTTTTCTTTTTCTTCTTCTTTTGAATTCCCGCAAGTGCAAGAGTCCTGCCTCAAACACTGACGGTGAGAGTTATAATGTTCTTGGTTCGGGTTCTCGATCCATGAAACCACCACGCACGTGGCAGGTTAGTTGGCTGCTCGGAGTACAAGCTGACTTGTAATCCGGCCCTATTTCTTGTTTGAAGGACACAAAAACCACCTGTGGTGGTCCTGACAGAGCTCCGAAACCACACTGTGTTTTGGTTTTTCCTGCCTCATGCCTCCTCTCTTTATTTTATTTTTTTGATTTTAGCAAGTGCACTGACTTTGCACTACACCAGGGCGTTAGTTCGGCGCATACAAAAATTTGGCGAAAGATAGGAGACTGTGAATTTCATGAAATCCGCTATTGTCGCCGGTTATCATGATCACCTTCCCACACTTATCAGATGTCGTGCATTGTGTGCGCGTTTGGATCCAAGTGTTAACCTCTATTTTGATAAAATAACTCCCAATGTCATTTATTGTTATTTATTATCTTATCTTATTGTAGTAAGACTGATTTAACAACTTTTTTTTTTTCGCCCTCTAAAACAATCCAAAATTTGACGTGGTGCCCCTAAGAAGTGAGGGGGATAATTTGCTAACCAGGCAACTATTGTGCCGCCATTATTATTATCATTATTATTATATGAATACTAGCAGTGAAGTTCTTGCTTTTCTGTAAATGAATGCAATGTAATTTTTTTTCTCTGCTATTTTGTCAGTACCCTTGCTCACCCGTGGTCTCCCTCGTTCAGTGTTTACTTTTGTGCCCCTAGCTGGCTCCCTCTCTGTGCCTCCCCTGCAAGGTTGTTTACGTTACGGAATCATTAGCCACACAACAATATCACACTCCTCGCAGACCTTTTGACTTTGGAGAAAAAGTAGCTGAGGGCAAAACTGTCAGCCGGGCAGAACATCCGCTTTATGACCGTTGTCTTGGCAACAAAGAAAAAGAAAACTCAGTGCAAAGAGTGGTGATATACAAATTGTTGGAATATTCTTTTTGAAAGAGAATATGTGGGATGCATATGCGTAAGGTTTTGCATGTACACTGCATACACAGACAAACAGCCACCCACTCGGTGATGCGTAATAAAAAATACATTTGCGTTTGTCCCTTGACATATGAAGTTCTTTTGCAGTTGGACAACTGAAGAGTCCCCCCCCCTCCCCACCCCACCTCCCCCTGCCCCCAAAAACGAAAAACAATCATACTCTAAGCTTCACATTACCTTACCATTCCTCCCCTGTGTGTCCGGCTCTCTCCTATTCTATCTGTCACACAATGAGGAACCCCTTGATTTCTATTCCGTCCTGACCCATTTTAAAGCGATAACTGTTGACGAGGAGCTGATCATACTACTAATGTGCATGCACAGAACAAATGTGAGGATGTGCAAATCCATTTGAAACGTGCCTTATGTTAAAGAATGCAATTTGAATCCAGAGCACTCTCAATCAAACAATCACACGCCGGCCACTGTATTAGGCACACTTACCCAACCTAATGATATCAAGACAAGAGCTGCATCCAAAATGATGCCATTAAAAAGATAACACCTGTCTCAGTGTTTATTATTATGGTTGTTAGAGGCTTATAAATATTTATTTTCAAAAAACACAGGTTGTCATATGAATCTTCCCATGTTAACCACTGTATAAGAAACAATTTTAAATAACACCGGTACTGTATTTGACAATGCATTCATAATGGCATGCAAGCTTGCCACTTACCTGGTTGTAGGTCACAATTAAGAATATGTGTGTGTGTGTGTGTGTGTGTGTGTGTGTGTGTGTGTGTGTGTGTGTGTGTGTGTGTGTGTGTGTGTGTGTGTGTGTGTGTGTGTGTGTGTGTGTGTGTGTGTGTGAGAATATGGTTATATAAGGCAGCCACCATGTCTCATTAACAGTGCAGCACAATGAGGAATTAGATGTTATTGTTATTGGGGGTTTAATTGAATCCATTAATCATTTAGAAGAAAGCATGCCTAGTGTTCCTCTTCTTTTCTGCTGAATATTCCATTTTCTTTATTATCGTATTTCTTCTGTCATCCTCTCATTTAAAAAAAACCCCAAAAAAACAAAAAAGTCTCCATAATCACATTGTGGCATGTACAAAATAATTGATGAAAATGAGAAGGGTACTGCACAGATTCAGCAGTGGAGCAGTGAACACAACACGGCCACTTACAAGTCACATCAACATTTTGTGCCTATCGTTGATCAAGTCGCAGCACGGTGTTATAACATGTTGACAGATACACAGTACGGTGATGGCTGAAATTCCAAAGGGCTTGTACAATGCAAAATCAACTTTATTCAGCTTTACCCAAGTTGAAATGATAATTCCACTCCCAAAGTGGTGTGTGTGTGTGTGTGTTATTTTTGTAATTTTTTTTTTTTTACATTGACCCATTTCTGAGCATTCCAGCACCAGCTCTGCCCAGTTCAAGAAAACGATTGGGGCCTCAATCCTAAATGTATAAAACATATAATCTTAAATGTATAAAATCGAGGAGCCACTCCTATTCCGCCCCGACAGATTAAACACACGCAGAATTTCCAGCCAGCGGGACACTTGACAAATGTATCCGGGAAAGGGGCGCTATCAACGGCCATGGCGCCGGCTTCCCTGGCGACAGACCCTTCATCAGCTGTTTGTCCGTGATCGTCATTTCTCAAGGGACTGCCTGGTGTATGTTGGCCAGTCCAAAAGTGGCTTGGCCAGGAGATTATACCTTAAAATTGGGGCAATTACCACAATTAAACCTGCTGTTGATTCCAGTGCTGTCAGTAAATCAAACGACAAGCTAAATGATAACAAAATATTACCCTTATTGCGTTGTCTTTGTTGTCAAGCACGATACGTAAGACGTATTATGTTAAACTTACCCCTTACACACGTTACCATGTGCATGGATGAATAGCAGATCAATGCTGTGCTAAAGCTTGCTACATGACTCTGGAGTACGTGAGGCTCAAACAGTATCTTCCTCCATCATTATTACTACTTACGGTTTCAATGGCGGTGCACACAGGAGCTTTAGGACTATATCATGGAAGGGGCAGGACAACCAAACGGAAAGATATGGGGTTTTAGTAAGCGAGGTGTCTTACTTTCAGGGTAGAAAAATAGGCAACAAAATTACGCCAACTTAAAAAAAAATCTCCATTGTGCCAAAGGTAATACAAATCTTAAAATAGCACGATACTGGCTCTTGAAGTGATTTGTCAATTTCTGGAATGGTATCTTCTGAAGTTATGTTCAAGATGTAAATGAAAATGTTCATCTTTGTCAATTAACATCATATGTGAGCTTTTGGGGTTCATTTCATTGTATATTTCAATGTAAGCCAGCATGCTTTAGATCCCTCTCTACTTCAACACACCTGATTTAAATGATCAGCTCATCAGCAAGCTCTGTAGGGGCCTGAAACAATCATGAACAATTGAATCAGGTGTGTTGAAGTTGGGCGGGATCTAAAACAGGCAAAATATGGCTCTCATTTTCAAAGCAAACAACAACAACAAAAAATAGAATACAAGAGAATACAGATTAGAATACAATTACAACTCAATGAAATTCAAAAACAAAAGTGGAAAAGAAATGTCAAACCTACTATAATGAGAAATGCAAAAGTCATTGCCAGTCTGGGTTGCTGCATCTTGGGGAGCTATGACAGATGTGTGGTGGAGAGCTGTGGAGAGCACAGCTCTTTGAAAGACAGTGAAGGCTGCCCCGAAGATTGTGCGATGTAGCCTTTGACAATCACAGACATATCCTCCAGAAAATGCTGAAAAAAGGCCCTCATGGAGGACCCAACCCAGCCGTACACCTCCTTTTCCAACCTCTCCCCTCAACAAGAGGCTACGGAGCATCCGTACACATACGTGCAGCACATTTGACAATGAAGTTGTATTCAATTCAATTCAATTCAGTTCAATCCGGAGCAGGACCACCAGGCTGAAGAGCAGGTTCTTTTCCACAAGTTGTCAGACTGTTCAACGAGAAAAGTGCTCTGTAGCCCCAACACCAGCCTTGCACCCCGGACCCTTATTTGTCTCTTCACATTGAAGACTTTATTCTTTTTCTCCAAGTACAAAACAACCATTTGCGATTCAAGCCGCTTGCATTATTATTTCTGCTCCATTCACCCTTTATGTTTGCACCATTGTACATGTTCAAAGCTTGATTAAGCGTCATCCTTTTTCTCATGTTTATTTTCTCTTCTTTTGTTGTTCTCCTTTTTTTTCACAGGTTTGGGGTTAAGCTGGGGCCTTGGGTTTCATCTTTCGCGCCATATCATGCGGTAATGTGTGTTGGCATGATAATAAAAATCCTTTCATCCTTGAATCTTTCACCATACATTGTTAATGCCACATCAGCATCACTCGAGAAAGGAATTCAACACAAAGACAAATCCGTGAACTGCGGGGCTTTGTCTAACATGACAACGTCAACTTTTCACTTTTTCTGAACTAACGCTCAAATAGAGGCCAGGCCTCAATTGTTCACTCGACGCATCATCCACATGAACAAAAAGCGCCACACCTCAAGCGCCTTCTTTTTTCCCTATCGAAACCAATGGACATGTGGTGCCACAAAGCGATCGGAAATATACCGTTGCTATGATGATCTGACACCATGCAGATCATCTGTCATGGTGGAACGTTATTATCCAACGGTGGGGAAAGTGAAAAAAGTGAAAAAAAGAATATATTTCTCATTATGAGGAAAATGTAAGAATGAAACAAAAATGTCTTCTAGTCTCTTTGGTTGAGAAATAAATACTTCCAGTGACTACATGGGGAAATGGCTTCATCATCTTAGTTAAATCAAGAGTCTACATTTTTAGATACTACAGGATAGATGTATAAACATTCATTCATTCAGGATTCCGAAATCTCACTTCCATTCAATTGTTACCCACATAGATTTTAGCAGCGCGTTATTTTAGCATCCTACCTGCGTTTACACGACAATCCATCCTCTATAATGGAAACAAGAGCAAGTAGCAACTAAGAGAGTTCTTTTGAAATAATACACCTGAAAACCATTTGTACGCTCTTCCAGTCGTGCAGTCATCATTCAGCTTATTGAATGTTCTCTCACTTCTCTCTCATTGACATTGTCATGAATCAGCTGGTTGTTCAAAGGCAAAAGGAATGTTTGTGATCACACCCGAAGCGAAATGCTATTTAGGGCCATTCCTGGATCAAGCCATGGGCCTGTGCGTCAGAAACATGACATATTACTCCAAGGTCTGCCGATCCGGTCAGTGTGCTGTGTGTGCGTCTTTACGACATTGAGATCTGATTGATTTGATAAAAATGAAAGCCATTGATTCTGTCATGAATTTACAGCAGCAGATTAGCATATTTCAAATGGCCGAGTTGCATTTTAGCTGAGACTTTAATGGAGAGTGCGTGCACGCACACACACGCACACGCACAAATCCAGCTGTCAGCGTGCTCTCTGTCGTAAGTGCTTACCAAACAGTGAGATCCAAGGATGCAAATTGCGTTTGAGACCTTGCAAACACACTTTTGCTTGATACTCGCATCTCGGCAAAGAAGCAGCCTTGCAGATACTGGAGAGCACTGCTTTCAAATTGTTGTTACCGCACATCAAGTGTGTCAACGATTGACTGGTAACTAATTGCAGTCGAGTTTATCTGTGATACGTGACTAAAATGAAGACGCCATTGGTCCTTTGTGAAAGATCATGGAAGTCAATTGATCATCTGCTCTATTGACTAATATTATCACTGAGAGTATCAGTAAAAATCAATGCGCCGATACAAACATTTCAACCAGGGACATATAGCTAGCCTCATTTGTCGACACACATACAGATCTGAAGTCTGGAAAGACTTTTAAAGAGAGACCCCACACAATGGGGGAAAAAAATGGAAATCTTGTGCTGACTGCTATTTAGAGGGCCGTAGTCTCCAGTCCTTTTTTAAGCAGCTATGCTTGCGTCATTTTCATTAGTGTATATTCTCCTGGAGATTTCTGACACACCCACCGCATTATTGACAATAAGCCTGTGTGGAAATTATAGAGCATGAGGTTTTCCAAAGAATTTTCCATTGTCAGTGAAATCTGTGAAGACAATAAAGCGCATTTGAAATTTGAAAATGCCTTTCGTAGTGGGTAGTGCAAGTAGTGCATCACTCCAGCTACAACTATACATTGATGGCAATGTTTTTCTTATTCTGTGTGAAATAAATCCATTAAAATCCATGTTTCGAGGCGCAGCAATAAAAAAAGGGGGTGTGCTGTGCAAGGTGAAATCATTAAAACCAACACTGACAAAAAAAATGCTTGAAAAAAAAGACAAAGTTAGCGTCTGTCTGCTAAATAGTGCACAAGGAGTAGTGCAAATCTGAGTTTCAAAATAAGTAACAACTGGCATATCAGTATTTTCATAAATCTGCTTTCTATAGTGTACTTATGCATCCTATATTGTGTGGACCTGCCTCATGGGCCTTTATTGTCCTTCTCTTTTAGAAAACCATACACACGCCCAGGCGCCAACACAACTAGTTTACAAACATATTCACAAAGGGAGGTGTTTTTAAGATAAGATAAGATAAGAAATCCTTTATTAGTCTCGCAATAGAGAAATTCCCAATTCACAGCAGCAAAGTTATGGAAGGAAGAAGTAGAACAAAACATAGGAGCTGCTGGAAAGGCGGCCACTGTCGCGGCGCCATCTTGAAGTCAAAAGAACGAAATAACACAACACATAAGACACAGACAGTCGTGCAATCTTAATCACTTTTTCTGCATACACTTTGTTGTTTGAATCAGTTATAGATGAAAGAGGAGCGAAAAAAATTATTGAGGTAAAGCAGGAAAAGCCACACGTTTATCCAAATGCATTTACTGTAATCTCTTCTGTGAGTCAGTCTCAAGTGGTGTTTGGCAACAACTTGACTTGAAAAGAGCCCACTGAACCGGAGCGAAAGGAGAATAACTTTACAACACGCAGTTTTGTCGCTTCCACCTATTTTACTGAATGCAGAAGTTGGTTGTGCATAACCCCTATTGATACACCAACAAAATTGTGACTAGTGAAAATGCTGGGTGGCTAGTAATTGTGGGAAAGCCGCAGTTGGTGGTGAGCAAAAAAGGAGGAAACGTGTTTATACTGACGGGAGAGTATGCGGAAAGCCAGATTTGACAGGGAACGGCCACATTTTAGACTTACTGAACTCATAGCGCGTATATGGCATGTTGTAAGTTACTGTAAGTTGATGGGAGAATCTTCACAGTCAGAAGAGTGCAAAACTTCACAACTTTTTTTTTTTTTTTAATCAAGCACGTAAAGTGTGTGGTGTAATATAGATGAACTCACTGTTCCTGTAACCTTATATAAATTCTTTTGGTGCTCTATTTTAAAACAATGGTGTCTTTAAGCCGTGTTTGAGACCTACGCAGCATACAGTAGATTGATAAACAGGCTGTAAGCAGCTTTGAGAGCAAGATGGGAAATCTTTCACTTTGTCAGTTGGAACACAAGTCTGTACATGTTGCCAAGGTACTGAGTCACACTTTCATCTGTTTCTTCAGGCTTGTTCACGCGGCAGTGTAATCCTGAGTACGCCCAGTACAAACAAATTCGTTTAAAATCTGATGGGGTTTTTTTTCTTCATGCCACATCACATCACAGCCTGGGGTCACTTTTTGCTACAGTGGAACTTGTACATCTGAATGACCCTGTGGATTGAACTATCAGGAATTCAATCAAAATGTTGGAGGAAAATAAAATATGACTATAATAATCATATCAGAGTCTTAACAGCCTTTTTTAAAGTTTTATTCCAACAGAGCTCGACAAGTGACTCGCAATAATACCATCAGAATCACGAATCATTTAAACATGTCATTAAAATTAACATACGGTTATTTTGTGTACATTTTATATTGACGGTGGTTAACATTTGCATGGTGGTTAAAGCATGTAAAATTAATACTTGACTATTTCATCTACACTTAATAAAAGTCTTGTAATAAAACATTTATGTTAGCGACAGTGTAACCCAGGAACAGCCCATCCATCCATTTTCTGAGCCATTTTTCCTCGCGGGTGCCAGCCACTCGCAGGGCACACAGGGACAAACAACCATTCGTGCTGACACTCACACCTTGAGTAGAGTATTTCATTAACCTGCCATGCATGTTTTTGGAATGTGGGAGGAAACCGGAGTACCCGGAGAAAACTCACATGGAGAAAATACAAACTCAATCCAGGAAGGCCGGAGCAGGAATCGAACCATCACCTCTGTTCCGTGAGACCGGCGTGCTAACCAGTCAACCAACATGCTGCCCCTCCCAGGGACAGCCATTACATGTTATTTCCTATGTGAGTAATTAAGATGAAATATTATTTTCAAAATACAGACAAATTAGATTTTTTGTAATTTGACAAGCACCACAATTGCCTTTCCTGCACTTCTATTAGGATCTTTTTTTTCCAAGCCTTTTCAAATACTGGCAGGAGCCTGTTGACGTTTTAGGCAATGTAATGTTCTCCCATCTGCTGGCAATGGAATTAGTACAGCCGTCCCACAAATTACTTTTCGTTTTTGACAAGGCCAAAGGAAAATGCTGCTCAACCACTGGAACTTTAGCGTCATTGCTAATGTCAATAATCCTTTGCTACAACCTGTAGTACAACATGAACTGCACGTCCAATTCCCTTTAGTAGCTTTAAACACCTGTTGTCATGTTATGTATGGATGCCCAGGTGCTTCAGTTATGTTTAAATGGATTTGCTGTGTTTGTCAGTAATTTTGGCATTCTGTGCATTCAACTAATCGCTGACAGCTGAACGGGTGGTTTGAAGCGCCCCTCTGCAAACTGATGATTGGTACGGCAAAGAAAAAGTGGCACAGTAGGGGATTAAATGGTAAAGGCAGAGAGAGGAAACAAGGTGCTCACCCACCCAGATGCCATCCAGTATTCTGCAAGCGCGAGAGTGAGAAGATAAGAAATAGAGAATGAGTGGCAGATGAATGAATGACGTCGCGGGCACTTACTGCTGCCTTAATTGAATTGGAATAGGTTGTCATTGTGTGCAAAAGCACCGCAGGGGGCAGAGACAATTGAATGTGCGCAGACATAAACATCCATAAATAGAGGCAAAAACACGATAAGTAAAAACAAAAACAAGAATAGGATGCCTTGGATCCATTTTACTTCAATCACTTGTTTTGCAGTGAGATTAAAACAAGCCTCTGCTGTAATTTCCTTTCGTAATATACTTGAGTTTGATGGAATAACCACATTTGTCCTCATAAAACACAACTAATTAGTGGCTCTAACAATGATGACCAGTATTATAGCCGCAGTCTTTGGGGGATTGAAGGATTAGGCTGATGAATGCTTCCTTCTTTGAGGCTGTTGTACTCCAACAATTCACGTGAAATTAAACAACCATATAAAGCTCATTTACATTCACTCAATCTCTCTCAGACAAGACCTCAAATAAACCATCCTGACAAATTCCCAAATCTAAAAGTTCCAAATAGCTATGAGAGACACAGAACTTTTCTTTTTGTCTGGATGAAATTTTTACAGTAAGTGTCTAATTTTTCTCTTTTCTTCCATTTTGTAGTATGATGGAATTTTTACATCAATTAAAACAGTTCCAACGTGTCTTAAGCCTCTCTGGGACAACGGTTAGTACCCTGGACAGCTTATCATGTTGTCAGGTTACAGGGTGCATGAAAGGGTTAATAAAATCCCTGTGACGTGCTTCGGTCAAAATAATGCAACGATGAAGAATAATCCACGTACAACTGAGACCACCTCCCACCTCCACACCCTGAGAAAGTCCTCCAAGAAGAGTGGAAGTTGATTCAGTATACCCAAAGATGCGCATTTCAAGTCTCCACGTTGTCTTTTTTCTCACTTCCTGGAGGTGCCGTGTAATTTTAACCACTCATTGGTACATAACACCCAAGATGGTGCTCCAGATGGACGCCTCAGTTTATTTTGTATTTTTTGTTGGGAGGGTGGAGTAAGTGTGCATACTGTGCGGTATGAACAGCCACTGTACGTGCCCCTCAACACAAATCAGTGTACGATACTGCTTTGCATGAAAATGGGCGAGCAAAGTCATGTAGCTCGGGGCCTTGTTGATGCTTTATACTCAAGCGTATCACACTAAATGTTCCGCTGTGCATGAGCGTGTGGGTGAGATGGGACTGAAACAGACAACCAACTCGGCGTTTGTCATGTTAGCATTACATAAAAGCATGAGGCCGCTCGTCGGATCATCCCTCATTGAGCAGACATGTTGCCGAAACGTCGGCGACAAAAGGACAGAGTGGATGTGTATGTGGGGGAGCAGAGGGAGAATGAAAATGAGTCATCGGCAGAAAATAGTGAAGGAGATGAAGTGATCCAGAATGACAGAAAAGCAGACAGGGATAGAGATAAAACGTAAGATCGCCAATGGGGTTGATGATAGCACATGGAGACGGGTTCAAAGGAGAGGAGACAATCTAAAGGAAATACAGTAAAGGAATGAGGTAGTGCGGTCATTTCGAGGATGAAGTCATTTTCTCCAGACGCAGTGAACATTGTGGGGCTCTGGCGAGCATCTTGGGAGTGAACTGACAGGGTAATGGATCACCACCGAGTGCATGTGTACACACACGTGCACACGTACACACACACAAAAGGTATTATGAGAGGGGGCAAGACCATTCAATCGTAGGTGCTCTGAAATCCAGCCTCCCCAAGTTTTTGGGTTTGGGCAAAAACTTTCACTTCTTCCAAGGGATTGGAGAGATAAGACACAGGATTAAAAGCCCATCAGCAAGTAGTCATTGACTGTGTGAGAATCTAAGCTTCACAGCAACTCTGTGTCAACCCCCCGAGGTGCACCCCGAGGGGCAGCAGCCAGATCACGTCGACTCAGGCCTAGATTGCCTTCTGCCAGAGACCACCTCCTCCTATTAGGTGCCCTTAACCCGCATCACATAAAACAAAAAAATAATAATTAAAAAAAAACAGCCTGTCAAAAAAAATTGACGTAGTAACTCGTCTATACATACTTCCAGCGCATTAAAAAGTCATTAATAAACAATTCACTCAACCATCCATTTTCTTAAGCACTCGTCCTGAGTTGAGTCACGTGTGAGCTGAAGCCTATCCCTGACTTTGGGCAAGAGGCGGCATACACCCTGTGATGGTCACCACCCAAGGCCAGGAAGAACATAGCTCCACATAGCTGAAATTCAAACCCTAAATCTCAGAAGTGTGAAGTAGATATGCCAACTCGGGCTCTACAGTGCTGTCCGTATTCATACAAATGACAGTACAATTTGTTGTGCGATTGTAAAATAGAAAACAAATTCCTCTCAGTGTAATGCAGTGCAAGTTTACACCACTGCGTACTACAATTAGAGTAATAGACACCCAGTCGTGTAGTTGTTGTTGTTATCTGTCAAAACCGAGCCTCATTTTGCCCCGTAAAGGCAGACTTCTTATTTTTGTATGTATGCTTGTAGTTTGTCTCATTAGAGCGTGCAGCTGATCATCTACAACCTTGAAAGAATTCATGCTGTATATTGGGGGAAAAGAGCTGTTTCTCTGTTGTTGCGGCGTGCAAATACGAGACGGTCAAAGTAGCCAAAGTCAAATCAATGGCTGTTTTTCCCAGCACTTTTTCAGTCCTGGTGAGAAATTTTCTTCAGAACATTATCACACTCGGGAAATTTCGGTATATATGGGCCCTACTTTCGTGAGCAGGTGCCCATGCGCCCGGCGTAAAAACGAGAGCAGCTTTTCATGTTGCGTATTTGTGAATTGGGTAGATGCGCTAACCTTGCTGGGCATAATGGGTGAACCCCCGCCCCCCCGCCGGAGCATCTCGCAGTTTGGTGACAAAGAGGAGACTACAATTTTAGCCTCCCAAAAAGCAAGTCTATCTTGTGGCACAGGTGATATTGGTGAATTTGATCTCGGCGCAGGCAGACAGATTCTGCATCCACGGATGTGTCATTTTTCTAAATTCCTAAATATAACGTGGAACAATCACGATGATTCATTGTAGAAATAATTTCCATTGTCATTATCATCTTAAAAATATTTTAATAGCACCTCTGTGAGCGTGCGTCACAACTAGGGGGTTCAGACAATCGGGGGTGCAAGTCGGTCTCCAATTGCCCACATCATGACTACATCATCTGTAAGGGGGGGATCTTGCGCTAGACTTGCAAAGGCCAAGAATATATGCGCTAGACTTGTACTATATATATATATATATATATATATATATATATATATATATATATACAGTATATATATATATATATGTGTGTGTATGTGTGTGTGTGTGCATCACACTGCATCTCATCTTTAAAAATGTCTATGTGTGGATGGTATTACTTGTTTTTTCCTAAGTTTGCTTTTTCTTTTACCCAATGTATTTAGTTATCTTGGTTTTTTTTTGTTTGTTTTTTACGGTTTTCAAATCAAATTAACGATTTCTGGCCAGCACAAAGGAAAATGACTGACAGACGCTGTTGAAATGTGCCAAGAGTTTCGAGACGACCAATTGAGGAATCCTTGAAAAGAAACCAGTGAAGCCAAACATGTCAGGAGATGTGACGACTTTGACAACTTTGCTTTGTATAAGAGCCAAGCGATAACGCTCACGTTTGCATTGCTTTAGAGCGCAATAAACAAGTCTGTCTTTTTCTACTGCTGTCTTTCTATTTCTACTGCTGTGCTGTAGTCGGGAGGAGAAAGCAGCGTGATTGCACATTATAAGAAAAAGTGTGGGGGAGTAATCATTGTCGCACCACTACTTTTGGCCATGACTAGGTGTGTGACTCTTTTATTTGCCTCAGATGTGAACTCTTGTAATGGGAATTTGAATTCACATTACACTCTCACCCATTATGAACAAAGATAATGATTTCTAATCTCGAAAAAGAGTTTTATAAACCATTCTGTGTCCTGATGCCCAGTTTTATATTATTCGGTGAGCAATGCTTACTGTATCATTCAAGAACATTTTATGTCCCCTTCATGAAATGGTAAACAATCCACATACAAAATACCAAATTATGCAATTCCTGAGTACGTTTATTGTCCTGAGACCAAATCTAAAAAAGTAAGAGAAAATACCAAATAAGTCTGAAGTAACCCAGAAAATGTCCTTTTTCTCTTGTCTCACCCCCCAAAGAACAAACTCCGAATCTTAGATTAGGCTCGCAACCGGTTCAGGGTGTCCTCTGCCTATTGCCCGAAGACAGCTGGGAGAGGATTCAGCCCCCCCCCCCCAACCCCCACCCTACGCGACCCTTGTAAGGATCAAGCGGATCGGAAAATGAGCGGATGGATGGATAAGTAAATGTGTCCACTTGGTCAGCAGTGACAACCAAGCTAAAAAAAATACAATTTAAAAAAACAGCTTCCACTCCTGAGAGAAAGTCAACATTCGTCGGGATTTGCAACCCTGTTACTGTGATTACAGTAAGAAATGTTGGAATCACCAAATAAATCATCTCATAAAAACGGGGCCATTGATCTTAACTGAGCTAATCAAGCCTTTCATAGTTTATCATCTATGAACATGTAGCAGAAAATCCGAAAAGTGAAGAGGTTTTCTTTTTCAAGATTTTTGAAGCCAAAATGTCCTTCAATTCTGGAACGACCCTTATATGCTGAGAGCTACTTGTAATATTGTATTCAGACAGCAGTTCCAAAGCCAAAGTTTCATGTAACCTGATAGGAAATTGCATATTGCATGAACATCAAGGCACTGGGCTTTAGAAGTTCCAAGGTTGCAACTAAACAAAAGAGACTGAATAACGAAATTCCAGAGAACTACTCATCCTCTGAAGGTTCCTGACAGACAAATCCAACCAGACACTTATCCATTTTATCTACCACTTATCCTAATGGAGAGTAATGAATGTGAGTGTGGGTTTTTATAAGTTAAAGAAAGATGTAATAGTGTGCTTCTTTCATCATTTTCATATCATCATGACTTCGTCATCATGCTTTCAAGCGATACAGTATGTTATTTTATGTTTGAATCGGCTCGAATATAACTCATCCATCCATTCATTCGATATATCGCTGGAGTATATCCCAGCTGTCTTTGGGCTAACGGCTGACCACACCCTGGCTTGGACTCGTTCACATTCACTTGGTCATTTAGTGGGAAGTGAACCCTTGCTGCCGGCGCTGAAGTCTGACAAGTACATCTCTACATCAGCTTGTCTGGATTGAACTCATTTATACAGGATTTTTTTTCCTACTTATTATTTTTCATCAGTATCACACAAATATACGTATACATACATATATATATATATATATATATATATATATATATGATAAGATAACCTTTATTTGTCCCATTATTTGAAATTTTCAGTCTACAGCAGCAAAATTGAGGGGAGGGGGGTAGAAAAGAAAAAAAACAAATGTTTGAGAAAAACACATATATATACTGTATATATATATGTGTGTGTCTGTGTGTATAGAAAAATGGGAATGTGCAAATTTAAATGCAGCACAACATTACCACTTTAACGATCATAATGGTCAAATGCTTTAACTATCATAATGGTCATAAAGTCAATGAGGTAATCATTAAATAATATGAATTAAGGCAAAGTCAGCCACAAAAAAATGGTCTGTAATTTACTTGCTTGTTCTCCACCCCTTAAAAAATTAGTCTGAAGACTACAATGTATCCAAAATGTGAAGGAAATATAATGTAGTGCTGTACTTAAAATGTAGCGTTTTACTACCCACCTCTGATTAGGACTTTCTTGTGATCTTTTGCAATATTCCCAAGTAGCACTGGGCTATTTCAATCCGTCATGCAGAAGTGCTGACAAACAGCTGGACAGACATCCAAATTGACAGATGGCCCTTCTATTAGGACAAGCACGCTTTTATGAGTGAGACAAACTATCAGGCTGACATCCGCTAACCCTACTGGGATGTGGACACACGAGGGGGGGGGGGGGGGGGGGATTGTCGGGGGAGCATACATTTGCAAGCAGAAGCAGAACACAGTGACAGGAGTATGCGCATCTTTGAAGTGTGTATGCAGACGCATGAGTGCGTGTTAATGTGTGTAGCCTCCGTTCGTCTGAGTGTGTGCATGGATGTGGTGTGTCACCCCACCCATTACAGAGGCACTCAGTGAAAGTAGTAACATGGTGCCAAAACAAGGTGCTAAAAGTATGAAAATACTGACGGAGAAGGTTACATGAACCAACACACACACACGCATGCATACATCGGAAAAAAAAGGACACGAGTTTTACAGTATTGTGATCTTGTATTGTCGCTAAATGTTCCACATGCACACGGTAATGTATGAGGAGTGGTTCATGTAACCTTATTTCAAATCTCTAAAAAATGCCAGCTTGCATTCCCCTAAGCCTGGTCCAAATGACAAATTTAATTCATTGAATTAATGAATGCAGTAGAAGGGTACAATAAGGAAAAGTTAAGGTTAAGCAATCAGAAAGACATTGTAAAGTTCTCCCTTTTCGACCTTGATGTGCAATTTTGAGGCCTGTTCACATTAAGAAAAGCATAAACATCCATTTGAAGGCTTAATAGGAAGCCGTGAAACTACCGTCTGTGTGCTGTATGTGTGTACCAAGTCCCCCCCACAGGCCCTTAAGTGGTGTGTATTTATAGAGAGTGTGTCTCTCGGGCCCACCGGCTGGTTATATGAGCCTCTTCTAATGGCGGGGAGGATAGGAAACATCCATAGTCATGTTTCCTAAAAAACGCACACAAGAGCATACACACACACTCAGTTAGATACATGCGCAAGCTTTTAATAAGGCTGCGTTA
Source organism: Hippocampus guttulatus (assembly GCF_054856545.1). Taxonomy (NCBI): domain Eukaryota; kingdom Metazoa; phylum Chordata; class Actinopteri; order Syngnathiformes; family Syngnathidae; genus Hippocampus; species Hippocampus guttulatus. The sequence goes on from NC_141269.1 coordinate 13,496,392, forward strand.
AACTGACCTTTTGTAGATGTCTCGAAAGCAAGCACGCAGAATGGCTTTGTAGTTCAGCAGCATGCTGATAAGATGCCTGATCCTTAATTAGGTTTTGGAGTTTAATTTTGTTCTATTTTTCGAAGCCAATAGAGGCTTTGGAAGGCCCCGTTCCCGGGAATCCAAAGAGGTGCACACTTTTTAAGGCCGATGGAAGGTGCCAAATGTATGTATTTCATCCTGCCTTAGTACAACGTTCTGCTATCTTCGGTCTCACCCTTTGTCTTGTCCTTCAACTGGCCCAGCCATACATCGGTTTCATATCTGTACACAGACTGTGCATATGCATGCATGTCTGTGTGGCCAGGTGGCACTACAACGGCAGCAATTGAATTGATGCTCCCACCATATGCTTGGAGTGATAGCATTACAAAACCTGCGCCGAACCTGAAAAAGAGATGATGGAGACAGATCGGAGGGGCGGACTCCGCTGCAGCTTACAGTGCATTGTGCTGAAGTGAATATGCAAATGATACCAACATATGTTGTGCGCTCACGCCAGAACACATAAAGATGCTACAAAACATTCCCAGGTGGGCTTGCGGGTGCATAAATGCAAATGGTTATGCGTGGTCAACACAGTGACCAAGATGTTCGCAGGCAATGCTCACAGAAATGTACACAAGTGCAAACACACTTCCACACACAAGGACAAGTGTAGACATAAGCGGGGATGTCTTTTTTTTAATGTGTGTTTTTGCAATCTGGGTGATTTATGCCTTGAACAGTGAGTGCATTTGTCCAGGTGGAATCTCAACTATATGCCCTCATTAACATGCCCATCACAACCACTCACACAAACACTATTTGTACAATAAGCGGAAACTTAAATGTGCAGCTGATTAAATTGTGGATACCTCCAAAAGGGCCATGCCAATTATGGTTCACTTTAATGATGAGTGGAGTCCAGTTTTTCTGTGTGAAGTTTGCATGTTCCCCCGCCCACACGTGTGTGGTACTCTGGCTTCCTCCTACATGCCCAAAACATTTTCTTTTCAGACTGAAAATGTGCATGACTCCAACTGAGACGAGACCTTAAAAAAATGTACAAATAATACAGTAATTGAAGTACAGGAACCATGCAAATCTAAGTCATGTAATTGGGGGAACAGTATGCAACATAACAAAATATATTCTGTCTGCAGGGTGATTGAAAAGTCATTATATGATGTATTGTATTGGGGGGTTTTTGTCCCCAAAATGTATGAGAATTTAATCGATATTTTTCTTCTTTTGACCCAGTGGTTGTCTGGTTAACACGTTGGCCTCACAGTGCAGAGGTGCAGGGTTCGATACTGGCTCCGGCCTCCTTATACGGAATTTGCATGGGTTTTCTCCGGGTACTCCGGTTTCCTCCCACATTCCAAAAACATGCATGGCAGGCTGATTGAACACTCTAAATTGTCCCTCGGTGTGACAATCAGTGTGAACGGTTGTTCATCTCTGTGTGCCCTGCGATTGGCTGGCAACCGGTTCAGGGTGTCCCCCGCCCACTGCTCGAAGACAGCTTTTTTCTTTTCTCTTTTCTTTCTTCTTTGTGTGGGCTTGTTTTTTCATGAATGTTTCACAATTGAAGTCACAGTGTGTTGTGGGTTGACTGTGGACAGGATTGTCCATTTTCTTGGCAATGCCATCAATGCCAAAAGGTTACCATAATGTCAAGGAACTCTTGCCAGTTACCAGATTTAATTTTTTTGCAGCATGTTCATGTTGTTTGGGAATGGCTAAATGCCCACTTCTCACAAAGAACAAATACCACCAAATGAGAAAAAAAATATATTTGCAAGTGATATATATCTTTCTAAAATCAATACTCAGCCACCCACCTACGGTTGGGTAAATGCCCTTTGGAAAAACCTTGCTGAAACTCAATTAGAAGCACAAAATAAATACTTGATACCACTTCAGCCGCCTCGGCTCATGAGTGTTTTTTTTTCTCTGATTGTGCCTTTTAATGAAGCTGCTCTGCTCCTTTCCAAAATGTAAATAAAACATGAAAATTGCCTGAAAATAAACACAAATGTGTGCATAATTGGGCATCAAAATGTTTTCATGAAGTCACCTTCACGGGCCTTGCACAATCCAAACAACATTTGCACTTCTTAAAGTGAGGAGGAGGAGGGCTGACTCTCAACATGTTTACGTGAAGGCGCAGCTCACGGAGAGGCTACATGAAGTCATCCGCAGCTGTCTGCGAGTGTCCTCGCCGAGGCGAGAAGGATTAGCCTCCAGTTTAACCCGTCCCAGAGCAAACCCAAGCTGACAGCGACGCTCCCTCGGAGAGCGTCACAGAGGAAGGGACGCGAGGACTAATTGTATACTGTATTTGAAATGCTAACTCATCTAAATATTGAAATTGTCTCCACTTTCTGAGAGGTGTCGCGTTGGATTTTCTTCTCCCTCGTCTTTCCCGGGAGGGGCGGGTGGGAGAGGTGTCTCCAAGTGGAGCTGACAGACTCAGAGATGGAAAATAAAAATTTGAGGAGAGACAAGGCAGGAATGAAGAATAGGGGAGTAAAAATTGATGCAGCACCGTAGAAAGAGCATAAAGCAGCAAAACTACTGTACTCGCTTTTACTGTCCCATGTGCCCTTTTATGTTCAATTTCTCCCCCAATGGACTCCGATGAACTAAACTGCACGTGAAACCAAATAGTCTGTGTTATTTATTGGTACAACCGAGCCCTGCCAACTACCACAACAAGCAGATGGTGCTGATTTTATTTCTAATGGATTTTTTTTTTTTAATATTCAATACAGAGCAGCGATTAAAGGCCCAAGCGGTGCTGGGGTTGCAATTCTGAAGATGTCTTTTATATTCCGTACAGAACGGTGATTCCGTGTGCAAAGTGTGTGAATCAACACACCTCATTATTCTTGAACTTGTCAAAGAGATTTGCAGCTTGACAACATCAGACACCAAGTGCAAATGTGAACACAATATCAGGATATTTGACTTTGCAGCATACATTTGTCCCTTTATAAACACAAGTGTGTTTCACTGAGCAAGGGAACTAAATTTAAGTGAAGAGACTCTTGGTCATTTAAAAAACGGAATATTTCCAATGAAATAATGAACTTACATAGATGAAAGCAAAGACCATTTACCTAAGGTTGGTTTTGGACATTATTTGGAGATTCAAGACTTACATTCAGCCGATTTGGCTTTTATTCGTCTGCTTTGTGTCCCAAAGCTCCTTTTTCGAAAGTTGTAGAGAGCACGTTTGTCCTTGAGACCTGTGGAGCCCAATTCTACTTAAATCAGCATGTATTGTATTGTATAATTTTATGTGACATTCCATACGAATTTCATGAGTAAAATTTGGTGGCAGAGAGATGGTGACGGGGGAAACAAAAAGAAATCAGATCAAATATCAAACAAACTCAAGACAAATAAAACTTAATGAACCCCTGACTAATGAAGTTGCGCTTTCCAAAAGACCAATTTTGAATCGGTCTTTCAGTCACGGTACTCTTGCACGTTCAAGTTTTCGGGTTGTTTCTGCTTTTGTTCCCAATTCTTACATGAACCTGACGGCAAGTCCATTCATTTCCTGTTATGGTTTTAACATGAATTCCTTATTGCCATTTTTCTTTTTTTTTTTTTAATTGATGATCTTCATTAACAAAGACTATTTAGCTGATTTTTAGGTTTTTGTAGGACGTTCTTTCAATGCATCTCTAATATGTAAATTTGTAATTGACAACTCACCGAGAGCTTGACTTTTCATTGAACCTATCCGTCGGCTCAATGAACAGTCAGACTGTTTTCAGATCACTTGGTCACTTTATTTGAGAAGTGATACCATCAGACACAGTGTGCACTCACCAAACACAATGTGTGAGCTGAGTACTCTAGAAATAAACAGAATATTGCCGGTAGTTCCAAGATCAGGATGAAAAACAGCAACAAGCAACAGCCACAATGCCATTCGTTGCATCAAATGGCGCTTTGACTTCCTTGGCCCCGCTGCACATTTCAAAATGTCTAATGATTAGATTGCACCCAGCCCACCCATGAGTCTTGCTCTGGCTAATCCCAGCGTTGCTTGGTCCATTTCTTCTTCTTTAATCTCGAAGAGGACTCGCTCGCAAGGCCTGATTTATTTAGCACCTCCACCCCAGCTGGATCTCTTGTCATTAATTTAGTACGAGTTGCATTTGCATGAACCGTTAGACGCCCCTTCACACAACTACATGGACTTATTCTCATCCATAAACATGCACTCTATTATTACTACTCCCTGCAGAGCTGAGGCATTTGATCTGAACCACTAATGAGCCCACTATTTGACCTAAATAGTCAAGTCATAGATGCACCGCCACCATTAGTTTGTTATCGGGAATCTGTCTGGTTTGCTCTTGCTCAACACTTCGGGAGACGACCGTGTCTTTTTCTGTTTGTTTTACCATTAAGAGGGACCACATCATGAACAAGAAACGTGATAGTGTGCGCTCACAAACGGAGAAAGGTGAGCGGTATGAATAAATGATCACAGGAGAAAGGCAGCCGCGGTCTCCGATAGCTATGCAGGATACCGAGTGCATGCGTGCGTGTGTGTGTGTGTGTGTGTACGTGTATTTGAGCAGGTGCCTGTCATTCACGGCTCACTTGCCCGCAAAATATTGAGACAAAGCATAGCATTGATTTCTGCATGACTCGATTAACAAAGTCCATCCCGCCAGGTTAAACACACATTCACATAGAAAAGTGATATGCAATGCTTGATGGACAGCTTTCATAATACATCGTCGCAATGAAGCCGAGATTCCCAACATCCCGGAAGTGTCAAAAGAAGTTAATTTATGAACCCATTATCATGCAAATTTAAATTCACACCCTTGGAATGGGTCTTATTTTTGTAGGTGCGGTGGAGGGATATTAAGCCTAATGGTCAAGGAGCAGAGAAGGAAAGGCAGAGAGGACAAAATGAGGCCGTAAAAGTGTCACCAACACGTATTAAGGAGAAGAAAATGGAGCCGCATGTTAGATGTACAGTCCACGTTTCGGAACTTCCCCGTGGACATTTGACTGTAATCTGACATTCCGAGGAATGAAATAAAAGTGTAAAGTTGTCGACGGAGCAATTTCCCTCCCCGTCCTGCTGTACGATGGAACTTTTTTCATTGACCACACACGCTGATGGGAGGTGCAGCCATGTTTGAATCAGTGAATCTAAAAAGCAAGAATCTAAAGTCCATGTTAACAATTTCAGTGTTACACAGTAGCACTTTAGTCAAGGAAAATGATTCTAATGAAGTGAATGTAAATCTCGTAACAGCAGAATTCTCTTGAGCTAAGGTTTGGCAACATTTTCCAGTGCATGTGTCGCTTCCCAGAATAAATTGGACGCATGTGACGCATTTTGGAGGTAGAGATCAATGGTCAGCTGTAAATATATGCCGCATGTGGACATTTTTATCACACATATGCTAACTAAAGACTCCCCGGGGACGCGCACAAGCGACCTCGACACCCGGAAGCCTACAATCTCCACATTTAAAATATAGCAGTGAAACGATAACACTCTGGGCAGTTGTTCTGCAATAAATGTACAACTGGAATATAATGACCATACAAGATACATATATGTGTGTGTGTGTGTGTGTGTGTGTGTGTGTGTGTGTGTGTGTGTGTGTGTGTGTGTGTGTGTGTGTACGTGCGTATTTATGTTATAATGATGCAGGTTTGCTAAGAGCAATAAAATGTCACTGGCTGGAGAGCAAGGAAGGGTTAAATGTTTTATTGTAGTTACTCTGCCCTGCAGTCACCAGCTTCAATTATAGGAGGTGGCGCAACATTCACAGGGAAGACCCACACTTGATGTTCTCAGTGCTCCACAATGACATTTTTAACAATACACTTCACTCCCATGCAGTCTTTCTTAAATTATTTTGGGTTCATCATGACTACACTGAAAGCACCACAGTGAGACAGTCCTCCAGGCTGCGGTATAACATTTACTGCAAGTTTTTATGTCCAGAGACAGTTGACTGATGGCTGATCATACTGGATATTACATTTTGAAGTTGGATGATATTGAATTTTGCTTTCGAATTGAAATTGTGTCCTCACTAATGCCTGCGAGGATTTTTTTTTTGTTTTGTTTTGTTTTGTTTTCAAGATCACTCTTTAAAAAAAAATAAACTAATAGCATAACAATTGTATTGAGCTGATGGATTCAGGGTATCACTGGAACCATTATGAGTTGCCAAAGACTATTATTGAAATCCAGCCCACTCAGCTGCCTCGGGCTTTTTAAGTAAGACACCAGCAGATACTTTTGTGTGAGTGGTTGCAGGTCAAAGAGGTGAAAATCTACATTTACAGCGGAGAGGAGTGCTTTACTGATGGTGGAGAGGTGCCAAATGCACTTGTTATACACACACGTTAATATACACACGCTCAGGCACGTGCACACTCAGACACATGCACACAAACACACACGCCATCATAAACAGTACATTAGGGAAGCTTCACATTTACAATGTGCACTCTTGGACCAGTTACCTGCATTAGATGTAATACTGTCTGTTGACCATCGCGTGTGTGTGCATGTGTGTTGCTTTTCAATGTGGCTGGGGACTAATTTGCGTATAATAGCGAGGCCATTTTGAGAACGTGACCCACTGTTGCTCCCAATAGTTTTCAGTCTCAGTAAAAGCATGGCCTTGTTGTTAGGAGATGTCTGAAGAATGACATGTTTCTTCTCCTTCCTTCTTTGCCTTGAGACTTAATTGCGAAGAGAAAATAAAATGATAACTGCATATTGTTCCAGCTTTTGCAAGCGCTGTTCTCGTAAGGCTTAATTATTACTCGTCAGTGCTGTGAAAGCGGATGAATTGCAATAAGATAAGATACGAAAACCTTTATTAGTCTCGCAATGGAGAAATTCCCAATTCACAGCAGCAAAGTTTGTAATTCCGTGGGCAAGAAAATGACCTACAAAGAGGAGATATTTATTTTTTATTTGCTGTTTTAGGTCAGGCTTGACTTCCGCTTTACTTAAGGAAGTTGGATTTAGGGTTGTTAGTTTAATTTGAGAGTCTGAAAGAAAAGTTAATAACGTATGCCAACAAAAACGTGCGTGCGCGTGCATGTGTGTGTGTGTGTGTGTGTGTGTGTGTTGTGCAGAGAAGCCACGTTGATGTTGCAGCAGCTGGCGGCCGCAGGAGTGTTGATGAATGATTTGGCATTTTGACAGTTGCAAAGGACATTTGAGGCCCTTGGTGGAGTGAATACATAGCACCTGATGTATTACAGTCCCAATTATTTCACCTACAAAATGAAAATACACGCCCACGCCCCAAACATTAGGGACACTTGCAACATCAAAAACTGCAGATCTAACTGATTTCTAACTCCAAAAATATGCATGTAGATGACTCCAATATATCCCATTAGAAATGTGGTTCTTTCTTAAACATAATTTGAACATATTCCAAATAAAATAGAAAAAAATAACATTGCTCTAAAATAATATTTTTAGTTGGCATTTTTGGAGTTGTGTCATCATTAGTTTCCTGGATATAAAAGTAAAACAATCATGTTCATTTAAAAAAATTGATACCTAGAAATTGGGAATTTCTTCATCGTGAGACAAAGAAAGGTGTTGTCATCTTATCTTAAATCAGTGAATCTGATAATTATTATTTTTGTTAAAGCGGATTTGCATGGGGGTGGCCATTGGTTAGCGCGTCGGCTTCACAGTGCAGAGGTACCGGGTTCGATTCCAGCTCCGGCCTCCCTGTGTGGAGTTTGCATGTTCTCCCCGGGCCCGCGTGGGTTTTCTCCGGGTGCTCCGGTTTCCTCCCACGTTCCAAAAACATGAATGGCAGGCTGATTGAAAACACTAAATTGTCCCTAGCTGTGAGTGTGAACACACATGGTTGTTCGTCTCTGTGTGCCCTGCGATTGGCTGGCAACCGGTTCAGGGTGTCCCCCGCCTACTGCCCGAAGACGGCTGGGATAGGCTCCAGCACCCCCCATGACTCTAGTGACGATTAAGCGGTTCAGGAAATGAATGGATGGATGGATGGATATGCATGGTGCAAATTTTGTAGACAGCCTCATTATATTGTGAAAGAGTATCTAGTGGATAGGAAATGTTTTGACAAAACATTTTTCAACCAAGTTAAGGGAAAAAAAACGATTTAGAGTTTTGACAGGATGGAGGAATGGATAAAGAAGCACACATCATCCACATTGCCTTTTCCTCAAGCAGGCACGTACGCAAACAGGCAAAACCGCTTTAGTCATGGTGTAATCACAAGTGAGTCACTCACCTGAGTTCCCACTCAGTCAAGGTGTGAATGTGAGTGTGAATAGCTGTCTGTCTCTATCTGTGACCTGTCATTGACTAGCAACCGGTCTGGAGTGCAGTCGGCCTTTCGTCCAAAAGTTAGCTCCCTGCAACCCTGAACAAGTTAAGTGGTATCGTAATGGATGGGGGAATGCTTGAGCATGAATAATCACTTCCTCTGGGCAAAACAAAACAATGAAAGAGAAGAGGTCCTCTACGGATCACAGATGTTCCTTAAAGGCCTAAAGATGGTAACAAACTGGGCTTTTTTCAGCATGCAAGTGTGCGTGTGTGTGTGTGTGTGTATGTGTACATATCTAGGAGTCGCTGTGAGCAAAAGATGGAATTAAAGTCACTGTGGATCTTCAAGGCGTTTGACAGAGTGGAGAGTTAGCACGGCGGGATGAAAGTGACACTGATGACAAGCGCACCACAAGGCAAACACGTTCGCTCCCCCTCGAGCGCCCGCCGGTATTATACATGCAACCTGCTGCATACAATGAGAATATGGTGACAGATGTTTACCGGGTGCGAGGAAATGTTCATAAAAAAATTAATAAATACAACTCAGAGGGGAAACGTGAGTGACAAAAGCGAGCCGTGTTGTTCAAGGACGCAAGCAGCTTATGAGATAGAAGAAAGTGGGAAAGTCCTCATGCATCATTCTCAAAATAATTGGCATCCTCATGTTTTCTTCATCGCAAAATGACTTGGGGTAAGCTGCCCACTTGTCACGGTGTTTTCAAATGAAAGCAGCAGACACCAGAGCTCATCACTGCTATACGCTTTTTTTTTGTGTGTAGGTTTTGTCATCTATCTTTCAGTTGAAGGCTGTGTGACTATGGTCACCTCCCTTGTTGATTGTGCTCTCACACGAACTGTTATCTGATTGGATCCTCCGAGCGCCCAAAGGGATGGTCCGCAAATAGGCCTATGATCTGATTGGATTGCGCTCCCCCTGGAGGAAGGTTACGAAGGAGGTCAAAAAGAAAAGTGACGCTAGCTTTGGGATAGTGCTGACGGGCTTGCTGGGTCGAGCAACACACACCAAACAGGCCAAGGTCTCTTAGGAGATTCCAGCGAAGTGTTTCATGACACTGCAGAGAGCGTAGCAAAGACGAGATGTACAGCGCTAATATGTGACATCCTCAAACACGTGTAAAATGTCCATTTATACAATGTTTTGAACTTAAAGGAGACATACAGTATTATGCTTTTTTTTTTTCACAACTGAACGTTCATCAGTTGTTTTAATAGCATGCATCATAATTCTGTCAAAATACCCAAAGGGTCCAGAATTCCAATTTCGAAACCCCATTACTTGTCTTCCTGAAATTAGCCCATTCTGAGCAGTGCATTAACTCACTGTGTCGCGTAAGTAAGCGACTGTGCACCGCTTGCCCTATACCACTGGCTCAGTTACTACCATGAGAACCACACATTAAAAAAAAAAAAAAAAACACTCACGGGCTTCATAAGCGCTGTGTGTGTGACACATCACCAAACAAAAATATAATATCAGTCCTACCTTTGCTGACAACTTTGTAGAGCACAAGGAGGATCATTTTTGTGATATGTTCACAAATCAAAACATAAAACAAAGTAGAAAGTGGAGGAAACCATTTTTTTGTTTCTTAGACTGATTTTTTTTGGTTGTTTTTTTTAAATTCTCCACAGAAATTCTGTTATTTGAGCTGCAAAGTGCCGGGTGCACCCGTGCGATTCAACATGTGGGCTCGCTTTCTTGTTGGTCTTAGTCATGTTCATCAGGTGGGCAGACAAGGTACCGTAACAGGGGAAAGGGAAATGTAAAATGTGAACGAGTCCTTCAGAACAGTCCTCTTCCAATCGATTCACCAGATGCTTGACCCTCAGTATATCTGACTGAGACTATTGCCTCATGCACATCGGCCAAAGTGGCTGGTAATTTTATTTTATTATTATTTTTTTTTTAATCAACACCAGCCAAAATGAATTTGGACCCGTATTTGGCTATATTGTTAATTTAGAACTCAGGTTGCCAACTGTCCGTTCTTCAGAGTTGTCCCATGAAAAGATAAAGTAAAATACTTCAACAAACATGCACTTATATTAGTGAGATGCTATAACATTGTCGTTCGGCCATGAAACTCAAAATCACAAAGAAAAGAAAGACATTTCAGTAGGGTTTTGTTCCATAAACTTAGCCAAAATGTTTTGTGTTGGTCGAGAAGTTTACTCTTGGCAAAGCTCTTTATTTGTAAGCTGCTATAAATATGTAAACTCACTTACCGGCAGAGCTAAAACGCCCAATCGATAAGTGCATTAAAGTATGTGCGGCACCAGGGACAGAACTGGTATAAGGGAACAATCAGGACAACGTAGCTCTCATTGAAAAGAAATAAGATAAGAAATGGTAAGATATTCATCGATGCGTGTACCGATAATAATGTGAGGCCAGTCCAGGGTTACTAACAGGGTTACTAATACCTTGTCCATCAACTCCTTTTGTTTTTTCATTGAGCCACTGTTTTTAAACAATCCCCAACATCTTTCCCTTACATCAGCTCATCCATATTTTTGCTGTGTTCTGCTTGTTTAATAGGCACCACATCAGGCTCGATGAGGCAGGATGCAGTTAATGTTGCACGGGATGTTTTTATGACATGTTCTTCTCCTACAAATAATCCGATGGATGTGTTGGCACGTTTGCAGAAGGTAGATAGCCATTAAGGTAGATGAGCTACAGAAAAAGTCGGATCTTCCCTGGGTGTGCGTTCAAATGCAATGTCATTATCATATAATTTCATCAATAACAGTAAAGACCCTGGTTTAAAAAAATCATCTGCACCAGCCCTGCTTTTTGGCTCCTGCTGTGTTTTTCTTTCAGTTCATGACTAAACCAATCAGCTCCTCATTTCTTTCGCGTGTCCTGGTCAGCTGTCTCATTTTTTAATTAGTCTGTCTATTAAGTTCCTTTGTTGCTGTTCAGTTCTTGTCGCATCATTGATTTTCTTTGCTGATACAACAACATTCAGGTTTTATGGGATATGTGGCCCATGCTTCATTTTCCCCCACTGCTCAAGTACTAGATTTGGCTCCGGTGCTAAGTTACACTTTTAGAAGTTGACAGCTTTTGCCTTTTCTGCAAAGCGTCTGATCTGAGTCCACCTCATCGACATTGAATGCCATAATTTACCATGAATATGTTGTTCAGTTGTATTTTTTTAAATACCAATGACGACAAAAGAAAAATAAAGAGTGGTACTTATATATCCTTAGTCTCTAGTTGATTAAACACAATGAAACCAATTCAATGCGGCGGAACATCACTTTTGAATTTTCTGTACTGGGAAAAATTAATCCAGAAACCACCGATGTCAGAGTTTGGTTCGCATTCCGTTTGGTTTGGTTTGGTTCGCGTTTTGGTTCGCATTCCGACTTAGAATCATTTCCAGTGAGGGTTGGACTCCGCCAAGGCTGCCCTTTGTCACCGATTCTGTTCATAACCTTTATGGACAGAAGTTCTAGGCGCAGCCAAAGCGTTGATGGGGTCCGTTTTGGTGGCCTCAGTATTACATCTCTGCTTTTTGCAGATGATGTGGTACTGTTGTCTCCTTCAAGCAGGGCCCTCCAACTCTCACTGGAGCGTTTCACAGTGTGTAGTGGTTGGGATGAAAATCAGCACCTCCAAATCTGAAACAATGGTCCTCAGTCGGAAAAGGGTGGGGTGCCCTCTCCGGGTCGGGAGGAGATCTTGCCCCAAGTGGAGGAGTTAAAGTATCTTGGGGTCTTGTTCACGAGTGAGGGCAGGAGGGAGCGAGAGATAGACAGGCGGGTCAGGGCAGCATTTGCCGTGATGCGGACTTTGCATCGGTCTGTCGTGGTAAAGAAGGAGCTGAGCAAAAGGGCGAAGCTCTCAATTTACCAGTCAAACTACGTCCCAACCCTCATCTATGGTCACGAGCTATGGGTCGTGACCGAAAGAACGAGATCCCGGATACAAACGGCCGAAATGAGTTTTCTCCGCAGGGTGTCCGGGCTCTCCCTTAGAGATAAGGTGAGAAGCTCAGTTATCCGGGAGGGGCTCAGAGTCGAGCCGCTTCTCCTCCACATCAAGAGGAGACAGATGAGGCGGCCGGGCATCTGATTAAGATGCCTCCTGGGCGCCTCCCTGGTGAGGTGTTCCGGGCATGTCCCACTGGCAGGAGACCCCGGGGTCGACCCAGGACATGCTGGAGAGACTATGTCACCCAGCTGGCCTGGGAACGCCTTGGTATCCCCCCGAAGAGCTAAAAGAAGTGGCTGGGGAGAGGGAAGTCTGGGTTTCCCTAATAAAGCAACTGCCCCTGCGACCCGACCCCGGATAAGCGGCGGTAAATGGATGGATTGATGGATGGAAAAATTAATCAACATCTCACCATTGTATTATGGATGACAGCGATCCATGCAGAAATACGGATTCCTGTATTTCAGTATGTTAAACAATAATAAATGTATGCTGCGTAACATCATGTGTCTCATACAATACATGCCTTTGCGTAAGTTTAACACACTGTTATTCACTATCTCATTTGCTCATGTCAAGCACAACGAAGGAGTCAACTGTAAAAGATGTCCCCAAAAAGCCCCCAAAAAACAACAGAATTGAAGCAGCTTCTTCGGTGTTCCACCACCAAAAAAGAAACAGCCAACAGGGCCTGAGCTGAACAAAAGCTTTTTTTGTGTGTGATGTGCTGTGGCTTGAAACTAATGATGAGCGCACTGAAATGTGGTTGCAAGATTTGCCACAGCTAGCAGACAGAACAGGTGCATCTTTTACAACGGCTCAAAGAATTTCAGTCATCCTTTCTTTGACAAACGCGGAAAGAGTAAAGACAATGTGAATGTAACGCAACCCGCGGCTTATAAACAAGCTGAAAGAAGTAAGAGTAAAGTGCCTACTTGCTAGGTGACGAGACAGATTCAACGACGAAGAACGGCAACCTCTCTGTGCGATATTTTTCTCCTTGCCTTTCATGAAGCTAAACATGGACATTTCATGACCTCGTATTCTATGGATATTCCTTTACTAAAGCAGACGGGAGTAGACGAGTGGATGTCGGGGGCACGTATCATTCTTGTGAAGCTGGCACATGGATAAGTCAGAGCATCGCGCACGCCATCAGCGGGAAGTTTAGAGTCAAGCTGCAGAATACAGAATTTTAGGAGCTGCTTTATATATATAAATACATACAGTATATATATATATATATAATGTATGAACTGCTTCTCTTTGAAATAAAACATCATTGTTTAATTACGGTGTATTACTTGATGTTGTTAATTGTCAGATCGATGTCCGGTGATGGTGGTTCGATCTAATTCAGTGGAAGCGCGCGCGCATGCCCTCTCATCTTCACAAGTCCAGGCGCACATGACACACATCTGAGAGGAGATAGAAATAGATCACGCCCAGGCCTGTCATTGCAGGAGCGAGTCGTAATTAGAGAGGCAATGGAGACGGGAGGTGCGGAAGACAGGAGAATGGAAGCAAGGGGAAGGAATAGAGGAAAAAATGCAAGGATGAGGAGGGAGAAGATGATGGAGCGTGTGGGAGGAAAGTGGAGAGAAATGGAGGAGAGAACAGGTTGCGTGACGATTTCTTGGTTGGCTGTCCAAGCAAGACACCTAAAACAGCAGCTTGGGCAAGGTAGGCGTGTCATTATGTGTAAATAAAAGCCTCCATTGTCTAAGATCACATTAGTGAATTCAATTATGATTTCAGACGGAGTTTTCCTCGGAAATTATGTGCGTAATTTGCTTGAACCGCATGAATATTGGATAACAAAATGGAGTGATGTTAATTTGATATACCATAGTGAGCATAAGTATGATTAAATTTTGACTGCCATTTGAGTTGCAGCCATTTTCACATAAAACATAGAAGTGTTAATCCTGAAATATCAATACGGCTCCACCACAGTTTCCGATACTATCATCAAATGATCAGGATCGTTATCGGAGTTCAGGTGGGTTGAAGGAAGGAAGCATTTAAAACAGGCTGCATAGGGGCTTTTGGAGACGAGGCACATGGATAAACACACACACACACACACACACACACATGAACAAACCAAAACCAACCCTTGGTTAGTTATTGCAAACAGCTAGCTTGAGGGAGGCACGGCTCCAGATTTTTTTCTCTCCTGGGGCTAAAGTGGGGCTTGTTCGATGTTTTGATGGGCTGAGGAAATAATTTCTTCATAGAATATCCAATCAAATTTTGAAGAAGCTTAACTGGGGCTGTACAGAATTTTGACAGGAGCTGTAGTGCCCTTTGCCCCGATGTAGCGCCATCCCTGGCTTTGGGTTGTTGCTTGGAAAGCATTCATTCAATTCAATGAAAGAGGAGCCTTTTTTCATGTCCGTTTCAATACTTGAGGAGCATCATGTCATGAGAAAGTTATGTGTTCTGTGGCACTTTAAAGAGCAACAGTCATGTAAATACCCAAACAGACTCAAAATGGCCACCTTATATGAAGACTCAAGCTTGAACTCAGTATTGGATAAATCAAGTGTTCCTACTTAGTACTTAGAAGAAGAAAAAAAAACCACTGCAGCCAAGTAAGCGTCTTTTTTTTCCGATTTGTTTTGTTGGGCTCAATGTTCTCGTCCAAATGTCTGCAGAGGATGTGCCAAGCTGTCCCTAGGCTGGCTGCCAGCCTACCTCGGCAAACTGTCGTCGTTCCAATAGAAATAAAAATAAATAGCCCATGCGTCTGTGGATATCTATTGCTTTCTGCTAACCTGTCCATTTCCTTTGCGCTAGTATGTCGACCTTTCTACTTAACCTTCTCCTCCAACACACACACACACACACACACACACACATTAGAAGTGCACTCAATGCGCAAAACATAAAGCCACACTTAACAAATGTGTTTTGACGACTTGGATTTGATTCCGCATTCTATAACACACACAACACAGAAAGAAAAGAAAACAAATGGCATTCCAGTGTGTTTTTAAACGGAGCCACACCTTCAGAGAAGTCACAAGATGCCACAACTCCTGAATGATTCATCATGCAAAGCATTTCATTTCAAGTCCAGACACTGAAATAAGCAGGTGACTAGAAATGAGAGAAACAAGGATGGGTTTTCTCTCTCTCTCTCTCTCTCTCTGTCTTTACGAACTTAGCCAAGCCAAAGTCCACTTTTCAGTCTGCAGACAGATAATCAATGAGGAGAACAGCAGAAAATATGATGACATGAGCGCGCACAAAGAGAGCACATGCTGCTTCTGGACTCCACACACAAATCCACACACTGGTACACAAACACTGAATTTAAAGGTCATCAGCAAGTCTGACTGGCTGCCAATCAATAGCAGAAAGAAGCAAAACAATGTAACGACTATTTGGGAATTTGGAGTATTTTGTTCCGTGAAACCTTGAATGTTGTTGTCGTTTCGGTTGACCTACAAATGTCATCAACAACCCAAATAACATCAGTGCATTTCATTTTCTTTTTCCAAGGCAGACACCATCATTTGTCAAAAATGAATTAAGTGTATGTCGTCTGTAAGAAATAAGACTCCCCGTTTTTGTCTGGAAGGAATGTCATTTTTTATTTTTGCACCAAATATTGTCAACGTATTCAAAACTGCATTTTAAGTTTTTAACTGCGTGCGAGAAAAGAGCGAGGGAAGTGGTGACAGCGTGTTTCCCCACAAATCATTATTTATAATACTGAGCATAATTGGCTAACAATAATAAACCTGCTTGCCAACTTCTTGCCAGGCTTTTTGAATTTAAAAAAGAATGGAGGAATAGGCGAGACTCATACTTAGGAAATTAAATTGAACTCGGGGAGATCGAGACGGGCGGCCCGGTGGTCCAGTGGTTAGCGCGTCGACCTCACAGTTCAGAGGTACTGGGTTCAAATTCCAGCACCAGCGTCGCTGTGTGGAGTTTGCATGTTCTTCCCAGGCCTGCTTGGGTTTTCTCCGGGTACTCCGGTTTCCTCCCACATTCCAAAAACATGCATGGCAGGCGGATTGTACACTCAAAATTGTCCCTAGGTGTGAGCGCAGATGGTTGTTCGTGTCTATGTGCCCTGCGATTAGCCAGCTCAGGGTGTCCGATAGCTCCAGCACCCCCCGCGACCCTTGTAAGGATAAGCGGATCGGAAAATGGATAGATGGAGATAGAGACAGAGCCCTGCCATGTCCTATGAAAAATCTCAAGTCCTTGTCCTTCCCCCCCACCCCCACTCAAAAAAATGCTTATAAATTATGTGTAAACGATACATACATAGAACCACAAATTATGATCTCAAAACAGTTTTAATATTATTTAAACTAATCCCATTAAACATGATCTTAAAATAGATGCCTTACAGATTGTGTAGCCATGGGTTGCTTGTAGGATGTATTCG
This sequence comes from Hippocampus guttulatus, assembly GCF_054856545.1. Classification (NCBI taxonomy): domain Eukaryota; kingdom Metazoa; phylum Chordata; class Actinopteri; order Syngnathiformes; family Syngnathidae; genus Hippocampus; species Hippocampus guttulatus. The sequence goes on from NC_141269.1 coordinate 13,513,132, forward strand.
CTGATTTTCTGGCGACCAATCCTGCCTTTCACCCAAATGAAAATTAAGCTTTTTTATTCTTTGCATTATTCAAAAACAATAGGGTTCTTGTGTCAAAAAAATAAAATCAAATAAACATAATAAACAACAACCTGTAGATCTTTGGAGAATTTCTCCAACCAGTGCTCAGTGTCTGTCTTTGTGTGCTTGAACGTGTCTGCACATGTTGCCAAGGTGACTTGTGCAAAGATCAATTGAAGTGCATGAGCGACATTGTTACTCTGGAGCTGCTCATTGTAACATTAAAATGAGGCTTAGAAGAGTGGATCTTCTTACTAGAAGGGATATATGTTGCCAGGTCCGGGTTATAATAGTTGTGGATTTTTCATTTTCGTTTTTATTTCGTTTTGATTTATTTTAAAAATCATATTAGTTTTAATTTGTTTTTACAGCAGGTCTACTAGTTTTAACTTTTGGGAAAATGCTTCATTTAGTTTTTTCAATTTTTATGTATTGTTTATAATGTATGGAGTATTTGGTCGAGTGAAAGATTAAAACAAAAATAAAGGTCAAGTAAAGTGTCCAAGTTTTTTTTCTTAAAAAAGGTTCCGTGATTTATCCCGTGAGCTGATAGGCTGCGATCACGCGCAGCCTCACTCAGCACCATCCCTTGTCTCGTCACACTGTTGACTGTCTCGCATACTGTATCTTAGTGTTGTGTTCGCGATAACTTTTTTTGTTCAAGCGATAACTTTTTTTGATTACCGTATTTTCCGGAGTATAAATCGCAGGTTTTTTTTCATAGTTTAGAAATAGATCATGACAGATTACCGTATTTACCGGAGTATAAATCGCAGTTTTTTTCATAGTTTGGCCGGGGTTGCGACTTATACTCTGGAGCGACTTATGTGTGAAATGGTTAACACATTGTAAACATCACGTTATTTTCACATTAAACTGCAAGAGGGTGCTCTCTGCCTGTGTTGATACTTTCCACGTTGGCGGTAACTGACGATGACTCTGACATAAGCGACGTAGAAGAGGAAGCGCTGCATCTTCTACCTCCGGAGTTGGCGGAGTTGTTTAAAAGTGACACCGAGCATGAAGATTTCATTGGATTTCGTGATTTGGAGTGACGCTGATGGTTTGGTAAATTTGTTAGCATGTTCTTTGTGCTATAGTTGTCTAAATAACTCTTAATATGTTACGTGAACATACCAGGCACATTCACAGTTCGTTGTTTAAGCTTCATGTAATCGTTAGCATATCGTACCCTTATTCAGCCTGTTGTTCTCTAGTTTTATTTTTATTTTAAATTGCCTTTCAAGATGACATGTACTGGTGTTTTTGGTGTTGGATTTTGTCAAATACATTTCCCCCCAAAATGTGATTTATAGTCCAGTGCGACTTATAAATGTTTTTTCCTTCTTAATCATGCATTTTTTTGGCTGGTGCGATTTATAATCCGGAGCGACGTATAATCCGAAAAATATGGTAGGTAAGGCTCTCTCCAACCCCTTGCCGCCGCCGAAGCAATGCGCTCGCCCCTCCACGGCGATGGCACCATCAGCAGGGACACATTGAGAACTAGCTGGTGCTGTAGAACCAACCTTGACCGGGTCGGGGAGCCTAATTTCAAAGGTTTCCCAAACCGGTCAGCTGGTTTTAGGCACATGTCACTAGGAAGCAGTGACAGCTCAGATGAAGGCTGAAGTGACAGCTGAAACTGTCAGTTCGGGAAGAGTTTTTCCTCTTCAGTAAAGAAAGACCATTGTCTGATAGATTAAAAAAAAAAACCTTGAGCCTATTTTAACTAATCAGAAAACATGACCGTTATACCGCTACCATCATCATGTTGTTTTTCCAATTGAAAAACATCAGCTACACCGTCAGCGCCTCCAGAAAAAGAGTCTCCGATTGAACCCAAAGCCTGTACGAGAGAGAGCCGCTTTCCACGCCACCAGCACAAGTCTCTTCGGCTCTCTTGAAAGGCAATGTTGATGAGTGTGTTACTGTATAAGGTTTTATCATTAAATATTTCAGTAAATACGTGTACTGTTGTAACTTTTGTCTCAAATATGTAAAGTACAGTAATCCCTTGTTTATCGCGGGGGTTATGTTCCAAAAAGAACCAGTGATAAGTGAAATCCGTGAAGTAGTGAACTTTATTTTTTTAGTTATTATACAATACTTAACTATATATACAATGACATCAAGGACCAAAACCTGTTTTCAGGCCCAATTACAAAAAAAAAAAAAAAAAACGTTTTCAACAAATAACTATAATAGTTTTTGGAAATACTGTACTGTCTACACACGGCGCCGCTGAGGCGTTCTGATTTAAAGGGTTTAAAGCATTTTAAAAAAACTGCACTAAAAAAATCCGTGAAACAGCAAAGCTGCGGAAAGTGAACCGTGTTAGAGCAAGGGATCACTGTACCTGTATACCCAAATACAAGAAATTTCCTAGGGAGGGGCAAATCCCACCTTGCAGTTTTTACCTTTCACGGGGGGTTCTGGTCCCCATTAACTGTGAAAAATGAGAGATTACTGTATCGTGAAGAATATTTGGAGGTGTTCATTTACTGGCTATCACCCAGAGATTGGATCATTGTGCTTGTGGAAGAAGTCTGAACAGGTGCAGTTAAAGACTCGCTTGTGGAATTCATCTTGTATTTTACACACAATAATTGACGGACTCCATTTGCGAGAAAAAAGTTGGTGTGCTTTTTCGCCGCACCTGCAGAAACATCCCCCTGACAGTTTTATTGGGGTCATGTGTCACCAACGTCTGCGGCACAAAGTGGCAACGTTATCAGTATATTTACTACATCACGGTGACAAACAAATGCGCACGGAAACGAGGTAGTCTCGAGGGAAAATCATGTCTTTCTGCTTCAGAATCTGTCTCCATTAGGCACAAATGACGAGGTTCTGATTAATGGGCACACTGGCTCACACACACACACACACACACATACACAAAAAGGTGCTGATGTGGAACTTCTTTAGCTCATAAAAGTAAAAAAAGAAACAAAAAAAACACTGCAGTCATGATGATGCCTAATTGTTGTGATGCTCACAAATGAAGATGCAGCTTCCAACATTTCACTTTGACCACTTGAATATTTTTCACATTCAGCACATAAACATTTGGTTGATTTATGTATTGTCAATTAATTTAGTAATAGCGGGTAGTTTCGTGTATTCTCAGTCTTTTTCTCATTTCAATTGTTGTGTTTTACAGTATATTTGCTAGTTAGTTTTCAATGCATTGTGGTCTTCCATAAACGCAACCACAATATATTGTTCAACTAACAGCGCTAAGTGTGTCTGTTAAAAGTGAGCATCCTCCGTAAAGTCATTTTATATTTGATAAAACTCTTCTGTTGGACCTCATGTTCTGATTTGCTAGGATGAGTTTCTCCGAATATTTTGTTGCATGTCTCTTTTTTTGGGGTTATTTTACCTAGACTTGTATATCTAATACATTGAACAATTTTAGATTTATTTAATTCAAGTGTAATGATGACTGAAATATGTCATTCACGGCTTCAGTGTGAGTTATCGTTATGAGGTTTCGAGCACCTACTAATCAACACAAATACACATCATCGCTAAGACGGTACATACTGTAGAATCCTGGAAATGATACTTTTTTTGCAACAAAAAACACATGGAGGGAGGGTGTTATACGAATGTTATACGGCTTAAGAAGGGAAGAATTGTTCAAATTATTTACATGTTTGCCTGTATCTTGGCAGTACCTAGGGCTTGTAAAAAAAGAATTGCATTTCCACGTACTTCACATACAGTAAATTAAAAGTACAAAATTTAAAGTCAGTTACAAAGTTGGAGAGATTTATAAGCAAACTAAAGGGAAAAAAATTAAGCTTATTAAATGTCCAACATAGCGTTACAGTGAGAGAGCAAGAATTTTGAAATCATCATTTTTTCATTCTAATCCACTGGTGAAAGGACACTTTGATCCTCTCCTCTTTCATCTATAACTGCTTCAGACAAAGTGAATGCAGAAAAGTGGTGAAGATTGCACGACTGTCTGTGTCCTATGTGTTGTGTTGTGTTATTTTTGTTATTTTGACTTCAAAATGGCGCCGCGAGAGTGGCTGCCTTTCCAGCAGCTCCTATATTTTGTTGTTCTACTTCTTCCTTTCATAACTTTGCTGCTGTGAATTGGGAATTTCTCCATTGCGAGACTAATAAAGCGTTTCCATCTTATCTTATCTTAAAACTACTTTGAAAGATCTTAATTATAGACATGGGCAATAGCATACTGTAGATTTTAACCTGCATTTAAATGCATTTACACTTTATTGGTATGCTTCGAATTTTGATTCATTCATATTATTCACTCTCGTAAGGATACCAGCCAAACAGGTGACCTGATTATACAAAGGTACAGAGGTATACATGAGTGAGTGTTCACAGGACTTTGTTAGCTAAAACACGGTAATGTTTGTATGAGTGTATTTGTTACATTATATCTGTAAAGTAAAAACGTGACATAACATTTAATAATAATAATAATAATAATAATACATTTTATTTATAAGCGCCTTTCAAGACACCCAAGGACACTTTACAATAACAAAAAACACAAAACAATACGGGTTGAGCAGCGGCAGCCAAAACGCGCCAGAAAACCCGAAGGTCAGAAAGAAACCACAGGGGAGGGAGGGAGGGAGAGAGGGAGAAAAAAAACCCACGCTCGAACAACCCTCATTTTGAGGATAATTTGAGTGAGGCAAAAAACTCCTGCACAAGCATATGACAGTTACAACAGGTCACAAGACATAAACAATGAAGACGGTGAATCAAGGGAATGTATGAGGGAGGGGGTGATGGTGGGGGACTAGCTTCCGTGCATATTTTCATCAGGGGAAGGTTGAGATAGCAGATGTTGTTTTGGTAGCAGGCTGCCCAAGAATTTAAGACAGCCTTGAGTCCGTGGCTTATGTCTCTTTAGTGGCGTCGATCAGCCAAATCCATGATTTCAGTCAGTAATTGAACACGGATTCCAGTTTTCTCCAAGTTGTTGTCCATCCTGCTGTGACGCTCCAAACCTGCGTCACATTTAGTAATATATATTATAAACTGTATATGTTATACAGGTATATGCACAGTATTCATGCAAGGTTGCAAATAATTTTGGTTTGGGTCTCAAAGGCGCAACAGAGGTTCTTGCTTGGCTTGAGTTTGTTTTTGTTTTTTACGATCCACCAACCTCACTGGATGAATTTAAGAGTCATTGGTGCTTCCGTCACACAAGGTGGCATAGATAGTGTGGGGCCGTGGTGGTTTTTCTACATGAAATGAGCTGAGAATGGAACCCAGAATCTCTGGGTTATAAAACAACTATGCAAATCGCTATAGCGCCATGCTGGCAACATTTTAATTTGCTGCAGGATCATACAGCAGACTATGAGTAGAATTTCCCACTGAGGGATTAAAATGAGTGTTTATATTTTTTTTCGTTGTTGCAAATCACTTGTATTGCCTTGTAACACTGTCGTCAGAAGACAAATTTGCATTCCAGAAAACTTGTCAGACAATACGAAAGCACTTCCGTTTTGCAAGGAAACTCAGCGGTTGGTGCTCACCCTTTTTTCATAAATATCCAGTTCGAGTGAACATTATTGGTTCCGTTGTCCTGCAATTGGCTTGCAACCATTCCAGGGTGTACCTTACGTTGCCCCAAGTCAGCTGGGATAGACGCCAGCAGACCTGCGACTCCACTAAGAGTTGAACGCATAGACTGGCTGAATGGATGAAGGTTCCACTGTAACATGGTTCTTACCACCATGACTGATACCTATGATGTTTGTCCCCAAAAAAAAAGTACCTGGAGAAACAGCAGTGCATCTGGAATGACATGAACATGAAAATGTAATGAAGCGCATTGAAGGAATCCAAAATTAGATGATTATCAAGGGATTTTAGAATGAAATGTGCTACTCACGAAAAAGTGGGGGGTTGGTATGCCACTTCTCAGAACACAACCGTGCATCCAAAGCACACACAAAGGAGACGTAAATTGGCTGTAATGTTTTCAATTGATCCCAACTCCATCCAAAAAATCATTGGAAAAAGCTTCAATTTCCCAGAGGTGAAAGAAATTGTGACACAATCAAGAACTTTCACACATGACAAAACAAGAATGAGAAAACCTGTCCTATTAAAGGTGTAAGAAGATCACAGATTATTAATATTTGGGGGGGAAAAAACTGAAGGTCGTCTTCCTTATTTAACAGTAGAGGAGAGGGACTTTACTACCGTCAAGTTTTTTTTTCTCGAAGCCAATCGACTTCAATCAGAAATGTATTTTCTTTGCTTGATTAAGTCAACACGTAATATTCTGATGATACAAATTTAGCAACTTTATTTCAGAAGATATAGCATAACATACATCATAGATCAAATACAAGGGTTCCAATACCGGCGCTCAGAACTGTATGAAAAGGCTACCCGGCCCTTTGAAAACACATCACAACTGCTATTTCTGTATTTCTGCAGAAGGTCAGACATTCTCCAACTTGACCTTGAACCTGGGCAATCTCCCTTAAAATTATTTCAAGTTCTAGACAATTTATCTACTTCCACCTTTCAACCCCAACTCAACCAGCAGCAGCACATCCAGATAAACCCATTGCGGTCCTCCTTTCATTATGTAACTCAAAATAGATTTGAGTCGAGAGCATTTTTTTGGACCAGGAGTCCAGCAGACAAGCTTCCCCACCCTCTGTGACACAACCCAAAGACACAGCAATTTAATTTCCACTCTTGTCCAGTTTTGTTCGATCCGTAAGCGCTCTCTCCCATGCGCAAATCACATATCTGGCCGCTGAACATATGCGCACGGCGACACAGATGGACAACTGTGTATTATTTCCCCTGTGAATTCGACTGGCAGAGTTGAGTGGGAACATTGAACCAGATGCTCTTTAATCCTGTAATGAGAAAGCCAGGCAAAAACGCACCCACACACGGGCACAATAATCTGGTAGACATAATGCTGCTCTTTTAATGTAGGTCCTTGGCCCTTATTATGATGACACGAAGATTCCTTGCCCTATGTTGCAACTAATCATGTATCTGTTTAGCTCGTCAGACGCATGCACACACACGCACACACACACACACATACTGTATATATGTGTGTGGTTTTTGTGTTGTGTTCGTTTTGTTCGAACAAGAGGAAGACGGCCAAGCTGGTGAGAGAAGGCAGAGGTGCACATACATATAGTCTGCAACAGTCACACTCAACAATCTGGATCGGTTTGGCAAAGGAAGTGGGGCATGTTTTACTCCACCATGCAGCAGATTTGTGTACGGGGCAAATATTTGTGTGCTCATGTAATGCAAGTGCATGTTATTTTGAATATGGATTTATGTACACCAGTGGTTGTAAACAGTTGCATTTCCATTTTGTCGCAAAATCGAGACCCACTTTGATAAAACTTAGGATAAAAAAGTCTTTATTTATCTTAAGGTATTGCTGAAAAATATCCACAAAAAATATCCACAATATTTACATATTCAAACGGATATTCAGAGCAGTGTATGAAACTAAAAATGATCATGACTCCATGTACAAAATAAATGCGGATAACCCGCGCTATAACACAGTCGAGCTTCGTTGTTTCACAGAATTTTATTTTTGTGCATTTGTCTTTTCCAGTGCATTGTGTTCTGTATCCTGATTGGCTGAGGGAGTGCAGACCAATGTCAACAGTCTCCACGCCTCGTCTCTGTACGGCTTGCCAAAGTTACGTTTGCAACAAAAACAGTTTTTTAATGTTGATGAGGAGAGACGTGGGTTTGAGGAAAGAGACGAAAGCGGCATAGAGCAAGAGCTTCAATTTCTTCTCATTACTCCTAAATTCCTGTTTAAGAATCAGGATCAGAATCATATTTATTGGCCACAGAATTTGTCTCCGGTAGTACAGGCTACACTAGCATTGCAATAACAAGCAACTACAATGAACAAATGTCACAAACGTGGTGGTGAATGACCCCAAAAAGCAGGCAAGAGGGAGGAGGCCACATTTAGTTTTTAAACAAACAGATGGGCTCATTTATAGAAAGGAATGATGGAGGGGGTGTAAAATAATTTAAAATGATTAATTTAATAATGAAACAATGAACATTTGCTTTTGCTGCAAGGAAGAAGATATTGTCACTTATCGGAGCTCTTCTCTTAATGGTTGGAGAAAAGTTAGATGTATTGATTTGACCATGATTTGACGGACTGATGATGACAGACGGGTGCCCAGGCCACTGATGGATGACAAATGACGACGTGCAAAATTTGGTAAATTACCAAACTCCGGTAAAATATTTGCAGGATAATCCAAAGGAATCTACTTCATTATTTTCTCCAACCATTAAGAGAAGAGCTCCGATAAATGACAACATGCAGGACAGCGGCCCTCCAGGACCTGAGTTTGACACCTATGATCTATACCATTTATGAATTTATTCACCCAAATAGTCTCAGAAACCATGTTTTATGCACCAATGTGTGCCAAACAAATAAGATATTTTCCAGTTTGGGTAGCCGTCGCCATTTTGAATACAAGTCTCTCCCCAAAATTTCCCCACGTATTTGTAAGGGGCACCATAGTTAATAGGTGACAAATCCAGTGAGAAAGAAACTTTCACTGTCCACGATCACTGAAGTGGTGAAAATGCCAGAGGAGTGTATTGTATGTTCAGTGTGTTCTGTTTCATGCATTTATTTTATATTTATTTATTTTTTTTGTATGTGCACGTCAGACATAATGGCTTGTTGGTTTCCTCGTCGGCCCTGCCTCGGCTATTGATTAGCACTCCTACTTTCGCCCCGTTAGCTGCTTGTGAAAACACATGTAAGTATGTACTCACTTGCGGCATTTCCAACCTGTTTGCCTCCTCTCTCACGTAGATAAATAAGGTTACCACAATATTCAGCTCTCCCTAACCTGCTCATAATAACATAGTTGTAAACCACTCCAACACCCAGACAATAATTACAACTTTACCTCTAAATGATGGAATGATGGTTTATCAGTAAATACAAGCTGGGAATTTACAAATCATGGATAGATGGATGGATGGACAGACAGAGACATTTTTTAATATAAATGACATCCTGCCCTTCCCAAAAAAATGTGTCCCTGTACATCCGAGCAGCCTTCCAGGTAAAACCACTGTTCCTTGTGACATGTGTCGGTTGGTTGAGTGGGTGACATATTGGTTTGGGTCCCATGGGTCTAAAACTATGTAGCTTCTGCTGGAGCCAATAAATCTATGGAAACTATTAGCTGCTGTTCTGGGATTCCACCTCATCATTTAAAGACATACTACATTCACTCACTGGCGCATGAACGCGCGCGCACACACACACACGCACACGCATACGCACGCATTTATCATGCACAATACTCCAAATTCTGCAGCAATTCCATTGTACTTGGTGTTTCTGAAAGCCACATGCTTCCAGTGATTTGAGCTAATCTCTTTATACCCTTAACACTTTTTTTTATCTATTCCATCCATCTAAACCAAGGGATTTGCCCTGTGCTGTGAAATCCAGCCAAATACCTGAAGCTAGAAGCTTTGCGACTGTGTGTTTGACGTCCATCAATTAGAGAGGGAAAAAAAGGGAACAGATATGTGAACAAATGCAATCACATCTTCAGTTTTGTTTTATTTGTCACCTACTTACTTACTCTTTGAGAAGACTAATCACTTCGCAGAAAGTAATTTGTATCTTTTCCACAAGTCAGCCAAACCACACACACACACACACGATGGCCTAACTTCCACCACTAACTCCCGTCTCCATCCCTTCATCTTTTCATTTCACCAATGTGCTTACCTCTTTATCCCTTCTCTGCCTCCCTCTGTCCCTTGAGGAGACAGATGCTATCTATTCCGCTCCTGTCACCCCCCCACCTCCCCTTCCATCCCTCCGTCCTCTTGACCTATGTGAAGGACACAGCAGCTCAAAGCAGCCCCTTGATCTATCTATCTATCTATTTTGTTTCAAGATATTATCTTATTCTTTCAATGTGTGATAGCCTACAAGCATGTTCGAACGTACTTGCAAGTACGCTCAAACGTATTTGCAAATATGTTCAAACGTACTTGTAGGGTAAATACTACACACGTAGCATTTTGTCATAATGCCACAGGTTATTGACTTGCGCGTGCATTATGGGAAAAAATGGCAAATATAAATAATGCACTACAGCCATAATGAAACCATGCAGTTAAGTAAAAAACAATGTTTACTGACTTTATTTTCAAATGTATTGGTATTGGGTTAATTAGAAAAAAAATGTAAGTTAACTTTATCATAATGGCACTGGGGTGAGCGCATGCAAATGTTTACTTATTTGATTTTTGAACGTATTGCTTTAATGTAGGCCAAATGCTCAAAAAACAGTCAATACCTTGTGGTATTGCTACGTCTGTAGCATTTAGCCTATAAGTGCGTTCGAACGTATTTGCAAGTACGTTTCAACTTATTTGTGAGTACGTTGAACAAGCTATCATCCTCCAAATGCAGAAATCCACTATAATGGAATGAAATCTTGCAGGACCCGCAAGATCCCCCGATTCAACAAGGCACATGTATAGGCCCGCCTTAAATTTGCCACTGAACATTTAATCCGACTTTTTTTCACATAATCTTCTAATCATATCTTTTTTTTTTTCCTCATAATTTTGGTGCTTTACTTGATAACCATCTGACTTATTTGCAAATAGTCCCTAATACTCCGATGATTAATATGTGACTAGAAGATCACTTTTGCTGCCGTAGAGGATTTGGTTAAAGAATTTTAGTTATGGTAACATAAACTTGTGACATACAGCATTAGTGAAAATACACAAGTCTCTGAGGGTAATGTACAATTTGCATTCTGAATAGGGGTAAAGTTCCAGTTATAACCCATTCAACCGACTAACTGACATACACACTCGTGAACTGGAACGTTCTGAAGTCAAAAGCGAGGATTGAGAGTGCTAAGTCCACTGAAAGCCCAAGTGTGTGTTTACTAGCTGCACGCAAATGAGGGGACACAGCAGGCGGTTGTAAATATTGAAAAGTGATCTGAAGCCTTGTGAATCTTTAAGAGAAAGAGGAGGCAGTGTGGAAAGGATGCATCTGTAAACAAAATAAATCAACCATTACCTCCATTATACACAAACAAGCTGCAGGACTAACACGCAGTGTGCTGCGCACTCCATGATAGTGGCAGTTGGACTAACTAGCCCTATTCTGCAGGGCCAAATTCCATTAACTTGAAAGACACTTAAAAGCATCAAGAGTGTGACAGGCTGCTACTTCGGTCAAACAATGTCAGAGACGGTTTGGCTGTTTAAAGAATAAAAGCAGCACCGTCTCCGCTGTCTCATTGATGTATGCAAACCTCGAGGAAAAGAGTGTTTTTTTGTTTTTCTTTTTTTTCACAGCAGGCTACACACTGAAAAAAAAGAACTTGCATCATTTGGAGGAAGACAAGGGGGGAAAAAAGACTGCTCCTCTCACCTCTCACTTCACTAGGTCAACAGCATCTTTATTCCAGAAAACAGATGTGTTAATAATTCACATGACTTCATCAATAATTCAATCAAAACAAGCCTTATTTCTGTCCTGCCAGTATGACTAAATCTTTCATGGTCAACGGAAGTCTTAAAAACTACCGTAGAGCGTTGAAGGGTGCATGCGCGTCCATTCATTGGCACACATGTACTGCTGACCACCGTTCAGGCCAAGCTTGTTGGACTTGATATTTTGTATGAGCTGCAGTTCCTGAATCACATCAGCAATTATGCACCACTCAGGGTTATGCTGCTGATTAAACAGAAATCAGTCCCGTTTTTTTTTTTATTAACTGCCTCATCAGTTGAGAGTGTCTTATCTCTCCCTCAGTGGGAAGAGATGTGAATTCATGCTGAAATGTCTGTTTTGTGCATTAAGCAAGTGTGTGAAGTGATTTGCAGAAGGTAGGAAAGCTTTGAGATTGTTGACATTGCTGAGAGCTAGAAGCAATCAAAGCTAAAGTGCTGTGGCAAAATTCTTTGCTGAATGTTTTTGTTTGCGTATGCACACGGAAAGATTTCAATGACTACAGAAAATACATTACAGCAACAGTGATGTTGTGGTTAGCACATCTGCCTCACAGTTGAGAGGTGCCACATTTGAATCTTGTCTTGGGTCAGAGATGGGCAACTTAAATGATGGTGGGGAGCCACAATTTTTCTTCAGTGCTACTGGAGGCCAACATAGGACTGTACACTACCTAACTAGATGCACGGTATGCAAAAAAATGCCATTTTAAATAAGGATGGACTGTATCTGTGCATATTGCTGTTTTTATTCAATCAATGTACAGAACAATATCTTAATGTTGTAATGATCAAATTCATTTACAGTATAAAAGATCCACTCTGGCGGCACAATGTACAAGTGGTTAGCATGTCCACCTCACAGTGCAGAGTTTGATCCCAGGCCCCCCGGCCCGGCCTTCCTGTTTGGGGTGTGCACGTCCTCCCCGTACCCACGTGGGTTTTCTCTGGGTACTCTGGTCTCCTCCCAGATAAAAAAAAAAAAAAACATGCATGGTAGGTTGATTGGGCACTCCAAACTTGTCCCTAGCTGTGAATGTGAGCGCGGATCGCTGTTTGTCTGTGTGTGCCCTGCGATTAGCTGGCAACCGATTCAGGGTGTCCACCGCCAACTGCCCGAAGACAGCTGGAGTAGGCTCTAGCAACCCCCGCGACCCTCATGAGGATAAAGCCCTTCAGATAATGGATAGATGGATTTTTTATACTTAATTCATTGTAAAATGGTATGCCTTTATTTTCACTCCATCCTCTTTTGCTCATTTTTTAAAAATCAATAATATTTTTTTATTCGTCAAAATGTATATTTTGAAAAATAAATGATAAATTGAACATTTTCAAAGTGTTTATTTTACTGTTTAATAAATTAACAGTTATTACTTCAAATAGATCAAAATACTGAAAATCAGTACAGTTGAGTATGGGTATTGATTCCCAGGTTCCGGATATCGGAACTGAATGGGTTCAAGCTGCAGCAGAAAGTGTAATCCTCTGCGTTATATTGAATAAAGATGCTTTCTTGAAGATTTTCATCCTTTATTCTGCCGCTCTGCCTCTTTGCATTTTTAAATACAAGTAAAAGCCGCTCACTTTCGACATCCAGTGAACCACACTGTAGAGAAGAAGGGGACCAGCACGGTATCAATACGCTCAACGGAGCGCATGAAGTCAGCTGTTGTGCTTGACTGCAATAGTAATGGACAGAAATGGCCAAAGTGAAGTTTAGAACGGCGTGGGAGCAATGGCGTACACAGCTTTATGAAGACTGGGAGGCAGTGCTGGGTAAATTCTGCCATAATTTGTGAATGGATTGTAAATTCTTCGGCGAATGTGTCTGCTTGCACTGTTTTTTGAGCTTTCGCAAAAACCGACATCATTTCTGAGGAGCCGCACGGCAACAAGACTGACTCTGACAATGACACGAGGGAATGTGACGTCTTTGATGGTGAACTTGCCTAGCTGTTTTGGATACAGAGAATTAGGAGTTTGAAGGATTTGATGATGAGATTGATAAAAAAAAAAAAAACTGTGTGAGCACATTGTTAAATACTTCAATAACGTACAACTGAACTCCATACCTGCCAACCTCGGCTAATAGCAGTCCTTATAAATGATTACGATTCCCTTTACAAAGCAACAAAAACCCTGACAGTTTACCGCGCATGTGCACATCATGCTTTATCAATCCTACCGTACGCAGCGATGAAAAAAAATATACGATTGAGGATTACTTTTGCTGGTTTGCCGTGACAATAGTAGCGATCGACGACGGCATTTTCGTTGGCTACCAGCAGGTGAGACGATCTAGATTTGAGCCAAAATGGTCTTTGTGAGATCGGTTCACAATTTTTTTTTTAAATCCCCGTATAAAAGTTGTAATACACCGTACATGATTTGAAATTATAAAAAAAACGTATAAAATACGGGGAAAACGAACAAGTTCACAGGTATGGAACTCAGTTTTGCTCCCGCTGCCTTTTTAAAACCATATGCTAGTGTCCATGCATGCTACCGTATTTTTTAAGGTAGCGTACGTTTTACCATGACATGGTCTGATCATACAATGTGTATGTGTACGTGTTAAATACAGAAAGAGCACCCGTAGCTGACAATATGCCTTTTAATACGGTGTGCCATGTTGTTGTGAAAATACGGTCGTCAATATTCCAGCCTCTCTCAGGCAAGAACTTAAATGCATTGGCTTCACTGACCAGACCGTAATAACTGGCAAAATGGCCCGACTGTCACCAGGTAAATAGCTTTCGCGATTCAACACCATCGAGCTGTCATGAATATGACACCCAAAAAAGAGATGAGGCACTTATGCAGGCATCATTGACATGTAAATACTAATAGAGGGGGATGGCAGATGAAGGAAAGCGGGAAAAACAGAGAGGGGGAGTAAAAGTGACAGAAAAGCTTTTGAGGTCCCAAGTGCTGTAATAGTCTTCATTGAAATGAATCTGAGAGTATTCAGCTTGGCACAAACTTGGATGAGCTTCAAGCTCATGGAAAATAGTCTGCGTGCGTGCCACCCATGTCAGTCGTACGCAATTTAGCCGCACGGTATGCCTAAAATGGCGTCGTCAGCGTGGCATGCTCCCCGCTCCAATGGAGGCCCGTGCTGCGTGTCGGGCCCGCGCCTTATGAGTGATGACAGCCAGCAACTGGCTTCCGTTGGGATCTCATCAAATGTGGAGGGCCCACGTGGCTGCGGACCGATAGAGAGGCGCGCTAACAGAGCTGCTCAAGGGAGACTCATCCATCAAGCACAGAGCGGCAGGCTGCCGCTCGCAAAGATGGAAAGCTCGCTGACGGGCTCTGAGAGTGTGTGTGTTGACTCAAACGTGCGTGTACGAGCACACAGATAAGCGCGCAGATATCCGCTGTTTAAGATAGCCACATGTGATATCTGACAAGGGTGTTTATACGTCGTATTGAAGGTGGATGAGGACTTCATTGAAGCATCCTCTCTCTCTCTCTCTCTCTCTCTCTCCTGTGCTGTTTTTAAATATATCAATTTCTCCGATAACGATGACGTTATGAATCACACATCCAACACAGTTTGCACGCATTTGCTACTTCACAAATCCAATTTTCATTCTAACGAACCCATTGAAGCAGAATTGCTCTGTCAACCTTGACAGCCACTTGTTGCTAGGCAGCATCCCCGGAGCACAATCATCTGTGCCCCATAAGCCAATGAACACATTGGCATATGCCAGCAACACCTTCCAGGCTGTTTCAGCGAAAAACAATGTCATACACAAAAGAAAAGTCTGTACTTTATACTGTACTAATGTCAGCCCTATATGGATTATAACACAAATACATCTTGGAAATGAATCACTCAATTAGAAATACATAAAGTACCGGTAAGTGTCATTTCGTGCTCTTCCCCCCCGCACGCCCAAAAGAAAAACAACTCAATGAAGTGAATGAAATCATGATGTCACTGTGATAGCCTGTGGGCCTTTCTAGGTATAAGTGTGCCTGTTGTTGTTGTTCACCAAGATGGTTCCAAATTGCTTTGACTGCGTTTAACTATTATTATCTGTGGTTAACTTTACATTACAGCAATGATTTTTGAAATGCTATATCTGCTACATGAATCACCTTCACATTACACGTTTAGCAATGATAATTAATCATTTAATTAGCGGCTTGCATACAAATAGTGCCTTGAGTACCTGCCCACCAATCTTTTGCGAAAGTAAACAACCAAGAAAATCTTAGTCACCTTTTTCTGGAAACGTGTTTGTGAGCAAGCGGTTGTGAATCTCTGCCCCTCTGTTTGTCACGTTGCGAGGTGGTGGTGGACCCCAAAAAGCAGGCAGGAGGGAGGAGCAGGGTGTATTTGAAGAATTGTATTTAAAACAAAGAAAACTACATCCAAAACAAACAAAGTCCAAAGTATCAAACAAAAACCATGACTAAAGCTAAAACATAACAATGAACTAAACATGACAGAAACTAAGAGCAAACAGCAACACACATGACAGTAGCAAGAGCAACAATGACCCGACACTGAGTGTTCGGGCTAGGAGTCCTTTTAAAGCCTTAATTAGTTATGACCAACAGGTGTGCAGCTGCCAGGGGAGCCCTACAGTGCCACCTGTTGGTCCCTAAACCGAATCATGAGACTGTTACGTAAATTAGCTGCACTGTTTGTGATGGCACCATTTTGAGTCTGAGATGGATGAATTCAATTTCCTTTATTTGCTATTGGATAGCATGTTTTAAATGTTATAATAGTTTGAATTTAGCAGGTCATGGACAGTTACAAATTCAAATCAAATGGATTCATGTCATTGTCATGTCCACCCATCCATCCATCCATTTTCTGAACCGCTTCATCATCACAGGGGGGGTTTTGGAGCCTATCCCAGCCGTCTTTGGGTAGGAGGTGGGGGACACCCTGAACCGGTTGCCAGCCAGAGACGAACAACCATCCACACTCACATTCACACCCGGGGACAATTTTGAGGGTTCAATCAGCCTGCCATGCTTGTTTTTGAAATGTGGGAGGAAACCAGAGAACCCGGAGAAAACCCACGCAGGCCCGGGGAGAACGTGCAAACTCCACACAGGGAGGCCGGAGCTGGAATTGGACCCGGTACCTCTGCACTGTGAGGTCAATGCGCAAACCACTGGACCACCGGGTACTCCTGTCTCAAGTCCCGTATTTTAAATGAAATGCAATGCACAGCAAGTTTAACATAAACAGGGTTTTTTTTTTTCTGAGCGCAAATCATAGCTGGGGTGTCTTTGGGCTTAAAAATCTGAAAACTCAGCCATGATGAAAGAAAGGGATATATGTGACAAGTGGTACACTGAGCTCAAATGAAGGCGGAGTGTGTGCATTTACGTGTGTTTGAGTAAACAGCACACCTATGAGGTCAGTACCTAATCCCAGCAGAGGTGAGATTTTTATCGCTCTATCTTCTGAGCCCGCACGTCTCCACTGACCTCTTTGTTATTGCTGCTGCCTGAGATGTGTTGGGCCGCACCATTCAAGTCATACCTCATAGAAAGTTCCAGCACGGTTTAAAAAAACAAAACACAATAAAATAGAGATGCTCACCATTCTATTTAAATTTCAATTTATTAGGCGCGGCTGCAAAATGTAATTCAATTTAAAAGATCATCTTAAATCCTGCTGCGTCAAAGATAATATCGCTACATTTTGATCGACACCGACAATGTTTTTTTGGATTGAGCCTGAGAGCAGTGTCTGATGCTTGTGTTAGAAGAGCAGAACATTTTGATACCTTGAGCATGACTTCGTGTTTATTCAGTATTTTCTGAATAGTTTTCAATCACTCACTTAATTAAACATCTGGCTTGAAAAGTCTCTCCAATCCAATTCTCCATTTATCACAGATATGGAGAATGAGCCCGCATGCTCCGCTTCGGGGGACGTTTGGAACAAAAGTGAAAATATAGGAAGCGACGGGTGGGAAACTGTGGGAAGGAATTAAAGGAAGAGTGAAAAATAAAGGAGGGTAAGTAAGCGGGGGAAATTAATTTAGAGTGGAGAGGAGCACAGAGTAAATTACAGAGAGGCTCAATGATTTTTGTGCCAAGAGAACATTTGGCCAACTCTCTCCTTGTGGGTGACACTCACAAGCATCTGTCCATTTCAAAAGCGGTATGTATGAGTGTGTGTGTGTGTGTGTGCATGTCCGCACTCACACGCGTGCGTATGAGACTACATGTGGTCGCTGGAGTTTAGAGATTACAGTCAGAGGTGAGCCAAACTGACAAGTGTTGACATCCAAACGACATGATTTATTTGATTCCAGCCTAAGACCCTTTCCTAACCCTTTAATGCACACACGCACACACACACACAGTTTGCATGCAGCTGATTGATAAAAGGTGTCAGTCTCTCCGTCTTGCTGTCAGGCTTCTTCCATCTCCATTTTGACACAATGACAGGACTTCATCCATCCGTAAACTCTGACACATGTGCGCGCTCACACACACACACACACACACACACACACACACAAACGCACTTAAATATGATCTATTACCAATGCAAATATCACGTTGTGTGGTGGTAGTGAACCCCAAAAAGCAGGCAGGAGAGAGGAGCAGGGTGGATTTGAAGAAGTGTATTGATAAAACACAGAAAACTAAATCCAAAACAAAGTCATGAAAACAAAACGAATCCAAAGTAACAAACAAAAACCATGGCAGAAACTAAAAACTCTCAATAACAAAAACATGACCAAAACATGACTGAAACAAACATGACAGTAGCATACCAACAGCCACAAACAAACATGACAGTAGCAAAGAGCACCAATGACCCGACAATGAGTGCTCCGGCTGGGAGTCCTTTTAAAGCCACTAATTATCTAACGACCAACAGGTGTGCAGCTGCAGGGGAAAAGCCCGTGCCACCTGTTGGTCACAAACCGAAACATGACAGCAAAACAACTTTGAACTTGTGTATTATCCCATAAAGCCGTGATGACAATCCAAAACAATAATAGAACCTCAATAAAAATGAACTGAAATAATTCTTGCATTTAAAGTTGGTTTGCTGTTCAGCTGTGTTGAGCAGGCCAAGGCGCATGTGTCACATCTGAGTTTGCGCCAGAAGATTTTGATCTCGGCAGATTTTTCTTTTTTTAATGGAATTTAAAAACAAGGGCTGTCACAATAGGCCAGAATTACGTCAGCGGCCCCTTTCCACTTGTGTTAAACTTGAGAGTGTCACATAACCAGTGTTGCGAGAGCTTTGCATCACATCTCCACAGATATGGAGCTTTAGTCCAACAGGTCCTTCAGCTGTTGGTGGAAACACAAAACTGAAGTGCAGAGAGATGAGCCATTGTTGGTTATGGAATAACACTGCCCTCTACTGGATTTAAATCAAACTGCTGGATGGATTTAAAGGTACCGTAGTTCGAGACCACATTCACACAATACTATTGAATTATGCATGTTTTTGGAATGTAGGCGGAAACAAAAGTGCCTGGAGAAAACTTAAATAGGCGGGTGGAGTACACAAAAACAACGATTTGAAACCCATTTCATGATTGCGAGGCAAACGTACACACCACTCGTGCACTAAAACAGAATACATTGATATTACGCAATATATTATCTCATGTGTGGTGTTTAGATCAAAGGGAAAGGAAAGAACAGAAGAAGGTATTTACTAATTACGTTTCCTCTTAGTTCAAACACTACCATTCTTTCCCATTTTTTTCCTCAGGGGTCGGTAAGAGCCTGTAATTGGATAACTGGAAACGCCACACAGGAAGATTTGAGCTCAGGGACAACGGCAGAAAGACTATCCACTACCACTCTTTTTGTGAATGAAGTGCATCCTGGTCACAGAGTAATGCAGTGAGAGGATCATCATGACACACTCATATCTTCCTCCTGAATACTGGCCACCATGAAAGCTGCCACTGGGTTTTCTTGAATGCTCATCTTCGGCCCTCCCCGCCTGTCTTGTGTCTGAGCAAACAGAAAGGGTGCCAGATTGTCCCAGTGGTGGCCACAAAGGAAAACAGCTTGAAAGGTGTAAATTAAACATGGCTGCAGACGCATGCTAGTTGGCGCAAAAGAGGTCTGCAAGCCCCCACAGGCGGTGTGAATAATTAACAGAGCCAGTGAGCGAAGCCGGGTACCAGGCTGGGTGTTTTGTTACCCCAGCTTCACTCAGCATGGGTATTCAGCTTTAGATAACCCTATTTGTCCTCACGGCTTGTGTGGAGCTGACTACTTTAGATGATTGCACTGATGGCTGCAGAGGCCTCTTGCAGTGCGGTAACATTTCCAGGCAAAGTATGTACATCCCCCGTCAAACCCAGCCCACAAAACATCCTCAACTTGGATATTTTACTTCCATCTATCTTTTTATCTTTCTTGAAGCAAAATGATGAAAAAACATTGCCATGGTTCCTGCAAAGCATTTTATTCAACCTTAGTATTTTGTTTGCATTGCTGTATTTACAACACGTGATGGGAACATTTTAAAATCAAGGTAAAACAGTTTAAATCCAATATATGGGATGAAATGTTGCGAAGAGATACAAAAGGCTACAGAGAAAACACTGTGGACTTCACACGCTCATAAAAATGGAAAAAAAAACCCAACCAAACTAAAAACTATGTAACAAATTTGAGTCTATAAAGATGAGAATTAAAAGAGGTGCTAGGTAGTCTATTACTAGTTTAATACTGAAATAAGAAAAAAAACAACAACAATGCACCTTCATTAGGTTGCTTGTGTCCCTCCAGACCCCGTTCATAGCTTGTGAAACACCAGATGGACCACAAACCTGACAGCTGAATGTATAACTGATGTTGAAAATGATAATTCAAGTATGTTTTCAGCAGGCCTAGGTCGGTGTCATTGCAGCTCACAGGAGAAAGGATGACAAGAAAGCTTTCATCAACATACAATAGGTTGTTGAGCAGTGAAATAATTCATGGATGCATTGTAATGTAATGCAGGCTCTTCTCAAGCAAATTCTGTACAAAAAAAAATGCATAGAAATGGCATTGTGCAGTTACTTGGAAACCCATGTCATTTAAAAAATTATTAATATTGTGAAAGTTGGTCCTCCACTGAACCTGGGCATAGAACTCCCCCAAAAATGCAGTACAGCAGCTTGCACAGGTGTTGCTGGAAAATATACCGTATTCCTCTTTTGTACAATGTCTGAATATGCTCTTTGGATTTTGTGAACATGTGCTTTGTGCAACATATAGAATGATGACATTGGAAGGCACTGCAAAAACAATTCAACAAAATGGGGGGGCCCCTTGGCTAAGACCTACTTCGGGTGTACATATCAACAAACTACTGGTTGTGAACTGAGTCCCTGTGAAGATGCTTACGCCATGCTGCCTGTACATTGCTAAGGTGGATCATGTCATGCTGGCATTTACTGTCGTAGCTGAGGACAGATCAAGGAATGGGAATCGGGACTCATTTCCGGTGATCAATTCAATTTGATCTTTCTCGACATAATCTAACCTTGTGTGTAAAAGCCTTGGTCGCACGGAGCAAAAATAAAGATAATAATTAAAGTCTGTCTGAACACAGAAATCCGAATTTATTAATTCACTATAAAGATAATACTTACATTTTTGAGCATGGATACCCAAATATGGGAGCGCATAAAACATAAGTGTACTAAAGGTGATTTGAAGTATATTCGGGTGTGTTTTTCTTGAGAAATGATGGTAATTTATCCTTGGGTACCTTGAAATTCTATTATTATTATACATTACATTTGCTTACAAGAATACATTAAGACTGCATAGCTTGTACCGAAAAGTTGCTGAAATCAACCCTTTTCACTATGATGTTAGGTCACTTCTTTGTTACGTCTCGGGTGTACATTTACTTCAGCATTCACTGGCCAAATAAGACGAATAAGTAAACAATGAGCTTCCGGTAATGACATCTTACTTCTATCAATCTTTGTAATATGAAATCTGCATACTTGCAATCAGTCATATTACACCAAATTAGTTTGTCAGCTCCTGATGAAAGCCACACTCTCCTTCACAAAAGAGCAAGTGATTCAACCTGGTCTATTAGGACTACATTGACGGATGAAATTAGACAGGAGCAGGGAGCTAACCAGGCTAATAAACCATGATTTAGACTTTCAGTATTCATTCACCATCATTTTTTTATTCGTAAACATAGACCCTAAAACCTGTCTAGCAGAAATCAACTTCTTCTATCGAACCTGACAACTGGAGGAAAGACTTAATTTTGAGACAAGGCAAATTCAAAGGAAGGGACTAATTGAGAAAGCAACCATACACCGGTAAAGCTTGTCATAACAGTGTGGATATTGGAGCGACTGTATATCCATCATCAGGTTATCACACCATGAAATAAGTCCATGAAATAAATTAAAATAAGATAAAACATCCATCATTAAAACTTGTGTTGACAAAAATAAATAAATGTGCCCTCGAGGCTAACCCAGACACTTGGTGAGCTTTGCAGCGAACTATTAAATATTCCAAATAGTTTGAAAGTCCATGTGTGGTTAGTGATATCATTTCATCACGGTCGTTCCACTCTTAAAAGAGCAGAAGGACGTGCATCTTCAGTATTCCAATTTGACGATATGCCGCGGCAGAGGCTGTTATTCGACTTTAAACTCTCCTCATGCAGTGGTGACACACACACACACACACACACACACACACACACACACACACACACACACACACACACACACACACACACACACTTTGCATATCACACACATAGCCTCACTCCCAGTGGCATTTGCTTCTTGATGCAGACCTAACAAGGGTCTCTCCTCCAAAGCGTTGATAAAAATAAAAATAAAATAAAATAAAAAACCAAGGGCTGCGCCCTTGAGCAACCGCCTCCTCATCCCTCTTGGCCATTTGAGAACATTAGTTCACCTTCTTCTCATTCTTCAAGGAGCCATTGCCTTGGTGTTTACCGTTGGACAAGCAGTGGCAGTGTCCATTGACCATGTTTCCATCTTCCCTGGAAACGCTGCCGACTTGGCTCTTGTCACCACACTTTGCCCTCAGTAACCGTCCCAAATGTCGCAAGGCAATGCCCAGAATGACCAAGGCTGACCCTATAACGAAAATCACATCCAGCAAGAAGTACTGGTAGAGGGATATGTCGTATACAGCAGAGCGCAGGTGATCTGTCCCATTGTGACGGAGGGTGTAATTGATCCAGTAGACGGCTCTAGTCACTGGGTGGTCGGGTTGATCTTTGTGGATGGTGGAGAGAATGGCTGCCCGCTGTCGGTACCTGTTGAAAGTTCACCTTTTTTTAGCCAACGTAAATCTATGTGACCCCAAAGACATTCATTCACAAGATAGCCCTACTAAGCAATACAGTCAAGCCACATGCATTTCTCTCTCTCTTTCTCTCTCTCGCTCTCTTTCTAACGAAACAAATGCAGTCTAAGCATTCATGTAAACATATGCATTCTTGTAGGAATTGCATCTTTAATGGGCATATGTGACGATGACAAAGGATGCAATTCTCACAGAAGAATGCTCTGTCATCCATGGAGTATGCATAGAAAATATCCAAATTCTTGGGGTGGTAAATAGTGGGAGACGAACTGTTAGATCATTGTAACTGATTTAAAAATCAGGGCAAAGTGGCCTAAAATTCATAGTTAAACCTTTTGTAAAAAAATTGGACTTAAGTACAGGAGGGCGGGGAGCACTGACGGTGTTTGACTGAGCCAGCCAAAGTGTGATCATTTGGGTCTCGCGCATTGATGACGAAGGCAGTTCGGACTGCCAGAACTCATGTGAGTTGCACGACACATGACTGAGGCTGCAGCTACCTAATATTTTCCTCATCGGATAACCTAACTGAAAATTCTATTCAATATTCAAGTATTGGAATAAATTTAATAATAGTTCATTTTTTCTTCCTTGTTAAAGAACAATGATAAAGAATACAGATAAAGATACAGAAGACAACAAAAATTCAATTCATAATAAATGAACAACGTGCTTTCATATTTAGCCGACACTGCTCTGCGGCAACAAATAAAACGGAATGACAAATATTTGCTCTGTCAGCTTTTTGTACTGAAGACAGTGGTACCATTCATTTTGGCCCATATGTTCCAGTTTTTCCCGTTACACAACACGATGTGCTATTTTTTGGGGGAGGTGTTTTGCTCGGCTACGAGGCAGCGCACTGGCCCAGCCACACAACTTAAATGGAACACTGTGAATTACTAACTTCAAAGCTACAGTAGGTTCCAAGAACAATAAATTAATTGCCAAGGGATTCATTGAACATATTGTACCCATCAGACCACCAAGAGGAGATTTCACTTTGCTGCAAGGATAACGGGAGCATAAAGAGACAAACTATGAAGATATTTGCATTCTACACCCAAAACTGCCCAAGAAAATGTTGTTGGCTACTTTGTCCATTTTTTTTCATTTTTTTTTAAGGAGACCAGTGTCGGCAACGTTTTTTCCGAAAAATACAGCTTTAACATTTCTGGTGCGACAGTAGATGTGTCTAATATTTGCTGAAGTTACTGTGTTTTTTCGGTAATCTTTATAAAAACACAAAAGAGGGACAAAGGGTTTTTGGATAGTGAATGTAAAATTAAATAAAAAAGCTGGAGAGCACGAAAGACATCTCACCTTGCGTCATTGATGACGGTGGCCAGGGCATTATAAAGGTCGTCCTCACTCATGCTTTTCCAGTGCAGCATAATGCCCATACCTTTGGCGGTCACACGGGTCATTGTGTCGTAGTGGTCTCCAAACAGGGGCACACCCACCACTGGCACCCCGTGATACATGGCCTCAAAGATACTGTTCAGCCCACCGTGACTCAAGAAAGCCCTTATCTTGGGGTGGCCTGAACAGTAAAAGACATCATTGTCGTGGGGTTATTTTTCAATATGTGCAAATAATGCCGACCTTAAAGTGTGGGTTGGTTTGAGACAAGTGACTCAGTAGTGTGAATGCAAAGAGGCGAGGACGTCAGAATGCTGTACTATTGTGACAGCAGGAAACCAGTGGTAATGTGTGGTAGCCATTGACTAACACCAGAGGCATGTGCCTGAAAACCACAGAGTGCGGTTTTGTCATTTCATTGGTAAACATGTTTGCTTCTCTTTGCAAATAGTACGTGATTTTATTCGTCTTACGTACAATCTTTTACGGTTAAAACTAAACAGAACTACTACCCAAAGGTCAACAGAAAGTCATTGGATACCACACATTCCTCCTTTCTGAGACATTCACATCATAGGCATGGGAGGAAGGATTTGCAAAACAGGTGATACTCAGTGGCTACAATAACACACATATTAAAAGCAAGTAGAGCTGTCCAGGAGTGCTCATATGAACTCACCCAATAGGTCATTCTGAGGCATCCAATCAACGAGCTTGGTGTTGTTGCCAATGTTACTGGGTGGGGCACCAGAAAATCTGTCAAAGAAAGAAAAAAGAGACTGTAACCATTCGCAAAATAATAAAACAATGACCTTACAGCATGTTTGGGAATATATGGCCCCATGTAAAGCCCGGCTAGCTATACAGAATACAAAGAACATGGACGCCTAACACAGGAAGCGGGTCAAAATTTCTCAGTGCAAAAGAGGAATCAAACAAAGGTCTCAACTGGTCTTGCATGGCTTTAATTTTGCATTCTCACAAAAGCGGCAACCAATGCAGACAAATCCTTTCCTCAAAATCTTTTATCTCACTATCTGCAACAAAACACTAAGTCACTGTGTTGCCAATCAAGGCCTACATTCATGCAAGCTAATTATCAATGACATGATTCATTGGGCTTGATCCCACTTCATCTCTTCAGCCCCCCTGTTCTCTTCCAGTTTGGAATATCTAATCATATGGGATCACGGAGCATCATATCCTCAGAATTTCAGGGCAACAAATATACACAAAATCTTATACGAATGCTTGACTGCAGAAGGGTTTCGTTTCATTGTCACGTGTTACCTGCCTCACTTTCCGTTTTGCCATGTTTCAAAAATGCATTCAAATCCCGAATCCAAATTTTCATGGTATCATGTATGTGCCACAAAAAGAATGAAGTGCGTGACTCACTTGTTTGAATAACCACTAACTGAATCACGATGACAAGAACAACCAGACACAACAGAATAAGAACCAATATTACAGCAGTTAAGTGCATGTTGAGTCATTTGCCATTGGCGTTATAGTCTTGAGGTACTGTTTTTTTTCTGCATGGTGCTTGCAAAAAGACCACAATAGAAAGCCAAGTTGGGTCTCGACCACTTCGTCATATTGTGGCCGTATTCCTCTGATGAAACTCCATTGTCTTTTCCCCTACGAGCTGGAAACTGAAACTGTCACACAAATGTGGAGTGATTTGGCCATTGATTGGAAACAGAAGTGTAGTCTTGCACTTCTTTGCCACTGGATGTCCTCGATGCTATTTAAAATGCCTTTAAAAATATTCTTCATCCTGAAAAATATGTTTTCTCATGAAATCTGGTTTTAAAACAGTTTATTCCTGGTTGCAGTCTACAATACCAACATTATAACTAGTAAAAACAGTTTGTAGTTTTCCTACTCCGAGAAACAACAATGGGGATACTAAGAAAATGTAAACAACCTGGAAATCAAATAAATATACTTCTAAACACCTTTCTTTAAGATTGATTATGATCGATACACAGTACACTAGAATGCAACATAATCCATTTGTCAATCTCAAGGCCTGCGGGCCAAATGTGGTGCTCCTGATTATTTATTGTGGCTGTGACAGCTTTAAAAAGAACTACGTCTCAAGCATCCCTTGACCGCAACCTACTTTTCCCACAATGCATACCAATTCCATTAGATTGCAGCGTAGTCTCCATCTCGACATCAATGCCATTTTCCCAAGAATTGAAATTGAGAAAGCGAGCTTTATTGTTGCTGCACAAATCGCCTGAGTCTTAGTATTTTTTTTTCTTCAGAATTGGATCTAATATTTGTAAGTCTCTCATCAGTGTCATTGTCTAGTGGTCAGTGTGAAGGATGGGTAAATGATTACGTGCTATTGAATAACAGTTCCACCTTTCTCTGCTCACTGACCAAGCACAAACATTTACCCAAAGTTCATGTTGAACCCTTTGTTACTGATTCATTTGCAGAGCACACACCCATGCCTGACTTATCACATTCATTTTCTTGACTCATGGAGAAAGCAAAGAATCAAAATGTGACCGCTTCATTGACAAAAACACCAGCTATGCAATAAATAGTGTACATGTGAGAGTTTGCTTTAGACAATGATTAACCCAGTAACTCACTTTTTTTTCTGTCACTTTGTGTGATAAATTTGTTGATCACAATAATATATGTGCATCATGAGTAGCTAGTTTTAATTCATCCATTGTCGATGGCACCTGTCCTCACTGGGTTCGTGGGTGTGCCCAAGGTTTGACGTTAATCTTTTTAGAGTGGTGGCCCATTCGAGTCCCCCATATATTCGTGAGATGATATGATGAATTTCAATGATTATACACAAATACCCATAGATTAATTCATAGCTCTCTCATAAGAATCATCTTTTCAAAAACCCACTCCCCGAATGGTTTGAGAGAAAATATTGACAGCTTAATTTTTCATTTTTCAGTTTTATCCTAATTTATTCAATACGATGGCACTATTTTGCAGATTTCACATGTGGTGGGTCTGGTTCTTGGTTTTGCGCCAATTCAAAATTAGCATTCCCCATTGCATGATCTGGCAATGTCGCAAATTGCAGCCAATCAAATGCACAGACGCTTTCACACAGACAAAAATCTATTTTGGGGTCTAAACCAGCGAGAGACAGCCACCCACCGGCCACTACCAAGGCATAATAATGCAATAACATGTTTTCAACAATACTGAATCATTTTTACAATTTCATAAGTACCAAACGTTGGTTTGTATGGTCCTTTAACATGCTGAATTGACCTTTTAAAAATCATGTAATTCTCAAAAGTCACAATCAAAACTTAGCCTTCTAGTGTGTCGACAAACTAATAACACTGCTAGATTAGGGCTGGGCTATGTGACTGAAAAGTAGATGAATTATTTCATTTTGGTCGATAGGTATACAGCCTATTTTTTAGCCTTTTTTTCTGACTGGTCATTTTTCTGAATAAAATTTATGCCACGCTCTCAAGTATGCAGCACACACATGCGCACACTTCTTCGTTGGTTTAGCTTCTTCTTCTTCATTGGATTAGATGCTTCTTCTTCATTGGTATAGATGCTGCTTCTTCGTTGGTTTAACTCCTTCTTCATGTTTGGAGGTGGCTGCGCACTGCCTCCAACACGCACAATGCCGTGGTCGGGGTTTGCTTTCTGATTTATTTATTTTTTCTTTTGTCTATTGAACACTTTATCAATGGCGTCTATCACAATACATACTGACACTGAATTATCCCTCAGCCTTATGCTATAAAGTTTACGCAATTTGTTGGAATGTAGGGGAAAACTGGAGTACCCAGAGAAAACCCAAACATGCAAACATTCGTACACCACACAGGAAGGCTGAAGGCCCGACACGAACCCTCAACCTATGAACTTTGAGTTGGTGGTGCTCACCAGTTGGTCACCCTGCTGCACAGTTTTAAAACAAAGCAAGTAAAAAGAGGCACACACAAACAAGTCAACAGTTATTGATAGATTAGATGTTTAAAACTCAAGCGCCTTGCTAAATCCAGAAGTATTTGAGAACCAAGTTGGACAAATATCAGGACAGTAAAGTGCAAAATATTCACCTCTTTCACTGTGATAGCTGTGACAGGTGAGTAAGGACAAAGAGGTACTTTACCTCCAGATGACTCGCTGGGGTAGCCTGGCGAGGGCTCCTGCCAGTTTATGTGCAATGTCCTGGGAAAGGTACTTCACCCCAGCGCCAAAGGACACCACAACAAAGCCGGTCTCTGCTGTGTCATTAACCCATACTTCAAAGTCCTGTGGGAATATGTAAAAAGTTGGAAAGAATAACTACATTGTCCACAGTCAACATAGTAACACAACGTTATACTACTGTTACACACTGCATCACTTCATGTGGTGCAACCTTTTTTTTTTCTTTTTTTTTTTTAACTGCAACATTTTTGTGCAAGGTTTTTTTATTGCTTAACCGACACCTGTTGTAATGGTTTCCTGTGTAATTTCAATTAGGACAAAAACAATGAACTAAGCTAATTTTGGTCCTAATGGACAAGACCAACCATTCCCTCGAAACAAGTCTACAGTTGCCATTTATTGCTTTAGAGAGTGATTTTGTCAACACCAGTAAAGACTACAGTGTTGATTTATGATGAGGATTTATCTTGCATATATGATTTAATGAGGTCTGATGTCATTAAACGGATTCAAAATGTTGTCTTGCTGATATAGAGAGCAAATAAGTCATTAAAATAAATCCCTTGACGAGTGTTTTCCAGTTATAAACTGTTGTCAATGTAAGATGCTAGCCGCTGCTTTCCATGAAGAGACAATGCACTCATGTGTCACCTTTCGTAAACTCGCTTCCTGCCGCATTGCAATGTTTTCTGCAAAACTTGCAACAAGGGAAAATAAAATTACACGACGCTGGAACACTGAAAATGTCCCTGCAGGACTCCCTATGCAGCAAAACCTTCCACCGTTTGGGCGGAGATCAATTTTCAACTTCAAAACACTACCAGGGAAAACGGCAAAATACAACAACAGCAATACAAACAACAGCAATGCTGCTTCAGCAAAATTGAGACCGAGTACTGCAGCACAAAAAGGGAGCACACGGCAATTGGGTAAGATATTATTTGCAGATTACTTTTGTCATTTTAAGGAGAGTACGTTAACAGGATGGAGAGACACGGGTCACTGGTCAAGGAAGGATCAGAGTGGAGCCATGGTTGAGTGTTGTACATCCAACAGACGGAGGTAAATGGTCCAGCTGTGGCAGCTAAAGCCGGACCTGGCACGGAGCAACTGCAGTGGCACACTGTGCTCTGTGTCCCAGCAGTGCAGCCCGCCTGTCCCTACAAGGAAGCTACAGTGACCCCATAAAAAGTCTCAGTGTCCCTTGGCTTCTGCCAAGAACAATGGCCTCATTCTCCCTGCGCTTACATTCTAACTCCCTCACACATTAGGGCACAATGCTCCTTCTGGCCGAGAGAAGCATTCCAATACCTCCACGCTGAAGATACCAACAACCCACGCTGTCTTTGTCCAAACGATGGACTAACTCCCCCATGCCCCCATCACGCTCTCAGGGAAGTATCTCCTATGTCCAATCAAACCGACGCCATCCTCGCGTTACTTTGCGTACAAATTAGTGGAGGCATGCAAGTCGTGATAAAAGACACAAAGAAAAGAGACACATTATATTTAAAAGGAGACTTCAATTTTCTACAGACTGTTACAGCCAATTATGCTAGCATGTGTTTATTTTTTTGCCATTTCTGGCCAAGTATCCTCATACATCATATTGGCACAATGAAGACATACCAACACAATGGCAAGTGCTTTACGTCACTCATGTTGTGTTGGCTCGGCGCTTGGAAGCTCAGCTACCGGTATGGGGAAGCAAGTCGAGCTGTGTTAAGCCAAGTGGCTACTGTGTACTTAAAACAGCCAAAAGGCAAGACAGTTACTACAATTATTCCACGTATGTCCATGGTAAAACGTCAACGATAATATTAGCTCTTTCGATCGTTACAATGACAAATAAGGGGCTCAGCCTGTGTATAAAGCGCAAGCTAGGGTGAAGTGCTCATTGTAAAAGTCTACCTAATGAAGCACTTGTGATTTATTCTGTGCGCCCCTCGCAACTCTCACCTGTGGCAGTGGGTTTGCTGGCCTGGTGAGGATGCCTCCAATGTACACCACGTGTGGGAGGGTAGGCCTGGGGAACTCCAGCGCCAAGTCAGTGCACAGCATCCACATCTGGCTGCCTCGCACCAGGTCAGTCATAGCCACTCGCGGCTTGATTCCATGTTTCCTCATGATCCGATCGTACTTGGGGATCAAAATAAAATGGACTCCAAAGTTCTCTATGAGGTAGACAGCTGTGTTGGTGATCCTTTGGAACAGTGACATGCGGTCGGTCAGCAAAGAGTTGAACACGGGCACGTAGGAGAGCGGGGTCGGGGCTCCCACCTCCGTAGGGTACCACAAACCTGTGCTGACCACGGCATATTTCAAGCCGAGTATATGTGCAAGGACAAACCCGCACATTTCGTTGGGGTCCACCAGCAACAGGTCAAACTTGGCCTGCTTGAGGCGGGCCATGACCTCTGAATTGCCGACGATAGCATCACAATTCTGGCTGTAGTGTTCAAGAATGTCAAAAAGTTCCAGAAATGTAAGGCGGCCTGAAAAGATGTTGCCAACTTTAGACTGCAGGAAACCCTCAGCTGTGCTGCTGTTGAAAACGCCCGTGTAGCGCTGTAGTTTATAGTGAGGTGAAGGGAGTACCTCACGTCCCTCTGAGACTAGGAAATGGGTCTCATGGCCCTCCTGATGCAGAGAGGTGGCCAGCGTCTTGAAAATGTACATATGGGATTCAAACAGGGTTGGTGGGACCACAATGATTTTAGCAGCCCGCGATGCACTGGGATGCCACATGAGGAGGCCAACGAGGAAGAGTAGAATTGAGGGCAGGAGCATGGCTGAAATGAAAAAGATATTTAGATTAAAACACTGCTCATCAATCTTACACATTTAATAATGGACTGTATGCTTAGTGGAAATCACAGAAAAAGAATCAAACTTAGATTGACGTGTTT
The DNA here is from genome assembly GCF_054856545.1 of Hippocampus guttulatus. NCBI lineage: Eukaryota > Metazoa > Chordata > Actinopteri > Syngnathiformes > Syngnathidae > Hippocampus > Hippocampus guttulatus. Next base: position 13,544,532 of record NC_141269.1, read on the forward strand.
CCTGTATGAAATCTTTGGTGTGTACTTGGCAAGCTCACAAGACTACATGTTGCCCTCTTTATCCACTGCATTTCACCGATTTCACTCATTCGACTGTTCAACCTCTAAACAGCAATCACCGACACGTCGTGGGCAGCGCCATCGTCATACTCAAAAAACAACAACAAAAAGACAGACAAAAGAGAAACAGCTTTTGTGTTCATAAAAACAAAGAACCATTCGCAAGGATTATCACCTCCGTGCCCTATGACAACATGCATACATTATTTCTCCTTGAAAATAAGTTTCAACACAGAGGAAATTTTCATCATACAGAACTATGCAATGTCACAGATGTTTCTTGAATATAAAAATGGCATATGGACTCACTGTTCTGGGTACCTTTGCGGCTAGATAAAGGAGTCTCACTCTGTAAGAGAGTAACTTGAATGCAATGCCTGACTGAGGCCGTGTTGCTCAATTTGTTGTAGCAGCCAAGCATCAAAGTGTGAAACAAAAGGTTGTATTTTGGTGTCTGTTTGTTGGAAGGTTTGGGAGTTGGTAGAGGTACACAACAATTACACAGTAACTATTTCCATGATACTTTGTAAAGTGGCAGCACATCGGCCACAGGAGCACTCATAACATTGATGAACTGGCAGTTAGTTTTCAAATTTAGCAGAAGAGTGCTGCAGTAAAAGAAGCTTGTTGCTTTTTACAGCTTGCACTGTCCATCCATCCATCCATCCTCTATCCTCTATAGCATTTATTCTCACTAGAGTCGCGTGTATCCCGTAGCCTATCCCAGTTAATGTCAACAAGTCAAGAGTTCGGCTATTTCGAATTTGTCTTTTACAATAACATACTTTTGAAAAGAACAAATTAAAATGCATATTTTAGCATTAGACAGGGCCCATGTTGGCCTCCAAACTTGATGTGTTTTAGTATAAAAAACAGGCTACCTAGGATTTTTCCCAGCCTTTTGTGTCAGAAAAAAAAAAGCTATAGATTTTGGTGTTGAGCCCGTTTGTCAAACTCTGACTTGTTTGCATCGTTTCCTGACTTTAATGTTTAAGATCATCAAACACATTTTAATATCAGATAACACAATTAATAAAATGCCGTTCATAATAGGGATCGTATGTACTGTATTTAGGGAAAAATATATAGATTCAAGCTACATGGACCTATGTGGAAAAAGTACTTGCCCCCTGGATGGGGCACTCTCAACATTTGAAAGGCTTTCTATAACTGGCAATGAGTCTTTCACATTTCTGTATTGTTTGTTTGTGCAGGGCTAATCGGGCTTGGCTGTGGTCAGTGAAAATGAATTGAAAATATGATTAGCCACAGTAAATTCATGCTTTAAAAACGGAGGCAACTGGCAAATACTTTTTCAAACAAGTAACTGAATTTTTTTTCCCCCTCTTAGCAAATTAAATCATGTAACATTTTTCATTTTAATTTTATGTGTCTGATGTGTCTGATTTATTTGATGATCTTGGACATTAAAAGATGTATAAAATTATACTATGAAAAAAAAAGATTTTTATTTATATTGTATAGACATTGTGCTTTGAGGGATTAAAGTAGTCTTTAAACATCGAATGTGTTTTTCGGGCAAGAGACATTTTCAACCAAGTTTCAAGTTTTGAGAAAGATTTTGTTATTTTCAGGGCAATATTGATTTTGAATGGTATTCAACAAACGATAGCTGAGGTAGCAGACATACGACAGAGCTTTCAAGAATGATTCTCCTCTGTGCTGGGTGTTGCTTTTAACATTAGTGAGAAAAAAAAAGAGAAGAGCGGGTGGCCACACAAGACTGTTGTTCAAGTTCAACCAGTTTTCATCCTCGAAAGTGGATGCATGTAATGACAAAAATACAACATTGCAGTTGTTGTCATTATGCTATCAACATGGCATAATCGCGCTCTAATACCTGTCAACTAATGTATCCTTGGAAACGACAGCATCTGCAGCCTTGATGATGTATTGCTTATGCCGATTTGCTCAGTGAGCTCCGTTGAGAGGCCTGAACTTTCAAGAACAAGAGGACAAGTCATTCCAAAGGCTATCATATTTGATAACATGGAACAAGCATATCATAAGTGACACTGATATGCAATACCAATGTTTGCTGTTGCATTAAAATATTTGGGTGATTTGGAGAAACTCAAATTCCAAGGCTAAAGTAGTAAAAAAAAAAAAATTGAAGGCGGAGTTTGGAAGAGGAAACAGCACTTGCCGTTCTTTTACTGAGTCACATGCAAACCTGTTTATGGCAGAAACTTCCACACCATTACAAGGATTCGTCATAAACATTGCCACATCCTAACCCAATGACCAGTATTTAAAAATATTGTACAAATTTAAAAATAACTTCAGCCATAAGTGTATCAGATTAATGTTGTTTCCCTTTACACATTCATTCAGATAGTTTACTATCTCTCTAAGCATCAACACACACGTAAACTGGTCCGACAAGCTCTCTCACTCATTACTAAATGCCAACAACGCCAACAAAACAGAAGTCAGCTGACAAAAATGATACACCTGCACCTGTGGCGACCAGGCAAGAACAAATTTCCAAAAAAATCTCTGAGAGAATGCTTCAGTGTTTGCAGAATGGGAGAGACATTTTTAATCCATACGCATTAATAAGCATGACTGTTCCATGGTAGATGGCTACAATTTATGTAATCTAAAACATGGTGAAGAGTCATTATAGGCAGTTAAGTAACAATTCAAACCTATAATAATGTAAAAAGTAAATTATACGCTTTGTAAAATATTAGTGACTATTTTAATTGCTGACCCTGCAACCCTGGTTTTACGTCGGCCTAAACTCATAAGATCCTGGATCTTTTTGCAGGGACAAAGTGGGATCGTTTGCCTTGGAATACAGTAATAGTCGAATGAAAAGTGTCATGTAACCATTTGAACAGTTAAATTCATGATCAAAATTCATTTAAAATAACAAGAAGATAACTGGGAAAACCCGACTGTAATTTAACATGCAACCCCAAATGCGACTTCCTGGATCATTTAAAACTACCGAACGACGAATATACACCAAGAGTTTAATAAACACACAAAATAACACCGCATAAGGAGGTGGGGTAATGGGAAAAGCGCAACTACTCTGCTGGGACTTCACGCATCATTTGTACCCTTGGACAGGAAAGGCGGTGAACGCAACACGGTCACTTGGTTACACCTGTGCCTCAAGACTGACGTGTTGTCCTAAATAAACGACTCGGGACAATATACTGTATATAACGTTTGATTTGTAAACATCACCATATCATTTTACTGATGGCGGCTGTAGGTTCGACCGGAGGGAGAAAGAGTCGATCTGATAGTGCGGGACACCTGTCGGCAATTCGCAACGCTCTTTCGGGCCCACCTTGTGACTTGAATGTTGTTCCGGAGTAGAGGAAGACGTCTCTTCTGTTTCTATTCCCCCGTGGAGAAGTTCAACTTGGGAGCCCAAAAGTGGTAGAAAAGTGTTATCAGCAGTGCAGCGCATGTATGTTAACAAATGGTGGCCCGGGTTTTTGGAGGACGACGACCGGAGGGCGTACGCAAGCAACTGCCACTCGGTCCGATGGCGGAGGAAGGAAGGCGGGACTAGCAGCGACCCCGGGGAGGGATGGAAAGATGGGGAGTGGCTGAACATAGCCCGCGGTGCTTGGTTTGAGAAAGAACGAGATGCGTGAGCCGCTTAGTTTGTGTTACAGGTGAGGTGACTCTGTTGATGTTGTCAGCATTTGGGATGAGCGCTATAGGGGACGGGACGACTGTACACTTGTCATGTGCGTGACAGTCCGTAAAAACAGTTTTTTTTTTTACTTGCACTTTCACTGCCGACAAAAGTAGGTACCGGTACTTTAGCAAGGACGAGTGTGCTGGTATTTAACCCATTTAATCCCCATTTTTTCACAGACGTTTAAAAGTCAAAATCAGGTGTCATTGGTAGCCCTTTTAAGTAATCAGTAATAAAAATTTAAAAAAGTAGAGCCCTGTAAATTAAATCATTGTTGTCCTTCACAAATGTGACCGGTGGGATTAAATGGGTTAAGGCCTGGTACACACATAAGAATTTTTGAGATCTTAAAATAATTTTGGTATTCGTTACAGATCTCACGCATAGCGATTAAAATACAGTGATTGTTTGTGGCGCGCTACGATTATATCAAGACCAAGCACCATATATACATAAAAATTCTGCTCCATCACCGGTATACAATGTTTACAGTTTACATGCAGAGAGATCGGGGGTTCAACACCTCCACCACAGTAAACAGATTCTTATCAGGCAGGAAAGAGTGGAGAGTCACAACACGCATGCATAGAAGCATGTCTGTTTACATAGTAAACACACACACACACATTCAGACCAAGGAGATTTTGAATGCCTTGTAATTTGGGTGATGGGGCCCCTATTGTGTGTGTACTTAAACACAATTGAATGTTTCTTTGATAACAGTCATCCGTTTGTTTGTGCACCCCACCCCGACAACAGCTTCCTAACTTCTTTCTTACGTCCACAACCCTTGGTGTCGTGTCCCGACAGATTTATTTAGGTACACCTTAATCACAAAAGAGGTCGGCTTTCACGTTTGAGCCCATCAATCCAGAAAGTCTTGAATGGAGTGTCATGTAGTGGCAGCCACACTTATCTGTTCCTTGAACAGGATTTTGGCCAAAATGATAATCAGTTAACAATTAAAAGTTGATCAATTAACGTAAATCAACTAATGCCCTCATCATTATCTGAGGGAAAACATCTGTATTTTATTGCATCACTTTTCAACCATTAATGCATATAATAATATTTTTCAGTGCAAAGTTACTTTAAATCAAAGTGACTACTGCAAAGTAAGAAAGATTTGGAGACCAGAGTTATCTGTATGCACGAAGCATCCAAGACACCTACATTTTTGGAAGTCTGTCTGAAAAGTATGCGTGACAAAATACCAAATTATCCATTACTCCTATGAATCACCAATTTGCCAAGAGGGCAATGGAAAAGTGGCTTTCCATCCACTCTCACCCATGATTCCTCCTTTTACATTCTTTATTTCCACTTCACTCTCTCTTTACAGCTCCTCCTTATTGCTGTTCTCTTTCACCGCCTTCCCTCCCATCTCCTGTCCCCTCACATATCAGGTGGGTTATATGAGCTCCACATGAATTCTTCATCACCCTGAGACACCCAATCTACGCAACAACCAGGACAGATCTCTCACGAAGGCCCTTTTTTCGTTCCCAGCGTTAGTTTGGCACTTTGTACAGGTAGAATTGGGCGTAACGGGCCTTTGCGTGCTTGTGGGATGGAACGCAGCTATTTCCTGGCCAATCGTAGTGGCATCCCTTATTTGCATTAAAATCAGGGTAGGCGGAGCACAGTAAGCTGTACTTGGCATTGCAGAAATAGAAATAGACTTGTTGGGGTCCTTCCATGACATGGGAAGGTAAACTGCAAGATCTCCCCTTGTGGATCATGTAGTTGGTCATGCATGTGACGTGGGCAATTGGAAACTGGCTTAATGGCGCCCACGTCCATGCATCTGAGTCTTTTTTTAAACAAATACCAGTACTTGGAAATTATGGTATCAGGTCAATTCACAATACCGTACTGGTGCTTGGTACAACACTCATTTCATCCAACTTCTCAGTCAATGTAAATCAACTTGAGTCATTAGTAATGAAAAACCAGCTGTAACTGATTAACCAATCATTTAATTTTTTTCAATCTTGATGTACTGTATTGTAGCTTATAGAAGAAGAAAAACACAATTGAAATTTTGAGTTGTTTTATACACCATTTTTGTGACAAATGTAAGAAAGTGTAACAAAGGTTAAAAATGTAAAAGTTACAGTGTAAAAAAAAGTGTAAAAATGTAAGAAAAATGTAACAACGACAGGCTTATTACTTATTTTGCTTATTTAATTTGCTTTGCATTCAAAGGGACTTGTGTAAATGATCTTCCATTTTACACCGGAGCTCTTTTAAGATGTCTGCTTATCTTCAATGAATGACCAAAGTGGTCATTCTTCCAGATAAGAGCCTCTGTGTGTACTTATCTTATCTTGGCCATAATTTACAGGGAAGCAGTATGGTGTCTACTTAATTTAGTGCCACTGACAGCTCGTACCTCATCTAATCCCACGAGGGTTCAGCAAACACTACATGTGAAGGCTTCTTGACTTTCAATTTTTAGAACTCCGTGCTCATAAAGTTGACTATCACTGCTGCGCAGTGGTTTCACAGACTTCACAACCACATCATTACGCATCTGATTGATGCGTGATTGACTACGCACTGATCATTTAAATAATAGTGAAGTCTGTGGATTATTATCTATTCATAGCTCTTGTATTGATTCTGATTCGCTGTACAGTATGTGGACCTCTCCTACTGAATACAGTCAATGTAAGTGATACTTTTCTTTTTCAGAAACACGATAGAGAGGCTAACTCGGCCCTAAATGTTTCTTTCAATTTGAAGAGATAATTGTACCATAAAATATGGTGGAATTCCGCATACATATTTTGTGAATTCATGAATGAATGGATCAGCAGCTGTCATCTAAAAGATGAATTCAACACCGAAGCGAAAGATGCATCCAGTTACAACTATCAATCAAAAAAATGCTCATCTGCAATTATGCTTTCACTGACGTCCTGTAAACAAAATACAGCGGCATTGGATCAAAATTCTTTGGGGTAGAAAGTACAATCAACAAGTGTAATGAATAGTTATGGCCAGCAGGGGGCAAGCAAACACCATGACATAAAGCTCAGCAGCAGTTCTTGTAATGAAATTCTCGACGGCACCACAGTAACATGGTTTATATCCCCTGTCAAATAATTCCGGTTTGGTTCCCATGCTTGACTGGGACAATGGAAACAATACTCTGAGTGCGCATTAGTGTTCATACAATAACTTGTGACTCCTGACAAAAAGTAACATAGAAACACAGCTGGTTGCCACTCACTGCACCTGACATCCATCTACAGTAAGTTCAATGGGATTCATTTCTTAGGAAATAGTATGCCTTTGTGGCATCGTAATAAAGATAAGTGACAGATGCACCATTTAGTGCATTTTGGAGCATTGAAACGACATTTGGGAAGTCCTTATTGCAATGAGAATGGAGGTCAAAACATTCAGCCATCAATTCCCTAGATCACTTCCCACTCTCTCCCTCTACAGCTGTCTCTTTGGCTTCTTTTCCTTACCCAAGAGCTCACTCACTGGCTATGTAATCAGTCGTCTCAGCACTGGCCCTTTTCTTTCTGCCTGGCCTGCCTTATCGCTTCTCTGCAGTTTCCTTCTATGTCATTACTCTGCTATTAGTGTTGCATCCTGGGGCTGAAACACTGACCTTATAGCCACAGCTATGCTCAAAACATCTGCATGTGCAAGATAACACAGTCACCTTGCTACCTCTCGCTGTATAAAACAATGTCCAAGAACAACTACACCTATAGATTTGTTTTTCCTATAAAGAAGTGAATTTCCGTACAGAAAAAAACAGAAATATATGAAATGCAATTTAAATGTAGAATGGAGTTGACTTTTTATGACCTCCCTTGATAAGGATGTCGGCCGACATGATGAAAACAGTTAAAAAACGCAATACAAACTACTTGAATCATAAAATATTAAATTTAATAAAATAATCAATGATAAAATTGTCAAATGGATTCTCACGCAGTTAACGTAGTATTGCACCACATTATGTGCATGTTGCCCACTCGGCATCCATTGCAGCCTTGTCATTCTGCGAGGGGGATTACCCCGTCTGTGGTCCCCTCCTAAGGGTTTCAACTTTTTTCCCCCAAGGAAGGAGACTCGTGATTGAGGGTTGTATAAATAGATTTGACTTGACTCAAAATACATAGTTAATAGCCTGCTTATTGGGATGTTGTTGTCATTTCATAGAATTGATGTGTATCATATTTGTAGCCCGAGTTCTTTTTAAATGACTGATTATGTCAGTCTGTTAGCTTTAAGCAAAAACGATTTCAGGTTTTAGGATGTTTTCTTGAAAGACCTTTCTCGCGTTTATAAGTTGTATTTACACAATATGGTTGAAGTGACACAATCCGAATGTGGTACATTGCAGGAGAAAAACAACACATGCATTGAATCTTATCTCTGCAGTGACCGATGTGAGGGGCAGATTATTTGACTCCTCCAGTGCTATTATTAACAAAACATTTTATAGTCAAGTCAAGTTTAACGACACGGCTCTTAATCATAAAATAGTCTATCTTAAAGGAATCCACAGTTCACAAAGAATCAAAGACATCCCCTGTTCTTCGCGCTCTATCTGGGACAAGAAAACAACTCTGACAATACCCATTAAGGGGGAAAGAAACCATGATAAGCAATCACAGACGGAAGGACCCCCTTACAGGATGTGCAGGCTGCAATGGATGCCAAATGGGCAGCATTTAGCACATGATATGATGCTGTACAATGTACAATACAATACAATACATGCTGATTTATATGGGTTAAAAAAAGCATTCAATAAAGTGAACCGCCACATTTAGACGTCTCCAGAAGAGTGGTGGCCCTCAGGACCTTTCCCAGTTGGTCTAATAGTCTAGACTGCAACATCTGATGGGAATTGGTTCTCTTCAAATCTTGTCCCGGCCATTTGATGCAGAATCCTTAGAGCAAAAACAAGCTTAACTTTGATCATCACCTCCTGACACTCTGAGAGCAGGAGAGGAGAAGCGGCAGTAAAATAGGCCAAAATCCAGATGTCGCGGGGTAAGGCAGAGCATGGGACTAATCGTAGACTAGGTGTGGTGGTTTCACCAAATGTTGAACACTTTAAGACTCCAACGTGTCAACCTCAAACATCTTGGGTCAGATGTTGTCCAGAATGACTGTTGCACAGTAATGCCTGACATTTGGAATATCAGGTTGATGAATAAACACATTTGATTTCTTTGGCCGTAGTTTATGTAGCTCAATTATTTGAACAATAGATGATCAGTCAAAATGAAAATGTTGCTGGACTTTTTTTTTTTTTTTTTTGCTATATAACAGTCCAATTCAGTCACTCTGGTATTGCATGACGGAACTTGCTTGTATAGTTTTAAATTCTAGTGAGTGTTCCGCTACGGTAAGCTACTCCTAATTCCCTCTTGATGGATTTTCTACAGATTTTTTTTTTTATCCCAAATCCTCTCACTTCACCTCCCTCGGTGCTCTCATTTCCTCTTCCCCCATCTTCTCACTGAGCAGGTGCACCGGGACAGAGCCACTGAGCTGTGAAATCTCTACTCCTTGAGACACATTTCATGCCTCGCCCATCAAAATGCATACACACAAGATGTCAACCTACTTTCCTCCCTTATTCTTATCTTTTCCTGTGTGTGTGTGTGTGTGTGTGTGTGTGTGTGTGTGTGTGTGTGTGTGCGTGCGTGCGTGCGTGTGTGTGTGTGTGTGTGTGTGTGTGTGTGTGTGTGTGTGTAAATGCAAGTACAGGTATACGGTAATAGGAAAGGGTGAAGCTTTTAGGGGCAGTATTAGGATAATTATGACATTGGGAAACTGATGGTTATAATTGATTCAGTGCTTGTATCTGCATACTCGCATGCGTGTGAGCTTGTGTCTGTCTGTTGCTGACCACATCTACATCTTTAATGTCTGAGGATGAATAATGTATGAGGCCCATGGCTCGCAATGCACACACACACACACACACACACACACACACACACACACACACACACACACACACACACACACACACACACACACACACACACACACACATAACTGACTCCATTTAGGCAAATATCACCCACATTTTCCCGTAGTGCCACTGTCATCACAAGGCTTCTTTTGTTGATGTGAAAGAGCAGAGAAATATGTTGGCTTCTTGAGTTTCCTGTGAACACGCAGCAGATTTCCTGTCAGATTGAACCACAACCCCAGCTCATTTCTTTTTTTGTAACCTGTGTGTACTTTTGCTGCTGACATCTTTCAGCAGTTTAGTGGCACACCTGACCGGAGAAGCTTTCATGATTCAATCATGCATGCTTGCTTTATAATGCTAATTTGACTCTCACCTCTCAGATCTGAACCCTGTCATCGTTCCCACATGCCCACACACACACATTCATCTTTTTCCACCACCTCTTGTGAAGATGACTATTTGAAGCTGCAGCCTTGGATGGTCTCTACAGCAACTGCACATACTGATGTTTTGACCCTACTGGCCGCCACCATAATAGCAATTCCACCCTCAGCTCATACCTTTTCATTTTCCTCATGTCCATAGCTGTGTCTTGCTGGACTGGATTACTTCCCAACGCGCAAAACTAAGTAAATTGAGCACTTCACTGAGCGTTTTGATAAGTACTCTTGAAATGGCACGCATTAACCGTGTCCACAAGTGAGCAGGCACCAACACATTGGAGTGCTTCCTAGTGGAATCGTCATCATAACACACACCATACAAATGGGATGTCTTCTTCTGCCATTGTGGTGTGGAACTGGATGGGAGAAGCCAAGACGGCAACTTCTACTCTCAAAAAAACTAAACCATATGGTGCTAATGTTAATTTTATCAGAGTTTATTGACGAACGGCAAACTGCCGAATCACTGCTTGACTCATACGTACAAGAAAACATAATACAATATTTTCACAATTATTGTTGTTTTGGGGCTTTTCATACCAGTTCCTAATCAACATTTGATTTTCTCAAACATTTTGGAGTCAGGGTGAGGTCCATTTTTTCCACTCACATGAGATATATGACATAAACAGGATATTTCGTTTCGTTTCATTTCCGCTTCGTTTCGTTTGTTTATTGAACATAAAACATATACAGTAATAATTTGACAGAAAGTAAGGTAAGTAAAATAGTAAAAAGGAAAGAGAAATCAGTCATCATTCAACACAGTTATTATGTTCAAGGGAGTAGGAAGAAGTAAAAAACTTATCTAGTCCTACCCCGTGTTATGTGTTTATATCTAATAGATCATTTTTATATCAATCAGAAAAAAGAAAGTAAGAAGAAAAAAGTCTCCATTAAGGCTCATGCTTTAACCTTAACCGTGATATTTTTACAACTTTTGGTTTGTATCGGGATTTTAGACATACACACCCTGGCACTCTTGTGTCAATTTTCTCTTGTATTTATAATGGATATTGCAATACCTTTCTCTATTTATCAACTTAGGTCTGATTTATTGTTATATTTAATGTTTAGAATTTATCACCTTAACTCTGATTGATGTAGGTTGTACTATTTTTTTGAATTTGTTTTTGAACTCAGCAAGCAATTCAAAAACAAATATATTTCTAAGTTTAACATTCAATTTGGGAGGAAGGACTGTCTATGTTGTACCCAAGAACACAAAATTACGCACTAATCTCAAAAGAAGCAGCAGCTGAGCCAAATTGGTATTTTGCATAAAATGTGACTAGAATTAGTATTGGAGCTCAGCATGCACATAGAGCTTGCACATAGAGCAAATTAAACAGATCACTAGAAAACTAATAAAAAAATTCAACGACTAGAGATGATTTTCTATTTGCACATCATGACGGTATTTTTGACAGCACACACCTTGAGGTTCACTATTTTCTAAGTGCTTTTGTAAAAAATGTTTTCGTCAACCCTCTCAACTCTGGTAAAACAACTATGATAAGCACCATCGGAACAAATCTGCTGTCTAGAACCTGTTTCATACTGCAGCATAAACACAGAAACATCACATTTCTCCACTCAGTTCCACAAATCATTCAGAGTGGGTTACTAAGTTGTATTTTTTTATAACCGGACAATATCATCTCCGAGCATCAGTATGCAGTACTGAGCCATCCTCTGCCAGGAAAGTGCCTAAAACCCTCATGAGTCACCACTACCAAGCTCGAGTGTGAATAACAGGGGACAAACCGAGGATAAATAAAGGACACCAATACGGACTAGCACTCTTGTGTATTAAGGCAAGATTATATGTCGAAATAAATGCAACATTAACTTATATTATACTGTATATACATTTTTTTAGTACACTGTATATCTACTTTAAAAAAATTCAGTGTACTGTATCTAAAGATATGATATGTGTGAAAGAAATAGTCAACGTTATCTATAAGTTTTTTTGTCTTTTGTTTTTTTAAATGCAGAAATAAAAATGACATTCATATCAGTGCTGTCTAAAAGTACAGAATAAGGTGCTTGGTGAGCAGTGTGGAAGATGTTGGCACGACAGTAAAGAGTTGAGGGAAACTGATATTAGCATTTCTCTCCCAGGGTGGAATTAAAAGCCCGCATGGCATCGGGAAGAAAGCATTTCCGCAATCTGTCATTGGAACACAACAGAAACATCAGCCGCAATGAAGCTGCTCCCCTGCAGCCTAGAACTGGTGCTGTACATTGGATACTGAGGATAGTCCACGATGGACAGAAGCTTGCTCAGCACCCTCCTTGCTGCCACAGACGTCAGGCTGTCAAACATTGTGCCTGAGTGTGCCTTCCGCCTCAGTTTATCCAGGCAAGAAGTGTCTCTTTCATTGATGTTTGGATTAGAACGCACAATGTCTCAAGTGTTATTGGAGGTTGAAATTATAATTTACTGGGCAAACTAATGACATTCAAGAAATGCACTGTACATATTTTGTTTTATCGAGGTGTTATACTGAGAGATGTTTCTTCGGGCGACACGGTGAACAAAGGGTTAGCATGTTCGCCTCACAGTATATAGGTCCAGGTTTGAACATGGGCCTTCCAATGTGGGGTTTTGAATGTTGTCCCCATGCTTGTGTGGGTTTTCTCCGGGTACTCTGGTTTCCTCTCGCATTCCAAAAACATCCACTGGAGGTTAACTGAACACTCTAAATTGTCCCTACGTGTGACTGAGTGAGAATGGTTGTTTGTCTATGTGTGTCCTGCGATTGGCTAATAGCGAGTTCAGGTTCTGCCCCGCCTGCTGCCCAAAGTCAGCTTGGATAGGCTCCAGCACACCCGTGACGCTTGTGAGGATAAGTGGTTCAAATCATGGATGAATAGATGTTTCACATTTGGGTCCTTTCACTTCATTGCAGCAAAGTTATACACTACAAAGTACTTTGTAAAATCACAATATTATATCTGTTGTTGAACTACTTTCTGACAGTGACTAAATCAAACTACAATAATTATTATAGTTATTATTACTATCATAATGCACCACCCAAATACATGTAATTACATTGGACTGGTCTGCCAACCTTTATACCCAAAAGTCCCTTTGAAATAATAACTCCATTAATAGTAGGACATGCATGTGCAGTTTCAGGTGCAGTCTGCAATGTTCCATATTTCAATGTTGCTTCACGACTTAAGTGTTTTTTTGTTTTCCAGCTCCAGCGACGCAGCCTTCTGCATGAATCACTATTTCACATATTTACCCTTTACCTGTCTCGAGGGATGTCCACTTCCTTCTTTGTAACTTTGATTGCTAACCGAGCTCAATAATGTGCCCAAGAAAACTGTCAGCATGACAAAGCTGTGTGATACATCCGGGTCCGGCAGAGTGAGTGCGCTTGAGAGTGTGTGGGTGGGTGGGTGGAAAAAAAAAGATTGACACATTATTCGGTTACGCCTTGTGTCTCTTCAGTCTCTCGTTAGCCAGTGTTGACACGTTGTGACTGATAGAACTGTTCGTTACCATTTCTCCACGAGGTTGAGCAACTATATCAATGCCCCATTTCCACAGAATATACTGTACCTACTCGGGTCAGTAACTCACGATTTGCTTCTTCGCTGCTTTTGAGGATACATGGCATAAAATGACCTAAATAAAGATATGCCAATTGTAGCATTTTAGCCAATTGCTGTACCTTATCTCTGGAGTCCGCAATCTCCCCTTTGCTGCAATTTTTTTTTTGCCCTCCTTAGTCTCCTCTGTCCTCTGTATGGCAGTACCAATGTTCAAGATTCCAAAGTTATCTAACTGCATTCAGTGAACTAGTCTCTGCAGAGGTGTAAGAATGTGTTGGTATGATGTCAAGGTCTTGAACCGAGGATCCCCTGCTAAGAAGAACTGAAGACTCTCATTTGTTTCCATTTTTTATTAGCATCTTGTTCTCAGTGATGAGTTAATTGCTGTATGTGTTCACAAATTCCAGCAGAATATTTTGAAGTGGAAACACCAAAGTGAATCGAGTGATCTTAGCTCTGTGTGCAATGCACTTTTTTTTTAAATAGGATTGTGAAACCTTGATATCTGGTGATATTACCAGATTAATAATAGAAATTAGGTCACTGGTGGGGTAGTGGTACACTCACCTGACTTCTGCGCGCAGCATGGGATCATTTCCCATTCAGTTATGGTGTGCATGTGGGTGTGAATGGACGTTTGTGCCCTGTGACCGATTGGCGACCAGTTCAGAGTGTAGTCTGGGATACTCCCCACAACCCTGTTCAGGATAAACGGTTTTGAAAATGGAAGGGAAATAGAAATCACCTTTAACTTCTAATCATTTGCCTGGTGGGTTCAATTCCTCCTCGGTGATGTGAATCTGAGCGTGAAAGGTTCCCCGATTGACTGGCGACCAGTCCAGCGGGTCAACCTTCTGTTAGAGGTGTTCATTTTCAGAGTCATTTTCCTCCAGTAAACTACCTTTGAAAAAGAGTCTACCTGTCATATTTTGGGTTTTGGAAAATGACATCACAGCCGCTCAAAGCTCAGGTAACGACCAATCCAATCGTGCGTGTTATACACAGTGGCGGTTCTGGGGGAGGGGGGGGGGGGCAACAGGGGCCAGTGCCCCTGTAGCAACGATTCTGGCCCCCCCTGTGGCCCCCCCTCCGAGCGCAGATTACGCAGTCGTGCCGAGTCGCCGACGCGAAAGGTGGAAACAAAGTGCGTGATTTAACATTCTAGTCTGACTCTTTAGTGCGCTGCGCCACTTAAAAATGAGCGGGAAAATGAGAAGCAGTCCGCAGAGAAGGAAATTACCACGACACGAGTGCCATTTGCGCGTGTGTGCGTGTGTGTGTGCGTGTGTGCGTGTGTGCGCGTGTTTGTGTGTGTAACGGTTTTAGTCTCCCTTTTTATTTTTATTTAACAGGATCAATATATAAGACATTGCCTTTTTAAATTTGGATAATTATATGCATGTAAAACATCTAGCTTCAGTGTATTTGCAATTTTTGTCCCCGGCAGGCTGGTACCATATCATCCCCTGGCTTGAATATTCTCAACAGATGGACACGGCGTATTGTTACGCTTGCAGACATTTTAGCCCTCCTAATACTGTTTTTTTCCTCATCACTGTAATGTTATGACTACAATTTCAAAGTCTGAAGAAATAAAAAGTCAAATAAGATTTCGAATCTGTCTTTTTAGCCCTGGGTTGAATGTGCCCCCCCATCAAAACCCCTGGCCCCAGCCCGGCCCCCTCAGTGAAATTAATCCAGAACCGCCCCTGGTTATACGGAAGCGTGTATCGTTCACTATTTCCAAAGAAATCATGCTAACTTGATCCCAGATAGTCAGTCGGCCTTTTGCAGCTTCCTAAGAGGAAGGTGATTGTCAGAGCGCGAGCACTGTGTCCTGCGCGTGCACGACACGCTGCGCACAGACTGCAAGTGAAGAGAGGTAGAGGGAGAGAGAGAGAGAGAGAGAGAGCTGATATTCGTGGTGACAGCGAGCAGCAGCGAGCACATAGTTTAGACGAGCGGATGCGACAAGGTAGGCACGGAGGGAGCCGAACAACTCAACACGACTACACAGCGTCGACGTGATGCCGTGTTGTGTTCATTTTACGGTGCGAGGCGGACTCTGCGGAGCCCGACCTGACGTCGTTTTGTTTGTTTGTTTGTGTCCGCAGATGCTGAGCGTCGCCTTGCTGTGCGTGTGCGCCGTCGTCCTCGGACGCGTCTCGGCTCGTTCCAACAGCGGCAATTTTTTGGATGATAAGTGGCTCGCTGGAAGATGGGATAAATTCAGAGATGTAAGTCACGTTTGACCACCAGTACCCGCCTCCCCTCCCCCCCATTGTATGTGTGCGTGTGTCTGTGTGTGGATAGTGATCACGCGCTGCTTTTTGCGCCTAACGGGCCCGTCGTTGGCGTGTGTGCGTGTGTCATTCGCACGCTTTGCGCTGGATACACTGTCCAGACAATGCAAATGACCCTCGCATGTGTGTCCTTTCTTTCCAAAGGCTTTTACACAACACACACACTTAATTGTGTACAGGATATAAGGCTTGGATGTTCTTTCTGCTTTGCATTCATGTGTTGTTTATGTCACAAAATGGCCAATTTGCACGTTGCTACTAAAGTGTGCCATGTCTCCTCCGGAAGTCTATTTAAAAGAGTGTTATTTGGCATTTAGTGGTTTCCTTCTTCGCCCTCTATCAAGTAGTGAGTGTGTTTGGTTCATGGTGCTCTTGCTTCAAATAACAGGCTTAAAGTAAGGTGCTGTCAGCCACCATTACCTCGGCATGCCGAAGGCCACTTAGTGCTGCTGCTCATTGTCGTGGCGAATGGCATCTAGCCTCTCATCATTATGAGCTCGGCTGCAAAGTGGCCTGCGAGGAGATTCTGTGCTGGCTTCATCACCTAAAGCCCTTTTTTGGCATTGTACATCCATACAGGAAGCGATGAAAATAAAAAAACCCTTCATCGCTCCATCCAACATCAGCGTCTCTATTTGTGCAGAAATGCTGGGAAACAGTAAAAGGGTCCAATACAAAAGCAGCATTAAAAACTCTTTTATTAAAACATTTTATTCAAACGATGTTTTTTGTTATTCTGGTTGTCATATCGTGGATCGGAGAAGTATAAGGAACAACTAACCAAGATTTTTCTGCTATGGCAAATATCCAAATACAGTGGAAAGTTGATTTAATGGATTTAATGGCATAAAATACTGTCCAGTCCACTCAAAATGCTCTTGTACAGAAGTTGGCAAAAAAAAAAGGGGGGGGGGGAGTACCAACAATTTTGTACTTTATTGGGTGAGTTTAGGCCACGATAAAAGTGCTTCACATCATCGGACAGTTGGCTTTAACAGATGACCCCTAACACCAATGACTTCATTAAAGCAACGTTTCACCATATACAGAATCCAGATTTAGTTTCCCAGTTTAACATTTAGTTTGTCAAGGTTGGTCGTAGGGTTTAAAGGACTTTGGAGCCGATCACTCGTGATGTTGCGAGACATGCCGAGGCTTTGAAGCGTGTATCAAGCTTTGCGTGATTTTGGGGAGAAGCCGAAAATGATGAGGTCCAAAGCCTCGTTAGTAGCATTTAATTTAGTTCGAGATAGTTTGGCTGTACAAATGTAAACACTCCTGGGAATCCTTACCAAAGAGGGTGTTGGTGAAGTATGTAACAAGGCTGAGGTTTAGCGTAGTGGCGTTCAATTCAGTGAACATTAGATGTGTGAGCTTGATCCTCAGGCTGGACGCATTATAGTGTTGTTGTTTTTATATTGTGGTTTTCACTATTTAATTTCTTCAACATTGAGGTGTTTGTGTTTCAAGGAAAATGAGTCCAATAACAACACCTCACTGCGAAGGTAAAAAAAAATAAAAATAAAGAAATACTGTGTCCCAATGTACTTTGCTATCATGTGAAAGGATGCGAAAACATTTACTCACACAGAATACAAATATCATATTAGGCCTATGCACTTCATGTTGAGAAATTTTTTTTGTCATCCGTCAATGCCAAGAGTAAAAACAGAAGCGAAAATCATCTTTGCATCAGCGCATCACACATTGTGTGGTTAAGATGTCTGTAATTCTACACATGGCCAGCAGGTGGGTTCGTGTGCACATGAAGCTTCAAGAAGTGAACCCATTGCTCGAACCAAATGGCTGAAATTCAAACAAAGCTTCAAGGGGCTTCATCACGCCATCACTACGGCGATCATCAATTGAAATGTTTTTTTTTAATGATAACCAATTACCGGTCCCATCATAAAATGGACCAATCTGTTCAATCTATTGAAACGTTTTTTTTTTTAACTGGGTAACATGGAAAATGTGGGCGGTGGTATTCATTCACTCAGACCATGTTGGCAGATTCTTTTGTTTTAGCTTTTGTCGTGCATTCAGTAGCATTAAGAGGGTACCTGGTGGTGTACATGATGGTTAGCTTTGACAATGCATTTCTGGGTACTTTCGTAAAAGACTGCGATGGATCAAACTTTCTTTGTATGTCATGTTGTGGCCAGTGAGTGGAGAATGCTGTGGGTTTTAGGTGGAGTATATGTCTCTCGCCTCCAGACATCAACAATCATCAATGATTCGGACTTGCTCCCACTTGCTGAAAATATCGTACATGCACACAACCGTGGTTGAATAACAAGCCTTTCACTCCCATCAGTTTTAATGAGGGTCTTTACCTTCCATAGTGCATGCATGGAGTTGACTGTTTCTCTGAGTCCTCACTCCTGACATACAGTATATCATGTCGGGGAGACAAACTAAAGCAGAAGAATATATACTCTGTAATTTTCTCCCAGGTTCATATGTAAAGCCACACGACTTACTTGTTCCTTTTTTCTTTTGTTTTGTTTTGTTTTTTTACCATGTCTGTCACATAAAACCATTTAGGGGGACCCATGTGTAAGCCAAATAGGAACTGTGGTTGTGTGTGATGTGAAACAAATAGTCGAGTATTTAAAGACCAGAGGAAGATTCTCTCTGGTTGTGTTCAATCAATTTTTGAACTGCATTTTCAGTAGTCACGTGACAGCTTGCGACGCTCCGGGAACTTCCTGTTTACATGAATCACAGGACTTACCCCCAGATGTCCCCAACCAACCGATTCACACATAAATCGAGTGTTAACGAGCTATGTAATTTGTCATACTTGAAGCCGTTAACATTGGCTAATCATCATTTTGATT
The DNA here is from genome assembly GCF_054856545.1 of Hippocampus guttulatus. Classification (NCBI taxonomy): domain Eukaryota; kingdom Metazoa; phylum Chordata; class Actinopteri; order Syngnathiformes; family Syngnathidae; genus Hippocampus; species Hippocampus guttulatus. The sequence continues at coordinate 13,563,410 of NC_141269.1, forward strand.
CTGTCGTTTGAATTGTTTACGAACAGGATGGCCCACTTGCAGTCAATTGAAAAGAGATTCTTCAGCACATCTGAATCAGACCGATTTGTCTTAGCACATATGCTGGTGTTCTACGACAGCCTTTACTTTAATCTGATTTGAATGTTATATTTTAAGCATATACTGTCTGACTTTTATCTTTACAGCCATAAGTGGGCCTCCTGCTAAGTGCACAAGATAGGATCTTGGCCACTGACTTAATGAAAGTCCTGTTGGGAGAGCGCCTGGGGCTCACTGAGCCGCAGCTCAATTTTTAGACTTTGTAGCATCGAGTTCAGTGATTAGCTGTTGGGTAAGGTTGGGAAACCCCCCAAAAATGAGGTGTGATTGGGCACGTGCCATGTCTTGTCTTTTCGTTGGAACACATTGTTGCCGCTTTACTCAGAGTTTTAGGACATGTATTTATATCCCGTGTCTTCATTTCTGGTACGATGTTCAAATACACAAAGCAAAATACAATCACAGTGTGACAATTCGGCTTATAGAATGTAATTATATTTATATGAGATAGTCACAAGATGTCCTTTTAATCTGTTCTGATGTTTTGTAAAGGATTTTTAATCAGATATGGGAATTATGATGATTCAGTGATGTAGTGTGCGGTGTTTCAGGTGCTCAATCTGAATCTGAATCCAAACTGTGCGTTGACAGCATTGTTTGGTTCGTCCTACCTGCTTTGCTCTCCTCTAGTCGGTTCATGCACCCTCCGCTCATTTAAAAGGGAGCCAACGCACAGCCCAAAACCTGATGATTTTCAACATAGTAACATCATTGGAACGTCACCTCTTTACTTCATTCATGCCTTGACAAACATGATCTTGGTCTGTAGTGTCCCAAAATGGTAGAGTATGATAATATAACACTACTAGACTGATACGTGAGGTCTGTTGTGTGGGGCAGGTTTGGGCAAAGTAAGGCCTGGGGCTACGCTCTCTAATCTTAAATCCAATTGAGCATTTGTTACCTTAATTAAGCCATTGTATTTTCTTAAAAGTGGTAATGGATGGATGGGTTTTTGCTTTTTAAAATTCTGTTATTTGATTGTTTTTTGATTGTAAATAATCAAATAACAAAATCAATAATTTCACATATACCATACGTTTATTTTTTAAATTAATTTATTTTTAGTTCATTGGCACAGTGCACATTAATCAACACAAAAATAAACAGTGTAAATGCACCAGACTTGGCATAAATGCTCATTTTCGGCCATAGTCCGAAGGCAGGTTTCTAAAAATTATTTGCTGATTTGATTTTACTGTAAAAACAAATAAATTACTTAATTACTAAAAGAAAGTATTTCACATCCACATTTTGATTTTTTAACCTCATCGGTGAATGGGCTAGCCTAAACTGTTTGTCAATTTTAAAAACAAAAATCAAATATGGTCCTTGAACACAAAGGTTTGTCCTCTCCTGGTTTAGAGGGTGCAAATATTTGACCATTGCACGGCCCTGGCAACCCCGTGCTGTATTACCGCATTGATTTGTTACTGTTCAGCAAACTGAGAAAGTTAAAGAGTAATAAAAACTTTATGCACCCGTTCAATCTTTTCTTTTCGTCCCCTTTAGAATACAGCCATGAAATGTATTTCCACTTGTATTTAGGGGGGGGGGGGGGTTGATTTGTATTTTAATGTCCTTTGTGCAATATGTCCTGTACAGTTTAGCTTGTGGAGGGTAAATGATGCAAAGAAGGTAGAGTCCTCTAGGCCTTTTTTTCACTTCAGAGCACCTCATTGTTGAGGTGTGCGTGCGTCAGTAAGTGTGTGCTTGGTACAGTGAAGACGTGAGCATTTCTCTTGTTGAACATTAAAATGGAGAATGGAGAGGAGGAAGCCATGAGGGTGCAATTAGCAATGTATGGAGCGGGGTGCGGGGGGGGGGCTCTATTCTGTACAGTATAGGGTAGATGAAAGCAAAGGTGATAGAAGTAGTTATTATCATGTAACATTTTTCTCGAGCACTCAGTTTATCACAAGTGCAAAAAAGATGAGGGGAACTAATAAGCCTTTTGAGTCACAGTTGGTTTGACTGTGTGCATTTGTGCAAACGATGAGAGAAGATTGTCGAGTGAGAGAGAGGTGGAAAGGAGATGGAGCGATAAAGTGAACACTTTCTATATTTAGACACTCAGGAAGCAATTAGATCATTCATAGTGGATTTGGGGTTCTCTGTCTTTCGGCAAAAGCAGACTATTTATTGAACCGTGTTTGTTTGCGTGAGTTGCGTTCAATCCATCAAGGATTCAGACCAAGGGCACTTTTTGTTGTCATGACTAAGGTCCTGGCCCCCATTATGCAACGTTTTTCTCATTCACGTCCCAAATAGGCGAAAGGAAGCTCACAAAGCACACAGAAGAAACAAATATTATCCTTGCTCACTTGACTTCATTTCTTCATAATGTAATACGATGACCTTGTCGAGGGAAAAGATGAAAAGTGCAGCGACACCAGAATAAGAGCTGAGGAGGGGGCAAGAGTTACCCCCTCTTGACATCACGGAAGGGAGGGCGCACGAGGGAAAGAGGAGGATAATTTGACATTAAAATGTCATCCTTTGGGGAAAAAAAACAAAATTCAAAAGCACAGCATGTATTCACTGAGGCACAAATGACTAGCGTTAGTATTTTTAGGCTAATATGAAATATATTTCCTCGTAAGTTGTAACGTAAGTCGTTGGAATAAAATGATTCTGTCACGTTTGCGAGATGGTAGGTGGAGGACCCCAAAAAGCAGGGAGGCAGGAGGAGTAGGGTGGACTGAGCAAGATGTATTTCACAAAAATACAAACAGGAGAACGCTGGAAACAAACTAACTGATGTATACAAACAAAGGCCTGAAAACTAAAGGAAACCAAAGTCACAAAAAAAACCCCAAAAGCCTAAGACAGAAACAAAGCATGTCAGGGGCACACAGACACATACACAATGATCCAACAAAGAGTGACAGAACCCAGGGAACTAAATACAAGCAAAGTGACGAGACAACGTGAAACACCTGGACCAGAGACAACGGGTTGAGGGAGCTGATTCATTGGTTAAACACAAGGGACCCGAATGACGAGAACAGAAGAAGGGCACAAGGGAACAAAACCAAATGTAATCGAAACAAAAAACATAACAGATTCCTTCTTAGTCCGTAGTGAGGAAATACACAAACTGTATAATACAGATGCCGAGAAATGAAAATTCTTGGTCGAAAAGTCACAATCAAAAATACGGAACCCGAGGATGAAAACTGAAAGAGCAAAAGAAATTGTAATATCTTCAAAACCGAACAAGAATTTCCTCGGCTATGTTTTGTTCCCGCACAAATTTGATTATGTGTCGGTGAATGTGTTAAAATTCAGAGACTGATTTGCACAAGGCCACCATGATCAGACAGATTCTTGTAAAGAGATGTTTCATTTCAATCAATCCATCGAACAATAAGGGAAATGAGGATAACAAGAATCTGCATAAATTTAACACTACAATGAATATCAAACTGAAATTTTCGATGGAAAATACCCTGAAAGCATCCTTTGAGTAAAGTAATACAACACCGGCGTCTGTTTCAAATTTTACGAGCAAAATACCGTCTGCAGCCCTGCTCTTGCTCTCTTTGGCAATGCAACGTGATTGAACAAACATTCTGTTTTTCTGTTCTCCTGAAAAGTGAAGATTTTGGAGGCCGATGCCGGCGATAATGTACATGTGGAAAGTCATTTAAATGCAATAAAATACAGCAAATAAGATTATAATGACTATTATTTCTTGCCAACATTTGCATAATAAGTGTCATGCATCAAGTCGTTAAAATGCAGACATCCTTTCTGAGCCGTGATGGAAAACTTTTAGACCGAAACCAAAAGTGCACTATTAAGGCAATTTTTGCTGGCTGAGTTGTCGGTTTATCCCTGTCCTATTGTACTATGAACTCAAGTGTGGTAGTAATATTGTGCACCCTTTTAACATTCTGATAATGATAGAAGCCCAACGACAACAACAAAAACGCCACTATAAACTATGGAACAAAACATCACTATTCTTCTCAAAATTTTATCATCGAACAGTTGACAAACAAATGTGTTCAAATTGATCAATGAGCATTCGACATTGCTTTTACCTTGAATGAAGACTCTTAACTCATTCAGTACCAGCCAATTCTGGACCAAGTCTGAAAAGACGTTTAAAAACGTCTTTGGGAGTGAATGAGTTAATGGTGGATGAAATATGTCAAAGAGGGAAGAGGGAGGAATGGGAATCCTTCATTTTCATATTTTGCTGTGAGTTATCATTTTTTTTGGATGGTGTTTTTTTTTCCATCTTCTTCATCAAAAGGCCTGCGCTCGCAACTTTCTTTGGCCCCGTTTTGGCTCAGTGAACTGTTGCAAGCAATTCCTAAACACAAAAAGCTTTCGAAATGCTTCCGACAACCACGCGGAATGACGCTCACGTAACAATTAAACATTCAAAAGTTGTGCATGCACAGCAAATGAGTGGCCAAGTCACACGGGTCAGACGGATCAGGTTGGACCGGACCGTTTTCAACTGAATGAGAACCCGGTGGATGTATGAAAGCTGTGACAAAAGTTTGAAGGGAAAATAAAACGTCACACAAAAAGCGAGTTTCCATTGTACTGTACAAGCTTTTTGTTGGACAGCAATCAAATGAAAACATTCGGTTGTACGCCAAAGAAACAAGGACTTCAGAGACGTTCTTTGGAAGAAAATTCACCTAATTTGACCACATTATTAAGTAATTACATTAAAATTAGATGTGCGGCTTTCAGTGGAGAGTTTCATTCGTATATCGGAGGGACAGGAAAAAAATGCGGTTTAAAAACTTGTGTCTGTTCTGCCGCACTGTTTAATGTATTCTTGCTGTATCGGCGTATTTCCTTCCTTTTCTGTTTGATTTGCGCGCCCTGGAAGAAAGTCACACAAAAGCCGTTTGTGCAGTCTCAAAGAGGATTGTCTAATAATAGTCATTTCACGTTCTAGTTCTGATGGGGACGAGCACTTCTCATCAAAGTGCATGAATGTGTATGAAACATTTGTTTTTGGCTAGTGTTTCATAAGGCGGCTCCTGCTGATTAATCGCATTACGTTTAGATCACACAGTTAGTCACAATGGGGGGCAGGGGAGGGGGGTGAGGAAAGGAGGGCGGGGAGGGGGGGACCTCTGATTTCCAGGTTGTGTTGTTAGTCACTGCTAATGTTTGGTTCAACCTTCCAGAAAATGAGTACACGTTAAATACGTGCATACTTTGTTGATTTGACACCTACAACGTTTTGTGTGGTCTTGAAATGCTTTCACAAATTGATAAACAATTACCTTGCGTTTTAGAGTACATCCAACGGTATGTGCTTTAGTTATCCAATGTTTTGGGGGGGGGGGGGGGGTTGGCTGTTTGATGAGATTCCTCTTTGCTCCGCTCACGTCAGAGCATTATCTTTGCTAAACACATGCATGCCCTGAGCCGTTGGTGATTGATGCTTACCGACACTTTCATCCACCACATTTCTCTGATAAAGAAACCACTAACAAAATGATTTCCTTTTTCTCTCTCTATAATGCCTTCCCTGAAGGAAGTGGAGGTTTGTATAGCTCCTTTCATTGGCATTGAATTTGTCATGTACATATGCATGGATTTGAAGTATCTTTTAAACCGTGTCCTTGTTGACCTTGTTTCAGGAGCCGGGAACATGGACGCCATCCAAGCCCTTTGATCAAGGTCTGTGTCAAGGGAATAAGCACCATTATTTTGAACACTCCGGTACAGTTCTATGTACATGTACATGCATATTATATCAGCTAATTGTTAATAACACTGGACAAAATTGTCTTAAAATATAAATCCGGATGTTTTTGCCCCCAAAATTCCCAATTTTCAATCGATTTCAATTGAGGATGTGGCCCTTCAAACACAGTCCTTAAATACATTTTATCATTTTTCATGTTTGACAATTAAACATCAATAGATGAAGAAAAGTATTCTGTTTGGGATTATTATGTAACAACCAAACTGTCACTGATCGGAACAGGAATGAATGGCGCTGCTTCTAAACAAAATGAATCTTTCTCCCTGGAATTGGGAACAGTCTTACATACAATATGAAGCATTCCAGGTACAACGTTTTATGTCAAGGAAAGCCCGTCTACAAAATGAGGCCTTAGTCATGCATGTCTCTGATTGGGACACTATGGGAAAGTCAGGCATTTCTGTCGTGTATTGGAAGTTAATACCATGTGGCTGTGATATTTAGAGAACTTCCAGACGCTCTTCTTGTGAAGTCACACCACCGAAAGTAGTTGGTTAAAATACAATAGATTGCGACTCGACCAGAATAAACTCAAGGGAAGCACGGAATGCATTTAGATAAGTTGTCATGGGCATGTTCTGAAGTTCATTACAAAAGCTGCAACCACCATTAAGGCGGACCAGCGCGTGGATAAATGATTGCTTTTGCTCCATATAAACAGGTGCCGCGGCTTTGACAAAGTTAAGCGCAATCAGCTCTGTAATTGTTTTCTCTTCTGTGCTTTGGGTTGAACAATCTTTCAAAATACTGCGCAGCAGACTGTTTGTTGCTCATTGTCTGACACGGCAAACTCAAATTGCACATGACTGACAAAACAATCGTTCTTCCAGTAAATAAATAAATCCAAGTTACACCCAGCCCCAACCCCTCCCCCCAAAAAACATTTACTCTATTGATGAAATCATTAAATCCCTGATACCCATCCATTGATCAATTTCCTGAACCCCTTTCTCCTCACAAGGATCGCGGGGCGTGCAGGAACCTATCCCAGCCGTCTTCGGGCAGTAGGCGGGGGACACCCTGAACCGGTTGCCAGCCAATCGCAGGGCACACACAGACGAACAACCATTCACACTCACACCTGGGGACAATTTTGAGTGTTCAATCAGCCTGCCATGCATGTTTTTGGAATGTGGGAGGAAACCGGAGTACCCGGAGAAACCCCACGCAGGCACAGGGAGAACCTGCAAACTCCACACAGGAAGGCTGGAGCTGGAATTGAACCTGGCACCTCAGCACTGTGAGGTCGATGCACTAACCACTGGCCCACCAGGCCAACTAAAACCCTGATATTTAGGACAAATTGTAACATGCATTTAAGAGTTTTGGCAGCTGATACCAATTTAACCCTTTCAAGGAGAGCGGTTACTACAGTGGACAGCTTCTCATGTTATCAGGTTACAGGGTGCATGAAAGGGTTGTTATATGTGTATAAAGTTGTTATACCAAAGGGGAAAAATTAAGCCAGTCCAACAGGGAAAACGTGTCCACTGGACTTCACTATCACAATGTGATGAGTTTACACTGCCTATTAAATCAGTCATTTTTGTTGCTCTCTAGCTCTAGGTGACATTTTCTCAGTTTTTCTGGTAAAAAACAGACCCTAAGGTAGATTTCCAGTACCTGCTCAGCCTGGGTTCCATGCCTGCTGAGCTGCTGGCATGAGGGTGCTGCAAAGATGGTCATCGATTGAGCAGATTAATCATCACCACCACATTCCATTAGTGTGTTTGAGCTCTAAAGTCTACAAAAGAAACAGATACGAACATGCTAGCTTTCCGAATACTCCTGAGGCCTGCACCCTGCAATATACAAGCCGTGTCATTTCTTCTCTCTTTTTGTTTTTTGTCAGCAGCTTGAGTGAAGTGGGGCGAATGGGGATCCACAGATACACTTTCAGCCTTTTATTGAACGAGGCAAAAAGTCACACACAAACACAACTCATCTCAACTCAACTCAACTGTATTTATAGAGCACTTTCAAACAGCCATCGCTGCATACAAAGTGCTGTACATGGAGCAATTTAACATATACAATAAACAGTAAAACAAATCGGGAATAAAGACGGTAGAAAGCACCAAACAGTAAAACCAAGAACAAATCTAAGTCATGCTGAGTCGAATCCCAAAGAATACAAAATGAGAACACTCACAAACTCACCATAAACTCACTCCCAGACAAGTCCTGATGTCACTCACCAGGCCCTGCCCCTTGGAGGCACACATACGACACTCCATTTGTGACTTTGGTTTTTGTCCCATCACATCGTGACAACAATTAATAAAACAACGTTTTTCACTGTAATATTTCCTTTTAATGCGTTTTATTGTCTTTGTACAACACAGTGCTGTTGTTCTTCATTTAGAACGCGCATCAAAAAAACTATTGTGGTATTTTATGGCCGCTGGCAGGATTAAAGTAAGTTGAAAAGAAATGAAAGTCTCTAATTTCTCATCCACAGTTGTGCTGGCGTGCTTATCTAATGAAGCGAGCCAACATGCTTGGATAGAAAGACTTAATGAGAATCAAGAGGAGCCGCTGCTCAGTCACATGCACTTCGTTTTCTCGCAAATTGAAATTTACTGTTCCTCACAGTGGCCGTTTGTCATCCGACAGACGACTGGCTCGCCCCCTTTTATCCTCAGGCGACTGATCATCTAATAAAAGTAAATGACAATGGAAACTTCATTTTTTATACCTCCAGTCACCTTGATTCGCCATTGTAATAGAGAGGGTGATAAATGCATATTCGCATCCCAGCCCACTGGGACATGAGCACATAAAAGTCACAAGTGTAACCTCTAACACACCATATCCACTCTGGACATGACAGGGAAACAATAGTATTAGAGAGTGCGTTGGAGGATGGAGGCTGTGTAATCTAGCAAAGCTGCTCAGGGATTATCCTAAGGTTCTTTAGCCGAGAGGTCGCTCACAAACTGTTCTCGGATCAGAGCGGGGCCTCAGATCCTCTCCGTACACGTCGCCGTACGTGGCAAAGGCAGACCCGCGATCTGTGGCGGCCGCCTTGCGCTTATACCAATAAAGATCACACCTTCAGGCTAACGCTCGCATCTGAAATCATCTTTCCTAAAATCTGCCCGTAGCTCTCGGCTGCTACCAGATCAGTGCAATTAAAGAATCGCCGCCCGAGCCCGGCGCACAGCTAAGGCTGATGTGAGGTCAGACGTAGCGTCTATAACTAGTTCCGTCTGTTTTTAGCGGCAAGGACGCTTACGGTATTACGGCTTTAGGTTCGGCGTGAGACGGACATTAGTGGCTTGAATTAGCGTGCGCAAACAGATGTCTCCCACATATCCATGTAGCTCGAAAGGATAAAAATGAAAGTACAAGCTTTGACTAAGGAATCGCTGACACATCTCGGAAAGAACAAAACGAACATTTAATCTTCAGAGATTATTTTCTCTGTGCCCCCCCCCCCTGTTGTTTTTTGTTTCTAGAAGCCCTTCTAAGAGCCACATACAGACTGCAAATATACACACTTAAAAGTGTTCTCTTTGTGTATGTGCAGGCCTTGATCCCACCAAAGACCCATGTCTGAAGATCAAATGTGGCCGCCACAAGGTGTGTGTGGCTGAGGACTATAAAACAGCCACTTGTGTCAGCCAGAGGAGGGTTAGGTAATCAACACACACACACACACACACACACACACACGTGCACACTAACGCGCTCCCATGTTAAAACGGTCTTGCTAAATTGCAGTCAGATGATTCCATACAACAAAGTTGCAAATCAAAGATGAATGTTCCTGCATCAGCGGCAAATCAAGTTTTTATGACTTGCCCTGACTTCATCGCGGCACGCTGTGTTGTCTCCTCACTTATTAAAGCGGCAGGAAAAGCGCTAAGACCAGAGGGCTTTTCCTATGTTTGCCACTGCTCTACTGGTTGCTCCGCTCCCTCGTGATGGTGACCGTTGAGTCCAATTACCACAGTACTGAGGCAAAGCTCTGCCAAGTTATGTGAATGGGTCTTGAATATGGGTTTGTTGTGCGTGTTTGGTGGGGACACTGCAAACTGGGCTGAGGACAGCGACGCCACGCTGACCTCAATTGCCATTCTCGGCCACCGCGATACCTTGCCATGCACAGAGATCTCACAGGAGAAAATTGTCACACACAAATCTTTAATCCGAGGTTGTCAATGCAGCGTTTTCATCATCGTGTTCATTTTCTCCAGCTTTAAAGATGACAGTTTATACCAGAGTCCCGGCTCCAAGTGCACTCCCTGCCCCGTGGTTCACCCTTCTCCTGTTTGTGGAACCGATGGTCACACCTACTCCACCAAGGTACCATGGAGTGCATTCAACAGTATGGCTGAGACAAAATAACTATATCTGAATTTGCATGCATGCATGCATTTTGGCAGCGGGGACTATTATTACTACTATTGTTATTATTATTATTATGTTTCAAATATTTGTATCCTTGGAACTGTGGGCTCTGAATTCCTGTTTCAATGCCACTGCAAGTGAAGAAAAATAATGGAGGCAGGAGGGGTGGTGCTATAGTGTACATTGTAACCTAGGTAACATCAAGTTTTCCACATTGAGACGACAATGAACAGAATACTTTACAATCGATTACATTTCATGCCGTGTCTAATTGTGATCGCGCCGTAACCATGACACAGTATTTGTAAATAATAGTCCTATTTATCAGGAGTTCTCTGCAATACCCACTCCTTGTACACAAACTAAATATGTTGTTGAGTTGAAAGATGGTTGTCACATGAGTTTCCTCATAATGTGACTCACGTTTTTTTCTCCTTCCACGGTTTCATTGTGTTAGTGCAAGTTAGACTACCAGGCATGCATCACTGGTAAGAAGATTGCTGTCAAGTGCCCTGGCATGTGTCCTTGCCCAGCTCAGCCTGAAGAGAGCTCTTCAGAGAGGAAAGGTGAGACACACGTGCACAAACACACACACACACACACACACACACACTAAGATGGATATTGTGGTGCATGATCAGGATGAACAGGCAGATGATATCCTGGCCCCTTTTTCAAGCTCATTGATCACCTGAAGTGATTCCGTCGCCTCTTAGCCACCAAAGGAAGGAGCGAGGCAATAAAGCAGCATCATTAATCATGACTGTTGTTCTCTCTCAGTATGCAGCGAGTCTGAACTCAAGGAGGCAGTGGGTCGACTAAGAGACTGGTTCAGAGTGCTACATGACAACGGCAACCACAAGAGAGACAAGATCCAGAAGAACAGTGAGTTGCGACATTAAAATATACCGCAACATATATGTATGTATTGCGCATGGATATATATTATATATATATATATATAAATATATATATTTCCTGTATATATAGTACATATACACACACACACACACACGCACACACATATGAACTTTGATTGTCCGTCCCTTTCAGAATTTGAAGTCGGCGCATCATCTGTATGCAAAGAGCCTCTCGGATGGATGTTCTCCCGCCTGGACACAAACTTTGACCTCCAGTTGGACCAATCAGAGATCAAGAGCCTCTACCTGGACAGGAACGAGCCTTGCTCCGACGCATTGTTCAAGTCATGCGATACGCACAGTGACAAAGTTATTTCTAGCTCCGAGTGGTGCACCTGTTTCCAGAGATACACAGGTAATACATATCACTTATAAGAATGTTGCTGTTCTTAAGATGATGATGATGATGATGATCAATATACTAGCATGAATCTTCTACATCCTGTTGAGCTAGTATTTACCAACCCACATTGAGCCAAGGCACATTTTACATTACATAAATCCCACGGCGCAACAGTAAACAAAAAATGTCAATGTATTGTGTAGACTAAGGCCTTGTTCAGACTATCAGCCAAAACCAAAATTTCAGCCCATCCAGATTCAAAGTGGATGGCTCTTTTGTTGTCTGAACAGTCAAAAAGCACAAGAAATCCGATTTTTGCGAGACGGCTTGAAACCACATTCAGGAGGGACAGGATTTGGACAGGATGCGTCTCAGTCTGTAGAGCTCCAAACACACCAAATGGTTATGACTGTCTATGACATCACCCTATGCGATGCAAGACCTAATCCACCAGATGAGAGAGTGCCAATCAGGGATGTACTCGGACCAAACTCTGGCTGGGGAATATTTTGCGACGGCCAGGGATGGCGTGATCGTCGACCGCGGGGTAGATGGTGCAAACGGGGGCCTTCACGTGCCTGAACTTAATCGCTGATGTTGGGGGGGGTCCTGAAGTGCTGAGTGGTGATGTCAAACACAGAATCCCAGTCTGTCCTTAAAAAATAAATAAATAAATAAGCACGACACTGTGCTTATTACCATGCCTTAGATTGGAAGTCCCTTCTGCAGAAAAAGCTGAAACACAAACAGCACAACAATAGCAAACCAAAAAGCAAAGTTCACGTCAACAGAACTTTTTCAGTAAGGCAGATGTGTGCAGTTTGTCACCACAGTCCCTCTTGTTGCCTTTCCAGACTCTCCGTGTAAAGCTGAGCTGTCATCCATTGGCAAGAAGCAAGTGGGAAAAAAGCTGCTCGGTAAGCCCAAACACAACCACGCACACATGCATACGTAGTACACTTATGCTAACACCAACACTGCTTATCTTCCTATGTGTTTTGACTCACATCTTGCAGGCCAGTACCTGCCCTTATGTGACGAGGACGGTTACTACCGCTCGCACCAGTGCCACAGCAGCAGCGGCCAGTGCTGGTGTGTGGATCGCTATGGCAACGAGCTGGCCGGCTCGCGTACCCATGGCCCAGCTGACTGCGGTAAGTAAAGACGTGAGGGAATTGAGTAAGGGAACACAATAAACCACGCATGGGGATATACAGTTTGGAAATTGTGAAACGTGTTCATGCTTAGTTAAAACAGCAGCAACAATAGATTGAATGGGATAGACTACGGCACGCCTGCGACCCTCGTGAAGGTTAGCGGATTAGAAAATGGATGGATGGCTTTGTTGAGGGTCATTGTTAGTGTTGGGAAAAGGAAGCTTCAAACTTGCTTCATGAACCATTTGTATTGTTTGACTCCTCTAGATGACACTCTCTGTTCAACATTGGGATGAAAGCACAGTGATTTGCCAATTCCTAAACCCGTTTATTTAATCCAACAGTGCCATTTAGAGGTGTCAATCCAAAAACTGGTTCATGAATCATATTGAAGCTTCACCATCACTAGCTAATGTGCAAACAGAACAATAGACTATAAAATCATGTGGAATACTGGTGCATCTAATTTGTGAAATCAGTGATAGGACAAATTAAAATCGCACATTTTAAAAATCACAGGATTTCAAAAGCGCTAGCCATTGGTCAAGCCCCGTTTGACAGTTTCACGACTATTTTGACTGTGTCTGTGCCTGAAGTTTGTCCCTTATGCACGCGGCAGCTAGTTTGCTTCACTAACTAGAAAATAAAGCTTAAATAAATGATGGAGCTTCTTATGCACCTGCTCATTTCTTGGCTGAGCTGCTGAGCTTCAGGGAGTCACGCTAGCTGTGAACATTGTTTTCTATTTGTTTCTCGTGGAAGATTGCTTTCATGCACAGAAGCACAATTTAGACAGACACTTGTGATGTTTATGGATGGTTCTCTGTTTTTTAGGCGTGATTTTAGAGTCTTCAGGAGATCTCGGCAGCGGAGACTCCATGATCACCGAAGACGATGAAGATTCCTTTGTCCTCGATGAGCAGGATGGGCTGGACGATGAGGAGGACGATGATGACGACGACGATGAATATCTGTCGTAATTTTAATGTCTTCTTTTTTTTAAGAAAACAAAAAAAGAGAAACTGTTTGTTCGGTCAAACTGCACGTTTCTTGGCGACTTCCCTGGCAGATATTTCGTCATACTAACAGCCTAAGGACTAATCTGTGCTCTCTTTGTTTTTACCTATATACAAAAAAAAGATGTTCCATTTTTCTTTTAATTCCATTTCCTGACTATAAAATACTGTTGGTTAATGGCATTTGTTGCCTCGAGTGCCGTTGCCAACAATGACAGCCAATCCAGTGCTTTGGATGTGGTCACATGTGCAAAAACCTCCCTTTTCATTGGACACTCGTGTCCTCTTAGTGTGTCCTGTCCTTGTACACCACTCTGAGTGTGTTGATGCCTGAGGCGCGCTATTTAAGAGATTTCCCACCCGCCCTCCTCCTCTTCTTCATCCCTCGCTCTCCTGCTCCTTATCTAATGTTCCTGTGTATAGGTGGGATGTTGGTGATGTAGATAAGAGAATATTGCACTCTTTCGGTTTCTTTTCATCTCCATTCGTAACTGTGACTGTGTGGAAAAACAAGATATGGTTCGGACACGCTTCCTTGTTGGAAGAGTTGAGACATAAACATAGCGTTCAGTGTTGGAAAACTATAATATATATATATATATATATATATATATATATATATACAGTATATACTGTATATATATAAAGAAAATCTAATCATCTCAAAAGGCTCAGCTACCGATTAGTGCTTAGAGGGAGGGAAAAAAAGACAGAGGCGTTGAGGGTGAAAATGATGATGTATTTTTCTAATCCATTGTTGGATGATTACAGAGGATTTGTTGTAGCATGTTCAACCGCTGCGTGACGTTGCAGCAGCCAACTTCAAAATAGTGTGTACAGATTGAAGCGCGGCTAGTAACAAATCACATATTGTCTACTGAGCTTCGAGGGGGAAAAACAAAAACAAAAAGCATTCTGAACAGTAGATGTTATGCGTTTTTTCTTTTTGAGGAGTCTCATTCGATTTGAATAGAAATGTGTTGCACAGTAAAAGAACCACAGAGCCATGCGGGATGGTGGAAAGGTGAAGGTGTGCCTTTTTCTAGTGGGGACAGGTGATGGACTGAACCTGACTTAAACTGAGCTGATCGTGAAACGACGTGAGAGGAACTTCACTGTCTGGCTTTTCTCGTACTTCAGCTGCTGTTCTCCTTTCTTTCGTAGGATTGCTAAGACGTAGAGAAGCACACAAGCTATTTAGGGGCTTAAGAGTTTAAATTCAGCTGGATTTCCACAGGTTTTATACAATATATTAGTAGACTGAGTCGGGAAGATTAAAAAAAAATGGTGGCTGGGACGGCTTCATAGAGATCGAAAAAAGTCTTGATTTGCATATGCGCTATCCTGCTATAATGACCAGTAAATTAGTCTAAATGCATATTTGGGGTCAGTTTTACATTCATTTTCGGGGCATACAGGTCCACGAGTTAGGGGACGCAAATATTTGGTCTGCCCTGGGTGCTGGCAACCCATACTACACCACTGTTCTCAAGTAATATTGTTGTATTTTGTGTAGACATTCATCGCCTCCCGCCACTGCCCCGTCACCAAAGAGATTTATCAGTTTCATTCGGACCACGTTCAAATGTGCACTCAAGATCTAGACGTGGGCCAAAAATGGTATCCCTTTCTTCAAGTATAATGTTTTTTCCCCCCCACTTAAAACATGATGGGGTTTTTTTGACACCGTCTACTGTATGGTATCATGAAGAAAAAAAATGCCAGGTGGCTAATGGGACACATTGTGGTCATCTCGTCATTAAACGATTTGTTTTCAACTAGGTTTCGATATTTCTAACGTGTGCCATCTAAAGTAAAATGTGACCCTAATAGTTCTTGGTTTGAATCTCTTAACATGGAATTCCACTTTACATCAAGAAATTCTGATAAATAATTCTACTTGCAAACTTGACGAGCTTAGATTAGACACTGTAGCTATCCTCAACACTGTCGTCTTGGTTAGCGTCTAAAGCTTCTGGCCATACAGATGCTTTTCTTTTTTTTCTACAGTGTAATTATGATTTGGTGAAATAAAATGCTTTATTGACCTTTTTTTTTTTTGCTCCTGAGTCCTTTGCAAGCGCATTCCAATCCCCTCATTGTTTCACTTCCCCCCTGACTTTTTTGTTTTCAATAGAGGAAAAATGAACCACTGTAGACATGTCTGCGGTTGAAAGGAAATAAGGAACGTGCCGCTATCAGTGAGAAGTGAAAAAGCATGAGTTGTCAAGTTGATGAAATATACAGCCGATCTTGTCCTGGAAACAAAGTGATTCCAATAAGTGGATGACGAGGATGCTTATGCATAACTTAAAGCCATTTTGGAAGTGTGGGGGACAAACCGCTTGTTTGTCCGTAATGATGTGTGTGTGTGTGTGTGTGTGTGTGTGTGTGTGTGTGCGTGTGTGTGTGTGTGTGTGTGTGTGTGTGTGTACATGCCTTGGCAAGCACCACTGAGTAAATGTCAAATACTCATTTTAACTTTTGTCCTCTCCCTGTATGCACAGCCTGTGGAAATATGCATAGATGCAATCTCAGAGGCCCACTTCCACCCAGTTGTTGGATGAGGGCCAACAATACAAAAATGATCTATGGAGACTGAAAGTTGAAGCTGTGATGGAAAGTGCCTCAATTTGCAGGAAGCACTTTTGATGTTCGGAAATTAGGTTTCTTGGATAAACAAGGGACGGTGACCTGAGTTCAGCTTTTCCAGTCATTTTTTTCAAAGTTAAGTTGACTTTTATGGTGATCAACCAGCCCATGCACTTATTGGAAAAATCCAATAGGTATGTATTCCTGACAAACAAACAAACAAACAAACAAACACATGTCAACAAAAACAGAAAAACAAAAACACTTTTCACAAAACGGAACATAGTGAAACTCCGTTACGATTATAAATTCACTAAAACTAACTAGAGCGAAAATGTTTGTTTTTGTCTGTTAATGTCATATCTTGCACTCAACAAATACTCCATTAAAAAAACTCATACTAAAACTAATTAAATGAACCATTTAAAAAAGGAAAAATCCCCCCAAAAACTAACAAATCTGCTCTGAAATATTAGTTAAAAGTAAAGGAAATTAAACATTTAAAAAATAAACTATTTAGTAAAATCCCAAACTATTATAACTGCAACACACATACAATAGAAAAAAGAGATGGGGGGGCAATCATAAAATACTTTATAGTCGCCAATAGCTATCTTCAAAGATCTGGTGCTTTTTAACATTTTTTACGTGCCATTATGGCAACCAAAATTCATTGGGTGGGTAGCTCATATTGATGACGTTTTTGATTGTTCTATACTCAGCCGCCCTCACTGTTTTTATGTTTGCAATGCTCTTTTCATTGCGCAACTCTAATTGTTGAAAAAGTTCCTGAGCTCTGAGCCGAGCTGCTGAGGAGGCAGGAGGGCTTACTTTAATGGTCACTGTTAGTCAATACACTGGAACACACACATGCACACAGGAAGCTCATGTTACTGTGGCTGCATCAGCACGCACATTAGCAAGTGCGACAGCCAGGATAGATTTAATGGCTGTAAACTATTCACCATTTGAAGCCGGCCTTGTTTTCTTCAGGTCAAATCCTTATTTCATCATCTGCTGTGTTGAGAACACACCACATGATGAACACTGCTTGTCGGCAAAATAATTAACAGTCGGTAAAAAGCCAACCATATGTTGACAGGCAGCCATAAAAATCACTCGAGAGTGGTGAAAATAACTATACTGTGCTGTATAGTATGTTTTATGGTCGTGAACAACCATGGTGCCTGTGTGAGGCTGATCGTCTGATTTTCTTCCAATTCTTGGCAACTACAAAATATAGTGCACATTCTAAAATGTGCGCTATATTTTATATTGTATGTCAAAAAATTCTAAATACTTTAATATACTGTCATTGTAGTAATAGTTGTCATCCTCTAAAACTAGATTACCACAAGGGGTGTGGTGGCAATTGAGAAATTTTGGACGAGCCCTGAACGGCTGCTCAATTCCAGGCCAGCAAGTTATTTATGTATTTATATTTTTTAAATAAGCCCTAATTCCAAAATAATGTCCGATAAACCCCCCCCCCCCGCCCCCTCATTTTTTTTTATTAAAGGTAATTACAGAATACTGTTCAACAAATACAAGACGATTTATAAGCCATCTTGCATGCGCAACAGCGCACCAGCGGCCTTAGTGATGAGGTGGTGCTGGTCTTGGGGGAGAAAGAAGAGAATGGAGCAGGAACCAACAATAACCAGACTTGTAGAGATGTATGTCGGCCTGGCGTACTGAAGACACTTATAATATGCATCGTATAGTCCAAACATTATGACCTAAGAACACGGTGACTGCTCATTTGTTGGTATTCGGGGCCTCATCATGTGGCAGGAGAAAGAAAAAATGTCCGCCCATTGGTCTGGGGACCTCTCCATCTCAAATTCCCAGGTCGAGAAGCCATTGTAACATTCAAAAGAAAGGAAAACTAAATGAGTCAACGAACTAAACATTGTTTCAACGATTTACCGTGCATAACATTTCATACTAACTCCGAGTTCATTCTGACTGGTTAGCTGCCTACAGCAGTGAGCCAGAATGCATTTATCTGTTAAAATAATGGACAAGAAAAATGTGATTTTGTTCCAAGAAAAAATGAGTTGTAGTGAAAAGTCACTTTTCTACATTTTGTGTACAATTAACTACTAAAACGTCATGAAGTAACTCAATGTACTCAAAACTGCATTATAGTGTAAAAGAAAAAGTTACTGTAAAATTTGGTTTACTCTTCTACCAAACTAAAGGATCCGCGCTACTGTTTAACCTTTAGTCATGACAATTTCATACTTTCAAGTGACTGAAGGTACTCTATGTATTAAAAGCAAAAAAAATCCGCGTAATCACTCAAATGTTCCATCCTGTGGCGCAGGCCTGCCAAAAGAAGTGTTTTCCTGTCTTTTTCGCCCTCTCAACAAAGGGCTTCCAGGAACGACTTGCGCTCTGTGAGTACTAAAGGGATCACTTAGCTGTGACTTAAAGCTGGCCATCAAGCGCTGCTCCTCTGTATTTGTGGGTTTTATGGGAGGAGACAGGCAGCAGCATACAAAGAGAGCTTTCCCATCGATGACCTAATGGCATTGTGGCTTCACTCGGCACTGGAAGGCAAATGGGCACCAGGCAGTAATGTATGCATCAGTGAGATTGTGTGTGTCATCTTTGATTGGCATCTCCTGAAAAAGACTTGATTTTTACAGCTTCCCTTACATTTTTGGGGGGACAAGTTCTCACCAATGTGCCTCAGACACCATTTTTATATCAACAAATTAATAAGAGGCGTGTGAGGATATGATGTCATATTAATCCGATTTAACAATTGGAACGCGAGCTTCAGTTTAAGGTTAGTTAGGTTCCACACAAAATGGAGGCAATCGAGATTGTTCACCCTTGAAAAAAATCAGACAAGATATTTCCTGTGTGGGTCTTTTATAAAACTCTCTTCCTTAATTTGTTTTTGGTTCTCACTAACCTTTAGGATCGGTTCTTTTCATTTCCTGTTTCTCATCCGCTTATAATGGATAGTGAGGAACAAAAACTGTTTAATGTGCTTTATCAGATGCTTTTTGAACAAGAGACAGTACAAGAGACCTTCATATACACGGAAGGACATTTAATAGACGTGCATCTTAGTGAATGAGTATCTCCATAGTTTCCATAGTTCCTTTTTAAAGTGCAACTGTAACCAAAGTTGATTTGTCATAAAACTATGAAAAATAAAATTGGATTCAGGGCGTGCCGTGAATATACCGGATATGAATTTGTGCTTGAACTGAAATACAAAAAAAAAAAAAAGCTCTCCAAGTTATTATAATTTATTGAGATGCACAATTTATATTATCTACTTGTTTTGCTTTAACTTGCCTAATTTGTACATCCACAACAGTATGACTTGATGATTGAACTTCAATGCATTTCTGCCCCCTGCTGTTTAGGAAGGGAGGCGTACAATTCAGGAAGAGGTTTGTGAATTCCAGATCACAAGAGACCTTACTTATTTATTTGAGGTACAAAAACAGTTACAAAACAGTCACACAGTTATTGTAAAGCTGAAAAATGTACACCGAGTGTTTTTAGTTCCCAAACATGTTAAACCATGTTAAATCGGTTCTTGGTGAGCTGTAAAACAAAAACAAACCTGTATTTGGGGTCGAAGAAAGACATTTGAAAGATTTTGAACACAACCCCAAACTGTAGTGTCATAAAAACAAAACAAATAATCTTCTGTCAGAGTAAGTTAAAAAAAAAAACTAACAAAAACAGAAAAACTAAAAATCTTCTGTCGGCGTTATTAATAGGTTCCTTGGTTATGACTCTCTCCATCAATCTCGCATCCCTTCTCACGTCTGCAAAGAAAAAAAAAACTTGAATTCATTCAGTTGAATTAACTTGCACACGCATGTCGCAGCTCGCAATGTAACTGAACAACATTTCTGAACTCACCATAGGCTTCATCTCTCGTCCACTTCCGTCCTCTGGCTTGTAACGGCCGCTTTTCTTACTATTCTCAACATATTCCTGGCAAAACAAACAAAAATAAATAAATATATAAGGTGGATTTCTATGACACAGTGGGGATTACCACGAAAAACACCTGTAAAAATTCAACAAACAATACGAGCGCTGGTACCATTAAGGTCTTGTCCATGAAGTACTCCCGACCGGCGCTTCCGTCGTTGTACTTGCTGTCGACGGCAAAGCAGAGGAAGAGCACGTCCACCACGTTCTCGAACACCGAGAGGAAACAGTGGGCCACCATGTAGGCAAACACGCAAACGATGAGGAGGGGAAGGACCCACACGGTGTACTCGCGCTGGTAGTTCAACGCCAGCACGCCGGCGAATGCCGTGCAGGCCACAATGAGCACCTATCATGCAGACACACATCACAAAAGATTAGTCAGGTCGGCAGAACGCCAAGTCTGAGCGATGCAGAAAACTCACAAAAGTACACCCAACACGTTTTTTTGTCATCTACAGTATTATACCAGAGATCTTTTATAACTAAAGAGTCACATAACAACGAGAGGGGAAAATGGCTAAAAATGCCCACTTATGACATTTTCACTAAGGGGTGTAATCACTTTTGTTGCGCCGTATGGTTGAGTTACTTTGAGGGGAAAGTAAATTTACACTGTTAATCAACCTTACGACATTGTACCAAACTGTCTTTGGTTTTGTGTTATCCCATGAAAACAGTTGATTACATGTTAAAAATTATGTTGGGGTGTTGTTACTTTAGTGGGATAATGTATTTAAGGGCTTCAGTACGGTACCTTTCCCAAAAAGAGCACAAAGTCGCCCACGGTGTTGATGGTCGCTACTCGCACGGCATTCTCCACCAGGATGACGAAAGCATCACGAGCTGATGTGCAGAAACTGGTGCTGTTGATGGCTGTGGCTGTATAAGCATTCTATACAACCACACATTGGGTCGAGTCATTAAATTCATGAAATGCTCATGTCATGTTTTTGCCGAGGGGCTGGGTGATTCATCAATTTTTGAAATGAATTCAAGTCAGCTTCTGTTGCTGAAAGCACATCTTTGCTAGCGTACACACAACAACATAAGCATGAACACAGAGGAGCTACTATAGAAAAAAAATAACAACAAAAAAACAGATTTGCCAAACTAAGAACTGCAAAGATATTGAAGGAATTTCCTGACCCTTTTTGCAACCGTTTTTGAAAAAGTGACTTCCAACATTAGTTCTTGCTAAGAAACAGACATGAGGAGTCGTTTCAACAATGATTTGCCCAGTGGAAAGCAATGAAGAGTCAATAGTGCTGAACATTGCCAAACACATGGTGTCCAATTATGCTGCATGCGATTCATCGACGTGTAATCTTTTGCCAACTTTTGACCCGAGATATGTGCGACCAAGGTGCAAATGTTTTGCTTGGGTCGCCTTGCCTCACCTGAAGAACTCCACAGAGGAAAAGTGTGTGTGCGAGAGCTTGAGGTGATGCTGTGTTGCTATTTGACAAGTCATGCCAAGCATTTAAAATGTAACTAGAAGAAAATCATTAATCTTGATATATATATATATTTTTTGTGTGGAAAAAAAACCCCAAATATTTTTTAAGGCCATATCGCCCAGCCCAAGTCCGAACTGGATTTCACTTACCTGATTCAAGTATGCCAGACACTTTTCCAAACACCATAAGCAGCACACGCATGTTTTTAGCATGCAGCGAGCACACGCATTCTCCTGGGAAAAATATCGCACAAAGTTATCATCACAAAAGTAACCCTAGGAGTGGAATT
Source organism: Hippocampus guttulatus (assembly GCF_054856545.1). Taxonomy (NCBI): domain Eukaryota; kingdom Metazoa; phylum Chordata; class Actinopteri; order Syngnathiformes; family Syngnathidae; genus Hippocampus; species Hippocampus guttulatus. The sequence goes on from NC_141269.1 coordinate 13,585,363, forward strand.
TTAATTGATTTTTTTTCCCCCAGGTAGGCTCACTTTTCCTTTGAGTTGACTGTGGATATAGGTCAGGATGAGACGTGGAATCTTGACCAGCGTGATGATGAAGGAGCCTTTGGCCAGAGTACCGAGATGGTAGCGGAGGGTACGAACCGTTGCGGACAAGATAGGAGTGGATGGCATATTCGATTTATTCCTGCAGAAGAGCAACTATGAAAATACGGATGGCTGCCAGTTAAAAAAAAAAAAAAACCCAAAACATTCCAGTGGAAGCTTCTACAATCCATTCAAGCAAAATATGCATTGTAATATTTGGATTTGACCTGTTAGGCGTAGGTAAAAATAAAGGCAATGAACAATGATTTAATATGAAAAACTAAAAAAGTGAACAAAAGTCATAAATTAGATTACCATAATAATCCAAACAAATCTGTGGCTTTCTCATTTCACTTTTTAGTGAAACAAGTACGGTACATGTAAACATGTGGACTGCACATCTTATCTGGACACTATATTGCTTAACACAACAATACGTACAAAGATTTGAAAATTGCATCCTACGACAATGTCATGTCAATTTGAACTGGATGATTTGTTCATGAATTGTTCTAGGCATTTCTCAAATTTCCTGCTTGAAAATTTGGATCCTTTGAATAAGAAGTCAAAAAATGCACAGTATTTGTGTTTTGCAGTACTCCCTCCACATCCAACTACATCCAGGTGATGCCCACAATATCCATCCATCCATTTTCCGAACCGCTTGATCCTCACTAGGGTCGCGGGGGGTGCTGGAGCCTATCCCAGCCATCTCCGGGCAGTAGGCGGGGGACACCCTGAATCGGTTGCCAGCCAATCGCAGGGCACACAGAGACAAACAACCATCCACGCTCACATTCACACCTAGGGACAATTTTAGAGAGTTCAATCAGCCTGCCATGCATGTTTTTGGAATGTGGGAGGAAACCGGAGCACCCGGAGAAAACCCACGCAGGCCCGGGGAGAGCATGCAAACTCCACACAGGGAGGCCGGCGCTGGAATCGAACCCGGTACCTCTGCACTGTGAAGCCGACGTGCTAACCACTGGACTACCGGGCCGCCTGCCCACAATATGTCGGCAACAATTTGAGTTGGGCACATTCATTTATTCAATCCACATGACTTTTTCATGGGTAAGATTGTTGTGGAATGACACCAAAAAGGAATAAAAATAAAAACGGTATTATGCTAATAAACCCCACCAGACGATGGTCGTTACCGTGTGAAGTAGTAGGTGACCACAGCACCAGCGATGGTCATCTGTTGAAAGGCGAGGATGAACTCGCTGATCCAGATGAGACCCACTGCGTGATACCAGACCAAGTATTGAGCGGGTCCGTTCATCGGATACTCCACCATATTTGTGGAGTTGTTCTTCACCGGACTTCCTGTAAAGAGCAGAAGTGACGCACATGTTGGATTATATCCGATTTGTTGAACTCGTTGCCAGATAAGGTCAGTATTATATTACAAAAGGCTCTTCGCACAGGTGGGCTGTCACCAACCTAAAAACTAATTGAATGTGATCAACTAACAGATTAATAAAAAAAAATACTCATTTATAGATGCCTCTTAATAAATTTGAATATTCAATTTGCTAAATTCGAATTGATTCATGTCACAAAGTGAAAATGTGAATGTATTTTTTCATCGTTTTGGTAATTATGCCTTAAAGCAAACAAAATTGACCATTCCAAGGAATTTTCTACACTACATTAAAAAAAAACAAAAAACAATCAAATGATTTTTAAAACACCAACAAAGATGATTCGTTCCCTGATTTAACACTCATGAAGAGAATGCGCAATACATTGGGAAAATTAAGCAATCCAATCTCACAAATTAGGGGTGAAACGCTTTAGAATGCCTCTCTTATCATTTTCCACTTTGGTTTGATTAGTCCACAAAGATGTTCCACTCGCGTAAGGACATGAATTGCATTGTTTAGAGTTTCTTTGTACAGCTCAGTGGCCAAATGGCTAAATTTTGCTGAGAATAATATTGAGCTAACTGCAAGACTGAAAAGAGAAGTGGGAGATGAGAAGAGAAGCGGCTCTTTGACTCTGTCCTCCCACACCACGAGACCGGCACAAGATTCCGGATGTGGGAGTTAAGTTGCGTCACGAGATCAGGACAAAATGTCACAAAACTAACTTCTTGCAAGTGAAGTGAAGAAAGGGCCTCACGATCAACTTATTTAGCATACAAAACTAACGCACTGCATACAAAAGCAGACAAAAATTCGCCGCATTCAACCTGAAAGTCCGAGGAGGAGAAAGACGGCCAGCCAATAGACCCAGAAGAGCATCAGGCAGAGAAAGGTCCAGAAAGGCTGCAGGACCAGCAAGGGAATGTGGATGAACACTTTTCCAGCCACGTGGAACAGAGAAATCGTTAGTGCCACGCGCTTCCTCAAGAAGACCATGATCAGCAGGAGAACCACCTGGGGGAGAGAAAGTGGGTTCCACAAGCCTTAGATTTGATTAAATTACAACTTTGGACTGAAAAAGCAATTTCTCACATGGATTTAAAAAAAATCAACCAAAAATCAACCAATTTAAGGCAACCATTTGCTTCTCAAATGGTTGCCTTAAATTAATAACACTTTTTGGGGGAAGGGGGTGTGACACTCGACCACTGCATATTTGCAGTTCACCATTCACAAATTTCCCCATTTGCATATCTACTGTATTCCGAGCTATTTCACGAAAAACTCGCCTAGTTGCCATTTTCGTGCTCTTTCTGAAATGACCGACGATGCCATACGATACAGTCTCTTAAAATAGGAATACTGAGAGGTAAGCTTTGCATGTCGGGGAGAAGGTAAGTTTAGCCTCGGTTATTAGTGGACATTGCAGTCTTTGACACAAGTGAATGTCCATGAACATATCTAGTAAGGTTATTTTGTTTTGGTTTGTTTTTTTTGTTGTAGTTGAATCGAATCATCCGTAAGCCCTTTATTTTTAATAGTAATGTGAGATGCATTTGAAATGTCATTGAATGTTTTTGGGATGACAAATTGTGGTACATTAATAGTACAAATTATTAACGTTGGAAAATATAGTCCTCATTCGCAGCTGGTCTCAGTACCATGTACTGTACTCATCGGAGCAACAGACTGAGTGTGAGAAATATTTATGTGCCAATGCTTTTGTCCGGTGTCATCGTCAGGGTTGGCACTTTTATCACTGTTAATAATTGTAAAATCTTGTTTAAAACATCGTAGAGTTAATAAAGATTTCACGAAGGCGGTAGTTTGAGCCATGAAATCCATTCCATTTCCATAATATGAATGAAAACAACACTTCATCATCCAGTAGTGGCCGAATCACATGCTGCTCTAACTTATCTGTTTGAGAACGAAAAATGAGAGGCAAAATTAAACCAAATGATCCCCTCTAAATTATTAAAATGACATGAACAGAAAAACATCCAAAGATAGAAAGACCAACGGCAATTGTGTTCTTTGCCGTCTCGTGTTTGAATAATCAGATGCTTAAAACAAAACGTCTGCTGACATACCGTGAAAACAGTAGCACAAATGGCATACACGAGAAGCGCTTTCACATTATCAGCCGCTACTTCTTTCCCAAAGACAGAGGCGGTGTTGGTTTTGAGGGCGTTCCTGTGGTCCGCATACAGCCACCAGAGGACGCCTGTTCCTCCTGCAAAAAGGTTGGGCACCAACTCCAGTTTTTTTTCTTTTAAATATATGCAAGAAACACAGAGAGCAGGTGCCGACAGTTACCTAGAGTGCCAATGACAACCAGAATCGTGAGAATCCACACCAGCACTTTGGAGATGTAACGGATGACGACCATCATGATCAGGGAAAGAACTGCATCAAACAAAACAATTTCAAGTTCAACTGAAATACTCAGATGAAAAACTGTATGCCTCAAAAGTCACTCCAAATTTGGCGGTCGAACCGTGATGCAGAATGAGAGGTTGCACAGACTCGTCAACTTTACTACTCCACCACGGCGTTTAGAGCGTGACGTCGACTAGCCGCTAATCACATGGTTTTAGCTTAAGGAGGAGGCAGAGCCACTTCTGCCACAGACGAACGAGTGCACTGAATAAAACCAGTCTGTCACCTTCATTGGCTTAAATTGTCTTCTATCTTTGAATCAAACGGCTTTGGTAAGTGAGGGGGAACGAGGGAAGTAGGGAAAAAGAGGATTTCACACAACATTTTGGCCTACACAAACACTGTAGAAGGAGAGTGGTGAATTCCTCCACCACACAAAGGTCCATGAATTTTTGCAAACATGGCAGATGTCCACCATGCCGAACCCCGCTATTGTGGTGGGCCCAGAATGAGGACGGGTTGGGTGCTCTTTTCCTCATAGGTTCTCTGTGTCTTGCCATGTGTTTTTTAACATAGTTCATCATGGTATATGTGCGTGTGCGTGTGTGTGTGCGTGTGTGTGTGCACACACTTCACCTAAGGACAGCAGACAAAGTCCCATAATGATGTCCTTGCTGGCCATCACTCCAGCTACGACTCGGCGGAAAACGTTGTTGTCACTAATGAATGTGAAAAAGGAGAGGGCCAATTCCGCGTAGCAGCTGATGTCTGCTGGTATGCAACGGCGGAACATTGGCACCGATTTACTGAGAAAAAAAAAAAAAAGAAGGGGTGCAATTCAAAATTTGTATAAATGATGAAAATGATGGAAAGCAAAACATTAAAAGCTTGATTACCTTGCTGGAATAGGAAGCTTGGGACATTTGGTAAATCGATCAGAGTTGCCCGGGTATCTTGCTGGACTGATATCGTATGTGCAGAGGGCAGATCCTTTTCAGAGAAAGACATTGTCAAAGTACTGTATTTTTCGGACCATGAAATACACTTTAAATTCTTGACTTTTCTCAAAAATCGACAATGCGCCTTGTAATCCGGTGTGCCTTATTAATGGATGGATGTCGGTTGTTCAGGTTCAAATTCCTTCGTGTTACGTTTGCATTCTCATCTGCATCTAATCGCTAGCAGTTGTGCATGTTTTCGACATGCTGCAACTAGAACTGCTTCCTGCTTTTGTGTCTAAGAATCGTGAAAAATTCTGTCCTACGAGCCTAATGTTAGTCAAGAATGGATGTGACAAACGCAACCTGAGCATTTCTGACAGCGAGTTTCCAGTGTTATAATGTGGGAACCTGATGTAAACTCCAGAGCCAGCGACCAAAGGCTGCCGGTACGAGACGTTGGATAATGTTGAGTACAAGGACCTGTTTTACAGTACCGGTAATTGAACTGTCCACCAAGATAGCATTTAGCATTAGCCAAACAACCCGTCCCAAAATTAACTTGCGATATTCTAACTTTTTTTTCGTCTGTCAAAGGATCCATTCCTCTTCTCAAGGTAACCCCAAACTCAAAAGAGACATGCGCCGCTACTCATATTTAGTGTCCGTTCTGAATCTATCAAATAAACGTAGGGTACAATTAGAATAATCCATTAAACAATCGGGGCAGCAGGGTGTTCGACTATAGTTAGCACGTCGGCCTCACACTGCAGAGATACAGGTTTCGATTTTGCCTCTGGCATTACTGTGTGGAGTTTGCATGTTCTCCCCGTGCCTGCGTGGGTTTTCTCTGGGTACTCTGGTTTCCTCTCACATGGCAAAAACATGCGTTGCAGGTTGATAGAACACTCCAAATTGTCCCTAAGTGTGATTGTAAGCGTGAATGGTTATTCGGCTATGTGAGCCCTGCGATTGGCTGACAACCGGTCTCGTGTTTCCCCCACTTCCTACCCCAAGACAGCTGGGATAGGCTCCAGCACGCCTGCGACCCCCGTGAGGATAAGCGGACATACAATGCTTCACAAATATGATACGCTTTATAACCCGGTGCCTCTTATGTATGAAAATGTTTTAAAATAGACCCGTTCACTGATATTGCGGCAAATAAAAAGTAGCGCCTAATAGCCCACAAAGTACGGTAATTAGAAAAGTATTTTCGAAGAGAGCGAGAGCGAGAGAGAGAGAGAGGATCACAGCAGGGATAATGACGCAGTGCACTATAATTGAATGGTCAATAATCGGTTAGCGGTATTGAGGTGTTACAAAATTAATTGTATGAATTGACGTTGGAGTAAAAGTGTTATCGTTTTTAGCTGCACTTCAAGTTCAAACTCAACCAACACAAATTTCAACAACAAGTTTCATTTCTCACCATTAGTCAGCGCAAACTGCTTTAAATCGAAATAGGTCTTCAGTTCAGTAGCAGGACATTTGGAGACACACAAAGCAACGCTCTTCATCTTCCTGTTTATGACGTCAATGTTGCACGGGTCCAGAAAGAATACATACCTGACAGACACACACATAGAAAATGTCAATGAGCTGCTCCCTCACCTAGTTTTTAGGTGGAGTTTAGGGTTTGTTTGTTTTTTAATACTGTATAAACACACAGTTGCCTTATATTAAAACCGAAGACCAGTGGGGCATTAGAATGCAAGTCAGGAGTTCTAGTGAGGGAAGACCATAAAAAACGGTGACATTTGCCGCCCCCCGCTGCACAGTTGTCTCATTGTACCAGAAAAGGCTTGATGGAAAAAAATCAAGCACCAATAAAGCATGCGCCATTGTTTTGGTAACACTGGACATGTCGGCTGAATGCTGCTGTACCTTACCATTCAGCAGAAGACATCTACCACATCACTAAACACATTTCTGAGAATGTATAAAAACATTTGATTTGTATTTTTAATCTCATTTGCCCTTTCATTCAGATATGTGAGGAATGTTAACAAGAACATACAAGTGCGTGTACATGATGTCCCGAGGGCTGCTTTACAATTAGAAATGGTTCGACAATGTCTATTTCCTCGGTTCATAGTTGGATTTCATGCTTTAGCAAGTACACAGTATTGTTTTTAAGTTTTAACAGACTCCATCATATTTCTTTTACATAATAAGCATGACCATTGAGAATGTTAAAACATGTCATTGGCTTCAGCGAACCTTGCTACTTTCCCTATGTGTTAGCCATCTATGTCAAGACTGTGTCCTCACCACCCTGCAATTTCATGCGTGTGCATTGTCACGGATTAATTGTTTTGGTTTCTCCATCACTACTCGTTCGAATGCACTAACTACAAGCTACTCCAGTGGACAGAACATCGCCCATGCATCCCTCCCCCTCGTCTTCTTCTACTTATTCTGTAGCATGATCATGACTGATCCCTGAACACACGCTGCCACTTGCTGGACAGATTTTAAATGATTTACAATGCCGACGAGCCTGATCTTTAGTCAACGGCTGCGTCAGACCCTTCTGCAGACTATGGCGCAAAAAAGAAAAAAGAAAGGAGTAGCGAGCCGTAGCGGATTTTCAATACGTATTTACACGTCATGGGGATTGAATGAGTTAAGCAGGAACATTCATTTCTACCCTTGAAAAGCAATTAGCAAAAACAAAAAATTTGGTTCAGTTTTCCATGTTTTGTGGGGAAAAAATTCATGACAATGCCATTATTTGTTGTGTTGTGTTAAAATACTGATAAGATGCAAGTTGGGCTTGAAAGTGATGGTCGTGAGATGGCTGTTGTGTAGCGTCAGTCACCCACTTATTTTCAAGCATGTTCCGGCCGCTGAGCTCAACGCCCTGGATCTTGCTGTTGTTGTGGCCACATACGTTGCCATAGCTGTCGTATCCTGATATAAGTCGTGAGGCAGCTCCTGTGGCGATGGTGAAGCCACATATACAAACCTGCATGAAGCACATAACAATGGAACGTTAATAAATAGTTAAATAATTGTTTTTCTTCCCAAATCCTAATTGTGCCTGCACGACAATTTGGATGATGACAAATGTGCATCAGGTTGATTCGAAAGCTCCAATTAGGATTTAGTCATTTGCTTTGAGACCACTGAAATTATTTGGCACAGACCTTATAATTACATTGCCTTACTTGGTTGTCCTCTCATATTCACTCACTCTTTACCGTTACTACTGTGGCATACTGCTCAACGAAACAGTCAAAAAGTACAAATACAAGTTAAAAACAAAGAAATAAGATGGCAATTACAAAAAGACTAAAACTTTAATTTACCATATGACCGTATGAAGTATACCCACGAGGTGAGCATAATTTTTAAGCATCCAATCTCAAGCAGCCAGCTCTTGAGTTTCCTCTTGTCTTTGGCTTTAACGTTAAGCTGAATTGCAGTGAGTGACTGCATGTTGGATGAGGACGCAGGATAGAAACACTTCCAAGTTCGCACGAAACATCTACCGAGCAAGCATTCAATGGCACACATACCATTCCAATGCAGAAGAGTGTGAAGATGATGAGCCATGGAATGTCCGTACAACTGCGCTCCTTCAGCGGGCTCCAGTCACGTTTACTCTGCCAAGACATGAACAGACAGAAACTTCTGATCGACTATTTTAGTTTGGAGAGAGCTGGGCAGAGCCAAGAACCAACGGTTGTTTGCGAGTCCCCGAAGTTATGGCTGTGCTGGCCAAACAAGCCCCCTTTGTCTGAAAAGTGACGTGAATTGTTATACACGGACAACATCAGACGTGCACCACTGTTCAGATGGCGCTACGATGGTTCACGTTGTCGATTTTCTTTCCATTTTAAGCACACCTACCTCCGTGCTGCTACAACATCCCATTGTAGACGAGGAAGAGACAACTGTAGCGAGTCAAAAAAGACAACTTTCAGCGAGCTTTTTTTGACTAAAGTTTAGTTGTTTCGCAGCTCATTTCTTCCTAGCCCTACATCTGTTAAAAATGTAGCGTAATGTATCCAACAAAGGACGCCATTTTTCGCTAACTTCCCTCAGGTAAACGCGGAAGACAACAAAATAACTCATGGTGCCTTCAATGTTATGGGAAATATTAATACTTGTAACACGGAATTATCCAGACGCCCACATTGGGTAATGTTGTCACTGATGTCTCATTTTCAAATGACAAATTGCCATTTTATCGCATCATTTTGTGTTTTATTCGTGACACATTTGTCTCGAGTGTGACAGAAAGCTCGGCTTTTGTATTTTTCTCATTTCCGAGTGTTGCGGAATGCAGCAAATACTTTTTTCCCCCAAAACTGTGGCGTGCAGCAGTTGGAGCCGTTTGCTGGTGTGGTGGGACGAGGGAACAATGAAATGGGATGGTAATTGTCTGGCTTTGCATCAAATGTCTCTCATAAAACTGCTAGGTTTCAAATGCAATTTAAAACAAGTGAAAATGTTCTCCCAGCGGCTGCCAGTAGGCTGCTTCAAAGAAAACGGAACATAGGGGGCCACACCCAAACTAGTTTTTGTCGCTATCAGAAGTGGGTAGAAGAGCCAAAATTGTACTCATGTTGCATTTGAATCACAAGACTTAAGTGTTAAATAAAACACTAGTCTGACAAAAGTCTGAAAAAAGCTACTCCAGTACGGAGTAATTGGTGAGTAACTTGATTTTCTTTTTTATCAGCCTGAAGTTCAAACAGACGTAAGTGTAAAATAATAAATAACATATTTGTGGACAACAACATCAATTAAGACATTGAAAACCGAAATGTGTTTTCCTAAATTTGACTGTAGTTCTTAGAATGGCTTCTTGGGTTTTTATGCAGGCACAGATCTTTTTTCCGAGTTGTAACATGAAAATAAATTGAATGTGAAGACAGGGGTGTTCCGGCTCTTCTGAATGCAGGTCACATGGAATTCTTTCATCCGATGTTTTTTTCTGCCATGCTTCACATACACATACATTAGTCACTTTAAAAATGTAGCCTTTGTGCAATGTTATTGAATGCCTGTTTCCTTTTGGTTGGTGAAATGGAGTCAAATATCGCTTGTAGACACCCTGGTTTGGTGAAACAAAGTCAAGTGACGGCACTTGAGACAAGTGTCTCTGATGAACTAAAACAAATAAACCGCACAAAAAATAATAAATGCCAATAACGTATGTATGCAAAGTAATATATGGAGGCCGGTGTAACACAGTTAAAGAAGAGTGCCTAAAAAATATACTCAAGTCAAAGCAAAATTGAAAAAAAAACTGTTGGATTTAAACCACTCTGACATGTACAATTTATTCAGAAAGTTATTAAGTAAATGTAACACAATAACAAACAAACACAGGTGATCTTAGGTGGCCTCAAGCTGTTAGTCTCTCAGGCTAGAATGGAAAACTCAAGGTGAAATAACTTCAGACAGTTTCAGTTTCGGCAGCAGAATAGCTTTTGCCATGCTATGGGGCAGTAAACCTGAAGGCTTTTTTTCCTCCAAGTTTACTCCTCATGGATGTAAAAGAGATAAACAAGTGCAGAATGAAAAACAGTCGCCAAGGATTGGAGATATTTGAATGACACACTCAATATAAAGCACGTACTCATAGTCGAGAATGGGCAAAAAGAGCTTTGTTCCTAATTTCTTTCTGACCCTGAAGCAGGTCCTATTTCTGGAAAAAAAAAAGTACAGTACTTCTATTTTCAAACCTGTTCTATAGGTTTTCCTTCGCTGATAAGATATTTGTAACCACAATCTTGGTTTTATCAGTGTTTAAAATGAATTTAACATATAATCAAAACTGGATACCACCAACAAAGCAGCATGTAAAAAGTTCAGCAGCCTAAATACTGAATGTTATGAACCCACCTACGGTCTTCATGCCATAAATGCCACTGGGTTCGTGGATCTTATATTGTGTGTTTTGGGTGTTGTCAACTCTTCCCAATACACACAATGGGCCCACTTAGTTTTTCGTTGGATGAATGAATGAATAGTCTTGATTTATAAAGGATCCCAATCCATTTACAGCGATTTGAGTTTGGCATCTACTGATCCCCTGCGTTGCCATTGCAATTGACGTATTCTCTTAATTTCGACTGTTGTCATTCTTGGACAATAGAGGACAGTCCAACAGTGGTTAAATAAAAATGTGCTGATAAAAGATAAATTAATAAAACACGTCCTAATTCTTTGTGTTAGCCAGCAGGCTTCCCAGATGCAGTCTATGCACTCAGTCAAGGCAAAAGGCTGTCTTTGTTTTCCCTTGGTTTTGGTTTCTGTGTTCAATTCTCCAGACCTCTTCATCAAAATTAGCGAAATACAGCTGCCTTTTCATAACATGGCATTTCTAGTGGGGTTGAGGACTGTACTGTAAGAATATCACCAACGCAAGCAAGCGTCTCATCACATGAATGTGGCTGGAATGAGTTCACCATTTCCCAGAACTTGAGGACATGTTATTTTCTCAGGAGGCGGTTGTCTCGAGTTAACTTTCAGACTGTTTTGTACAAAATTCTAATTTTAGGGGTACAATGTCTTTTCACTGCAGGGGTCCCCTCAAAGAGACACTATTTGTTCCCTTGACACTCATTTGACAGCTTGAGAACATATTTTTATGGTCCACATAAGATACAGGATACACTTGTGGTCAAATACTTACACGTAAAAAAAAAAAATGGCAGTAGACGACTCTAACTCATGCTCCCTATGCTTCGGTTACAGTATAATTGACGATCGTCCCAGAATGTTGCTTTTGTATTGTTTGAGCACGGAAGCCATTGCAGGTTCAATTAAATCTTGCGAAACGTAATCATATGGTCAGCATTACGTGAAAGAAGGAGAGCAGGTGTTGGGAGGATGCAGTTGGCAACAAAATGCAGGCAAACAATCACATAATGACGCCATTCATCTCCTGGATTTTTGGGACTCAAAAGTGACAGTCCACAAATGCTTTGGCAACAGTGTTGAAGGACAACACATTTTCCTGGATCTCTCCGAGAAGACTGCAAGCCAACGCTGCACATGTTCTGCTGAATCCTGGGTGGATGCGAGGGGGGGGGGGAATTGTTAAAGTACCACATCACTATTCTGGCCCTCACACGATAGGACAAGAGGATACATTTGTCACTGAGTTCAAGGAAACTGCTCACAGAATAGCAGCTTTGTGATTACCACCAAGATGTAATTGTTTTCAAGCCTTTTGGATGAATGATTTTGTTGTGTTGGAACATGACTTGTGTTTTTAGTTTCACTGCGTGATTCAGTTTTGACCTTTTTGTGAAAGCAACCATCATCCGTGCACATTCCTAGTCGATTTGCTTTTATTCTGCAATTCACGTGTTAGGAAGATAATCACGTAGACTGTATCCAAGACTAAATGTGCATGACATGTTAGCTGAAGTACAGAGCGTACGAGAGAACAGACCAGATGCTACACAGGGAACACTGTAGTTTCTCAGCATGTCTTTTTTCCCCACTGTCCTTTTGTCCTAAAAGAATTTGTCCGAGATGATACACATGCATCTAACCAAAGGAACCCCCCCCCCCCCCCTCTCCACACACACACACACACACACACAAAGATTAGATAGATTATTTTAGCCCGGAGTTTGTTATGGTGAGTACCCTCAATAACTTGTACTTCCTGTTCCCACGGTAAATTGCACCACAAGCCGTGGTTCCAGGCCGAGGCCCCCTAGGGTTCCGCCTGCAATGATTTTTTTTTTTTTGGCTCATTTGTTGCATACTGGAAAATCTCCTACACTCAGCCACAGCCAGCTTATGATGGCTTTTCATTTTTCTCTGTTTTCCAATATTGGGCAGTTAAGAAAAAACTCATCACTTCGTCCAGCACTTGGTTCACCCCAGGATTATTATAATGTCATTAAAAATGTTCATTATCGGAAGCGATTTAGAACATTTTTATTCAATGCCCAGCAAGCATAAATTCAAAATGACTGCTTCTTGTGGAACGGTTGTGACTCCAGCAGACTGGTTGGGGGAGGACTCTGGTGTCACCTACTTTCCCCTTAATGGGCAGACTTTCTCTGAAACGATTTTCAATGCCAGTGATTTAGAGTGACGTATTTTTCCAATAATAAACTAAAGTGGTTAGGAATGTGAAGCTGTTTCCTTTGGGGCGTCACTGCTCCACTTAAGAAGCCAAAGGGCTTGAACAGTGAGGAATTATGGAGTGAATCAGAAACGGGTCATTTTTAACCAAGCTTGTGACCACTGGTGCTTTCCCCTGTACTGCTTAAACAGACCGGTCCGTAGAAATGTCATCATCATTATCTTTGTTATGCTTCTCAGTATAATACTTAGGTATTTCAACAGCACTGCAAATTAGAGTCTCGAAAGTGAAAATGCAGAAATTAATTTAAAAAAGTAACAGAGAATGTTATGGTGAGCTGATGTCTGAGCTCTTGTCCATTTGTAAATGGGTGTCCTCGTGTGGCCTTTTGCTCCGGATTCACCATGAACAGCACCATAGCGGGCCTCTGGAAGCTGGCTTGATATTTCAATGTTAGGTTGAATAATGTGAAGCGACAGGAGCCAAAAGAGAGTGTTGCCAAAAATGAATGGTATTTGCAAAGTCAGTCAAGTCAGGTCTCCACACTTCCAAACATCAAATTTCTTTACTGTTTATCCTGTCCGTGGTCACAAGGGCTGCATCCCAACAGACTTCTCCTGCATTTTCGCTGCACACGACCAACCTGATTCGACCTTGTTGGTCAGAGATTGGCCTTTGCTGCTCACCTTGTTGCCTCTCCACTGCTGCATTTCATTCGCAAACACACCCATCCATTGCTCACGTGGTTTCTCACAAGTTGTCGGTTGTGCACTTTTTTGCAAAATATCATTGATAGATCCGAGTATGACGTGCACGGTTTAGCATGTGGCCACGCAAGGGGGGTCTGAATGGCAGTGGGAGGCTTTAGCTTTTAAATTATAGAGCTAGAGATAGATGTCTACGGGCGGTAATGAGTGGATAGGCTGAGTCATGGTCCGTGTCAGCCTGCACACTTCAATCGGCAGCTATATCCACGCTGAAGCCACTGCGGCCAACCAGATCTGTATTTCGTTGCACTGCACTTGGCATAACCGCAAAGTACATCATGTGACATACTACAGAGAATTCTTGTTGAACTTGGACCTCTTCCTTTAAGTACGACCATCTGTGTCGAGAGTGACTGTTTCCCGGCAAGACACCCCCGAAAAAGTGCTCATCCGCCGCACATCTGGATGACCCGCAGGTTAAAATGCCGAGATTGCAGGCATAGTCAGAGGGTGTTTCATTCCAGTTTTCCAGATTGCTCCCGTTGTTTCCTATGAGTTGCATGATCGAGATAAACGTGGTCACAATTCCTTGTAGTGTGACACAAGATTATGTAGAAGGGATTTCAGCTGATTCAGGCTGGGAATGTTGCGCTGCTGTTGCACCTCGCTGCACAGAGACGGAAAAAGCTTCACACAATGATTAGCCGGCTATGTAGAAAATAAAAATATTATAAGCCATGTTGACGCATCTCTGTCACAAAGTGCTGGATTGCTAAATAATTGAACACGAGACAAAATATTTTTATCAAAGTCTGTATTTTTTGCCATTTTGAATTCACATCACCTGAAAACCAGTGACAAATATGTAAAATATATCGTTTTCATCTGTTTCCGCAGATTCTTTTATGTGGGGTTGTGATGCATTGCAGTTTTTCAATTGCCTCAGTGTATCTTATCAAGGTTTCTTATCCAGTTGCGGCACTGCACATTTTGGGTAAAAAGCGTGCCATAGATGGAGATGCTAAAACAGAGCAATCTTTTTTGGCCCAGTGCTCAGGTTTTTTACAGGGCAGTCTGTGTATTATTAATCCCATTGGCAGGAGCCTTTTCGCTATGCTTAGGAAGCCGTTATAAGAAGACAAAAGGGTTCACTGAACCGAGGAAATCACAGTTTTGTCAGACTTGTGAAGAAGTTCCCACAGTTGCGATGAGCTGAGCGAGCGTTTAAAAAGTGGCAAAACATATGGGAGAGAAGGTGGAGTTTATAAATGTATTCGGTATGTTGTGCAAGTTATACACTGGGGGTTGGGGACGTGACTCAGACTCCCTGTCACAATCAGCGGGAGGAGACCTGATGTGAGAGGGATCGAATGGAGAAGACTTGGGGAGGAGTGGGGAAGGCAAACCCAGCCCCTCTTACACCACCCAGCTCTTAGCGTTCAGCGTCAGCAAAAACACTAATGTGATCAAGATGGAAGATGTCTTTGGACTTTGCACTGCTCCCGGGCTTTCTGTCTGTCTTTGGGGTGTTCTTCAGCTCGCCTCCCGTTCCAGTCAGAAACCTCAAGTGAAGACAGCCAACAACTTCTCAGACGGATATCAGACGGAATCACATTTCCTTAAGATTGTACTGATTTCTCCCAGTGGATGAATGAAAGGGCGACTTCCACACTTTTCTGGCGGATTGTACTCGGAGCAGATCGGAAGCCAATTTGTTGGTTATCACCAGATGTTTTACTGTTGACTTTATGGCTTCATAATTGTATCATAGAACGGTGTCATCACTCATACTGTACCACAAGAAGAAGAAAAAGGAGAAGCATATTTGGTTCCTCCAGGTGGCTCTTGGTTGCTTGGCTGATTGACATACTGAAGGAGTATTTTTTTTTAAACCCTTTCAAGATTCATAAACTGCAGGTTCATGCACAGGGCGCAGATGACGGTTGCATGACTTGCGTGACTTCTAGCAAACAAAAGGTAATTATGACAGAAAAAGTTATTTGTGACAGAAATTTTTTAACTGAAATGAAACGAAATAGAACCGTCGGACCATGACATTGTTTTGAAATGGTATGATTTAAAGCAATCCTTTAATATCATGGGATTCGTCAAAATACATGATTTTGCTCCCATTAATTTGTATTTTTTCCTCAAATGTCATTGTGCTGGGTGAGGGTAAAGAAGGGTATACTGACAGTCACCAATCTGATGATTTTTAACAAGCAATTTTTAAATTGACAATGAAAAAAATGTATAAAAAAACTACTGTGGTCATGCAGTTATGCCTTTTAACCATAATTGCGAAACAACACTGTATGTGTTTCGTTTTGTTCATAGAAGTAAAAGTTCAAAGAATTCCCTGCAAATATATTGTGTTTGATTTACACAGTATTTTTTTTTCTGATCACTTGCTTTGTGGTTTAGTCTCTGTCCATTATCACAGTCATCCAATGTAGTAAGCACCCAAATGGTATCTTGAAAATACCATTTTAAACTGTATAAACAGTGGGCGCAGCTTCTATTGGTTGAGGAAATTGTGAATACAAAAACAAACCACTAGACCATCTTCAAGAATTCAGGAAAAGGGGGTGAAAGGAAATAATTTAATTGCTGTTAAGATTGTAACGTTGGTGACATTTCCGTATTAGTCTTTTCACGTCCATATTTTCTTTTTCACCCTCAGTCAAAAGCATCTCGATGGAATAGCGCTGCCCACCAATAATGCCAGTTGCTATACGCAAGAGAAGTTGGGAGGATCATGTGACTCATCCTTCAGGATTACAATATAGCTTTGACGATCTGGACCTGATCTGTTGCCACGGTGTTGACAGCGAGGGGCTTTGGACGGGTTCAGGGGTCTCCAAGCAGGGTCGATGGACACGATGCACCTCTATGCCAGAGGGCTGCCACCAACTGCTCACAGATGAGCCGACTCAAAGGCCGGATGTGACCACCTCCGGAGTACATGATGAGATCCATTCGGCGCATGTGAAGTTGACAGACAATGTTAAAGCTCCACTTGAGAAGAAGTTCATTTGCAGCTTTCACAAATGTCTGGATGTGCAGCGGAGGATTACAGATCACCTCAAGACTTCAGTCTATTTTGACCGCGATTCACAGAGTGACAATAGCGGTGCCGTGATTTTCTGCGCGTCGGGCAACGGCGCTCAGGAAACTGTTAAAGCTGAAGACCAAGTTGGCACAGAGAATGTTGATGATGTCTTTAAAAATTCACTAATCTCACGTGATCAGCAACAATGCATCTCTATTTCTTCGGACAATGGGCCTCCACTGTCGCAATCTGTCGCTGGACAGCCTGGCAAACTTCCAAATCATTCGCAAACAAAGGAGGGACATAGAGATAGTTACAGCAGACCTCCTGAAATCCCAGAGGTCACACTGAAGTCGCGCTCTGCCGCTCAACGCGAACCTCGGAATGACCTCCCAGATTTTGAGGGAGTGATTTCCATTCCTGGCCATGCTGGCACAAAGATAACCTTGGATGTTGGTGTGCTCAGTTCACTCCATAAAATGGATAGTCTTCTTGTGATGTCATTGGCTAACAAAGTTGTGGAGCCAGTTGTGATCTCAGCGGCAGAAGGAAAATGTGACAAAGGAGCAATTGAAACCTGGACCACAGATTCATCTGACAAACTGGATGGATTAAATAACCCAGACGCTCCAAATGAAAAATCAGGACATGAGCACCTTTCCAGAGACATTCAAGAAGGAAAGCAAGATCCTGCTGGAGCAGGGGATCGGGCCCCTGGTGGTGAAATGTCCTTCCAGACACTGTCGGAGCAGTGTGATTCTGAAACAAGAGCGATCAAAATGTCTCAGGGGGAGGAAAGTAGATACGGCGAAAGCAGCGAAAAATCTGGGGATGTCAGGTTGGGTCCAATCACCTCACCTGATATTTGTGTCAAAGTTCAGTGTTGCTTGGCCAGCCGTAAAGTGCCATGTGAGCAAGAAGGATCGCGGGAGTCGGTGGAAGACCTCACGCAGAAAATCATTATTCAAGAAGCAGAACCCATCTTGACTGTGACGACTGCAAGCCAGCCAGACAAAGACTCTGATGAAAGTTCTTCATCATTGGAAACTATCCCAGAGGTGAACCAGCTTGCTGCAGGTGGGAGCTGTGCACCTGCTCTGAAGAATCTCATCAAAACTATTCATTGCCAGAAGGATGATGAACATACAGCGAGTGAAAAACACCCCCAAAACCTGCTTCCACTCTCAGCAGAGGTCAACAATGTGCTCTCGCCGGAGGGATTCCATGGCAACGAAGCCTCTGGTCGCCTGAATGAGTCACCTGGCTCTGAGGTGGCAGATGGACCGAGTGAACGCCACTCGCAAGTGGCCGACTCGAGGACAGAGCAGACGGACAACGCCACACAGGAGGGTATTCCCTGTGGCGATCCACTTTTTAATGGAATGCGTGAGTCTGGAGTTCAGAAGGAGGAGGAGGGGGTAAAAGTGCGCCTTAAGAAGGTAAGGAAGAAAATATTTTAGAGGATATTGTATGCGTAGACACAACTTTGTGAGACGGCAACTGATTGTTAGTTGTGCAGTGATTATTACGCACACATAAAGGGCTTTTTAAAATTATTATTATTATTATTATTATAAACTGTCATACAGTACACAGCCTATGAATAATTTCTTTCCCACACTTGGCAAACGTCTCGGAAAACAATGACTTCACTCTCACATGCTTACATATCTGTGTGTGTGTGTGTGTGTTTAGTGGTGTTGATACGCCAAATGTTTGTCTTTCTCAACAACTCATTTCAAAACAAAGTCCCATAAGTGCAGTATGTGGAGACTATGATCACAGAGATCTGAACGCTCAACTTCTTGCCCGGGTTAAAGTTTTAAGCTTTTCACACAATTGTAAACTGGGGTATTTGCATTGTCGTCTGCCGAGCAGGCACAGAAAAGTGCCAAAGATGGGCGTAGGCTCACTGTTTCAAAGAACAAGCCAACAGATAGTCCATGTTTTTTTTATTGTCCAATTGTCACCAAAAAAAAAAAAAAAGTTAAAAGTTGGCTTTATTGGAGTGGCAGCACCCAAACAAAAATTAATAATTAAAGCTTATGATGCACATTTCTGCTTTTTGCGTTGACCATAATGTGTACATGTTACATTTGTATGATGATGTCATTGGCTTCACTGGCTGGTAAAGATTGACTCTTGAAAATCGCAAATTGTAATTTTCTACGGATTTGGCAGTAAAGAAAATCCCTTCATTATTATTTATTGCAAATTTGAGATTTTCCCCTTAATAGGTTAAGCATAGTTATTTCCTCTGCCCAAGAGGTTATCTTTTAATCTGGATGGGTTTGTACCTTTGTTGCCTGTAATTTCCTGTCTAGAGTAGGGGTGAGACTTGTCAATTAAAAACGGAATGATTATTCCAATATTAAACAGTTAAAAAGCAAATACATGAATGTCAACGTTTTGAACTAAACCTACTTTGTGTAGCTGTGAAGTTGAAATGTGAAGGCAGATTTAAGACAGAATGTGGAAGTTTACAAACACTCTCATGTTAAAGTGGTTTTGTCTGTGTCAAACCGGATTGTAATTTGTTTACACACAATAAGTAAGACTCAGCAAAAAAATTCGTCATCTTGATGAAAGTTAACTACTTTGTGTGAATATTATCGAGTCTAGCGTTTTGATGGTTTTGCATGTTGTAAAATCATTCAAATAGTACTCCTTTTCAATACATGCAAACCCAATGTTCTAAATGTATTGTGGATTAAAATATGTCAATGAAAGTGTTATGCTGTGGAATGATGCATAATGCAGAATTTCCACAAAATTCTGAGGGATATACTGTAAATACTTTTCAAAATTGTAAAAACAATACAATATACAATACAATACATCCTGATTACGATGCAATTGTGGCATTCGTCTCATTTATCTCAAACACAATGACATTACCGCCTTGTCACTTACATGCCAAAAGATGTACATTTTACAAATGCAGACTCAAAATGTAAGAACTCCAGTGTAAGAATCGACAAAATCATGGAGAGACTAACTGAAGGAGTTTGTCAATATGAGCTTTGTGGCCTGCGAACTTCAGGTGGCTTTTATGGGCCATTTTTCATATAAATTGTTACATTGTATCACTGTGCTTATAATATATGTTTTCACGAAAGTACTGATTATAGCCCACATTGGAAATGCTTTAAAGTCATACTGGCAACCACAGTTTTGTTTGTCTTGAGTCACAAACCTGGAATAGGCTATGATCCTCAGTGACTGACCCATGTGAACAGTGAGAGGAGCCTCCTTGACATTATTTGTGTATTTATTCTTAAAAGAATGTATGCCCTACTGTTTCAGACATTTTAAAGAACCAAAAATCAATTTCTATGCAGTAGGGGTGTGCAAAAAAAAATCGATTCACTCAACTATTGGGATTATGTGCCAAGATTCAATAAATCGATGTCAAGGTTCAGAATTGATTACTGTATCATGATTTCTTTTCAAAAAGCAAAGGTGACGCTACCACTTTCCTCCATCAGATAGCAGCGCAGAGCCAACTTTTTTTTTAGATGAGTCAGCGGGCTTGAGCATTCAGCAGCGTGACACTACGTCATCTGAATGAGCCAGTGACTGAGCCACACAGCCAGAGCAAAACAATTTTTTAAAAAAACGTATAGCGGATCCAGCTCTGGCCTTCCTCTGTGGAGTTTACATTTTCTCCCCGTGCTGTGTGGGTTTTCTCCGGGTACTCCGGTTTCCTCCCACATTCCAAAAACATGCATGGCAGGCTGAGTGAACACTCAAAATTGCCCCTCGTGTGAGTGTGAGTGCGGATGGTTGTTCGTCTATGTGTGCCCTCCGATTGGCTGGCAACCAGTTCAGGGTGTCCCCCGCCTACTGCCCGAGACGGCTCGGATAGGCTCCAGCACCCCTCGCGGCCCTTGTGAGGATAAAGTGGATCCGAAAATGGATGGATGGATGTATAGCGGATGGTGAAAATGTTATAGCATCTTCTTGACCGCTGTTGGCACTGACCAGGAACTTGTTGTAATGTTATACCACTGGCATTTGGCTGGAAATAAATGTTAACAAGAGTGACTGACTTTGATCTGGCTGCATTGATTAACGTACATGATTCAACTTATGTATTGTTTATGGTTTATGTTGTTGAGAATTGTTTTAAAATGTTCTAAGAGAACAATTTATTTTTGAGAAAAATGCCAATAACTGTGATATTGAATCGCAAACAGCAGTATAATCAATGGTGATGTAAATGTAATTGTTACACAAGTATTATGATTTGAATCGAATCAGGAGGTAAATTAATCGTCCCACCGCTACTATGCAGAATCTCTGGCTTTCCTCTTATTTACCAACACGGATGACGTCGGTCAGCCGCCAGGAAGCCGAGATCACAGTCATGCTAAACTGGGCAGCATCAATATCATCGGCGTCTTGCAACTTTTATGTATACACATTGAATGCCAAAGATCCTGACTTATGAAACTCCTAAAGAGGTGTGTAACCACAAAAATGTCAGACAAATCGTAGGTAGAGGGGATCGTTTTACCATATCGTTGTTGTCCTGTGAAAAACATTGACAGTCAAACATTGTTACAAAGTACCTCGAGGGACATAATGAATGTGTACATTATAATGATACAGTAGTTTGTTGGTACAATTTCGAATAAAATGGCCGCCAACTACTATGTATAACCTAGTATGAACATTTATAGATGTAAAAACATGAACATGTAATATAGTATAAACATGTCAACTACAAATCTGTGTATACAGTCGGAAGAAAACATTCAGTCGGCAAATGAAAAGTGCTTTCTCCAGTTCAGGATGTGCCGCGCCTCGAAGTTGTTTACGATCATCTTTCAGTCTGTTGGTCTCGAACTCTGCCATGATTTTGTTGCCATTACGGATGGTTGTCGAAATCGTTGACTTTTTCCGAATAGGAGACTCCCTTTCGAAAGTTCAAGACAATTTCAGCCTTCACAGACAGGGAGATTTGCTTCAGTTTACCAGACATGTTTTCAGACCAATGTCCTCAAAACCACGCCGTGCCTCCGGAAGTACAGCAATGTACTAGTCGACCAGTTGCTAAGCAACGGAGGGTACCGGTAATCTCGCGCTGTACATTTTGTTCAGAAGCAAGGTTGCGGTGACAGTTAGCTTCCCACAGTTCGTTGTAACGAAGGCATTTTCACTATTTTGGGGGAAAAATCTATCCGTTGTAATGAGGTTTATGTTCTAAAGGTGGATGTTGTGAGCAAAATAAGACTAAGGTTTTAACCTGGTTAAAATTTGTCTTTTATACACCCGTATATTGTTGTTGTCAAAAAGAGGAAGTATTTAGTCTAAAACACATGGTTAAAAACACTTTTAAATACAACATTGATAAAACGGATGGATCTTATGATAGGTGATGATGAAGAATTCAGCACAAGTTGTTCAATACATGATGACGTGCCATAAGGCTCATGGAGTTGTGGATCGAATTAGTCAAATGAAACCCATCTGGTGTGCATAATGACTTTAGATTACCTTGATATTGGGCTTTTTGACTGTGTTTATTTGTTTTAGCAACAAGGCTTTATCCTGGCCTCAGGGCCAATCTGGCTCAACAGTCGTATATCTGGCAGCAGACGACTTGGCGAAGAAAGATGTTTTTCTCTCTCTCTATTTCTGTCTGTTTCAATTTTCGTTCTCATTTGACAAGAAAGCTCTCATTTATGTCTGATTGCAGAGCTGTAGCTGTCATACTAAGCACATGCACACTATAGTTTGTTGCATAGTTATTTAGCTTTTTACTTTGCAACCCCCCCCCCCCCCCGCCCCCAGCAATGCACTTAAAAAAAACAGGTAGAAGGGGGAAAAAACAAAGAAAGGGGAGGGAAGTGACCCACAGTTTAGTGTGGGAACTGTCTCGCATCCAAAAAAAAAAAAAAACAGGAAGTAGAGAGGAATGTAAGGGGATGAGAGAAAAGGAGCACCCAAACCACTAAAACTTCCCATAAAATGACACAGACCTTGCCCTACACTTGTTTTTTTCACTCTGCTGTTTTGCGGTTGCTGTTGTTGCCGTCTCCAGCCAGATGTGTTTGTTCATTCAGCGAGGGCTCGTGAAGATGTCATTGTTTTACCATGACAGTGTTTCATTGTCATACTCTGCGAAAGAGGCAGAACATGTCAATGTGTGCCGCTACCAGCCTGGAATGTCAGTGAATGCACAAATATGAGAGATTTTGCCAAGACACATATGACCCGTGCTGTTAAGTGTTCTGAGTCAATGCAATGGGAGCAGGTTTCCGTAGGCCACTCGTCCACTAACTTGGAAAGAAGTATGAAGACAATACGGTCAAAATATAGCTTCAACCTCAGATTTTGGTTGTATATTGTCGTGAGAGAACAATTGCTCACGTGGGAAATTTTGTTGAGGTAACATTTTAGCATTCCCGAATGCAAAGACATAAAAAGGATGTTAACATTAACAGTAAAACACACTAAAATAGTTTTCATTACACCACAAGATGATTTGTATTATATGTGGCCAGAAAAAAGAAGAAGAAAGAGTGGACATGAGTTTAATGATTTGAGTCTGGATGAACTGATATGTAGGCGTCTCACGCTCGGTAATGCACAATGATGATTCAACCGTCAAGATCTTGAGTGGCTTTTAGATACATTTTCTCACCAAATTTGTGTTTCCAAATTCTTGGACCTTTGGGGTATTTGAAATTTAATGGTTGCTCTCTTCATTGTTTCCCCAGTATTCACCAGCGAAAATCCATAAGTAATTGGTCCCACGCCATTAGGTCCAAAATTTTAGGTCCATTTCGGGTGGGTCATGGACAGATTGCAAAAATTTGCTGGGTCTCTTACAATGGTACAGACAAACACCATTTCATTGTAACAGATGTAAAAGAGGACATTTTGAACAGGTAAACCAGAAGTCCCCAAATCCGGTCCTCGAGGGCCCCTGCTGCATATGTTTTAGATACACCCCCCCACACCCCCTTCAAAACATCTGATTCTGCCCTCGAGAACGCCTAATGTGAAAATAGTTTGTTTTTGTAAATTCTGCTCTATTTTTGTGTGAATTGATATTTGCATTTAATTTGAGGTTGGCTTTGACATCTGCCCAAGGGCTTGCCGATGAAAATTAGCTTAATTTAGCTAACTTGGGTTTACAATGTTTGTTAATGTGCATTGTCTCCTTTTAAATAAACCCATAAATAATCGACTACATATGTCTGTGTAGCTAAAATATGATGTACGTACATTTTTTAAAGTAATTTCGAAACAGTACATTTTCTTGATTGTTCTTCACATCTCTTCAAGTGGGTCATAACTGAGCTAGAGTCGGGAAAATGCGCAGTCCCATGTGATAACAACCATTAGGAACCAATGCTATACTGGATGTCACAAGATCATGGCATTGTCTCGAATCGGATGGCTATTGTGGCGCATTAGATGTATTCTACAGTATGTCAGACACAGAAAATACCATTAATCACAACTATGCCCATATGCACGTTGTCGACCATCCACACCCATCATTAAGTAAACTCGAACCACATTAGAAGGTTTATGATTTGTACTTCTCCCACATAATTGAATGTGATTTCCCGGTAATCACTTCATAGAACAGATGGTGACTGGGCTCACATTCACATGTCGCCATGCGTCCGCACCTTTGCCGCAGCATACAAATCAAATGTCTTATTTTCCTATGAGCTCACCCTTTGAACATGTTTTTACGAGTACCGTTTACGGTGATTGTAACAAGTTTGTTTGATGCCATTGAGCCAACCTTGTGATGTCATTTGTTTGTTGGGGTGTTTGTGCGGAAGGAGGCTCATACTCCCAATGAGTCCCACTCATTGTTCGGAACAATCAGAAGGAAATGAAAGCAGGTCGGATTTGTGTCTAACGAGGGTGTTTATCAAATTAAACATCATAGAGTTGGAAAGTAGGTCTTGCCTTACTAGAGGAACACCACCTGGGGTCACTGTGTGGCTTTTAATCATTGGTGAATTGGCCCACTGAACAGTACAGATGGATTGGGTGCAACGCGGCTGCTGTTGTCGTCTCTTGGCCCACCATGCAATGAAACGGTATTTGCAATCAAACAAACAATTATTTATAAAAGTTAAGATATTCAAAATACCAATTTAATTTGAGTAAATTAGTAAGATTTATTGCCAGAGTGAGTTTTTGTTGTTGTTTTGTGTTGTGTTTGTTTTTTATACTTTTATGGTGCACACACACATATTGTATTTTTTGTAAATGTATTGTGGATGTCTAAATCAATGAATGTCTTTTTAAATGTTACTTATGGCTCTTTTGAAATAATGTTCTTTCAGCGAGACCATGCTCGTCTGGACTCGATGGTGCTGCTAATGATGAAGCTGGACCAGTTGGACCAGGAAATTGAAAATGCCTTGAGCGCTAACTCTTCCATCGGCAGCACTCCCACCCTCCCTCGGCGACGACAACTGGTACAAAGCTGTATTTTGACTTGCTTGACTTTACTGTCATTTTTCGGCTGAAGTTTCAGGCTTGAATATTTTTTCTATACTATATTATATTATATATTTAGTTCTCGAATACAATTTGCTCATCTGCCCTTATCTCCACTCCAGTGGTATGTGAAAGAATCACTAAATTAAATATTCAACCTTACAGTGGCTTCAACTTTTATAATCCAGTACAGTCCATTTGTTAAGTAGAGTTCAGTTGTACTGTATTGAAGTTGGAAGTGCAATACATTTGCTTGTAATCTTTAAGAACTGATTAAAGAAAACAAAACAGTTATTGAGATACAATCTTTAATGAACGTTTATATTCAATCAATTTTAACTGAATCATTATTTAATTAGCCTATGGTTTTATCTCTCTACATTTAAGTGCAGTTGTAATGTTAAAGATGTTCATAATCTTACAGGGGCGGCCCGGTAGTCCAGTGGTTAGCACGTCGGCTTCACAGTGCAGAGGTACCGGGTTCGATTCCAGCTCCGGCCTCCCTGTGTGGAGTTTGCATGTTCTCCCCGGGCCTGCGTGGGTTTTCTCCGGGTGGTCCGGTTTCCTCCCATATTCCAAAAACATGCATGTCAGGCTGATTTGACACTCTAAATTGTCCCTAGGTGTGAGTGTGGGCGTGGGTGGTTGTTCGTCTCTGTGTGCCCTGCGATTGGCTGGCAACTGATTCAGGGTGTCCCCCGCCTACTGCCCGGAGATGGCTGGGATAGGCTCCAGCACCCCCCGCGACCCTAGTGAGGATCAAGCGGTTCGGAAAATGGATGGATGGATAATCTTACAGTGGCTTGCAAAAATATTCAATATACTTTTTAGGTAGAGGAATAAAATATCTGCCTCAGTGTTGATGAACACTAAGGCCTATTATACTAATGAATTTTAATGTTGATGATAGTGGTACTTGGGAGAGTATTGTATTTGGTGTCAAAAAAAAAAAAAGACCCACTGCCCAAATGATTAATGCTATCAGAGGCATAGCAAGAATGAATGTACCAAGTGCTTGTAATCTGCTGATGACAATGACATGAAAACAATAATATTTGGATAAATGCAAGGGAAAACCGAGACACCGTGTATTTTATTGATGCAGGATTTTGATTTGGGATCTGTGCCAGTTGCATCACATATGCAGTATTCTCATGCACTTGCTGCCCCAGCAAAAGGCACCTCACCAGCCCTTGGAGCAAAACCTAAGAGTGGGGTAAGTTGGACATTTTGATTCTTCTTTTAAATAGAGTATTTGAATAAAATACAAAGCATCATCATTGATGAATGAAAAAAAAATATTGATTTCACATTGCAGGCTGCACACCACTTTGAGTAGTGATTCGACTACACAGATTCATTGTGTAATGCGTTTGACGAAAAAGAGCAGACGCTTTGTCTTCATACTCTAACTTGGAGTGAAACTTCCAATTGTAGGAATCTGCCACCACTTAAAGCTTAGCCAAGCAGACGTTAAAGCTCTTTAATTAGCCGCTTCCAGAGATTTAGACCCATTCGTCCCAATAAAAGGGGTCAAGGGGTGTCCAAGACTTGAGACACCAGGAAAGGGGAGTCACGAGGTATGTGCTTCGAGTGAGTTGGCCCTCCTCTAACCCGTTTGCCTGGTACCTTAATGGCATTGTCTGCCTTGCTTTATCTGCAAAAGAAAGTGTACACAAAGCAAATCATTTACAACATGTTTGAAAGAAGAAAATATCTAAAATTATATCTCTTGCTGGTCTTGTGTGGAATATGTTAGTTCATTCCTTGAAAGATTCCAAGATTTTTCTGCCGGGGAAAACAATTGCTTTATCAAATTCCAACATTATCTGTTGTGATTCCATGCCCACGTCACAAACTTTCGAAGCGGGTCGGGTAATTTTAGAACTACCATGGCCTATGATATTCCATATATGTGGGCAACGCTAAACCAGATCCAAAGGTAGTCTTTATGCTGTATATGATTTTGATACACAGTATTTAAAATTAAAAAAAGGTCTTTGGAAAACAAAATAATCAAGACTTATATGAGGAGGGTGGCACAGTGATTGACTGGATAGCATGTCAGTATCACAGTGCAGAGGTCCAGGGTTTCGAATCTGGCTCCGACCTTCCTGTGTGGATGTGGCATCTTCTCCCCGTGCCTTTGTGGGTTTTCTCCGGGTACTCTGTTTTCCTCCCACATTCCAAAAACATGCATGGCAGGCTGATTGAACACTCAAAATTGTCCCTTGGTGTGAGTGTGAGCAAGGATGGTTGTTCATCTGTGTGTGCCCTGCGATTGGCTGGCAAACCAGTTCAGGGTGCACCCTGCCTACGGCCCAAAGACAGCTGCATCCAGCATGGCCGTGACCCTTGTTAGGATAAGCGGTTCAGAAAATGGATGGCTGGATCGTGTTAAATGCATGAAAATCACTATCATAGCTCACGTCGTGTCCCGTTTTGAAATGCTTCTCCTGGCGCTCCATATTCCCATTCTTTGCTAGTGGCATCAGTGAATTGCAGAACAAACTGAGTGGGAACAAAAAGAAGACATATCGCAACAGGTGCTAACCGCTAACAACTTCCGGTGATGGAGGTCATGCGATACTGTAGCTTAAAGGTGACCTGCTTTTTTATTCCATTTTATTTTTAAAAAACCCTATTTGTGAAAGTGATACTGATAGAATGCTTAAGGTGCAGTGTGCACTAATACAAAAGAACATCATATTAATAACACGCGCACTTCCCCCTACACCCCTGGCCTAGTACATACCTGCACCATCGCTGTCTTTTATATAAATGTGACTATGATAAGTGTGGAGTTGATGGTATGTGGCTGTGGATGTTTTGGATGAGTGTCCATTTACCCCGCAAGCTCTATATCACTTACGCAATTTACTGCTGTGGGGCGAAGGGAACAGATTATCAGATCTTTGCCAGTATGCCTATTGTTAGCCTTAAGCAGGTGGTTGTTATTCCTGTATCAAATTTGTGGCTAATCTCGAGCAGATGTTGTGTCACAGCAGGTGTTTTACTTTCAGTGTGCAACTTCTATTCTTTGACCTACAGCAGGTGCCTCATAATATTGTTTGGCTTGCATTATTGTCATGCAACAGTTGGGTCTTATTTTTGTTTTTCATAAACAAATGATCATTGTTTCCAACCGTGAGCATGTTTTTTCCTCAACATATCTGACACATACTTCCCCTCTTTTCAGCTTCCATTTGTTGAGAAACTGGTCGCAGTAGTGCAGTGTAGAAATTCTGAAAAATGTCCCTTCCATGAATTAGTACCAAGTATCAAATCTGAAATGCTCACATCCAACCGCTTATCCAAATCACTTATTCTCACAAGGGTCGCGGGCCATACATAGGGCAGAAATTTCATTTACTGTTCATCTATTTGTGTGTATAAGCGCATTTTGATACTGTATACGTATGAGAGTCTTTGGGTAGTGTGTACAAGAGTGTTTCAATATTGTGTATGTGTGCATTCACTAGTTTTAATGAGAGTCCTTCAGAAGTGCTGATTTTAAAAAAAATACATGAACAGGAATGTGCATGAGAGCATTTCATTTATTTGAGTGAGAGCATTTCAATTGAACTGGTAAATGTGAGAGGTAATCCTGAATTATGTCGGCCCCTCATACGTGCAAACGAAGTCCACTAACCGTGCTGCCCGTAGTTTTGCTACACTCTGTCTCGCTACAATGTTATCTACTTGACACATTCGGACATCCCACTTAAACATCTAGCGATAACAAATATATCCCTGATCACTGATCCTAACCATACATAGCAAAAGATTGATAATCCTAAATAACTTAAAGATAATCACTCGTTTTGTAGAAGGATTCCAAAACAGTTGTGTAATTGATTGTCATTTTAATATCAGCAGACATTGCTATATTTGGCCACATACAGGCAATCAGCACTGACAAATGGCTGTGCATTTTAAGACCATTTGTTTTGAGCCTCTATTTTTAGGGGTCAGTGGCTGGAAAGGATATGCCAAGCCACAGAGGCGGGTGGAGGCTGCTGACCCCCGGCCACCTTCCTCTGAATGTTACTGTCGGAAACAACATATCAGTCACCTTGAGTGCTGAGCTTTCTCACTAGCAAGACATATGCGGCACCCCTTTAAGAGATGCGGCACCCCTTAAAGAGACGCGCCGTTAAACATGGCACAGACAAATTCAGCAAAGGGGTGTTTAAACCAACACTCTTACAGATATGGTGACAGGTGATACTCTCTCACAAAACGTATCCAAGCATTGCATAACAGGGAAACTTTTGACCCCTCACATGGATCGAAACCGACTAAACTGGTGCACAGTGTACGGAGTTGGCGACAAACTTTTCATGAGCGGCCGACCAAATAACGCTGCCTTTATTAAAACAAAAACAAAGAAGAAGAGAAATTAAACTGCACGTGCATTGTTGGAATGTCAGTGCTAAGTAAATATTTTCATGATATCGTGATTATTCTTTGAAGGGTTTTTTTTCTTCCAGTTTCAGGGCATCTGTAAATGTGGTGCTCTCAATCTTTTGGTGTGTGCCATAGAGTTGCCAATAGTAATTTTTTACATTGCTCCACTTCAGTTGCTGTCGGCTGAGTCGTGTGTGGCAGGCATTGCTGCAAGATATTGCTGCTCTTAAGATGACTTTTGTCGTCTCTTGGTGTGGTTGTCGGAATTTCACAGGGAAGTCTGAATCTCCCAAGTTTCTGTTCTAGACTGTTATGTCTTTTGGCAGGACAATTTGTTGGAGATATTTTTATTTGAGTTTGATGAGTACTTTCCTTCTTGTCAGTAGATTATGAATGTGCATAGCTCTTTTATCTGTATGTAGTTAGTGGACAATAGAAGAGCTGTGGTTTGCGTGCTGAGGTCACAAGCAAATCTCTGCTCTGTCCTTCCTCTGGGTTCCGGTTTAGGTGTCTCTCAGTCCCCAAACATCCTTTATCCAGACCACACCTCCTCAAGGTCCTGCAAAATGCTTAACTCTGTTGGCTTTCCTTTATATCTGCATGCAAATCCATTATGCTTCATGCCTGTTGTTGGTCCAAAACCAGTGCAAAGCTCTGAAATTGTATTGTTAGCATTTCTTTAAGGTGGTATGAATCCAACCACTGCTTCATCTGGAATTGAATTCCAGTGGTTACTCCGGCCCCGCCAGCCACTTTGGATTGTGTCATTGTCCCCAAGGTCACTCCTCACTCGGTTCGGCAGAGCTGTAATAAGGAGACAAATACAGACCCCCAAAAAACCCGAGTATGTGATACAGGATATGGAAATTGAACTTCTCAACTCCCAAAAGGAAATCATGTTTTTACGTATATTTCAAGACTTGCACACTTCAGGAGTAGGAAGGAGACATACTGTGTGTACATAGTTGATTAAAAGTCACTGGCCTCTTTATTTGGTATAATTAAAGAGTTTACCTTTAATGCTCAGCTTGATAAATTGGACAATTCACCCATGTTTCGATAATCTTGCCATAGTAATAAATGTTTTTAAATTAATACCTCAATCAGCGGCAATGAAAATGAGCATTGCTTTCATCTCTAATGGCAGAATTTTGGATAGCTTCCATGGTGGCTCTCATCACAGGTTGTTCAAGTGGACCTGAAAAGAGGGCAGTGGCTGCACATTTATTTTTTCCCCAAATACACAAAACAGGTCAATCGTCCATAGTTAAATGTGCTGAAATTGGTCTTTTGTGAACTTCCCTATCAGCATCTTTGATGAGGGCAAATATCAACATCTGTTGACTGCCCACTCAGTATGTTTTTTAAGGAATGGTACTAAAATCACATCCCAAGTATGCTATATTGACTTAGTATTTTCCAATAAATCATGTGTCAGCCTATGTAAAGACATCACTCCGCTGTTTTGTTGCTCACAACCACAAATTGGTACT
The DNA here is from genome assembly GCF_054856545.1 of Hippocampus guttulatus. NCBI lineage: Eukaryota > Metazoa > Chordata > Actinopteri > Syngnathiformes > Syngnathidae > Hippocampus > Hippocampus guttulatus. Next base: position 13,616,354 of record NC_141269.1, read on the forward strand.
GTTGGCTCGCAGTATGTCAGTGAATCGCCGCCAACTTTTATTTCACAACTTAGACCGTAAAAAGTAAATGGAATAGTTTTATGATGATGTCCATGTTGACAGTAAATGTTATGGATGACTCTAAAAAGCAGGCATCTGCATTCCCCCAACCCATCCCCCCGCAGCCTGCAATTAATGAAGTGCAATAAATCTGAGAAATGACAAACAAGCTCACACACACACACACCCACACACACCCACACACACACACACACACACACACACACACACAAACGCTGGTTTTGGTGTGTTGCGGGGACCTTAGTTCTCTGGCACTCTCTGATGGACAATGATGTAAATGGTGCATTTTTTCACACATTGTTGGGGACCACCTTTCTACACTGCATCATTGTCAGCTGTGGTCATCATGAAGTCTGCCTCTTTTCTCTGGGCACTTTGCCTGCTGTATTGGCAGGTGTGAAGCGCGTCATTGGAACCCAGAGGTTTTTTTTACTGGACATTTTGCTCACATGCAGACCTACTATTCACTGAAGTTGCATCGAGTAAAGCTTTTATTGACATTGTTTCACACTGTTCACATTGCATTAGCATTTTCCTGGCTGGCATCTGGTTCAACTACCTCCCACGTACCACTAGTTTTTCCCGATATTCCACATGTGTTCAACAAGTCATGACTTTGTCATCGATTATGTGATTGGGTTACTCAATCACATAATACTAACCCAATCCTAACCCATCTGTGATTGGGTTAGTATTGATGGCACTAAAACGGTTAAAATACAATACAATACATCCTGATTTATATTTTGTTCAGTTGCCTACTCATGTGGGGAGGCATCAGCTTTATGTATTTATTTACACATTAACTGAACGTGGTTCTTCCCTGGCTTCAGAGAAACCCACAACTGTGCATGTGTTGCTACAACTTGACAGGCCTTGACAAGAGGCACAATGCATGAAGTAACTTTCCTGTGCATCTTTAGGTAGCTTAATTGGTACCGGTTCCCCCTCTCCTGACTTAAATGACTGTGGCACTGTTAATGTGATCAGCTGCTTTTTACATCCCCGTGGCTACATGGGAAAACTGAAGGCTTTTGTGACATCACATTGGTCCTTGGGTCCACATTCTGGGTATCAAGCTGTTCTAACATAAGGCTTTGACCAATACAAGGAATGGTGTATCCTACAGTAGCTTTTTTAAATGCTTTTTGTTTGGGGAATGGCAGGCACAAACTACACGGTCATTAAAATTTTGCATGGAAAATCAATTGCTTGATTTTAGTAATCTAGTACAGCACTATATTGGAATCTATGTTCTAGAAATGGATGCTTACCTTGTGTTTCAAAGCCTGTAACAAATATGAAAAGTGTGGACAGCACAGGTGCCCTCATCAACAGTGGTAATATCCGAGGTGGGCATAGTCAGTCCAGTGAGCCCGTCAGTGAGCTTCTGTTCACACTGGTGATCTGCGATCGCCTTGGCGCACTTTACTTGAATAAATGTTATTCTCTGTATACACTAATATATTATAATAATTTTTAAAAAAGACCAAGTTTGAACATTCCTGTTTCGTAGACAGTATTGGCTACCCTGCAGTTAATTACATGCTGGCCTAGATACCATAAATGCATTGAGTCAGTGAATGGTCTTCATTCTTAAATTACAACAACAACAATTTAAGAAAATGCAATAAACCTAGCTATGTCTAGTCTTCCTCCGAAGTCAATGAGCTGCTGCGGTGCCACAGCCGTCTCCCCAAGTGGGCAGATGTAATCCCTCTGTGTTGTTAACTCTCTCTGTTTTCTCCCAATAAATCCAGTGGCTAATCAACAATCTGGCATTGTTAGTGCAGGGGGGATTATGAGGATTATCTCTATTAACCCGGGTCACTCAGCCACAAATTCCACCTGGGTAGTGGGAAAAGGTGACGTGTTTGCTAAATTAATATGCATGCTGTCATGTGATTAAAAGCTTCTGTGCCTTTTAATTTGATGGATTTGATCAAGCTCCCGGTGTTTTTAACAGTTTAAATGTCTGTCCTTTCCTGATGTGGAAATTTAAAGTTGTGTTTGTGATGCATTCATTCATTTACTCAACAGTAATTTCATTCACATTTCAGTAACGATAAAGAGCCAATAACGAAGCAAGCATTGTCAAATAGCTTTATCTTTGGCTTGGATTCGAGTTATTTTTTTCTTATTTTACTATGTTTATCTTTCATCATCTTGGATTTGAAACTTGGTTGCGTAAATCCTCAGGTCACCTAACGAGCCATCATACTTTGGCAAATACGTATCCATTATGCTGCTGTTTCATCATCAACTGAGTTGATGACCAGTTACAGTAAGTAAATTTTGTTCAGTGGGTGGGCAATATTGGTGTTCTTTAGACTTCAAATGATTAGATTTGACAATTGGAAGCGGACGTCTTGTAAAACATCTGCCCACGTGTGAAAGTGTGTTTTTGTCATTGAACTATCTGGACCCAATTCATAAAACTCCCAAACTTGTCTTTCTAGTTGGCTCCTAATCAGCCAGTTGTCATAAAATGCAATTCACCAGGCACAATCTCCAACTCCTTACAACAACAAAGGAAGAGGACATGGGAATATATTTCAGTATAAACGTTGACCCACTACTGATGCAGCCTTGGTTTAACCTCAGTAGAATTGTAATGCGCTCAAGAAGATATTCTCTACGTGGTGTCATCTGTCTCAGTGACGCATATGAGTGCTCAGATTCCATTTTCTGCCCCTCGTAGTACAATCTGCATTATTGCACCTCACGGGGCTAATAATTGGGTCAAGTTCAAATGCAGTACTTTTGCAGGTACCCACAAACCCTTGAAGAACAACAACATGAGGAAATTTGCTTTATTCTCTTAATTTCCTTAGTGCATGCATATACTGAATGATATTACTTACCCAAAGACACATGCCATTATGGTGCAAATTGGAGATACACAGGAGTAGCAAGTGAGCACCTGGGGGTTGGGTGCATTGCTCAAGGTCACGGTGGTTCTCAGGAAGCCGCTCACCCACATTGCTCAGTACGTAAAGTGTATTGGGGTTTTTTTTGTTTGTTTGTTTGGGTTTTTTTTGCATCCAAGCCAGGTCATCATGATTGAGTCACCCTGGTTTTCTGTATCAGATAATTGTCAGTTTGAACCAACAGCTGGACACTCACAGTTTGGCTAGGTGTGGTCACACAAATAGAAAGTTATTCCATCACTTCCTGTTGACACACTCCAACTGTGACATATGGAAGCTACCAAAATGTATTAATGTAACAAGGAGGGTAAAAGTACGAGTGGAGGAGACCAGGTGGGGGCAAGATCTTTCTTAAAGAAGAAGTGTAACATGAAATTGTTTCCCACGTCTCCCCACACATGTGTACGTGGGCCTTGGCACACCATGGGGAATAAATTCCTTTATAAGTGCAGGGCAACAATAGCACATCATGCCAATAAAAAAAAAATTAAAAAAAGCAATGAGCTCCAGATAACATCTCAAAGGATTCTGTACAAGTGTGTTCATGTGCTCCTACCGACACACACAAACACACACACACACACACACACACACACACACACACACACACACGCACACGCACGCACACACACACGCAATTCTCCTCGATCCCATGTAGACACGTTTACCTTATTTCAAGTACTGGAGCCAACAGTTTACCTGAGCCATCTGCACTAATTTGGCCATTTGTGTTAAGCGGTGGGGAGAAAAAGGTTTGCGTTAGCTTGAGCTCCACCTAATCCTAGGCCAGCACAGACCATGGGTGGTCACACCCACACCCACGCACACGCATACACCACAGCTGCAAGTAGGATGAGGGGGTTTGAGCGGGTGCGAGTCTGTGGTGGGCTTGGGTCATGGTGGACTAATCAGGTTTGTTTTGGAAGAGCAGTGCGATGACTTTATTTACATGGGTGACTATCTATTGACAGTGTAACATAAGAATTCAAAGCTGAAAATATTTTAAAAATGAACAACTACAAAAATGGAACCCACAAATGCTCATAATACCTGGATATGGATACAGAATTGCTTTATCAGTCAGGCACACATAGTTCTTGATCATTATATACGGTACTCACACACGTGCAAAGCAAATTGACCAAACCTCCTGGGCCCCAACACAACCTATTTCCAGTAAATTAGTGGTAGTAAATGAGGCAGCTGACGCCTGTTGCTTTGCAGTTTACAGCTCCCCGGTGGACACCTGACACGGCCCGGAACAACCTCGCCCCTGAGACCAACCTGCTCTGTGGCATGTCGGTGGGAAATTCAGAGTGAAAATCAAGAAAATATGCGCCTACGGTGCTATGAAAACACTGGTACTCACTGGTACCCATTCATCCGCATTCCTGCACGGCTCTGCAGTCTCTCACTCAAATTTATTTCACTGTAATTGCTGTTATGAGGGAAACACCGAGTTGTGTGGAGGGGAGATTTATACTGTGTAAGTGACTTCATGGGTCAGTGACAGGAACCCGTGGTGTGGTGTTTACACAATAGCACGGGCACACACTGCTGAACTGAAATGTCTTGTTAACTCTGGACAGGATGTGGACCTCCCATATGGAGACCTTTATTCATTACCATTCTGTCTTCAAAGACCAATAGAAACTTGAAATTTTCTACAAGCTCATCTCCACATGACACAGATGTTGCCATGTTGTCTTTTACCCTTTAGGTGGCAATTGTGAAGATATTTGTAAAAATAATCGTTGAACCACTTTTTTTTTAACCATCAATCAGTATTTATACCAAGTATATCTTATCGTTACCCTTTTTGTTGATAAGCTGAGAGAAATTATTCTACTGCCTTATAGTTAGAGGTCTGGGTGTCCATTTCAATTGTACTTCAATTAGCAACTTTCCCCTTCCCGATAAAATGCTTCCATTAAGAGTTAAGCGCAAAATTCTGGTCAAATTTTGAGGCAAAGTGATTTTTAATTGTTTGTGTAGCTTTGTCAGGTGGTGACTTTTTACTCCCTTGGTGGATCCTGGGATCTTGTTTCTAGATGCAGGGCCCTCACAGTGACACAACCATAAACGACCTCATTGGTGTTTGGACACCGCATTACTACTCCCAGCACATACCAGTAGCACTGTATACAGGAAAGCAAACAAAAAAAAAACGCTAATTTAAAATAATAAACAGTTTCTGTCAGAATTTCTCCTTCAATGAGCATTGTGCTGCTCATAGGGGTGAAGCTACATGTGGCCACCCCTTGTCACTCTCTGACCAACCCATTGCCCCCCACCTCCCACCTGTCAGTCACCTCACTATTGGTATATTTGTTCAGTCAGAGTCCATTTTCACCAAATTTTATCGTCCATACAAGCACAGTGGGTGTATTTCAAATGTGGCGGTTTCCCAGAAAAACTGTTCCAGCATAATAAACTGAAAGAAGTTGAATTGAAAATACTTTGTATTTGCTGCATTTGCCCGATGATTGCCTGGTGACCACTCGAGGGTGTAATCCGTCTATCACCCAGAGTCAACACAATGACTTACAGTCTTTTTCTATTTCCTTGTGCTCCAGCTAAAAGATATCAATTCAGCAAAGAAAAAACTCATGAACTCCAAATTTTGGCAGGATATGAATCAGTTTCGGCCAGACAGCCATTGGGGAAAAGAGACCTTTTGTACTGAATGAATAAAAAAGTCAAAACTATTAGTATTATTGTCTTGGACCTGGACATGCCCCGCCCCCCTCCCTCCCCAAACACACACACACGCACACACACACACACTCATGACTTGAGTCCAACAGCAGCTGTAATGGCACTGAACGTAAATTTGTCCGAGAAGTTACCTCACTCTTGTTCTGCTTATCCTGGTGATTATATAGTCATTCAGACTAAGGTCTCCGGCCCTCCCCTTGGGCCTACTTTGGGGTCTTTAGTTGGCAATTAACTGCAAATACAATTGTCCATAAAGTTTTTTACTTGCTCTATGCCTTTTTCGGACACATATTAGGAGTGCCAACACACGTGCTAACCCGGGAAGATTTACCACAAATGATGGATTTGTTTTGACTTTTACCTAGCTTAGAAAAGCATCAAACAGATGAGTACAGAGGCAACGATTTATCTAGTGCTCATCAGCTCACATGTGAGACAAAACAAGACACAAATGAAAGAAAGCAGTAGTGGTACAGTATTTACTTTCACCAGAGTGTGTCACGCTTGTGTTGCTATGGTGGCTCATCAGAAAATATAAGAGCTATCTTGTGATGGGCGAAATAAAAGGCATATAATCAAAGTGTAGCTTTTTATTGTCTTCGAATTCCTTTCTGGTAGTAATCCATGCAGTACTTTGTCCAATGTAAACAGAAGCATGCTTGTGGGAAGGCTTTTGTTTCTGAAGTGATTGGATAGAATGTTAACCCAAATGTCATGTCATCCTTATTATTTGCAGAAGAGTAAAGCAGAGGACATCACAATTCAGGAGGCTTTATCACGTGACCGTTTTATTTTTTTTTTTTTGAATGCCAATTAAAATGGCCAAGAATAACATTTTGAGAAAAAGACTGGGCGTTAAAGTTGTGGAATTTTAAAAATGATGGCCTTGTCATTCCACTAAAATAAAGGACACGTAAAAAAAAATGGAGGACATGTTCTTGCCTGCGTGTTAAGTCTGGGCATGTGAAAGTCTGGATACTCACAGCTTCAATGCTGTACAAGAGTACAACCCCCTTTTACCCAGCCTAAGAGCCATCTTTTTTTGCACCCCCCCCCCCCCCACCCCCGTTTTCTGCTCGGTAAGAGAATGGGGAGATGAAGACGGCCTGGCACTTTTCCACTTCTCTTGATCTTTTTAGTTATTGTTGAAAACAATTGTCTAATCGACAAGTTAAATATATATATATATCCATCCATCCATCCATTTTCCGAACCGCTTGATCCTCACTAGGGTCGCGGGGGGTGCTGGAGCCTATCCCAGCTGTCTTCGGGCAGTAGGCGGGGGACACCCTGAATCGGTTGCCAGCCAATCGCAGGGCACACAGAGACAAACAACCATCCACACTCATATATATCTATCTATATATATATATATATATTTCGGCGCGCATCTCTGATTTCGGGATACCATGTCGAAAGCTCCGCATCGCTGGGTTCTGTTCAAAAGGCACCGGCAGAACATTTGCAGTTCTTGTATTAATGTGCTGATGCTGGTGCTTGATCAATGTGAAAATAGGCTTGCTCTTTTTCTTTTTACCGCCCTAAGCTACATTCCCTCTGTGTAGCGCATTTAGATTATTTACGAAGTCTGACAAAGTCTATATTCACATACGAGATATACACGGACACAAAGCACTTTCAAAGGATGATTTTGTCTGAGAGGAGCAGTCGCTGAGCACATGTAGTGGTTTTTTGTTGCTGTTGTTGTTGTTTTGCCATCGGCAGTTACTGGCTTGGCACGCAAGTCAGTGTGAACAGGGATCATTTGGACATCAGCTGATTCTTGAAACGATCAAAACATCAGACAGAAAACATCCCCATATGGACTAGATCATTGTTGTGTCAACGTAGCCATAATTCGCATAACGCGAAATGAGAGATTATTCTATCTTGTTACAAATACCAGGAGGACACATTCATTTTGTATTTTCCTTTCAAAGGAGGTAAATTAGAAGAAGGGGACAAAAGCCACAGAGAATGTACCTTGTCTTCCTTAGCTTGTCTGAGCTCTTCCAGGGGAGTGTGGATTAAAACAGGTCAGGGTGTGGGGGTCAGCCAAAGAACCCAGGGTCAAAAGTCAGAGGCAAGAAAGACCTCTGCATTCCAATCGACCGCTGCCCACCATGCACTCACACACACACACAGACGCCCGCACGCGCGCACACACACACACACACACACACACACATATAGGACTGCCAACGTCAAGGCACATGCCTGCACATTTCTTTTCTTTGCCCCAACATTATCCTCATGCAGATTTTTTTTTTTTTTTTAGCCCAAGCATGAACCATTACATTCCCCGAACGATGATGTTATCAGACAAGCCTCTCGGGACTACCTATGTCATGCTTGAGTCAACAATGGAATGGAGTGCAGCCTACTGTACTTGGGCTCTTAATGATGCAATATTTGTCAAGAAGCCTTCTGGGGTTTTTTTTTGGTGAACATGTATTAAAACTCATTCAGTACCAGGCAATCCTGGACCAAGTCTGAAAAGACGTTTAAAAACGTCTTTGGGAGTGAATGAGTTAAGATGTTTGCACGAACTGGAAAGTATGCGTACAAAACTAATAATGGCCTTTGTGCTTTCTTCATCGTCCAATCTGAAGGGGGTGTCACCATGTAGCTACGTAGCGAAAACCATATTCTTAAAAACTGTTTTCTTCAAAGTGTTGGACGTTACACAAAGTTTATGTTCATCAATGTTTATAGGATTTGATTGCATAGCCTCATTTTTTTTCTTCTTCTCATTTACAGAGTACTGCGATTCCAGAGAGGACAAAAGCAGGTCAGTGATTTTCATGCGTTGATACACAACTTGAATTTGTATAGCCGCAGATCTTTGATGTGGTTTCTCATCTGTTCAAACATGTTTGGGTTGCCTTTAATGTTGACAAAATGTAATTGTCCGCAATTGTCCTGATCTGCCTCAGTCTGGTATCATGTGAGGAGCATTTGTAGCACAGTTCCTGATATCATTGTCCGGTAATCGGCGTGGTGCAAGAGAGGGAAGGAGGGAGTGAAGGGGAACAGGATCTGGTCCGATGACTCGCTTGATGTTAGTCTTGATAAGAACCCAGACTCATCTAGCGGACCATCTAGCCTGTCGCCTTTCCGAGATAAGAGCCAGACTGGTTGTCGAGGCTGATGCCCAAAACATTTGACCTGCATCTGTTTACCCATTCCAGTCAAATCTCACTCAGCTGCTTGTGCGTTTATGTCAGCAATGGAAAAAACAAAGACAGTTCTTCATGTTGGCCCAACAACCATCCATTCTTTTTCGACATTGCTTTTCATGTTCATAGTCATGTTTCATGTTCATGGGGAGCTAAAGTCCAGCCTCATTGTTCCCCTAAATGCTGGTTGAATTGCATATTATATAACATTTCGGGCATTTATCATGAGATGTTCCACTGGATCTGTATTTAATCCATTTACAAATCATCAGATAAAGGGATTTGTCTGGCATTTGTTCAGCACTCGACCCACAATTATCAATCCATATGACTTCTTGCAGATGAATAGCCTCCAGTGTCTTCCCATTATTTCAAAAGATCCCAATGCTTTATGGATCAACTCGTAGAACATTCCCTCTCTGGCTCCAGTCTGTCAGCAATCTGGTGCTAATGCACCAGGTCATCAAACTATGGATGGACGGACAAGCGGCCAGTGGTGGTCAGTGTTCATTAAACATCCCCCCCATGTCTTCAGTCCTTCGGTAAACACGGCTGGCGAGGTGGTGTGACTTGGGGACAAGGCTTTCATATTGCCCCCTGCTGTTGCAAAGCCTGCTGGGAGTCCTCACTCACTATTGCTCTCTCTGGCTTTGTAATTACAGCCACTCGCTGTGAAAGCCTTTCACAGAAAATGAGCAGAAGTTGCTCGTATGTCAGTTCATATGACATTACCACCTTCGTAGACAAAACTCAAACCTTTTTTTTTTTTGATAACTCAAGTTTGCAGAAGACATCATGCCAACTTCAAAAGATCGGTCATTCTCTGTAATTTTTCTTTATGTAAATCAGTCTGGCCTCCTGCAAGTAAGTTATATAAGCACCGGTGCCGCCCGCCTCCATGTGCTTGGGGAGTATAGGGGGGGGGGGGTGTTATGTGGGTGTTTTGGGGGGCCTTGACTGAGCACAAAGCCCAGTGTTCATTGCGGTACTTCAAAGACCTCTCTGTACCACCATTAAAGTTTGTGACAGTGTTATATCACACACTATGACCGAAAGGCTCCCGTTGCGCTGCTGTGAGAGGATTGCCCATTCATGGTTAATTTATATCTCTGTGATAATTGAGGGAATTGATCAACGAGAAGCTCCAACAGCCTCACAGTTGTTTTGCTCTGACATATAATGTCCTCCTTGCAGTTGTGGTTGTACCCAAGTGTGCAGCCAGCGTCACGTCTGACCTGTGTCCAGAGAAAATTTGTTTTTTAAAGAGTTAAAAGTACACTGTTGAGGAGCTTTTCATTGGGCTCTCGTGATGTTTGTTACAGCCGAAGCTTCCCGGGCCTTTGCAGTGTCTTGTGAACGTGTCATTCATACGATTGTATAAGGACAGCTATGCTAACTTCCGCATGATTTTTTTTCCCCGTGTTCTTTTTCATAATCCTGTTTCTGTCAATTCATACATCATAATCACAGCACAACATCCCGCTACCAGGGATTCCTAAGCAATTGCAATCAGCACATACACAGATGCTATTGTTCATACACCAATATTAAAAAGTTAACTATTGAACCCAGTTGCACTCCACTGATAACCAAAACAGCAGCGCTGACCAAAGCACGAAACAGTCAGTCGGGTGAGTCCAAGTGCGGAGTCTAGATGTTGTAATTTTTTTATTTTTTTTAGATTAGGCCTCTTTGGCACAAATAATTAGGTGACTGAGCTAGGTCGCTGTGTCGCTGTGAACTTTTCTCCAGGCTCAGCATCTTATCTCTATCTGCACCCTGGCACTCATATCGCAACCAGTTAAGATCGTCAGGTCACACATATGGGCTGGGCAGAGCTGGCCTCCTGTGTGCATGTGGCTTTGGAAGTATGAAGAATAGAAACTATTTTGTACAGTTTAGACCTTCCGTATCTTGCAGAAAAGGCTCCACGGCCATGTCTCGATCTTCCTGGCATTCATCAAATAGTTAAACTGAGAATACGTATGCAGTCTTCTGGTAGTTACTGTTACGATAACAGACATTAAAAATAAAAGGACCGGGTGAGAGGTTCTCACAGAACTTGGCTTGCATATTTCAAAAAAAATAATGATGATGATCACGATGATGATCATGATCATCATCATGATTATTATTATTGGAGTAAAAATATTTATGTCACTACCAAAACAAGTCAAGCCTCAAACCCATCTTAATCTTTCCAAGTGATACTGATGTTTTACATGGAATGATGGCCATATGCAGTAAGAATGTATTTTCAATCTGTTATAATTCAGTCAGCACCTTTAATATGACATTTGATAACTGAATATTGGTTGTTGCCTTTAATTGCCTCTGAGCTTGTCAGCACCCATTTTAAAGATTCTTGGGATGTCTCAATATTCATTTTGGCTGTCAATGAGGATTAGAGCAACACCCGGTGCCACCCTGATCCAAATATAAACCACTGGAAATGTAAAACTAGAACACAATGATGTGCAAGTAAGCAGCTGTTGTGTTGAAGGCCCAAAGCTGTACTGACACTTTAGACTCTCTGTTAACATCACTTTGCCCTGGTTGTAGGCAGAGGACGAGAGAGAAAAAAGGAAAACACAAAACATCACATGAGCCGCTGATCTTGTGAGTGAGCATTTGAGCCCCACCACCTTCCTTTGGAATCCACAAAATTGACACTTTTACAGATTTCTCTCAATTTAGACTGTGCCAATGAAAACTATCACTATTCACACAGACAATCTTGTTTTGGTCCGATTGTGATCTACACACAGCACAAAGTCAGCCTTGTTACGTGACTATGTGTGTCTGGTTTTGTTGGATCTAACTGTAATTTTTAATAGGGTGTACCACAGTATTCTGTTTGCTCGTTTGCAGTACCTGGTGGGCATTAGTGGTAGCTCTTTAGAGTGGTTTGGATCTTTGGCTCACAGGACGTTTTGTGTTTGTCTAGGTTGCTCTCAGTCTCACTCTGCCCCTCGGTTGTATGCTGTTCCTCAGGGTTGTATTTTGGGGCCCCTGTTGTTTTAACTGTATTTGCTGCCCTTAGTTTCCATCCTAAGAAAATATGCTCTTTCCTTCCACTTCTATGTGGATGACAGTCAAATATATGTCCCGCTGAGGATGCATTCTTCTGAAGACTTATCCTGTCTTGAAAAAGTCATATCATGGATGTCATTGAATTTCTCAAATTTTAATGGAAAGAAAACAGAAGTTATGATTTTTGGTGCCAGTGACCCTTGTACATCCCACCCTGTTGACCTGGGCCCCTTAGTGTCTTATTTTAAGCCTATAGTCTTGAACTTATATTTCAAATTGGACAGTGATTTTAAATTGGACCAGCAAATCAGTGCGGTTGTTAAATCCAGCTTCTTTCATCTTAGTCAGCTGGCTAAGGCAAAGCTCTTCTTTTTTCAACAGCACTTGGAAACACTAATCCATGCTTTTGTTACATCTTAGATTAGTGTAATGCACTTTATTTTGGAGTCAGCCAGGCATCCTTCAACCATCTCCATTTGGTCCAAAATGCTGCTGCTCACCTCCTAACTGGAGCTTGTAAGAAGGAACACATAACCCCAATTCTGGTTTCTCTTGACTGGCTCCCAGTACATTTTCGAGCCCAATTCAACCCTTTCGGGGACAACGGTTATTACAGTGGACAGGTTATTGTGTTCTCAGGTCACAGGGTGCATGAAAGGGTCGCCCCAGCTTCCCTCTCTGAGTTCCTCCAGCCCTACGCACCTGCCCAGTGCCTCAGGTCTGCAGACCTGAGGCTACTGGAGGTGACGAGGACAAAGCGCAGCTTCAGAGGGAATCAAACCTTTTCTGTTGCCGGTCCTTCCCTCTGGAATGACGTTCCATTAAATGTTAGGCGAGCCCACTCCCTGTCCATTTTTTAACTCATTTGAAGGCACACGTTTTGCCCCAAAATGAAGCTGTCACTGTTCAATTGTATATGTGTTCATATCATTAATTTGTGTTTTAATGTGCTTTCTTTTGTTGTTCTATTATGTTATTTTATGTTATATCTAAAGTGCTTTGTTGCAGCCAAAGCCGTTCTTAAATATAAATAAAGTTGTATTGTATTGTACTCTACTTTACTACCCTTGCCTAAACCTGACAGTAACATACCCTTTGAGGGTTGAAAGATCAAATAAAACACCAGTTAGTTAGCCTGAAGCCAAGTCCAAATTAGCTTGTTACTGATGTTTGTTTTTCTCTTACTGTTCCTGCTTTTTTAGACTGCCTTATCCTGCTTTTTTTTTCTTTTTTTTTTTTTTGTTGCTACATATCCATAAATAGCACCAGAGTCACTGTCGTTCTGCAAGGTCACATTCCTGGCTTTCCTCATGAATCTAACAGCCCCCCACCAAAACGCTAACCCCTCCCCTCTCGCTCGCCTTCAGTTCCTGTGTGGAGACTGGTACTGTATGCATTCCATTTATATTTGACACTCCAACCAGCAGTGAATACATTTGCAGATGCAAGCTTAACTGGAGTTAAAACCCCCATGAACCCCTTTATTCCTCCTCTTGTTTCCCATGCATTGCATCTGAGACCCCTTTCGGGCATCTGTGTGTGCTGCACTGGAACTCTGAGAAGGAAATCGACCCACATGAGGGGAAATTTCAAACAGGAAGCCTGCTTGCTTGACTGCCAAAATCTCAACAAAACCATCTCTGAAAAATCTTTTGTACACGGGAATATCATTGATCATATATTTTTGTTAAACTGGACAAAAATGTTGTGATTTCCATATTTTATACATAACTAGGGTATAGAACACATTTTCTGTGAAAACGATGTATGTAAAGTCCGTTGATATTTGCCAGAGGTTGACCACCAACCGTGATAAGACTGTGTTTGATTCTGTTTTGTTCATATTATTAATCAGATTTTACTATTGAAAATAAGTTAAAATGAATCAAAGGGTGTCCTCGGTTTATGGTGTACTTTTGGTTCAGATCTTTTTAACAATATTGTCTTCTTGTTACTATTTTTGCCAATGTAAAAATGGTAATTTGGTTCACGGCAAGTGGTTAAAAAAGATATTTGACGTAGCTTGGTAAAAGACGCGTTTTTTTATTGTTGGCCTGAACTCAGCCATAATCCGACTACAACAATATTTTAAGAGTTCATTCCAAAATTGCAAAAGCACAGACAGAAGAATAGTGAAAGGAAAAATGTGGGAATCCAATCTTATCAGTTTCAGCAAACCACAAGGGGCCAAAAAGTCAATTGGCCATGATGAGCATAGTGCTATCAGCCAACTGCAATAAGCCAGTGCATTACCTTCTTGAGCCAGAGCAATCAGCAGGAGTGCTTAGTTTTCTTGCTTGAATGTGTTAGTGCTCAGTGGTGAATGCAACTGAGGACATTGTGAACACTATACACGTGATTCACAGTCGGACAGGCACAATAAACCCACACATCCAGTTTATGGATAACATATTGACCTGCCAATCATTTTACCTAAATGCAATCCATTATAAAATTCATGATTATTTTTTTTTCAAAACAGCACTCTTACAGCACACTCATTTCTACTGAGGTCTCAGCAATTAATTAAAACATGAATGCAAAAATACTGTACAGAACCAGTGTTTCCAGAGATAGCTTTCAAATGACGATCACAAATGACAGGCCCATAGCCGCCATGTTGGGGGTTGGTGCATTGTTTTGTTCTGTTGGTTTTTGAGAGTTTGAAAAAAATAACTGTGATTGCCAATGCCAAAAGATGGAGAATATTGTTTGGCTGCAACTATACAGGTTAATACTTCATTGAGGGTAAGCTTTAACACTTGTTACCTACAGTGCATATCGCCATGTCCAAAGTTCCAATCTCAAGTAGAATCTATGACATTGACTGAAATATCAGTTACTGTGTTGTTTGTATTTTCTTCAATTTCAAAACAATACATCAATCTTGACAACAATCGGACGCAATTTGGAGCTGATTCATATTAGGTTTCCTCAGCTTAAAGCCCTCTGGTCGCAAACTGTTTTAAATTGCATAGCTGCTTGTTTTTTGTTTGTGTGTGTGTGTGTGTGTGTTTTTTTTAAATGATAGGCTAACCCCAAATGGAAATTTTAAGTTTTTCTTGCATAGTTTGAATACACTCAGGGCATTGTCCATGACTGACTCGAAGAGAGAGGTCGCCATTGGCTACTGTGGCGCATCACATACTGCAATCAAAATGCAAAAGAAACACTATTCAACCCTGTGATTTCTGTCGTCTTTCGGTTTTGGGAACTCGACCACAAGTGTTTCACCAGTGAAAATTTTAGTCACTATTTCTGGTTACGTTTGGTTCAGAACTATTGTTGGATTTAGAAATACAAAGGGGGCACAAACTTGTCTAAAAATGATGCGAGTATCCCTTTAACGTTTATCCGTTCAGTCGCTTTAACTTGAAACAAACATCTTTAATCATGTTCAGATCTGTTTTGCTCTCATTACTCTTATTTAATTAGCATACTGCTGTCCGTGTCTTAACAGAGGAGGATGGCTGTGAAGGGTGGACAGTGCCTTGAATATAACAACGCAACCAGAGATTATATGGTTACTTAAGCAATCTAGATGGGTGCACACGCGTGCTAACAGCGATATGAATGACCACCATCAGCAGATATCAAAATGTCATAGTACAGAGTGTCTTATTATCCTGCTGGCCCATGACCCCATAAGTAGAATGCCATTTATAGAAGAACACTTTTCAAAAACCTTCAAACACTGTCAAACTAACTTGCTCTTTCTTTGAAGACTTTCTGCTGAATGTGAGTTGATTATGCAAAGCCGACCACAGCTGCTGAAGGTAAATGCATACAAGTGCGATGGGAGATGGGAGTCGTGCCTTTAAAACACTCAGATATGCGTTGTAACCACTGACGCTTGAGTCAGAAAGCACTTACTCACGCTCACACTTAAAATATATTCACACACACACACACACACACACACACACACACTGGAGAGAATAGAATATGAGAGTATTGCGGCACTGGCTGGATGTGTCCCAGCAGTTACCGCATTGAAGCTTGGTGCAGAGATGGGAGTGTACAGTCCAGACTGGAAGAGAGCAGAGTGAGAAACAGGAGGAGGCAGAAACCTCAAAAAAGAAAAAAAAAGGCAGAGTTCTGGAGAGGCCAGGTAGCTAGCTGATTTATATATTTCAACAATAATCCATGCGGAAGAAGGCTCGATCAAAGCAGTATAGATGCAAACCTTAGGAAGGTGCACAAATAGACCTGATCAGTAACAGAAGTAGGTGAGGGGGAAAAAAAAGGTTAGTGTCAATTTTGATTGGAATCAGGTCGATCAGGTGACAGCAGCATGTCTCGCTCCATCAGGCTGCTCCTTCTGCAGAAGTCCTTCAGTGGCCACAGCACATCTCCTAGCTCGACCTTAGATATGATCAACAAAAACGTTTGGGAAAGCCGATTGACGGGTAAGTGATCTGACCATTGTCATCCCACAGCGATAATATTGATCATCCGATTATGTATGCAGCATGTTTGTATCTATTAGGTTACGATGCAGTGATCATTGACAAAATAGCGCTTCACTCAGCTGACTTTCCAAGGCAAGAGTGGGATCAATTGCCGTAGGTGTGAGTGCGAATGGTTGTCTGTCCCTGTGTGATCTATTATTGGCTGGTGACCAATCCAGTATAATCCACACCTGTTATGTCCAATCACAAATTCCGCGGTCACGGAATTTGCCACAGATTTCAAAACTCTGCATTTATTGCGCAGTCTGCGGAAATAAATGCCAGGTGCAGAATATTACATTTCCATGTAGTTTGTTTCCCGGCTCTTACATGTCGCGTGGTGAGACGGGCTACGTTCACACTGCAGGGTGTGAGGCCCAATTCAGCGCCCAATGCGCTCTTTTTGTGTTGTCTTTCAATTTAGAAAAACAAATGGGTCCTCTAATGTTCACTGAAATGCGTCCGTGATGTGACACGCATGCGCACAAAGCCCGGTGTCGCCCGACACACGCAAAAGACGATGACATGCGGCAGTGCGGAAGAAATCCAACTTGTAGGGGCTCATTTCTGATCATCAGAGGAGTCATGCGGGAAGTGGTGGAATTATTATGGGGAAATGATGCAATGCTTTTCTTTCTCTTCATTTCATGGAGGCATCCGGTAAAGATGACGTTCTGTAACAGAGATGTCTAACAATGATGACCTCATGTCATTGCCGCGCGTAATAAATGAAATGTTTGTGCGGTTGAATTTCATTTATTACCATACTGTATGCAGTGTGTTCACAATATCCAGATCAAGTGGCTGGTTTACACTTTACATCTTTCCTCCATTTATCGCTTGTTATGCCTCAAACCTAATGTTGTTCGGTGAAATGTTTTGCACTTTACCTTTTCTCCATTGTGAGACAAGTAAAGGTTTTCTTGTCTTATCTTTATAAGTAATGAAAATAAAAATGTATTCTTATTATGCCGATAAATATAAATATGGCGGAGAGTTGATTATTTTATAACCGCAATGTTCCACAATGTTTTGTTTTTTCAGTACTTTCCTTCCTTTGCTTTATAACTGGTTATGTTAGGTTGTTGGGGGTTTTTTTTCCAAGATTTGCTCTCTGCAGAATTAGGATTGTCTTTGTCCATACCTGTTTACATGGCTGGGTATTGGATTTATTGACGGGAGATAATGCACTCATGAGAGATCAATTATTAGTTGCAATAAAAAAAAAAGTACCCAAAAGATCAATAAATGGTTACGGATGGAAATGTTGGTGACTGGAATGTCGTTTTGTTCAGACATACAATATTCTTGTTGGCTATTGTTAGTTTCGAGTCATGGTTAAAAGTCCTTCTGTGCAGTTTTTCTGTGTCACCCCGAGCACGCGTGTATGGTTGCTCATGCATTTCCTCTCCAACTAATGAGCCAGTAGTGCATGGTCAGGATCCGGCCCATTAGTCTGCTTTCAACTCCCTGTAAAACAGTTTGCCTCTCAGTGTTACATTTGGTACTTTAACTCAGACTGCAAATGCATCCGCACACTTGATGGGTCAACAGAGTTTCTTTCATTCTGGGGCCACACATACCAGACCATCCATACCATTCTTTGGCACGCTTGACACACACAGTCTGGATTGTTCCACTCGAGTGAGCGCTCCATATTGTCGTCAAGCATGCACGGGTGGAAGAAGTGGATGGACGCACGGTACGCTTGCTCGTGCACGGACACAATGTAGATGTGACATTGATGCAGTTGTTGCCTCCACCACTGATTCAGAATAACATCCGCCTTGCATAACTGTATTCAAAGAAGAAAATAGTACCAGAACTCTCATAGAATGACAAAAATAAAGAGCTGGTCTCAAATTTGCATGTGTGTGGTCACTGTGGCATGCTATCGCTAAATGCTATGATAATTATTGTCAGAATTGTCCTATTTTGGTTGTTTTCAGTGTCACCTTAATACATCTTTGGAAAATGGAAATACTCAAAATAAACCTCAAGTCTATTAAGTTGCAGAAAACATTGTGTTTGAAAACATTGAAAGTTCCTAATCGATAGGTATGATTATCTATAAGAGGTTTGAGTAATGTTGGGTTACATTGTATCAGATACTCCCAATTTCCACAAAATAGGTACAGTTGAAAGAATCCGTCTTTCCAAAACAAAACCAGAAATCAGTGTAACATGGCCTTACCTCTCCATTGAAGTAAAACACACCTGGTAATAAATATTTATCTGAAAATGTTGTCCAGGATTTCACAGCCTGTAAGCAGATCTCACTGTCGGTAGCCCTTAGGAAGCCCAGCAACATACAGTCACGCGTAAATGACAACACAAAGGTTTCAGTCGACATGGCTAAAAATGGGTCAGTTTTGCTGCTTACTTCATCTTCCACAACATTTATCAGAATGCCAAGTCTAGACTAGTGGGGCCGCATAGAACATGTTATTTGAAAGCAAGTTTTTGCCTTGAATTCCCGTTGAAGTCGTCATGTTGTATGCATGCCATAAATGTCAAACCTGATGCTCTGTCACTTGATGTATGTTTGTTTCCGGGCCATAAAGTGCAGGAACGCATTGTTTTGTCCCAAGAAAGACGTGCTTAATCAGCGCATTTGTGACCAACTTTGGCTTTGGCATGCTATCAGGCTGTAAAGAAATGTTTACTGCGAAGAAGTTGCATTGTATTGCACAGCACACTATTGCTATTGGAAATATAGTTACTGCAGTCGGGGTATGTGTAGAACAAATAATGAGATGGAGTACAGAAGCTGTCTTAAAATTTGCCTTCATAATAATAATAGTAATAATGCTCTGTTTTAAATTACACTATCAGTGAAATTTTCATTCAACAACATGTGCTTGTGGTACTAGTTTGCAGTGGTGTTGCGCATCAAGATCATCACATCAAGAGCTGCTTCTACCATTTAGCCTTTCAGATGTGAAGAAATAGTTATTACAAATATCAGAATATGACCCCTCACCAGTGCAGTTCTGCTGTGAAAGTAAATCATTTAACAGAGTCCAGCTAAATGTAACTTTAGGTCGACCCCCCCCCCCCCCACTTGTTTACAGCACTTGATCTGATTAGATTGTGTCTACTTGCCAGCAGTGAAGGTTCTCATCATATGGCAGTTTAGTGGAAGAGATCGAGAACATCCATACAGCATAGCATGGGACGCAGTCATGTGTGTGCTCTGTGATCCTTCATGACGCATTTACATCAGTCATACACTTGTGGCCTAAGTGCATCACATATCTCAACATCTATCAAGAGCCTTGTTGACTCCGCTCTTGTTGCTCATGTGATCGCATCGCATATTTCAGCATGTTTACAGCTCAAGGGGAAAACATGTATCAAAGAACACTGAGCTTATTCATTGGCAAATCCCAGCTGCCATGCGAGTCTTTGTGCGCTCCCTCCACTGGATTTTTCAAGCAGAAGATCACTGCTTCATCGCATCGTTCCCTGTCAAAGTTGTTTTTCTAGTCAATCATTTCAAGGAGGCAATAGAAAGTGTTTCGGTGAGGCTGAATAGGAGTTTGCCTCGTGATTAATCACCATGATAGTCAAAGGCGGAGGTTGTTAAAACTGATTGCAAGACTCTGACCAAAGCCGCGGCCCTCACGAAAGTGCACAAAACATGCACTGTATGTACTATAAACAAGCTGATGCTACATCCGTTCATCTTCTAACCTGCTTATCCTCACGAGGGTGACGAGTGTGCTGGAGCCTATCCCAGCTGTCTTCGGGCAGTAGGCGGGGTACACCCTGAACTGGTTGTCGGCCAATCACAGGGCACACATAGAAGAACAATAACCATTCACACTCAAAATCACACCTCGAGACAATTGAGAGCCTTCAATGAACCTACCATGCGTATTTTTTGGAATGTGGGAGGAAACCGGAGTATGCCCTTGGAAAATACAAGCAATGCAAAATTAAAAAGAGATGATAAATGTTGAAAAATGAACCAAATTCTTGCCAATTCTGCATCACTTCAGAGGCCTCTCTGGTGCCCAAGTTCCCTCCTCCTCCGAAGCACAACTGCAATGATCACCTTTACTTTGTCTCAGGATCTGTCCAATCCCTTAATTTATTTATTTATTTATTTATTGCCTTTTTGCTCTGCTTCCGTTATGCCCAGTTGTTGGCAAACAAGAGATGGGATTTTTATATAATTTTTTTTTAATTTCAGCAAAGCTACTGAAGCCCAACGTAACAGGTCAGTGCAAGGTTGCGGGGGTGTACCGCAGAGTGTTTGGCAAATGATTTACAAATTTATATTAAGCCGCTTGATCATACTGACAGATTTAACAAATTTAACAAAACATAATCATCACAAATGAAATCAATTGTTAAGTCCTTTCATTTTGTGAAATGAGTCATGATCTTTTCTTGAGTCTGTATGGACGGTTCCTTCTGTTTGAAATGGTAATTGTAACTTTCACAAAGGTCAAAGGGTATCTGTTAGCTGACAGGTAGTAAGTAAAAAGCAAATGGTGATCTGTCATCATCGCTGCTTGGAGAAAATGCCCTCTGGTCCGGTAGTCCCTGACCTTTTGTGCACCTGATTCAAAACACTACACTACAAGCACGACAACAGTGTGGCTTCATTGTAAAAAAAAGTGTTAGTACTCGACTGCCGTGCCAACAGTCCAGACCTGTCTCCCAATCAAAATGTTTGGCACTTCATGAAGCGCAAAATGTAATACAGACCCCTGACAGTTGAGCCACTGCTGTGCATGAAGCCGCACGTTGTGCATGAAGCAAGAATGTAAAATAAATATAGCCGCCGCAAAGCTTAAACCCTGTCCTGTTAAAAGCAAACATGAGGTCACGCAGTGATAGGCCTGCCCCTGTCCAATCTCTATGGTGTGTGTTGCAGATTCAAAGTGAGTGGATATTTGCAATCGAGCAGTTTGAAAATTAAAGATCTTGTTTTTCTGTTGTATTCAATTAAGTGTAGGTAGAAAATGATTTGTAAATCGCCGTATTCTGTTTTTATGTACACTTTACACAACATCCGAACTTTCATTGCAATTGGGGTTTGTACTTTATTGATGCAGCCAACGCAACATACTCTAAATTTTCTGTCATGCCTGCCAATGAGGCCACCAGGCCAGCCCTGTTACACAACACAACACATCATCAAACTTGCATGTTGGGCCTGTGGAGCTGGTTGATTTCATCCTGGCTTTCAGTGTTTCTTCAAATATGAGCCAATATTTCATATACACTCATATATTGGTTCTGCTTTACAAAGATCTGCAGCAATATCTCAGAAATGTAAATTTAAATCAA
The DNA here is from genome assembly GCF_054856545.1 of Hippocampus guttulatus. Lineage (NCBI taxonomy): Eukaryota > Metazoa > Chordata > Actinopteri > Syngnathiformes > Syngnathidae > Hippocampus > Hippocampus guttulatus. Next base: position 13,638,029 of record NC_141269.1, read on the forward strand.
AATCAAACATTGGGGAAATTGGATGATTAGCTCATCAACTCACGTGGGACATCCTCTATCGGAAGTTACCGTACTTTTTGATTTTTCAGGCAGTTTCTGCGTCACTTTGGCCTTTTTCTATACACAGTGCTAAATCCATCTAGCTTACACACTTGCGGACATCAGTACGGCCCAGTGATGTAAACCAACATGCCAAATAAATGCATCTTCTGTTCAAAACAAGCTGTTGTGTGTTCCAAAGGGCTAAACCAAAATAATTAGAGGTCTACTGCCACTGGTTGAGAAATGTCAACGAAAGTCAAAAAAGTCAGCTTTCACATTAGGCTTGCTTGTGACTCTGCACTCTGTATAGGCCCATGTGTGCTACTTACTACCAATTTCTCTCATCCCTGTATTGAGTGGTTACTAAATTGCACTCTATGTTAAATAAGCACTACCAAACATAAGACAAATTGTGTGAGTGTATACTACTCAATAGCTCCTTTCACGCTGCTTACTTTCCACCTTTTTTTTTGGCTCTCTCTCTGTCCTTTGTGAACATCACAGACACATAGTAGTGCATGGAAGTCAACTTTTAAATGTGACAGCTTGTGACGTAGTTTTAAGGACCTAGCAGAACCTGTGGGATATGAAATAGCAGAAACTCTGAACCGTGGTGTGCAATTCTTCTCTCAACATCTGTTGTGTTAAAAGCAATTGTTGTAGTCTGAAGTATTTTATACGTCACACCAGGCGCTGGCAAAGCATTGTCATGGAAGATGGCCTGTGGGACATTGACATGACACCTCAGACTTTTTGTGCCTTTTTGTAATATTTAGTCAGAGAGAGGGTGCAGCCTCAACAAGGTGCTTGATATGAAAAACAATGGAAAAGAGATGTTTCGGTGTTTTTAGTTCTTTTCCCCTTGTATGGAAATCGAGAACATAAAAATAAAAATAAAAATTGGATGCTTGAGGCGCATCTGCCAAGCAACTAGTGTTCACATTTCTCATGAAATTTTGCACTCAACTCTATTTTTATGCTTGCATAGCCATAAGAATGTTAAAATGGTACCGGGCATTTGACCAGACGCTTTCACCTGATCTGGATAGTGTAGCACAGAGTTCGGCAACACGCGGCTCTCGAGCCGCATGAGGCTCTTTAGCGCCCCCCGCCCCCTCCCAGTGGCTCCCTAGAGCTTTTTCAAAAGTGTTTGAAAATGGAAAAAGATGGGAGGGAAATATATTTTTTTGTTTTAGCAGGGCGGGGGGGGCTGTTGTAAAAATAAATAAATAAATAAATAAAATTTTAAAAAACAGCTGCCTTTCATGTACAATTCACCGAGGGTACTTGCTAAGAATGGGAATCTGGGGGGCCAAGTCCATTTCCAGTAGGACTACGTGGCCAAGTAATAAAACCCTGAAGGTTTGTGCAACTCGTCGCAACTCGCCGTGACCATGTGATGTCACAGAAAATACAACTATGATTGGCCAAGTGGCCCATGTGACATATTTATACTTTAAAGTACTGTAAAGATGTGAAATTGATCTGCAATATTATTTATTGGCTAATGATATGTGTTTTAAAAAATATGAACCACAAAATTCAAGTTATGAGGTGAGTTGAGGAGTGTTTTGCTTACCTCATGGAAGTTTGATTCCATCTTGCAAGCGAGGAGGAAAATGATGCCATGCCAAAGAAAATTGCCTCGATTTCAAACTGTGAACTTCAATCATGACTGAAGGCGTGGTTTCAATTTCAAAAAGACACCAGTCAGGGTCACATCCAAGTTACACCCCCATTTCAACAAAGTATCAGTGTAACATATTAGACAACACAGGCTATTTTATTACTGAGTGGTGTTAAAACAACATGGACATTCTGTTTAACACCATCACTGGTCGACTTGCAGTGTAGGTCCCCTTGTCAGTTAATTCAGAAGCTACACTGTCAGACTCATTCAGCCGACTTGTACACAATCCGATGTGTAACTCGACTGTGTGATTTTGCATGTGCGCACCTCCTTGTGCTTGAATGCATTATTGTGAAGTGGTAACCAAGCTTTTGTATGTGACTCAAGAGTGTGTCAATGGGAGGTCCAATGACATGTTCCGGTCTACTCGGGCCTCGCATACCCTTAAATGACACAGATGTCCTGTGTCCATTGTGGGCCTACGGGGACCCAGCAGGACCATTTCACGCCTCAAAGACGTCCAAAGAGGAAGTCAGAAGGAGCACACGCTGTGACATCAGTCGAGATCTGTGTGAATAAAAGCGCAGCAGGCGCCCATGTAGCAAATTAGCCTCAACAAGATATTCTTACCCCAAGAGCTTTTCAGAGCTTAATCCGCTGCTGAAAAAACAAATGTCAACTGTGAGCATCCTCTTCTTCACAATTTAACTTAGTGTTAACTCAAATTTCAAGTGCATTCAAGATTCACAATTTAAATTAGTGTTAACTCAAATTTCAAGTGCATTCAAGATTAGCCTTGTGCCGAGCACAACTGTTTGTTCTGAGACTTCAATTGCCACGTTTGCAAATCACGTTTCAGGATGCGTTCACATTTAGGCCAAGCTCCTCAGACTGTGTCTATAAAAAGAAACCGATTATTATTTTATCAAGGAAGGATAAAAGCTCCACTCTCTCCCCAGTGTAACGCCCGCATCCATCTAGTCATGAGGAAAACGAAAAAGTAGGCCAGTACCATTGCTTCCTCTCATCTCTGCTTGCCTTAGTAGACCTTTCCTGAAGCTGGCATGAGTCTCGTGAGGAAATGACGCTGCACACTTGAACAATAAACGCATTCAGTGGCGATGTCTTCACGAGGACCTAAATTAGATGCTCAATTCTTTATAGCACAATAGATATTTCGGATACAAATCCTGGGCCTACGTTTTCGACAGAGAGTTTATCATTTCTGCTCCAGTGAGTAGATGTTAGTTTTATTCTCTCTCTTCTCGCAATATCTGTTCACAATGATTCGGGCTGATTGTTCCATGATGATATACGTGAATGGTAATCACAAAATTTGTCATTTCAATGTGGGACGGTGAGCATTCTTGAGATATTTATGATTGAGTTTGAGTCCTTCAACACGGTTCCTGTTCAGTGATTTAAAGCCCCCTTGTTTCTGCCCCCGTGCATTCACAAGGCCGCTTGTTTCGAAGTCTCTGGAATGTTTTGCTAAACCCAGTGACTCGAGCAAGCTCACGCCAAACTTGTTTACTTTGCTTCCTTTACCGCAGCCCCTCTCCTTCAAGTATTTTCTCACTTTCGCTTTTTTGCACGTATGGTCCTTTAGTACACCTTGTGGTTGTCATGAAAAGACCTGTCTCTGTTTTATTGAGGACCAATTTCTCCGATTTGTTTTGTCTTTGCCATTCAAGATTTTTTATCCTGAGTAGCTTGTTGGAGAAAGGCTTCAAGATATGATCTGTGCTTGATACATTAGTCTAAAATATTATGTACTTTGAGTTTGTATGTACCGTCACAGTGTATGCAAAATCGCAGAAATACATAGAGAATTTGTAAAACACAGTAAAAAAAAAAATCCCAGATTGAACTCTCAATCACTGGAGAGGCAGACGGAAAGAAAGAAAGAAAAGAAAAAAAGAAAATCCCATGGAAAATAATGAAACTTTTTAAATTTAAATTTACATTTTGGGACTGTTGTATTGTGTATTGCAGTATTTAAAATCCCTGTTCGAAGAAAAAAAGATGAAAATTAGCAATTTTGGTACCAGTTTTCTGCCAAAATAAAAAGAATGATTCCATTCAGCAAGGCACACTTTGTTTGCTTTTGTGGGGACCAAAAATAATGCGTCAGGGCGGATTTGGCTGACAGACGTTGAGTTTGACACTTGTGCTTCGGAGACATACTTTTTTTTTTTCTCAATTTTTGAGTTCATTTAAAAACGAATGAACAAAAATAAATTACTTTGTATTTCTATGGCGCCTTGCAAGTATCTTAAGGATTATATTGCGCCTTTTTGTTTATTTCCGTTTTATGTTAATAGTCAATCAAGTGAGAAGTCCAGCACTTTTCAGCCATATCAGAAGAATCCCACTTAATGTTCTTAACTTCCCATTGTCCTGTTGGCTGCTCTTGCCTTCACTCCAGCTGGAAGGTGATGTGATTCTAAGGCATAGAATTTGGGCAAAACTCTCCACTCCCTCAAGCACTCAGACATCCAGATAGAAGCTGGAAAAACAAACCCACTTAAGTACCTGCTGACGATTCATTGCAATGGGGCGCAGATCCTTGCAGTGCTGATACTCATTGAAGCCTTGATTCAGGCCACCTTAGAGTCTAAAGTGGTGTGCGCAAATATTTACGCACATTGTGGAATTTGCTCCTGCCACGCTGCTTGAGAATGTCCGATTTCGCACCGCAGATTTTCGAGCCAGTCGAGCCAACACTTTTGCTCCTGTCAGCAGAAATTCTGAGCGAGGCTGCTTCTTGGCTGCTTTTACACAACGATATCAGTTGTAAAAATAAATGAGAGAAAAAAATTGACTGACGCTTCTCATTGGTTTTATATTTACCCCTCCAGACCTTACCATTAGCTTGAGGATTTCATATTCTAAGACTAGCTGTTCCTGGACCTTCCTGAGTGTACTGTATATCCATCTACAGTATGTTCATACTGTCGCTTTCATTCACAATCCTTGCACCTCTAAAACCATCACTTTTAGAAAATCCAAACACACCATTTGCGTGAGTTACCAAACAGTGTATTGTTAAAGTTGTTGCTGTAGCTTATTTTGGTATCATAGAGGGTTGGTTGCACACACATGATGTGGGTTGAATGTAACATTTTTGGACTATTTTAGACACTGGTGGTCTGAGATTGGAATACTGTATAGTCACAGTCTATGTTAAAAGACAAACCTGTTACAAGACAGACAGCTTCTTTTTTTTTTTGTGCGCGGCATCACTTTGGATAATGGTGTGAGGGCTCGTCACTGGCCATTAGATGTAGAATAGTCACATTCCGTTTGAATCTTTTCCAGATGGGTACCAACAACATCTTTTAGTACGCCATTAAAACGGCTTCATCTCTGGTGACTTAACTGCCTCTCGGGGTGCCTGATCTCATGGTATGTTGCTTGTTTACTCTTTGGTGGGCCTTCATTTCCTGTGTCTGTTGCCTTTTGAGAGTCTCGCATGCCTTAGTGGGCCTTTTTTATAAAGTTTTTTAATTTGCTCTGTCAATTCAAGAATTTTTAATTTTTTTTTTTTTAGTTTCTTTTTTTTTTTCGTTAATCCGCTAGGTTTAATGTCCAAACTATTTAGTGATGCAATAAATATAACAAATTTTCTGATCCGCTTATCCTCACAAGAGTCGCAAGGCATGCTGGAGCCTATCCCAGCTGTCTTTGGGCAGTAGGCGGGGGACGCCCTGAACTAGTTGCAGATATTTATATTTTTACAAATGGTAAATTAAACAATATAAATTTAATTTGAAATGCAATTGCACCTTTTACTAAAAATTCCAGAAGAACTGAAACTCTCCCTTGCAAAATGTTATTGCTCTATTATGTAACTAATTCAACAAAAGGGGGGGTGCTTTTTTTTTTTTTAAAGAAATGGTAAACGTACTATATCTAATATCTAATGGGCTCAATTAACATTTCTTTGTCTCCTTAAGAAATAAAGCCAAATTAGTGGATCATAATCATTCAGAACTGGAAAAAGTGGCTGTATATATTTATACTCTGGAGTTCTTTGGTATTTTAAGGCCGGATTTTCACTTTCCAGTACTTTATGTAAACATTGGGTGGTTCAATTTGTGTAAATCAAAATCTTTACCAAGGCATTTTGGACAATTCTATTCTTCCAACTTTGTTGAAACTGTTCGAGAAGGCACTGACTGCACAGCAGTGCACAAAGCAAGGTCTATAAAGGCGTGCTTGCGTTTGGTGCTTCTGAGAAATGAAGCATGGATGCGTTCAGGCTTGCAGGGCCTTTCTCGAAACCCATTTCTAAGAATTGAAAAGGATTTGCCAGAGGGAAATATCCATCTATCTATCTATCTATCAATCTATCTATCTATCTATCTATCTATCTATCGATCGTGTATTTAAAGTCAAGACTGGCTGACAGAGCTGACAGTTCATTCCACTGGAGACCTAATCGCTCTGTAGACAGAGCGGCCACTTAATGTGTCTTTTCTGCCTTGCCTTTAAGATGTGTTGCCACTGACCTTTCACCTTACGGTCACACAAGGAGTGTAACTCCCATTGTCTCTCGAATGGAGGAACACAAGGCCAATGACTGAGTGTCACCCTCCGTGTCCAGGCCGACCTCCTCTTTTACCTCCGTATTGTTGGTCATAATACAAGCAGTGGAGCGCTTAGCATTAGCACGTCGGTGAAGTGACACCTGTACAACTCAATGTCTGTGGATGTGTGCGTGAGGTCAGAGTCAGTTAACACAAAGTGTGGCTAGCCTTTCCTGGGGAAAAAAAAAACACCATTAAAGGTCACTATCAGTCATTTCCGAACATGATTCGATTTGAAAGCAAACAGCAGCCCCATTATAAAAAGCACTGATGAAAATGTTTTTTGTATGTTGCCCGAGGTGACGCTGGATACCCATTATTGATTTTTATCTAATTTGCATTCTCCAGTTTCTGGAATAACTTTGATTTGAAACTTAATGAGCACTTAAACTGCTTGGACTTTTCTTCTCTTTGACAGACTTCATGTTGGATTAGTATAGGTGTCATGTGAACCGCTTGAGCGGCCCCTTCGAATATGCATACACTGAAATGTGAGCTTGAACGGCCGCTCAGTCTGATGCATCATGAGCATGACAGTTTGGAGGCTCAAGTTTAAAACCTGTGAGTGGAAAAGGCCACAACATCAACATCAGCTTCTCCTTTCAGTCTGTTTGCTCGCTCCTTGCTGGCCTCGGTGCCTTGAAGCCATTTGTACCACATGCATGGAAGCAACAGCAACTCTTGATTCTATGATTTGAGAGGGTGTAGACTCTAAATCCTCTCAACTTTAGAGGATAATTGTTCTGTGTTTTTGGTTCTGTTTTACATACTGTACATACACCGATTCCATTGCACACAAGACCTACAAAAATGAAAATGCTGAATTATGCGTGTTGGTTCAGTCGTTCACAATCTCGCTTTTGAAGGAAACATGACACATATGTGCACACCAACCGATGAATTTTTAATACATTTCACTTTGAATATGCCTTGGTTTAAAAGTAGACACAAGTCATGAAAACTGCAAAGTTAGAAACTGACTGACAGAGATCCGAGACTTGCCTGCTAAACTTTCTGACAAGTACTTTTCACGGTCTTTATCCATCGTCAGGTGGTGCAGAGAAAAACTACGGGACTGTTGCCCGGCATTATCCTCCACCCACTGGTGGTGGAAAACTTCAGCGTGTTCTCATTATTCCGAACTGAGACGCCGTGACGTTAACCTGCTTTTATTTTGAAATATTATGCTGAAACATCAAGCCGGTATTGTACATGTATAGTCGGCCCTGTTTTATGTTTCCTGTCCACTCTCGTTTCTTCATTCATGAGAGAATGGGGGTAACTGCATAAACAGAGAAAAGGTCAGCACTGAGAACAAGAGCAAAATCTGCTGGGCATATGGTGGATCAGTCACTGCTGCCAGTCTCCAGCTGGATGGGATTAGTTTTCCGACATGCACAGAAGTTGAGCAATCTTCCCCACGGGACCGATGAGGAGCAGGAGGATGAGGGCGGCTCCTGTTCATCTCTGCAAAAACTCACCCCAAAACCGATCAGCACTGTCCATTAGCTCCTCGTGTAAATAAACCAACATGTTCTCTTCTCCAAAGGGTGAGATATGGACCGTAGTGGGGGTCTACTATTTCATAAAGTGTACGGAAGTGACCGTAGAAATTATTCAAATGTCAGGCTGGTAATAATCCCATTAACTACAAACTATAACGGCAGGAGAAGCGCAAATAATCTCTGATTAAAATTCCCGAGCGGTCTGCTGTGAGTTTTTTACACGTCGGTTATCGGTAGCTTTGAAGACAATACATGCCAGAATCTGTCGGAAAAATAATCCATTCAATTATAAAATTGCTGACCAAACTATTGCTTTGAAATGAATTTATTGTGCCGTTCATCATGCAATTCTATCCACAGTTTACTCAGAGAGAGCCGAACGGCTGCTTTATTTCTGGTGTTTATTTGCATTAGGCTTATGATTGAGTGAATTCTTCGGATTCCTGTCCACGTGATTTGGGTCAGCTATTCATAAAGGCAAACATTTCAAATGTCCAAGGCGAGCTGTAATCATCAAGAAGCATCTCTGTTGGTCAATGTTTATTGAAATCCACTGAAAAGTATGACAAGCATGCAAATACAGTTATGGCCTTGAAAAAAAATGAAACTGTCTGGAACTGTTTAATTCCTGCATGTGCAAGGCGTTTTTCTTATTTGTGTCATGCCCATCTCTGGTTTAGTGGGTCATGCTGTCTCCTGAGTAATGAGTTAACATCAGGACAATGTCTGCCTTCTCGCTGGGATTTGTCAGATGAGCTGAAGTGCAGATGATCGCTTGCACACCGCGGAAAATTAATCAGGAAATATACTTGGATACCTTGAAAGCTTAAAAAATGTGTAATTATTTGAACTATGTTGTCGGGGGGGGGTTGTTTTTTTTTAAAATCAACTCAAATCTGAAAACGCATGTTTAGGTCTTTCAAACTAGATTGTCATAGATATCTGTTCTACATTCCATTCAGGCAATTAATTAGGCCCCCAGTGGACACATTGGAGTGATAGCTGTCTGCAGCTGCAGAACACAAATCAGTTGGGTTTTTTTTTCCCACATCATGTTGCGATATCGTGCGTTTTTAACTGTCCCAAATATATCAACATGGGACGAACATTTTTTCTTTTTACAAAATGATGGCATTTCTTCTCGTAGATTCAAAGTCAGTTTTATAAAAGGTGATTATTTGTTTGTTCTAAGAACCTGAGTGTTACAGTTGATACCAGGTTACCTTTCACCACCGCCACTTACGATCTGGACCTTTTTCTGCATCATCTTGAGAAGTTCACCAGCCTTCTTTCTCTAGCGTTAACCCTACAACGAGCCTCACCTGCCTGTCCGGCCTCTCGGAATCTCCCATTACGCTGCTGATTACAACCAAGCTAGCCGACTTTCAGCTGGCGGCCAACTTTAGCTATTTCTCCGCTAACGTGGCGCCTTTGAAAGAGCAGTGTTGGAGGATGAAACTGAAAGCGTGAAGAGCTGTGTTTTGTGGCAAGTACTTGTTCGTTCGGTTCTGCAGGGGAAAAAAATGCAAATCGGTGAGTTTACAAATGGTGAAGCATGTATAGGCGGAGGTTCACAGTATAGTCCAAGTGTAACAGTCACTGATGGTGTAGAAGTTTACTCTGCAATGAAAAACTATGAATTTTTATCATGCTGTTGCACCCAATAAAGTCATTTAGATGCAGATACAGGTTTTTTTCAGTAGATTTTTAGTCTACTTAAAAAAATTGTCTGGATCCATATGAGTTTATTGGGTGCAACCACTTAGTGAAATAAAATTGAGTACTGTATTTGATCACTTACTTTTTGACATTTTAGGGGAAGCTGAGCTTCCCTTGCAGTTTTAGAGCAATCGCCTCTGCATTGTATGCATAGTTCAGTATTGTATAATAACTGTAAAAAAATAAAGCTAACTATCAAGTACCAAGTACAACTTTATTGTCAAATGTGCTGTATGTTAAACATACAGCACATTTGAAATTTCTTCCCTCTCACATTTTTTTGCTTTTTTTTATTTTTAGGAATCCTACTTCACGGATTTCACTTATCACGGGTTCTTTTTGGAACGTAACCCCCGCATTAAATGAGGGATTACTGTAAATTCAACACACCATTTTTTTTCCCAGTGTGGTTCAGTTGCATGTCAGTGATCGTGTGAGGCTGAGTATGTGTATGAATGGCTTCCTGTCTTTATATGTGCCCTGTTATCGACTGCCAACCATTCCAGGGTTTAGCCTGCCTTTCGCCCAAAGTCAGATGGCATATGACCCTAAAGAGGATATGTGCTATAGAAAATGGTTGGATGGATGAATACATTCTGAGTGTATGTATTTACATCTGCTCATATTGTTGTAATAAGATTGTCCATTGATTCTCTCCTCTTTCATCTCAAACTGCTTCAAACAACAAAGCGTGTGACGGAAAAGTGGTTAGGACTGCACGACTGTCCGTGTTTTATGTTATGTGTTGTGTTTATTATTTTACTTTATGTTAACTGTTTTGTTAAGCGCTTTGTTACAGCTGCCGCTGTTGTGAAAGCGCTATATAAATCAGCATGTATTGTATTGTATTGTATTGTGCTTGCCTCCTTTTTCCAAGCTCCCTTTGATCTGCAGTAGCGTCCTTCATCTTATCTTCAAAACAGTGACAAGGGCTGTTAAAAGTCAGCAGAAATCTCTCCAAAAATTCAAAGCATTGGTGTTGGCGCTGGCGGTCGCATATTTGCATCGAAGTCTTTGGATCAGTGAGAGTCGTCTGACTGAACCTGGTTTGTGTTTCTCATGACAGTCTTGACGTCTGTGTGCTTTGTTACGTGCCTCGTGAGAGGTCAAGACGGGTCGCAGGTCAGGCCAGGCGCGACGAAAGCATCGACTTCCTGTTTTAAACGCGGGCAGATTCTGCACACAGGAAAATAAAATGGACATATTGTATCTTGGAATTTACGATTGGCATAATTTTTGGAAGAAGCCATCGCAAAAATGAAAAGCAGGAAATTAATAATAATAATAATAATAATAATAATAATACATTTCATGTGAACAGGGAAGAGAATTCTATACGTTTTCCGCTTTTACAGTGGAAATTGTGCATGGGAATATACAGTGCATGTAGTGTAGGAACTTTGTGAGTCAGCAGGACACACAAAACGCGAAACAAAACACACCAAACTTGGCAGAGAGGAATACCCATGGTCCAAAGCCAAAGAATCAGCATTTAATTCTTGGGCATATCTGGATAACAGTGGATATGAAACAATTTGGGAGTTTGACATCCAGACAAATGTACATAAATACGGCAATTTTTTTTTCAGGTTTGTTTAAGAAATTCATTTTCTTTCTTTTCTTTTTTTCTGTATAGCTCACAATGGAAGAATCTCCACAGCCTTAGAATAAACACTGCTACAGTCTGTCTATAAACACAAAGATGTGAGCACACAATTGAAAACATGCACTTTTGCCATGCTTATATTTTCCATCCATGTGTCAGACTGCATTTTCATCCGCGCTCTCATTCGTGCGTGACTTGAACCACCTACACAAAGCCATCTTTTGCCAACTTTGCCAGCTACAGCCAATCGCAGGGCGCAATCATGACATCACCTTCCTGAAACGACATCTTCACGCAATTCGATTTGGCGAAGGCGTTAACTACTTTGCGATGACAAATTTGTTTGTTGTGCTCATTATGAGGATGACTCGTTTTTGAGTCACAAAACAAACATGAAAAACACATTCTGCTCATATAAATACAGATCTGGTGCATGTGTTAATAACAGTAGATGTAGTGGAGACATTTTATCTCCTTGCTCATGTGCCGTCCTCACCCTCATGCAAGCGTTGTTGGTATGAGTCCAATGCTGTTTTGACTGTCTTGCTTGGTTACTGGTTTGCGATGACTAATACATGCCCAGACAGCAGACTGGTCTGATTTTGGGAATTTAATTCTGTGGTTTGCTGTAAGAAGTTTACATGTTCTTCCTGTCTGGGTTTATGTGGATTTTGTCTGAGGGCCCATAGGTGTGAATACGAGTGTGTGGCATTGTTTGGCGACAGGTCCGGGGTTAACACTTTGCCTTTGCCTGAAGTCAGCTGGGGTAGGCTCCAGCTCACCCGCGACCCGAGTGAGGACGAGCAGTACAGAAAATGGATGGATGAATGGAAATCTTGGTTAATGAATGGGTGTGTTCAGTTTGGAAAGCCTGACTC